>NC_143259.1:93418385-94668385 GCF_984573655.1 Nuphar pumila
ATCGTTGCCCTGATAGGGGGATTTGTTTGCAAGTTGTTGGTCATCCATAGTTAGATGATTGGTGGCACCAATATCAGGATACCAATGGTCATTTGTTGCTTGGTGTAAGGACATGGCAAAAGAAGCTTTGGGAATATCTCAACAGTTTTTCGCAACATGACCGTGTTTACCACAATACTGACAGGTGATCGGGCCCCGTTGATGTTGAGGGTTATTGAATGGTGGATTAAAGTTAACAGAGGGACCCCTACCTCGACCACGATTTGAGTTCCAACAACCCTTATAGGAATCACGCGACCTCTTCCCCGAGAGACCTTAAAGGCAGTTTAAGAAGTCTCTTGATTTTATGATTGTTTAGGATGAAGCATAATAACTCCCCTTTCTTAATTAATCAGAAGATCATACAGGTTAACAAACGACAGGTGGCTCCGGTGGTGATGGAGGTGACAAAGCTCTCATACTCGATGGGGAGTCCGTTAAGAGTGATTTGCACAAGTCAGTGTCGTCAATGAGACTATTTGTAGCAACAAGGGAATCAACCAAAAACTTAATTTTGTTTAGATATGTGTCAATGTCCATGCTTTCTTTCTTAATAAAGGTAAGATCCTTCTTTAAAAGCGTGATTATCAGCGGTGATTGAGATCCATGGAATTTTTCTAGCATGACTCAGGCTTCTCGTGCAATTTTGGTTCTCATGATTTGGCTAAGTACAGACTCATAAACTAAGGCAAGTTGATCAGACTTACGCCAGACATAGAAATGAGGATTAACCTCTTATTTTTTGCCTTCTGAGAGGATGAACTCAGAGGGTTCAGAAGAAGAGACATCTACAAATCTGAGAAGATCTTGACTCAACATTATTGACTCAAGTTGAGATCGCCAAAGAAGGTAGTTTTCTCTGTTCAACTTGATTGATATAAGACTTGCTATAACATTCCATTGGGTTGCAGCAATGTTGGGAGTCATTAAAGCACTTGAATGAGCTTGAGGCTCATGATACCATGAAAAGATTACGATAGTGACGATAAACGATAAGACTCACTCAATAATGACAATGGAGAAACCTACTTTTCACTCACACACTTTCGTGAGTGCAAGGTTTTATTATTTATATTTAGTTATACAAAGATTACACACAATCCTCAAATGTCGACATTTAAGGGATGACACTATATCACGATAAAATATCGACATTTGAGGAGTCGGTTGGATAATGCTATATCACGATATATACATGATCCTCAAATGTCGATATTTGAGGGATAACACTATATCATGACAAAATATCGACATTTGAGGAATCAGTTGTACCATCTTAGGAACGACAGTTGGACTTGATGAGTTGACCTTCAATAGAGGAGATTACTGCTACATTTGTGGAATCTCCAATTATATTGAAGGGGTCGATAGTGCGATGTCATCCTGAAGGATCTTCACGTGTCATTATCAGTTGAGGGTTGGTAACACTTGGCTTATCAACATGCATAGGTGCAAAATCAACTCGTTGTTTGTGGGTCATAGGCGTTCAACAAACAAAGGAGGTTGATGCAAATGTTTTGAGTGTGGTAACAAGGACTTATCCCCGTGCTCAACTGAATTCATAAATTTTTTTTTTTTTTGCAAACAGTTTGGGTTGGTCAAATATTTGACTGAAATCCATACTCTCTACATTCCCACTTGAATATCCAATGTCTCAAACCCACATATGGGATCTCACATATTTAAGGATCTAAGGCAAAGAAACTAAGGGTGTCAACGGGTTGAGTTTGGTTCAGACCTAGGTGAAACCAGACTTGGACCAGATTTTTGGGTATGCTATCAGGTCAAGACCCAGGTTTAATCGGGTCTACTATAAGAGAAACTATACCGGACCCGATGAGAACTACATGAGCTAGACCCAGATCATACTCGGTAAAATAATATTTTTTTATCATTTTTACATTAAAAATTTGTGGGTCTTAATTGAAACTCCGGTCAGAACCAAGTCTGGTATAAATTTTCACAATCTATACTTGGGTCCATGTATTAATTGAACCTTAGAGTATGAGCCCGGGTCTTGATCGGGACTTCTTATTTGTCACCGTACCCAAGTTTGGTCTGGGTCGGGTCCTGATAAACCCGACTCGTTGACCCCTATAGATACACTGAATCAAATTTCCCAAAACCGCATCAGAAGTTTATGTTTCAAATAGAGATTCGTGAATATCTGACCATTAAGAGAGTTGACCGCAAGAGATATGCATATCTCTAACGTTACGATCTCAAATCATCCGATCATGGTGCATTTTGAATACCTCGGATCTCGCATCTCTAGAGACACATGTTTCTCTAAAACTTTACACTTCCTACAAATTTATGATTTGAAAAAATGAAAGGTCTCCAAGTGATTCCCCCCACTGTTGCTTTTTTTTTTTTCAAAGGGACCACAGCGTGCGCGCACGCCACGCTCACCTCTTCACCACAGCCCCCTCTCTCTCTCTCTCCACCCCCCCTCCCTCTCTGTCTCTCTTGGCACGTGGCAGTACCTTTCGAAATCCCGCGAACGAAGCCGCCAATTCCCAAAAGTTGGGTCTCTCTCTCCATTTCTCTTTTTCTCATACAATGCCTTACCTACTGTTACAAAGGGAACGCCATTACCATCATCGCCACCATTTCCTTCCTCTCAAGTGGGTCAAAAATTGGTGGGTGAGTCCTTTCTCTGCCCTCATTTCCTCCTACCCCAACTTATCACTTGTGCCTTGTGCTTCCATTTCATTTTGTTGGTTTTAATGTACTTCCTGCTTTGGTTGTTCTGTATCCTTTTTGGGGATTCATTGAATGCTATTTTTCTTTTAATTCCTATAATGGGTTTTATTTATTTTTTCGTTCTTGGTGCTCGCATCGTCTGATTATCGGCTTGTGGGTTTTACTCCTATTGTTGGCGTTCGGTGTGAAATGAATGTGACCACCATTGTGGTTTTGTTGTTTCCGGTGGTGATATCACCTGATTTTCCGTAATGACCATCTGGGGTTTTCTTGGTTGATTGCTTCTCATTGGCGTCTGTGCTACTTTCTTCATTTTGCTCATTTTTTTCAGTTGATGAGATGAAGTTTCTCAACTATTTCCCTTCTTTTGGAGGGGATGATTGTAGCTGTAGTTTTAATGCTTTTTCTATGTACTAAAAGCTTTAGCTCAAATTGCCCACATAATATTGAGCATTTTATGTGCGGATACAGTTTTTGTTGAAGATTTTGGGTACTGGGTATGTTAATGAGAGGTAGGTACTTGTATCCGTTCAATTTGCATCTGCAATTTATTGTGATGTTCCATTTTCTTTTTTTTTTGGCGTAGGACTACCATAACGATATTTTCAGGCACACTGTGGGTGTTCTATTTTTCATCTGTTGATTGCTGTGATAATGTAGTTTTATGTTGTTCGTGAACATATCTGATATGATCGAGTCTTTTTTCTGGGTAGATCAATAGCTAGATGGTTGAGCTTTTTGTGCAACGAGTTCTGGGTCCTGCTGAGATGAACTCCAAATCGGATTGGAAGTTTTCAAAAACACAGAAAACTACTGTTGTGCACGGAGGGCCGAACTGGGTTCTTATAGCCGGTGGTGCTTTGTTGAGCACTTTGACGATTAGGCTCGGGTACAAGTTAAGAAACATTTTTGTGGATAAACAAACAGCTGACACTAGTAACACGTCAAAAGGTCTGCTTGATTTGGACTTTTTAGGTCCTTGTCTTTGTGCCCATTGCTTTTCTGTTGTTAGTGTTGTGTTAACTTTTGATGTTCTGCACTAGGGCATGGAAAAAGCAGCAACAAAAGGAGGCCCATAGCTTGCACGTTGCATTCCAATGTATACTGTTTTACACACAATGAAGATGAATGTTGCCATTGTCTCTCAGGTTCGATTGCGATATGTGATCATTGTGTTTTAGCATTTTAGCCATGTCCACTAGTAGTTCATATCATGTGCTTCATCAATAACAAAATTTCCACTGTGCTTGGGACCAGGATTCATAGTGATTTGTTTGTTGATATTGCATGTACTTGCTTGGAAATCTTATATGTACATGAGGGAAAAAAAATAGTATGGTTGTATGATGTACAGAATCTCAACATCATGCATTTCAAAGTATTGTGGCATATATGTCTTACAAAACAAATTTAATGAATGTATTGAGATGAAGATAAGAAAATCCATCCTTTATGATAAGAGTGCTATTCGCCAACCAGTGATAGCAGGTTCAACTTAACTGCCACTTCGTTCAAGGGGCAAAAGGGTGGAAGTGAAATTCATTTAAAATAAAGTGGCTGACATTCATAAAGGGATATTGCAAAGTTTACTGGAGATGATATGCTTATGATGTTTGTCAATTTTACATTCTGTTGCAATATTCTTTGACAGGGATTAATCTTTATCTTATATACAACTACTTTATAAAACCCTAGTAAGGTTTACTTCAATTAAATATGGAAATCCAATAGTACTTGTGTTAAAGAGAACTGTTGGCGGTTACAGCTATATCTCCTCTCCTTTATTCTTCTTTGATCTTTCTCTTCAATGTGTTATTTTTCAGTATTTTGACCTCTCTCCAAAAAGATATAGCGTTCTAAATGCAACTAAATAGTTGTAGCCTCTCGTTGTTCATAGATCATCTTCATCTTATGAAAATACATACCATTTGCAACCTTGCAGCACTAACATTATTGTAATTCAAGGTTTTTGTATTAATTTCCTCAAAGCTTGACCTTTCAAAGTGCAATTTTTTTGTCACATCTCTTGATTGCAAAAGATATTATGGACTTGAGCAGACCTATCTTGAGATAGTGTTTCATTTGTGTTCAATATTCAAGCAAAGAACTGTTTCAAATTTACAAGTAGATGCTTGAGATCTCAGCCTTGTTGTTTCCTTGGTTTATGCTTGTTCTACTATTGACAAAAATGAGGAATAGATCCACTAATGCAGTCTATAAGATGTTGCCTTCAAATGATGAGACAATCTGACACATGTAAAATGAAGTTAAGAGTCATGCTTGATGAAGATGGTATGAGATTGAGTTTGGAGAATGAAGTTTACAAACAATGGATGGAAAACTTGAGGTCTTTCCAAGAAAAGCATCTAAATTAACCACATGTAGTAAACAACAGTAAATATTTTTTTGAAAAAAAAAAGAGAATATGAAGTAGGGGGGAATAATAGGAAAAAAAATTTAAACCATAGTTACTGAAAGCTTTTAAGAACCCTTGGAAACACACTTCCTTGGTGCTTCAGAAACGTGAATCCACCTACTTCATGCCTCTGAAAATTTATGAGAAGCTGGCTTCTGAGAATGAAAATCTTACTAAATACTCCATGCTCCACAAGTTAAAGCACTTCTTAAACACTCGCTTCTTTATTTCACTCTTGGTGCATCTCTCCTCATGCCCACTTTTATGGTAACTATGGCTTAAACAATTAGCTTCCTTGTTTATTTTGAGAGAGAGAGAGAGAGAGAGAGAGAGAGAGAGAGAGAGAGAGAGAGAGAGAGAGAGAGAGAGAGAGAGAGAGAGGACTGGTTTTATAGGGCTAGAAGGTTGAAAATGAAGAAAGAAAGTGGGTTGGATGGGTAAACATCAACTTATACCCTATGTCACACGGACTCTTCTAATAGGGCACCCGCATCGCACCCGCACCCAGGCGGGTGCGACACTTGGATACAACTTCCTTTGTGTTAGGTGAAGTCAACCACACTGAGGTCAATTTCTATCCAAAAGTAGATTCAGTTAACCTTAATCAAGTCCATTTTTATCTATATTATATATATACATAAATGCACACAAATACACATAGTGTTAACTTAAAACTGTTAATATATATCCTCCCCACACCCCCGCACCCAAGTTTTTTTAAAGTGCCATATCGCCGCATCCGCATCCGCATCCGCACCCGCACCCGCACCTATGTGACATAGCTTATACCTTAACATGAGTTTTACTTCCTTGAAATTCATTCTTGTTCTAATACCATAAGAAACGTGGAAGAGTATTAGAAAGGAAATGAGATAGGTGGTGCCCCAGGATATTCAAACTAGTGTTGTAAGTATCGTACGATATGGTACGATGCATATCATTACTTTGGGGAAAAATGATACGATACACATCCGTATCTCGATACGGGTGGTATTGTATCCGGTGTATCATACCATATCGTACGGTACAATACGATACTTTTTTTTTGAATCGTATTTCATAAACTTAGTTATTTTGTTAATGTTTATGTAATATGAAAGTATGAGTCTTGTGACATTGTTCTTGTGAGATATGCATGCAATATTATATATGATTCAATATTAATTGATGTTTGATGATGTCTTATTATAGCTCATAGAGACATAAATATGATTTTATGGTTGTATTTTGTGCAATTCATAATTTTTCATATGTAATGTTTTTTTTAGAATTATTATTATTTTTTTTATTTTCTTGATTTTTTAGATTTTTGAAAATTTTTTATTAAAAATTTATGATACAATACAATATGATACGATACAGTGTTACTTTAGGCTCGACTTATACGGGTAACGATATGATACTTACAACCTTGATTCAAGCAATTTAGCCTAACGTTGTTAAAAACACTCCTCAAGGTGCAAAAAGCGTGCCTCACCCCAAGGAGAAGACCCTTGTTCCTTGAGGCGTGTGTAAATTACGTATATGCCGTAAGGTGTACGCCTTATACGCTATGAGGCGTACGCCTTATATGCTATGAGGCGTACGCCTTATACGCTATGAGGCATACACCTTATACGCTATGAGGCGTGCCTCAACTTGAGATGTACGCTATTTCAGTATCTGATCAAATGGGTGTCAAATCCCTCATTTGACCCAAAATAAGGGGAAAAGAGAGGGAGGCCTTGACCCTAATTAGGGTTGGGGCCTCCCTCTTTTTTCTCTTGTCTCTCACTCTCCTTGCTCTCCCTCTCGTTGTCTCTCTCGTCTCTCATCTCTTGTCTCCCTCTCTCTCTGCCGAAAGAAAGAAGAAGAAGACGAAGGCACAAGTACTCTCTCGTCTCTCTCTTTCTGTTTGTATCTCATCTCTCTCTCTCTCTCTCTGTCTCATCTCTCTCGATGTTGCTTGGTCTATTATGTGTGTGCATACAAAAATGTGTGTGCCAATGCTTTTGATTTTGTGTTAGGTGAAGGGAAATGGATTTTAGGGCTTTAAATTAGGGGTTTGTTAATATTCTTGCATTCCTTTGTGTTTGTTAATTTTTTGGCATTATATTGCGTATATACATGCAAAAATGTGTTGGCTGACCTTTTGATATACTGGTAGGTGAAGATAAATAGAGTTTAGGGCTTTTAATTAGGGGCTTTTGTGTGTTTGTTAATATTCTTGCATTATTTTGTGTGGTTGTTAATTTTTTGGTATTTTATTGCGTATATACATGCAAAAATGTGTTGGCTGACCCTTTTGATATAGTGTTTGGTGAAGATAAATGGATTTGACATTTCTTTTATTTATTTGTATTTTTAGATATTTTTTTTTTAAGTTTTCAATTTTTTTTAGGCTTACACTTTACGCCTCAATTCTTTTCACAACATTGGTTTAGCCTTAGTTGAAAAAAAATGCAGACATTGAAGTTCCATTTTCACAAGTAAATGAATATTAAATAACCCCAAATAATCTTGTATTAAAGTGGGGCTTTCGATTGACAACATCATGGATATCTCATGGTTACATTTGATATTGGTGTTATCATGCTGGTATGGCATAAGTAGCTCACTCCTTATGGTGCTTGTTGTTATCTTATGAATAAGAGCTTTTCAAACGGCCTTGGACAGTGGGAGGGTGTCCTTAGTAGATGAAGAAAAAACAATGTGCGACTTTCGAACTACGTAGGGAAGCGACCATTTTAAATGGGAAGCGCGCTTCCCATTTATGGGGAAGCACACTTCCCATTTATGGGGAAGCACACTTTCCATTATTGGGAAGCTCGCTTCCCAATACCAGGAAGTGAGTTTTCTTTCTTTTTTGGTCTTGGAGCTTTTAACAAATTTTTTTGCCCAATATCAGGAAAACTCGAATCCTAGGTTGCATCCCTCTTCATTTCCTCTTCGCTTATGGTTCACTTTCAAGACGATTTTCGGTTCGCTTCCAAGTCTTTTCGCTTCCTAAATTTTAGAAATGCTTCGCTTCCCGCTTTCATATCCTAAATCGCCGCTTCCCGCTCTCGCTTCCTCGACAGACAACTCTAGAAAAAAACTGTGAGGGACATGATCTTGGAGCTTAAGAGGTGTGAAGAATCCCTATGGCACGAGACATCTAGAAGCAAATGGATTCACGAAGGTAACCAGAACGCCTCCTTTCTTGCTAAGCTCCATAGCAATGTCATGTAGAACAACATCAAATTTCTTAGAAGAGAGTGGCAACAAAGTTCGTGAGGTGGAGCACATCATGGAGGAAGCTACCTGTTTTTATCAAAAACTATTCTATCGAGAGGAGGTGGATGATGGGGACTTCGGGGGTCGGCCCAACCCGAAAGTCAGCACTGAAGACAACTTGAGCCTAGCGGCTCTTGTGGTGGCTGAGGAAGTTAAGCAGGCAGTGTTCAAGCTCAAGCGGGATAGTGCACCCAGCCTTGACGACTTCTCAGGTATTTTTTTTTATACTTATTGGGATATTATTGGCAGCGATGTGTGTAAAGCGGTGATTAATTTTTTTGAGTCGAGTAAGATGCTCAATAAAATTAATGCCACCAACATCATTTTGATTCCCAAGACCCCTGAATCCTCTAAGCTTACTGATTTTAGGCCTATAAGTTTGTATAAATATATTTATAAGGTCATCTTAAAGGTGATTGTCAATAGTATGAGGCCTATTTTACATACCATTATTTCCTGCAATCGGAGAGCTTTCCTCAAGGGCCATAATATTCAAGAAAGCATCCTGATTGCTCATGAGGTGGTTGATATTATGTCTAACAACAAAGTGCCCACCTTCCTGTTCAAAACCGATTTGGTCAAGGCATATGACAGAGTCAGTTGGGATTTTTTGGAGAAATCACTATTAATTTGTGTTTAATGAGGTTTGGGTACAACGGATAATGACATGTATTAGAACTCCAAAATTTGCAATGATGATTAATGGTATTCCTGGGACGGAGTTTGTCAGCTCTAAGGGTATAAGACAGGGGATCCACTATCCCCTTGCCTTTTTTCGGTGGTGTTGGAACGCCTAACCAGAAGACTCCATATAGAAAAGGTGAAAGCAACTATTATTCCTTGTAGTGTGCGTACATTTTACTGGAGTCATACTCTGTAATCTGTATGCAGATGATGCTTTACTTTTTCTTAAAGATAAAGGAAATTCTATTGTCAACTTTCGAATTATGAAGGATTTTGAAGCTAAATCAAGTTTATTGGTGAGTGGAGAAGTCTATATTGATTCCTTTCCAAGTGCATCTTGATAGTGGCCCAGGTGACCAGTTTTTGCCAGTGGAGGGTGGACAAATTGCCTATCAAATATTTAGGCCTTCAGGCGTCTCAAGAAAGGGATGTGTAACACATTGATAATCAAGTCTTAGAAACAATTGAAAGGATGGAATGAACATTTGTTGTCTATGGCAGGGCGTGTAATGCTTATTAAAGCAGTGCTTACTTCCTTTCCCACTTATTGGTGTTAAAATACTGTATATATATACCTGACTGATATATGTATATTTATACAATATATGTATATCAGGGGTATTTTGGTCATTTTATAAGATGTATTTAATACAGTCCATTATGGACTGAAAAGTCCTTTTATCTTTTATTTTTTTTATATAAAGTGTAATATGACTGTTGGGAGACGGTCCAATGAGTCGTTGGACTGCATCCTGTTAGAACTTGAGTTTTCACCAAACCTGATCTGCAATAGGAGGAAAAAAGTGAGAAGAAAAAGGTAGAAAGAAGAAGACGCTGAGTCGTTTTGGGGCTGCACAGGTTCACATTTTTCATAATACATACGTGACCTGATTCTTCATATTTATGTTTTAGGTTACAAAGTAATTTGATTATGGACATGACTGTCCTACAACAAACATAATATTCCAAGCGTGCCTTAGTAAGCACGTCAATCACGCAATCCCAGTTTGGGTCTGGATCAGACCCAAACTGGTCCAGCCCATTTCACGACACTTAATACCCTCCCTCAAGTTGTGCATGGTCTTTTACCATGGACAACTTGTTCTTCAAGAACCAGAATCTGTTTTTCGTCAAACCCTTTGTAAATAAATCTGCCACCTGGTCTTCTGTAGGGATGAAATGAGGCTCAATCTCTTTGTCTTCAACCTTCTGTCGAATGAAGTGCTGATCTATGTCAATATGTTTTGTCTTACTGTGGAAAATAGGATTAAAAGATATTTTAATGGCACTTTGATTATCAACAATAAGATAGATTTCGAGATCCGCTCCTTCAATTCATTCAATAAATGCCTTGTCCAAGTTGCTTCAGCAGTTGCAACAACCATTGATCGATATTCAACCTTAGTACTTGATCTAACTATTGCCTTTTGTTTTCTACTGCTCTAGGATACTAAGTTTTCCCCAAGAAAGACGCAATACCCGAAAACCGACCTCCTTTCATCAGGATCTCCTGCCCAGTCCGCATCACTATAGACCGTGACATCATGCATGCCTCCTTTTTTTCAACTTTTCTTATATACCAACCCATCTCCAATGGTACCTTTTAAATACCTCAACACTCTCTTGACTGCATCCATGTGTCCTGTTTGAGGGTCATGCATGAACTGCGATACTTGATTAACAAAATAAACAATGTCAGGGCGAGTAAAGGTAAGATATTGAAGCATACCGACTACACTTCGATATCTTGTAGGATCTGGGTACAAATCTCCATCCTGTGAACTAAGCTTTTGATGTAAGACACTCGGTGTAGACAAAGGCTTGCAATCTTGCATACCAAATTTCTTCAACAAATCTAGTGTGTATTTATGTTGTGTCAATGTCAGGCAACCATCCTTCCTGTCTACCTCGACTCCAAGGAAATAACGCAAATCTCTTAAGTCTTTCATCTTAAACCTTTGACTTAAGAGTCTCTTTATTTCTTCAATGTGGCTCATCTAGTTCCCCGTAACAATAATATCATCAACATATATCAACAACAGGGTGGTGATGCCTTTACTCTTGAATATAAACAATGAGTGGTCCAAGAGAGATCGACAGAACCCATGTTTCTGTATTTCTAAGGAGAAACTTTCAAATCACGCGCGTGAGGCCTGCTTCAAACCATATATGGCTCTTTTTAGTCTGCATACATGTGTGCTTGGGTCTCCCTCAGCATATCCTGGAGGTTTTTCCATGTAAACTTCTTCCTTCAAGTCTCTATGAAAGAATGTATTTTTGACATCTAACTGACTTAATGTCCATTCATGTTTGACAACTAAAGACAATATAATTCTTATTGTCCCCATTTTGACCACGACACTAAAAGTCTCATCATAATCCTGGCCATATTCTTGTGTAAACCCCTTTGCAACAAGTCTTGCTTTGTATCATTCTATGGTGCCATCAAGTTTGTACTTAATTTTATAAACCCACTTGGAATCAATAACATTTTTGTTAGGAGGTCTGGAAACAATTTCCGACGTCTGACATTCATGAAGCACTTCCACTTCTTCATTCATGGCCTCAATCCATTTGTTTGATTTCACGGCTTGATAAAACCCCACAGGTTCATCATGTTTATCAACTTGAGATAAAAAGCGTTGAAGATCCATAGAAAAATTGTTGTAGTTGACCCACCTGTCAATAGGGTGTCTGATTCTATTTGAACTCCTCAGGTTTCCAACAGGCACATAAGTGTCCTCTTCAATGTGAGGAACAGGAGGAAAACCTTTTTCTCTTCGCACATACACATACCCTTTAAATTTATCAATAGGATAAGGTTGTGGATCTGCCCCTTCTTCAACATATGAAGCTCCACTAGACTGAGGTAAGTATGCTTGGCCTGAGTCAATGTCATCTTGGTCAGCCGATTGTGTTTCCTAAGTACACTGAGGTGAGCAATCACCATAAACACTTGCAAATAATTCTGCACTCATCCATGGGTGATAAACCTCTTCTGTGGGAATTCTTGGACATGTATTAAACGATACATCTCCAAGATTATTCTCATCAAACACAACATTCTTGAAAATTTTAACACGTTTAGTCATAAGGTCATAACACCGCTAACCTTTGTAATCATCGGCATATCCCACGAATCTACACTTGAAAGCCTTTGGTTGGAATTTATTCCTGAGAGAATCATCAATATGAACATAGGAAGTGCATCCAAACCAGAGTTACCGGAAGCGCCTAGGTAAGTGGGGAAGCGCGCTTCTCCGAAGCATGCTTTGGAAGCACGGAACGTCGCGCTTCTGAAACGCGCGGGGAAGCACCCTTTTTAAATGGGAAGCGCGCTTCCCTTCTATGGGAAGCACACTTCCCATCACACTTCTATTTTTTCAAAATTTTTTGTATTTTTTTTTTATTTTTTTTCGCTTCCCCCTCACTTCCTAGGTCGCTTCCTGTTCGCTTTCGAGACGATTCCCGATTCACTCCTAAGTGGTCCCACGCTTCCCGCTTCCTAAAATTTTGAAATTACCTCGCTTCCTGCTCCCGCTTCCCGTATCGCTTCCTGATCCCACTTCCTCAACTGGCAACCATGATCCAAACACACGCAGATCATCATAATCAGGCTGAATGCCGAAAAGAGAAAAATATGGTGAACTATTTTGTAAAACTGTCATAGGCAGACGATTTATAATATAGACTGCTGAATGGAATGCTTCTGTTCACAGATTAATGGAAAGATTACTATCATGCATCATGCTCATGGCCGTTTCAACAATATGCCTATGCTTTCTCTCAACAATGCCATTTTGTTGTGGCGTATGTGGACAAGACACTCTACGCTTTATTCCATTACTTTGGAGAAAATCAATAAAATCCTTCGATGTATACTCATCACCTCCATCATAATGAAAATGCAGAATATTGGTAGAGAAATGGTTTTGAACAAAGGCATGAAAGTTGCGAAATATGTGAAAAGTTTCAGACTTATGCTTCATAAAGAATATCCAAGTATAACGAGAATAACTGTCAATAAAGATGAGATGATATCTTCTGCCAGAAGAAGAACAGACGGGCGCAAGACCCCAAACATCTGAATAAACAATTTCAAAAGGTCTTGAAGTTCTTTTATTTCTAGAATCAAAAGGAAGAACATGACTCTTACACATTTGACAACTGGAGCACTTTTTATTATTTTCCTCGAGAGTTAAACTTGATTTAGGAATTAATTTACTTGATACAAGTTTCTCAAGAAAAGAATAATTGCAGTCACCAAGACGATCATGCCAAAGACTTGGCTTATTACATTTAGAAAGGCTAAAAACAGACTCATGACCTGACATAGATAACACAGACTGAAAAGACTTAGACTTCAATAAAGGCTTCAAGACGGAACTAGTATGCGCAAATAGATCTTCCTTGAAGATGTACATATTTCCTTTTCGCTCCCCTTCAGTGAATGTCTCCCTCGTTTGAAGATCCTTGACATACATAAAAGAGGGAGTGAATTCAACATAAGAATGTGTATCATCAACAAGTTTGGACATAGAAATAATGTTTTTTTCTATGTTAGGAGCATGAATGACATTTGACAAATTAAGAGATGATTTTGACAAAGTAATGATTGCATCACCAATGTGAGAAATATGATGGTGAGATCCATCTCCAGTAACAATACTATTTTTACCAAAGTAAGGAACCGAGCTCGAGAGCTTACCAACATCCCCCGTAACATGGGTCACTGCTCCTGAATCAACATACCATAATCCTTGATCATTCTACTTCAAGTGCAACCCAGACAATGCTGTCTGCAAAAGTTGTTTCACCTCTCCATCAGTTTTGGTAACATTATCTTCCTTCTTGCTCTCAGTGTTTTGCAACTTTCCTTTATTTTGAGGATTAAACCAGCAATTTGCCTTAATATGTCATTTTTTATTGCACAGGTAACATGTCGGAACAACTCTTTAATTTTGGTTCTTCGCATTGGAGTTGAACGACATATTGGGTGTGGGAAGCAAACCTGGACCTGCAAATCTACCATGACCTCTTCCTCCTCTGAAGCTATTTCCTCCACGACCACGACTGAAGGAGAACCCAGTAGCTAAAACATCTTGGGAATCAGATTGAGCACTAGAATCTTCAGCAATGCCTTTCAACGACATTTTGTATTGTAGAAGTTTTGCCCGAAGGTCCTCAAATGTGGGAAGCATGGGCAAGCACAACAATGATGTCACCAATACATGATAATCTGGGCCCAAACCATTTAATGTTTGTTGCACTTTATCCTTGTTCGACACTTCACATCCAATAATGGCAAGTTGATCTATGTCTGGGTCAACCTGTTCCACAATTCCATCACTATGCAGTCGTCAGGAATAGCGACTAGTACTTCTTGAGACAAGGTAGATGTGATGTAGGCAATTAATGCCTGATCTTTTCTCATCCAAGAGACATAATTCAAGTTTCGAACAAGCTTAGTCGATGCAACCCCTTCTGCGTCTATTTCTTCCTTTACGATGAACTCTCGTGGGGTTAGAATTGATCCATCCAGATGACCAAAGAGATCTTGGCTCCTGATAAAATGAACTATCTGTCTTTTCCAAGTCACAAAATTGGAATTATTTAATTTCTTAGAGACAAGTTGGCTAAGGAAGTTTGATGACAAACCGGACTCGGTTGAAGAAGGATCCATGATTATGAGATACTTGAAAATAAAGTGGAAAATACTCTAGGAAAGGAGCAATCAAATGACTAATCAAACTTCAAAATAATGTGACTGTTTAAATTCAGTCCAGAAGTGAACTGGTTATAACAGAATTTAGATCTGCTGTCTTTTTTTTTTTTTGAATAGATATCAGATCACGTGAATATTAAAATTATCAATTCAATGTTCATGAATCAAGCCACCTGAACATGCCGTGTTCGATTAGCATTAATAGACTAAAAAAAAATTGTTATACCAAGATCACGATGTGTTTTCAGATTAATCAAGGATCAGTTTTCAGATGAGAGAATAAGAAAACAGATTCTAGGATAAAAAATCACGAGTTTTGCTTGGAATATAGTAGCGATTCAAGAAGGTGGGTCACGATGAGAATTTAAACAAAGAATTCACGAGTTTCAAGATGTGAATGCAATAGGTAACAAACTTTTAAGAAGAAAAGACGTGTTTCAGATGAAAATACGAAAGTACTTTCAAGATAGGATGGAGACGGGAAGAAGAAATTGTATTTTTTTGGAGAAAATACGATAACACAGATTACAGAAGAGAAGAAAGATCAAGAAACAGAGAGAAGAATATTTTCTTGACCGAAGGCAGATATTCTCTATGGTCATACCTTTTGGAAGCAATACCGAGCCCTAGATCCAACCTTGCTCTGATACCATGTTAGAACTTGAGTTTTCACCAAACCTGATCTGCAATAGGAGGAAAAAAGTGAGAAGAAAAGGTAGAAGAAGAAGAAGACGCCGAGTCGTTTTGGGGCTGCACAGGTTCACGTTTTTCATAATACATACGTGACCTGATTCTTCATATTTATGTATTAGGTTACAAAGTAATTTGATTATGGACATGACTGTCCTACAACAAACATAATATTCCAATCTTGCCCTAGTAAGCACGTCAATCACGCAATCCCAGTTTGGGTCTGGATCAGACCCAAATTGGTCCAGCCCATTTCACGACACTTAATACCTCCCTCACTACAAGTGAGGCTCTATAAATAGAGCCTCACTCTCCCCTTGTAATACATGCTTTTAAGAAACATTTGTGTGAACTATATAAAATCCCTTTTATTTTATGTTTTTTTAGGCTTTGTGCCTTTGTGTTATTGTGAAGTTCATCTTTTTTATCTCTGTTATGAGAGTGTGATCGGTCCATTAGAGACCACGTTATTGTTGTGCACTTGTGTAGCCCTTTGTTGGCTTGGCTCTTGAAGAAGTGAAAGCTATCTTGGGATTATTCTACTTGTGGTGGTGCTCTTAACTCTTAGCCCTCTTCTAATTCCTCTACTCAAAAATTCTTGTAATCATTGTGGGAGAAAGAGATTCTACCTCCATCATCTCCTATAAGCTCAATGAAAACAATTATTTAATGTGGGTGACGACAATGGAGAATCACATCAAGGGTAAAAAATTATGTGGTTTTGTTAGTGGTACCACTAATGAACCGTAACTCAAATTGACAAGAATATAAAGAGATCAAGTCAAAGCTTTGTTTGAAGAAGAAAAGGAGAAAGCTTTGCAAGAATATTAAAACAAGTTTGAGGATTGGGAAGCTAGCAATGCTCAAATTCTTTCATGGTTTATGAATACCATGTAGTTAAAATCACCACCAACATCATCAATTTTAAAAAGACATGTGATGCATGGATTTTTCTAAAGAGTACCTTCATCCAAAAAGATATGGCTAGGCTATATTATCTTCAAGACAAGGAGATAAAAGTGTAACAGACTTTTATGATATTTTATCTCCTATTTGGGATGAACTAGCCATGTTAGAACCAAAATGGGAAGGTTCGGCTATTGAAATAAAAAGATCTCAAATAGAAAGATAAAATCTTTTTTCTTTCCTTTATGGCTTTCGGTCAGAATTTGAGAAAGTTAGGTTCTCCTTGCTTCATAGGACCTCGACTCTTTCTATAAGTCAAATTTGTCAAGAGGAAACAAGACTTAGAATGCACAAGTCTAATGATGAGGTCCTTGTCATGGCAAGACCCATAAATTTTGTAAAAACATATAAACCACCTCACTTTGAAAAGAAATTCAATGAGAAAGGATATAATGGAGGAAAATACAAAAGAGGATACAAAGGTAAAATCATTTGTCATCATTGTAAGGAACCGAGGCATATAAGACCAGATTGTCCCAAATTTAAGAAAGTGGCCGCCTTAAGTGAAAAACCTCAAAAATCAAAGAAAGGGGGCAACTTCAATGATTTGACCATTGCTCAAATAGCAGAGGCAGTCTCACAAATTCTTAAAGCCACTCCCTCTACATCCGGTTCCGCCATCTCCTCCTCTTCTCCTCCAATTAAGTCTTCTTGGATTTTGGATTCGGGTGCTTCTTTTCACATGACTCATAATGAGTCTCTATTATTCGATTGTACTAATTAATATTTTTCATGTGTATCAACCGCTGATGGTTTAAAAGTTAAAAGTATAGGAAACCTCAATAATATCTCAAAAAATTTCTTTGTTCAAAAAGTGAGGGTTATTCCAAAATTGAATTTAAATCTTTTTTCAGTTTCTCAAATTTCCGACTATGGATGTAAAGTATTCTTCTCATCTAAGGCTTGTTGGGTGCAGGATCTCTAGTCAGGGAAACTGATTGGGCAAGGCTATAGAAGAGGAAATCTTTATTATATGGATTCCTTATGTTTACCTAAAAACTCCTTTTGTAATCATGTCAAAGACATTAATTTAGCTCTTTGGCATAAAAGATTAGGACACCCAAGTATATCCAAATTATCTCATTTTTTGTTCTTGAAATTTTTTTGTAAAGATAAAATTTTTGTATGTGAAGATTATATACTTGAAAAAATGCAAATGACACCTTTTGGATGTAGAACTTCCATGTCTAATGAAAATTTTGAATTAGTGCATTTGGATGTATGGGTCCCGCTCACGTTATGTCAAAAGGTGGTTATTCATATTATGTTACATTCATAGATGATTTTATTAGACATACTTGGATTTACTTCCTCAAACTCAAACTCAAATCCGAAGTCTTTTCGTGTTTTAAAAACTTTCATAATCTTGTTAAAAATCAATTTGAAACAAATATTTAAGTCTTTCGCTCTGACTTCGGGGGCGAGTCTCTTTCAAATGAATTTCAATTATATCTAAAAACTCGTAGAATTGTACACTAAAAGTCTTGTCCTAGGACCCCTCAACAAAATGACATTTCCGAAAGAAAACATCGTCACATTATTGAAACTAATAGGATCTTATTTATTTCAAAAGAAATTCCAATTTTTTTTTGGGCCGAAGCCGCCCTAACCACAGTATATCTAATCAATAGAATGCTTTCTCAAACATTGAAAAAAAATCTCCTATTGAAAAACTTTTTAAAATTCCTCCAGAATAAAATGTGTTTTTCTTGGATATGCCAAAAATAAAAAAGGCTATTGATGTTATGATCAAACAAATGATAAGCTTTATGTTTCTAGAAATGTTACTTCTTGAAAATGAAAATGGATTTGATTTTGAAAAACCTAAGGAAGAATCCGAGTATGCCTTATTATTTGATTTGTTACCTAAATCAAATAATGAAATTGTTGATAATGACATTGATAATTTCGAGTCTCTTAATGACTCGAGTGAAGAAAGAGAATTATCTCATAATCTTCTACAATACTCTAGACGAGATAATGAGGAGCATCTTTGTGCGTTTTAAAGATATAATCAATCAACAAATGATAAAAAAACTAATGTTAAAATATCTGAACGAATACATCGGCCTCCAAATAGATTTGTCTCTTATGAACCCTTTTTACCAAACTATAGAGCTTGTCTTATAGCCATTCATTCATATATCGAACCATCTAACTACAATGAAGCTATAAACATCTAATAATGGGTTGAAGCCATGAAAATAGAATTATATGCATTACTCAAGGCTCATACTTAGGTTATTCAACCTCTCCCCAAAGGAAAGAAAACAATAGGGTGTAGATGTGTTTTTAAAATCAAAACAAAAAATGACGGGTCCCTAGAAAGATATAAAGCAAGATTAGTTGTGAAAGGATACTTAGGAATATAAAATAGATTATGAGGAAACATTTGTCCTAGTAGTTCGTATGACCACAGTTAGGGTTCTAGTTGCAGTAGCATCCATTAGAAAATGACCTATATATCAGTTAGATGTTAAGAATGCATTCTTAAATGAAAACTTAAATGAAAAAGTGTACATGGATCCTCCTCCTGGTTTGACTATTGAAAATAGTATGGTTTTTCATCTTCAAAAAGCTTTATATGGGCTTAAACAAACTCCTAAAGCATGGTCTGATTAGTTTAGTAGTGTTCAAGAAGAGAAGAGATGCCCCGAACCCTAGGTAGAGAGAGAGAGAGAAAGGGAGAGAGAGAGAGAAAAGAGAGAGAGAGAGAGAGAGAGAGAGAGAGAGAGAGAGAGAGAGAGAGAGAGAGAGACGGCTGCAAAGAATAGAACTCGTTAACTTGGTATTAGGGCTTCTCTCTATATTAAATAGAGAGGCTAAAAAGAATAATTACATTTAAGCCTACTATAAAATCAAAAATTCAAATAGCCTCTAATATAAAAAGACTTAACTTAAAACCACCTATTCTCAACACTCCCCCTCAAGCTGGAGCATAGATATCAATCATGCTCAGCTTGTCACAACATTTTAAGAAATTTGGTCTAGCAAGAGGTTTTGTAAACATATCTGCAATTTGGTCTTCAGACTTTAGGTATTTGGTAGTGATATGACCAGCTTGAACCATATCTCTTATATAGTGGCAATCAACCTCAATGTGCTTTGTTCTCTCATGAAATACAGGATTGTTCGCTATATATGTTGCCGCTTTATTATCGCACATCATGGTCATGGGAGAGGAAACTTTCACCTGAAGATCATTAAGAATAGTACAAACCCATATCAATTCAACAGCTGTTTGGGCCATAGCCCGATATTCTGATTCTGCACTCGACCTAGAAACAACATTTTGTTTCTTACTTCTCCAAGAAATCAAGTTGTCTCCCAGAAACACACATAATCCTGTGGTAGATTTTCTATCCACTACAGATCCTGCATAGTCAGCATCAGAATAGGCCACTATCTCCAGAGTTCCACCTTTTCTGAACAATAACCCCTTTCCAGGAGAAGATTTTAGGTATATGAGAATCATAATAACTGCATTCCAGTGTACCTCAGTTGGTTTATCCATAAACTGACTAACTTTGCTTACTGCTAAAGCAATATCTGGCCTTGTCACAGTTACATACAGTAGCTTTCCTACTAGGGAGCGATAGCTTTTGCTATCAATCGGTTTTGACCCTTCTTCAAACAACTAAACTTTATGGTCCATGGGAATATTTGCTGGTTTAGCTCCCAACATTCCCGTTTCCTTTAATAAGTCAAGAACATACTTCCGTTGAGACAAAACCATTCCTTCACGGCTCCTGGCAACTTCTATACCCAGAAAATACCTGAGTGAACCAAGGTCTTTTGTAACAAAGTGTTTTTGAAGATGAGCCTTTGTGGCTTCAATAGCTTTCACATCATCTCCTGTAAGAATGATGTCATCCACATATACCACCATAACAACTATGCCAGAGCTACTTTTCTTGATAAATAGTGTATGATCTGCTGCTGACCTGTTAAAGCCAAAGCATGACATTACTTCAAACAACTTGTGAAACCATGCTCGAGGACTCTGTTTCAAGCCATAAATCGCCTTTCTCAATCTACACACCTTTTGACACTCCCCCTCAACCTCGAAACCAGGAGGTTGGTGCATGTAAACGGTCTCAGATAGATCCCCATATAGAAAGGCATTTTTCACATCTAACTGACACAAGTTCCAACCATGCTGAACAGCTACTGAGAGAACAAGACGAATGGTACCCATCCGTGCAACAAGAGAAAAAGTTTCAAAGAAATCAATACCATATGTCTGAGTATACCCTTTCGCGACTAATCTGGCCTTGTACCTTTCAATAGAACCATCAGATTTGTACTTTATTGTATATACCCATTTACATCCAACAATGTCGGCATCTGCTGGGGAATCAATTAGATCCCATGTATGCTGAGATACTAAAGCATCCATTTCTTCTTGCATAGCCAGCTTCCAGCAATTATCAAGCGCTGCCTGTTGATAGTTCAGAGGAATGGTTTCAGCAGATAAGGCTGAAATAAAAGACTTCATCTGATTTCCAATTCTGGCATCAGAGACAAAATGAGATATGGGATATAAGGTACATTGTCCTGTCCCCTTTCGTAGAGCAATAGGCCTGTTATCATCATCCTTAAGATCACGAGTGTCAGTAGAACTTACCTCAGGAGAAGAAGAAGATGAAGGCTCTTGCGACGGTGGAGCTCTACGCACATATATCAAAGGAGGATTATTAAATCTGGAAGCGGATGAAGTTTGGTTCGGTAATGAGGGCATAGATTCCAAAGGAAAAGGAGGTATAGGTAATAGAAAAGACTCAGCTGGATCAATCTGCAGCGGGGAACCGGTACTGAAGTAATATGGAGTGGATTCCAAGAAAGGTACATCCGCACTGACATACTCTCGGCGAGAAATAGGATCATAACATCGATATCCTTTTTGATTTTTGGGATAACCTATAAATATGCATTTTGTAGCTTGAGCAGCTAATTTATCACGGTCAGGGCCAAGTTTGTGTACAAAACAAACACATCCAAATATTTTTGGTGAGACAGAAAAGAGCGGGGCATTAGGGTTTAGGATATGTAATGGAATTTGATCACCCACAAAAGACAAAGGCATGCAGTTGATCAAATAGCAAGCAGTGGTAATCGTATCTCCCCAATATAACGCAGGAACATTGGATTGAATCATAATAGTCCTGGCAATATCAAGCAGGTGCCGATGTTTTCGCTCAGCCACCCCATTTTGTTGAGATGAATAGGCACAGAAAGTTTGGGGTTGGATGCCATTATCTTGGTAAAATTGTAACAGACCTTTTGATTTAAACTCGAGAGCATTATCAGTGCGAACAATCTTGACAATAGATTCAAACTGAGTTTTTATTTCAAGAATTAATGATTTGATAATACTTGGAACTTCAGATCGTTCTTTTATTAAAAACACCCATGACAACTTAGAGAAATCATCAACAATAACAAGATAGTAACGACACTGAGTCCTAGTAGGAATCTTACTGGGATCCCATACATCTGCATGAAGAAGTTCAAAAACTTTATTACTAGACTGACTCTGACTCGAAGGGAACGAACTTCGATGATGCTTTCCCAACTGACAGGCTTCACACTGAAATGATGTGGTGGAAGGAATTTGAGGAAAAATCGAACGAAGCTTTGACAATGAAGGATGACCAAGACGACGATGCCACTGAACAGGACTAAATGAGTGTTTTACTGCAACATGAACATTACCCATTGGATGATGTAGGTAGTAAACTCCATTTTCTTCATAGCCTCCACCAATCTTCTTCCCCGTCAGCAAATCCTGAAAATTGTTGAGAAACTCTGTTTTGATGTCACATAATATGATACACTGTCGTATTTGATTTTATATGATATGATAATGTGTCCTCTTGAAAAATGTTATATTATGACTGAATATGTTTTGCCATAAATCTAACGAGTATTTGATGCAAGGATATCTCACCCAAAAAGGATGGAGACTTCCTGTTCAAGTACAACTAGTGCAATCATACTCCTTGAAGAAAAAGTTTGATGAGCCATGCATTCCTAAAGATCAACTGAAGAGATCGGCTACCTCAAGATGAAGATTTTTTTCTTCTTTAGAGTCATATGTAACAGAACCTTCAGGAACATGCATATTGCATATTACATACTCATTCATAAAAACTATATCATAAAAGTATACGATAGTTTCAAAAAGCTCTTTTTTGAAAACTAATAATTGTACCTTCTTACAACCCTTTATGAAAAAGGTATTTTGACATGATTTCAAAATGTAATAATTGTACCTTACATCATATACAAGACAACATGAAAAGAAATGTAGGAAAAAGACAAAACATGAAATCGGCTACATAAAGAAAAACAAATATAATATGTTTTTGAAAAGACTCTAGTTACCTTCTTTAAAGAAATGATTTCAAATATGGGTAAAAGACAAAACATGAAAATCGGCTACACAAAGAAAACAAATATAATAAAGTTTTTGAAAAGACTCTAGTTACCTTCTTTAAAAAAATGATTTCAAATATGGGTAAAAGACAAAACATGAAAATCGGCTACACAAAGAAAACAAATATAATAAAGTTTTTGAAATGACTCTAGTTACCTTTTTTCTAAACCCATAGAATGTCGACTTACTTGAAGTCATCATTCTCTTTGTATAGCATTAAATACCTCCTGTAAGAAATCCTTGTTAAATATCCTTCTCAAGAATGTCGACTTTCTTGTAGTCCTCATTCTCTCTGAAGACTTTGAAATACACAACATAAAGAAAACACTTGACATGACTATGTACAAATAAATATCTCAAAGCACTCATTGTACTTACACTCATTTAAAGTAAAGAAGTACTTATGTACTTCAAATCATTAATTAGGATAAAGACAAAACTACAATCCAACGTTCAATGTACTATTGTAAGAAATAGACTTTTTACATAAATATGTATTACCTAAAATATTACAACGACTAGTTTACCCCATACTTTACTTTTATGGAAAAAGGCTTTCTCGAATTTCTCTAAAGATGTTTTTTGAAATGACATAACATTTCACATCTCAAAAAGGCTACGATTTCAAAAAGTAACGACTACTTTTTTAAAAGCTATATAAACACACTCAAATAAACTATTCAATATGGAGTGGAATGGACATGTGAGCTTACAACGAGAAAAATTCCTATTCGATATTTGAAAAGAGAGCCTTGAAAGAGAAAAAGAAAAGAAAAGAAAAAAGAAAAAGTCAAGTCCAGCTCTTTGCAAAGAGTATCCTCTGAGTGACAAACAGAACATTTTGAGAATCCTTCATTCGTGCATTCATATCATTCTGAAGGTTCTATAGGAAGTATTGTAACTCTGTTATTCACTGTTTTCCTTCTTTTTTGAAAGAAGTAGACCTCTGTGAAAGAGGGTGTTGTCCTTCTCTGTTGAGAGAAGAAGACCTCTGTGGAAGAGGGTGTGCCCCTTCTCTGTTGAGAGAAGAAAACCTATGAGGAAGAGGGTGTTGTACTATTTATCCGGTGACTCGGATGTTATAGTGGAAAGCTAAGTGGTTTGCTTGGGGACTGGATGTAGGTCTGGGTATTGACCGAACCAGTATAAATTCTGTGTTTTATGTGTTGTGCCTTATTGCCTGATTATTTTATTTTATCGATCTTTATCGTATTTCACTATTCACCCCCCCTCTAGTGGAATTTCATTTGGTATTAGAGCAGGTTTGCTGGTTACGACATAACAAGTCTTCCAGCACAAATGACATCTACCTCTTATGCTCGTGATATTGAAGGTCAACACGCATCTTGTCCTCCTTTCTTCAATGGCTCCAACTATGGATACTGGAAGTGCAGAATGGCTATATTTCTCAAATCCATAGATTTTGCTGTATGGAAAATTGTTGAGCATCCATACACATCTCCATCCGCAGACTATAACTTATGGTCTGATGAAGAAAAGAAAATGGCAAACCTAAATGCAAAGGCTATGAATGCCTTATATTGTGCCATTGATCAGAACGAATTCAATAGAATATCTATATGTGAATCTACATATCATATTTGGCATTCTTTGGAGGTTATTCATGAAGGAACCAACAAAGTAAAAGAAGCCAAAATCTCATCTCTTGTCAGAAAATATGAGTTGTTCAAAATGAACAAAGATGAACCCATCACAGAGATGTTTACCAGATTCACCAACATCACCAACGATCTGAAATCTCTGGGTGTAACATATTCCCAGACAGAAAGGGTGAAGAAAATCTTGAGATCTCTCACAACTGATTGGGAGAAAAAGACTACAGCTATTGAAGAAGCTCAAGATTTATCTAAGCTTACTCTGGACGACTTAATAGGCAATCTTATGGCCTATGAAGTCCACATGAAAGAAAGAAGGGAAGAAGAACAACCAATAAAGAAAACTCTAGCCTTCCCAGCTCTATCTGAGAATGAAGACTCAGATAAAGAATCTGAAATTGCGCTACTAACCAGAAAATTCCAGCGCTTCATGAGAAGGAACCGACTTCCAAACAAGCACAAGGAAAGAAAAGATCCTAAGGAAGATCCCATGTGCTATCAGTGTAATAAGCCAGGTCACTTGAGGCGTGACTGTCCCCTTCTCAAAAGAAAGTCCAAGACCGAGGAACCAAAGAAGAGGTTCTTCAAGAAAAAGGCTCTGCATGCTCAATGGGATGACTCAGAACCATCCACCAGTGAAGAGTCAAGTGATGATGAAGCCGAAACTGCAAACATGTGCTTCATGGCAAACGAAAGCTCTGTAAGTGAAATTTCTGATTTTTCCTTTGAAGAACTTCTAGATGCTTTTCAAGAACTATTTGAAGAATCTAAAAATTAAGCTTCAAAAATAAAACTTTAAAATCTGAAAATTTAGAGCTTTCCCAGAAAAATGAAAAACTCAGTAGTGAAAACTCTGAGTTGAAAAAGAAAAATCTTCTTATTACTTCTGAAATCTTATCTACTAGTTTCAAGACTAAAAATCTGCAAGTAGAAATTTCAGAATTAAAAAGTAAAACTGAAAACATTATGAAAACGGTTTTCAAGTTTACCAAAGGAAAAGAGAACTTGGATAAACTCCTATCTTCTCAAAAAGTCTCATTCTACAAGAATGGTATTGGCTACTCTCATTTCAACAAGCCTTCTTGTATGAATCAAAAGACCACTTTTGTGAAAAGTTCGTCTGAACCAAATAAGGAGTATTATAATGTTAATTTTTTTAACTCCTCTAAGGTTGTAGACAAACCCAAATCCAAATGGATATGGGTTCCAAGGTCTAACAAAAAGGGACCCGATTGGGTACCAAAAAGAAATTTTACTTGATGATTTGCAGGCTCCAAATAAGAACAGATGGATTCTAGACAGTGGATGTTCAAAACACATGACTGGACATTCAGACCTCTTTGCTGTTCTTCATAAAAAGGAAGGAGGAACCGTCACCTTTGGAGATAACAACAAAGGTTTGATAATAGGTATTGGTAATATTGAAAATATAGATAAACCTCTTATCAAAGACGTTCTCCTGGTTAAAGGCTTAAAACATAACCTTCTAAGTATTAGTCACCTGTGTGATACAGGTTATAATGTTAGCTTTAATCATAATGCTTGTCTTATAGCAGACACCGACGAAAATATTATCTTAAAAGGTATAAGAAAAAATAATATATATGAACTATACCTAGAAAACATCACAGAACATTGCCTCATAGCTAATAATGACTCTCAACATCTATGGCACATGAGAATGGGTCATGTCAATTCTAAATACATGTCTAAATTAGCTAAAGATAAGTTAGTACGTGGGTTACCCAAAATATCTTTCAAAAAGGATTATTTTTGTGATGCATGTCAATTAGGAAAACTGTCAAAATCATCTTTCAAATAAAAAAATATCATTTCAAGCAAAAGACCTTTAGAGCTTCTCCACCTGGATCTTTTTGGTCCTTCTAGGATAGCTAGTCATAATCACAATAAATACGTTTTTGTCATTGTAGATGACTACTCAAGATTTACTTGGGTGATATTTTTGAAAAACAAAAGTGATACGTTTTGCCAATTTGAAATTTTATGTAAAAAATTACAAAATGAAAAATCTTGTTCTATTGTTAAAATCCGTAGTGACCATGGAGGAGAATTTGAAAATGAGTTTTTTGAAAATTTTTGTAACTTGCATGGTATTTCTCATAACTTTGCCTTTCCTAGAGCTGCACCTCAAAATGGTGTAATAGAAAGAAAGAATAGAACCCTTCAGGAATCTGCTAGAACTATGCTCCAACACAATAATCTTGCTAAATCTTTTTGGGCAGAAGCTGTTAATACTGCATGCTACATAACAAATAGAGTTCTCATTAGACCCTTATTAAATAAAACTCCCTATGAACTATTCTATGACAGAACTCCAAGAATAGACTATTTCAAAGTCTTTGGTTGTAAATGCTTTATCCTAAACACAAAAGATAGCCTTGATAAATTTGATGCTAAATTTATTGAAGGCATATTTTTAGGATATTCAAGTCATAGTAAAGCATACAGGGTTTTCAATAAGTGTTCTAAGTCTATTGAAGAATCTATGCATGTTAGTTTCTGTGAATCTATTGATCAATCTGTTCATAAGCAAACTAACGATGATGATGTTGAAAGTACAAATTTATTTTTAGATAACACAGCTAAGTTTAATGAAGATGATCATCAATGAACATTTGTCGATATCAAAGATCATCCTCAAAAGCAGATTTTGGGAGAACTGACAAAGGGAGTTCAAACTAGAGCTCAGCTAGAACGGATTGCAAATATGGCATTCATTTATCAACTTGAACCAAAGAAGATTGATGAAGCCATCATCGATGAGTTTTGGATGCTAGCCATGACTGAAGAACTGAATCAATTCCAAAGGAATGAAGTTTGAGATCTTGTACCAAGACCAAAGGACCATCCAATCATTGGGACAAGATGGATCTTCAGAAACAAGCTAGATGAAACAGGTAATGTTATAAGAAATAAGGCAAGACTAGTAGCTCAAGGATACAACCAGGAGGAAGGTATTGATTTTGATGAAACATTTGCTCCTGTTGCTAGACTTGAATCTATTAGAATGTTTTTAGCATATGCAAGCTATATGGATTTCAAATTATATCAAATGGATGTTAAAAGTGCTTTTCTAAATGGTTTTATAAATGAAGAAGTTTATGTAAAACAACCTCCAGGATTTGAAAATGAACAATACCCAGATCATGTTTTCAAACTCAAACGTGCTTTGTATGGTTTAAAACAAGCACCTCGTGCTTGGTATGATAGACTTAAAACTTTTTTGTTAAAAACTGGTTGTTCTGTAGGCAAAACAGACTCTACATTATTTGTAAAAATAGTGAATAATCATACCCTAATTGTTCAAATATATGTAGACGATATTATCTTTGGATCTTCTAACAACACTCTTTGTGAAGAATTTTCTAAGTCCATGCAGAAAGAATTTGAAATGAGTATGATGGGAGAACTCACCTACTTTCTTGGACTGCATATTAAGCAAACCAAGGATGGAGTTTTCATCAATCAATCTAAGTATGCTCGTGAACTTCTGAAGAGGTTCAACATGAACTCAACTACTTCAAAATCTACTCCTATGAGCACTAATACTGTTTTGGACAAAGATGAAGATGGTAAGTCTGTTGATACAAAGGTATACCGAGGTATGATAGGATCACTTCTCTATTTAACTGCTAGCCGTCCAGATATTATGTTCAGTGTTTGCTTGTGTGCTAGATTTCAGTCAAATCCAAAAGAATCACATCTTAAGGCTGTAAAAAGAATAATGAGATATTTAAAAGACACAGTTGATTTTGGATTATTCTATTCAAAATCCTCTACATTTGATTTAATCTCATACAACGATGCTGACTTTGCTGGAAGTAAATCTGACAGAAAAAGCACAAGTGGAACATGTCATATGCTAGGGCACTCTCTTGTATCATGGTTCAGTAAGAAACAAAATTGTGTATCCTTATCAACTACTGAAGCCGAATATATTGCTGCTAGCCTAGCCTGTACACAAGTTATCTGGATGAAACAAACCTTAAAAGATTTTGGTTTAAATTTTGAAAATACAACTATCTTCTGTGATAATACTAGTGTTATAAACTTATCTAAGAATCCTATTCTACACTCACGAACTAAGCACATTCAAATAAGACACCACTTCTTAAGAGAACAAGTCTTAAACAAAATAATTAAACTGAAATTCATACCCACTAATCAACAGTTAGCAGACATTTTCACTAAACCATTGAAACATGAAGACTTTACACGAATTAGAAGAGAACTAGGAATATGCAAACTAAGTGACTTATAAATTAATCACACTTATTATAATACTTCTTATAAGTTTTGTTAAAATCTTATTTTAAAAGTTTTTTTTTTTCTTATCGATTTTTGTTAGTCAAACTAGATTTCCCTATTCACGTACACTTTAAAACTCTTATAAGACACATTCTTTATGTCTTTCAACTTGTCATCTTTTCAAGTACACATCCATTATGACTTCTTGTCATATCTCCTTTCACTCATATCCATAAAAACTAATTATATTAAAAGCTATCATAACATTGTTCACATCACTCATCTCATAACTCCTTTATTATTTTTGTCCTTTTGTGAAAACTTCTCTTACGTTAAATTGATTCACCTTCAACATGAAAACATATTAGTTTATGAGAACTCTTGCTTTTCGAATTATTAGTTAAAATCGAATGTTTATTTTGGTTCTTTTACCTTTCTCTAAAAGATCTAGTTGCTATGTTCTCACGTAAATTTTTACTATATCATTTAATATATCATAGATTACATACACTCTATTATATCTCACGTAAAACTTTACTATATCATCTGTTATATCATAGCCTAAAAAGAACTATCTATTATCATCTCTTCATGCTTTACATCTCTTACAAAAAAAGTATTTGTACTCCACCCATTAGTACGTTTTGTATCTTTTTTTTATCTCTCTCTCTCTCTATATATATATATATTATACGAAGCTCCTTTTCATCTCTGACCATCACTCTCTCATCTTATATCTCCCTCAAATAGAGACTCATTAAAACCGTGTCCTTTATTTTTATTCTCTTAAGTACCTTTAGTACTTTCTCTCTCTTATACAATTTGATTCTCCATTCTTGTCAAACCGAGTTAATGACTCCTTTAAAACTTAACTCTATTATCTATGAACTTCCTCAAATCGAGTTTCTTTAAAAATGTGTTTATCAAATAAACAATAATTCATATCAATCATAACTTTATGTCTTCTATCAATCATGATTTTTTATTACTTCTTATCCTACTCGAAAATCCATATATGTCATCTCACTTTTCTCTATGACTACTCTCACTCATTCCACGCATATCCATAATTTTTTTTTTAAGCAATTATTACTCTTCATTCATAAGTATTTTTTTGTCTCATCACTATTCATAGTCAAAGTGTATCCCTCTCATCTTTACGTATACTCATAAAACAATACAAATGTGAAGATACATTAATCATGACATTTTTTTAAGGCATTCTTTTCTTTGAAAAATGTCATATCTTTCAAACCACATATCCGTATCACCTTTCTTTATGTCTAGTCATTCTTTTTCCACACATATCAAAATATATACTTATTAAATAACAAATTATTGCCTCTCACTCTCTTATCTTTGTTTGTCTTATTCCAAAATCACTCTTCACGAATTTGGAATGCTTCCACATCAAGTAATATCATGTAGAAAAAGTTATTTGTTTTATTAGGCCATTATTTTCTTCACTCTCTTCAATATGTCACTCCATACTCCATTCATAACATTTCTCACTACTCGATACACTCTCCCATAGTATATTTGTTCAAATCTATGTCCTTCTTAACTTACATACCAATATGATACACTATCTTCCACCATTGATTTGATTTGTCATTCACAAGCCCCTTAACTTACAACTCACGAATTTCTTTATTCAAACTACAATCCAGAAATCATTCACTTCCTTTGTCATTCAATTATTGTCACAATTATTTTCTCTCTTCTATTTAACCGTTTGGTTCATTCCTCACCAATACCACTCGTAGCTCACTATCTTCATACATACTTTCAAACTCCTTCTCTCTCAACTTCCTTTTGCAATGGCTTCCTCTTCAACCTCTGCAATCACTGCTGCAGATCTTAGGTATCCAAGTCTTTTTCATGACTACAACTTACTTTGTTCTCGACCCATTCATGAAGGAAAATTAGTTCACTATGAAGACTTCATGCTATTTGACCTAGACAACTATCTCCCCGAACTCAAACATCTACTAGGATCTTCATCCCAAGCTACCTATTATCCTGAACTAGTTCGACTATTCTATATAAAATTTTCTTCTGATCATGAACGAACCACCATCACCACCAAAGTACGTGGACGTCTGATGTTCTTTTATGCCTCCTCATTAGGTCGTATTCTAAACCTACCTTCCACCGGCACAGACCTCAACAACATAGTATCAATTGAACGATCGGTACTTCGAAAAATTCTTCTCTGCACCAACTGCTACCAACTTCCCTGGCACATGAAGAATCTCCAACCTCATGCTCAATTGCTTGCCCAGATTCTTCTCCACAATATCTATCCCAAGCCTCCACGCAAGGGATTAGTACCACGAAAAATCTCTCTCCTTCTCTACGCAATTTTTTCTTCTACTCCGATAAACTGGTCCAACATTCTTTTCGACCTTTTTATTCGTTATAAAAAATTCAAGCCTCTTCTTTTTGGGTGTTTTATAACTCCCATTCTAAAATACTTCAAAGTATCCCTTCACAACGAAGTTATCCTCCATCCTTCTCAGGTCCTCGATGCTACTACCTTCAATCTCAGGTCCCTGCACCTTCTCGGCTCTGATGAAGACGATCCAACATCCAACTTTGATTACTTCTCTGCAATGATGGATGTCCAGCGCTCTCAGGATCGTATCCTTCACAATCAAGCCTTGTTGCAGCAGACTCGTCAAGCTCAACAGCAAGATCTAGACGCCTCTACACATCAACCTACTCAACCTTCGGAATAAACTTATTTTACTGCAATATTTATTATTGGTCTGTAATAACTCTCTTACTCTGATCCCTTCCTTTTTGTCTATGACAAAGGGGGAGAAAACCTGTCTTCATTATTGGAGAAATACTCTCTTTAAACATTTTTCAATATTTTATCATATTATTATTTCTATGCATAATGTCTTTTTGACAGGAAGAGCATATTTTGTTATCATAAAAAAGGGGGAGAATGTTGAGAAACTCTGTTTTGATGTCACATAATATGATACACTGTCGTATTTGATTTTATATGATATGATAATGTGTTCTCTTGAAAAATGTTATATTATGACTGAATATGTTTTGCCATAAATCTAACGAGTATTTGATGCAAGGATATCTCACCCAAAAAGGATGGAGACTTCTTGTTCAAGTACAACTAGTGCAATCATACTCCTTGAAGAAAAAGCTTGATGAGCCATGCATTCCTAAAGATCAACTGAAGAGATCGGCTACCTCAAGATGAAGATTTTTTTCTTCTTTAGAGTCATATGTAACAGAACCTTCAGGAACATGCATATTGCATATTGCATATTGCATACTCATTCATAAAAACTATATCATAAAAGTATACGATAGTTTCAAAAAGCTCTTTTTTGAAAACTAATAATTGTACCTTCTTACAACCCTTTATGAAAAAGGTATTTTGACATGATTTCAAAATGTAATAATTGTACCTTACATCATATACAAGACAACATGAAAAGAAATGTAGGAAAAAGACAAAACATGAAATCGGCTACATAAAGAAAAACAAATATAATATGTTTTTGAAAAGACTCTAGTTACCTTCTTTAAAGAAATGATTTCAAATATGGGTAAAAGACAAAACATGAAAATCGGCTACACAAAGAAAACAAATATAATAAAGTTTTTGAAAAGACTGTAGTTACCTTCTTTAAAGAAATGATTTCAAATATGGGTAAAAGACAAAACATGAAAATCGGCTACACAAAGAAAACAAATATAATAAAGTTTTTGAAATGACTTTAGTTACCTTTTTTCTAAACCCATAGAATGTCGACTTACTTGAAGTCATCATTCTCTTTGTATAGCATTAAATACCTCCTGTAAGAAATCCTTGTTAAATATTCTTCTCAAGAATGTCGACTTTCTTGTAGTCCTCATTCTCTCTGAAGACTTTGAAATACACAACATAAAGAAAACACTTGACATGACTATGTACAAATAAATATCTCAAAGCACTCATTGTACTTACACTCATTTAAAGTAAAGAAGTACTTATGTACTTCAAATCATTAATTAGGATAAAGACAAAACTACAATCCAACGTTCAATGTACTATTGTAAGAAATAGACTTTTTACATAAATATGTATTACCTAAAATATTACAACGACTAGTTTACCCCATACTTTACTTTTATGGAAAAAGGCTTTCTCGAATTTCTCTAAAGATGTTTTTTGAAATGACATAACATTTCACATCTCAAAAAGGCTACGATTTCAAAAAGTAACGACTACTTTTTTAAAAGCTATATAAACACACTCAAATAAACTATTCAATATGGAGTGGAATGGACATGTGAGCTTACAACGAGAAAAATTCCTATTCGATATTTGAAAAGAGAGCCTTGAAAGAGAAAAAGAAAAGAAAAGAAAAAAGAAAAAGTCAAGTCCAGCTCTTTGCAAAGAGTATCCTCTGAGTGACAAACAGAACATTTTGAGAATCCTTCATTCGTGCATTCATATCATTCTGAAGGTTCTATAGGAAGTATTGTAACTCTGTTATTCACTGTTTTCCTTCTTTTTTGAAAGAAGTAGACCTCTGTGAAAGAGGGTGTTGTCCTTCTCTGTTGAGAGAAGAAGACCTCTGTGGAAGAGGGTGTGCCCCTTCTCTGTTGAGAGAAGAAAACCTATGAGGAAGAGGGTGTTGTACTATTTATCCGGTGACTCGGATGTTATAGTGGAAAGCTAAGTGGTTTGCTTGGGGACTGGATGTAGGTCTGGGTATTGACCGAACCAGTATAAATTCTGTGTTTTATGTGTTGTGCCTTATTGCCTGATTATTTTATTTTATCGATCTTTATCGTATTTCACTATTCACCCCCCCTCTAGTGGAATTTCAAAAATGACAACCCATCGGATCAAATATTACTCTACAGTTTTGTTCTCTTATAAGGCAACTAACAGAGAGTAAACTTTGAGGAAAGTTTGGAGCATGAAGAACATTTTTTAACTGTAATGAGGAGGATATAGAAATATTTCCCTGACCAACACTCGGGGAGGAACTCCCATTGGCTAATGAGACTCCTCGATGAGCATTAATATCCTTTATATCTGAGAAAACAAGTGAATTTCCACACAAATGTCTGGATGCACCAGAGTCAATAATTCACTTATTGTCAGTCAGATGAAGTTGATTTCCAGTAGAATAGGCAACACCAACTACAGGATGAGTGGAACTCAAAGGACGAAGAGCTATCAACTCATCATATTCAGCACGACTGAGGGTGATACTACTGTTACTTGCAGATATATTATCCTGTACACTGGTGGCCTCGATAGTAGTAACATTTGCTTTAGGAGCATATGACTTTGATGAAGAAGAGGTTGGCCGACCATGCTTATCCCAACAACGATCTTCTAAGTGTCCAGATTTTCCACAGAATGTACATTGAAGCTTTCCTCTGCCTCCCATACCACGTCCACGACCTCGTCCTCTGATATTCTGAGTATTTCCACGCCTATAACCAGATGAGACAACAAGGGCAGATGACTGAGTCACAGGCTGAGATTGTGGAAGAGATATCGCTAGTCTACTCAGACGATTGTATGCATCAACAAGAGTAGGAACATCTGATCTAGTCAACATTTGAACTTTTGCAACAGAAAAATCTGAAGAGAGACCTGTAAGAAAACGAGCAACCATGGTTTGTTCTTGATGATCCTTCTGCTTCGAGCAACACAGAGGCCTGTGAGCATTAAGTCGTTCAAACACAGCTTTGACAGAGGCATAGTACTGGGCTAAGGTCTGTTCTCCCTGCTGCAAATTATATATCTCCTGTTCGACTTGCAGGACACGACTCACATTCGTTTCTTGTGAGTATGTATCACGAAGATTGTCCCACATCAGTTTGGCTGTATTATAGTAGATCAATCCATCTGCAATATGGGGTTCAATACTATTCATGATCCATGACATAACTATGTCATTATCTTCATCCCAAGTAACATATTTTCCCAATTTTTCAGTGGGTCCATCTTCCAACAAAATATGTTTTCGACGATGTTAAGATACCGACATCATAAACGTTCTGGACCATTTGACATAGTTGGTTTCATTCAACCTTACAGAAGAGCCGTACAAAAAAGGATTGGCAAATGCTTTATATTCTCCAATATGTTTCAATTTGGAATCACATTTTGAAGTTTCAGCCATACTAAAAATATATTTCTGTTTCAGCAGAGATAAAAAGTCTGGACAAATTTCAAGCAACCCAGCAGCTGTTCACAAAAAGAAACCACGACAGTAAGGAACAACAGACCACAAAAAGAGTATTTTTCCAGCACCGCAGGGAATCAAGCCTGCGATTTCCACGATAGTAGTGGACAACAGCCCACACACATGAATCTTGAACAGCAGCCCACACACATGACAATCACGCATCAGCCAGAACCAACGACCAACATCTATACTCAACACAGACTCCCTCGACAAAAAAACTTTCACATAAACATGATAATTTTCAACACAGCAGAGAAAACAAGCTTGCTGTTTCCACTACAGAACTTCTGATGCTGAAACTAATCACGACAACATGAAAAACCAATAACGACAGCATGAAGAATCACGACAGATACTGAAATCATGACAGATGCTGAAGTCACGACAACAGTTGCAATCACGACAGCAAAAAACAAAACAAATAACGACAACATGAAGAATCACGGCAGATGTTGAAATCACGACAGAGGCTGAAATCACGACAGCAGTTGCTGAAATCATATTGACAGATGCTGTAAATCACGACAGCCAAAAACAGGAAGTTCATTTCTTTAAAGGACAAAAGCAATCACGACAGGGACACGATAAACAAATCATGGCAGCAAATCTCGATCACAAATAGTCGTACGAAGTTAGGATCTGTTATCAGCTGCCACACCCAGAAGTCACGACATGTGAAACTCAAGAGAAAAAAAGGGGGTTACGACTGCCAGACCTGAGGGCTCACTCCCACTATGCTCCTTAGGTCTGATAACAGATCTGGGCCAGATCTGTCATCAGATCTCAAAAAAAAATTTAATCCACACCTGGTTCGAGTACTTGATGTTTGGTGCAGATCACGCTCCTGAGATCGTTGCAGATCGATCACGCTCCTGAGATCGCTGGCTTTGATACCATGTTCAAGAAGAGAAGAGATGCCCCGAACCCTAGGTAGAGAGAGAGAGAGAGAGAGAGAGAGAGAGAGAGACGGCTGCAAAGAATAGAACTCGTTAACTTGGTATTAGGGCTTCTCTCTATATTAAATAGAGAGAGGCTAAAAAGAATAATTACATTTAAGCCTACTATAAAATCAAAAATTCAAATAGCCTCTAATATAAAAAGACTTAACTTAAAACCACCTATTCTCAACAAGTAGTATTGTGTTGAATCTTGGATTTAAATCTTGTTACACTGATACCGCCTTTTTTTATAAGATCTACAAGTACCTCACTTATTATTCTCCTTTTATATGTTGATGATATGATCATCACTCTAAATGATCAGAAGAAAATTGAAAAAATTAAAATTATGCTTAAAAAATCTTTTGATATGGTTGACCTTTGTTTTTTGAGATACTTTTTAAGAATTGAAGTAGCTTACTTGCCAAAAGGTTACATTTTGTCGCAAATCAAGTTTGCAATTGATATTGTTGCACGTTCGGGAATCACTGACACTTCGATAATCCTGAAGTGATAAATAAAAAAATGAGAGCTGAAGACAAAGTGTTATTAGATGATCTAACTCCTTATAGACAACTTATCGGATCATTAATGTACCTATCTATTACCAGGCCAGACATTGCGCATGTTGTACGCACTGCAAGTCAATTTCATCATGCCCTCACATCGGTTCATATAAATGCAGTATTAATAATAGTTCGATACATCAAGAAAACTATATCTAAAGGGTTATTCTTATCATCTTTAAATCTTATTGCTTATTACTGATTTTGACTGGGAAGGAGATCGCAATAACCGTCATTCAACTACAAGTTTTTGTGTGTTTGTAGGTGATTCCCTCATCTCTTGACGATGCAAAAAACAACATAAAGTGTCTTTATCTTTCACGGAAGTTGAGTACAGGGCAATGGCTACAACAACCACCGAGGTCGTGTGGATGAGAGCACTACTTTTAGATATGGGTGTTGATGTTTTAGAACCTTCAAAACTATGTTGCGATAACAAAAATGCCATATATATAGCCAGCAATCACACATTTCATGAGCGAACGAAACATATTGAGATGAATTATCACTATGTTTGCTACGAATATTTGAAGGGAACGATTACTTTGTCATATGTTCAGTCTGAGTTTCAAATTGTAGACTTCTTCACCATAGCTCTCCCTCTACCCAGATTCTTGTGTCTTCTTAGTAAACTTTCAGTGATTTCACCGTAAGTTTGAGGGAGAATGTTAAAATACTGTAAATATATACCTTATTGATATATATATATTTGTACAATATACATATATCAGGGGTATTTTGGTCATTTTATAAGATGTATTTAATACAGTTCATTAGGGACTGAAAAGTTCTTTTATCTTTTATTTTATTTTTTATTTTCTTTATGTAAAGTGTAATATGACAAATGGGAGGCAGCTACAAGTGAGGCTCTATAAATAGAGCCTCACTCCCCCCTTGTGATACATGCTTTTAAGAAGCATTTGTGTGAAGTATATAAAATCCCTTTTATTTTATGTTCTCGTAGGCTTTGTGCTTTTGTGTTATTGTGAAGTTCATTTTTTTTATCTCTGTTATGAGATTGTGATCGGTCCATTAGAGACCACATTATTGTAGTGCACTTGTGTAGTCCTTTGTTGGCATTGTATTCGGACACCCTTGTTTCATTACAATTGGATGATGTGCTTTCAACTCCCTATAGCAATCATCTTGCAGATGGAAAGAATCATATAGGATATGAATGCTTTGAACCTCACCGAGGACATGGCATTGGATAGAAATGATTGGAGGAGAAGGATTCATGTGGAAGACCCAGAATGATTTTCTTTTTTGGTTCATATCGCCGACCCCAATTGTTTTGGGATGAAGGCGTAGTTGTTGTTGTTGTTGGGAGGAGTGATAACAAGAAGCATGCTCACTTGTTAAACTGGCAATCAGTTTGCCTTCCCTATGATGAAAGAGGCTTGGGGATCCGTCACATTGAAGAGATGAATTTGGATATGCTGGCTAAAATTGGGTGTGGTGGCTGCTAAGCTCTCTAACCCCTTGGGCTGATTTGATTAAGCGTAAGCATTAATGGTGTCCGTGAGTTCTTGCTACCCATTGTTTATTTGTCTAATAATCCAGCTAAGGATAATTATGTCTTTGCAGATGGGTGGAGACCTCCTCCTAATGGGTACCTTAAACTGTCTGTTTTTAGCATGATCAAAGGGAAGTGGAGGATTAGGTTCCATGTCACATAGGTGCAGGTGCGGATGCAGCGATGCGGCACTTTAAAAAAAACTTCGGTCCGAGGGTGCAGGGAGGGTGTGTGTGTGTATATATATATATAAATTTTTTAACAGTTTTAACACTAATGAAATAAAAACAATTATCATATCATAAATTCATGCAATAAATCAAATTAACAATCTATAATTGTTATTTCTCATCAATAAAAAATAACACCACACTGGTGCGGAGGTGCATATTAGGGTTAACTGAATCTAATTTTGGACAGAAATAGACCTCAGTGTGGTTGACTTCACCTGACACAAAGGAAGCCGTGTCCAAGTGCCCTGTTATACGAGTCCGTGTTACAAGGATTGGGTTTGCTGCGAGTTATCATTGTGGATCTTTTCTTTGTATGAGATGGATTGTGAGGAGGTTTAATGCAGGAGAAAGCGAGTGGAAATGGTGGAATGCTTGGGGAATTGGAGAGTCAAAGGCTGATTATTGAATCCTCAACGAAGGACATTGTGCGGTTCTTCAATAAAGCTCTAGAGGGTCGTTTGAACTAGATTAGAGTCAAAGAACATATTGTTATTTTTTTTGCAGATAAGCAGCACTATCTTTGTAAATGGATCCCTAAAGAGTAATATTGTTCCATTCAATCTTACAAAGTTAGGGGGTCCTAGATTGTGATATGGTCTGGAAGGATAAACCCCCAGACTGGTTTCCTTCCTGTCAAGACATGTAACTTGAAGTACTATGTAACTGGTAAGGGTCTGCCTAACCCTATCTTGATAATCCAAAAAAAACATGAAACTGAGGAACATTTTTAGAGAAAATTTCATCTAATACATAGGGCTGTCAACGGGTCAGGTCAGAGCCGGGTCAGGGTCGACCCAGACCTGCCCATATAATTAATTATCGGGTTTGGGTTTTGTCAGGTCACGAAAATGGAATCCCAAACCCGGACCTGCATAATGTCAGATTTTTTTATTAAAAATACATATAAAATACTCGGGTTGGGTACCTGACAAAAATCATGACCCACCCTGGCCTGAATATTAATCGGGTCGGGTTCAGGTCGACCCAAATATTATTTGGGACAGCATTTTGCATGCCCATACCCGGTAATTCGGGTTTGGGTCAGGTACCCGGTACAAACCTGACTGTTGACAGCCCTACTAATACATATATGGTGGTTTATATGAATTGAATGGCATGAATTCATTGAAGTCATCCTTTAACTTGAATGCTCTCGTCTTTCCTAAATTCTGTTTTGGTGGCAACTGATTACCAGGTTGATCTTCAACCTTAATTTTGAACCTCTCAATGTGATTAGTATATGTTATAGTCATGGAGTGGGACTGCCTGCCAGAGTTTTAGTGTTTGTCTCCAATTAATAGTAAAAAAATCCACTAGTGTAAATGGGTTGTAACATATAATGATGTATGATGCAGCACAGCAGAATATACATGAAGTGACATGGTACAAGTTACTTTCTAATTTATTTTTCGTTTTTATTTTATTGGGGGTTGGGGGATTAGAGGAGGGAGGGAGAGATGATGGTGCCTATGTCATATTTACTGTGGTGAATTTCTTATATTATACAATTTTGTATAGTTCTCACGGTATTAATCTTTCCATGACATACCAAAAAACTTCTCTTATGATTCATAACTCGAAATTCATATAGAAATGTTGAGAATTTCTTAAAGCTGAAGTTTTTTTTTTCTTTTATTGGACATAAACTGAGCCACTTTTCACACACTCTAATGTATTTAGTGAACATAAACACAGATTACAGATGTTTAATAAAAGTTTGTTTTTTATTCCCGTTTCTATAGGAATGACATATGGTGTCTCAAATTTTAAATCCTGAGGAAGGGCATGGGTATGCTGCGATTATTCAGGATACATGCAAAGAAAGAAGATATTACAAGGGCCACGTAATGCGGGAAGATTGTTTCTTTGTTATAGGTTTTCTGAGACCATACTTTTTTGCACTGGTCATAGATGAGACAGTCTCATATGGACTAAAGATGAGGCCAATAGTGCATATTGTTTCTAAACAACATTCCACTATTTTTTTGGGATAACTAGGGAAAATCGCCTCACTCACTCATGAGCCCGTTGGTGTAGAAGCCTCCTTTGGTCACTAAGGTCTAGGGAGTGCACCGAGCTTCATGCATCCATGTGTTTCAAACTTGTGACGTCCCTTCAGCTTTGTGATGTTCATGAGTCGACCTTACCAGATGAGTGGAGCTCTTGTGGGCGACATCCCACTAATTAATCAAACTGAAGTGGGAGCAAATGAAAACCCTGAAGTTTGGAAAACTTCGTAGTAACAAAGCCAAATTTTAGAAGGATGAAAACCAAATAGATAAATTGAAAGTTTAGTAGATGTTAGATTAGTGAAGATAGGACTGTAACAAGAGGGGAAATGGTTCCTTGATTTGGTTGTGGGGTTCTAAAATAAGACCCCGTTGTTTGTTGTCATGCATAAAGATATGGTTTTTCTCCTATATTTCAAAAATTATCTATAATTTTTACAATTGGCAGCATGACATAGTGGACTTTGGACTAGATTAGATAACGAGATGGCGGGTTTAAATGGCATCATTAATGTGATTCATGTGGATTTGAGAAGTAGGGTTGCCCTACTGGGTCATAAGTTTTATCTGATTAATTGGAGTAGGACCTAAGGATGGCCATTGCTCAATGATGCTGATTATGATGATGACTGCATGAATATGTTTTCATACTTTCTACCACTGATAGTTCTCGACTTGGAGTGCTTTCTTCATTTACTTGTAGGTAGGGATGTAAACGGGTCGGATTTGGGTTGGAAGTGGGTATTACCAAATCTGACTAATTGGAGTTGGACTCAGATTCGGACTTGAATAAGAGATGACTATAACTGAATCCAAGTCCAACCGAGAATGAAGGAACCAAATCCAACCCCAAATCTGATTAAATTGATTAGGTCTGATCCACGGTTAGTGTTTATGAATAATATCTGTCCACCAATTTGCATGTCTGTTGAAGCCGTCAGCTAGTTGGTTGCGAGTGTCTAAAGATGCTGTGCCTATGAGGTCCTCTGTTTGATCCTCACGTGTGCCTTTTTTTCCCTGAAAAATCATAAGATGTGAGATCCATTCCAATCAGATCTTGGTATGAAGCCAAGGGCATGTTTGTTTTGGTCATAGGTGAGAAAGTAGAAGCTGAGAGAGTAGAAGCTGAGAACTACTTTCACAAGTTTCAAGGCAAAAAGAGGCAAAAACAATCACAGCTGATAATCACAATCACAACTACTTTTTCATGTTCCACTAACCTTTACAAAGTATGGTGATTGTAATTTACAATCACCAGATCCAAAATTCACAGGGCATTGAAAACATGCCCCAAGTCTGAATATGAATCCGAATCCAAATCTGACCAGGTTCTACCATGCAAAACCAAATCTTATTGAATAACTTTTTTTTAACCAAACCTGACCAAAATCCTAGCAGTTGACATCCCTATTTAGTTGTAGTGCTAAATTTGGCAAGATTTGAGAGTTATTTCCTAACCTACCATTCTGATTTTTTATTGATAATCAAAAGTACCGCATGCCCCTAAAATGTGGACGGTCATGATCAATTCGGTAAATAGCATGCTTCAGATAGAACAATTTTGATATTTTAGACCCACTATTTGGAGCCTTAGACTGTCACGTTGGACTATTAATTTTGCACTCTCTAAAAGGTTATTTATTGATATTTAAATTACTTCATCCAAAGCGTATCAGCTAGTAAACTTTGATCAACATCTCTTCCAGTGAGCTCTCTAAAAGGTTTGACTAACCATGTTTTATAGACGTTAAACTTCTCAGCCATTCACAACCTAGGTCATATTGCCAACTCACAAACCTATTTATGCATATTTACTATTTTGTCTTCTAGGGGACGTTGTTGCTTATTTATGTTTAGTTTGGACTCAGAGGAATGTGCTCTTAGTTTGTGTTCTGATTTGTAGTTTCTTTGGAAAGTTCATGCCTTTGATCACCTTGCAAGATAAATGCAGTTATCAATTTTATTGAAGAAAATGTTTAAAAGCATGATTTAAATGAAGACTTGTACATTCTGCGTTATGTTGGAATTGGAGCATAATCTCATGGGTATCTGTTCTCAATCCATAACAGTGTTCAATTAAGCTGCCTGGTAACCATAAGTTTTATTTTTCGTTCAAACTTGGGCTAGTGTGGTTTTATTTACCGAGCTTTCAGGTTGGTTATCGTGGTTGAGCATTTAACTGTTTGGAGGGAAACAATGGATTGTCATTGGCAGATGAATGGTAGCAAAATTTTTGTCTGTCAAAAGATGGTGAGAACAATTCAAATGAAAAGGACAGCTTCCAAAACTGGTGAAAATTCTCTTTTGGGTATCATCGCAGAAATTTGTATCTGTACTGCTTATTTGGTGAACGATTTGATTTTGATATCTCCTTTAATGGGACTGGAGTTTTGACTACCAGACATGCACTAGGATAAAGTCACCTCTCTTAGTTGGTGGCTTGATCCGACTTTTTTGAACTCTTTAAGTATTCATTGTGAATTTGCTAGGACTTTTCCAGTGAATAAACTCCAAATTCCTTATTCCTCCAAGCCCTGAACTGAGTTTATAGCAACTATGTTGGTGAGCTTGGAACGGCAGAGCTTGAGATATGAAATTGTTGTTATGCAGGTGTGCCTGAAGGTTTTGTGGAGGTGAAGCATGCTCCCAATGGAGCATTGTCTAGAGAAACTGATCTACGGCAGCTAGCAGTTGTCACAAGTGTGCCAGCAGAGGCTTCTGAACCAGAAAAGGAAACAGTTGCCACTTGGTCAGCCTCTCCTGAGAGGTTCGAGCTCCCGAGAAGGACATTGTACCAATCCAATGGCTCCGACTCTCCTTGCGTGTCAGAATCCGGCTCTGACCTATTCAGCAAGCATGAAGTCATACACAAGCTGAGGCAGCAGCTCAAGAGAAGGGATGAAATGATACTTGAGATGCAAGCCCAGATAACCGAACAACAGAAGTTGGTGAGTGAGTGCATGACGCACACTCTCCACCTACAATCACAGCTTGACTCTGCTAACAGAGACTTGTTTGAAGCAGAGAGGGAGATCCAGCGGTTGAGGAAGGTTATAGCAGACCATTGTGCATCAGGGTACACAAAGTCACCTGATGATCAAGTGGTGTGTGGAAATGGGCAAGTGCAGAATGGTTATGTCAATGGTGTGGTGGGGAAACTGGAGGTGAGAGGTTGGGGAGCTTCTGGCATGCCTATGATGAATGGGGAAAGAGAAGCTGATGGGGAGAGAGTGGAGATGTTGAAGAAGGAGGTGGCAGAATTGAGGGAAGTTATTGAGGGGAAGGATTATCTTTTGCAGAGCTACAAGGAGCAAAAACTGGAGCTATGTTCCAAGGTGACGGAGTTGCGGTTGAGATTGGATTCCCAGCTACCAAATATCTTGTGAGGCTGGTGTTTCTGTTTGGGCTATGGTTCCACACTGGAAAAAGTGGTTTTCTTATCTTCTTCCATCCAAATGATGTTTCTGCATGTGCTATGTTAGGAAGCGCTTGAGAGAGAGAGGGAGAGTTGCAAAACTTGAATGAGGATTGCAAGGTTTTTTTTGCCATCTTGGTGAATTTTGGTTTTTCATCTTTATGCCTATGCATGCACTGTTGGATATTGGAGCGGATCTTATCCAACCTTGATGTGACCCATATTGACATGGTCATCAAGGGACATACATGGGAGAGGCTCTTGGGTTTTGGGGGTTACAAGACAGTTATGATAATTGGTCAGATATGCCTATTATGGGTTCATGTTATGAACCTCTTTCGTATCTTCCTATAAATAGGAGACCCACTGTAGTTTGTTGAGGAGTACTTACATGTTATCAATTTTTATGGACATTCTTCCATATCTTCCTATAAATAGGAGACCTACAGTAGTGTGATGAGGAGTACTTGATATAATCTCTTATCGTTTATGGGGTTTAAGGGTCTTGCTCACTTTTTGTCATTCTAACCTGGGTTTATTGAGGGCGCCGATTGATTGAGAACGTCGATCACCCACTCTCACCAAAGCTTTGTTTGAATCGTTCACGATTCATTTTAAGTCAACATTGAGTTATGGGCATACATTACACATCTGTTGATCATTCTAGGTGTGGGTGCATCGGCGTTCATGCGACACTCGTAAAAAAGTTCATCGGAGTTTTTTCTTCTCCCTCATCGGACTCTTGTTTGATTTTTGAAAGTTGACGATGAAAGGAGAGGTGTTGGTTGGGAACACACTGCCTATAGGTCGACAACAGTAGTTGCCCCTTCCCTTGCGAAGGATGACAGTGGTTGTCACCGATGAACAAGGTCGCTAGAATTTGATCTAAGTCGGGGTTTTAGAGCCCATGCCACCAACAACCCATCACCACAACCATCAGGAGGTCGGGTCAGGCTATGTCGGGTGATGGTTGGCCACTTGAGGCCGATTGTGCCAATGACCATTGAGGCCAGTCGCCCTTGGTGGCCGCATCTAGCCCCAGGCTGGCTATTCGTTGTTGGTGGGTGATCGTGGACAACAGTGACAGGCCACCAACGGTGGAGGCCGACTGCAAGTGACGATCAATGTCGGTTGGCAGAAGGCTACCTAGAGAAACCAAAGGGTTTCAGTTTTAGGGCCAGAGCTTGGCTGCTGTCACTTGCGGTTGGTTGTGGTCGACGATGTCTGGCCACCTAAGGTCGGATGTTGCCGACGGTGGATGTGGCTAGCCCCAGTGGTAGATATAGTTTGAGGGAACATGGAACATCCACTATTCTCTGACGAATGTTTTTTTTTTTTCATTGCAGTTGTCAACGTACGGTTGAGGCCAATGACGATTGGTCATCGTTGACAACAGGGGTCAACCATTGGTGGCGGTTGTTGGTGGGGGAGGATGCTGAGGGGAGGGGTTGTAACCCTCTGTAAAAAAAAACTTGTTTCTAGTTCGGAAGGGGTTAGGTTTCCATTGTAGCAACTATAGTGAATCCTGACCAGGGTGGGGACCCAATCTGATCCCAGAACCATTTTCGTGGTTCTAGGTGGATTGGGTCTACGCTAGTCTCGGGGGAGACCCGATCTGGGCCTGAAAACCCATTTGAGGGTTTTTGGGAGGATCGGGTTTGCACCTTACAAGATAGGGTCTACACCCGACCCGACGGGACCTGATCCAGACCTGAACCCATTAGCGGGTTTTGGATGGATCAGGTTTGCACCTGACTTGGTTGGACCCTATCTTGAAACCCGAACCTAGCATTTGGGTTTCAAGTGTATCGAGTCTGAGCTTGACTCGGTGAGACCCAGATCAAGATCCATTATTGTTTCAGGGTGGGCCGGGTTAGTACATTGGGTCGAATTAGGTCCTGAACCAGACCAACCAGACCCATCCAGAATAGAACTGGTTCTGGGACCGGTTTTGGGGGTTCTAAATTGGTTCAGGGCATTTTGAACCGATCAAATGGTTTTTTGGACCGGTTCGAGGCTTTCTAGGACCACTTCAAGGGTTTTTCTAACCAGTTCAGGGCTTTTAGTGATCGATTCAAGGCTTTTAGTGATCGGTTCAGGGCTTTTATGAACCTGTTTAGGTTGTTTTAAGACTTCAATTTCGGATATGATTCATAAATGCATGTCTTTTTTCATTAATCTTCATATTGTTTTTGAGTTATCCGTGATTATTTAAGCATGAGATTATAAATGAATTCACAATTTTTTGTGTTGTGACATGCTTTACATATACTTACGGTAAAATATCTCGATCAACTCACTCTTGAAATCACTAAAGTTATCCGAGTTGTGTTGATTGAGGGTTTTTTTGACCGTGTTGAAAGCGATGTTCGGTATTACGATTGCATGTGATTTTATGAAACAATAATTCTATCCAAAGGTTGGTCATTGTGTTTCAAATTCACACAGGGTGTAATAGTATGTGTCTACATCAGTCCATGAAGCATGATTATACCCAAAGGTAAAATGTCAAATGGTCTCTAGTTACATAATCTACTAGTTTCATCAATTGAAGTCAATTCATTGAGAATTGAGAAAGTGAATCAATTCTAAATGATATTGGTTTTTTCAAAGTAGAACGATAATAACTCTATTATGCTTGCCTTAGAAAAGATGAATAATAAATGGTCTCAAGTTTGCATTTTTTCAATATAAATCTTGTATAAACAAAAATTTAGTGATTTCTTTCGTTCTTGTAATACCAAGTTTCTTGATCGTTGACAATTCATATCTCTATTTTAGACGAATCTAATTTTTTGGATTAGAAAAAAATAATGTTATTCACTTTGGAATACATGAACTTAGATTAAGTGTTAAGAATTGATGAACCTTCTGCTCTTACATCATAAAATACAACCGATCAAAAAGTTGCCTTTGAGAAGTAGGGGTGCTCAAACAGGCTTAGCATATTGCTTTTGCAATCTCGAGCGACTAAGAATATTTGAGGCATAATCTCTCACTATAGGACAGTGATTTTTTTTGAGAGCCATTAAAGCTCAATTCGTCAGTTCTAATAAGGCTAAGACCAATACTCTCATGTTCAAATTAGTATCTATAAAATATTCTGGAGATAGCAACATCCGACAACACATTTTAGAAATAGGAAACATTGCATTCAGCTGAATGACATGAAGCTCTCCAATTCTAATTTCTTCTATTGACCTTCACATATTAAACAAGGTTCGAGCGATGTTAAATCACTCAAACCTTTCATTGACCATGTGAAGTAAAGCTCTTAGGACAATAATGCACATATTAAACAAAGTTCCTACGAAAGTTGTCCAAAAGACTCCTTAAGAGTTATGGGCTGATAGGAAATCTTCCTTGTCATATATGCGCATATGGGGATATCCAGTTGAAGCTAAATTGTATAACCCACATATAAAAGTCTTTGATCTTAAGATAACTAGTGAATTTTTCATCGGTTATTCAGAAAGATTAAAGGGATTTAGATTTTATTATCCATCTCATACACAATAAATAGTGAAAAAAGAAAAAACGAGATTTATTGAAAATACTTCTATTGAGATAGATGCATCTTAAAGTCTTACATTTTTGAGAAATTGTAGGATTCATTTTTCATACCTGCAAAGAAAAATGACCCAGTTTTCTCGATCATTGTCCCTTTGGATGATATTAGAAAAAAATTGATCAATGAACACCAATCTCAAGTAGAATAAGTTGATGAGAATATACAATAACATAATATAGATGTTCAATTTGAATCACTTGTAGCACCTGTATGGAGGTCCACAAGGATCACGGGATCTGCTATCTACCCTGATTATGTGGTGTATTTACAAGAGCCCAACAATTTTATAGATATTGATAATGATATCTTATCCTTTATAGAAGTCATTGATAGTGATAAATTATCACATTAGATCAATGTCATGAAAGAAGAGCTTGTGTCTATGACAAATAATCAAGTGTAAGATTTAATACCTTGACTTGATAGAGTTAGACTTGTTGGTTGTAAATGGGTCTTTAAGACCAAAAAAGACTCTAAAGGGTGAGTGAAAAGGTACAAGGCTAAGCTTGTTGTAAAGAGATTCACTCAAATGGAGGGCATTGATTATAATAAAATATTTTCTCGTATCTCAATTAATGAATAATTGAGAATAATCATGACCCTCATAACTCATTTTGATTTAGAGTTATATCAAATAGATGTGAAAATGACATTCCTAAATAAGGATATGAAATATGAGGTATATATACAACAACCTCTTAGTTTCATCATATATGACTCAAACAATTTAGTTTGCAAATTGAAGGAATCAATTTATAGACTTAAACAATCCTCCCGCCAGTGGTATAAAAGGTTTAATCAAGTGATTTTGAATTTTAGATTCAATAAAAACATTATTGATCAGTGTATATACCTTAAGGCTAGTGGGAGTAAGTTCATAATTTTGGTTTTATATGTTGATGATATTCTTCTTGCAACAAATGATTTGGGTCTGCTACATGAATCAAGAGAATTTTTTCTCATTTTGATATAAAGAACATGGGTGAGGCTGCTCATATCCTTGAAATTGAGATTCGTTATGATAAAACTAACCTTGTACTCGGCCTCTCTCAGAAATCCTATATCCATAAAGTTCTTAAAAGATATAGGATGAAAAATTGCTTTCCTAGTTCAACATTGATAGTAAAGATGGATAAATTGAACCTAAAAGACTATCCTCAGGATGATAATGAAAAAGCTCATATGGCAAGCGTCACATATATTTTGACAATTGAGAGTTTGCAATATGCGCAAACTTGCACGTGACCAGACAACACATTTGCTATTGAGATGCTTGGTAGAGATTAGTCTAGTACAAATATTGCACACTGGAAAGCTGCGCAAAAGGTCATGCCCTATTTGCAATGAACAAATAACTATATGTTGACCTATAGAAAGGTTGACCACCTAGAGGTCGTTGGATACTCCGATGCGAATTTAGGAGGATGTCTCAACAATAAAAAGTCTACTACTGGATATATTTTTTTATTGGTAGATAGTGTCGTCTCATGGATAAGTAGAAAGTAGTTTACAACTACAGCTTCCACCATGGAGGCATAATTTATTGCTCTATACGAGATTTCATCCCAAGCCATATGGATAAGAAACTTAATTACGGGTCTTGGTATTATGTACTCTATTAAGAGACTACTGAAGATTTTTTTTATAGTAAAGTTGTATTATTCTTGAATAACAACAAGAACTTTACCTCATGTCGAAAAATGAAGTTAAAGTACTTTATTATTAAATAAAGAACTGAGAATCATCTAGTGTGTATTGATACAATCGGTATGAAGGAAATGATTGAAGATCCTCTTATTAAAGAGCTAGCACCGAGATTATATTTTCAGCATGTAATGAAGATGTGTCTATTTGATTCATTATAATGTATGACAATACATTATGGTTATATGTGATAACATTTATGAAACTGAATTGATTCTCTATGATTTTGTGCATTATTGATTCTGTGTAATGTGTCTCTTGTTTTGAAGAAAGAATAATAGAATAACAATATTAATAGAACCAATAGAATGGGTTAGAAACTAATCTGTTCATTAAGGTATTCTTAACATGCTAAACACTTAAAATAAATAATATTATAGTACATAAAAATATGATATCTCGTATAGAGGTGTTTATCTCTATAACTAGTATGATTCATTCTTGTAATACAGGATAGCATGTGAACCCACATAAAAATTGAATCAAGATAGGAGATGCTCTTAGGTTTAGAGGTTAATGGCCAATTACGAGGCCTCATAGCTGTCCATATATACACATTATTTTTATTATGATCTCATAGTAATGTGATGAGGATTACCTACATGTTATTGGTCTCCCAACATTTATGGGGTTCAAGGGTCCTACTCACCTCTCTATAGTCTGACTTGGGTTCTTTAAGAGCATAGATTGGCTAAGGAGAATGCCAACCACCGATCTCTAGGAAAGCACTGTATAGATCATCCATGACCGCATCTGATAAGTGATCCTTCCACGATCCATTTTAAATCAACATCCACCTTTTTGGGTGGGTGAGAGAGAGAGAGAGAGAGAGAGAGAGAGAGAGAGAGAGAGAGAGAGAGAGAGAGAGTCCAGTATACTCGGTTAGTGGATGAAAGGAAAAATATCACAAAAACCGATCGTTCAATTCACTGAATGTATGTTTGGGAGCCCTTTTTATTAAGGATATGAACGGGTGAAATGCTATCAGACATCCGACCCAAACTCGACTCCAATTAGTCTGATTTGATTTTGGATTATGTAACCAAATCTGACCGATATCTGTTTTCAACACATATCCAAATCTAATTATATGCATTTAATTGGATTCTTTTCTTCATCAAAATTCGAATCTAACTTTAATTGGCCAATACCTGATTAGCCGAATCAGGTATTGGCTGAATCATATTCTTTTCGTCCTCTGGGCAAGAATCTGGCCAATTATATTAGCTAAGCAGAATTCCAAGCTATTTCTTGTGTTGATCAAATGACACCTGGATTTGAACCGGGAGAAAGGATTTGCAGTCCCTGCGTAAATTTTTTGGAGAGGGTTACTGGATTATGAATCATTGGTTTTTATTGGACTTGCATCTTCCAATCTCATTTTCCTTATCCATCTTTTTTCGCAACTTACTCTTCATCTACTTTGAGATCATTTTCTTAGATTGACACAGTTTCAGAGATGGTGTAGGGCTGCTGTTTCTTGGATGTCAAGGATGATGATGTGTAGAACTATTCCTCTAAACCGTGCTTCATAAAGTTGTTATTTCATCCAGTGTCACAAATGTCATTCTCAACAATTAACGTCAATAAGTTGCAAGGGCTTTTCCCACCTGGCTAAGTGGGTGAGTTTAAGGCATTTAAGTTGGACGTCTCAAGTTCGATACTCAAGGTACATGCCCTTTAAGGTCAAGGTCAATGAAATATGATCCATAGTGGGCAGCAGGGCAGTACTCTAGAGTTTTAAGCCGTGATCAACATGGCATTTTCCGGCTTTTAATGGCATGTCTGAACCATTTCTCCTTCCCATAAAAATGAAAAACATAAGGAAAAAAGTTTTGTTTTTATCGGGATAATCTTGAAGAATCTCAGTTAATTCAGAAAACAAAAATTACAAATAACCCTATACAAAAATGCAGATATAAACGTAAATGGGTGAAATAATTACATCCTCAATAAATAACTGAACTCATATCTTGTTTCTTCCCAAAAGGAAATAAGGCCATGTTTGAAAACTAGGCGTCTAGGAAGTGGGGAGTACCCAGCGCCAAAGTTGTTTGGGATGGATGTAGTTGTAAGAAATGATGGAATTGAGGTGGTATTTGACATCTCCAGTTCCACATTTCATTTCCCACCTAGATGAGGTGGTAGTTTCCAAATACTACACCAGTTTGGCAGTTCCCACATCAGTGACTGGTGTGACGACTTTCCCAGTATTTTTTTTTGAGAGAATGACCTTCCCAGTATTAATTTCAGCTTTTCAGCTGCACAAGTGGAAGTAGTAAATCCCTAGTTGAACTGTTCCCACTTATCTCAAACAACCATGCGGATTTGATAAAACCATAAATTTTTGGAATTCCATAACTGTATCCTTAGCTGCCCCCGACTGTCAGTTTTCAAAGAGGCATAAGAGATGAGTGGTCTTGTATTGAACCAAGTGACCTGGGGTCTCCCTTGTCCTATTGTTTGGGTTATATGGCATATGAAGGAGCTTGTCATATGTCAATCTCAACCCTTGATCTTGAATCTAGTGTGATACTCGTACACCCTTTTCCTCCCATGACCTAAAAGTAGAAAAATGTAAGAAATGCTTTAAAGGTGCATTCTAGAATAGGCGTGACATGGCAGATCTGTTCAGGTTCCGCAATTAGGATTGTCATATGATGGATGCCTTCAAGATCCAAGGGGTTTGGCATTATGGGATGGGGGCCTAGACTAAATCCCATGGGTGCCACCCTCCTGCTTAAGCCAAAGCTTGGTGATTCCCTAGGGTCGAGGGTAAGCCCTTGGAGTTTTATGCTGACATGGACAGAGACCTTAGTACGACAGGCTAGAGAGGCTAAACCAGCATGGCTAGGTCTCTTTGCTGGGGGTAGTTTCTCTAAGTAAAACTCAAAAAAAAAATATTATGATGGAGGCCTTCATGTGGGGTATATTTTGGCTACTATCAGTTGTACCTATAATCTCTCATGATGCAAGTCCTTTTAGCTCAATTTAACCTCATAGATGTGTTTGGTATGCTCCTTGGATCACGCTTTTTGATAAAAAAAAACATGTTTTTCATGTCAACAAAATGTGGTATGTTTACAGCCACAAAAAACATAAAACAAATTAGCTTTAACCTTCCTAGATCTCTTCTTTATCTAATCTCTTTTTTTTTTTGTTTCATACATCTAAAATACCATGGTACTAGGTGTGTCAATGGGTTGGGTTGACCTTGACTCATCTAATTTGTCTCTCTACTTATATGGAATCATAACATGTGCATGACATCCTCAAACTCTGAGATTTGATATATCTGGCTTTATATCAATCCATAGCTCAGAAGGTTGAGATGTCAGTAGCTTTTGAAGAAATATGATTTGAAACATAGGTAGCAATACCAATTGCTTCTCCCCAAAAGCTTAGAGGGAGAAGCTTGCATGATTCATCTTAGCGTGTAACATGTTCATGAGTATTTGGTTCCTCTTCTCGGCAACTCCATTTTACTAAAGTGTATAAGGAATTTTAGTCTAGACAATATGATTTTTTATGCAATATTGTTCAAATGCAATTGATGTATACTCACCACCTCTATTTGATCTAAGAACCTTAATGGATTTTTCAAGTTGTTTCTCCACAAAACTTTTATAATGTATAAATTGATCAAGTGCCTAAGAGTTATGACTGATCAAGTAAAGTCATACCGTGAATAATCATCAATAAAAGTGATAAAATAAGAGTTATCAGAGCTTGTATGAATAGTAAGATTACCACAAATATCAGCTTAGACAATTTGTAACGTATCTTTTCTATGCTTAGCTTTTGAAAAAAGAGCATGAACCATCTTTCCAAAAATGCATAGCTTACAAACAGGATAATGGAAAGAAGAGTTGTCAGGTATCAAGCCCAATGATGAGATCCATTTTATCTTTACAAGACATATGCCCAAATCTTAAGTGTCACAAATATTCATCATCATGTGATATGTCCAAATATAAATCAAAAGAGGGAGCAACAATATAAGGATAAATAATCTTATTCATGACATCATCAATCACATAAAAATAATTAACAATTGAATTAGTAATGACAGATGAATCATTAGTTGACTTATATCGCATATACACACAATCACTAGAAAAAGTGATGATAAATCCAACTGAAGTAAGAAGTTTAATCAAAAGGAGTTTCTTTTTGATGTCCGGGGCATAGAGAGCATTTCTAAATTTAATGTTCATATCCTTTGTCTGCAAGAGATATGTACCAACTCCTAAGACCTCAACTTTAGTGTTATTTCCCATATAACAATAACATTTTGCTGCAGGTAGACATAAAAAGGGTAGGTTGCATATTTTCATTGATAGTTTTTTCAGCAATGGACAAATCATTTACAGTCTTACTGAATTCAGGAATATGATCTCTGATTATTGTATCCTCACTCATTTTCATGCTAAACAATTTCTTGTAAAGATTAACAACTTTAACAATAGTAGCTCTCTCATATTTAACCTTAAGAGCAGTCAAAATTTTCTTACAAGATTTATAATGCTCAAAGGATGGTATAAGACGATCCTTCATCAAATTCAGAATGGTATAAACAACTATATAATAATCTTTATTCCACTTTTTCCACCGAGTGTGAGCATCCCAATTAAGGATTGGAAGTAGATATTTTGTACATAGAAAAATTCTCTTCATTTAACTTATCGTCTTTTGGTAAAATGAGCAAGTTACTACCACCGGATGCCATCAGGTATCTACAACAATTATCTATAGGTTATTAATGCAAGCTCTAAAACCAATATTGAAAAATGCGTCAGGATAACCTATAAATCTTATTTAATTAAATTAGTTAAATTAGATTTTAAACATAGTTAATAATAAAGTTTGTTTTCAATAAATCTGGTTGCATAGTGCAGTTTTTATAAAATATAAAAAATATGTTTTTTACTTTTAAAGAGACCTCCTGATGGTTGATTCATGTGTAACCATGCTCATAATATATCATAATACTACGTAACATAAACTGCTTTTTAATCATGAAAGTAATCCTCATGCACACCGAACAAAAAAGAAAACAATAATTCAACAATATTGTTTGTATGACTTAATTGTCATAGTATATCCTACTTTCATGCAAACAAAAATTGTGAACACAAGCATGGTTGACTGTTAAAAGGACAAAACAGTAAAATAATTTCAATCTGCCATACGATTCTACCACACGTTGCATAACTATTAAACAGTTGGAGGCTAATTCTCATATTAACATGAACATGACATGATAATGTCAACACCATGCTGGTTTTGTAAAACCAGCATGTCATACATGTTAATGGGAACAACTACGTACAGATGGAAGAAAATAATTTTAATTTTTAATGGGTAATATAAAAATGATTATGATGGTATGAATCCAAGCCAACAAAAGACAAATAAAATATTTTGGTAATCATATGCATAACCAAAGCATGTATGATGCTACCCAACATAAATCTGTGCAATCATGTTGCTCACCCGGTGGCACATATAACTGACTAAAGAAAAAAAAAATTATTCGTATTGACGATGTTCAAAACAACAGATCCACATCTAACAATAGAAAATAAATTGCGCAAATATAGCAAGACCTACCTTTCACCTTGCAGCGCTTCACCACAAACGTTGAAGGAAAGAAGAAAAAATAAACACAAGGCAAGAACCAACCTACTTTTACCTCAAGCCACCTTCAAGAATTGAACCAGGCCCAAGGTTTGTGTCCACCCTTGGTTTGGGAGCAAACTAAATGGGTCAGAATTGCACTAGGGTAACTAGATGGATTTTCCAAAGCTCCTCCCAAGATCCCTATTTATAGTGTTGGGACCCCTTCTTCCATTAAGACAGGAGTCCGGTAGGCCTTTTCTTCAACCACATTTTCTTAAACTAAGTCAAATTCTCATTAATTGATTTTAATTAATAAATTAAGATTTCAGGAGTACCAAAAAATAAAATCTAATAATTTTGACTTTTACAGGCATGTCTCTAAAACCATTCATACACTCCCTTTAGGGCACAAGATAAATCTGCCCCTACTTAGTAAAACCTTTTGGCTTTCGGTGAGACTCCCACGCCATCAAACATGTGATTTTTTCTTCCTCTTTTGCAATGTTTGTGGGGAGCTAATCAACTCAAAAACCAAGGGAAAAAGCCACGCATGGGTGACCACACAACTTTTTTCCCAAGATAAGTTTCTCCCTACGAAGAAACTTATCCGTATGTCAAATCCACGCACTACAAGAAAATAGGCTTTCACTGGCACGCTGGAAGATTGACGCCAGAAAAGGTAATCTTTACTGGTGCATGTTTATGCAACGTTAGTGAAAGATATATAATGGTGTGATTTCGAATTGTACTAAAGAGGGTTTCACTAGTGCACCCGATAAACACAACAAAGAAACCCTAAAATCTCTGGCACTGACTATGGTTGTGCCAATAAATCCCTTGAAAGCTTTGGCGAAGCCCTGATCTGCGCCAGTAAATTCCTTAAAAATTTTGCGATAAGAAAAAAATGTTTGTTCTCCCTCTCATTTTTTCATTTCCCCCATTTTCCCCAATCTTTGGCACAAATTGTCCTCTCTCTCTCTCTCTCTCTCTCTCTCTCTCTCTCTCTCTCTCTCTCTCTCTCTCTCTCTCTCTCTCTCCGAGAGGTAGCATTTAGATGTCGGAGGTGGCATTTACAAGCCGGAGGTGCTCTCTCTCTCTCTCTCTCTCTCTCTATATATATATATATATATATATATATATATATATATATATATATATATATATATATATATATATATATACACACATACACACACACACGAGAGGTAGCATTTAGATGTCGGAGGTGGAATTTACATGCTTGAGGTGCTCTCTCTTTCTCTCTCTCAGGAGGGTGGTGTGTGTTCTCCCCCGAAGACGACCGTTAGCTACATCTCGTGTTCGGGGGTCCCAATGAGCGCCACGTATAAGAGCTCATGGAGCTCGTATCCCCGTGTGTGTCAACATCACTTAGCATCGGAATCTGGTGCGGTTACAAAGACTTAAGTATCCATTCCTGTTATGCTCGCCATGAAACGATGGTTCGAGAAAATTACAAAAATATCCTCCATTCAAAAGAAGAGAAACGACGGTTCGAGAAAAGGATAAAAAAGTCCTCCATCCAGAAAGTATGATGTTAACTCTTCAAAGTCCAAACGTTCCGTTTTTGCCCTAAGCAGTAAACTTTTGCGCCATCTGCTGTAACAGGAGCTCCCTTTGACAATGCAAACTTTGACGACATCTCGAGTTGAGGTTCCCGCCTTGTTTTTTAGCTTATTTTACAACACATTGTCGCCTTCTCGTTCCTGTCTTGTGTTACAAAATATTCCCGTGTTCGCGATCAACTGGTTCGATCATTGGTGGGTGTCATAGGCGATTTTTTTGGCCATCTCTTTTTATAGTTTTCTCTTCTTTTTCGTTGTCGTTGGGCATTATGGAAGAAAGCAATGACGCACAAACATTCCAACCAGTGCCATTAAGGCATCGTGAGTACTTTTCCATGTCATTCAGATGCATTATCAGGGGAGACATCCAAATAACCCACTATTCAAAACAACTTTACAAAGAGAATAAGAGTTAGTTTTTTATTGAAGTTTGACATACAACGTGGGTTTAATTGCCTCTTGGATGCAATATCATCCTTGCATTTATTTTTGATGGATTTCTTCTTTTTAAATGTAGTTTAGATAGCCTGTTAAGATGTGGTTCAGATAAAAAAAAGGTGTGATCTGCCATACTATGCCTTGACCCAAAGTAATGTTTGGGATGTGTGTCCTTTGACGTGATATCTGTTGTTAGCTCTTGTATAACGTCAGGCCTGTAAATCTTATATTGAACTGTTAGTTAATTGGCATGAACTTCTGGAAAATATCAGCAACAACCGCCGATAGATAGTGTATAGCACATTTAAGAATGGTGTTGTAATGTACAGACTACTTGTAAAAGGATAATTATAACACACGAATGGGTTGAATACATTTTCATAGCGTATTTTGCTTATGAAAAAAAAAACAAAAACAAAAGATAAAACAATAAACTGAAGTTCTCTCGACGTGTCTCTATGCTGCCTGACCTGAACTTATGCGTAGGAACTAGGGTCGACTCGTCTGCCCCCTTACATTAGGGTACCCAACATTTTTGTTGGGTTCCGTGCGAGGCAGGCTCGGTTGGGGGCCTGTTTGGTCCCAGTCGGTGACCCAGGCCGCTCCTGCCTAACCAGGTTATGGTAGGGGTCTGGCGACGTCACCACCTCCAGCTGTAGGTTGGGGGATGCGAACGTTGCCTACGGCCTGTGGGTGACGTCTAGCTGGAGCAAAACATCGGGTCACCTTCTGCGGTGGCCACTAGGGTGGTGAGGTTTTGGGTCAACTGGTCTTGGCCTGACTTCACACAATTTAAACAATATCGGGTGATCAACATCAACGGGGAAGCGAGCCACAGGGTTGGGACCTGTGGTTGCAATGATGAAAACCATTGGGGGTTTGCCGCTATCGACAGGATCCGATGGCGATAATGCACCGTTGACTTGGGTGCAACCGCAGTGGTGGGGGAAAGCCCTATCGGATTCTTGCTGGCCCTTGCACACGCAGGTGGGATAGGAGAGACGAGAGGTCCAACTCATAGTCCCATGAGAGGTAGCTATAGGAGCATGAGGAAATGTGGACATACTCGGTATTGGTAGTCAACAGGTTTCGTTGTCCGTATAGGTAGGGCATATGAAAAAAACAAAAAACAAACATGGATAGTAGGTAACCCGTGCCATAAGGCAACACTGTTGCGTGGGGTACAGATAAGTACACCCTAGCCTAGAACTTGGTTGTGAATGTGGGTTGCGAGTTGGGCCGAGTTCGGTGAAATTTCACTCTTTGGTGGTGCTTGTAGTACCAGGGCGGTTAAAGGTGTACACTGTTTTTGAACCCAGTGTTGGGTTCAGGATTGTTAGAATCCTCTGTGGTGCGATGACTCGCACAGGAAAATGATTGAGAAATCAAACGTACGCATAAACATGAGAATTCGTGAGGTTCTGGGTATACTTGAGAGACGGTAAATGTTACCGGACCCCTGACATTGCGATATGTTCGCACGTGATTATAACGAAAAGGTTAAATGAATCATAAATATAAAACCTTTTAGATTCTAGGTATACCTGAAAGATGATATATGTTACCGGATTCTCCGGGCTCTAGATATACCTGAAAGATGGTATATGTTAGTGGACCCATGGTCTACCTCGGAGAGGGTAGGTGATATAAGCTTCGTGGACATTTTGGTTTTTTGGTGAGAGCTAGGCGTCTCACCGAGTCCCAGTCCACGAAGTTAGGGGACCAAGACTACCAATGTATCCTAGGCGGTAGATCCAAGTCTTCTGCAGAAGTGTCACAGGGTGCATCCTAATCCTTGTTCTAATTACTGAGAAGTTCTCTCTCGATCACAGACTGTTCCCTTTGGATATCCGTACTGCAAGTCATACAGGTTATTAACTAATAGACCCTCGTATGGTCTCGGTCCGCTATAAAGTCTATGCTTGTGCGTACCCACTGGGTAAGAGTAAGATAAACATTAAAATAATTAACTTGGCTGAGAACTTATTCCTGAGATATTGCGAAATTATTTATATGAAATTTGTAATACTTGTAGAACTAAAATTCTTGCTAATATGATAGATTCACCTATAGTCCAGTTTACTCTTGCACTGCATCATGAATTAGAAAGCATGTTCATTTTCTTAGAATAGTATAAATTACATGCTAGCTATAATTGTAAATGTTACACATATTTGTACACAGGACACTGAACACCACATATAAATATAATGCTTCTTACGCAGACAGGAGAGTCTGACCATTCTGCTTTAAATGTTTTTCAGGTAACGAGTAAATTGGAGCATCGGGGCGTCGTTCTAGATTGGGTCAAGAGATCTCCTTTATTCAGTGTTTTGGTTATGTTGGACTCTGATTAGTGTAGTTTGCTTTTAATTAATGTAATGGGTATTACGTTAGATGAATGGAATTATTTTGCATGTCTCTATGTCTTAATTGTAATGCACACAACTCTTTGTCTTTCTCATTTCCGCAGTTAAAAAACAAATTATCCAAATTTTTACGATAATAAGTTGGGGTGTTACAACTTTGGTATCAGAGCTATACTGAATAATTAGAGATCTTGGCTATTCCAACAACCACGATGACTTTGTAAGTATAGTATAATATGATCTAGTTACTTAGAAAGTAAAATAATAATTTGTATTGCAATTTTTATGGGATTATAAGTCGAGGTTGGTAAGGATTCTGTTGGTCCTATTTAACTGGTTATCCACATAGATGACGTGCTCGAACTGCTGCAATGATATCATGCAAACACTGCAAGGTCTGGTCGAGGTGGTTGGCCAACAGGCCTCGGCTATGCAGCAAATGGGCGCCAATCTGCAGCAGGTGGCCCACGAGAAGAGTTCAAACGGTGGGGCTATGTCCTATAAGAAATTCATGGACATGGACCCTCCTACTTTCTTCGGAAAGACAGATCCAAAAGAGGTCGAGAGTTGGATTCGGGAGATTGAGCGCATCTTCGGCGTATTGAAGGTACCGGAGGAGCGACAAATGGATTTTGAGGATTATCGTCTCAAGGACCATGCCGAAAAGTGGTGGGAGACCACTAGGGCAGTCAAGTTCCAAGACGACCCTGTATCTTGGGTGGAGTTCATGGAAGTCTTCAACACCACCTACTTTCCAAAGCACGAGAGGACGAAGAAGATGCATGAGTTCTTGGATTTGCAGTAGGGTGAAATGTCCTTGGCAGACTACATCACTAAGTTCTATAGTTTAGAACGTTATTGTCCGAACATGTACACTTCAGACAAAGATCGGGCTATAAAGTTTGCTTGAGACTTGAAGACGGGTTCGAGAAATCGTCTATACACTCGAGGGCCCAAGACCCTTGACGAGGCTATCCAGGTAGAATCACTATATTCACTGTGATACAAGTTTTATTTTAAGTTATTAAAGTTAACACATAGAATATCAAGGAACGTTGACTTGTTATCAACTACCCTTGTTATCCAGGTCGCGACACTCCTCAACGATGATTAGAAGGAGGGGCAAAGGTCGCAAAAGAATAGAACTGGGGTTCAGAAACCCGAGTTTAAGAAGAGGTTTGGTGAGAAACATTTCAACCATCAAACCAAGAAACCAAGGCACGACAGAGGCACCACATCCAGGCCAGGGTAGAATCAGAGGTGCCAGAAGTGCAACCGCTTCCACCCCGGTCAATAGTGTCCCTGTGAGACAGGAGGGTGTCTTTACTGCAAAAAAATGGGACACTATATCAAGGAGTGCCAGAAGAAAATGGCCGACGATGGGAGGCACAACACTGGAGGACAACAACCTCAACAACACCATGCACTACCACCATATCGTCAGGCGGCCCTGCAGCGCGTAACAGAACGCATATATGCCACCACACCTGATCAATTGGAGAAGGGGGACTTGGTGCAAGGTACAATATTTATTTTCGGCCAAGCTGCTCTAGTATTGTTTGACTGTGAAACTTCTCATTCTGTTATCTCTTTACATTTTGCAAAACAACTTAGAATCCCCATAGAATCATTGAATCAAGAACTAGTAGTATATAACCCTATAGGATTCAATGAAATTTGTGTGAAGTACATACTAGAAGTACAAGTTGTTTAGGAGAACACAATTTACCTACCAACCTAATCATACTCGATATGATAGATTATGATGTTATATTGGGTATGGATTGACTCTTTGAACACTATGCTACAGTTCTCTGTAGAGAAGAGAAGGTAATTCTGTCTCGATCAGATATGTCAGAGGTTGAATTTTGACTAGCAAGGCCTAAAATAAAGAAAAGGGTTATTTCGACCCTCAAGGCCCAGAGGTATCTCCATCGGGGAAGTATGACTTTCCTAATCAATATGATCAGAGGAGAAATAAAGCTGTCTCTGATTGAGGATCTGGAAATCATCCGCGATTTTGCCGATGTATTATCAAAAGAACTTTCTGGACTTCCTCCTCAGAGGAAAGTCGAGTTTGGGATCAAATTAATGCCGGGTACAAAGCCAATATCAAGAGCACCCTATCGAATGACACCAACAGAGTTTAAGAAACTAAAAAAGCAGTTGCAGGAGCCGATGGAGTGCAGTTTTGTGCGATCGAGCATATCTCCGTGGGGAGCGCTGGTTCTATTCGTGAAAAAGAAAGACGAGTCTATGAGGCTATGCATAGACTACATATTATTGAACCAAGCGACCGTGAAAGAACAAGTATCCTCTACCCCGTATCGAGGATCTATTTAACTAGTTGAAAAGAGCAAAGGTCTTCTCTAAGATCGATTTGAGGTCAAGATATCACTACAAAAAAATAGTTGATTAGCGACGGAATTTAGCGACGGAGTTATATCGTCGCTACTTAGCGACGGATTAACGAGAGAAATGAATCCGTCGCTATATTTGTAGAATTTTACGAAACTAGCGACAGATTATATTCCCTCGCAAAATCCGTCGCTACTTAGCGACGGATTGTGCGAGAGAATATTTTGTCGCAATAAATACGGCAGTTAGCGACGGAATTGCGACGGCTAAAATTCCGTCGCAACATAGCGACGGCCTAGGCGACGAAATATTTTCTGTCGCCTTTTTTGTTTTTTGAATTACGATGGCTTAGCGACGGAATTAATCCGTCGCTAAGCCGTCGCTAAATGTCGCATTACCCCTAATCCCAGCCCTCTTTTTCCTTTCTCCTTTCGCTGCTCCCGCCCGCCGCCCTCTCCCTCCTGCCGCCCTCTTCCTTCGGCCGCCCTATACATCCCGTCGACCTCTCTGCCGGCCCCCACCGTTCGCCAGAAGTCGATCTCCGTCAACCTTCCGCAGCCGCCGCCGCTGCCCGGAGCAACCGCAGGTACGTATTTCACCTTAAATGGATTGGAGGTCGACCCCCTGCGTTTTCCGGCAGGGGGTCGACTCTGCCAGGCGGTCGACCCCGGTAGGTGGTCGACCCTCTGCCGTGTCCGGCCGGGGGTCGACCCCCTGCCGTGTCCGGCCGGGGGGGGGGTCGACCCCCCGCCATGTCCGGCCGGGGGTCGACCCCCCGCCGTGTCCGGCAGGGGGTCAACCCCGGCAGGGGGTCAACCCCTTTTGATGTCCGGCAGGGGGTCAACCCCCTGCCTTGTCCGGCAGGGGGTCAACCCCTTTTGATGTCCGGCCGGGGGTCGACCCCCTGGTTTCTTGCTCTTTTTTTTCTTTTTTCAGAAATTAGGGTTTTTATTTTATTTTTATTATTTAGTTTTCTTTGATTTTCATTGATTAGGATTTTTTATTTTGATTTTCATTTATTAAGCAATTGAATCAAATTTCTTAAATTAAGGCTATTTGTAGTTAATTTAATTAGGGTTTTTTATTTGATTTTGTTTTATTAGGGCTTTGAATCAAAATTTAAAAATTAGGGCATTTTATAGTTAATTTGATTAGGGTTTTCTTGGATTTGATTAGAGCTTTTATTTTTATTTTCTATGATTAGGGATTTGAATCATAATTTTTTTAATTAAGGATTTTTAGTTAATTTGGTTAGGACTTTAAATCAAAATTTTTTAATTAAGGCTTTTATAGTTAATTTGATTAGGTTTTTTTTATTTATTTAGAGTTTTTATTTTTATTTTCTATAATTAGGGATTTAAATCACATTTTTTTAATTAATACTTTTTAGTTAATTTGATTAAGGATTTTTTTGTATTTGATTTGGGCAGGTTTTTTCCTTGTTTGATTAAGGTTTAAATTGTGGCTTTTTTATTTAATTTTATGGTTTATTTTTCTTATAGTTTATGATGTTTTGGTTTATTTATAATTTATTTTCTTGTATTTTAAGGTTTTATGATTTAATATGGTCGAATAATTTCATGGTGACTTCATTTTAAAACATCATTTTTTTTTGCAGATTTCTCAATAGAACTCGCTTGTGCCCCGCCACCCGTGGTAAGTAAGTGACAAAAACAATGCAAATCGGGTAAATACCCGTGGTGAGTAAGTGATGCAAGCGTATCACATGTTATTTAATTTATTGAATATAACACTTTATTCTTCACACACTCACTTAGTTGTTGATATCTAGGACTACTTTGTTGGAGTTCGGAGATCATGCTGAGCATGATTTTAATGTATGAATATGGAAGTGTTCTTATTTTTGAAGTACGGAGTCCATGCTATGCATGGTAGTAGTTAGTGGGATATTGAAGTGTGTTTGCTGCAGGTACATGTTTGATATTTGTTTGATATGAATTATTTCGATGTATTGCAATGTTTGATGTGATTGTATCCATGCTTACATGTAGTTACTTTCAATTTGATTATGTCTTCCATGTGAAATTGTATACTGAAAGCATGCTTCAAATGAATGTATCGTGTCATGAATAGTTTGCACATGAAAATATTAAGTTATCAATGCATGCATCATAATTCTTGTGATTGTATGACATCATATATTGCATGATAAATTTGATATTTTCTTCATCATAGTATTCTGATGGTTCTCTTTTAACTGGTTAGGATACTATTTGTAACATCATACGACAGAATGACTGCAAACCGTGAATGGATGTACCGTAGGATAGTGGACAATGAGTTATCGCATGAATATATGGATGGTGTCGACAGTTTTATTGAATTTGCAACGGCAAGTGTCAGTACGGTAGATCCCACAGGTCGGATTAGGTGTCCCTGCAAGATTTGTAAGAATAATCGATTTGTAGAACCTCATGGCGTTAGACATCACCTATACAGGAAGGGTTTTGTGAGTGATTATCAGAACTGGACGTTTCATGGAAAAGAATTTAGAAACGATTTTGATGCACGGGTGAATGTGGTGCACGATAATCCATATATGAATTTGATATTTGATGCTGCAGGAACAGAACTGGGTTCTGCTATGAGTTCTAGTGATGTAAGAACTACCGTAGATGAAGAATCACCAAACGATGCAGCTAGTAGATTTTATGATTTACTTAGAGATGCTGATGAGCCACTTTGGAACGGTTGTGAGAGTCACACTATCTTGTCTGCAGTTCTTCAACTAATGAATTTGAAGTCCGAGTATAATTTGAGTCAATCATGTTTTGACCGTTTGTGCATGATTGTGAAGAGTATGTTGCCTAAAGATGAGAAATTGCCACAAAATTTCTATCGTGCGAAAGTTATGGTCAACGCTCTAGGTATAGGTTACAAAAAGATTGATGCTTGTCCAAATCACTGCATGTTGTATTTCAAGGAGCAGGAAAATGACATATCATGCCCGTCATGTGGGCATCCTCGGTTCAAGCCAAAGACAAGAGGCAATGGTAGCACGAGATCAAAGGAAGTTTCATACAAGTCGCTCCGCTACTTTCCTATCACTCCTAGATTGCAGCGATTGTATATGTCTTCAAGGACAGCTAAACACATGAGATGGCATGCAAATAAAGTTCGACACGATGAAAACAAGATCACGCATCCTGTTGACGCTGAAGCTTGGAAGCACTTTGATCGTACTCATCAGAACTTCGCAATGGAAGTGCAAAATGTTAGACTCGGTCTATGTACAGATGGATTTAATCCATTTGGGGGTAGATCAACTCCATACTCATGCTGGCCAGTATTTGTAACTCCATACAACCTTCCACCAAGCTTGTGTATGAAACGTCCAAATCTTTTCTTGTCTCTGTTGATCCCTGGTCCGACCTCACCTGGCCAAAATCTTGATGTATATCTAAGGCCATTGATTGATGAATTAAAAGTACTGTGGGATGACGGTGTTACCACGTATGATGCCCACAAAAAACAAAATTTCAACATGAAGGCCGTTGTTCTATGGACAATCAGTGACTTCCCTGCATATGGTATGTTATCTGGTTGGAGCACACATGGGAGGTTGGCTTGTCCGTACTGCATGGAGGATTCCAAAGCTTTTAGATTGAGGCATGGAAGAAAGCCTTGCTGGTTTGATTGCCATCGTCGATTTCTACCCAGTGATCATCCGTTCCGATGTCAAAAGAATGCATTTACAGCAGGCACAACTGAAACGGAAGGTCCATCCTCAAGATTGTCTGGCATAGAGATTCTAAGAAGATTGCGATACTTTCCAGATGTATTAACAGATGCCCGCAGTCCTACACCCTTTCGTGGATTTGGGAAGGATCACAATTGGACGAAAAAATCTATTTTTTGGGAACTACCGTATTGGCCGACCCTATTGATACGACATAATTTGGATGTGATGCATGTAGAGAAAAATGTGTTTGATAATGTGTTCAATACAATAATGAATATTAAAGGAAAAACGAAGGATAATCCGAAGGCCCGTATGGATTTAAAATTAATATGTAAAAGACCAGAATTGGAACTCAAAGAGTATAATGGCAAAGTACTGAAACCAAAGGCGAAGTACGTGCTCGGACCTGATCAAATAAAACATGTATGTCAATGGTTGAGACAACTGAGATTTCCAGATGGATATGTCTCTAACATTGCTCGGGCTGTGAAGATTGACGATGGACAGTTATATAGGTTGAAGAGTCATGATTGTCATATCTTTATGCAACGATTGATACCCCTAGCATTCCATGATATGTTAGACAAACCTATATGGGGGGTATTGTCTCAGTTGAGCGGATTTTTCAGAACATTGTGCGCATCGGAGGTCGTTGTATCAGATGTAAAGAATCTCGAGGACTCTGTCATCACCACTGTTTGTCTGTTAGAAAAGATATTTCCGCCAGCATTTTTCGATGTTATGGAACATTTGATTATACATCTGCCATATGAACTAAGGGTTGGTGGCCCTGTGCAATATCGATGGATGTACCCATTTGAAAGGTATATGTTTTTTTATATTTGTCTCTTTAATGACAGATATTTAAAATTTGAAATGTATATTCTTGTCAGATGCATGTTCGACCTAAAAAAAAAGGTTCGTAATAAAGCAAGAGTAGAAGGCTCTATTTATGAGGCGTACACTTTAGAAGAGATTTCAAATTTCTCATCTATGTACTTCGAACCTCATATTCCAACACGTTACACATGCCCGCCCCGTAACGATGATGGAGAACAAGTAACTGTAGCTGAAAAGCTGTCGATATTTTAACCACTTGAGCATGCATTTGGTAGTTGCCGATCAAGGCTATTGACAGATCGAGAGCAAGATGCAGCACACATCTATATTCTTTTTAATTGCTTAGCGATCGACCCATACATCGAGTAAGTATATGTATATGAAACTCAATTATAAATCCTTTTATGTTCTATATGTGGATACATGACTCGGTAATATAAGTATTTGTGGTTTGCAGACGATTTGATCTGGAGTTGCAAAACGAAGTTTCACATCTCACTGATGCAGAAGTACAAAAAGAACGTGAAACTAAGTTTGTGGAGTGGTTGAAACAGTTGGTAAAGAAGCTAACATAAATTTTGTACTTATAAACAACACTAAGTTACTTAATTGATCGTGATCACAATCATTGTTTATGTTTGTGCGTAGGTTCACAATGGTGATGTTAAAGATCAAGGAATATGTGATTTAGAAAATGGTCCGACCAAAGTTGTGCAATGCTACAACGGGTATATCGTAAATGGTTATCGATTCCATACAAAAGACTACGGTATAAACAAATCAATGATAAATAGTGGCGTGTGTGTCAAGGGTAGCAGCTACGGTGAAAATGAACATGATTACTATGGTGTTATAGAGGAAATAATGGAGTTGACTTACTTAGGCATGAATAACAGGGTTACGATATTCAAGTGTCATTGGTTTGATCCAACTGCAACAAGACTCGACAAAGCTTCAGGCATTGTGGAGGTGAATCATAAATCTAGGTTTGGAACATATGAACCATTCATATTAGCCTCGCAAGCTCAACAAGTTTATTATACTTCATATCCGAGTATAAAAAAGTCAGATAGAAATGAATGGTGGGCAGTTTGCAAGGTGAAATCCAAACTATACCTCGAGTATGATCAGTTACAGGAAGAGGAGTTAGCTGAAGACAGTGATTACTATCAATCAGATGATGTCTGTGACTTCGCTTATGGTCACGATGTTGCGCATGATATGCATGTCATATCTCCATTGGCCGATGAAACATTCATAGAGGAATGTGATCCAAATGATGTACCAAGTGGATGGGCAAACAATGAAGAAGAAGAAGAAGAAGAAGAAGAAGAAGAAGAAAGTCAAACTAGTGACGAGGAAGAATTCTCAAGCTAGTGAGCAAAATCTTATACTACAAACCTCTATTTAAATGCATTGTAATACTTAATGTGAGTTGTATTGCAATACTTGGTGTGAATGATTAAAAATTTTATTTGAATGTATTGTAATACTTGATACGAATGATTCGAATGCATTGTAATACTTGATGTGAATGATTTCAATTATCTGAATGTATTATAATTTATGCAATTAATGAATGATTTGAATTAGTGGAATACTTGATGTCAATGATTTGAATTATTTGAATGCATTGCAATGCTTGATGTGAATGACTTGAATGCATTGTAATACTTGATGTGAATTATTTGAATGTATTGTATAACATATGTTATTTGTTAGAATATGGTTCGTGGAGGTTATAGTGGTCGCTCATCCAGTAGTGGTCAGGCTCAACCTTCATCTTCACGGGCTCCTGTGATAGGTATATCATATAACTAATTAGATGCTTGATTAGTTCAAATGCACATTCTGAGAATTTCTAATTTATTTTTTTACAGAAGATGTTGCGCCTGTACATGACCCACCTACACCAGTTGATCACACAAGTCAACAGCCAACACAGGAAACAGAGTCTTCTCAGGCTGGCACAAGAAGACTCATTCGAATAGTGTATATCGATAATCGACCGTAAGTATTTTGTTTTCAATTATTGCATATCTTTTAAATATTTTATATTGATATTTACTGTGTAACAATTCATGTGCAGCACGAGGTTTGAGCCACAAGAAGTAGTACGGGAGATTAGGAATTCACTTCTTCAACATCTACCAGGACCAGTTGCTCAATGGAAAGAGTACCCAAAGGAGGTGTTAGACAGATTGTGGTCCTCATTCATGGTATACAGTTGTTCCTCATAGTTAATGTGTTTCATATTTAATTTATTTAAGCAATGTCTACTAACTTTATGAAAATATTTGTAGGCTTCGAATCGCTTCGCAACTACGGTGGAAGAAAATGATGCAAGGAAGGTGTGGCAGAAGGTGGCTGCCAATCGATTTGCAGACATGCTGCACACTATGAAGACTGCAGCAAAAAAAGCATCTGGCGTAGTAGATGATCCATTACTGTGGAAGGGCCATGGTCCTATTACTATCAGGAGAGATTACTGGGATGAAATGTGCGATAAGTGGGCGGGAGATGCATTTAAAAATCGCTCTGCGAAGGCTTCACAAAATCGATCGAAGATGCCCAAAGCCCATCTACACACAGGTGGATCTAAGACATTTGGGAGCCACCTAAAGAAAATGGTAACTCATCAATATATAATATTAATTTTATAAGTATTGTTGCAAACTTGTGTACTAAATCTTTTGTCATTTAACTTCGCAGGAAGCAGAAAAAGGAGGCAGTGTACCATATAAGAATGTGTTTGTAGAAACACATAAACGGAAGACCACGGGAGTCTTCGTATCAGAGAAGGCGAGAACGACAATGGTATGTATTAATTCTATTAATAATCATTGCAATATATATGCAAGTTATCATAATGTTATCATTAATTATTAATGAATACTTTAAACATTATTTTGTAGGAGGCATATGAGCAACAGATGGTAGAGCGATATGGCGAAGACGCTACTCAGCATTCATCATTTGATCCTACAGCATGGGTGACTGCAGCAGGTGAACCCAAAAAAGGCCGCGTGTTCGGGTTTGGGAGTAATATGAACACTTCACCAGTTATTGGTTCTTCCAGTTACGGCTCACCGACTTCTTGCGCCGACATAAGCTCCAAGCAGCCGACTATTCTTTCCGGTGATGATGTACGCGAGATCATTAATGAATCACTGAATAACTACTTCCAATACACCGTCGCCCCCTTTCTCCGAAATGAGATCAAGGCCGCTGTTCAGGATAGGGGATCTTCGATTCCAGGTCCCTCTCAAGTATAATCACATATATAGTTTTTTTTATTGTCTTAAAGCACATTTGAGCATGGTAGAATCACATATAGAGTTTTTCTAGATGCCTTAGAACACATATGAACATGCTATAATCACATATTTAATTTTTTTACTGCCTTAGCACACATATGAGCATGATAGAATCACATATAAATTTTTTGGCTTTGCCTGCCTTAGAGCACATATGAGCATGCTATATTCACATATTCAATTTTTTTACTGCCTTAGCACACATACGAGCATGATCGAATCACATATATAGTTTTTTGCCTGCCTTAAAGCACATCTGAGCATGGTAGAATCACATATAGAGTTTTTTTAGATGCCTTAGAATACATATGAACATGCTATAATCACATATTCAAATTTTTGACTGCCTTAGCACACATATGAGCATGATAGAATCACACACATACACACACACACACACATATATATATATATATATATATATATATATATATATATATATATATATATATATATATAAAACTTTTTGTCTGCCTTAGAGCACATATGAGCATGATAGAATCACATATAAAGTTTTTTTGACTACATTAGAACACATATGAGCATGCTATAATCACATATTCAGTTTTTTGACTGCCTAAGAACACATATGAGCATATTATAATCACATATTCAGTTTTTTGACTGCCTTAGCACACATATGAGCATGATAGAATCACACACACACACACACACACACACACACACACACACATATATATATATATATATATATATATATATATATATATATATATATAAAACTTTTTGTCTGCCTTAGAGCACATATGAGCATGATAGAATCACATATAAAGTGTTTTTGACTGCATTAGAACACATATGAGCATGCTATAATCACATATTCAGTTTTTTGACTGCCTAAGAACACATATGAGCATATTATAATGTAATACCCAAAATTTTTAATGATTTATAAATTCTGAAGAAAATTCAAGTTTTAATTTTTATTTATTATGAATGTGAATTATAGTGTTAAAACCCTTATTTTTATGGTTAGTATTGTTCAAAGTAAAGATCTGAATATATATTTAAAATCCTGATAAAATTTTGTTGAGGCTTGTTCAAAAATCAGAATTCAGGGACATTCTAGTCATTAATCAAATTGTCAAAGGGTAGCTTAGTAATTTGCCAATTCAGTGGCATTTTTCGGTAAAATACCCAACTATATAAGGTCAAAATAGTAATCTTTCTTTTAGGATATTTTCAGGGAATTAATAAAATTGTCAGGGACGAAAATGGTAATTTACCATTTTCAATGGCAGGCTATGTAATTTATTGAACTACAGAAGGACACTCAAGTAATTCTAAATCTCCTATGGCATTTCTGAAAGATGGAATTGAGCCAAGGTTAACTTGGGTATTAAAAAGTAGCAAATTGAATAAAATATATTAATTTATAATATTTTAATCTCAGACCATGGTTTTAGAAAAACCACTGGCCCAAAACCATGGACAGGCCATGGTTTTCCAAAACCATGGGAGGACAAGTGTCTCTCCTCAGTGAGGAGGTGACACTAAGCCTCTCTCTCTCTTTGACACTTGTCAGAAGAATGACAAGTGTCATTCAAAAATTAATTTTTTAATTACTTTGGTGACAAATGTCACCAAAGTGGGCCCCACAAGGGGGGGGCGACCTCCCTTCTCTCTCCTATAAATACCCCTCACCCCCTCTCTCTCTACTCAAGTTCAAAACCCTCCCTTCTCTCTCTAAGCTCTCTCTCTCATACTTTCTCTCTCTACCTTTGATTTTCTCTCTCTAACTTTTAAACCAAAACCTCCGTAGAATCTCAGATTTTTTCTGAGAAACCTCTTCTAGCCCTTTTCCTCTTTCTTTTAGCAAAGTCCGTTCTTCTGCAAGAAGCTCCGTCAGATCGGAAACAGCCTCAGAAGCACTACCTGCAGGAGTTCTGCTAAACTTAGCAGAAAAGTCAGATTTGGATAGCGGAAGCGCTGCTCAAATCAACTAAACAAGGTTAGTATTCAAGAACCATCTTCTGAATTCAAATTCTCCTTCTAAACCCCAATTCTACTTTGTGTGGATTTAAATTTTTACAATTTTGTCAAAATTTAATCCAACCCAGCCTCTACGCAAGGGAAGTTCTGTTCAAATTTTTCTAAATATTTTTAAGTATTCCAAACTACTTTAGCAGTAGTTCTGGCAAAATTTTATAAAAGACTTTTGAAAAATTAAGTTTTTATAGCAGGAGTTCTGTCAAAATGATTTAAAGATTTTTGAAAAAAGTAGAATTAGTATAGCAGTAATTCTGACCAAATTTTTAAATAATTTCTAAAAATTAATTATTTTAATCAGAATTTTGGCAAAAGCTTTTCAGATAGTTTAGAAATTTTTAGTAGAAGATATATCAAAATTTTTATAATTATTTCAGAAAAAAATTGATTTTTATAAAAGAAATTTTGTTAAAATTTTTCAAAAATCCTTTTAAATATTTAAATCAAAATTTTTGAAAAACCTTTATAAAAATATTTGTGACGCAAAGTCATGTTCGAATTCTTACAACTCGAATTCAAGTTCAAACCTTTTTTCGAACATTTGAGTTATTACAGAGGAAACTCTGTGAAAATTCTTATAAAAGTTTTAAAGTCAATTACAAATAAATTTTTTAGATTTTTAATAATTTCTTCAAAAGATACTTCTTTAAATCATAGGGCAAATACTACTCAAAATTTGATATAAAAATATTAACTAATATAATGAATTCTATCAGATTAAATCAAAGCACGGGCGCTTTATCCTATCGAAATCCAAGTAAGTTATTCTATCAAAATCTTATAATTTTATATTAGACATGCTTTTGATTCATGTTTTTGATTCATGCATGATTATCTAAATTTGATTTATGATCAAATGCATATTTCAATATCTGCATATTTCAATTTCAAATCTTATGATTTTAAATCGAATACTATGGTTAAGACATTGATGATATTGATAAATAGAAGAATTTTGTATAGCATGTTGATTTTTGAAAGATTTTATTGCTGCATGAGTCATGTCTACACAAACTTAATTCTCGCCTTCACAGGCGAATGCTCGTTATGATAGAGCAAAATTCTGGATGGGCTGGATACATATGAACCATGTTTATTTGAAAGGAATGATTTGGCTATTGAGCCTAGTTTTTGAAAAGATGAAAAGTCCTATAAAAGAATCCTTCAAGCCCATCTAGGTTTAGCCTACCCTGGAAGGGGTAGTGGTACAACCAGGAGTGACATTGTGAAGATGATAATTGTTGGGAGCGATAGATTCCCTGGACCTCCTGTCACTCGGGTTGAGGAGGTCGAGACAACGGGTCTCAAGGCTGCCGCATGCCAGTGGATGCATCCAACTCTCCTTGTTTGCTCGCCATTGCTGAGAATCTTCCCGGTCGTTGACCGCTCGCATGGGAGTCCGTTTCACTCAGGTATCCGGGTAATCCACAATAGAATAATATACCCCCGGAATACTTAGTTTGAGATCGGAGTACTCTCCACCGTACCAGGAGGGCGTTAATATCGAAACAATGACCTCTTTCTTTCACAGAATTTGATCTGAGATTATGCATTATTTTAAATTGTTTTTAATTGCCTTATTTTGCATAATTGTTCTTGAATAAATGCATTTTGATTTATAAATTATTGAAATCATGCTTAATATTTGAATTGTATGGTTTTGATTAATGACTTACTTGGCTATCATAAGTCTAACCCTATTTTATGGGGATTTCAGGTTCAAATATGGAATAGGAAATCTTACAATGGATGTTGGACAAGTGTGGCATCGAAGAATCCAGATTCCCAAGATCCTGAGATTAATTTAGGATTTATTTTAAATTTAATCCTAAATGTTTTTCATTTTTGAACCTTGTGAAAAGACTATGTATATAATGTTGATATAAATTATTGTTGTTTTTGTTGTTAATTGGAATGTGGCGTGCCTGAGGTTTAGGAAACCGAAAATCAAAAATTATTTCCGCTGTTTAAAAAAAAAAAAAAAAAAATCTGCATTTTTAAAGGTTTTAAAACCTCGGGGCGTTACATATAATCACATATTCAGTTTTTTGACTGCCTTAGCACACATATGAGCATGCTATAATAACATATAGAGTTTTTTTACTGCCTTAGAACACATATGAACATGTTATATATCATTTATGATAGAATCACATATAAAATTTTTGGCTTTGCCTGCCTTAGAGCACATATGAGCATGCTATATTCACATATTCAATTTTTTTACTGCCTTAGCACACATACGAGCATGATCGAATCACATATATAGTTTTTTGCCTGCCTTAAAGCACATCTGAGCATGGTAGAATCACATATAGAGTTTTTTTAGATGCCTTAGAACACATATGAACATGCTATAATCACATATTCAATTTTTTGACTGCCTTAGCACACATATGAGCATGATAGAATCACATATAGAGTTTTTTTATTGCCTTAGATCACACATGAGCACATGATAGAATCACATATAGTGTGTAATTTATTTCATTATATTTTGTTTATCAATACTGACTGTTCTTTTCTTGTGTAGGCTGCTAGCGATAATCAGGGTAGTGGAGTTGAAGGGACAGATAAAGACAATGAACAAGAAGACGCACAAAATCTTGGCGATGATTAGAGGACTGTGTTGAAGAAGTTCTATTTTTTTTATTTTTCCTAATTGTAATTGTTGAATTGTAAATAATTAAACTTTTTAATTTTAAGGTGGAACGATTAATTGTTGTAGATACTTGTTATATGATTTTTTTTGTGTGGTTTGTTTTTTATTTATAGGAAATATAAATTGTACAGGAAATAGAAATTGTACAGTTCTCGGTAATTAATTTTTAAATATTTTTTTTTAATTTTTTTTCGTGTTTGCGACGGAACCATCTGTCGCTATTCATATTAATCTAGCGACGGCATAGCGACGAAATTAAATCCATCGCCAAGACGTGATCGCCGTTTAGTACCGGCGGATTGGCGACGGAATATAGCGCTCGTTATTCCGTCGCAATTAGCGACGGACCTGGCGACAGAATAATTCCATCGCCAGTTAGCATCAAAATATTCGCGACGTAAGCATACTGTCGCCTCGTTGTCGCTAATCCATCGCTAACCATGTTAGCGACGGATTAGCGACGGATTAGCGATGGAATGTGGTCGTCGCTAATCTACTACTTTGTTGTAGTGTATCACCAGTTGAGATTAAAGGATGAGGATATCCCTAAATCAGCGTTCCAAACCAGATACAGGCATTATGAGTTTGTGGTAATTCCATTCGGACTCACTAATGCCCCAGCTGCATTCATGGACCTGATGAATCAGGTATTCAGGCCATACTTGGACACTTTTGTCATCATATTTATTGATGTCATACTTGTATACTCGAAGAATGCGGAGGAACACAAGGGACATCTGAAAATTGTTTTGAAAACCCTCCGGACGCATCAGTTATATGCTAAATTCTTGAAATGTGAATTTTGGCTTGAAGAAGTCATGTTCCTTGGGCACGTGATCTCGAAAGACAGAGTCTCAGTAGATCCTGCCAAGGTGGAGGCTGTGATGAATTGGTCACAACCAAAGAACGACAACAAAATCCGAAGCTTCCTAGGATTAGCTAGCTACTATAGGCGATTCATACATGACTTCTCCCGAATCGCTATGCCAATGACAAAGCTCCTATGGAAAGGGGTGAAGTTCGAATGGAATGAGAAGAGTGAAGAGAGTTTTCAAACCCTTAAAGCTAAGCTTACCACAGCTCCAGTATTAGCCTTACCATCTGGAAGTAGAGGATTCGTGGTGTACACGGACGGTTCTGGTACCGGACTGGGGTGTGTACTGATGCATCACAGCAAGGTCATTGCCTATGCATCTCGACAACTAAAGACTCATGAGAGGAATTACCCCACTCATAACCTGGAGTTGGCGACCGTGGTTTTTGCTTTGAAGGTTTAGAGACACTATCTATACGGGGAGCAGTTCGAAGTCTTCACTGATCACAAGAGATTGAAGTAACTGTTTTCTCAGAAAGAACTCAATATGCGACAAAGAAGGTGGCTCGAGTTTATCAAGGACTATGAGTTTATAATCTCTTACCATCTCGGGAAAGCAAATGTTGTTGCTGATGCCCTTAGTCACAAGGATGGGGAAAATCTGTCTAGCCTGGTAAGTCTTGGATGAAAGATAATTTCTGAGTTCACAGAATGAAGGCCTTTCTCCGATGATCAAGGTGTACTTAGGATGTCTAGCCTGACAGTACGATCAAAACTGTGAGAGCAGATCATGATTAAGCAAAAAGAAGTCTCGCAATACGTGAAGATGGAGGCATTGGCGTTGCAAGAAGACACTACTTTTCAGCACAAAGAGGATGAAAGTATATGGTTTAATGATCGACTATGGGTGCCGAGCGATCCAGAGACCAGAGAAGAATTATTGGCAGAGACACATAAGAGCAAGTACACCATTCACCCGGGCAGTACTAAGATGTTCAAAGATCTACAACATAGGTACTGGTGGAATGGAATGAAGCACGATGTTGCAAGGGAACCAATTCATGTGCTATAATTAGGTTGTTTTTATTATCAATTTAATATTGGCATTATCCTAATCTTGCTATAATTCTAGATACGTCGCAAAGTGCTTGACGTGTCAACAAATCAGGATTGAGCATCAAAGGCCAGGAGGAATGATGCAGTTGATGGAAATTTCTTAATGGAAATGGAAACATATCACGATGGATTTCGTGATGGGGTTACCACGAACCCGAAAGAACCATGATGCTATTTGGGTAGTGGTTAACCGACTCACTACTCACTAAGTCAGCACACTTCCTACCAATGAGGAAGGGTCAGTTACTGGAGAGCCTGACCGACCTGTATGTCTAGGAGATAGTACGACTATATGGGGTGTCAGTCTCGATCATTTCTGCCAGAGACCCTCGGTTCACCTCACGACTGTGGGGGCAGTTACAAAAGGCATTGGGAACTAAGTTGAAACTCAACACTACCTTTCATCCACAAACCGATGGACAATCAGAAAGGACCATACAAACACTGAAGGACATGCTACATGCCTATATGTTGGATTGGAAAGGCGAATGAGACACCCATCTTGCGGAGTTCGCCTACAATAATAACTATCATGCGAGTATTGGCATGGCGCCTTTCGAAGCATTGTATGGGCGACCTTGTAGGTCACCAGTACACTGGGATGAAGTTGGCTAAAGAGCAATTGAGTCTCCAATTGTGCTTCAATATTACACAGAGCAAATATATAAGACACGAGATCGTCTTAGAATAGCACAAAGTCGACAAAAAAGCTATGCAGATCAGCGACGCAGAGAGCTTAGTTTCAAAGTGGGAGATGTAGTGTTTGTCAAGGTATCACTGACCAAGAGCATTTTTAGGTTCAGAAAGAAGGAAAAGTTGAGTCCCAGATACATCAGACCTTTCTCGATATTGGAGCAGATCAGCGAAACAACATACCGAGTTGAGCTACTCTCTCAAATTGCTAAGATCCATAATATATTTCATGTATCCATGTTGAGAAAGTATATTCAAGATCCGTCTCACGTGATTCAGTTTGAGGACATTAGTGTGCAAGAAGATCTGACCGTAGAAGAGAGACCGATCAAAATCATAGATCGCAGTGAGCGAGTGATGCAAAATAAGATCATCCCATTAGTCAAAGTAAGATGGAGACACCATGGCTTATAAGAATGCACGTAGAAACCAGAGGCTGCAATGAGGGACAAGTACCCTCAACTGTTTGATTGATATGTGTTACAAATTTTGGGGACGAAATTCCTTTTTAGAGGGGAAGGATGTAAAACCCGTGAATTTCTTAGAAATCTTTAATGAATAAAAATGAGCATTTATGTGTAATAATAGGATTTTTTTATAATATTCTATGCGATATTGATGCTTAAGGGTTAGTAGAACGAACCCGGTAATGAACACTAGAAAAGGGTATTTGGATCTGGACCTTAGCGAGATTCGATGATCCGACCCAGTTCACAAGGCCAAATGAGAAAAATCTGATGGTTCCAGGATAATAGCATGAGACCCGAAGCACATTTAACGTGAGAGAGTGCAAGGTTGGAACAAACGGGAGAGAAATCCACTTGAAAACGGGAGAGATCCATCAACAGGGAAAACGTCCCAATAAGACATAAAAGGAATTTCCTTGCAAAAGTAAACATGTGATGGTGTAGTGTTGTGGTAGGACGCATGATTGTGTGGAGCCACAACCCTATTTTAAAACCCCTTGTGTGTGGAATGACTTTTTGCAAAAAGGGGCCACATTTTTACCTTGTTAAAAAGGTAAAAACGTGGGATCTTGGCCAAGCCTATTTCTTAGGCCTTTTCATCTCATTTTACCAGGGATTGAGAAAAATCCCATGTGACATGAGAGAGTGGTACCAATAAAGCAAAAAGTTTTGAAAGTTAGAGGGATTGTAGCCAAGAGAAGGGAAGGGTGATTTTGGAAAAAAAAATTGCACCCACCAAAAACGTGGGTTGAGGGTGGTTCTCATGAGCTCAAATTTTGAAACTCCCCTAAGTTGGGCGAGTTAAAATAGGAGATCCAAGTGAAAGCCACCACCTACATTTGGACGTCACCCACTTCTCTCTCTCTCTCTCTCTCAAACATTTTTCTCTCACCGTGAGGGTCGGCCTCCATTGTTCCATTGCCAAAGTGGTGTGCCGCTTCAACGAAGGAAAGAAAGTGCGGTTGTTGTCGTCTCAAAACGTCAAAGAGGTAAGGTGTATTGGTTTATATGCGAGTGTTTAATGCCAGTGATACGAGTATGTTGCATCCCACCTTCTACATTCTAGGAGGAAAACCATGCCTACTACAGGGGTCACGAGCCATGATTGTGCCCACTGTTGGCGTGAGGTTAATGCCCTGACGTGAGGGTTATTCGAAAACCCTCAGAACGGGTTTTTGACTACCAACTCGTGTTGCACTCTTTCTCGAGTTGCAGTCCCGAATGGACTGGAAGCCTCAACGTCGACCCTATAACAGATGGGTCTGACGATGAAGACTGTGCATCCTATTCCTGTGGCAACGCAGAGGGTCATGGATTGCTGCGTGCAGCATATACATGATCAGATGCGTCACCGAGGGAGACATCCAAATAATCCACTATTCAAAACAACTTTATAGAGAGAATAGGAGTTAGATTTTTATTGAAGTTTGACATATAACGTGGGTTCAGTTGCCTCTTGGATGCAATATCATCCTTGCATTTATTTTTAACAGATTAAAGCTCATGTGTATACTAAACATTCATCTTGACCTAATTACTATGGTTTAGATGGATTTCTTCTTTTTAAATGTAGTTTAGATAGCCCGTTAAGATGTGGTTCAGATAAAAAAAAATGTGTGATCTGCCATACTATGCCTTGACACAAAGTAACGTTTGGGATGTGTGTCATTTGGCGTGATATCTGTTGTTAGCACCTATATAACGTTAGGCCTGTAAATCTTATATTGAACTGTTAGTTAATTGGCATGAACTTCTAAAAAATATCAGCAACAACCGTCGATAGATAGTGTATAGCACATTTAAGAATGGTGTTGTAATGTACAGACTACTTGAAAAAGGATAATTACAACACACGAATGGGTTGAATACATTTTCATAGCGTATTTTGCTTATGAAAAAAAAGAAAAAACAATAACCTGAAGTTCTCTCGACGTGTCTCTATGCTGCCCGACCTGAACTTATGCGTAGGAACTGAGGTGGACTCGTCTGCCCCCTTACATTAGGGTACCCAACATTTTGGTTGGGTTCCATCAGGTGCGAGGCAGGCTCGGTTGGGGGCCTGTTTGGTCCCAGGCCGCTCCTGCCTAACCGGGTTATGGCAGGGGTCTAGCGACGTCACCACCTCCAGCTGTAGGTTGGGGGATGCGGACATTGCCTACGGCCTATGGGTGATGCCTAGCTAGAGCAAAACAGCGGGTCACCTTCTGCGGTGGCCACTAGGGTGGTGAGGTTTTGGGTCAACTGGTCCTGGCCTGACTTCACACGATTTAAACAATACCGGGTGATCAGCATCAACGGGGAAGCGAGCCGCAGGGTTGGGACCTGTGGTTGCAATGATGAAAACCATTGGGGGTTTGCTGCTACCGACAGGATCCGACGACGATAATGCACCATTGACTCGGGTGCAACCGCAGTGGCGTGGGAAAGCCCTATCGGGTGCTTGCTGGCCCCTGCACACGCATGTGGGATAGGCGAGACCAGTGGGTCCAACTCCTAGTCCCGTGACAGGTAGCTATAGGAGCGTGAGGAAATTTGGAAATACTCGGTATTGGTAGTCAACAAGTTTCGTTGTCCGTACAGGTAGGGCATATGAAAAAAAACAAAACATGGATGGTAGGTAACCCGTGCCACAAGGCGACACTGTTGCATGGGGTACAGATAAGTACACCCTAGCCCAGAACTTGGTTGTGAATGTGGGCTCCGAGTTGGGCCGAGTTCGGTGAAATTTCACTCTTTGGTGGTGCTTGTAGTACCAGGGAGGTTAAAGGCGTACATTGTTTGTGAACCCAGTGTCGGGTTAGGGATTGTTAGAATCCTCTGTGGTGCGATGGCTCGCAGAGGAAAATGATTGGGAAATCAAACGTACGCATAAACATTAGAATTTGCGAGGTACTGGGTATACCTGAGAGACGGTATATGTTACCGAACCCTTAGCAGTGCGATATGTTCGCACGTAATTATAACGAAGAGGTTAAATAAATCATAAATATAAAACCTTTGAGATTCTGGGTATACTTGAAAGACAATATATGTTACCGGATTCTCCGGGCTCTAGGTATACCTGAAAGACGGTATATGTTACTTGACCCATGATCTACCTTGGAGAGAGTAGGTGGTACAAGCTTCATGGACATTCTAGTTTTTTTGTAAAAGATAGGCGTCTCACTAGGTCTCCAGTCCATGAAGTTAGGGAACTAGGACTACCAATGTATCCTAGGCGGTAGATCAAAGTCTTTTGCAGAAGTATCACAGGGTGCATCCTAATCCTTATTCTAGCCACTGGGGAGTTCTTTCTCGGTCACGGACCGTCCCCTTTGGATATCCGTACGGCTAGTCATACGGGTTATTAACTAATAGACTTCTGTATGGTCTCGGTCCGCTACGAGGTCTATGCCTGTACATACCCAAAGGGTATGAGTAAGATAAACATTAAAATAATTAACTTGGTTGAAAACTTATTCCTGAGATATTGCGAAATTATTGATGTGAAAATTGTAATACTTGTAGAACTAAAATTCTTGCTAATATGATAGATTCACCTATAATCCAGTTTGCTCTTGCACTGTATCATAAATTAGAAAGCATGCTCATTTTCTTAGAATAGTGTAAATTACATACTAGCTATAACTGTAAATGTTACACATATTTGTACACGGGACACTAAGCACCACACAAAAATATAATGCTTCTTTCGCAGATAGGGGAGTCTGACCCTTCTATTTTAAATATTTTTCAGGTAACGAGTAAATTGGAGCATCAGGGTGTCGTTCTGGATTGAGTCAAGAGATCTTCTTTATTCAGTGTTTTGGTTATGTTGGACTCTGATTAATGTACTTTGCTTTTAATTAATGTAATGGATATTATATTGGATGAATGGAATTATTTTGCATGTCTCTATGCCTTAACTCTAATGCACCCAACTCTTTGTCTTTTTCATTTCCGCTGTTTAAAAAAAAAAAAAATTATCCAAATGTTTACGACATTAAGTTGGGGTATTACACCTTTCACCCAGACGAATCCCGCACCGCCGAGAAGATTTCTCCTTCGGTGAACAACTCCTGAATCGAGTTGAAGAGTGCCCGATCCATGAACAAAAATAATATCGTACTCATATATGAGAAAGAGAGAGAGAGAGAGAGCCGAAAAGTGATCAACATTACTTAAAAGTGAAACTCAACAAAGCGTTGAGGCCCACCGGCACCAGCACAACAACAAAACATGACAACTCCATTTACACAAAAAACCCAAACACAAAACAGAAAACTCATCAAAGACTACAGACATCTAGATGATGATCGGTTGGTGGTAGAGGCAAGGTCTTTGAGATATACGCGTAAGATAGTATACACATCAGCCAAGACCTTACGAGTAAGGTTGAACGAGACATCCCAAAAAGTAGCATCATTTCTGACCATCCAACATAGAGAGAGAGAGAGGGTCGGATGGCCCTGTCCAGGCATTTTTTAAAATTTGTTATGTTTCTGATATTTTAATAATAGGAGGGTGAAACAAAAATAACACCTTTTTTTTATTTTTATGCAGCAGATGGCATTCTGCGCATCCGTTGCATCGAACGTTTTGTTAGAATGCCCATCTTTTTCACCCTGCTCGACAGGAGGGACGAGCCATCAAACGTGCTTGGAAGGGGAGTGCAAAACAGGTTTAGTGAGATTGCACATAGGGGTGGCAATCGGGTCGGGTTGGCGGGTTGGCGTGTCAGCATACCTCAACCCGAACCTGACCCGTTTATTAAACGGGTCAGCTGTGGCAAACACGAACCCGACCCGTTTAATAAACGGGTAACCCGACACGACCCGCCAACCCATTTAATAAATGGGTTGGGTCGGGTAAATGGGTTTTCAGGTTCGCGGGTCAGGTTGGCAGGTTGACGGGTCGGGTTGGCGGGTTGCCGGGTCGGGCAGACGGGTTGACGGGTCGGGTTGGCGGTCGGGTTGGAGGGTCGGGCAGACGGGTTGGCGGGTTGACCCACTCCCCTAACCCGTTTATTAAACGGGTCAGCCGGGTTGGCGGGTTGGCATACCCCCAACCCGAACCCGACCAGTTTAATAAACGGGTTACACGGGTCGACCCGTTTATTAAACAGGTTGGCTTAAGCCCAACCCGAACCCACCTAAGAGGCGGGTTGGCGGGTCGTGTCAGAAATTGCCACCCCTAATTGCACACCTTGGTTGTGCTGCAGCACCTGATAACCGATGCAGGGGTTCCCTCCTCAGCCCTGAAACTAACCATGCTAGTGTCATACAACAAAAGCATCACTATCCATATGGAATTGGAAGTTTTTTAATGGACAGATCTGGAATAATGGGTATGACGAGTTCGTTCACTTTTTCCCATGTTGGAAAGTGATATGACTTCGGTTCACTTGATTCTCAATTTAATATTCTACTAGTAATTAATGTGCATGTGCACCAACCATGTTTAAACGAAGTATGGTAGAATGGATTGTCAAAAAGATTCGGCCGATTCTGTTTCTGAGGGATATTGAACTGAACCAGCTAACTTTTGGCCACCCACCTTGGCCTAGTGTCCATCCTGAAAAATATTGAGATAGATGGTCATCAGTAGTGGAGCTGCATAAAAAAAAATGAGCTTTTTTTTCAAATTCCAATTTCTGCCGAACGAACCCAACAAAGAGTGTTCAAGCTTAGCTCGTTTTTTGTATTGAGCAGCCAAGCTTGAGCTCATGAAAAGCTCGAGATTAATGAACTGAGCACGAGTAGGCTCATTTACAACAAAAAGATATTTTTAATTAAAAGTTGAAAACAATAGAATTTAGATTCTAAACCTACTAAGCCAAGCTCAAACTAACTCATTTAAAAAATAAAATAATTGTTCCAAACCTGTAAGCAATAGGATTTGAATTCTAAACCTATTTCTTGTAGGGAAAATACTTCCACTGTCTTCATTTTCTAATATAAATATATGTAAAATATATTTATTATTAATAAACGGGCCTAGACGAGACCGGACGAACATTAGTTGTTCATGCTCGAGCTTATTTCAAGAGTTGGGAACGGACTCTTTGGGAGCTCAAAATGAGCCGATCCAGGAGCAGCTCGTCTCGTTTCCCAGCCCTATCAAGTGCTCGACTGCTCCCAACTCAAATAAGCATCTAGAAGAAACCAGAGTTTGTCTATAGTCTAGTTTCTCTCTTAAGTATTTCTTTACAAAATTTTGTAACTGACATGATGTGAAGACGTGGCATGACTCAGTATCGGCCTAAGTATGATATCGCCAGAAAATGGACACGATACTGACCTGAATCGGCTATTTTTAATAAAAATAAAATAGCTTAAAACTATTTTTAATATTATTTTAACATCGTGTCACGTTCTGATTGACATGTAATATTTTATAAATTATTTTTTTGGCCGATTCAGAATAATTCACTTGAAGGTTGATTCACCTGAATGGTTGGCCAAACAATACAGGTCTTATTCCCATACTGACAACATTGCATGAGACCATTTAGTGTTGCAAAAGACAACTTGGGAAATCTTTGGACCACGATGGAGCCGCGAGCTAAGCAGGCTGAGCAGCTGGTCTGGTTTAGTGGTTTTCCTTACAAAACAAGTTGGGGTCCCTCAGCAGTAGGTCAAAGACCCATGTAGGGATGGCTATGGACCGGAGCGAGTGCGGGGGACAAGGTCTCCACCCCGTTTTGTCTCAAAATCCAGACCTCCATCTCCGCCTTTATATTGTCATATTTAAAAACAGATTTGGGATGGGATGGAATGGGGCGGGGCGGGGCAAGGCTTGGATTGAGACAAAGAAAAGGGTAAGTCCATTCCCGCCTTCATCTCTGGATGGGTTTTGATTTTAACCTCCATCCCGGGGTGGGGCTCAGTTTCACTCGGGACTGTCATCCCTGGACCCATGAGAGAGAAAGATAGAGAGAGAGAGAGTTAATGTTGCTAACTTCAAAGGGCACCATGTGAGCTAGCAGCTTTTGTCCAAAAACAAAGGATGAAAAGACGAAAAAGCATGAAGAAAATGATAGGGGGCATCAATTTGGGATTTTCCATAAACGTTTCTGTTCGTATGTGATGCCGTGTCGCACCCTGATTGGGTGCAATTGCGTGTGAAGGCATCTTTTCTTTCTTTTAAGTTGAACCTAAGAGTAGAGGAAGAAGGAAGGGAACACCATTTGTCCGGACCTTTCCAAGAAAGCGCCATGGAATCCCACTCGTCCCAAACCCAAGCCCTACCTCCCAAACTCAGCCCACTGACCCTCGCAACGCAGTGGGTGCGATCTTTGTTCGTTTCTTCTTCGTCTTCGCCACGGTCGACGGGCAACGCACGCGGTGGTTCGAACCTGCAGCAAGGGATCGCGGAGTTCTACGACGAGTCGTCGGGGGCGTGGGAGAGCGTGTGGGGCGAGCACATGCACCACGGCTTCTATGACCCGCACGAGCCGGCGTTAATCTCCGACCATCGATCCTCCCAGATACGGATGATCGAAGAGTCCTTGTCCTTCGCACGTGTGCCAGGTTTATTCCCTCCCCCTCCCTTCTTCTTAGATAGTGGTTGCCTTTTTTTTTTTTGTTTCAGCCAAAGAAATGAGGATGTGTATAGATAACTGGTTTTCTTGCCTCGATATGACCTGACCGAATAAGAAAAATTCAATTTATTAACCATTTTGCTACAATCAAATAGATTTCCATGAAGGCACCATAGTCTAAAATTCAAAATTATCATAACATATATAAAAATAATTTGTGACTATGCTTCCATTTCCCTCCTGCTATTATTGTCAGTATGGGGTGTGGTTATTAATTGCTACTACTACAGTTGCACTCGGAAACAGGTCACGATGGGTTCCACTGGCTGGTCAAGATGAGAATGTTGATTTTGCAACTCGATCCCGTAGCTGTCATCTCAGTTGGGTGCACAAGTGGGCGATATTTTGAAGATCTTGCGATGATCAAATGCCGATATAATAGCAAAAGAACATGATCGATATTTCCAAAACATCACATGTTTTGCAAATACTGCACTTTTTTAGATATTAACATATATGACCAAAACAGTTTTTGTGGAATATTGTTTATATTTTTATTTACAATTTTTTGTATCTTTTATTTTCATATATGCCAATATTTTGGTAAGAATTTCTTGAAAAATCAGAATGAAAAAGTGTTGCGAGATTTTTCCCAAGAACGGCGTTTGTGATATTTGTGCATACCAAAGTATAATTGTTATGTTTTTTTTTAAGAAAATCCGACTCCAAGCTAGCTAATCAGGAATGCAATAAAATCAGGTTGCTTGGGATAGCCAAACAGGTAATTTATATCCTTATCAGGATCTCTCATAGACAACTGATCAGAAGGATAATGCTGATCCTAAAACAGCACACTAAAACTGTGCAATTACATTACACCTGATCCTCCCTGAAACCAAACAAGTAGATCAGATCTTTCTGGGTGCGATGTGCAAAAAATAATAAATGATTGTCCCCATAAATACGAGTTATTTTATTATTGAAGGGCAAAAAGTGATCTTCTTACCATTGGAGGGCATTTAAAATGCATTAAAAAAAGCAGGAAATAAGTTGATAACCAAGCATTTGCTTCTCTCCTAAATTTAGATTTGATGCATCTGATATTGACCCCTTCTTTTCCAGTATTTAAAGTGGATCCCTAATAAATCTAAATTAATAGTAAGCCCTTTTCAACATAAGAATGATAAGTAACAAGTATTACAATCAAATTGTATTACTTAAAACAATAATTCAATATTCTCTTGTATACAACTTTGTTTCAACTAACATTCTAGATGGACCGACAGGAAGCTGGGAAAAATTCACTCTAATTAGGGATGTGAACTGCTCGATCCAGTTCATATGTCCGTTTTACTGAATCCGATCTAACCATATATATATATATATTGACTATCTGGATTCAGATTTGGATTTGAATTTGAATTCGGATGAAAAAGGGTACCAGTGAATCCTACTTTTTACAGTCATTAGATTTGGAGGATGGAAAATCTCTAGCTGAACTTAAATCTGATTATTAATTGGATTCAGTTTCCTTTGCCCAACCAAACTAATTTGTGTTTGGATATTAGATAACATCCAATGAACTCACATCCTTATCTCTAATAAAAGAATAGCTATAGGCAGGGGCGTAGCTAGGATTCATGTGAGGGAGGGGGGGGGGGGGCAAACAGGGGTGTAGCAAAAAAAAAATTATTTGTGTGATAGTCGGGGGTTCGGGGGCGCCCCCGATTTTTTTTTTTTTGAGATAAAATAAAAATGGCTACAATTATTAATAAAAATCTATTTCATATGGACAAATCAAACTATTTGCTGCAGTCAGGGCTGGGCTAAAAAATGGATAAAAATCTATTTCATATGGAATCAGGGCAGGGCTAGGACTGGGCTTTAAAAAAAAAAAAATTAACTGTTTGGGGGAGGCAGGACTGGGCTACAGCCCTGGCTACAGGTGTGGGCCCCGGAGACACTCCCATCGATGGAGGTAGGTATGAACTCATTTTGAAAGGAAAACCTTTTATTTTTCATTTATTATGTGGGTTCCACCATATATTTCTCATAGCATGTTTGTTTGGCTTTTTGTATGAATTCTATGATAGAGAGAGCGTCCTTGGTAGGATAGGAAAGAGTACGAAACAAACACCCCTTTATTATGAGTTGGACTAGATGAAATTCAAGCTCAAATAATTTGATGCTTTTTTTTTGGATAACTAAGAAAAAAACCCCACCTTGCTCACCGAGTTCACCGGTGCAAAACCCTAAGTCCTTCTTGCCCGGCTTTTGCCTTGCAGCAAAGGATGCACACCCATGGGTTCCAAACTCATGACTTTCCATCAACTTGATCCCTACCAAATAACTGAATTAATTATGTAAATCTTAACCATGGATTGCAGGAGATGCAGAGAATAAGCCCAAGAGCATTGTGGACGTTGGCTGTGGGATTGGGGGTAGTTCAAGGTATTTAGCCAGAAGGTACGGGGCTAAATGTCAAGGCATCACTCTGAGTCCCTTTCAAGCTCAGAGAGCTAATGAACTGTCAATATCTCAAGCACTTGGCGATCAAGTACGTACGTGACCTTCTGTACTTCCTCTTCTACTTCTTACTGCATTAATCCAACCCATCTGATGGCTTTCCTTGTGCCTTGGATGCACCATTATCCACCACTTTATAAGAATTGTGACTGGTTAAGTTCTTGTGGTGGGGGGCAAGTTTGATGGTTTGTCTAGGATTGAACGAAATAAACAAAAAAAGACAGATTTTTTATTTGTTCCGTAACAATTGTACCAAGTCCTTGTTTGGACCATACTAGGATGCTGTATTTCAAACATGACGATGACAGTCATGGATACTGAGACGGATTACTTTATTTTGGATAGCCTAACCATATGAATACGAGTGTTTTAACAAGTTTATCATAGATTTTTAACTTACGATATAGATAGGATTAGATTTAAAAAATGTTTAAAATTAAAAAAAAACTCTAAACAATGGAAATCAAAGAAAAAATCTTAATTAAAAAAAAAGTCCTAATCAAGAAAAAAATCAAAGTTTGGCCCCGAACTGTGATTCTCTTGTCTAAGTAGATCATGAATTCAATAAAAGAAAAATTAGATTTTTTCATAAAATTTTCCCATATTTCTGACAAAACAAAGAAAATCAACTAAATCAACTAATAAACGAACTGTGATTCTCTTGTGATCTCGTATTGAATTCAAATGCCAAAAAACACATAAAAAATAAGAAATTCATTCATAAATTTAACTATTCATACGTTAAGAAAAAAATGTTAATAAAATAAATTTATCTATTCATTCATAAACTAAATATGTTAAATTTAAAAATTAAAATATCAAAAAATTAAAAACTAAAAAACCAAAAAAATTGCATTCAAATCAGAAATTTGGGCTTCATCATCTATTGTAGGATGAGATGTGCATTTGATTAGAAATAAAAAATCAATCGGTATATACCCTATTTCCTATTTTTCTTTGGCCGCATTAATTCAATGTTTGTTAAAAAACCCGTTCTCAGCTTCTTTTTTGTCTAGCGGGACAAGCCATCAAACATGCTCTGAGGAGGAGACCGATATTGACAACATTGCTCTTGTTATATAATGGGTGAAATTCATTTGCCTTGCTTTATAGAGGAGCCAGTTACGTGTAACCTTTTCATTTCTTTATTTTGAGCACTCGAGAAAAAAACTGCTGGATTTTCTGTTCACCTGAAGTCCAATCGATTGACCCAGGCCTTATTCACAATGTCCATCGGCGTAAAACCCTAGACCTTTTTTGCTCACAAGGGAGTACACCTGATAGATCAGTCCTGTGGCAATTAGGAACCCACACTGTGGGTTTTGAACTCGCGACGTCCTTTTTAACTTTGGTGATATTACGAGTTGTCGCCTAACTGATGAGCATAGCCCTTGTAGTAACCATGATAAATTCAGGTTGTTTTTTTTCCCTTCTTTTCTCGCTCAAAATTGGTTCTTTTACATTTGTTTTTTTTTTAACTCGAAGAAACCACCCCCAAGATGATAGACCTAGTTGTGTTGGTTCTGCTTGCCATACTTACGGTAGGAAGCAGATCAGGTCATGCCGAACATGAGCGTTTTTTCTCATGCCGACATCATGGCCGTCCGATTTGCATTTTAAAAAGCTCAAAAGTCAACAAAACCACGTGGCATTCATCCAAAATGCAAACAGACGGCTACGATGTCCGCATGAGCGAAAACGCTCATGTTCAGAATGACCTGATCTGTGCGCCTTACGGTCACTGTCCTGACAGCATAAAACTCCGATGGCTTACCCCCGCCCCCAGGGACTCATCATGCTTCGCATTCGCTTGACATTTAAAGGTAACTTTGGGTGCAGGTTTCCTTCCAGGTTGCAGATGCATTGGACCAACCTTTTCCAGATGGGAAGTTCGATCTGGTTTGGTCCATGGAGAGTGGAGAGCACATGCCTGACAAGAAGAAGGTAAACCCATTTTCTCCATAGGCCGTGTATTCCATGGTTCAACCTCACACAAAATCATTTCCATCTCACTATGCATAAATTGGGTATGATGTGGAAAAATCATTTCCATCTCCATAGGCTGTGTATTCCTAACCAAAGCGGTTCTTTCTTTCTTTTTGAAGGAAAAAGGCTTCCTTAGATCGTGTTTGAATCAATGTTCTCAGTATCAGTGTGTATCAATAAGTATCATATCGCCAGAAAATTGATACGATACTAACCTGCTTCGGTTATTTTCAATGTAAAAAACAGCTTAAAATTAAATTTTTTAATATTGTTTTAACACGTGTCACGTACGTTTTGATTGACACGTAATAGTTTTTAATTATTTTTGATCGGTTTAGAATCGATACACTTGAGTATATATACATATCGGACAATACAGGTCCAATTCCGATACTGACAACATTGGTTTGAATCACACAATCGTCTAGGGAATCGACTATGTCCTGCATGGAAAGTGGGACATATGCTGCAGGGTCAGGTGGACATCACATTTGGGACTGCACCACCTGACGTTCAGCACACCCTGGTGTTGGGTTCTGATCCTGTTTTCAGTGCACATGGGGCACCACATTCCACGACCATCACATGCATCAAAAAAATATTCTGTTATTTGTTATAATAATTTTTGGAAATGTCTTTAAAAATAGATATATACTGTATTAAAATACCAAAATTTTTATAATTAAATAATAAAAACTCTATCTCCTCATGTCCAATGGTATGGTTGTATAATTGGTAGGGGGGTCTCCCTAACTCCAGCTTGCCTTTTAAAAAAAATAAAAATCTATACAATATACTTGTGCAGTAATAACGGATCCCACCAAACAAAATGGTCACGGGTAACAATGGTTTTTGATATGGCCCCATCATTCTATATCCAAATTAGGGGGGGGTCAACGAGTAGAGTTTGTCCGAACCTGACCTGGACCAAACCCTATAGGATCGATCCAGGTATGGTGATAAATAAGAAGACCAGATTAAGACCTTTGTCCGGACCTGACGGTTTAATTAATACATGGATCCGGATATAGTTTGTGAAATTTTATACCAGGCCTGAGCCCCGACCCCAGTTCCGATTAAGACCCGCAGTTTTTCAATGTAAAAATGATAAAAAATATTATTTTACAGGGTATGATCCAAGTCTGGTTCATGTAGTTCTTATCAGGTTCGGGTATGGTTTTTCTTATAGTGGACCCAATTATACCCAAGTCTGAACCCGATACCATATCCAAAAATTGGGTCCAAGTCTGGTTTCACCTGGTCCGAACCAAACTTGATCCGTTGCCATCCCTAATCTAAATCAATGCTGTTAGTATCAGTATGGGCCTCAATCGTTTGGCCAACGATTCAGCTGTATCGGCCCATACTGATACTCAAGTGAATCATTCTGTTTCAGCCAAAAAAAAAAAACATTGTGTTTTCATCAGGTGTTAAAACCATTACAATAATATTTAAAAAAATATTTTTTAGTATTTTTTATATTTATTAAAAAATAGCACACACACACACAAACCTGGTTTGTTTAGTTACTTTTGTGGTAATAATAGAGCACAGTCTGGTGAAATTGAGCATATTTTTGAGCAGTTTGTGAGCGAGTTGGCACGAGTAGCGGCCCCTGGGGCAACCATCATCATCGTAACATGGTGCCATCGAGATCTCTCACCGAATGAAGAGTCGCTAAAGCCACAAGAGAAGGAGCTATTGAAGCGGATATGTGATGGCTTCTACCTTCCTGCCTGGTGTTCTGCTGCTGACTATGTCAAAATGGCTGAATCCCTTTCCCTCGAGGTAAAGTTTGCCTGTTATTTTCTCTCATACAAGGTCTTCACCACCACCTCGTCTCAAAATCTTGCCCTCCATCCCTGCACCGGTTTTGATTTTAACCTCCATCCCTGCCTCATGTCCTTCATCTCCGGTCCAAACGGGGCGAGGCGGGGTGGGGCCCGTTTCCCCTCGTCCATTGCCATCCCTAAAGAAGGATTGAGGATGGAGCGGGGCGGAGCAAGGTGGGGGATCGGAACAGGGATGGGGGAAATTGTAAGTCTATCCCTCCCTCCATCCTCGCACGAGTTTTGATTTTAACCTTTATCACCATGCATTTCATGTCCTCCATCCCCCGTCCAAACGGTGCCAGGCGGGGCAGAGTCCCGTTTCCCCCCGGCCCTGGTCCACTGCCATCCCTATCTCTCAGCACTACACGTGTTTAGGAGGGCTGGTGTTAGGCTCCACTCATCCCCTGTGCCATCCATATATTTATGCCCCCCTTTGGCATTTCATTGATTCAAGTTGTTTTGATCAAGTTTGACTCCATGGATGTGATCTACATCATTTATTTGTTGGATATAGACATTTAAATTGTCCAAATCCAATTTGTGTTCAGCATGTTTTGGTGATTCAAAAATCAGACAAAACACAAAAGTTTTAAATTTAAAAAACCATTTTTAATTGATAAAATATGATCCAATGGTTGATTCTTATTAAATCTACCTGAATCCATCTATAAGGTCAGATTTGATCAAAACTTGTATCATAAGATTTAAGAAAGGTAAGAAGATGGGGGATGACATAGGGATGAGTGAAACCCAACTTGCCAGCAGGTAAGGTTTAGGTTTGGTATCAAAGAAAAAAAATCAGATTATCTATCCGGGTTAGACTCATGAGGTCCAGTTAGCAAACAGAGTTGGGTATGGTTTATAAAATTTCAGACAAGACCTAGGTCCGACCTGAGTTCTGATTAAGATCCACAATTCTTTTAAGGCAAGCTGGGGTTAGGCGGACCCCTACCAGAACAACAACCTCCCCATGTGGCAGAGGGATTGGATCCTGGGCCTTCCGCTTGACACAGGACCCTGCTTACCGCATGGCATACCACCTTGGTTAAGATCCACAATTTTTAATGCAATAAACATAACAAATATTATTTTTACTGGCTATGGGCTAAATGTGGTTTATGTAATCATTATTGGACCTGGCCAAGTTTTTTCCTGTAGTAGTTCCTGGCTAGAAACCTGGTACCAGCACTTCTTAGTTAGATCTGAATCCGGATCAACCCAATTCTGGTGGAGGTCCAGCCTGTTGACACCCATACTGGCTCCAAAGTTTGCCAATTGTCTTATTTTTTATGATTTTTTTAAATAAAACATAAAAAAGACTACTTAAAGAAAAGCCAACATTTTACTTTTAGCATATAAGCAATCTTGTAACAAGCAGTCGGATACGGGTTATGTCCGTTTAGAAAATAGAAGCCCAAACTTAGCCCACATAATTTAGAGGGCATTTACAATATAATTCTTTTTTACTTAAAATACATGAAAAGTACTCCCTCGGTTGAGTCGGATCAGATGTTCAGCAATAGCCCAAACCCAACTCACGTTATTCGAGACAAGTTTAGGGTCGGCATTTTTTATGCTCATATCCAGATATCCGACTGTAGTTCAGGTTAGGTAACCGAGACAAGCCCAATCCATTGACAGCCTTACTAATGATTATTGAACAATTTGATATATTTTTTGATATTTAAAACTCAGTTGGCTTACCCCTTACCCTAAGGACCCTTGGCTTACCCCTTACCCTAAGGACCCGTCACGCTTCAGCTTGCGCAAGGGATGACACTCATGAAATTTGAACTTAGACCGCCTGCTTACTAGCCTAGGCCCCATCCCACTACGCCAAACCCCATTTGGGGCAGACAATGTGATTTATGTGACTCATTTGACATTTCACTTGGAGTCAACCTGGTAGGACGGTGAAACACTTCTTAATAACAAGAAAATATGGCCATTGACAATGTACTCCTGGAACTTATTTAGCACACATTTGCACATATTTTTCTCGCATTGATGTCTATTTTCTTGTTTGATTATCCTCCATAACAGGATGTTAGGACAGCAGATTGGTCAGAGAATGTGGCACCATTTTGGCCGGCAGTCATCAGATCTGCATTGACCTTAAAAGGCTTCATCTCCCTACTTAGATCTGGTAATTATTTTAATCCACCAACCCTACCAAGGAATTTGATTTTTTGCAAAAATACATATCATTATTTTACCAAAAAAATATCCCACAGGTTGGGCGGAGGTGGTAAGCCGGCGCCGCCCTGGGGGTGAAGGTCCTAGCCTCGGAGTTTTACCCTCCTAGGGGGTCGATTTATGATCTACCTGCCACTGGGTCCAGGGTTTCTCCATGTAATAAAAAAATATCATATTTAACATATTAAGAATTCAGTTAATTACCAATCTCCATTTGATTAATGTGCTAATACTCTTACTATTGATGTATTGACCCTCCCCCCCCCCAGGATGGAAAACAATGAAAGGAGCATTGGTGATGCCACTGATGATTGAAGGTTACAAGAAAGATCTGATAAAGTTTGCTATAATCACCTGCAGGAAGCCTCTGCAGGCCTCCTCCTAGAAGGAGCATTGCTCTGGATTTTAGTAAGGTTTTAAAGTAAATAACAAAAGCAAATCATGCTAAGTGCTTGCCTCCATGCATCAAACTATCAAAATTCCTCAAGCATGTCACTGGTGTAAATCCTTTTAACATGATTCTCCCGATTTATATTTTTGGGTAAAAGAGAGCAGCTTTAATAAGGAGTTGCACAATCTTTTTTTTTTTTTTTACAACTAATTAATAAGTCTGAATTGGTAGGATTAAGATGATGATCCACGGGAGTAGATTCATATACAAAAGATCGATTCCGTTTATGTGAAACTCTTTGTATCAAACCGAACATGGTCGAGTGGGACTCCTCTATTTTAGTTGCACTACTTTCAACTCAGCGCCAACCACCATGGTTCTCTACTGGTTAGGGATGGCAGTAGACCAGGGTGGGGGACAAGGTCTCCACCCTCGCCCCATCTCAAAATCGGGACCTCCATCCCCACACGGGTTTGGATTTTAACCTCCATCCCTGATCCAAACGGGGTGGGGCCCCGTTTCCTCTCGGTCCATTACCATCCCTTAGAAGGATTGGGGATGGGGCAGGGCGGGAATCGGGATGGGGACGGGGCGGGGAAAAGCATAAGTCTATCCCCGCCTCCATCCCCACACGAGTTTTGATTTTAACCTTCATCCCGGTCTCCATCCCTGTTTCATGTCCTCCATCCCTGGTCCAAACGGGGCGAGGTGGGGTGGGGCCCCGTTTCCCCAAGTCCACTGCCATCCATACTACTGATGGAGTGATATGCTGCACTACAATGGCAAATGTCTCGCTGTTTGGTTTTAAAAACCACACCCACCCCCTCATTCCGAAGCATGTTATATGTCCCCCCCCCGATCAGGGGAGTTAGCTACATCTCATGTTCGGGGGTCCCAAAGAGCACCACATATGTAAGCATGTGCGTCTCGTATCTCCATGTTTGTCAGCATTAATTAGCGTTGGAGTTTGATGCGATTGCAAAGACTTAAGTATCTTCTCCTCCATTGGTGTAAAAAAAAATGACGATTCTTGAAAAGGAGTGATTGTAAAGACTTAAGTGCCCCGAAGATGATTATTTAAGACCAAGTCTCTGCACTGCAGAATTATCTGAGAAAGAAATATCCCCTAGAGGAGGTCATGAACATCAACCCTCTCACTCTCTCTCTCTCCCTTCTATTTCTATACCTAAGTTGGTTTTTCCTTTTCTTTTTATAATTAAGATATAACATATACAAAGAAGGTTATGACACTTGTGGGTACTCTTATTTTCTTCATTTGGATTGAGTAAACAGTTGGAAATTTTATCAAAGAAGGCTAGTATGATAAATTGTGCCACAGCACAAGGGTTTGTTTAAAATAATCAATTGTTAATTAAAATTTAAATAAATTGGAGAGAACTGAACACTCCAAGAAATCCCGTGCATAAGCAGGAAATTCAGAGTTCAGACTGCTTGACACGCTGGATTCTGACACGTTGCAGTAAACAACTGGTTCCCCATAACCAAGAACAATGTTTGCAATAGAAATTTCAGAAAGAATATTCCAAGAGTAACCCTAAGCATAAAAAGTACCGACATGACTTCAAGAAATATGTCATTGCTGTTACTATGGGGAACTTTGGATCAGCAATTAGCTATGAAATGACACCCAAGATTAACCAATCATCAGCCTTTAAACCAACAGCCAATACCTATGTGGGACCCACAATATGCCTTATATCACAGTACGATGGATGGCGATCAAATTTGATGTTTGGATGGTGAAGTTTCAGCATCTTGGTTGTGGTGTACAGAGTTAGAATCTACCTAGGGAGGCTACGCCTTAGTTTAGACAGATTAACAACCAAAGTGACCCTATTAATTTGGACCCTTGGATTTGTCAAGATGTCTGGTCTACATCATGGCTTTCCCAATGATCATGCTCCTGAACGGAATTCTTTAAGGTGATTTGGTGTCATTATTTGTTTCAAAACTTGCTACCTTTTCATGAAACGACATAAACAATGTTAGGAATTTGCTAATTAATAAAAAATAGACATCCAAGGGCTATGAACCAAGTATAGCCTTGCTTCATAGGTCTAACTTAAATTATTTTATATAATCTTGCTTATTTTTTAATAAGGAATCTATATTAGCAAAAAAGTTACATAATTAAGACAGATTAAAAAGAAAAAAAAGAAAACAGTGTTGTCTTTTAAAGCCAACAACCGCGTTTTATTAGCAGGAGTGATTCTGTTTCTGTGGTAGGAGGCCTATTGTGAAGCAACGATCTAAAAGTGTTCGTTTTCAAAACCGCGTTGAAAGATAAGAATTATGTCTAGGCATCTATGCTAAGATTTCTTTTTCAAATACGTGATTCGTGATTAATATATTCAGATATTGTTTTTTTTTAGATAAGAATATTCAAATATTGTTGGTGATATAATCTTACTAGCTAGGTGCACCTAAGGGCCTTAATTCTCAAATCTGAGGGATTTGATCAAAGATCCTTGGATTTGAGAACTTAGGTTCTTTGTTTGGGTCAGGCCAAAGAACCGAAGATTTCCCTTGTAAATGTGCATCTTAGAAAGTGAGGATTTGATATACTTTAATTGAATGCCTCATATCTAAAGGTGGGGCCTGCACCACATGCATCATGTTTTTCAATTTGCATTTTACAAAATCTCATAGCACATGCTTGAATTCTCTGTGCATTTAGGATAAAACACAATTTCGATAATTTCACTAAGTCAAGCACAATTTTGGTCCTTGATTCGATTACCCCTATTAAAGGCGGCAGGAACGGTGCCGCTATGGAGAACAACCTCAAGGGTAAAAAGCTTTGGCCAGTTTTCATCTGTCTATCGCGAGGCTAATACACTGGCTGACATGAGTATTGACTTAACTAGTCTAATTATATGAATCAAACTCTATTTAACAGCAATGCACACTACAACAAAATAGACTTTTAGTGATAAACTTTTCAGTCACTAAAGGCCCCAAAACCTGTCTTTAAAAGTCTCGAGAGCTGTCACTAAATGTTTTAGCAAAAGGTCAAACCGTCACTAAAAATCTCTAGCGACCGTTGCAAGAGAAGACCTATAGTGACGACCATAGCCTGTCGATGATGGTCACTCTCTTCAAAAGCACATTTTCAGTATCAGTGATGGCATTTACTGTCAGTAATGGTCATTTACTTAAAAACAAAATAAGATATATATAAATACATATTAATAACTAAATTAGTTATATATATATGTCAATCAATAAATCTCCCCAAGTAGCCAGTCAACCAACAGTTGACCGTACTCTACACTGAGCTATTGAGGAACTTAATATGTATGTACTTATTTATTTTCATATTGAAAAACTGCAAGAAATTTTTTTTAACAATAACTAATTCCATGAAGGAACAATAGTGACTCTAAACAATGGTGAGAATGCACTGGTACCATATGTCATGCTCAACAACAACCAATTAAATCTTTATATAGTGGACTTGACGCTAGGTGGGAAGGTCACTGTTTATTCCGCAAGAATTATGAAGTTATTAGTTTATCTAAAGTTGATTTGACAACAATATATTGTGAGTTGATTTACCTTCCATGTGAGTTGATTTACCTGAAGTGCTGGCTCTATTTCATAGCAAATAAAACCCAAGCCCAAGGCAGTCAACTCTGGATAGTTCACAGACACTCGAAGATGCACAAATTGCAAATTGCACATTAACCAAGACTAAGAGAAATTGTATTTACAAGTTTTTTTATTTTTGCATAAGGAGAATCAGAGTAATTCAAATCTCAAAATGTTGAATGAAGATATTGCGCTAAAATTTAATTATGGTGTAACTCTGAAACATGGAGCTATTAACTTTCAAAATTTGGGTTTGCATAAGGATTAACATGCAAATTAACAACAATTGTGGATATTCCTACGAGGGAACTGTAAATTACAATCTTGTGTAATGCTAATGGATATCATTTCAATGTTGGTTTACGTGATCATGCTTCTTGCCAATGCAGTAATAAAAAGAATGAAAATTTAGAGGAGACTAGTAAAAGGTCAAAAGTGGCTGTTGTATGTTAATGAAAGCACAAAGTTAAACATATGGTGAATAGAAACATGTACAAGTAATGTTTGCTAAGTCAATATGAAGCATAATGCACTTCCAAGTACCAACAATATAAAGACATACTTTTTACTATAAACATCAAAGGATATATGCATAATTTCCAACAAGAGGCTTAGACTAACACATAGTACCTTACCTTCTCTAAACAACTTTATCCTTTAAAATACAGATTCATAAATATCAATTATACAAATATTACACTTTGATATTGATATGGAAAAAGAAAATAGGTCTTCAAAATACATACCATATCATCTCCCTCTCTAATATAAGAATTGTATACTCCACTTCATGTCACTTGCCAATACATAACTGAGGCCAAAAACTTTGAATTCACAAGGGAACCATCAACTTTCCAATTACACATCCAATTTGAGATGTTGCCAATTTGGATACATTTATGATCTTTTTGGATAATGCATTTTACCAAATATTACTTTATTACAACATGCTCCTCAAACCAAGAATATTGTTTATGTAGAGTGGGAACATACCATTTGGCTCATGTCTTGATTAGTAAAGGAAAGTTAATCAATATAAGAGAATTAAGCTATCTATTTTCAAAATTTCTAAAATCTTGAATCCTCGCTATATCATAAATGTTAGAGTTCCAATTTTTTCAGAAGAATTAAAGTATAACAATCGTATGATATAAACCACTACTACTCCTTAAACAGAATTTACAAGTTAAAAAAAAATGGATCAATAATTTGATTAGAGTACAAGAGAAAACCTTTACATAAAGTAAATTGTTCACAATTTTGTACTACTAATTCCAGGTAATAAAGTTTGAAGCAATCATATTCATGTATCATAGTGATTCTACTATAAAACTTTAAGCCACAAATATCATAAGATTATATTTTCAAAATACAGATAAACAATTCTACATCTATGCTATTATTTTTTTCCCCCAAGAAAAGTGCATTAACGAGGCATTACAAGAAAGGATAGTAAAAAAAATGACTTGCTCCTGTATTCTAGAAATCACCATCCTCAAGTTTGCCTTTTTAACTTTACAAGACATTGGGTATTTATGCATAAAATTTTCACCACTATGAGATCCCTGAAAAAGCATACGTAGAAAAAAAATAAAAGGAATTCAAGTGTTTCACCATACAGAGAAAATTAGATTAATGACATTTAAATTATTCTTTATATTTGAAATTGGATAGAGCTATAAAAGGATTCAAGTGTGGATCTATCTTTAAGGAAATAAATTTGGTAACAGACAATTAACCATCAACTATATAATAACAAAGACGAAGAAACAAGTCTTTGAATATGAGGGTCGTCTTTTTAAACACTTTGGGAATCCCAGAAATTCATTGAACTGATTTCTCATTTGTACATCATCATCCAGAGTGAATCTCTTGAATGGGTTCGAAAACCACACTATGTCTACATCTTGCAAGAGAAGAGATCCTAACATGTCTTGTTAGTTGCAATTCAGAAGAGGGGAATGATTATGGAGTTTTACACCATAGACACTGAAACAAGGTTATGATCAACATGGCACCCTAAAAGTGTCGTAGTCAAAATAAGATGCAGCTTAATGTGTTCTTTGAGCTTGTCTTCTTTATAAAAGCTTATTTATAGTAGTTAAGGATGGGATATGGGTCAAAGGGGTATTAGATTCAAAACCAACCTAAATGAATTTGTGCTTATCCCAAGAAAGGGATAAAGCTCATCCTGTAAATAATTTTGCGTGAAAAAGGCATGTAGGGCGGTTGGGATAAGATAGGAAAAATGCTGAGGGTTTATTCTTATATTCGACTTAACGGACAACGAGATGTTTTGTTGTCTGGATTAAAAGGGGTAGGACGAGATGACAAAACATTATTATTGTTCGGAATGAAAAGTGAGAAAATAGAAACATGGACAACAAAACTTTTGCCGACCAGGACTAGACGACAAAAAGTTTTTATCGTCAGACTAGAAAGGGGAAAAATCAAAGAAGACAACAAAGGTATTTTGCCATATCAAATTCGGACAACAAAATTATTTTGTTATCGTAGGACCAGATGGCAAAATTTTTTGTTGTCCCAAGACTGGATGACAAAGTGCTTTTTCATACCACTATTGGACAACAAAACAATTTGCCATCCATAGAGATTTGCAAAGTTTTGGAGTAATTTTGGGTTTTCTCTAAAATTCTGAGGTTTTCCTAAGATGTGTGAAATAACCTAAGGTTTTGGAGATCTTCACCTTAGAACTTGAGAAGATATTTTCAAAAATATTAACCCTTGGGCATTGTAAAAAATTTGGTGTCTACAACTACACTGATCATATTTTAGAAACTCAATGGGTTTAAAATGTGTAAAGTTAACCAAGGCCTTATGGGGGCTCGTCAATTGAACTTTAAACTTTGGATTTTGACTCAGATTCAATCTAGCTTAGCTCAGTTCAGCATTGGTTTCAGTCTTAATCTTGACTTTGACCATTCTTTTTATCACTTCTTTTAGCTTTTTTTGTACCTCACTAAAACCAATTAAAAACTTTTATTAACCTTTTTTTTTTTGGTGTTGAACAATGCAATCAAAGGTTATTTTTTGGAGAGCGACACCAGGCCTAATGGCTAGCTATTTGCATAAGGATTAACATGAAAATTAACAACAGTTGTAGATATTCCTATGAGGGAACTGTAAATTACAAGCTTTTGTAATGCTAATGGATATCATTTCAATGTTGGTTTACGTGATTATGCTTCTTGCCAATGCAGTAATAAAAAGACATAAAATTTAGAGGAGACTAGTAAAAGGTCAAGAATGGTTGTTGTATGTTAATGAAAGCACAAAGTTAAACATATGGTGAAGAGAAACATGTACAAGTAATGTTTGCTAAGTCAATATGAAGAATAATGCACTTCCAGCTACCAACAAGTACAAAGACATACTTTTTACTACAAACATCAAAGGATATATGCATAGTTTCCAACAAGAGGCTTAGACCAATAGAGAGTACCTTACCTTCTCTAAGCAACTTTATCCTTTAAAATACAAACAAATAAATATCAATTATACAACTATTACACATTGATATGGGAAAAGAAAAGAGGTCTTCAAAATACATACCATATCATCTCTCTCTCTAATATAAGAATTGTATACTCCACTTCATGTCACTTGCCAATACATGAGAGCACGGTGAGGCCAAAAACTTTGAATTCACAAGGGAACCATCGGCCTTTCAATTAGGCATCAAATGTCAAATGTTGCCAATTTGGATACATTTATCGTAGCATCAGGAATGATCTTTTTGGATAATGAATTTCACCAAACATCGCTTTATTACAACCTCTTACTCAAACCAAAAATGTTGTTTATGTAGAGTGGCAACATACCTCTTGGCTCATGTGTTAGTAAAGGAAAGCTAATCAATATTATCTATTTCCAAAGTTTCCAAAATCTTGAATCCTAGCTATATCATAAATGTCAGAGTTCCTAATTTTTCAGAAGAATTCAAGTATAACAATCATTTGATATAAACCACTACTATTCCTTAAACAGAATTTACAAGTTCAAAGAAAATGAATCAATAATTTGATACGAGTGCAAGAGAAAACCTTTACATGAAGTAAATTGCTCACCATTCTGCACTACTAATTTCAGGATAATAAAGTTTGAAGCAATCATTTTCATGTACCATAGTGATTCTACTATAAAACTTTAAGCTACAAATATCATAAGATTATATTTTTATAATACAGATAAACACTTTTACATCTTTGCTATTAAATTTTTTTCTAAGAAAAGTGCATTAGCCCGACATTACAAGAAAGGATAATGGAAAAATGACCTGCTCCTGTATTCTAGCAATCACCATCCTAAAGTTTGCCTTTTTAACTTTACAAGACACTGAGTATTTATGCTTAAAATTTCCACCACTATGAGATCCCTGAAAATGCATATGCAGAAAAAATAAATAAAAGGAATTCAAGTGATTCACATGCATAGAAAATTGGATTAATGACATTTAAATAATTCTTTATATTTGAAATTGGATAGAACATGCTATAAAAGGATTCAAGTGCAGATCTATATTTAAGGAAATAAATTTGGTATCAGACAATTAACCATCCACTATATAATAACAAAGACGAAGAGACAAGTCTTTGAATAGGACGGTCATCTTTTTATTCACTTTGGGAATCCCAAAAATTCATGAACTGATTGCTCATCTGTACATCATCATCCAGAGTGAATCTCTTGAATGGGTTCCAAAACCACACACTGTCTGCATCCTGCAAGAGAAGAGATCCTAACATGTCATGTTAGTTGCAATTCAGAAGAGAGGAATACTTATGGAGTTTTACACCATAGACACTGAAACAAGGTTATGATCAACATGGCACCCTAAAAGTGTCAGTAGTCAAAGTATGCAGCTCAATGTGTTCTTTGAGCTTGTCTTCTTGAGGAAAGTTTAGTTACTGAGGGAACAGGAAAATACAAGTGAAAGCTGTTTTTTGGGCATGAATTCAATTTCTTTTGTGATAGATAGAACATTTGCCTCTATATACTTAGATTGGAGGTAAGCATTCCAGCTGAATTATTCTGCATTGGGTGAAGTGGGCGCTTTACCTATGTGCAAGCAGTAATTAAATGCAGATGGAAACTTGACTGATATTGAAAGGCTGAAGGGAGATGAAACACTAAAGAGGAAAAGGAAGGGAATGATTGAAAGAGAGAAAAGAGCTGATTTACTGAAAATGTAGAGAGGGTGGTTACATAGAATGTTCAGATAAGTGTGGCCTACTAGAAACTACTCTTGACAGCTCACTGATAACTGCAGATATATTATAAAGATGAAAGAGTATAATGATGCAGTCAAAGGCTGCCTATAGCCCAGTCCTGCCTCTCGAAACAGTTAATTTTTTTTTAAAAGCCCAGCCCTGATTCCATATGAAATAGATTTTTATCCATTTTTGTAGCCCAGCTCAGTCCTAGCCCAGCCCTGACTGCAGCAAATAGTTTGATTCGTCCATATGAAATAGATTTTTATTAATAATTATAGCCATTTTTTATTTTATCTCAATTTTTTTTTCAGGGGCGCCGCCCCCGAACCCCAACTATCACACCGTTTTTTTTTGCTACACCCTTGTTCCCCCCTCACATGAATCCTAGCTACGCCACTGGATGCAATAGAAGATAGTCCGTTCAAAGGCGTCAACCCCACGTTTGCATATCTGTTTGGAAGCTCATATTGGTCCAAAAATAGTTTGTGGTGTAGCGAGGGGATCAGCCCCATGTTTTCATGTCCATCATGGCTACTAATAAAATAGGACTTGGCGTAGTGGCGTGGGGTCTTGGCTGCTAGATGGGGAGTCAAGAATCGATTCTCATGGGCGTCGCCCTTTTACACAAGTCAATGGGCAGTATAGGCCTCAGGGCAGGGCTCCGAGCATCAGAGTTTTAAGTTGCCTTCATGATGACCGTAGGTATGGCAGGCTGAGCCAGTGTGGCCAGGTCTTGATGCCAGTGTTTCTTTGGGTTATAAATTTAAAAGAAAAAAAGTATGGTTTTGGTTAACCAAAATGATGTAGCTGGCACTAACCCTGCTGGCTCAGCTTGCATTTCTTAGGTCTCTGTCTATGTCAGCATAAAACTCCAAGGGCTTACCCCCTCAACTCCAGGAGTCATGAAGTTTCGGCTTAAGCATGATCAGGGTGATGCTCATGGGATTTGAACCTAGACTGACCATCAAAAGGTCTAGGCCCCATCCCGCTACGCCAAACCCCTCGTTCTTGAGAGGGTGGTGTATGTTCGCCCCCGATGATTCACTGAATCTCACGTCTGTGTTTGGGGCTTTGAATGAGCACCACGTATACAAGCACATGGCGCTCGTATTCCCGTGTATGTTGACATAACTTTGCATTGAACTCTGGTGTTGTTGCAAAGACTTAAGTACCCTTTCTTGCTATTCTTCTCATAAAGTGTCAGTTTGAGAAAATGACAAAAATGCCCTTCATTCAAAAAAGAAAAAAACAAACAGTTCAAAAAAAGGACAAACATGTCCTCCATCCAGAAAGTCGAGGATGATGTTGACTCTTCAAAGTCTTCTTCTTCTTTCTCTGTTAAAAAAAAAAGGACAAACATGTCCTCCATCTAGAAAGTCAAGGATGATGTTGACTCTTCAAAGTCTTCTTCTTCTTTCTCCGTAAAACACTGTAAAACCCTCTCTCTCTCTAGAGAAGAAATCAAGGGAGACAAAGAGTTCTTCCTGGAGAAGGCCATGAACATCAACCCTCTCACTCTCTCTCTACTTCTGTGCACATCCAACCGACGATCCTACATTGCTCCATCACCATCTTCTTCTTCTTCCTTCTCCGTAAAACACTGTAAAACCCTCTCTCTAGAGAAGAAATCAATGGAGGTAAAGAGTTCCTCCTGGAGAAGGCCATGAAAACCAACCCTCTCACTCTCTCTCCCTTCTCTCTCTACTTATGTGCCTGATTTAGAGTTTTTGCCCTTACAGGAGGGGGGTCCAGGGGCTCCCCCCCGGCGCGGATCCCGCTGCGCGGTCAGCGGGTGGGGGTCTAGGGGGGGCCGCCCCTGGCGGGGGGCTCAGGGGGCAGCGCCCTCCGGACCAATTTTTTTTGGGGCCTTCCAACAATGATTTGTAGTATTATCGGGCTTTCCTACAGCAATTTGTAGTATTTTCGGGTCTCCAACGAAACGCTATAGTGATTTGCGGAAGACACTACAAATCGCTATAGCGATTTGCAGAAGACACTACAAATCGCAAATCGCTATGGCGATTTGTAGTGTCTTCCGCAAATCGCTATAGCGATTTGTAGTGTCTTCCGCAAATCGCTATAGCGATTTGTAGATGCTTCCGCAAATCGCTATAGTGATTTGTAGTGTCTTTCGCAAATCGCTATAGCGATTTGTAGTGTTATTCAGTAAGCAAATCGCTGTAAATCGCTACCCGAATTAGGACCAACTTGTTAGTGCCATATCTCCCTAATCGGAGGTCATATTCCAAACCCGTAAAAAGTAGTGTCTTCGTTATTGAGTCTAGTTTATTTCTGTAAATTTTCAGCGATTTTTATTGTCATTTCATTCCCCATTTTAACTTCAACGATACATTACAACCACAATCATCAAAAGAAAGATTGCCCAAGCTAAGAGTCTTGAGAAAGTAGAGGAGGGCCTCACCACCCACCGAACAACAAAAAATACAATGACTCAACTTTAAGTGCAGTAAGGACCCAGAGTCGAATAAATTTAGAGGCAGCTCATCAGTAAGGACCCACAATAGTCAATGTGCAGGTCAGTCGGTGCTTGATGGAGCAATGTAGGATCTTCTGATTGATGTGCACAGAAGCAAAAATAGAAGGGAGAGAGAGAGAGTGAGAGGGTTGATGAGCCCCCGAACCCCCCTCTTGTAAGGGCAAAAGGCCATGAACACGCTGGGGGGAGCCCTCAGACCCCCCTTCTGTAAGGGTAAAAACTCTGAATCAGACTCCATAACTCTTCAAGTTGAATGATGCTACCCACACTGAGAGGAGTTCTCAAACCCCCCTTTCTGTAAGGGTAAAAACTCTAAATCAGACTCCACAACTCTTCAAGTTGAATGATGCTACTCACGCTGGGAGGAGCCCCCAGACCCCTCTCCTGTAAGGGTAAAAACTCTGAATCAGGATCTACAATTCATTTAGTTGAATGATGCTACCCATGCTGGGATGAGCCCCCAAACCCTCCTCCTGTAAAGGTAAAAACTCTGAATCAGGCTCCACAACAGTCAATGTGCAGGTCAGTCAGTGCTTGATGAAGCAATGTATGATCTTCTAATGGATGTGCACAGAAGCAGAAATAGAATGGAGAGTGAGAGTGAGAGGGTTGATGTTCATGGCCTCCTCCAGGAGAGATTTCTTTCTCGGATAATCCTGCAGTGTAGAGACTGGGTCTTAAATAATCATCTTCGGGGCACTTAAGTCTTTACAACCACTCCTTTTCAAGAATCGTCATTTTTTTTACACCAATGGAGGAGAGGGTACTTAAGTCTTTGCAATCGCATCAAACTCCAACGCTAATTAATGCTGACAAACATGGGGATACGAGACGCACATGCTTACATACGTGGTGCTCTTTGGGACCCCCGAACATGAGATATAGCTAACTGCCCTGTTCGGGGGGGGGGGGGAACATATAACCTGCTTTGCTCGTTCTTGCTCAACGTAAAGTGAACGAAGTATATTTTTGAAATACCAATTTTTTGAGTATGAATTATCGAAAAAAACTGGACATGTTCTTGTAAATAACCCTAATATTTATTATAGAGACTCTAATGAATGGATGGCTGATAAATTTTATTAGTTTTTTTTATGAATTTCTTTTGATTTTCTATAGATCAAAGATTAACATAACTTATTTTTTGTATTTTAATTTTTACATATTTCAGTATATTCTCAAGCTTCTTTACCAAAAAATTCATGAGATTTTACTTTCCTGAGGGAATCCCAATACCTTTGGGGGGTCAATTTGTTTAACCACAGTCAGCTTTGATGCTTCTCAAGCTTTAAGATGTTTTTTTTTTTCGGAAAATGAAAAGTTTGCCTCTCTCAATGTAAATGTGAACTTCCTTAATATTGTTAATATTTTTTATGTTTAAAGATTTGTCTGCTTTAGGTATTTTTGCAAAGTAGTCCTTGTCTTATTGACAATTTACAAAAATGTCCCTGATTTAATTCATTTTAAAAGCAAGAGGTGACACCTTAAAAAGTTTTTATTAAAAATAAAAAATAATTTAAAAAAATTATAAACTAAAAAAGAAAATATAAAAAAGAACTATGGTTAGACAGTAATCATAGATTGAGGGCTATGTAAAATGACTGTTCTACCTCCATGAACTAATTAAAATGAATATTGTTGTTATTTTGTAAAAGGTCCTTTAATGAGCATAACAATACCTGCTATTCATGTTCGATTTGTCGAGCCACCTGTTGCTTATTAATACCTTTTCTTCGGGAAGGTAACCTGGGGTTAGTCAGACCCCCACCAATTAAAATAATATTTATATAAAGACCTTTTGCCATATTAATCGTGTCGTGATGACGAGATTTTAGAAAATGTGATTGTACGCTTTTAGTGTGCTGCCCATGTGATTACGATGTTGTCAGCAGGGGTGGCAATCGGGTCGGGTTGGCGGGTTGGCGGGTTGGCGTGTCAGCATACCTCAACCCGAACCCGACCCGTTTATTAAACGGGTCGGCTGTGGCAAACACGAACCCGACCCGTTTAATAAATGGGTAACCCAACACGACCCGCCAACCCATTTAATAAATGGGTTGGGTCGGGTAAACGGGTTTTCAGGTTCGCGGGTCAGGTTGGCGGGTTGATGGGTCGGGCAGACGGGTTGGCGGGTTGACCCACCCGCCTAACCCGTTTATTAAACGGGTCAGCCGGGTTGGCATACCCCCAACCCGAACCCGACCTGTTTAATAAACGGGTTATGCGGGTCAACCCGTTTATTAAACGGGTTGGCTTAAGCCCAACCCGAACCCGCCTAAGAGGCAGGTTGGCGGGTCGTGTCAGAAATTGCCACCCCTAGTTGTCAGTATGGGTATCGGTCCTGAATCGTTGGGCCACCGATTCAGTTGTATCTGCCCAAACTGATATTCAAGTGAATCATTCTGTATCAGTTAAAAAATAATAATAAAAAAATAATATGTTAATCATAACATGACATGTATTAAAACTATTAAAAATAATATTAAAATAAATTTTTTTAGTAATTTTTGTATTTATTTAAAAAATAGTATAAATTTTCTGCTGATTCAAGATCAGGTTCTTATAAAACCATCCTTGCGGGTTATATTCAAGAGAAAAGAACAAAAAATCTATGAAAAATCGTGGTTCACGTTATCATGTTTTCAGTTTTCATATATATATGAGTGGTAACTGACTGACCACTTTTTGCAGCAAACTTACCAGGCTTTGGAAGTTTTTTTTTTCTATAATCTAACTAAATAAATGTGATTTATACATGCTTGATTTTATAGGAATCTACTATTGGATCGGTCAATTACAACACCCGGTTAGGTTTTTATAAGATGTAAAAACAAATGGTCTACGATTTTCAAAAATATTCAATGTTTAAAAGGTCATCTTTTTTATCAAAAAAACATGATACAAATGTCATTTCTTAACAAATCAATATGCAAAAATCATTTCAAAAACCCCTATTCACTGGTAAGAGCCTGACGATCAGGTTCAAAAGTGGTCCAGAGAGAGAGAGATGGGTCCAGGCTAAACCAATTTGGTGCTAAACTGCATGCTAAATAGGTTTTTTGGGCTTTTTTATTTTATTTTTAAATCCTCACCGTGTAGATATGATCTATATACTTGATTTTAGAGGGATCAGCTCTTGAAGAGTTTCATTCCAACACATTGGTGGATTTTTATAAAGTTGAAAAAATCAACCGTCCAAAATCTTTGTAAAATTTTTAGACTCCAAACATCATTTTTTTCATCCAAAGCACATGATCCAGGTGTGAATTCTTAGTAAATCGATCATAGCCAACACATTTATGGGGCCGGAACCACTTAAAAAGCATCGGAGAAGCCCAAAAAGCCCATTATATATATATATATATATATATATATATATATATATATGGGTATGCGCTAAACCAATTTAGTGCTAAACCACATACTAAATGGGGTTTTCAGACTTTTTTTTTTTATTTTAAATTTTTGACCATACAGACATGATCTATGTACTTCATTTTAGAGGGATCAACTCTTGAAACATTTGATTCCAACACATGGGTGGGTTTATATATCTAACTGTGTATATATATATATATATATATATATATATATATATATATATATATATATATATATATATATATATATACTTTATATGTAGTCTTCTTTGATATATTACACTTAAAATATATATGGACTCGTTTAAGTTAAGCTAACTGCTCATGACTGGCTCGTCAGCTATGTGAACTGATCGCAAACCAGTTGGTGACAAAGCTGAGTCACGAGCTGCCCGGTTAGTTTACTCAGCCCTACTTGCCATATGGTACACATTATCCTAATTGAGGGCACGCACCAGTATCTTTCCTCAAAGTGGGGAGGGTGGTGTGTGTTCTCCCCGAAACACAAATTTGCGTGTTTCTGTGTGTACGGAGGAATATCTTGGGACACATGATAATTCATATGCCAATGTTGCCCACGATGACTTTATAATAAAATAACATATAGAAAAGGTAGATATGCTTTTGAAGGAAATGTTCTCCCGTAAGATAGATATGCGTTGGACAAAAATATCCTCCTGCTTCGCGTATATACATTTGCATCTTCCGCCTTTGTTGTAGCATAAACTAAAAACAAAGGCAAAAGGAGGAGAGGGCGAAACAAAGAAAGGCACTTGTTAGATAGAAAACTTTTTCTGGTTCGTTCCTACCTCGTGGAGATAACTATAAATTGAATGACTTATTCGATCATTGGTGGGCATCAATAGGGATTTGTTGGCCATCTCTTTTTCTTCATTTTCGTTAGGCAGTATGGAAAAAAGCAATGAAGCACAAACATTTCAACAAGTGCCATTAAAGCGTCGTGAGTACCTTTTCATGTTATCGTGCTATTGTTGAAGAACATATATCATCGTGAGTGTCATTACGGCATTGTTTTGTTATTCTAGGTAGATTTTATCGTTTCATCGGTTAGAAACTTGAAGACATTTGTGAGACGTTGGGACTTGTTGACAAGAATGCTTGGTTACAGATGCGAGCAAGGGCCTCTACCCCATTCGGTATCATCCATTCACTCAGTATATGTAATGTAACATAAATTATGGTTGTAGTAACATGTATATCGATTTGTGAGATATTGTTTTGTTTGTAATATATTATGTTGAATTATCGTATATCAATTTGTAAGATATTATGTGTTTTCTAGTGTCGATTTGTGAAATATTATTTTGTTTGTTGATATCGATTTGTAATATTATACTGAATTGTCGTATATCGATTTATAAGCTATTATATGTTTTTTAGTAACAATTTGTGAGATATTATTTTGTTTGTTAATATTGATTTGTAATAATATATTATGCTGAATTGTCATATATCGATTTGTAAGATATTATGTGTTTTCTATTGTCGATTTGTGAGATATTGTTTTATTTGTTAATATCGATTTGTAATATATTATGTTGAATTATTGTATATTGATTTGTAAGATATTATGTATTTTCTATTGTCGATTTGTGAGATATTGTTTTGTTTGTTACTATCGATTTGTAATATATTATGCTGAATTGTCGTATATCAATTTGTAAGATATTATGTATTTTCGAGTATCGATTTGTTAGATATGGTTTTGTTTGTTAATATCAATTTGTATGCTATTATGCTTAACTAATCGGTAGTCGTTGTTATATGCATCTTGAATAAATCGTAGTAAATGTATGTGCTGGCTAACACAAATTGATATTTTGCAAATGACAGTGTTGAGTATATCAACTAGTTGCAGTGAAGATGACATATCCCAATCATTGGGAAGTCATGGAGTAACGAACATCCGTACTATCAACGCACCTGAAGAGTTGAATATATGCACTAATGATGCACATGATAAGAAGGGTGCAAGCATTGAATTCAATCTTGACTTGAATATTCTCATTATCGAATTGCAATTCGATAATGAGGTAGACGATCATGACAGTTAACTTGACAAAGGTGCAGACACCTCAAGTCTATATGATAGTACACTTGACTCTATTCCCGTAGAGAGAATGCAGTTTAATAATGAGGAAGCTGCATACAAATTTTACAATGATTATGCCTTAAAAATTTGCTTCAATGTTAGAAGGTATCCTTGAGCAAAAAATGCACAGGGTGTCGCGGTAAGAAAGACATATGTTTGTTCAAAGCAAGGTTGGAAGAAGTCAAGTGGAAATCCAACAAGGAGCAAGCTAGATTCAAGATGCGGCTGTTCAGCGAGAATGATGTTAAGAAGACTTTTGAATAAAAAATATGTAGTTCGTACTTTAATCAATGATCATAACCATGAATTAGCCGCTTCATTTATGACTCTTATGTTAAGGTCACACCGTAAAGTAACTGCAGTGCATGCTGTAATTGCTGAAATAGTTGATACCGCCGGTATTGTACCAAGAAAGACATACAATTTCTGCGTGCTCGTAGATGGTGGTCGCGAGAATGTACCATTCACACCTATGGATCTAAGAAACCACTTGAGAAAGAACATGTCAGAAAACATGAAGAATGTAGGAATATGTTCTTTGGTTGATTACCTACAGAAAAAATCAAACATTGACCCTAGTTTCTTTAGTGCAATGCAACTGAATGAAGATGGGTATGCTGTGAATATGTTTTGGGCATATTCAAAGTCAAGAGTGGATTATGAATGCTTCAATGATGTGCTTGTTTTTTATACGATAGTGAAGATTAATACGGAATAGTGGCCATTTGCGCAGTTTGTCGGAGTGAACCATCACTCACGGAGTTGCATATTAGGCAACACTTTTTTGTATGACCAGACCAAGGAAACCTTTGAGTGGTTGTTCAGAGTATTTACACTGGTAATGAATGGGAAACACCCTGGAGCTGTACTTACAGATGGTGATCATGCAATTGCAGCTGCAGTGTCTCATGTATGGCCATATGCATATCATCACCTATATTTGTGGCATATCTTTCAAAATATAGCAAAGAATATAGGACACATTTTTAATCAGAAGACAAGGTTTAATAAAAAGTTTAGACAGTGTATACTTGAGAGCATAGACGAGGTCACCTTTATGTCTGATTGGGAGCAAATGATTTAGATGTATGACCTTGAAGACTGTGTGTGGTTACAGCATTTATATGCAGACAAAGAGAAGTGAGCATTGACATATGCAAGATAATACTTTTGTGTAGGTATGATAAGCACATAAAGAGCTGAATCTATACATGCCACACTGAAACAAATATTGTATTAATGTTTAACAATATTTCATTTCATGGGATAATAAGAATTATTTGTAAACGGTCTTAGACAAAATGAGCTTTAACCAGATGTGAAATGCTTCAACACCCGCCCTGTAACTTTGGGCATGAAAATATTGATGCGACCTGCAGATCTGTATACAATAATTGTATTTAAATGAACTAAGAAAGATGTTATACAGGTCATGAATTACAACATAGAAGGACATATGCAATATGAGAATGTGCACAAATACCATGTTGTATGGGATGACAAAGAGTATTCAAAAAGGCAAGAAGCACATGTTACGTATAATGTTGACAACAAAACAGTTGAATGTACGTGCAAAATGTTTGAATTCAAAGGTATTTTATGTCATCATGCATTAAAGACACTTAATCAAGAGAAGATAAAAGAAGTACCTCAGTCATATATGATGCAAAGATAGACGAGACACACAAAGATTGAACTATTAGAGACAAATAATGTCAGTCCATTTAGTGTTGATGAGAAGTGTCAGATAGTCTCACGTTACCAACAACTATGTAGGTCACTTATGCATGTTGCAGATTTGTCATCGAAAAGCAAAGAAGCCTATGTATGTATGAGAAACGTGTCAAGAAAATTACTTGAAAAAGTGCAGTTAATTTACCATGAGTCTATTGTAGCTCGTGAAGACCAATCTAAGAAAATGAGATCGAACAACGTAGGTAAAAATTACACTTCCCCTGACCCTTGTGAGAAGTTGGGCCTAAGCGTAAACATCATCTTTGACAAGTCAGGAGTAAACATTATAGATTATGATAAGAATATTCACCTAGCGAAGGGCATCAAAAGGAAACCTGCCTCTGATTGCAATCGTCGGAGGACAATGGGTGCACTGGAATTGGTTGACAAGAAAATGTCTAAAAAATAACCAACCCCTAAGCAACCAAGCCCTTCGCATGAACATGTATGTAATACAGTATATTGTTTTCCATGTAAATTATATTACATGCAACCTATCAATATCTAATTTGTGTAATTTCCAACATACAACAATACCATACAGACACACACTACAATGTTATAACTCGTAATCCACCCGACCTGTTTGAGTGAAACGATGGCATGAGTATGACAAGTCTTTTGGTATGTAATAATTTTGAGAGGATGTTAGCATTTCTTGTTGAACTTAATGTAGTGTCTGATATTGTTCTGTTTTATAACAAACTTTGTTCAATTCAAAAGCGAGCAATGCAACACAGGAATCACGTATGGATTTTTCAGCTTCAAAATAGTCGTAGCATTTAACTTTCATATCTTACAAATCGTTGTAATGTTTAACATTCTATAATTCTTTGTTGTAGTTCTATAATCCTTTGTTGTAAATAGATAATTCTTTGTTGCAATTCTATAATTCTTTATTGTAAATAGATAATTCTGTGTTGTAATGTTATAATTCTTTATTGTAATTCTATAATAGAAATCATACTATAAATATCATAAAAATCGACACTAGAAAACACATAATATCTTACATATTGATATACAACAATTGAGCATAATATATTACAAATCGCTATACGAAAATTCAACATAATAGCTTACAAATCGATATTAACAAGCAAAACCATATCTTACAAATCGATACTTGAAAACACATAATATCTTACAAATCGCAAAAGGGATTAGCGATGTATGCGGTGTACAAAGACTCGTAATGTTTGCCCTTCATCAATGAAAATCCAATAAGCGATTAGAGACGTGTACTGTTCACAAATCGTTATGATGCTCACCCTACGTGAATGAAAATCGCAAAAGGAATTAGCGATGTATGCGGTTAACAAAGGCTTGTAATGTCCGTCCTTCGTTGACATAGACATAGCCCATAAAAGCGATTAGGAAATATCGTTGACATAGACATAGCCCATAAAAGCAAATCGCGATAACACATAGCCTTCATACGTCATTGTGTTAATCGCGATGGTACGTGTCATTCAATTAGACAAAGCTCATTGTCTAAAAGATATACGTCATTGTGTAAATCGCAATGGCATAACGATTTACACAATGGCGTCTATGTCAGCCACATCTGAATAAAAATTGCATTGTGCATGAGTACAAATTGCGGTAAAATTGCACGGTCAATGTTTGTGCAAATCATTTGACTTTTATCAATCATTATGTAAATCGTGATAGGAACACAACTTGTAAAAGCAAATAGTGGCATTTTCATGCTACAAAATGCTAAACGATAATTATGTGTTATAATGTTATATTTTTTTGTAATTCTATAATAAAAATCATACTACAAATATCATAAAAATCGACACTAGAAAACACATAATATCTTACACATCGATATACAGCAATTGAGCATAATATATCACAAATCGATATTAACAACCAAACAATATCTCACAAATCGATATTAGAAAACACATAATATCTTACAATTCTATATACAACAATTCAGCATAATATATTTCAAATCGATATTAACAAACAAAACAATATCTCACAAAAATCATTATAATATCTTAAATTGCTGCAGAATTTACATTGTTGTGATTTGGGCGCTTGAGGTAGTGATTTGCGTGTTCAACACACGTGTGCCAGGTTCGTGATTTTGGTTTATGGATCAATGCGAATTTTGTACACAGTTTTACAAAATTTGTTACAAATGTTTGTACACAAAATTTGAAATTTGAAAGTTGAGCCAAAAATTGCTCTCTCTCTCTCTCTCAGCAGTAGAACATAACCATCTTCACGTTATCCTTGAGAACAGATAGACGTTTAAAATGACTTCCTTTTACTCCTGGGGGCCTCGCATCCTTCGTAGCTTTCTAGGTAATCTTGCAGTATTGGTTTTTGTATCATCCTCAACTAAAAAATCGCAATCTTTAACAATTATAAATCACTATTGCATCAAATGTATAAATCGTTTCTAATTTAAATATACAAATCGATGTATAAATCACACCCTTCATAAGTACATATCGTTGTAACATTTGGACTTCAACAGTAAACCTTGTTGTACAATTTAACAAACTTGAGTATAAATCTTGGTAACTTTATATATCATAAATCGCTACTACGTTAAATGTATAAATCGTTGCTGCTTTAAACGTATAAATCATAACTCATAAATCATGTCGATTTGGCTTTGTTACCAAAATGTGTGTCATTCAATATCTGATAGATCAGGCTTCGCGATTTGTATTTATGATTTATGAAGTTACCACGATTGTTGTTGTCAAGGGTTTGTGAGGCATAACAATACTTACATTTATCATATCGATTTGTAATATGAATAAGCGATTGTGCTAAATTGTTGTATCGATTTGTAGTCTATTATGCGATATGTACATCGATGTGTGTGTTCAAATCGTTGCTCAGTTAGCGATTTCTATTAAACTCGCTACATATTATTTGAAGTATGAATCATTATAAATAAATATTATGTGTTTGCTAGTGGTAATTATTACAATATTTGTCGTATGAATCACATCAAAACATGCTAATATTATAAATCGTTACTTTTATTGGCATGATAAATAATAACTCGAAGATCATTCATTACAAATAACTGAATCACCTTTCCTTTGGCAGGGTCAACCCATTCTTTGTAAAGATCTTCAATTATTTCTCTTCGATGAGTATGTACAACCACCAATTGAAACAATATTGAACATAACAAACATCTGAGAAACTGTATCGATTTGAATGGTGCAGTGGGCTGCCATTACAAATGAGCTCGTTTGCTTGCAAAGGATATGTGGGATCTGACCCTTGATACATCGTTGTTGTCAGAACTTCTATAAAAGAACATGGAGCTATCAGCTGCAGAGTATACTTTTGAATATGCTCTTGTTGATTTAATATCTGATAGATCCTTAGTTGCATGACAAAGGGTGGTCCGACAACATACGACGGTAAAAGGTGGTTTGACAGGAGACGACGGTAAAAGGTGCTTCAGCAACTAACGATGCAAAGGGTGCTCCTCTGGAGGTGTAAGGGTGATCCGGAACGGAGAGGGAGACATATTTTGAGGTTGAGACTCTTCAAGCAAAGGTGTTGCTTAGGGAAAAAACAAAAGGTTATCCTCTATTTTTTGGCTGGAGCAGATTTTGGTATATTACTCGAAACGTCGTTTCATGGCACTAATGGCGAGAAATGATACTTTAGTCTTTGCAAATGCACCGAACTTCGATGTTAAGTGATGCAGACACACACGGGGAAACAAGCCCCATGTGCTTAGCGCTTATTCAGACACAAGAACACACACTTGCATGTTCCGGGGGGAACATATAACCTGCTTCGCTCAAAGTGTATGTACCATCCATGGTTTTATGTTATAAGATGATCCTTCACATGCCTGTTTATTTTGCAGGTGTTCTTTTCATTTTATTTTTCTAACGTTATAATAACAACCGACCCACCTATGCAGCCGACTTTGATTACAAAGCACGTAACGCTTTCGTAGCAAGAAAAACAAAATCAAGTTGAGATCGGAGGAAAGATAAATACTTAATAACAAAAAAAACTGAAAAGGAAAAATTTCGGGCAGTTTATCTTTCAAAGTAACGTTAACAACACATTATCGTACCCGAGCGCGGATCAAGGTATAGGGGTACCCCTCATGGTAAGTAATACCATCACGGTCATTCACAAACCGTTTATCTGTGCAAGATGAACAACAATCAACCGCTTCGTTCAATAGGTTCTTCACAAGTGACTATTCCTTGTGTAGTAGCCTTCACCGTAATGTCAGCGAGGGCATTCTCAGACTGTTCTTGAGCTCTCACTACAAGAAAACCCTAATTAGCGATGACCATTTGCGACAGAAAAAATCCATCGCAAAGTGTCGACAGATTAGCGAGAGAAAGATATTCGTCGCTAAAATATCTGTTACTTACGATTTTAGCGATGAAAAGTATTTTGTCGATAATCCATCAAAAGTAGCGACAAATTAGCAATGGATTTTTTTTCGTTGCCATATTCATTGCAACTTAGCGACAGATCAATGGTAGAACTATTTCGTCGCTAAGTTGTCGCCCATTAGCGACGGGCGTAGCGACGAAATTTGGTCGTCGTGAATCCGTCGCTAATTTTTTCATAAATCCCTAATTTCCCCCCTTTCTTTCTCTTTTATGTTTCATCTATGCCACGTTTCCTTGACCCGTCGCCCCTAGCCCGCCTTCCGTCTCTCCCCCGGCCTGCCTCCCGTCACCCCCCGCCTCCCGTCGACCCCCGGTCAGCTGCCTGTCCGCTCTCTCTCTCCGTTATATTTCCCGACCGCCACTGGCATCCCCTGTCCGACGACCCCTCAGGTGGAGACCCTCCCCCCCCCCCCTCTGTTTGTCTTCTTCCTCTTCGCTCCTCCAGTCCGCCAAGGGCCTGTGCCCTGCCATTCGGGCTTTCCGGTAGGCGGGGGGGGGGGGGGGGCTTTGCCTCTTCCCGTCAGCAGGGGCCTCTGCTGCTCGTGTCTTTCCAGCAGGCAGGGCGAGGCCCTGCCTCCTACTATCTGGCAGGGGCCTCGGCCCCTGCCGCTCGGGTTTTTCGACAAGCAAGGGGTGAAGCCCCCTTGCCTCTGTGTGTTTCTGACAGGCATGGGGGGCTCTGCCCCCTGCCTCTTTGTTTTTCTACAGGTAGGGGCCTTTGCCTCCTCCCGTTAGGCAGGGGCCGAGGACCCCTGCCGCTCAAATTTTTTGGCAGGCAAGGGGCAAAGCCCCCTGCCTCTATGTGTTTCTGACAGGCAGGGGGTGCCCTTGTGATTTTCTGACAGACAGTGGGGGCTTTGCCCCTTGCCTCTTTGTTTTTTGGCAGGGGGGGGATTTTCCCCCCTCTGCCTTTGTGTTTTCATGCAGACCACCAGAGACCAAGCCCCTGTCGATTAGGCTTTTGTAGGCCGGCAAGGCCCGAGCTCCTTGCCGCCTCCCGTTCTTCTTGTTGGCAAGTCGGCAGGGGTTAAGCTTTTGCCCCTGTCTGTTTTTTTTTTCAGAAGGTCGGCAGGGGACTCAGTGGGTGGGTGCATGCTAGGGTTTTGTCAAGGTTACGGTTTGTGCAGGGTTAGGGTTTAGGCTTTGTTCGTAAAGCATTTTTTAAGAGGTATTAATTTTGTTTCGATTTTTGTTTTGTTTTGTTTTAATCTGTTTTGATTTCCTACTATAATTTTTAGCATTCAACTAAGTTTCTTGTGTGATTTTCAGCAAGTTTTACTGTTTTTCAGTAAATATAAGGAGCTCTGAGCACTGTGCTTATAAAGGATTTTCGGTGAAAAGCAATTCAAATCGGGTAGATACCCGTGGTGAGTGATGCAAGCGCATCACATGTTATTTAATTTATTAGATGCAACTCTTTTCTGTTCACGACTCACTTAGTTGTGGATATCTAGGACTGCTTTGATGGAGTTTGGAGATCATGCTGAGTATGATTTTAATGTATAAGAATAGAAGTGTTCTTATTTTTGGAGTACGGATTCCATGCTAGGCATGCTAGTAGTTATCGTGATATTTGAGTGTGTTTGTTGTAGGTACATGTTTGACATTTTTTTGATATGAATGATTTGAATGTATTGCAATATTTGATGTGATTGTATCCATGCTTGCATATAGTTGCTTTTAATTTTATTATGAATTTCATGTGAAATTGTATAATGAAAGCATGCTTCAAATGAATGTATCGTGTTTTGAATAGTTTGCACATGAAAATATTAAGTTATCAATGCATGCATCATAGTTCTCGTGATTGTATGACATTATATATTTATATGTGTATGTGTGTGAGTGTGATATATATATCAAATATATAACATGCATCATATATTGCATGATAAATTTGATATTTTCTTCATCATAGCATTTTGATGATTCTATTTTAACTGGTTAGGATATTGTTCGTAACATCATACTACAAAATGACTGCAAACCGTGAATGAATGTACCATAGGATAGTTGACAACGAGGTATCACATGAATATATAGATGGTGTTGAAAGTTTTATTGAATTTGAATAGTGGCGTGTGTGTCAAGGGTAGCAACTATGGTGAAAATGAACATGATTACTACGGTGTTATAGAGAAAATAATGGAGTTGACTTACTTAGGCATAAATAATAGGGTAACTTTATTCAAGTGTCATTGGTTTGATTCAACTACAACAAGAGTCGACAAAGCCTCAAGCATTGTGGAGGTGAATCATAAATCAAGGTTTGGAACATATGAACCATTCATATTAGCCTTGCAAGCTCAACACGTTTACTATACTTCATATCCGAGTACAAAGAAGTCAGATAAAAATGAATGGTGGGCAGTTTGCAAGGTGAAGTCCAAACTATACCCTGAGTATGATCAGTTACAGGAAGACAAGTTAACTAAAGAGAGTGATTACTATCAATCGGATGATATCTATTTCTCTTATGGTCACGATGTCGCGCATGATATGCATGTCATATCTTCATTGGTCGATGAAACATTCATGAAAGAATGTGATCCAAATGATATACCAAGTTGATGGGCAAACAATCAAGAAGAAGAAGATGAAGAAGAGGAGGAAGAAGAAGAATATGAAGATCAAACAACTGATGAGGAAGAATTCTCGAGCTAGTGAGCAAAATCTTGTAATACAAACCCCTATTGAATGTATTGTAACATTTTTGAATGATTTGAATGTATTGCAATACTCGATGTGAATGATTTGAATTATTTGAATGTATTGAAATGTATTGCAATGATTTGAATGATTTGAAGGTATTCCAATGTTTGAATATATTGCATGACATTTTTTATTCTTTGATTATGTATCTTCCAATCGTATAGAGTTATGATTTGAATGTATTGTAACGTGTTTGAATGATTTGAATGTATTGCAATACTTGATGTAAATGATTTGAATTATATGAATGTATTGCATGACATTTTTTTTGTTAGAATATGGTTCGTGGAGATTACAATGGTCGTTCACCCAGTGGTAGCCAGTCTCGGCCTTCAACTTCACGGGCTGCTTTGATAGGTATATCATTTAACTAATTATATACTTGATTAGTTTAAATATGCATTTTGAGAATTTCTAACGCATTTTCTACAGATGATGTTTCGCCTGTACATGACTCACCTACACCAGTTGTTCAGACAAGTCACGAGCCAACGCAGGATGCAAGGTCTTCTCAGTCTGACACAAGAAGACTCATTCAAATAGTATATATCGATAATCGACCGCAAGTATTTTGTTTTCACTTATTACATATCTTATAAATATTGTATATTGATAGTTAATATGTACCAATTCATGTGAAGCGCGAGGTTCGAGCTACAAGAAGTAATACAAGATATTAAGAATTCACTACTTCAACATCTACCAAGACCGGTCACTCAATGAAAAGAGTACCCGAAGGAGGTGTTGGACAGATTGTGGTCCTCATTCACGGTATATAATCATTTCTCATAGTTAATATGTTTAATCTTTAACTTTTTGTTATAGTCATGTTTACTAACTTTCTGAAAATATTTGCAAGCTTCGAATCACTTCGCGACTACGATGAAGGAACATGATGCAAGAAAGGTGTGGCAGAAGGTGTCTGCCAATCGATTTGCAGACATGTTGCACAATATGAAGACTTTAGCAATAAAAGCATCTGGCGGAATAAATGATCCACTGCAGTGGAAAAGCCGTGGACCTCCTACTATCAGGTCAGATGTTTGAGATGCAATGTACGACAAGTGTGCGGGGCATGAATTTCGAAACCGCTCAGTGAAGGCTGCACAAAATTGAGCGAAAATGCCCGATACCTATCTGCACACAGGTGGATCTAGGACTTTTGGGAGCCACCTAAAGAAAATGGTAACTCATCAATATATATATATTGTCAATTTTATAAGTATTATTACAAACCTGTTAAATAATTCTTTTATCATTTAACTTCGTAGGAAGGAGAAAAAAGAGGCATTGTGCCATACACGGATGTGTTTATTGAAACACATAAACGTAAGACCACGAGAGAGTTCATATCAGAGAAGGCGAGAATGACAATGGTATATATTTATTGTATTAATAATCATTATAATATACAAGTTATCATAAATATTGTAATTCTTAATTATTAATTTATACTGTAATCATTATTTTATAGGAGTCATATGAGCAACAGATGGTAGAGAGATATGACGATGACTTACTCAACATACATCATTTGATCCTGCCGCATGGCTGACTACAATAGGTGAACCAAAAAAGGGTCGTGTGTTCAGGTTTGAGAGTAATATGTACACCTCACCAATTATTGTTTCCTTCAATCACGACTCACAGAGTTTTTCCGTCAGCATCAGCTCCAAGCATCCAACTGACCCACCTAATTCTTGGGATGGTGTACGCCAGCTCGTTAAGGACACAATGCGTAACTACTTACATGAAGCAATTTTTGACATTGTCCGTAATGAGTTGAGCAGTTTTTTTCAGAACAGGGGAACCTCGCCTACAGGTGCCTCTCAGGTATGAAAGTTTCACGTGATGTATTGCATGTCGTTAGATTTCATGTTACTTTGATTGCCTTAACTTAGGTGCATTGCATATAATTTATTTCAGTATATTTTGTTTATTAATACTAACCTTTATTTTCTCGTGTAAGTTGTTGGCAACAATCAGCGTAGTGGAGCTGAAGGGACAGATCGAGACAATGAAGAAGCAGACACACAGAATCTTGGCGATGATTAGATTCATGTGTTGAATTTGTTGTATCTTCTTTTTGTTTAAAAAATACAAATATTCAATTATAAATAATTAGAACTTGCAAATTTTATAGCAGATAGATTAATTGTTTTAGTTTCCTTTTATATGTATTTTGATGTGTACTTTATTTTTTATTCACAGAAAATATAAATTGTATCACAAGATTTTTTTTTTGATATTTATGTTTTAAACAAAATTTTTTAATTTTTTTCTTGTTTGCGACGGACTAGCGACGGATATATCCGTTGCTATTTACTACCAGCGTCCAATTTAGCGACAGATTAGGGACAAATTTTAATTTGTCGCTATTTACTAGTTGGTCAATGTTTTTGCGATGGATCTTAATTCGTCGCTATAGTACCGACGACATTAGCGATGGATATTAATCCATCACAAAACCAAAATCTCTTTATAGTAATGATGTCCTTGCAACGAATCTTGGCATTCGTTAATTCGTTGCAAATTAACGATGAAACTGGTGACAGATAGTTTTCGTCGCGAATTAGCGACTATAATTTTGCGATGGAAGCTATCCATCGCGACTCCGACGCTAATCCATCGCTAAACTATTTAGCGATAGATTAGCGCCGAAGTAGCGACGAATTTAGGTCGTCGCTCATCCACAAATTTCTTGTAGTGTCTGTCGGTGAGGTTGTTGGGCGGTAGTGCTTATTAGGACAACTGTTTTGTGTGGTCACTTTCACGATCGTACAGTACGTAGTTGCTCTACTCATGTAATCACAGTCCTTCGTCATCCGGTACAGTCCACTAGTATAGTACGTAGATGCTCTACTCCGAAGCTCGTGCTCTTTGGCTAAGCACAATGCACGTGAGCCGAGTATTTAGCCGCTTTGCCAGCCAACATGTTTTGAACGGGAATCAGATACGGACCAATGTTGTCAAAATCGTATCGGCTATCGAATCGTTTGGCCAATGATTCAGGTGAATCGTTTGATAGTCGATTCTTAAGTGAATCGGCTAAAAAATAATTAAAAAAAATTCCATGTCAATAAAAATGTAACACTTGTTAAAACCATTAAAGTAATATAAAAAATTTAAGTTTAAGTGTTGTGTTGTTATTACTTTGTGTTTGTTTGTTAGCACATTCATCTAGATGTTAAGTGTTGAGACCTTTTTCCTGTTTGCTTCCATTTGTGTATTTCTTTGTCTAACGTATTTTTATGCCTTCTAAATTCACTTGATCAATTTGTTGCCCAACCACTAATTAAGGAACTAATAGGATTAGTCAAGAGACTCGAGGGAAAAATGGGTTCAACTACCTTTTACTGAAGATGCACTTGTTGCCTAATAAGACGTCACTGAAGAACCTTTTATATTTGTATATAATTTGTTGTTGTCACCATGTTACTGTAGTCTCTTACGTAGATCAATTAACTTATTATCAAAAAATTTATGTTGTATATGATCAATTTTATGCGGCAATATAAACCTGTGCATCACAGATTATTAACCCATATAAACTATATTGAATCTCTCTCTCTCCACACACCTTTCACAGTTCTAGCTTGCCTAAAGCATAGCTTTCTAAATTATGAGTTTGTCTCGGCTTCAGCTTGGTTAAGCCTTATTATAAAAGTGATTGTGGTAAGTAATCCTTCTTTTTTCAGTTTGTTTTCTCATTGTTGCAATATTATTCATGCAAATCTGGCCATTGATGGTGTTCATTTCTTGAATTCATTTAAATTCGTTATATTTTTTACTTGATTTCCATTGTTATGGAGGTTTATGGTGAGCTTCATGAATGTCACATATTTTTTTTTAATTCCTTGAATTTAAGAGTGATATGATTTTTCACTTTGTTTTCTTGTTCTTGCAATTATTCATGCAAATCTGGCTGTTGATCAAAACTCATTTCTTGAATTCATTTAAATTCGTTCTTGCAATTATTCATGCAAATCTGGCCCGAATGTGATGAAAAGAAAGGCTGACAATTTCCCATCAATCTTGATCAACCCATAGTGGGAAAGTTGCAGAATAGAAGAAAATGTTATCTAACTTTACAATGAGTTTTCGATCATGGGTTGGTTTTACAAAGAGAAAACTATATATGATGAAAAGGAGATATTCACAATATATTAGGTGTTATATTAATACTCATTGTTGGCATTATATATTCCTTACAATACTTTCAAATACTTTATTGAACAAATTTATAGAGTATTTCGAGTGAACCCACCCACATGGCGAACAAAGATTGAATTTGTAAGGACAAGTAATCTATCATTATTTTTATTCTTTTAAATAATATCATTTGTGTTTATAAAGAATTGATACATTGGCTAACTTTTTTATCACCATTGATAACATTGTGGTTGTTGAAGGAAGAATTATGTGTCCATGTATAAGTTGCAACAATTGTTTGTATCAGCTTCTCATAGTTCACTTATCAACATATATTGTTGGATGGATTTTGCCTGAACTATACTCTATCTTTGGAACCAAATTCAAGTGATATGCATGACATGTTAGACGATTCATTTGGAATTCCAAGTTCAGTTGATCAAACCGATGAAGAAGGAGATGAATCTATACATGGAACTTCGAGAGAAGCTGAATTTTTTTACAAGTTATTAAAAAGATGTTGAACAAGAACTTTATCTAAGATGCACAAAGTTCTCGTTGCTCTCTTTTCTGGTGTGACTATTTCATATAAAATGCTTTTGGATGGACTAACTCATTATTCACTACGTTACTTGAACTATTAAAAGAAGCATTACCTGATGGTGAAAAGCTGCCAAAATCTTTTCATGATACTGAAAAGATTATAAGAGATTTGGGTCTGAAACATATGAATCTCGTAATGTAAGGCTTGGGTTAGCAGCTGATGGTTTCAACCCATTTAGAACAATGAGTATTGCACACAATATATGGCCGATTATGATCATTCCATATAATTTGCCACTGTAGACATATATAATGTTAACATTGTTTATTTCTGACCCGTCTAGTCTTAGGAATGACATAGACATTTACTTACAACCCATTATAGAGGAATTAAATGAGTTACGGGAGAGGGGTGAAAACTTATGATGCTTCAAAGAAAAATACATTTCGGCTTCATGCAACAATCTTATGGACTATTAATAATTTTCCTACATATGCACACTTGTCATAACGGAGTACAAAGGGTCGGTTGGCTTGTCCATGTTGTGAAAAAAAATACATGTTCTCATCACTAGACAAATAGTCACAAATTTTGTTATATGGGGCATCGTTGGTTCTTGCCAATGAATCACAGATTTAGATTGAACAAGTACACTTTTGATGAAACTAATGAGAGAAAACCTATTCCTAGTGTACATTCGGGAGTTAAAATGTTCAACGAAGTTGAACACATTGTAAACATTTTTGGGAAGAAAAGACATCTTGTTTTGAATGAACATTTGCCATACAAATATAAAAAGAGGATCATATTTTTTGAGTTGCTATACTCGCAGTATAACTTGCTACGACACAATTTGGATGTCATGCATATTGAAAAAAATATGTGATAATATCATTGCAACCTTATTTAACTTGCAAGGAAGAACAAAGTACCCTTGGAAGGCACGATTTGATTTAGAAGATATGAATATAAGGCACTCACTTCATCCAAAATGAGTGGATGGATCTAACAAGGTTATTTTGCCTCCTGCGACTTTTACGAGTAAGAATGAGAAAGATATATTTTGTACAGTATTGAAAAATATCAAAGTTTCAGATCATTTTTCAGGAAATATTTCAAGATGTGTATACACAAGAGAACCTAAAGTTTCAGGGCTAATTAAAGATTCATGATTGCCATATACTCATACATCAATTGATTTCACTGACTATTCGTAGATCATTACCAAAAGAGTGTGAGCTTAGTATTGATTGAGTTTTGTAGATTTTTTAAAGAATCATGCTCAAAAGTTGGAAAGGAGATGGAGTTGGAGCACTTAAAAGCACGAATGGATGTAATATTATGCGAACTTGAAAAAAAATTTCCTCCAACCTTCTTCCATATCATGGTGCATTTGCCTATTCACTTAGCAAATGAGGCAATCTTAGGAGGGCAAGTGCAATATCGATGGATGTATCCAATTTTTGGGTAAATTATTCATATAGTTATAGTTATTTTATTTTGGTGACATTATTCAATATTAAAGTACCTTCTGTTCTAAAATGTACAGATATCTTCTCACTCTCAAGTCATATGTGCCCAATAGAAGCCATTCAAAAGGTTCTATTGCACCCAAAAGGCTCTATTGCACAAGGATATTTGGCGGAAGAGTCACCACAAAAAAAATGCCATTCCGTCGCCACTTTACGATGGATTTAGCGAAGAAAACTTATTCATCACTAAGATTTGTAATATTGATGGATGTAGCAACGGAAAAACGTCCATCGCTACATCTGTCTCTAAGTAGCGGCGGATTAGCGATGACCCATTTTTGTCGCAACATACGCAAGGATTAGCGACGGCTAGTTTTTCGTCACTACTTAGCGATGAAATTAGCGACGAAAATATTCCATCACTAAGGGGTCATATAAATTTATGATGGAGTTGCGACGAAATTAATCCGTCGCTAATTTTCGCGTAAATCCCTAATCGAAGCCCCTTTTCCTCTTTCCTGTTTCATCTCTCCTGCCCAGCCGATGCAACCCTCTGTCGCCTGATGCCATCCTCCGCCGCCTGGCATGTTACGACAATGAAGCCGTACATGATACTTCAAGTACAAGGTTTTGATGATGAACAAGTTAAATCAACTGCATTTCATCTAAGACAATGAAGACATTGAAGAATTCGATGAAGAATTCGATGAAGAATTCAATGAAGAATCTTTGAAGACTAGTGTGCAATTGTTAAATTCATTAAAAGTCTTAGATTCTTGTAAGAGCCTTACTTAGAGTGCATATTTAGATTGCATTTTACCTAAAAAGTCTTTAGAAAAACTTTTCAAAAAGAACCCTTCATGAAAATCTTTTTAGAAAACTCTTTTCTTAAATTTTCGTGTTTATTAGTCGACCAATAGTCTCACCAGTCGACTAATCCTTTCGCGCCATATTTTCTAAAAAGTCATTTTTGTCAAATTAGTCGACCGAAGGTTTTATCAGTCGACTGGACAGAATGTCTGTTTTCTGGAAAATTTAGCAGCAGTCGACTAATGACTTTATCAGTTGACTGGACAAAACATGTGTTTTCTGGAAATTTAGCAGTAGTCGACTAATGCTTTTATCAGTCGACCGGACAAAATGTATGTTTTTCAGAAGATTTTAGCAGCAGTCAACTGAAAGGTTTTTCAGTCTACTGATGATATTATCAGTCGACTAATTTTATCTCTAGTCGACTAAGTTTCAAAAGTTTATATTTTCAAACGGCTCGATAAATAGATCAGTCGATCTACGATAACTGTCAGTCTACTAATAACTAACTATTAGTCGACTAACTACTGTTCCAGTCGACTAATTTTGTCATTTTTCCTGAAACTCTAAAAAGTCATGTCTTTTCATTTTTCAAACATTTTGATCGTTAAAAAATGGACTGTTTTGACACCCTTTCATACCCTCAATGTATGAAAACTTTCAACTATAAATATAAGTGCATTTTACACTAAAAAACACTTCAATTCAATTAATTTGAATCAATTACTCTTTGCTTTTCACTCATATTCATTTTCTCACTCACGTGATATTTTTCACTTCAGTTTTTCACTCAAATTCCTTTGAGAGATAGTGAATTCGTGAGTAGAGTATTTCAACAACCTCAAAAGCCAATTGCATCTCATTTGCATTCAAAAGAAGGGCTCATAAGTTGTATTGTAAGTTGTTACTTATTTTCTGTAAAAGGAAGGACTACTTGGTTTAAAGGAGTTGTTTGCTTTCAGTAGGTGTGTTACTGAAAGTGAGACCGAATTTGGTCTATGTATGATCTTGTAGTTACACAAGGTTGATAGTGAAAATCTCAAGCGGGTTTTGCTTGGGGACTGGATGTAGGTCGCGAAAGACCGAAATAGGATAAATTATTGTGTTTTTTATGTGTTTGCTTTGTGTATTGCAAAATCCGTCAATATTTTGCAGACAATTTTTAAAAGCACTATTCACCCCCCCTCTAGTGCTCGTTGCCTTGATCCTACTGCACTTTCATTTGGTATCAGAGCAGGTTTGCTATTATTTTGATTTGATCATCATTTAGCATGACAACTACAACATCTCAGCACAAAGAAGGATGCTCCTCTGTTCGTCCTCCTCTCTTTGACGGAACAAACTATGGATACTGGAAAGTGAGAATGACAATATTCTTGCAATCCATGGATCTCGATATTTGAAAAGTTGTTTTAGATAAATACCAAACTCCATCAACTGATTTCAGCTGATGGACCGATGAAGAAAAGAAGACTACTTCACTTAATGCCAAGGCAATGAATGCATTATATTGTGTTGTTGACAAGGTAGAGTTCAATCGAATCTCCCAATGCTCTACAGCAAATGAAATCTGGCATACTCTTCTCGTGACTCACGAAGGTACATCAAAGGTAAAGGAATCTAAAATCGCCTCTTTGGTTCATAAATTTGAATTATTTAAAATGAAGCAAAATGAATCTATATCGGACATGGTAACAAGAATGATCGATATAACTAACACTCTGAAATCCCTTGGAAAAGAATATTCACAAGTGGATTTAGTCAGAAAGATCCTAAGGTGTTTAACTGCTGAATGGGAGAGAAAAACCACAGCTATTAAAGAGGCAAATGATCTAAACACTCTCACTCTTGAAGATTTGGTTGGTAACCTAATGGCATATGAAGTCCAACTTCAAGACAGACAAGAAGAAGAACCCAAGAAGAAATCTCTTGCTCTTAAGGCTACTTCTGACTCTGAAAATTCAGAAGAAGATGAAGATGAAAATATTGCCCTTATTACAAGGCAATTCAAAAGATTCATCAAAAAGGAAAGATTTCATAGAAAGATAAAGAAAGCGGATTCTTCCAATCTAAATGAAGTCAAGTGCTTTAACTACAAAAAGGCAAGACATATCAAGAAAGATTGTCCTATTCTCAAAATCAAGCCCAAGGACCAATTCAAGAAGAAAAAGGCATTTCAAGCATGTTGGGATGATAGTGATTCCTCTTCCAATGAAGAATCAAATGAAGAAGTCACCAACATGTGTTTTGTAGCACAAGAAGATTCGGTAAGTCAATTTGTCTATGATGATTTATTAGAAGCATTCAATGATTTATATGCTAAATTTAAGAGTCTAAGTTCTAAAAACAAAGAGTTAAAAACTGAAAATTTAACTCTTGACTCTGAAAACAAAGTGTTACTTCAAGAGATAGAAGATCTCAAGAAGGAAAACTCTTGTCAAGCATTTGAGATAAAAGAAATTGGAACACGAACCAATCTCTTACAAAAAGAAATAACTAGTCTAAAAGAAAAATCAAATGATCTTCTTTCTATAGTGACCAAATTCACAAATGGTCAAAAGAATCTAGAAAGACTTCTTGGTTCTCAAAGATGCTCGGTTAATAAAACCGGATTGGGATATAGTTTCTTTGATACTCAAAATAGACCAAACTATGTGGTGAAGAATCAAAGACAATATTCTCAACTATTTATTCATAGAACTAAATTTTCTAGTTCTAATAGAAATGCATCTAATCATGAAACTTATAATGCTTATAAGCCTAGACATGATTATTCTAGAAATGCTAAATCTTTTTATAAAAAGAATATTTATTATCAAAGGAAACCAAAATCCAAATGGATATGGGTTCCTAAGACTAACTCTCATGGACCCAAAAATAGAAAGGGGTCAAATGTTTTGTCTTCTAAATTTGTTGTAGGTACACAAAATAAGGAGCAAATGGATATTAGACAGCGGTTGTTCCAAACATATGACTGGAAGGCCGAAGTTATTTTCCACCCTCCAAAGTAAGGATGGAGGAACCGTCACCTTTGGTGACAATAACAAGAGAAAAGTAATATGTATTGGTAATATTGGTAATCCAAAATTTCCCTTGATAGAAAATATTCTTTTAGTAGATGGTTTAATGCATAATTTATTATCTATTAGTCAATTATGTGATAAAGGTTTTCATGTTTCTTTTGAAAATGATTTATGTTTAATTTCTGATTTTCAATCTAAAAATATCATTTTTAAAGGTAAAAAAAGGAACAATGTGTATGAACTATATTTAGATGAGTTACCCACTTTTAATGAAAATTGTGTTATTGTTTCAAATGAAATTCAAAGGTTATGACACAAGAGACTTGGACATGTTAACTTTAAAATTATTTCCAAGTTATCCAAGAATGATCTTGTTAGAGGCCTACCTAAAATACCATATAATAAAGATCACTTATGTGATGCTTGCCAAAGGGGTAAACAAATCAAGAGTTCTTTTAAAGCAAAAGATATAGTTTCAACAAAACGTCCACTTGAACTTTTACATTTAGATCTATTTGGACCATATAGAATTCAAAGTTTGAATGGTAGCAAGTATGCTTTTGTTATAGTAGATGGTTATTCTCGGTTTACATGGGTGATTTTTCTAAAAAGCAAAAATAATGCTTTTTCAGAATTTTCCAAACTTTGTAGAAGAATTACAAATAAAAACTCTACATCTATAATTAAAATTCATAGTGATCATGGTGGTGAATTTGAAAATGAATCTTTTCTAAAGTATTGTGATTTACATGGTATATCTCACAACTTTGCTTTTCCTAGAGCGGCTCCACAAAATGGAGTTGTTGAAAGAAATAATAGAACTTTGCAAGAATGTGCTAGAACCATGCTTCAGGATAAAAATTTACCAAAATACTTTTGGGTTGAAGCAATAAATACAACATGTTATGTTTTAAACCGTGTTCTTATTCGACCAATCTTACATAAAACATGTTTTGAATTGTATTATGATCGTATACCAAAGATCTCATATTTCAATTTTTTTTGTAGTAAATGTTTCTTGTTAAATACCAAAGATAATCTTGATAAGTTTGATTCAAAATCAGATGAATCAATATTTCTTGGATATTCTTCTAGAAATAAAGCTTATCGTATTTTTAATAAAAGAACATCTTGCATTTAAGAATCTTTACATATTGCATTTGATGAGAATTGTGAGCATGTTATACCTCTTAGCGAAGGAGAAGAAGTAATACTTTAAGAAGAACCCTTGATAGAAAATACTTCTTAAGAAAATATTCCTCTTCAACCTGTTTGGAAAGAAGATCCTAATCATTCACATGAACAAGTTATTGGAGAAATAAAGAGTGGTGTCCAAACTAGAAGGCAATTGCAATATATTGCAAATGTTGCTTACATATCTAAAATAGAACCAAAGAATATCAATGAGGCTTGTGATGATGAATTTTGGCTTTTGGCCATGTCTGAAGAACTTAACCAATTTACAAGGAATGATGTTTGGGATCTAGTTGATAGACCAAAGGATCATCCAGTAATTGGAACAAGATGGGTCTTCCAAAATAAGCTGAATGAAAATGGCGAAGTCATTCGAAACAAAGCAAGGCTAGTAGCACAAGGCTATAATAAAAAAGAAGGCATAGATTTTGATGAAACCTATGCACCAGTGGCTCGATTGGAGTCAATTCGAATGATGCTTGCTTTTGCTAGTTACATAAACTTCAAGTTATATCAAATTGATGTTAAGAGTGCATTCTTAAATGGACACATCAATGAAGAAGTTTATGTAGAGAAACCTCCAGGCTTTGAAAATGAGAAATATCCAGAAAAAGTCTACAAATTAAAAAGAGCTTTGTACGGACTTAAACAAGCACCAAGAGCGTGGTATGAAAGACTACGAAATTTTCTAGAAAAATCTGGTTTTTCCATTGGACGGGTAGACTCCACTTTATTTATTAAAAATCTTAATTCAGATATTCTTATTGTGCAAATTTATGTTGATGACATAATATTTGGTTCTACTAATGATTCTCTTTGTAAAGAATTTGCTAAAGCTATGCAGGAAGAGTTTGAAATGATCTTGATGGGCGAATTAAACTACTTCCTTTGACTTCAAGTAAAGCAAACTGAAGAAGAAATCTTCATCAATCAGGCTAAGTATACAAAAGAACTTCTCAAGAGATTTGGGATGGATTCATCAAAATCAAGAAGAAATCCTATGAGTACAACTACTTCTCTTGATAAAGATGGAAATGGTAAAAATGTAGATACTAAGCTCTACAGAGGTATGATCGGATCTCTATTATACTTAACTGCTAGTCGACCTGATATAATGTTTAGTGTTTATATGTGTGCAAGATTTCAAGCTAATCCAAAGGAATCTCATTTAACTGTAGTAAAACAAATTCTTCGCTATTTGAAAGATACTTCAGATTTCAGTTTGTTTTACCCAAATCATCTTCCTTTGATTTAGTTTCATATAGTGATGTAGATTTTGTAGGAAGTAAATCTGATCGCAAGAGTACTAGCGGAACTTGTCATTTCTTAGGAAATTCCTTAGTCTCTTGGTTTAGTAAAAGCAAAATTCAGTATCACTCTCAACAACTGAAGCAGAATATATAGCAGCTAGTTTAGCGTGTTCACAAGTACTATGGATGAAACAGACCTTAAAAGATTTTGGTCTGAATTACTCCACAACAACTATTTATTGTGATAACACTAGTGCTATAAATCTTTCGAAAAATCCTGTTCATCACTCAAGAACTAAGCATATTGAAGTTAGACATCATTTCTTAAGAGATCATGTGTTAAAAGGAGATATTTCGTTAAATTTTATTTCCACTAAAGAACAACATGCCGATATCTTCACTAAACCACTTAAAAATGAAGATTTTATGAGAATTCAGAGAGAACTAGGCATTTGCTCGTTTTTGGATTTATAAAAATGCTGATTTTTGAACAAAATCTCAAAATCGCACTATATTAGTCGACCGATAAAATTTTAGTCGACTAATGCTTTAAATTTTTTTTTTGAATCGCACCATATTAGTTGCCCGATAAATTTCTAGTCGACTGATGCTTTAAATTTTTTTAGAATGAGTCGCACATTCTTATTCGACCGATAAAATTTTAGTCGACTAAATTTTTTTTAAAATTTTAACTGAAGGGACCTGATACCCCTTGGATTTTTTAAACACCCATTTTTTTTTGGCATCGTTTCATTTTTGTACCTTTTCATTTTTTTTAAAGGAACAAAACCCTTAAAATGAAACTCTCTCTCTCTTCTGAAAAACCCTCGGAGTGCCGTTCGAACCTCTCCTCGCCGGAATCCTCTGGCCGTGATAGGGAAACACTAGAATCCTCTTGCAGTAACTAGCACATCTTCAGATCTCGCCGGAATCCTCTTGCCATGACGGTGTATCTTTAGTCCTCGTCAGAATCCCCTTGTGGCAGCCTTCTCACCCGCCGTCAGCCACCGTATTCTCCTCTATTTCTGTTGCACGACGCACGACAACATCTTCCTCCCGCTGAATGCCATTTGGAAGTCAACATCATTCTCTGCAACTATTTTTTGAGGTGAAACTGTTTTTTTTTTAACCATGCCTCGTTTGAAGACTGCATCTGCAAAAGGTTTAGGTTCTCCTCCTCCTACACCTTCTTCAAGACATGGATTTTTACTCAGATTACTCAAAATGCTATTTTATATGATACTTTTGGATTGATTTCTGCACTACCTATTTTACCAGGCCAAAATGTACTGTTTCACTTGTTTTCTCGTTACAAAATAAGAGAATTATTTCTAGGAATTTCATATATTTTTGATGCTTGTGCAGACACCCTTCATTATCCTTTTCTGATTCACTTGTTTTACACGAATTTACATATTGATCATGAAACTGGAGTTCTTTCCTCTCTTGTTTGTGATGTTGAAATTGAGTTTGATTCTAAACTACTTGGAGAAATCCTAGAAATTCCACCTTCAGACACTCTTTTCAATACTGTTGTACTAAATGATGAAAGAATTTTTTAACAGATTCTTCTTCCAGGAGCACCTCATTGCCCTCCTTTCAAAAATACTAATCTTCAAACTCGTGTACGCATTGCTGGACGAATCCTTGCTCGCAATGTTTTACCTAAAACTGGTTCTTTTGATTATTATTCCATAGATCTTTCTATGGCTCTTTATGTTTTATTTGGAAATATTTCTGTAAATTGGGCTAATGTGTATTTTACTAATTTGTGGAAGCAAAAACCATTTCTTCTTTATAGATGTCTTCTAACTCGTATTTTCCGACATTTCAAAGTTCCCTTAACAAATGAAAAATATATTAAGCAAAAGGAGTTCTTTGATCAAACTATTTTTAAAAGGATGAAAATCAAATATCTGCCTCCTTCAAATGTTGATCAAACTGAACCATCTGATCCTACTAAACCATCAATTTCTGAACCCTCACTATCTTTTGCGACACCTTCATCTCAAGCAAAAAGAAAGAAATTTTTTACAATTCAAGACAATGATGAAGTTTTGCAGCGACTAGAAGCTTTGGAGCTGCATCAACGCACTTTTCGTGAAGATGTGACTCAACAACTTTCTTCGATTCAGAAAGATGTTACTGCAATCAAAGACTTGCTCAACTCACTTTTCTGATCTTTATTTTCTGTCTTTACTGAACTTTAATATTTTATGGGTTGTAATATTTTAAACTTGTATTTACATTTTGCTTATGCTATTTCTGCCCTTACTCTTTTTGATTATGACAAAGGGGGAGAAAAAGATAGAATTTTAGAATTTGGTAGACAAATGCATGGAAATTGCTGGAGACCTTGCATGAGAAATGCGAAATTAAGAAAAAGAAAGCATTTATGAAAAAAATTTAATTGCATGAAGTAATGATGAATGAAAATGCAAACCAATCAATATGTGATATATGTGCTTTGAATGTACTAACTTTTAATGTTTTGCAGCATATTGATAGGGGGAGTAAAATCTCCATCTATGCATCTAAATGCTTCATCTTTGATTAAGTTTGTCATCATAAAAAAGGGGGAGATTGTTACGACAATGAAGTCGTACATGATACTTCAAGTACAAGGTTTTGATAATGAGCAAGTGAAATCAACTGCATTTCAGTTAAGGCAATGAAGGCATTGAAGAATTCGATGAAGAATCTTTGAAGACTAGTGTGCAAATGTTAAATTCATTAAAAGTCTTAGATTCTTGTAAGAGCCTTACTTAGAGTGCATATTTATGTTGCATTTTACCTAAAAAGTCTTTAGAAAAACTTTTCAAAAAGAACCCTTCATGAAAATCTTTTTAGAAAACTCTTTTCTTAAATTTTCGTGTTTATTAGTCGACCAATAGTCTCACTAGTCGACTAATCCTTTCGCGCCATATTTTCTAAAAAGTCATTTTTGTCAAATTAGTCAACCGAAGGTTTTATCAGTCGACTGAACAAAATGACTGTTTTCTGGAAAATTTAGCAGCAGTCGTCTAATGACTTTATCAGTTGACTGGACAGAACATGTGTTTTCTGGAAATTTAGCAGTAGTCGACTAATGCTTTTATCAGTCAACCAGACAGAATGTATGTTTTTCAGAAGATTTTAGCAGCAGTCGACTAAAAGGTTTTTCAGTCTACTGATGATATTATCAGTCGACTAATTTTATCACTAGTCGACTAAGTTTCAAAAGTTCAGATTTTTAAATGGCTCAATAAACAGATCAGTCGATCGACGATAACTGTCAGTCTACTAATAACTAACTATTAGTCGACTAACTACTGTTCCAGTCGACTAATTTTGTCATTTTTCCTGAAACTCTAAAAAGTCATGTCTTTTCATTTTTCAAACATTTTGATCGTTAAAAAATAGACTGTTTTGACACCCTTTCATACCCTCAATGTATGAAAACTTTCAACTATAAATATGAGTGCATTTTTACACTAAAAAACACTTCAATTCAATCAATTTGAATCAATTACTCTTTGCTTTTCACTTATATTCATTTTCTCACACACTTGATATTTTTTACTTCAGTTTTTCACTTAAATTCCTTTGAGTGATAGTGAATTCATGAGTAGAGTATTTCAACAACCTCAAAAACCAATTGCATCTCATTTGCATTCAAAAGAAGGGCTCATAGGTTGTATTGTAAGTTGTTACTTATTTTCTGTAAAAGGAATGACTCCTTGGTTTAAAGGAGTTGTTTGCTTTCAGTAGGTGTGTTACTGAAAGTGGGACCGGATTTGGTCTGTGTATGATCTTGTAGTTACACAAGGTTGATAGTGGAAATCTCAAGCGTGTTTTGCTTGGGGACTGGATGTAGGTCTGGAAAGACCGAACCAGAATAAATTATTGTGTTCTTTGTGTGTTTGCTTTGTGTATTGCAAAATCCATCAATATTCCGCAGACAATTTTTAAAAGCACTATTCACCCCCCTCTAGTGCTCGTTGCCTCGATCCTACTGCACTTTCATGGCGCACTCCCCAGCTTGTCGGCCGCCACCCGTCGCTCCCCGGTCTGTCGCCCGTCGCCCTCCGTTCTCCCCGGCCCGTCTTCCCCCGTTCCGTCGCTCGATGCACTCCCTGACCCGCCGGCCACCGCTCGTCGCTCCCCATTTCGCCGCCGGGCATGTCGCCCCTCGGCCCGCCAACCCTCAGTCCGCCGCCCATCTTCCCCCGTTCCGCCCGGCCCGTCTTCCGCCGTTCCGCCGCCCAACGCACTCTCTGGCTCGCCGACTATCGCTCGTCGCTCCCCATTTCGCCGCCCAGCCTGTCGCCCCCTGGTCCGCCGTAGGTAAATCCCAGTTTTTTTTACCTACGGTAGGGGGGGTGCCTGCCCTGCATTTTGGTTTTTTCGGCAGGGGGTCGACCCCTCTGCCTAGTTTGTTTTTTCAGGCTGGGAGGGGCGACCCCCTGTCGCTTTTTTGTTTTTTCAGGCAGGGGGTCGACCCCGTGCCTCGTTTGTTTTTTTTGGCATGGAGGGTGACCCCTTGCCGCATTTTGTTTTTTCCGACAGGGGCTCGACCCCCCTGCCTCGTTGTTTTATTCGGGCTGGGGGTCGCTCTCTTGCCACTCATTTTTTCCCGGGTAGGGGGTCGACCCCCGTGCCTCGTTGCCACTTTTTTTTCCGGTAGGGGGGCGACCCCTGCATGTTTTTTTTTTCGGTAGGGGGTCGCCCCCGTGCCTCATTTTTTATTCAGGCAAGAGGTCACCCCCTGTCTCGTTTGTTTTTTTCGGCAGAGGGGGCGACCCCCTGCCGCGCTTTGTTTTTTCCGGCAGGGAGTCGACCCCCCTGCCTCGTTGTTTAATTATTCGGGCAGGGAGTCGACCCCCCTACCTCATTGTTTTATTCGGACAAGGGGTCGCCCCCCTGCTTTTACGGCAGGGGGTCGCCCTCCTGCCACTCATTTTTTTTCCAGGTAGGGGGTCGACCCCCCTGCCTCGTTGCCACTTTTTTTTTCCAGCAGGGGAGGCGACCCCTGCATGGTTTTTTTTTTCCGGCAAGGGGTCGCCCCCGTGCCTCATTTTTTTATTCGGGCAGGGGGTCGCCCCCATGCTTTTCTGACAAGGGGGCGACCTTGCCTCATTTTTTTTTTCGGTAGAGAGTGACTTCATTTTAACACAGTGTATCTTGTAGATTTCTTAACGGAACTCACATGTGCCCTACCACCCGTATTAAGTAAGTGACAAAAATAATGCAAATCGGGTAAATACCCGTGGTGAGTAAGTGATGCAAGCACATCACATGTTATTTAATTTATTGGATGCAACACTTTACTGTTCACACACTCACTTAGTTGTTGATATCTAGGACTGCTTTGTTGGAGTTTGCAGATCATGCTGAGCATGATTTTAATGTACGAGAATAAAAGTGTTCTTATTTTTGGAGTACAGATTTCATGCTAGGCATGATAGTAGTTAGCGAGATATTGAAGTATGTTTGTTGTAGGTACATGTTTGATATTTTTTATATAAATGATTTTCATGTATTACAATGTTTGATGTGATTGTATCCATGCTTGTATGTAGTTACTTTCAATTTAATTATGACTTCCATGTGAATTTGTATAATGAAAGTATGCTTCAAATTAATGTATTTTGTTATGAATAGTTTGCACATGAAAATATTAAGTTATCAATGCATGCATCATAATTCTTGTGATTGTATGACATCATATATTGCATGATAAATTTGATATTTTCTTCATCATAGCATTCTGATGGTTCTCTTTTAACTTGTTAGGATACATTTTGTAACATCATGCGACAAAATGACTGCAAACCGTGAATGAATGTACCGTATGATAGTTGACAATGAGTTATCGCATGAATATATGGATGGTTTTGAAAGTTTTATTCAATTTGCAACTGCAAGTGTCAGTACAGTGGATCCCATAGGTCAGATTAGGTGTCCCTGCAAGATTTGTAAGAATAATCGATTTGTAGAACCTCATGACATTAGACATCACCTATACAGAAAGGGTTTTGTGAAGTATTATCAAAATTGGACGTTTCATGGAGAAGAATTTAGAAATAATTTTGATGCACGGGTGAATGTGGTGCACGATAATCCATATATGGATTTGATATTTGATGCCGCAGGAACAGAACTCGGTTCTACTATAGGTCCTAGTGATGTAAGAACTACAGTAGATGAAGAATCACCAAACGATGCAGCTAATAGATTTTATGATTTACTTAGAGATGCTGATGAGCCACTTTGGAACGATTGCAAGAGTCACACTATCTTGTCTGCAGTTCTTCAACTAATGAATTTGAACTTCAAGTATAATTTGACTCAATCATGTTTTGACCGTTTGTGCATGATTGTGAAGAGTATGTTGCACAAAGATGAGAAATTACCATAAAATTTCTATTGTGCGAAAGTTATGGTCAACGCTCTAAGTATGGGGTATAAAAAGATAGATGCTTGTCCAAATCACTGCATGTTGTATTTCAAGGATCAGGAAAACAACATATCATGCCCGTCATGTGGGCATCCTCGGTTCAAGCCAAAGACAAGAGGCAATGGTAGCACGAGATCAAGAGAAGTTTCATACAAGTCACTTCGCTACTTTCCTATCACTCCTAGATTGCAACGATTGTATATGTCTTTAAGGACAACTAAACACATGATATGGCATGCAAATAAAGTTCGACATGATGAAGACAAGATCACACATCCTGTTGATGCTAAAGCTTAGAAGCACTTTGATCGTACTCATCATAACTTCGTAATGAAAGTGAGAAATGTTAGACTCGATTTATGTACAGATGAATTTAATCCATTTGGGGGTAGATCAACTCCATATTCATGCTGGCTAGTATTTGTAACTCCATACAACCTTCCACCAAGCTTGTGTATGAAGCATCTAAATCTTTTCTTGTCAATATTGATCTATGGTCCGACCTCACCTGGCCAAAATCTTGATGTATATTTAAGGCCATTGATTGATGAACTAAAAGTACTGTGAGATGACAGTGTTACCACGTATGATGCCCATAAAAAAAAATCAATATGAAGGCCGTTGTTCTATAGAAAATCAGTGACTTTCCTGCATATGGTATGTTATCTGGTTGGAGCACACATGGGAGGTTGACATGTTCGTACTGCATGGAGGATACAAAAACTTTTAGATTGACACATGGAAGGAAGCCTTGCTGGTCTGAGTGTCATCGTCGATTTCTACCCAGCGACCATCCGTTACAACAACAAAGGAATGTGTTTCGAGTAGGCACAACTGAAATGGAAGGTCCACCCACAAGATTGTCTAGCATAGAGATTTTAAGAAGATTGCGATACTTTTCAGATGTATTAATAGAAGCCCGTAGTTCAACGCCCTTCCTTGGATTTGGGAAGGATCACAATTGGACAAAGAAATCTATTTTTTGGAAACTACCATATTGGCCGACCCTATTGATACGACATAATTTGGATGTGATGCATGCGGAGAAAAATATTTTTGATAATGTGTTCAATACAGTAATGAATGTTAAAGGGAAAAAAAAGGATAATCCGAAGGCCCGTATGGATTTAAAAGTAATATGTAAAAGGCCAAAATTAGAACTCAAAGAGTATAATGACAAAGTACTGAAACCAAAGGCAAGGTACGTGCTTAGACCTGATCAAATAAAGCAGGTATGTCAATGGTTAAGGCAGTTGAGATTTCCAGATGGATATGTCTCTAACATTGCTCGGGCTGTGAAAATTGACAATAGACAGTTATATGGGTTGAAGAGCCATGATTGTCATATCTTTATGCAACGATTGATACCCCTAGCATTCCATGATATGTTAGACAAACCTATATGGAGGGTATTGTCTGAGTTGAGTGAATTTTTTAGAACATTGTGCGCATCGAAAGTCGTAGTATCTGATGTAAAGAATCTCGAGGACTTTGTTATCACTACTATTTGTCTGCTAGAAAAGATTTTTTCGTCATCATTTTTCGATGTTATGGAACATTTGATCATACATTTGCCATATGAACTAAGGGTTGGTGTCCTGTGCAATATCGGTGGATGTACCCATTTGAAAGATATATATTTTCTTATATTTGTCTCTTCAATGACAAATATTTCAAATTCGAAATGTATATTTTTAACAGATACATGTTTGACCTCAAAAAAAAGGTTCGTAATAAAGCAAGAGTAGAAGGCTCTATTTGTGAGGCGTACACTTTAGAAGAGATTTCAAATTTTTCATCTATGTACTTTGAACCTCACATTACAACATGTTACACATGCCGGCCTCGTAACGATGATGGAGAACAAGTAACTTTAGCTGACAAACTGTCGATATTTCAACCACTTGGGCATGCATTTGGTAGTTGCCGATCAAGACTCTTGACAGATCGAGAGCAAGATGTAGCACACATCTATATTCTTTTTAATTGCTCAGCGATCGACCCATACATCGAGTAAGTATATGTAGACGCAACACAATTCTAAATCCTTTTATGTGCTATACGTGCATATATGGTTCGGTAATATAAGTATTTGTGGTTTGCAGACTATTTGATATGGAGTTGCGAAGAGAAGTTTCACATCTCACTGATGCAGAAGTACAAAAAGAGCGTGGAACTAAGTTTGTGGAGTGGTTGAAAGAGTTGATAAGGACGTTCACATAAATTGTGTACTTGTAAACAACACTAAGTTACTTAATTGGTCGTAATCACAATCATTGTTTATGTTTGTGTGTAGGTTCGCCATGGTGATGTTAAAGATCAAGGAATATGTGATTTACAAAATGATCCAACCAAAGTTGTGCAATGTTACAATGGGTACATCGTAAATGGTGATCGATTCCATACAAAAGACTACGGTATAAACAAATCAACGATGAATAGTGGCGTGTGTGTCAAGGGTAGCAGCTATGGTGAAAATGAACATGATTACTACGGTGTTATAGAGGAAATAATAGAGTTGATTTACTTAGGCATAAATAATAGGGTAACTTTATTCAAGTGTCATTGGTTTGATCCAACTGCAACAAGAGTCGACAAAGCCTCATGCATTATGAAAGTGAATCATAAATCAAGGTTTGGAACATATGAACCATTCATATTAGCCTCACAAACTCAACAAATTTATTATACTTCATATCCGAGTATAAAAAAGTCAGATAGAAATGAATGGTGGGCAATTTGCAAGGTGAAGTCCAAACTATACCCTGAGTATGATCAGTTACAAGAAGACAAGTTAACTGAAGAAAGTGATTACTATCAATCAGATGATAACTATGACTTCTCTTATGGTCACGATGTTGCGCATGATATGCATGTCATATCGCCATTGGTCGATGAAACATTCATAGAAGAATGTGATCCAAATGATATACCAAGTGGATGGGCAAACTATGAAGAAGAAGAAGATCACGAAGAAGATGAAGAAGAAGATGAAGAAGAAGAAGAAGAATATGAAAGTCAAACAAGTGATGAAGAAGAATTCTTGAGCTAGTGAGCAAAATATTGTAATACTGTGAACACCCCAAAATTTTCAAAGTTTTGTAAAAATAACCTTTTTGCCCCTGGTTCCATCTCCTGAGAAAATCAAAGCCAAATTTCAATTATTTTTTAGATCTTTCGGGTTAAATCCCATGTTGATATATTCAAACTCGATTTTGAAGCCGGACCCAATGTTTTAAATCTAAATCTGAGCCTCGTTATCCAAATTTTTAAACAAAAATTTCAAATTACCAAAATAACCTTTTGAAAGGCTCAGACAATCCATCCGATATCCGTTTGGATCCATCATGTTATATTCCTCGATTCAAGGTTTAAAACTCGAATATTTTTCTCAAAACTTGGGTCCAAACCCATTTTCTGAAGAAATCAAACCAAAATTTTTCAGAAAACCCTTCCCTTTGTAAATATTTCTGAAAAATTCAAAAATGATTTTTAAATCCTTTACTTTTCTTAGCTTCATATATAAAATGAAGAAAAAAGGGAAAACAAAAGATAAAAAATAGAAAAAAATATAAAAATTGATTAAGTAAGCCTCTTTTTGCAAAATCATTTTGGTAAAACCCTCTTTTTGTATTTTTTTCTAAAAACAGCCGTCTCTTTTGATTTTCATTTAAAATTTTAAGGTTTTCGGAAAAAAAACCCTTCTCTCGAAACTTCTTCCCCTTTCTTTATAAAAAGATGCAAGGGGAAGAGGGGTCGGCACCGCCTCTCACCCCCGCACCCCTCTTCTTCCTGCAGCAGCCACTCTTCACCTTGGCACCCTCCTCCTTCTCGAGGATTCATCGTTTCCCTGGTTTTATTCTCTTGTTTGGAAGAGTCAGATCTATCCAACATTTAGAAGAAAGACTCTTCTCTTGCGCAGCTTCCAGAAGGAACATCTCCTTTTCCTCTCGATCCTCTTTTTAGTTTTCCTCTCTTCGTTTTGGGTTCTGAAGAAAACCCCATAGCAGCACTGCCTCTTCTCCTTTCTGGCACTAAAGTTTTCTTTTGATTTCTTGTTTTCGTCCCAATAGACGCATACCCTGCAAATCCAATTTACATATAGTAAATCGGTTTACACAATGCGATATAAATGGAATGCTTACATTCCAACAGTTTTCTTTTTTTTTCTTTTATCGCCTCTCGATCTTGATTATCTATTAATGTTCTGATCTCTCTTTTTACACCTTATTTGTTTTTGGGTAAATCGATGGTTTAGAACCCCTCCCTTGAAGCTTCTGAACAGGAAGCTCTTCCCCACCTGATCTCCTTCATTTTTTTCCTTTTTTATATCCTGGTTCTTCCCCAGCCGGCTAATAGGAGTCGATCAATCCCGAAGGTTACAGGTAAGTACTCTTCCCCTTGCTGCCATATCAATGGAGCTACTGGAATCCAACACTTGCTTTATTCTTTTCTCTTCAAAATTTTCTTTATGTTTAAATGAGTTTGAATGTTCATCGGTTCAACATTTTCTTTTTTTCTTTCTCTCTATTTTATGATCTTAATTTTTTCTGTTGATATTATAGATCTGGCATCCCCTTTCCGACACTTTGTTAGCATTACATTCCGATCTGTAGTTTACTCTGTTTTCCCTTTAACTTAATTTTTTTTTTTTTTGTAGTTAATTCATGCTTTCCTACCGATGATCGACTGGTTTTCCCTGTCCATGCTTTTATCCTTCTTTTTTTTAAGAATCATCATTCCGTTAGATACTTCTGCATTTTCTGTTGTGGATTCATATCATCGATGCTTGACAGCTTCATTACTGGCATATTATATGAGCACTTTTGGGTTTTACAACACATTGCCATCTCTCCATTACATTATGTATAACTTCACCTCTATTCCATGTTTTTAGTGTATGCATCACCTCTGATTTTGGCATTTTGCATCAATTCATGTATGTCTCATGTGGATTTCCCTGTAGCATCTCACATTCATGCAGTATTGTACATTATATTTGTTCAACTCTCCCTTTCAGTATTTAGTCATTTATATTTCTCTTTGGCATCGTATATGCTCTCTTTGTCTTTTACTTTGTGTTCTTGAGATGGCCACTTAAGCCTCCCAGCATATTATGCAAGTTATTACTATCATTGAACACAAGGACGACCTGGCTGGAGCAACAATTGGACAACTAAACTTCTTATTAGGAGCATTAGCGAAAGATTGTGGTCCGACTAAAGTCTAGAAGCTGCCACAGGATCCTTTTTCTGCATTCAGGATTTACCAAGAAAATCTCTCATCACCGATGGTTCTAGCTGTTAATGATTAATAATACAACCCACCATAAATTGCCAGAGGTACTACAAAAGTTAGAGGATGAGACGGGTTTCAGCTGGGGGTTTGGTGCATCTGGCCCCTGTTGATTACAAATTCTGGCAAAAAAACCAGCCAGTTATCTTACCCTCTATTGCCTCTATTGAATAGGCATATCTGGGAAGTAAGGCATGTTTAGTCATCTTAGAGGGGATGGTAAGGTAAAACCATGGTTTCCTATGGTAGATTTATTGATGCATTCTTTCATTCCTGTCCTTTTTTTCTTTCTTTCTTTTCTCTCTCAAGACTGGTAACATTTTGTTTATTTTCTACAGGGTCGTAGGATCGAGATTCATCCTCATGCTCGGTTTAAAACAAATTCCATTGAAAATCAGGATGACTTCTCCTTTTCAAGGTGTTCCTGTAGCACCTGCATGAGAATATTTGATGCTCCATTTTGGTATTTGAGTACCTTTAACAATTATAGGATTAAATCAGACTTGAGATCATATCTCCCTACTGCAGTACAGCTATATCCATAATAGCTCAATGCAATTTACAAAATCTGTGGATCTAGCTAATTAGCAAGCCTGATTAAAGTTCTGATGCATCTATTGGTTTTCCCTCTCACTTATATTTCTATGTTTTCCCTGTACGTATATCAGTGTTTATATTACAATCCTGATATCCATACCATTCATGATATATTTATCTCTGAGTTGGTCTCTGCGCATGAAATTCACCCAAGGCACCCCTAAGGTCATAAGTGTTTTGCTTGGGACATGTTCTCAAAGTTGAGCAGATGTTGAAGAAGGAGGGTAGCGCTAATGTCGCCATCATCTGCCATTCAAATTTCATGTTACTGTTAAATTGCTGAACTCTATTGCAAGTATCCCTGAAAAAAGATAAAACTGCTTTTTGATTCTTCATCAGGTGACTTGATCTCTCAAAACATTTAGGGTGATAGGCAGAAACAGAATGACAGGATGAAGAAATAGAATTAGATGCATTTCTTTATTTTCTTTTTCGTCTGAACTTGGTTCACCTTTCCTTCTTTCTCAGAGCAGTTGCTCGTCACTTTTTTTTTACATTTCCATCTCTTAAAGAATCCATACCGTAACCATTTTAGTTACATAATCCATTTGTGCATCTATTTGTCTTGTTTGAAATTGATCATTTCCAAGATGCTCGAAGAGACATGTGAAGCTATTCTCTTTAGAGTTAACAGGTATTGCATCTAAAAAACCCTCACCTCTTGTTTCCTCTTAAATTGTATTCTGATTCTCATTTCATCATTTTTTCTGCAGCATCTATATCCTTTTAGCTGAATAAATTTTGTTGTCTTACTAGTAAATATTGGTCCTTGGAGTTGTGATCCAACTCTTTGGTGATACAGGACTAGGACTATGCTGAGTCCAATTCCACGCTTTATCAAATAACAATCAGATCAAGTGAACATCTGAAACAAAATCCAGAATTCTGAGGCAGAGCATGATATAAAGAAGAAATTTTAAGAGCCTGAGAGGGCTGAGACAAGCTTTACCTTGTTAATAGACAAGAAAAGGGGAATCATGTTTGGCTCACGCTCTAACTCCTAATCTAGAATGTTGTGAGAAAAATGATTTGTTTACAGGTATTAAAAGCGATCATTTCAACATGCTGAAGACGCTCCGTCTCAAGGGATGGAAGAACTACAGAAAAACTCTGGCTGAAACGTTGGTATCTACTTCTAAGTATGTCAAATATTGCGGATTATAAGGGACAAATGGCTACAACACTGGATAAATTGAGGATCCTCATTCGGGTAACTTCTCTGAGTTGCAATTGATCCCAGCTGGAGGGTCACAGTCAATGTTTGTGAAGGTTTATTATATTACGGCTAATTGATCATAAGAGATCATGTTAAGAGGAGTTGCTACCGAGGTTTGAGATGCTGTCTTCTTTCCTTTCCATACAAGGGATGGCATTTGCTTTGGATACTTCATTGGGTTGATTCAATATTCTGCTGGCCGAATGACCATGTTGTATTGGAACTGGGTCTTTGTCAGATAAAAACTCTTTTATGAGATGAACAATGTCTTGACTTTGCATCTTTTCTATAATTTCCAGATCTCCTGATGGTGCTGTGGCTGCTAAAGCCAATGGAGCTCAAGCAAATGGGGTCATATTGGATTTCTGGTTTTTACTTTGGTAGCAGTCTGCTTATGCATTGTGCTCATTTTTTTTTTTGGTATGTGTTCCTTTCTTTATTATTCATTTTTTTTTCTGTTAAACATAAGCATCTGAAGCAGGAAGATAAAATGAGCACACCTTCAGCACTGCAATTTCGAGCACATATACATCCCCGTGGCATTTGTTAAAACTTATCTGATGTAGATCATTTGTATATTGAATAAAAATGCTTGAAAGTTTGTTCATATCATGATTATGTGTTACTTTCTTAGCCATCACAATGTATGCCTATTAAAGCATCAACTTTACCATGTTCCCACACACAAAATTCTACACTCTTGTCATTCACCTACTTGTGATAACATACCACACTCATCACTTTCAGCATGTCTCCATTATTGAACATTCATGCTGATTCCAATGCATTTGCTAACTGAGTATTTCCCAGTTTTGTATCTTAGCAATGCACTTGAATTCGTTGGCTATTGAGTATATTTCCATTAGTGGGTTAGCAATACATTTACATTTATCAAATTGCTGAAATTCTCTAATCTGCATACTAGCAGTACCTCTTGCTAGTCACTAATTATTTTCAGTTTGTATATTAGTCATGTCCTTTTGTTAATCATTGCACCCATCGTGTTTTGCATGATAATAATGCATAGCCACCCTATTCTTTCTTTTCTATGGTGGTCCATCAAGAACCACCATAGTTGCTATATTTCATGGTGGTTCATCATGAACCACCGTGGTCTCCTTTCTTTTTTTTAACAGTTTGTCAAAAACTACTACAGTAGTTACCTTTTGCAATGGTTCACAAAGAACCTCTGTAATTCTTCTTGACTATAGTAGTTCATTAAGAACTACTATAGCAGTTTTTCTTTCACAGTGGTTCAAAATGAACCACTGGATCCCTTCTTTCCTATGGTGGATCATCAGAGACTACCATATTTCATGTTGGACCGCCCTGGTTCTTGACTTCACCCATTGTATATGCCTTTCTCATTCTAAACATAGCATCTGGTATTAGAATCAACACAATCACATACAATTTTGCTATCAACAAAGTGTTTTCTTCTGCATTATGCAAACTCATTTCTTTGCAGGGAAGTCATGGAAAATCTTCTCAGATTAGAGAAGTTGTTTCAAATTTCAGTTTCAAAAATTGCAAATAACTTAGATATCAATGAGGATTTGCATTTCCAATTCTTAGATAGAATGAATGAGCATTGTAAATATCATGAATTACTTATTTTCATGTTTTTTTTGCTTTTATTTCTCAAAATCTCACAATGGTGAAACACAAATGGCACGTGCACTATTTCGTAAGAGGTAATTAATCCTAAGTTGATGATTTACATCAATGGCCATAGTCAGGATGTAAACAAAACTTAGGATTTTTATCTTTTATAAAATAACACTGGATCCACACTGGATCCTTTTTCAAAATATATCATATTTTCTTAAAATATTTCCCGCTTTTATCAGAGTTTGGTCTAGAATTGATTTAATACGTATACCGATGGCCATAGTCAGGGTATACTGAGAGTTAATTTCTTTCTAAACTCTATAAAAGCACCAAAATATGTTTGACTCTTCATTTGAATTTAGATATGATTAGTATATAATACATTCAATGACCATAGTCAGGAGTGTATTATATCATTAATCTTATTTACATTCATTTAAAGAATGAAATATGATTTTCAAATCCAATTTCAAAATTATTTAAATCCGTTCATCATTTAGGATAGAATTGCATCATATTTTCAAAATTCTTTTCAAAATCCAAGTGATCTTGAATATCTTTCTTCAATTTCTATTTCAAATTCATTAATTCTATCTCATTTTCAGAATCCGATTTCAAAGTCCAATTCGACTTTGAAATTTCAAATTTATATTCAAAACCCCAATCAAATTCAAAGTTCAATTTAACTTTGAAATTCTTGATTCATCTTCTAAATCCCATATTCAAGCTTCAAATTCAAAGTCCAATTTAACTTTGAAATTCATTTGTATACTCAAAATTCAATCCTTAAGTCAGCATTGAAATTCCAAATTTATTGTCTAGATTCAAATTGAAATTCAATTCAATATCTTAAAATTCCATTTTCAAAATTCAGTTTAACTTTGAAACCTCTGATTCGTCTTCTGATTTCAAATTCAGAATCAAGTTTATTTTCTTATCTTCAAAATCAAAGTTTATTCAGAATCAAGTTTATTTTCTGGGTTTCCAAAAACCCAGATCCATCTTCAAAAGTCCCATTTGGACTTTCAAAATCCAAATCCAAAGTTAGATCCCAATCCCAATTTGGATCCAGATTTCCAAGTACAATCTCCACTTATTGGATCTCAAACTTCAGTTTCAAAATTACATCTTGGACTCCAGGTCTTAAATCCAATTCCATTTAAAGATCCAGAGCTCAAACTTCCTCTTGGATCTCAAACTTCAGATCCAAAATCCACTTTAGGATCCAAAATTTGACTTCATCTTAGATCTCAGATTTCAGATCCAAATTCCATTCCAAATTTCAGATCCAACTCCCATTTAGGATTCTAAATCCAGAATTCAATTTTAAATCTCAACTCTATTTAGAATCTAGACCTTGGATTCAAATTCCATCTTGAATTCCAGATTTCAAATCAAGTTAATTTCTCGATTCCAATTCTTAAATCCAATTCTATTTCATTCCAGATTTCAGAATCTAAGTTTATCTTGATTCCCAAAAATTCCAAAAACCCATTTTATTTCCCAATTCCATTTGGATTTCTCATTTCAAACTTCAAAGCTAGAATTCATTTCCATTTCAAACATTCATCCAAGTTCAAAACTCTAAATCAAAGTCCATTTATGACTTTGAAATTTCCTTCCCTCTCCTTTTATCTCAACTTCAAAATCATTTCTGTTAAAAGTTCTAGATTATTTTCCCAAGCTCTGATTATTCCAAGAACTCAGAATTTTAAATCTTAAATTTTGAGTTGGAAACCATTTCTTCACTCTATTCATCTTAGAAATACTTGGAGATTTCCAAAATCATTTTTCAAAAGAACATACATCCTCGCATTTGCACAAGCATGATTCTTTGTGCATTTAGACTTAGGATAAAATTCTTAGATGATATTTTAGCAAAGCAAAAAGGCATAAAATTCGATCCTTGGTTTGATTACCTCTGGTAAAGGCGCCAGGAACAGTCGAACCTCGTACCGACGAGCGAATCCTGTCTACCAGTTTTCCCGCAAATATTTCAAAACGGAGGCGAGTTATTTTCTTAAGTATCTTCAAAATTAAGGTCAAGTGAGACCCCGCAAAAAAGTTCCTCTTCTTTTCTTTTCTTTTCTTTTCTTTTCTTTTCTTTTCTCTTCTCTCTTTCTTTCTATCTTTCATTTTTTTCCTTCAAAAAAGGAGGAAATAGAGGTTGGAAAAGAAAAGAGAAGGAAAAGAGAGAATATTACGAGAGGAAAATTTTTGCGATGATCACAGGTTTGGCGACCGTGATGGGACCCGTCTCCGTCCGGTCAAATTATGCCTTTTTTCTTTTACTTTGATATTATCTAAGTCTTTATTCTACATATGTCAGCTCAATCTTTCATGCAAACCTTAGGGGCCTAGATTTTGTCCTAAGCTGACATCAATTGCATATATGATCTAAGTATGGTTTGGTAGGACCATATTGAGGAGATTATTCTATGTCCACATTAGATCTAGGTCTGAAATACAACTCTCCTCAATTCTAGGGATTGAATGCAAAACAATGTATGCAAGTGTATGCCTCTTTCATTTTAAATCTATCTCTTTAGGACTTGCATTAGAGACATCTGATTTTATTGCATGCTGAACATGTTTTTTAAAACATCCCTACCTATATTGTCCCGGTCTTCACGTTGCTGGGCTGTCTCACTGAACCATTGTTCGAGAGAGAGCCTCACAACTGAACCATTTATTTGGGTTCACGCCCCCCTACCACATACCTAAGGGCCATAGTCCAAGGTATATCAGTAGGTGCTCAAGGATGTTGGGAAGCCATTACCTTAGAACCGGAGAAATATTTCTATGCCACATACTTCGAGCTTCGGCTTGGGTATATCGGTATATCTTGATTGAAATCAGATGATCTAAAACCCTAAAGTTAGGATTAAGGTTTTATCAACCATTTCAAAATATTGCATTTAGAGTCTGTCTCTAGGGAGTGTTGTTTCCGCATCTTTGTCTGTATATCTATGATTGTGTAATATTTTTTATTTTCCTTATATATTTTCCAAAACCCTGGGTATATATTATTCAAAATTTCCTCCTTGTTTTTAAAACTCACGTGTATTTTCCTTTTTTTCTCCTAATTTCTTCGAATTCTTTTGATCCTGCCTGCAAATTCTTCAAATCTTAAATCTTTGCCATCTACTTTCGAAATTCTTTACTTTCTTTTGCAATAAGATATCTTTTGTCAGGATATGTCCTTTTTAAAATTCATCTTTGTTCTCATTTTTTACTTATTTATCCCCTTTTCAGAAAAACAGTGCGGTTGTCACAAATTTTGGTGACAACCCAATCCCTTGTAATGGGATATTTTCATTTTCAAATTATGATTTCTTTCTTTATTAAAATTTCTTCCTAGATCTTTTCTAAAACCCCCCATTTTTGCCCTCCAGAGAGAAAGCATTGGCATTATCAGTTGATTTGGGCAAAGATCAAAGATTGCACTGCTCTAACATCCCAGTTACAAACAGAAAGTAAGGAATGGATTCTCAAAAGTCTGTCAGAGAGGGAGTTCAGGACAACAAGAGTGAGATTGATCCCGCGATATATCGATTCTTCAAAAAGATGATGGTTGAGATATTATCCGAGCAAGCTGAAGCCAGTTGCGGAAAAACTCCCACTAAAGGAGAGGCATCTGTTACCTTCTCCATGAATGAACGCAATAATATTAGTGCAGGAAACTCTAAAGCCAGCAGGGGCAGCTACCAAGGAAACCAGGGCAGCAACTTGGGGGAGTATAAAATCCAGATTGGGAAATATTATGAAAACCATGACAGACTTCTTCAATACAGTCCTTAGCAAAAGGGCAAGAAGCAGGAAAGACCGAGGCGCAAGGATTGGAGCAAGGGTCGAGATTTTACTCCTTTAGATGAGTCGCTCGACAAAATCCTCGAATACATGTTGTCTAGCGGATTACTCAGGATCCCAAAAGTCGCCAGCCCTTCCACAATCTTGGGAAAATATATAGACCAATTCTGTGGGTACCATCAAGCAACAGGGCATGACACTGAGCATTGATTTGACTTCAAGAATATCATTCAGGACTGCCTTGATAAGAATCTCTTCGTCAAAAATAAAGAAGGAAAACATCCAGATCTCCTAATCATGTAAGCTCAGTCCAGCTACCAGACAGGGGTCAGCATTCAGCAGAAGTCAAGCAAGTCGAAGAAAGCAAAGCATGAGGGTTGGGGTTATGATCACAAGCTTACCCCTCTAGGTGAGCCGATCAAAGAAGTTCTACAATACCTACTTGCGAAAGACATGATCAAACTCCCAAAGCAGGATGATCTCTCTGTTACCAAGGGGAAATGGAAAGATCGCTTCTGCAAGTTTCATCGAGCAAGGGGGCATGACACAGAGAGCTGCTTCATCCTCAAAAATATTGTGCAAGACTACATTGACAAAGAGCTTCTGGTGCCAGAGGAAGGAGAAGAGCAGCCTGCAGTTCCACCCGAGCCATTTTCAGACTACTCAGAGAATTGAGAATGCCAAAAGTTGTTCGCTTTCATCCCCTTTTTATCAGTCGCTTTATAGGGGAAAGTCGGCTCAGTCTTTTGTGACTTTTTGGTTAAGATATTTGTAAATATTCAGTTTTGTTATCAACTTTTGCTTATCAATGAAATGCCAATTCTCTTTTTATCTTTGATATTCAATACTTCCTTCTTTTTGCCATACTGGAGCATTAAATTCATTTTCTTTTTCAAAATATAGGACAATCCTGACATCATTCATTAGAGAAATGATATTACCTATGAGGGTCTTCCAAAAATCATGGTTTTTTTTCATATTTTAGTCCAACCTTTTTTTCAAAAATCAACCCTCGTGTTGATCATCTTTTCCAAAAAAAAATATAGGTTTTCAACCATTATGTTCAAAGATCAACCCTTGTGTTGATCATATTTTTCAAATTTGGTTTTTTAAGCCATCGCATTTCAAAGATCAACCCTTGTATTGATCATATTTTCTAAAAACTTGGTTTTTGAACCATTGCATTCAAAGGTCAACCCTTGTGTTGATCATATTTTCTAAAAAATTGATTTCAAGTCATTGCATTCAAAGATCAACCCCTGTGTTGAGCATATTTTTCTAAAAATTGATTTTGAATCATTGCATTGAAAGATCAACCCTTGTGTTGATCATATTTTAAAAAAAAATTGATTTTGAATCATTGCATTCAAAGATCAACCCTCGTGTTGATCATATTTTCTAAAAAATGGTTTTCGAATAATTGCATTCAAAAATCAACCCTCGTGTTGATCATATTTTCCAAAAATTATGTTTCCAAATCATCACTTCAAAAAATTGACCCTCATGATGATCTCTCATGAATGATCCCCTTTCAAAGATCAGCCCTCGCGGTTAATCTTTCTTTCCAAAAATGATTTTCTCATATTCTTCTCTCGTTTTAAAGATCCCACATGCAGGCAGGATCAAATAAACTCTTTTTCTCAACTTTTATCAAATTTTTCATTTATCAAATCTTCTTTCAGTCTTATCAATTTTATTCATCTTTATCAAAATTTTATTAAATTTTATTCATCCATTTTTACATATTCTTCTTGTCAATTCTTATTTCAAAATTTTCTCTTTCAGGTTAAGGGATAAACCTGATGCCTCTTTCCCATGAGGTATTTCTTTTTCCTTCTTTGCCCCCCCTTTAGGTTAAGGGATAAACCTGAAACCTCATCCTACGAGGTCCTTCTTGCTTCGGGATAAGGAATAGTCCTGAATGTCCTTCTTCCTCTTTTAAAGCTTCATTAATCTCTACCAAATCTTTTTCTTTATCCAATTTTATCAGTTTTATTTTCTTTTTCAAATTTTGTCAATTCTTTCGATTCTTTATCAAGCCTTTTATTAATTTCCCTTCCCATTCAGGATAAAGGATAATCCTGAAACCACTCATAAGAAAAACAATGCTACCTAAGGAATTCTTTTAAAAAGATAGTTCCCATAAAATTTCCTTGATTCTTCTCTTTTGTCAATTATTCCATCAATTTCTGTCTCTTCTTGTCAGTTCTTTCCAAATTTTATTTCCTCCACAGTCAAGATAAGGGGGCAATCAGATCCCATGCAAATAAATTTAGTCCTCGAGCTAATCATTTTCAATCCTAGATCCGGTCCTCGCACTGGCAAATTTTCAAAACTGAATTAAAACTTTCTGTCAAAAACCCGAGTTTCGACTCGGGCTTCTCCTTTTGGATCCAATGCTCGCGTTGTAACCAATCATTTCTTTAGAAATTCGAGTTTTCAAAACTCGGGTTTCTCTTTTATCTTTTATTTTCTGAAGATCCGAGTTCCAGCTCGGGTTTTTCCCTCTATTATTTCGTTTGAAGTTTCGAGTTCCGACTCAGACTTCCTTTTTTGGATCCAATGCTCATGTTGGAACCAATCGTTGCGTCAAATTTTTGATTTTTTTTTAAAAACTCAAAACTTTTCTTTTATTCTTTGTTTTAAAAGATCTGAGTTCCCACTCGAGCTTTCCCTTTTCTTTCATTTGAAGTTCCGAGTTCTGACTAGGACTTCCTTTTGGATCCAATGCTCACGTTGGGACCAATTGATTGCGTCGAGAATTCGAGTTTTCTAAACTCTAAATTTCTCTCTTATCTTTTATCTTGAACATCCGGGTCCCGACTCGGGTTCTCTCCTTTTATTTCATTTTCCTTTTTAGATACACGAATCCCGACTTGGACTCTCTTCTTTTTCAAAAACCCCAAAATTCCAAGCGGGACCTCCTTTCAAAATCCAGTCTTCCGGCTGATCCACCTTTAGGATTATTCTCTTTACAAATCCTTCTTTGCCCTTTCAGGTTAAGGGATAAACCTGACCCTCGTTGTCCGAGGTGTACCCTTTCAGGTTAAGGGATAAACCTGATGCCTCTTTTCAATGAGGTATTCTTTTTATATACCCTTTCAGGTTAAGGGATAAACCTGATGCCTCTTTTCAATGAGGTATTTCTTTTATATACCCTTTCAGGTTAAGGGATAAACCTGATGCCTCTTTTCAATGAGGTATTCTTTTTATATGCCCTTTCAGGTTAAGGGATAAACCTAACCCTCGTTGTTCGAGGTGTACCCTTTCAGGTTAAGGGATAAACCTGATGCCTCTTTTCAATGAGGTATTTTTTTATATACCCTTTCAGGTTAAGGGATAAACCTGATGCCTCTTTTTAATGAGGTATTCTTTTTATATACCCTTTCAGGTTAAGGGATAAACCTGATGCCTCTTTTCAATGAGGTATTCTTTTTATATACCCTTTCAGGTTAAGAGATAAACCTGATGCCTCCGTTCAATGGGGTGTTCTTTTACTATTTTTCCCCCCGTTCAGGATAAGGGGATAAATCCTGAAAGCCGACCACATGCAATTAAGCTCTGATGGTCCATTAATTCTCACCAAGAATCTTTACCTTCTAAACTCATTTTGAAAATCTAGATCATCTTCAAAACCCGGTCCTCGCACTGGTTATCTCTCAAACTTTTTCAATCATATATCGAGCTCATTTGGAAAATCCGATTCTCACACCGGTAAATTTCTAACATCAGTCTTCTGATCAAATACCTTCCTTTTGCAAAATTCAAGTTTTTGACTTGAACTTCCCAAAATTTGATATAATTTCCAAAAGATCGAACACACGTTGGTCATGTATTTCCAAAGGACCCAACACTCGTTGGTCATGTATTTCCAAAAGATCCAACACCAGTTGGTCATGTATTTCCAAAGGATCCAGCATCCCGTTGGTCATGTATTTCCAAAGGATCCAGCATCCCGTTGGTCATGTATTTTCAAAAGATCCAACACCAGTTGGTCATGTATTTCCAAAGGATCCAGCATCCCGTTGGTCATGTATTTCCAAAGGATCCAGCATCTCGCTGGTCATGTATTTCCAAAAGATCCAACACCAGTTGGTCATGTATTTCCACAAGATCCAACACTTGTTGGTCATGTATTCCAAAAGATCCAGCTCCCGCTGGTCGTGTATTCCAAAAGATCAAACCCTTAGGGTGCGACTCCTCAATTCTATCATTTCCAAACCTTCAAGATCTTCAATATCTCAAATTCTATTAGTTTCCCAACCTCTGGTTACAATATCTTCAAATCTCATCATTTTCTCAACCCCCGGGTTATAATCTCCCAAATTCAATCACTTTCAAACCATCAGATTAAATCCTTCATTTTTAAAATCCAATATGTTTCACTGGTCGGGATTTGAAATCCAGTATTTTTCACTGGTCGGGATTCAAAATCCAGTATGTTTCACTGGTCAAGATTTGAAATCCAATATTTTTCACTGGTCGGGATTCAAAATCCAGTATGTTTCACTGGTCGGGATTTGAAATCCAGTATTTTTCACTGGTCGGGATTTGAAATCCAGTATTTTTCACTGGTCGGTATTTGAAATTCAGTATTTTTCACTAGTCGGGATTTGAAATCCAGTATTTTTCACTGGTCAGGATTTGAAATCCAGTATTTTTCACTGGTCGGGATTTGAAATCTAGTATTTTTCACTGGTCGGGATTTGAAATCCAGTTTCTTATAACTGGTCCGGATTTGAAATCCAGTTTTCATAACTGGTCGGGATTTGAAATCCAGTGTTTTCACTGGTCGGGATTATCAAAATCCAGTTTCTCATAACTGGTCAAAATTTCCAAAACCTAATGTATTTCATCAATCAAGATTTCTAAAGTCTGATTCTTACACCCTTTCTTTTAATTACAGCTGAAGGTCTCATCAAAATTCATATTGAGTGATTATTTCACAAAAGAATGCTGCAACATTATGCCAATTTGCTAAAAACAGTTGTTGATTCTAATATTCTTACTACACAAAAGAATGTCCTCAGATTACCTCTAGTATTCTCTCCAAAAAGGTGAAACTTTTTGCGAAAAAGAGGTAAAATTCAAATCTTTTAGTGTGGATCAACCAAAAGGATGTAAGAAATGTCCTCAATATGATCAGTGAAAGAAATCTTCAATGATGTTAAAAAGCCAGAAGCAAATTGATATTGATCATGGCTATGACGCATGTTTAAAGACAGCTATCTGGCAATCAGGCAGTGGAAATATCTCGAGCTATAAAAAGAATCCACTCAATCCATGTCTTCTCATTCATTTAAAGTTGCAATCAAATATCCGCAAAAGGGATCTCTCAATTGTCGTCAAGATGAAGACGAATATGCGAGTTAGACCCCCGGGGCCAAAGAAGATTTGAATCATCTCCGAGATGAAGGAGTTTGTGAAGGATCCTTCCATGGAAAGTTCAGATCACCGTCGAGATGAAGGCGAGTGCAATGAACCTACCTTCAAACCCTAAAAAATATTTGATTTCTGCTATCATCTAAAGACCTTTTGAGCCAATAACTCCAATAGAATTCCTGCAATAAATGAAGTATCGAAACATCTCCAAGGTGAAGGAGTTTGTGACGTACCCTTCCCTGAAAAAGAGAGAAAAGTCAGGAAACATCCAAAATGAAGGATGATGTGAAAAGCCGAGAAAGTTCAGTGACTCAAAAAGAGTGCAAAAAGATCATCATGGGAAAAACCCAGATATTGAACTGCCAAAATTGCCAGAAGTCATCTTTTCTCATGCAAAATTCTTTTATCAATATCTTTTCATTTCTCACTTTTATGAAATTAAAAATATTTCTTCTCTTCTCATATCAAGGAAATGGATAGCTTCCTTGAAGAAAATCATCAACGCTAAAATTTTGAATTTGACTCTTAGAACTGAGGAGTTAACCTCATTGGAGGAAATACTCTAGGTAAGAAAGGGAATATCTTTGCACATACATGCACATTTCCAAGCGTTTGAATGAACTATAATTTTATATTATTGGCAAAATTTTCTAGCTATTCCAAGAATGAAATAAACATTCAATATTCATTTTGATGCAACCTAGCGTTGTTTATATCTTCCAGAAGAGTTGCCTCATTTAGTTGAAGTATCTCTTCTCGTCCCATCATGGTTTCTTCATTTGAGAAATCCATATGGTAGATTTTCCCCACTCAGGTTAAGGGTCAAGCCTGAACCTTCTGCGAGAGGTCATTGATTTCAAAAGCTATTTCAGTCTCAGCAATGAGACGCCCCATTTCTTCCCCTTTTCAAAGCTTTAGGGAACCCTATTTTCCTCCTTTCGCAAAATCCCCTTTCGGATTTGTTCGTCCAAATTCCGAAGGTCCCATTATGGTTTCTCCATTTGAGAAATCCGTATGATAGATTTCCCCCACTCAGGTTAAGGGTCAAGCCTGAACTTTCTACGAGAGGTCATTAATTTCAAAGGCTATTTCAGTCTCAGCAATGAGACACCCCATTTCTTCCCATTTTCAAAGCTTTAGGGAACCCTATTTTCCTCCTTTCGCAAAACCCCTTTCGGATTTGTTCGTCCAAACTCCGAAGGTCCCATCGTGGTTTCTCCATTTGAGAAATCCGTATGGTAGATTTCTCATTCAGATTAAGGGTTAACCCTGAACCTTGCTTCGCAAGGTATCTTTCTTTCTTAGGTTTGGGTTAAACCTGAATCTCGTTTCGGTGAGATTCCTTGTTTTGACGAGATGTTTTCTTCGAGTCCCATCATGATTCTTCCCATCAAGGAATCCATGCTTTGTATATCCATCCAGGATAGGATCCTACTTGAGCTTCATTTCACGAGGCATTTTCTCAAAAATGTCTCATCAAGGTCCTCATGTATTCTCTTTCTCATTCAATTCATCTTGATATATCTTCGTCCCATCCAGGTTAAGGGCTAAACCTGAATCATTCCAAAAAGAGTATCTTGTCTCACCCATGAGACCTGATCAAAATTCTGATTTTCCACCATTTCGAGATTTTCACCCAAAGTCCCATCACGATTTCCTCATTTTCTACTCAATTATATCATTTTCGAGCATTTCATCTCACCAAAACCATTCAGGATAAGGTTTTAAACCTGAGAAGTCATATTTTCAAAAATGATTCTTCCACACCCGGTTCAGATCTGCTGACTGAGGCATTTTCAAAATTTAGAGTATTATCTTTGCCACTAAGCTCGGCTTTCAACCGGCTTAGTAGCAAAGAGGGGCATCTATGAACACCCCAAATTTTTCAAAGTTTTGTAAAAATAACCTTTTTGCCTCTGGTTCCATCTCCTGAGAAAATCAAAGCCAAATTTCAATTATTCTTCAGATCTTCCAGGTTAAATTCCATGTTGATATATTCAAACTCGATTTCGAAGTCGGACCCAATGTTTTAAATCCAAATCTGAGCCTCGTTATCCAAATTTTTAAACTAAAATTTCAAATTACCAAAATAACCTTTTGAAAGGCTCAGACAATCCATCCGGTATCCGTTTCGATCCATCTTGTTATATTCATCGATTCGAGGTGTAAAACTTGAATATTTTCTCAAAACTTGGGTCCAAACCCATTTTCTGAAGAAATCAAACCCAAATTTCTCAGAAAACCCTTCCCTTTGTAAATATTTCTGAAAAATTCGAAAATGATTTATAAATCCTTTACTTTTCTTAGCTTTATATATAAAATGAAGAAAAAGGGGAAAACAAAAGATAAAAAATAGAAAAAATATAATAATTGATCAAGTAAGCCTCTTTTTGCAAAATCATTTTGGTAAAACCCTCTTTTTGCAAATTTTTCTAAAAACAACTCTCTTTTGATTTTCATTTAAAATTTTAAGGTTTTCAGAAAAAAAAACCCCCTTCTCTCGAAACTTCTTCCCCTTTCTTTATAAAAAGATGCAAGGGGAAGAGGGGTCGGAACTGCCTCTCACCCCCGCACCCCTCTTCTTCTTGCAGCAGCCACTCTTCACCTTGGCACCCTCCTCCTTCTCGAGGATTCATCGTTTCCCTGGTTTTATTCTCTTGTTTGGAAGAGTCAGATCTATCCAACATTTAGAAGAAAGACTCTTCTCTTGCGCAGCTTCCAGAAGGATCATCTCCTTTTCCTCTCGATCCTCTTTTTAGTTTTCCTCTCTTCGTTTTGGGTTCTAAAGAAAACCCCATAGCAGCACTGCCTCTTCTCCTTTCTGGCACTAAAGTTTTCTTTTGATTTCTTGTTTTCGTCCCAATAGACGCATACCCTGTAAATCCAATTTACATATAGTAAATCGGTTTACACAATGCGATATAAATGGAATGCTTACATTCCAACAGTTTTCTTTTTTTTTCTTTTATCGCCTCTCGATCTTGATTATCTATTGATGTTCTGATCTCTCTTTTTACACCTTATTTGTTTTTGGGTAAATCGATGGTTTAGAACCCCTCCCTTGAAGCTTCTGAACAGGAAGCTCTTCCCCACCTGATCTCCTTCATTTTTTCCTTTTTTTTATCCTGGTTCTTCCCCAGCCGGCTAATAGGAGTCGATCAATCCCGAAGGTTACAGGTAAGTACTCTTCCCCTTGCTGCCATATCAATGGAGCTACTGGACTCCAACACTTGCTTTATTCTTTTCTCTTCAAAATTTTCTTTATGTTTAAATGAGTTTGAATGTTCATCGGTTCAACATTTTCTTTTTTTCTCTCTCTCTATTTTATGATCTTAATTTTTTCTGTTGATATTATAGATCTGGCATCCCCTTTTCGACACTTTGTTAGCATTACATTCCGATCTGTAGTTTACTCTGTTTTCCCTTTAACTTATTCTTTTTTTTTTTGCAGTTAATTCATGCTTTCCTACCGATGATCGACTGGTTTTCCCTGTCCATGCTTTTATCCTTCTTTTTTTTTTAAGAATCATCATTCCGTTAGATACTTCTGCATTTTCTGTTGTGGATTCGTATCATCGATGCTTGACAACTTCATTACTGGCATATTATATGAGTACTTTTGGGTTTTACAACGCATAGCCATCTCTCCATTACATTATGTATAACTTCACCTCTATTCCATGTTTTTAGCGTATGCATCACCTCTGATTTTGGCATTTTGCATCAATCCATGTATGTCTCGTGTGGATTTCCCTGTAGCATCTCACATGCATGCAGTATTGTACATTACATTTGTTCAACTCTCTCTTTCAGTATTTAGTCATTTATATTTCTCTTTGGCATCGTATATGCTCTCTTTGTCTTTTACTTTGTGTTCTTGAGATGGACACTTAAGCCTCCCAGCATATTATGCAAGTTATTACTATCATCGAACACAAGGACGACCTGGCTGGAGCAACAGTTGGACAACTAAACTTCTTATTAGGAGCATTAGCAAAAGATCGTGGTCCGGCTAAAGTCTAGAAGCTGCCACAGGATCCTTTTTCTGCATTCAGGATTTACTAAGAAAATCTCTCATCACCGATGGTTCTAGCTATTAATGATTAATAATACAACCCACCATAAATTGCCAGAGGTACTACAAAAGTTAGAGGATGAGAAGGGTTTCGGCTGGGGGGTTGGTGCATCTGGCCCCTGCTGATTACAAATTGTGGCAAAAAAACCAGCCAGTTATCTTACTCTCTGTTGCCTCTATTGAATAGGCATATCTGGGAAGTAAGGCATGTTTAGTCATCTTAGAGGGGATGGTAAGGTAAAACCATGGTTTCCTATGGTAGATTTATTGATGCATTCTTTCATCCCTGTCCTTTTTTTCTTTCTTTCTTTTCTCTCTCAAGACTGGTAACATTTTGTTTATTTTCTACAGGGTCGTAGGATCGAGATTCATCCTCATGCTCAGTTTAAAACAAGATCCATTGAAAATCGGGATGACTTCTCCTTTTCAAGGTGTTCCTGTAGCACCTGCATGAGAATATTTGATGTTCCATTTTGGTATTTGAGTACCTTTAACAATTATAGGATTAAATCAGACTTGAGATCATATCTCCCTACTGCAGCACAACTATATCCATATTAGCTCGATGCAATTTACAAAATCTGTGGATCTAGCTAATTAGCAAGCCTGATTAAAGTTCTGATGCATCTATTGGTTTTCCCTCTCACTTATATTTCTATGGTTTCCCTGTACGTATATCAGTGTTTATATAACAATCCTGATATCCATATCATTCATGATATATTTATCTCTGAGTTGGTCTCTGCGCATGAAATTCACCCAAGGCACCCCTAAGGTCATAAGTGTTCTGCTTGGGACATGTTCTCAAAGTTGAGCAGATGTTGAAGAAGGAGGGTAGCGCTAATGTCGCCATCATCTGCCATTCAGATTTCATGTTACTGTTAAATTGTTGAACTCTATTGCAAGTATCCCTGAAAAAGATAAAATTGCATTTTGATTCTTCATCAGGTGACTTGATCTCTCAAAACATTTAGGGTGATAGGCAGAAACATAATGACAGGATGAAGAAATAGAATCAGATGCATTTCTTTATTTTCTTTTTCGTCTGAACTTGGTTCACCTTTCCTACTTTCTGAGAGCAGTTGCTCGTCACTTTTTTTTTTACATTTCCATCTCTTAGGGAATCCATACCATAACCATTCTAGTTACATAATCCATTTGTGCATCTATTTGTCTTGTTTGAAATTGATCATTTCCAAAATGCTGGAAGAGACAGGTAAATCTCTTCTCTTCAGAGTTAACAGGTATTGCATCTCAAAAACCCTCACCTCTTGTTTCCTCTTAAATTGTATTATGATTCTCATTTCATCGTTTTTTCTGTTGCATCTATATCCTTTCAGTTGAATAAATTTTGCTGTCTTACTAGTAGATATTGGTCCTTGGAGCTGTGATCCAACTCTTTAGTGATATAGGACTAGGACTATGCTGAGTCCAATTCCACGTTTTATCAAATAACAATCAGATCAAGTGAACATCTGAATCAAAATCCAGAATTCTGAGGCAGAGCATGATATAAAGAAGAAATTTTAAGAGCCTGAGAGGGCTGGAACAAGCTTTACCTTGTTAATAGACAAGAAAAGGGGAATCGTGTTTGGCTCACGCTCTAACTCCTAATCTAGAATGTTGTGAGAAAAATGATTTGTTTGCAGGTATTAAAAGCAATCATTTCAACATGCTGAAGACGCTCCGTCTCAAGGGATGGAAGAACTACATAAAACTCTGGCTGAAACGTTGGTATCTACTTCTAAGTATGTCAAATATTGCGGATTATATGGGACAAATGGTTACAACACTGGATAAATTGAGGATCCTCATTCGGGTAACTTCTCTGAGTTGCAATTGATCCCAGCTGGAGGGTCATAGTCAATGTTTGTGAAGGTTTATTATATTACGGCTAATTGATCATAAGAGATCAAGTTAAGAGGAGTTGCTGCCGAGCTTTGAGATGTTGTCTTCTTTCCTTTCATACAAGGGATGGCATTTGCTTTGGATACTTCATTGGGTTGATTCAATATTCTGCTGGCCGAATGACCATGTTGTATTGGAATTGGGTCTTTGTCAGATAAAAACTCTTTTATGAGATGAACAATGTCTTGACTTTGCATCTTTTCTATAATTTCCAGATCTCCTGATGGTGTTGTGGCTGCTAAAGCCAATGGAGCTCAAGCAAATGGGGTCATATTGGATTTCTGGTTTTTACTCTGGTAGCAGGCATCTGCTTATGCATTGTGCTCATTTTTTTTTGTATGTGTTCCTTTCTTTATTATTCATTTTTTTTTCCTGTTAAACATAAGCATCTGAAGCAGGAAGATAAAATGAGCACACCTTCAGCACTGCAATTTTGAGCACATATACATCCCCGTGGCATATGTTAAAACTTATCTGATGTAGATCATTTGTATATTGAATAAAAATGCTTGAAAGTTTGTTCATATCATGATTATGTGTTACTTCCTTAGCCATCACAATGTATGCCAGATATAGCATCAGCTTTACCATGTTCCCACACACAAAATTCTACACTCTTGTCATTCACCTACTTGTGATAACATACCACACTCATCACTTTCAGCATGTCTCCATTATTGAACATTCATGCTGATTCCAATGCATTTGCTAACGGAGTATTTCCCAGTTTTCTATCTTAGCAATGCACTTGAATTTGTTGGCTATTGAGTATATTTCCATTAATGGGTTGGCAATACATTTACATTCATCAAATTGCTGAAATTATCGAATCTGCATACTAGCAGTACCTCTTGCTAGTCCCTAATTATTTTCAGTTTGTATATTAGTCATGTCCTTTTGTTAATCATTGCACCCATCGTGTTTTGCATGATAATAATGCATAGCCACCGTATTCTTTCTTTTCTATGGTGGTCCATCAAGAACCACCATAGTCGCTATATTTCATGGTGGTTCATCATGAACCACCGTGGTCTCCTTTCTTTTTTTTAACAGTTTGTCAAAAACTACTACAGTAGTTACCTTTTGCAATGGTTCACAAAGAACCTCTGCAATCCTTCTTGACTATAGTAGTTCATTAAGAACTACTATAGCAGTTTTTCTTTCACAGTGGTTCACAATGAACCACTGGATCCCTTCTTTCCTATGGTGGATCATCAGAAACTACCATATTTCATGTTGGACCGCTCTGGTTCTTGACTTCACTCATTGTATATGCCTTTCTCATTCTAAACATAGCATCTGGTATTAGAATCAACACAATCACATACAATTTTGCTCTCAACAAAGTGTTTTCTCCTGCATTATGCAAACTCATTTCTTTGCAGGGAAGTCATGGAAAATCTTCTCAGATTAGAGAAGTTGTTCCAAATTTTAGTTTCAAAACTTGCAAATAACTTAGATATCAATGAGGATTTGCATTTTCAATTCTTAGATAGAATGAATGAGCATTGTAAATATCATGAATTACTTATTTTCATGCTTTTTTTGCTTTTATTTCTCAAAATCTCACAATGGTGAAACACGAATGACACGTGCAGTATTTCGTAAGAGGTAATTAATCCTAAGTTGATGATTTACATCAATGGCCATAGTCAGGATGTAAACAAAACTTAGGATTTTTATCTTTTATAAAATAACACTGGATCCACACTGGATCCTTTTTCAAAATATATCATATTTTCTTAAAATATTTCCCGCTTTTATCAGAGTTTGGTCTAGAATTGATTCAATACGTATACCGATGGCCATAGTCAGGGTATACTGAGAGTTAATTTCTTTCTAAACTCTATAAAAGCACCAAAATATGTTTGACTCTTCATTTGAATTTAGATATGATTAGTATATAATACATTCAATGACCATAGTCAGGAGTGTATTATATCATTAATCTTATTTACATTCATTTAAAGAATGAAATATGATTTTCAAATCCAATTTCAAAATTATTTAAATCCGTTCATCATTTAGGATAGAATTGCATCATATTTTCAAAATTCTTTTCAAAATCCAAGTGATCTTGAATATCTTTCTTCAATTTCTATTTCAAATTCATTAATTCTATCTCATTTTTAAAATCCGATTTCAAAGTCCAATTTGACTTTGAAATTTCAAATTTATATTCAAAACCCCATTCAAATTCAAAGTTCAATTTAACTTTGAAATTCTTGATTCATCTTCTAAATCCCATATTCAAGCTTCAAATTCAAAGTCCAATTTGACTTTGAAATTCATTTGTATACTCAAAATTCAATCCTTAAGTCAGCATTGAAATTCCAAATTCATTGTCTAGATTCAAATTCAAATTCAAATTCAATTCAATATCTCAAAATTCCATTTTCAAAATTCAGTTTAACTTTGAAACCTCTGATTCATCTCCTGATTTTAAATTCAGAATCAAGTTTATTTTCTTATCTTCAAAATCAAAGTTTATTCAGAATCAAGTTTATTTTCTGGGTTTCCAAAAACCCAGATCCATCTTCAAAAGTCCCTTTTGGACTTTCAAAATCCAAATCCAAAGTTAGATCCCAATCCCAATTTGGATCCAGATTTTCAAGTACAATCTCCACTTATTGGATCTCAAACTTCAGTTCCAAAATTACATCTTGGATTCCAGGTCTTAAATCCAATTCCATTTAAAGATCCAGAGCTCAAACTTCCTCTTGGATCTCAGACTTCAGATCCAAAATCCACTTTAGGATCCAAAATCCAACTTCATCTTAGATCTCAGATTTTAGATCCAAATTCCATTCCAAATTTCAGATCCAACTCCCATTTAGGATTCTAAATCCAGAATTCAATTTTAAATCTCAACTCTATTTAGAATCCAGACCTTGGATTCAAATTCCATCTTAAATTCCAGATTTCAAATAAACTTCTATTCCCAATTCCAATTCTTAAATCGAATTCCATTTCATTTCAGATTTCAGAATCTAAGTTTATCTTGATTCCAAAAAATTCTAAAAACCCATTTTATTTCCCAATTCCATTTGGATTTCTCATTTCAAACTTCAAAGCTAGAATTCATTTCCATTTCAAACATTCATCCAAGTTCAAAACTCTAAATCAAAGTCCATTTATGACTTTGAAATTTCCTTTCCTCTCATTTTATCTCAACTTCAAAATCATTTCTGTTAAAAGTTCTAGATTATTTTCCCAAGCTATGATTATTCTAAGAACTCAGAATTTTAAATCTTAAATTCTGAGTTGGAAACCATTTCTTTACTCTATTCATCTCAGAAATACTTGGAGATTTCCAAAATCATTTTTCGAAAGAGCATACATTCTCGCATTTGCACAAGCATGATTCTTTGTGCATTTAGACTTAGGATAAAATTCTTAGATGATATTTTAGCAAAGCAAAAAGGCATAAAATTCGACCCTTGGTTCGATTACCCCTGGTAAAGGCGCCAGGAACGGTCGAACCTCGTACCGACGAACGAATCTCGTCTCCCAGTTTTCCCACAAATATTTCAAAACGGAGGCGAGTTATTTTCTTAAGTATCTTCAAAATTAAGGTCAAGTGAGACCCCGCAAATAAGTTCCTCTTCTCTTCTTTTTTTTTCTTTTCTCTTCTCTCTTTCTTATCTTTCATTTTTTTCCTTCAAAAAAGGAGGAAATAGAGGTTGGAAAGGAAAAAAGAAGAAAAAGAGAGAATATTACGAGAAGAAAATTTTTGCGATGATCACAAATACAAACCTCTATTTGAATGTATTATAATGTTTTTAATGTATTGCAATACTTGATGTGAATGATTTGAATGTATAGAAATGTATTGCAATGATTTGAATGTTTTGAATGTATTATTGCAATACTTGACGTGAATGATTTGAATGTTTTGAATGTATTATTGCAATACTTGATGTGAATGATTTGAATGTTTTGAATGTATTATTGCAATACTTGATGTGAATGATTTGAATGTATAAAATTGTATTGCAATGATTTGAATGTTTTGAATGTATTATTACAATACTTGATGTGAATGATTTGAATGATTTGAATGTATAGAAATGTATTGCAATGATTTGAATGTATTATTGCAATACTTGATGTGAATGATTTGAATGTATTATTGCAATACTTGATATGCATGATTTGATTGTTTTGAATGTATAGAAATGTATTGCAATGATTTGAATGTTTTGAATATATTATTGCAATACTTGATTTGATTGATTTGAATGTTTTGAGAGTATTACTGCAATACATGATGTGAATGTTTTGAATGTATTATTACAATACTTGATGTGAATAATTTTAATGATTTGAATGTATTGCAATACTTGATTTGAATTATTTGAATGTATTGAAATACTTGATGTGAATGATTTGAAACAATTTGAATGTATTGCATGACATTTTTTATTTGTTAGAATATGGTTCGTGGAGGTTACAATGGTCGTTCATCTAGTGGTAGCCAGTCTCAGCCTTCATCTTCATGGGCTTCTTTGATAGGTATATCATTTAACTAATTGGATACTTGATTAGTTGAAATGTGCATTCTGAGAATTTCTAACGTAATTTTTTACAGATGATGTTTCGCCTGTACGTGACCCACCTACACCAGTTGATCATACAAATTAGGAGTCAACACAGGATACAGGGTCTTCTCAGTCTGGCACAAGAAGACTCATTCAAATAGTGTATATCGATAATCGACCGTAAGTATTTCATTTTCACTTATTACATATCTTATAAATATTGTATATTGATATTTACTGTGTACCAATTCATGTGCAACACGAGGTTTGAGCCACAAGAAGTAGTATGCGATATTAGGAATTCACTACTTCAACATCTACCAGGACCGGTCGCTCAATGAAAAGAGTATCCAAAAGAGGTGATAGACAGATTGTGGTCCTCATTCACGGTATACAGTTGTTTGTCATAGTTAATTTTTTTTATATTTAATTTTTTGTTATAGTCATGTCTACTAACTTTCTGAATATATATAGGCTTCGAATCGCTTCGCGACTACGATGGAGGAACATGATGCAAGGAAGGTGTGGCAGAAGGTGGCTGCCAATCGATTTGTAGACATGTTGCACAATATAAAGACTGCAACAAAAAAAACATCCGGCCTAATAGATGATCCACTATAGTGGAAGGGCCATGGCCCTATTACTATCAAGAGAGATTATTGGGAAGGAATATGCGACAAGTGGGCTGGGGATGCATTTCAAAACCGCTCAGGAAAGGCTGCACAAAATTGAGCGAAAATGCCCGAAGCCCATCTACACACAGGTGGATCTAGGACTTTTAGGAGCCACCAGAAGAAAATGGTAACTCATCAATATATATATATATATTGTCAATTTTATAAGTATTGTTGCAAACCTTTTAACTAAATCTTTTATAATTTCACTTCGCAGGAAGCAGAAAAATGAGGCATTGTGCCATACATGGATGTGTTTGTTGAAACACATAAACGTAAGACCACGAGAGAGTTCGTATCAGAAAAGGCGAGAGCGACAGTGGTATATATTTATTTTATTAATAAACATTGTAATAGACAAGTTACTATGAATTACATTATCACAAATATTGTAATTCTTAATTATTAATTCATATTCTAATCATTACATTGTAGGAGTCATACGAGCAACAAATGGTACAACGATATGACAATGACTCCACTCAGCATCCTCCTTTTGATCCTGCAGCATGGGTGACTGCAACTGGTGAACCCAAAAAGGGTCGTGTGTTCGGGTTTGGGAATAACATGAACACCACACCAGTCGTTGCCTCCTGCAGCCCAGACCCACAAAGTTCTCCCGCCAGCATCAATTCTCAACGTCCTAATGACCCCGCTATGTCTTGGGATAGTGTCTGTCAGCGTCTTGAGGACAAAATGCAATACTTTTTAAATGAAGCCATTCCCAACATTGTCCGTAATGAGTTGTGCAACTTTTTCAGGACAGAGGAACTTCGTCTGCATTCAACATGAGCTCCGGTGCCCGTTAGGTATACAGTTTTTTTGCTGCCTTAGAACACATATGAGCATGATAGAATCACATATGAAGTTTTATTACTGCTTTATAACACATATGAGCATGATAGAATCATGTATAAAGTTATTTTACTGCCTTAGAACACATATTAGCACTATAGAATCACATATAAAGTTTTTTTACTGCCTTAGAACACATATGAGCATGATAGAATCACGTATGAAGTTTTTTTACTGCCTTAGAACACATATGAGCATGATAGAATCACATATAAAGTTTTTTTATTGCTTTATAACACATATGAGCATGATAGAATCACGTATGAAGTTTTTTTATTGCTTGATAACACATATGGGCATGATAGAATCACGTATAAAGTTTTTTTACTGCCTTAGAACACATATGAGCATGATAGAATCACATATAATTTTTTTTACTGCCTTAGAGCACATATGAGCATGATAGGATCACATATAAAGTTTTTTTACTACCTTATAACACATATAAGCATGATAGAATCACATATACAGTTTTTTTACTGCCTTAGAGCATATATGAGCATAGTAGAATCACATATACAGTTTTTTTACTGCCTTAGAGTATATATGAGCATGATAAAATCACATATATAATTTTTTGCCTGCCTTAGAATACATATGAGTATGGTAGAATCACATATACAGTTTTTTTACTACCTTAGAGCACATATGAGCATAGTAGAATCACATATACAGTTTTGTTACTGCTTTAGAGTACATATGAGCATGATAAAATCACATATACAATTTTTTGCCTGCCTTAGAACGCATAAGCATGGTAGAATTACATATACAACTTTTTGACTGCCTTAGAGCACATATGAGCATGATAGAATCACATATACAGTTTTTTTATTGCCTTAGAACACATATGAGCATGATAGAATCACATATGAAGTTTTTTTACTGCTTTATAACACATATGAGCATGATAGAATCATGTATAAAGTTTTTTTACTGCTTTAGAACACATATGCGCATGATAGAATCACATATAGAGTAGGCTATATTTCAGTATATTTTGTTTATCAATATTGACATGTCTTTTCTCGTGTAGGTTGCTGGCGATAATCAGCGTAGTGGAGCTGAAGGGACAAATCGAAACACTGAATAAGAGGACGCACAAAATCTTGACGATGATTAAATTTAAGTGTTGAATTTATTCTACCTTCTTTTTGTTTAAAAAATGTAAGTGTTAAATTGTAAATAATTAGAACTTGCAAATTCTATGGTGGATCGATTAATTGTTTCCGTTTTTTTTATATGTATTTTGATGTGTACTTTATTTTTTATTCACAACAAATATAAATTATACAGGAAATATAAATTATATCACGAGAAATTTTTTCTCGATATTTAATTTTCAATTTTTTTTTTGCGATGGATTAGCAAAGGATATATCCGTCGCTAATTACTATGGGCATTGAATTTAGTGACGGATTAGCGACAGCTATAAATTCATCACCAAACCGAAGTCGTCGTTTAGTGATGACGGCCTTGAAAAGGATTTTGTCATTCATTATTCGGTCGCAATTTAGCGACGGACCTAGCGACAGATACAGTCTGTCACTACTTAGCGACGAAATGGGCGACAGATATATGCCATCTCTTATTAGCATCAAAAAATTCATGATGGAAGTTATCCGTCGCTAATCCATAGCTAAGTTGTTTAGCGATGGATTAGTGTCGGATTAGCGACAGATTTAGGTCGTCGCTAATCCGCTGGTTTGTTGTAGTGAGTGTTTGACATTTTGTTCAAGATATATACTTACAAGATATTGAAATTAACCAGATTCAATAGATCATCAAGGATTGATGATGGTGATTATCATGTGGAATGTGAGATGCCCATGTTAACAAGAAATTGTCCTATTGTGGTCGGTTGAATAGCCTACTATGTACCCAAAATTGCTCGATCGATCGACTCATTTTTTACTTCATGCTTGCTTAGCTACAGTTGCAGGCTTCAAAAATGAAGTAAAAATTGAAACTTTGTATATGATCCTTTTAGTATCAATGAGTTACAAATACAACTCTTTTCTTCCACAAAACAACAGAGGCCATTCATAGTTCTCTTGATCATCAATGTTGGCCAAACACACTAGAAGCGAGTTACATTATGCCCAATCTCTCATGAATTGTTGCAAGCCTTGTGTAGAGGACATGACCCACTAGATTTCACATGGTTGGTAGACATGAACCCCTTCCACTCTTCAAGGAAGGCTCTCAAGTCTGTCAGCTTTGCCTTTATACTCCTACGTACAGCCGTTTGCATGCATTGTGTTCATTTCCCTCAATTCCTTGTTCTTTTGGCAAAACCCATCAAAGTAAATTGTCTAAGAATCCTTCCCCCAATTCCTTGATTACGACACCCAGTTAGGTTTTTATAAGATGTAAAAATGAAAGGTTTATAATTTTCAAAAATATTCAATGATTAAAAAATCATCTTTTTATAAAAAAAAACATGATTCAAGTGTCTTTTCTTAGCAAATCAACCATGCCCAACACATCTGCAGGGTTAAATCTGCAAAAATCATCTCTAAAACCCCTATTCACTGGTAGAAGCCTGCCTCTCAGACTCAAAAGTGGTCAGACAACTATCACTTTCTTATATATATATATATATATATATATATATATATATATATATATATATATATATATATATATATATATATATATATATATATACTTTATGCAATCTTCTTTTGATATATTACACTTAAAAAAATATATTGACTCATTTAAGCTAAGCGAATATATTGCTCATGACTCGCTCGTCAGCTATCACTACAACAAACCAGTGAATTAGTGATGACCTAAATCCGTCGTTCAACCATCGCTAACCAGATTAGTGATGGATTAACGTAAGATTAGCGATGGATATCTTCCATCATGAATTTTTTGACGCTAATAAGCGACGACATATATCTGTCGCTAAGTAGCGACATACTGTATTTGTTGCCAGTTCTGTCGCTAAGTTGCGACAAAATAACGAATGACAACTTCCGTCGCAAGGCCGTCGTTACTAAACGACGACTTTATTTTGGCAACGGATTTATAGTCGTCGCTAATCCGTTGCTACCTTCAACGGTAATAATAAATAGCGACGGATATATCTGTTGCTAATCCATCGCAAACAAGGAAAAAATTAAAAATAAATATTTGAAAATTAAATATCAAGAAAAAATTTCTCATGCTACAATTTATATTTCCTGTACAATTTATATTTCCTCTGAATAAAAAACAAAGTACATATAAAAATACATATAAAAGAAAACAAAAATAATTAATCGTTCCACTTTAAAATTCGCAAGTTTTAATTATTTACAATTCAACATTTACATTTTTGAAAACCAAAAGAAAGTAGAACAAATTCAACACATTAATCTAATCATCGCCAAGATTTTGTGCATCTTCTTATTCATTGCCTTGATCTGTCCCTTCAACTCCACTACGGTGATTATCGCCAGCAACCTACACAAGAAAAGAAAGGTCAGTATTGATAAACAAAATATATTGAAATAAATTATACACTATATGTAATTCTATTATGAATGATATGTGTTCTAAGGCAGTAAAAAAACTCTATATGTGATTATATCATGCTCATATGTGTTCTAAGGTTGTTAGAAAAACTCTATATGTGATTCTACCATGCTCATATGTGCTCTAAGGCAGACAAAAAGCTGTATATGTGATTCTATCATGCTCAAATGTGTTCTAAGGCAGTCAAAAAACTGAATATGTGATTATATCATGCTCATATGTATTCTAAGGTAGTAAAAAAAACTTTATATGTGATTCTATCATGCTCATATGTGCTCTAAGGCAGGCAAAAACTTTATATGTGATTCTATCATGCTCATATGTGTTCTAAGACATGCAAAAAACTGTATATGTGATTATATCATGCTCATATGTGTTCTAAAGCAGTCAAAAAACTGTATATGTGATTCTACCATGCTCATATATGCTCTAAGGCAGTCAAAAAACTGTATATGTGATTTTGTCATACTCATGTGTTCTAAGGCATGCAAAAACTGAATATGTGATTATATCATGCTCATATGTGTTCTAAGGCAGTCAAAAAAACTTTATATGTGATTCTATCATGCTCTTATGTGCTCTAAGGCAGTAAAAAAACTTTATATGTGATTCTATCATGCTCACATGTGTTCTAAAGCAGGCAAAAAACTGTATATGTGATTATATCATGCTCATATGTGTTCTAAAGCAGTCAAAAAAACTGTATATGTGATTCTACCATGATCATATATGCTCTAAGGCAGTCAAAAAATTGTATATGTGATTCTATTATGCTCATATGTGTTCTAAGGCAGGCAAACAACTGAATATGTGATTATATCATGCTCATATGTGTTCTAAGGCAGTCAAAAAAACTTTATATGTGATTCTATCATGCTCTTATGTGCTCTAAGGCAGTCAAAAAACTGTATACGTGATTCTATCATTCTCACGTGTTCTAAAGCAGTCAAAAAACTGTATACGTGATTCTATCATGCTCACATGTGTTGTAAAGCAGGCAAAAAACTGTATATGTGATTCTACCATGCTCACATATGCTCTAAGACAGTCAAAAAACTGTATATGTGATTCTATCATGCTTACATGTGTTCTAAAGCAGGCAAAAAACTGTATATGTGATTATATCATGCTCATATGTGTTCTAAGGCAGTAAAAAAAACTGTATATGTGATTCTTTCATGCTCATATGTGCTTCAAGGCAGTAAAAAAAGTTGTATATGTGATTCAATCGTGCTCATATGTATTCTAAAGGCAGTAAAAAAGCTTATATGTGATTCTATCATGCTCATATGTGTTCTAAGGCAGGCCAAAAAATGTATATGTGATTCTATCATGCTCATATGTGTTCTAAGGCAGGCAAAAAAATGTATATGTGATTCTACCATGCTCATATATGTTCTAAGGCAGTAAAAAAATTTTATATGTGATTCAATCATGCTCATATGTATTATAAAGGCAGTAAAAACACTTATATGTGATTCTATCATGTTCATATGCGTTCAAAGGCAGTAAAAAAACTATATGTGATTCTATCATGCTCATATGTGTTCTAAGGCAGTAAAAACACTGTATATGTGATTCTATCGTGCTCATATGTGTTTAAAGGCAGTAAAAATATTATACTGAAATATTATATAAAAGGTCAGTATTGATAAACAAAATATACTGAAATAAATTATATCCAATGCATGTAAGTTAAGGCAATCATAGTTATATGAAATCTAATGACATGCAATATATCACATGAAACTTTCATACCTGAGAGACACCTGCAATCGAAGTTCCCATGTTCAACAAAAAACTGTTGAACTCAGCTCGAAGAACGTCGGCGATGGTTTCATGAAAGTAGTCACGCATTGTGTTCTTAACGATCTGGCGTACATCATCACCGAAAAAAATAGGATGCTTGGAGCTTATGTCGACGGAAGAAGTCTGTGAGTCATGACTTTAGGAAGCAACGACAGGTGTGGTGTTCATATTACTCCCAAACCCGAACACACGACCCTTTTTGGGTTCATCTGCTGCAGTCACCCATGCTGCAGGATCAAATGATGGATGCTAAGTAGAGTCATCGTCATATCGCTCTACCATCTGTTGCTCATATTCCTCCTATAGAATAATGTTTACAGTATGCATTAATAATTAAAAATTATAATGTTTATGATAACTTGTATATTACAATGATCATTAATAGAATAAATACATATCGTTGTCGTTCTCACCTTCTCTAATACGAAGTCTCCCGTGGTCTTCCGTTTATGTGTTTCAACAAACACATCCTTATATAGTACAATGCCTCATTTTTCTACTTCTTGTGAAGTTAAATGATAAAAGATTTAGTTAACAGGTTTGCAACAATACTTATAAAATTGACAATATATATATATATATATATATATATATATATATATATATATTAATGAGTTACCATTTTCTTCAGGTGGCTCCCAAAAGTCTTAGATCTACCTGTGTGTAGATGGGCTTCGAGCATTTTCGCTCGATTTTGTGCAGCCTTCGCAGAGCAATTTTGAAATGCATCCCCTGCCCACTTGTCGCACATTCCCTCCCAATAATCTCTCCTGATAGTAATAGGGCCATGACTCTTCCACTGTAGTGGATCATCTATTCCGTCAGATGTTTTTTTTGTTGCAGTCTTCATATTGTGCAGCATGTCTGCAAATCGATTGGCAGCCACCCTCTGCCATACCTTCCTTGCATCATGTCCCTCCATCGTAGTCGCGAAGCGATTCGAAGCCTATATATATTTTCAGAAAGTTAGTAGACATGACTATAACAAAAAATTAAATATGAAACACATTAACTATGACAAACAACTGTATACCGTGAATGAGGATCACAATCTGTCTATCACCTCTTTTGGATACTCTTTTCATTGACCGACCGGTCTTGGTAGATGTTGAAGAAGTGAATTCTTAATCTCGTGTACTACATCTTGTGGCTCAAATCTCGTGTTGCACATAAATTGGTACATAGTAAATATCAATATAAAATATTTATAAGATATGCAATAAGTAAAAATGAAATACTTACGGTCGATTATCGATATACACTATTCGAATGAGTCTTCTTATGCCAGACTGAGAAGACTCTGCATCCTGTGTTGACTCCTGACTTATATGATCAACTGGTGTAGGTGGGTCATGTACAGACGAAACATCATTTATAAAAAAATACGTTAGAAATTCTCAGAATGCGCATTTCAACTAATCAAGCATCCAATTAGTTAAATGATATACCTATCACAGGAGCCCGTGAAGATGAAGGCTGGGCCTGGCTACTACTGGATGAACGACCACTGTAAGCTCCACAAACTATATTCTAACAAATAAAAAATGTCATATAAAACATTTAAATTGTTTTAAATCATTCACATCAATGCAATATATTTCAATATATTCAAATAATTTAAATCAAGTATTGCAATACATTCAAATCATTGGAATACCTGCAAATCAATCACATCATTGCAATACATTCAAATCATTCACATCAAGTATTGCAATACATTTAAATCATTCGCATAAAGTATTATAATACATTTAAATAATTCAAATCATTAGAATACCTGCAAATCATTCACATCATTGCAATACATTCAAATCATTCATATCAAGTATTGCAATATATTCAAATCATTCGCATCAAGTATTACAATACATTCAAATAATTCAAATCATTCACATCAAGTATTGCAATACATTCAAATAGAGGTTTGTATTACAAGATTTTGCTCACTAGCTTGAGAATTCTTCCTCATCACTTGTTTGACTTTCATATTCTTCTTCTTCATCTTCTTCTTCTTCATCACCATCCATATATTCATGTCGTTGCAAATTCAATAAAACTTTCAACACTATCCATATATTCATGTGATAACTCATTGTCAACTATCCTATGATACATCCAGTCACGATTTGCAGTTATTTTGTCGTATGATGTTACGAATAGTATCCTAACCAGTTAAAAGAGAATTATCAGAATGTTATGATGAAGAAAATATAAAATTTATCATGCAATATATGATGTCATACAATCACAAGAATCATGATGCGTGCATTGATAACTTAATATTTTCATGTGCAAACTATTCATTAAACGATACATTCACTTGAAGCATGCTTTCATTATACAATTTCACATGTAAGTAATAAAAAAATTGAAAGTAACTACATGCAAGAATGGATACTGTTGAGAAACTCTGTTTTGATGACACATAATATGATACACTGTCGTATTTGATTTTATATGATATGATAATATGTCCTCTTGAAAGATGTTATATTATGACTGAATATGTTTTGCCATAAATCTAACGAGTATTTGATGCAAGGATATCTCATCCAAAAAGGATGGAGACTTCCTGTTCAAGTACAACTATGGTGCAATCATACTCCTTGAAGAAAAAGTTTGATGAGCCATGCATTCCTAAAGATCAACTGATGAGATCGGCTACCTCAAGATGAAGATTTTTTTCTTCTTTAGAGTCATATGTAACAGAACCTTCAGGAACATGCATATTGCATATTACATACTCATTCATAAAAGCTATATCATAAAAGTATACGATAGTTTCAAAAAGCTCTTTTCTGAAAACTAATAATTGTACCTTCTTACAACCCTTTATGAAAAAGGTATTTCGACATGATTTCAAAATGTAATAATTGTACCTTACATCATATACAAGACAACATGAAAAGAAATATAGGAAAAAGACAAAACATGAAATCGGCTACATAAAGAAAAACAAATATAATATGTTTTGAAAAGACTCTAGTTACCTTCTTTAAAGAAATAATTTCAAATATAGGAAAAAGACAAAACATGAAATCGGCTACATAAAGAAAAACAAATATAATATGTTTTGAAAAGACTCTAGTTACCTTCTTTAAAGAAATAATTTCAAATATAGGAAAAAGACAAAACATGAAAATCGGCTACACAAAGAAAACAAATATAATAAAGTTTTTGAAATGACTCTAGTTACCTTTTTACAAACCCATAGAATGTCGACTTACTTGAAGTCATCATTCTGTTTGTATAGCATTAAATACCTCCTGTAAGAAATCCTTGTTAAATATCCTTCTCAAGAATGTCGACTTTTCTTGTAGTCTTCATTCTCTCTGAAGACTTTGAAAAACACAACATAAAGAAAACACTTGACATGACTATGTACAAATAAATATCTCAAAGCACTCATTGTTCTTACACTCATTTAAAGTAAAGAAGTACTTATGTACCTCAAATCATTAATTAGAATAAAGACAAAACTACATAATAGCCTACAATCCAACGTTCAATGTACTATTGTAAGAAATAGACTTTTTACATAAAATATGTATTACCTAAAATATTACAACGACTAATGTACCGTATATTTTACTTTTATGGAAAAAGGCTTTCTCGAATTTCTCTAAAGATGTTTTTGAAATGACATAACATTTCACATCTCAAAAAGGCTACGATTTCAAAAAGTAACGACTACTTTTTTAAAAGCTATATAAGCACACTCAAATAAACTATTCAACAATGGAATGGACATGTGAGCTTACAACGAAAAAAATTCCTATTCATTATTTGAAAAGAGAGCCTTGAAAAAGAAAGAGAAAAAGAAAAGAAAGAAAAGAAAGAAAAGAGAAAAAGTCAAGTGTAGCTCTTTGACAAAGAGTATCCTCTGAGTGACAAACAGAACATTCTGAGAATCCTTCATTCGTGCATTCATATCATTCTGAAGGTTCTATAGGAAGTATTGTAACTCTGTTATTCACTGTTTTCCTTCTTTGTTGAAAGAAGTAGACCTCTGTGAAAGAGGGTGTTGCCCTTCTCTGTTGAGAGAAGAAGACCTCTGTGAAAGAGGGTGTTGTCCTTCTCTGTTGAGAGAAGAAGACCTCTGTGGAAGAGGGTGTGCCCCTTCTCTGTTGAGAGAAGAAGACCTCTGAGGAAGAGGGTGTTGTATTATTTATCCGGTGACTTGGATGTTATAGTGGAAAGCTCAAGTGGTTTGCTTGGGGACTGGATGTAGGTCTGGGTATTGACCGAACCAGTATAAATTCTGTGTTTTATGTGTTGTGTCTTATTGCCTGATTATTTTATTTTATCGATCTTTATCGTATTTCACTATTCACCCCCCCTCTAGTGGAATTTCATTTGGTATCAGAGCAGGTTTGCTGGTTTCGACATAACAAGTCTTCCAGCATAAATGACATCTACCTCTTATGCTCGTGATATTAAAGGTCAACACGCATCTCGTCCTCCTTTCTTCAACGGCTCCAACTATGGATACTAGAAGTGCAAAATGGCTATATTTCTCAAGTCCATAGATTTTGCTGTATGGAAAATTGTTGAGCATCCATACACATCTCTATCCGCAGACTATAACTTATGGTCTGATGAAGAAAAGAAAATGGCAAACCTAAATGCAAAGGCTATGAATGTCTTATATTGTGCCATTGATCAAAACGAATTCAATAGAATATCTATATGTGAATCTGCATATGATATTTGGCATTCTTTAGAGGTTATTCATGAAGGAACCAATAAAGTGAAAGAAGCCAAAATCTCATCTCTTGTCAGGAAATATGAGTTGTTCAAAATGAACAAAGATGAACCCATCACAGAGATGTTTACCAGATTCACCAACATCACCAACGATCTGAAATCTCTGGGTGTAACATATTCCCAGATAGAAAAGGTGAAGAAAATCTTGAGATCTCTCACAACTGATTGGGAGAAAAAGACTACAGCTATTGAAGAAGCTCAAGATTTATCTAAGCTTACTCTGGACGACTTAATAGGCAATCTTATGGCCTATGAAGTCCACATGAAAGAAAGAAGGGAAGAAGAACAACCCTTGAAGAAAACTTTAGCCTTCCCAGCCCTTTCTGAGGATGAAGACTCAGAAAAAGAAACTGAGATTGCGCTACTAACCAGAAAATTTCAGCGCTTTATGAGAAGGAACCGGCTTCCAAATAAGCACAAAGAAAGAAAAGACCCAAAAGAAGATTCTATGTGCTACCAGTGTAATAAGCCAGGTCACCTGAGACGTGACTGTCCTCTTCTCAAAAGAAAATCCAAGACTTAGGAACCAACGAAAAGGTTCTTCAAGAAAAAGGCTCTGCATGCTCAATGGGATGATTCAGAACCATCCACCAGTGAAGGGTCAAATGATGATGAAGCAGAAACCGCCAACATGTGCTTCATGGCAGAAAGCTCTGTAAGTGAATCTCTTGATTTCTCCTTTGAAGATCTTCAAAATGCTTTTCAGGAACTTTTTGAAGAATCAAGGAAAACGATTCTAAAAAATAAACAGTTAAAATCTGAGAATCTAGAGCTCCTTTTGAAAAATGAAAAACTCAGTATTGAAAATTCTGAGCTACAAAAGAAAAATCTTCTTATTACTTCTGAAATCTCATCTACTAGCTCCAAGACTAAAAATCTGCAAGTAGAAATTTCAGAATTAAAAAGTAAAACTGAGAACCTTATGAAAACGGTTTTCAAGTTTACTAAAGGAAAAGAGAACTTGGATAAACTCCTATCCTCTCAAAAAGTCTCTTTCTACAAGAATGATATTGGCTACTCTCATTTCAACAAGCCTTCTTGTATGAATCAAAAGACCACTTTTGTGAAAAGTTCTTCTGAACCAAATAAGGAGTATTATAATTCTAATTTTTTGAACTCCTTTAAGGCTATAGACAAACCCAAATCCAAATGGATATGGGTTCCAAAGTCTAACAAAAAAGGACCCGATTGGGTACCAAAAAGAAATTTTACTTAATGATTTGCAGTCTCCAAACAAGAAGAACAGATGGATTCTAGACAGTGGATGTTCAAAATACAAGACTGGACATTCAGACCTCTTTGCTATTCTTCATAAAAAAGAAGGAGGAACTGTCACCTTTGGAGATAACAACAAAGGTTTGATAATAGGTATTGGTAATATTGGAAATATAGATAAACCTCTTATCAAAGACGTTCTCCTGGTTAAAGGCTTAAAACATAACCTTCTAAGTATTAGTCAAATGTGTGATACAGGTTATAATGTTAGCTTTAATCATAATGCTTGTCTTATAGCAGACACCAACGAAAATATTATCTTAAAAGGTATAAGAAAAAATAATATATATGAACTATACCTAGAAAACATCACAGAACATTGCCTCATAGCTAATAATGACTCTCAACATTTATGGCACGTGAGAATGGGTCATGTCAATTCTAAGTACATGTCTAAATTAGCTAAAGATAAGTTAGTACGTGGGTTACCCAAAATATCTTTTAAAAAAGATTATTTTTATGATGCATGTCAATTAGGAAAACTGTCCAAATCATCTTTTAAATCAAAAAATATCATTTCAAGCAAAAGACCTCTAGAGCTTCTCCACCTGAATCTCTTTGGCCCTTCTAGAGTAGCTAGTCATAATCACAATAAATACGTTTTTGTCATTGTAGATGACTACTCAAGATTTACTTGGGTAATATTTTTGAAAAACAAAAGTGATACGTTTTGTCAATTTGAAATTTTATGTAAAAAATTACAAAATGAAAAATCTTGTTCTATTGTTAAAATCCGTAGTGACCATGGAGGAGAATTTGAAAATGAACTTTTTGAAAATTTTTGTAACTTGCATGGTATTTCTCATAACTTTGCCTTTCCTAGAGCTGCACCTCAAAATGGTGTAGTAGAAAGAAAGAATAGAACCCTTCAGGAATCTGCTAGAACTATACTCCAACACAATAATCTTGCTAAATCTTTTTGGGCAGAAGCTGTTAATACTGCATGCTACATAACAAATAGAGTTCTCATTAGACCCTTATTAAATAAAACTCCCTATGAACTATTCTATGACAAAACTCCAAGAATAGACTATTTCAAAGTCTTTGGTTGTAAATGCTTTATCCTAAACACAAAAGATAGCCTAGATAAATTTGATGCTAAATCTATTGAAGGCATATTTTTAGGATATTCAAGTCATAGTAAAGCATACAGGGTTTTCAATAAGTGTTCTAAGTCTATTGAAGAATCTATGCATGTTAGTTTCTGTGAATCTATTGATCAATCTGTTCATAAGCAAACTAACGATGATGATGTTGAAAGTACAGATTTCTTTTTAGATAACACAGCTAAGTCTAATGAAGATGATCATCAAAGAACATTTGTCGATATCAAAGATCATCCTCAAAAGCAGATTTTGGGAGAACTGACAAAGGGGGTTCAGACTAGAGCTCAACTAGAACGGATTGCAAATATGGCATTCATTTCTCAACTTGAACCAAAGAAGATTGATGAAGCCATCATCGATGAGTTCTGGATGATAGCCATGACTGAAGAACTGAATCAATTCCAAAGGAATGAAGTTTGGGATCTTGTACCAAGACCAAAGGATCATCCAATCATTGGGACAAGATGGATCTTCAGAAACAAGCTAGATGAAACAGGTAATGTTATAAGAAACAAGGCAAGACTAGTAGCTCAAGGATACAACCAGGAGGAAGGTATTGATTTTGATGAAACTTTTGCTCTTGTTGCTAGACTTGAATCTATTAGGATGTTTTTAGCATATGCAAGCTATATGGATTTTAAACTATATCAAATGGATGTTAAAAGTGCTTTTCTAAATGGATTTATAAATGAAGAAGTTTATGTAAAACAACCTCCAGGATTTGAAAATGAATAATATCCAGATCATGTTTTCAAACTTAAACGTGCTTTGTATGGTTTAAAACAAACACCTCGTGCTTGGTATGATAGACTTAAAACCTTTTTGTTAAAAACTGGTTTTTCTGTAGGCAAAGCAGACTCTACATTATTTGTAAAAATAGTGAATAATCATACCCTAATTGTTCAAATATATGTAGACGATATCATCTTTGGATCTTCTAATAGCACTCTTTGTGAAGAATTCTCTAAGTCCATGCAGAAAGAATTTGAAATGAGTATGATGGGAGAACTCACCTACTTTCTTGGATTGCATATTAAGCAAACCAAGGATGGAGTTTTCATCAATCAGTCTAAGTATGCTTGTGAACTTCTGAAGAGGTTCAACATGAACTCAACTACTTCAAAATCTACTCCTATGAGCACTACTACTGTTTTGGACAAAGATGAAGATGGTAAGTCTGTTGATACAAAGGTATACCGAGGTATGATAGGATCACTTCTCTATTTAACTGCTAGCCGTCCAGATATTATGATTCAGTGTTTGCTTGTGTGCTAGATTTCAGTCAAATCCAAAAGAATCACATCTTAAAGCTGTAAAAAGAATAATGAGATATTTAAAAGACAGTTGATTTTGGATTATTCTATTCAAAATCCTCTACATTTGATTTAATCTCATACAGCGATGCTGACTTTGCTGAAAGTAAATCTGACAGAAAAAGCACAAGTGGAACATGTCATATGCTAGGGCACTCACTTGTATCATGGTTCAGTAAGAAACAAAACTGTGTATCCTTATCAACTACTGAAGCCGAATACATTGCTGCTAGCCTAGCCTGTACACAAGTTATCTGGATGAAACAAACCTTAAAAGGTTTTGGTTTAAATTTTGAAAATACAACTATCTTCTGTGATAATACTAGTGCTATAAACTTATCTAAGAATCCTATTTTACACTCACGAACTAAGCACATTCAAATAAGACACCACTTCTTAAGAGAATAAGTCTTAAACAAAATAATTAAACTGGAATTCATACCCATTAATCAACAGTTAGCAGACATATTCACTAAACCATTGAAACATGAAGACTTTACACGAATTAGAAGAGAACTAGGAATATGCAAACTAAGTGACTTATAAATTAATCACACTTATTATAATACTTCTTATAAGTTTTGTTAAAATCTTACTTTAAAAGTTTTTTTTTTTCTTATCAATTTTTGTTAGTCAAACTAGGTTTCCATATTCACGTATACTCTAAACTCTTATAAGACACATTCTTTATGTCTTTCAACTTGTCATCTTTCAAGTACACATCCATTATGACTCCTTGTCCTATCTTTTTTCACTCATATCCATAAAAACTAATTATATTAAAAGCTATCATAACATTGTTCACATCACTCATCTCATAACTCCTTTATTATTTTTGTCCTTTTGTGAAAACTTCTCTTACGATAAATTGATTCACCTTCAACATGATAACATATTAGTTTATGGGAAATCTTGCTTTTCAAATTGGTAGTTAAAATCAAATGATTATTTTGTTTGGTTCTTTTACCTTTTTCTAAAGATCTAGTTGCTATGTTCTCACGTAAATTTTTTTTACTATATCATTTGATATATCATACATTACGTACACTCTATTATATCTCACGTAAATTTTTACTATATCATCTTTTATATCATAGCCTAAAGAACTATCTATTATCATCTCTTCGTGCTTTACATCTTTGTAAAAACACTTGTACTCCACCCATTAGTACGTTTTGTATCACCTTTTTATCTCTCTCTCTCTCTCTACATTATACGAAGCTCCTTTTCATCCGAGACCATGACTCTCTCATATATTTTATATCTCTCTCCAATTGAGACTCATTAAAACCTTGTCCTTCATTTTTTTTATTCTCATTAGTACCTTTAGTACTTTCTCTCTCTCATACGAATTGAGCCTCCATTCTTGTCAATCTGTGTTTATGACTCCTTTACTAGTTTAAAACTTAACTTTATTCTCTAAAAACTATGAACTTCCTCAAATCGAGTTTCTTTAAAAATATGTTTATCAAATAAACAATAATTCATGTCAATCATAACTTTATTTTATGTCTTTTATCTCATATCAATCATGATTTTTTATTACTTCTTATCCTACTCGAACATCCATATATGTCATCTCACTTTTCTCTATGACTACTCTAACTCCTTCCACGCATATCCATAAAAATATTTCTTATATAAGCAATTATTACTCTTCACTCATGAATATCTTTTTGTCTCATCATCTCTCTTACCACTATTCCTAGTCAAAGTGTGTCCCTCTCATATTTACGTATACTCATAAAAATTCCAAATGTGAAGACACATTAATCATGACACATTTTTTAAGGCATTCTTTTCTTTCAAAAATGTCATATCTTTCAAACTACATATCCGTATCACCCTTTATGTCTATTCATTCTTCTTCCACGCATATCAAAATATATACTTATTAAATAACAAATTATTGCCTCTCACTCACTTATCTTTGTTTGTCTTATTCCAAAATCACTCTTCACGAATTTGGAATGCTTCCACATCAAGTAATATCATGTAGAAAAAGTTGTTTGTTTTATTAGGCCATTATTTTCTTCACTCTCTTCAATATGACACTCCATACTCAATTCATGACATTTCTCACTACTCAATAAACTCTCCCATAGTATATTTGTTCAAATCTATGTCCTTCTTAACATACATACCAATATAATACACTATCTTCCACCATTGATTTGATTTGTCATTCACAAGCCCCTTAACTTACAACTCACGAATTTCCTTATTCAAACTACAATCCAAAAATCATTCACTTCCATTGTCATTCAATTATTATCACAATTATTTTTTCTCTTCTATTTAATCGATTGGTTCATTCCTCACCAATACCACTCGTATCTCACTATCTTCATACATACTTTCAAACTCGTTCCTCCTCTCTCAACTCCCTTTTGCAATGGCTTCCTCCTCAAACTCTGCAATCACTGCCGCAGATCTAAGGTATCCAGATTTTTTTCACTTCTACAACTCCCTTTGTTCTCGACCAATTCATGAAGGAAAGTTGGTTCACTATGAAGACTTCATGCTATTTGACCTAGACAGCACTCTCCCCGAACTCAAACACCTACTAGGATCATCATCCCAAGCTGCTTACTATCCTGAACTCGTTCGACTATTCTATACAAATTTTTCTTCTGATCATGAACAAACTACCATCACCACCAAAGTACGCGGACGCCTGATGTTCTTCGATGCTTCCGACCTAGGTAGAATTCTAAACCTTCCTTCTACCGGCACAGACCTCAACAACATCGTACCACTCGAACGATCGGTACTTCGAAAAATTCTTCTCTGCACCAACTGCTCACAACTTCCCTGGCACATGAGGAATCTCCAACCTCATGCTCAACTGCTTGCCCAGATTCTTCTCCATAATATCTATCCCAAGCCTCCACGCAAGGGATTAGTACTAAGAAAAATCTCTCTCCTTATCTACGCAATTTTTTCTTCTACTCCGATAAACTGGTCCAACATTCTTTTCGACCTTTTTATTCGTTATAAAAAATTCCAGCCTCTTCTTTTCGGGTATTTTATAACTCCCATTCTAAAATACTTCAAAGTATCCCTTCACAACGAAGTTATCCTCCATCCCTCTCAGATCCTCGATGCTACTTCCTTCAATCTAAGGTCCCTGCACCTTCCCGGCTCTGATGAAGAAGATCCAACATCCAACTTTGATTACTTCTCTGCACTGATGGATGTCCAGCGTTCGCAGGATCGTATCCTTCGCAATCAAGCCTTGTTGCAGCAGACTCTCCAAACCCGTCAACCGGATCGTGACGCCCGAACACATCAACCTACTCCACCTTCGGAATAAACTTATTTTTTTTTATTGAAATATTTATTATTAGTCTGTAATAACTATCTTACTCTGATCCCTTCCTTTTTGTCTATGACAAAGGGGGAGAAAACATGTCTCCATTATTGGAGAAATACTCGCTTTAAACATTTTTCAATATTTTATAATATTATTATTTCTATGCATAATGTCTTTTTGACAAAGGGAGCATATTTTGTCATCATCAAAAAAGGGGAGAATGTTGAGAAACTCTGTTTTGATGTCACATAATATGATACACTGTCGTATTTGATTTTATATGATATGATAATATGTCCTCTTGAAAAATGTTATATTATGACTGAATATGTTTTGCCATAAATCTAACGAGTATTTGATGCAAGGATATCTCACCCAAAAAGGATGGAGACTTCTTGTTCAAGTACAACTATGGTGCAATCATACTCCTTGAAGAAAAAGCTTGATGAGCCATGCATTCCTAAAGATCAACTGAAGAGATCGGCTACCTCAAGATAAAGATTTTTTTCTTCTTTAAAGTCATATGTAACAGAACCTTCAGGAACATGCATATTGCATATTGCATATTACATACTCATTCATAAAAGCTATATCATAAAAGTATACGATAGTTTCAAAAAGCTCTTTTTTGAAAACTAATAATTGTACCTTCTTACGACCCTTTATAAAAAGGTATTTTGACATGATTTCAAAATGTAATAATTGTACCTTACATCATATACAAGACAACATGAAAAGAAATATAGGAAAAAGACAAAACATGAAATCGGCTACATAAAGAAAAACAAATATAATATGTTTTGAAAAGACTCTAGTTACCTTCTTTAAAGAAATAATTTCAAATATAGGAAAAAGACAAAACATGAAATCGGCTACATAAAGAAAAACAAATATAATATGTTTTGAAAAGACTCTAGTTACTTTCTTTAAAGAAATAATTTCAAATATAGGAAAAAGACAAAACATGAAAATCGGCTACACAAAGAAAACAAATATAATAAAGTTTTTGAAATGACTCTAGTTACCTTTTTACAAACCCATAGAATGTCGACTTACTTGAAGTCATCATTCTCTTTGTATAGCATTAAATACCTCCTATAAGAAATCCTTGTTAAATATCCTTCTCAAGAATGTCGACTTTTCTTGTAGTCTTCATTCTCTTTGAAGACTTTGAAAAACACAACATAAAGAAAACACTTGACATGACTATGTACAAATAAATATCTCAAAGCACTCATTGTTCTTACACTCATTTAAAGTAAAGAAGTACTTATGTACCTCAAATCATTAATTAGAATAAAGACAAAACTACATAATAGCCTACAATCCAACGTTCAATGTACTATTGTAAGAAATAGACTTTTTACATAAAATATGTATTACCTAAAATATTACAACGACTAGTGTACCCTATATTTTACTTTTATGGAAAAAGGCTTTCTCGAATTTCTCTAAAGATGTTTTTGAAATGACATAACATTTCACATCTCAAAAAGGCTACGATTTCAAAAAGTAACGACTACTTTTTTAAAAGCTATATAAGCACACTCAAATAAACTATTCAACAATGGAATGGACATGTGAGCTTACAACGAAAAAAATTCCTATTCATTATTTGAAAAGAGAGCCTTGAAAAAGAAAGAGAAAAAGAAAAGAAAGAAAAGAGAAAAAGTCAAGTGTAGCTCTTTGACAAAGAGTATCCTCTGAGTGACAAACAGAACATTCTGAGAATCCTTCATTCGTGCATTCATATCATTCTGAAGGTTCTATAGGAAGTATTGTAACTCTGTTATTCACTGTTTTCCTTCTTTGTTGAAAGAAGTAGACCTCTGTGAAAGAGGGTGTTGCCCTTCTCTGTTGAGAGAATAAGACCTCTGTGAAAGAGGGTGTTGTCCTTCTCTGTTGAGAGAAGAAGACCGCTGTGGAAGAGGGTGTGCCCCTTCTCTGTTGAGAGAAGAAGACCTTTGAGGAAGAGGGTGTTGTACTATTTATCCGGTGACTCGGATGTTATAGTGGAAAGCTCAAGTGGTTTGCTTGGGGACTGGATGTAGGTCTGGGTATTGACCGAACCAGTATAAATTCTGTGTTTTATGTGTTGTGCCTTATTGCCTGATTATTTTATTTTATCGATCTTTATCGTATTTCACTATTTACCCCCCCCCTCTAGTGGAATTTCAGATACAATCACAATCAACATTGCAATACATCAAAAACATTCATATCAAAAAAATGTCAAACATGTACCTACAGCAAACACACTCCAATATCCTGCTAACTACTACCATGCCTAGCATGGAATCCGTACTCCAAAAATAAGAACACTTCTATTCTCATACATTTAAATCATGCTCAGCATGATCTCCAAACTCTAACAAAACAGTCCTAGATATCAACAACTAAGTGAGTGTGTGAACAGTAAAGTGTTGCATCCAATAAATTAAATAACATGTGATGCGCTTGCATCACGTACTCACCATGGGTATTCACCCAATCTACATTGATTTTGTAAGTTACTTACCACGGGTGGCGGGGCACAAGCGGGAACCGTTGAGAAATCTACAAGATATAATGTGTTAAAATGATGTCACTCTCTCCTGAAATTAAAAAATCTTGCATTGGCCTTTTATCTAAAAAATGCGGCCTTTCTAGAAGTCGGGCTTTGGTGCACATATTAGCTCTAGCTTTACTAGAGTTATCCGAGTAGCAGGAACCATCAAACAAACTATAACTGATTTAATGAGTCATTCACAGTTTCACAGAATGATGCAGTGTGGCCTGCCAAACCACATGTCAAGCCCTCTGGCAAGATGCACAAGGAACCTTGCAGTTGAGCTGTCAACACCGAGTAGGGACACGATTTCGCTATGGCAAAGGGAAAGCAAACACAAAGATCAAAAAAAGCACATGTTGTGCACACGTGCATGAGCACGATAGAGGCGTTGAGAAGCCAAGCACCCAAGCACCTAGTGGCAAATTAGGGGGGCGACACCCTGCCGGAAACGCAGAGGGGCGACCCCCCTGCCGGAAAAACCAAAGAGGCATGGGGCGCCCCCCATCCGGAAAACCATTGGGGCGCCCCCATGTCGAAAAACCAGGGGGGCGACCCCATGCCGGACACGCAGGGGGGTGACCCCCCTGCCGAAAAAACCAAAGAGGCAGGGGGCGCTCCCATCCAGAAAGGCATTGGGACGCCCGTTGCCAGAAAAGAAGGGGGGCGACCCCCTGCCAGAAAACCAGGGGGGCGACCTCCTGCCATAAAACCAGGGGGCGACCCCCTACCAGAAACGCAGAGGGCAACCCGCCCTGCCGAAAAAACCAAAGAGGCAGGGGGCGCCCCCCATCCGGAAAGGCATTGGGGCGTCCCCCTCCCAGAAAAGAAGGGGGGTGACCCCCTGCCGAAAAACCAGGGGGGCGACCCCCTACCGGAAAACCAAGGGGGAGATCCCTCTGCCGAAAAACCAAGGGGGCGACCCCCCAACCGGAAAAAGCGAATTTAATATCGATTACTTGAGCGTCGCCAGGCGGCAGGCGACTGACGGGGAGCGGTGGGAGGCTGACGGGGAGTGTCGGCCGATGAGCGACGGAAGGTGGGGGTCGGGGAGAGGCCGACGGGCGGGATAGGGCAGCGGGACGGAGAGGGCGGCAGGTAGGAGCAGCGAAACAGGAAAGAGAAAGATGGCTCTGATTAGGGATTTACGCGACATTTAGCGACAAAATAATTTCGTTGCTAAGCCATCGTAAATCTACATAACTAGTTAGTGACAAAAATATTCTGTCACTAACTGCATCGCTAGATAGCGACAACAAACTGTCCCTCGCCAAATACGTCGCTAAATGTTGCGGTTATTATGACAAAACCTTCCGTCGCTAAGCCATCGCTAATTTGAGATGGATTGTGCGACGAAAGCTATTTCGTTGCTATTTTTATAAATATTATTGATTTTAACGACAGATTTGTTTCTCTCGTTAATCTGTCACTAGTTAGCGAGGAAACATTTCCGTCGCAAACATCCGTCACTAATTCCCTATTTTCTTGTAGTGTATGTGAACTGACCACAAGCCAGTTGGTGACAAAGCTGAGTCATGAGCTTCTCGGTTAGTTTACCCAGCCCTACTTGCCATATGGTGCACATTATCCTAATTGAAGGCGCGCACCAGTATCTCTCCTCAAAGTGTCCGTACCGTCCATGGTTTTATGTTATTCGGTGATCCTTCACATGTCTGTTTATTTTGCTGGCGTTCTTTTCATTTTATTTTTCTAACGTTATAATAACAACCGATGTACCTACGCAGCCGGCCTTGATTATAAAGCACGTAACACTTTCATAGCAAGAAAAGCAAAATCAGGTTTAGATCGAAGGAAAGATAAGTACTTGATAGTAAAAAAAAACTGAAAAGGAAAAATTCAGGACATTTTATTTCTCAAAGTAATGTTAACAACACGTTATTGTACCCGAGCGTGGATCAAGGTATAGGGGTACCCCTCATGGTAAGTAATACTATCAGGGTCATTCGCAAACCGTTTATCTGTGCGAGATGAACAACAGTCAACCGCTTCGTTCGATAGGTTCTTCACAAGCGACTATTGTTGGTGAAACCTGTAAAACAAACATTGACAGGAAGCGTACCTGAATTTGCCATAGTGCGTGTAGGAAATTTGGCGTTCTCCTCAGCTGGTCGATGCCCACAATAAGCCCAGGTCTTAGGTCGACGGTGAGTAGGACCCTGTTCCGCTGTATCCAAATGCGAAACTGAATTTGGCAGGGTAAATGCTATGAATGTCTCATCATCCTCATAGCCCCTAACCCCTTATGTAATGGGAGATTAGGCAGTTACGTGAATGTGGTTACTCCACATTCACGTAACTCCCACCCACTATCCCCATTACGTGGCCACTAACGTGACCCACTAATGGGTGTCAATCCGGGTCACACTGTGGGTTGGACCCATAACCCATAATGTCCAACATTCTCCCACTTGACCCATTGACACCAAAAGTGTACTAAATCGAGGTGTATACCGTTATCTCGATTTAATTCTTTATGTGGGTTCACATGCCACCCTTTATCACAAGGATGAAGCGTATGAGTCATGGATATGAACACCCCTTTATGAAATGTCATATTTTCATGTACTACGCTACAATTCACCTTCAGTGCTTAGGCATGTAAAAAAAATTACCTTTATGAATAAGTTGGTTTCTCACATATTCTATTGGTCCTTTAATATTGTTATTCTGCTATTCTCTCTAATCTATATGAGAGATTCTTCATGCAAAATCAACAATAACACAAAACCTTAGATAATCAAAACATAAACACAAACGTGATCACATAATGTATTGTCATACATCAGAAGGAATAAAAAAGACCCATCCCCTTTACATGTTGGGAATACAATCCCGGTGTTAGCCCTTTAGTAAGGGGATCCGCAGTCATTTCCTTCGTCCCAATTGTATCAATACATACCAGACGATTCTCAGTCCTTTCTTTAACAACAAAATATTTTAACTCCATGTGTCGACACGATGTTGAGCTCTTGTTGTCATTTGAAAAGGACACGGTTGCTTCATTGTCACAAAAGATCTTTAGTGGTCTCTCAATAGAGTTCACTATACCAAGACCCATAATGAAGTTTCTTATCCAAATGGCCTGTGACGAAGTCTCGTATAGAGCAATAAATTCTGCCTCCATGGTATGAGCAACTGTGGTAGACTGCTTTCCACTTCTCCATGAGGCAGCACCACCCGCTAGAAGGAAAATGTATCAAGTAGTGAATTTTCTACTATCAATACACCCTCTTAAGTTCGCATTAGAGTATCCAACAACCTCTAGGTGGTCAGCTTTCCTGTAGGTCAACATATAGTCTTTTGTTCCTTGTAAATAGCGCATGACCTTCTTCACTGCCTTCCAGTGCGCAATGCCTGGATTTGACTGATATCTACCAAGCATTCCCACAGCAAATGCTATATCAGGTCGAGTGCATATCTGCGCGTACTATAAACTCCCAACTGCCGAAGCATATGAGATAGCATCCATCTGAGCCTTCACAATATCATTCTGAGGACAATCCTTTAAGCTCAATTTATCCCCTTTCACTATAGGTGCCGAACAAGGAGAACAATTCTCCATCCCATATCTTTTAAGAACCTTAAGGATATTGGATTTCTGAGAGAGGCCAAGGACACCCTTAGTTCTGTTACGACAGATCTCGATTCCAAGGACATAAGTGGCCTCACCCATGTCTTTCATATCAAAATGAGAGGAAAGAAAATCTTTTGTTTCATGTAAAAGACTCAAATCATTAGTTGCAAGAAGAATATCGTCAACATATAAAACCAAAATTATGTAGTCTTAATGTAAATACACTAATCAACAATATTTTCAGTGAATCCAAAGTTCATTATTACCTGATTGAACTTCTTATACCACTGACGAGAGGCCTGTTTAAGTCCATAAATTGACTTATTCAATTTGCAAACTAAGCTATTTGAGTCATCTATATGGAAACCAGGAGGTTGTTGCATGTATACCTCCTCATCCAGATCCCCATTCAGGAAGGCAATTTTCACATCCATCTGATGCAGCTCTAAATCAAAATGAGTTACGAGGGCCATGATTATCCTCAATGATTCCTTAGTTGAGACAGAAGAAAAAAAGTCTCATTATAATCAATGCCCTCTATCTGTGTGAAACCTTTTGCAACAAGCCTAGCCTTGTACCTCTCCATATGACCTTTAGAGTCTGTTTTGGTTTTATAAACCCATTTACAACCAACAGATCTAACTCCATCAGGTCGAGGTACAAGATCCCACACTTGGTTCTTTGCCATAGAGTCAAGCTCTTCTTTCATGGCATTAATCCAATGTGTTGATCTTTCACTTTCAATGGCTTCTGCAAATGTGAAGGGATCTTCATCAATGTCTATGAAATCATTTGACTCTTGTAAATACACCACATAGTCCAGATGGATAGCAAATTTCCTAATTCTGGTGGACCTCCATACAGGTACTACAGGTGGTTCAAAATGAGCCTTTGTATCCTGTTGTTGTTGTATATCCTCATCAACAACCAGATCTATTTGGAATTGATGTATATTGACTGGACTTTCTCTTACATTACTCGAATGAACAATGATAGAGAAAATCGAGTCTTTATCCTTAGCAGGTGTGGAACATGAATCCTGCATTTCCTCAAAATCAATATTTTGAGATGCATCTATCCCAACAGAACCATTTTCAAGAAATCTTGCTTTATCTATTTCCACTATCTGTAGTGTATGAGATGGACAATAAAACCTAAAGCCTTTCGATCTTTCTGAATAACCAATGAAGAAACCACTAGTTGTCCTAGGATCAAAAGCTTTTATATGTGGGTTATACAATTTAGCTTCTGCTGGACATCCCCATATGTGCATATATGATAAAGAAGGTTTTCTACCTGTCCATAACTCGTAAGGAGTCTTTTGAACAACCTTCGTAGGAACCTTATTCAGAATATGCATTGCAGTCCTAAGAGCTTCACCCCACAAGGTCAAAGGGAGGTTTGAGTGATTCAACATCGCTCAAACAATTTCTTTAAGCGTACGATTTTTTCTTTCAGCTATATTCTGGTAAGCACTACCAGACATGGTATACTGAGGTACAATGCCTTCCTCTTTTAAAAACTGCGCTAATGGACCTTCTTTTTGTCCCATCTCAGTGAAACAACCATAATATTCTCCACCTCTATCAGATCTGACAACCTTAATAACTTCATCGGTTTGTTTCTCTACTTCTTTCTTGAAGTCCTTAAAAACCTGAAAAAACCTCTGATTTTTCAGATAATAAGTAGAGATACATATACCGTGAGTAATCGTCTATAAAAGTGATAAAATATTTTTCACCCGTATAACACGGTGAAAAAGGGCCGCAGACATCCGTATGCACTATTTCTAACTTTTCATTGCTGCGTTTGACATCTTTCTTATATGTGTTAGACTGCTTAGCCTTTATACAATCAACACATGGCTCTACATTCGTAAAATCAAGGGATCCAAGGATTCCCTCTTTCACGAGTCTTTGGACTCTCTCTTTCGAGATATGTCCTAACCTCCGATGCCAAAGCAAATAGGATTGATCAGCCTTTAGGCCACGTTTATTGCCAATCATTGTGTTCTCAATGGAGTGAGATTCCCGAATTTGGAATTTGGTTCTTAATCGATACAAATCATCACACATATATGCAGAACCTATATTCATTGAATTTTTCATAATAATAAGTTCAAATTTTTCAAATTTAAATACAAAGTCAAACTTATCAAGTTTTAAAATTGAAATTAGGTTCCGACTATAAGATGACACATAAAATGCATCGACCAAATCCAATATAAATCCTGACTCCAACACAATTCTGCAGGTCCCAACGCTCTTGACATGTGAACACATCTTATTTCTAGAAAAGATGCTTCTTTCATGCTTCGTTGGTTCCCTTTTGTTCAGAAATGCCTGCAAAGAGTTGACAATGTGCACTGTGGCACCAGAATCAATCCACCAACTATGCAATGAAACATGAATTAGATTGCACTCATGAGAAACGAATGACCTATTACCTTTATTTTCGAGCCACTTCTTGTACTTCAAACAATCCACCTTCTTATGCCCCTTCTTTTTGCAGAAGAAACACTTCATAGAAGGGCCTCCTAACTGGGATTTAGCTTTCGCCTGAGAGTTTGAACTCTCCCTAGTGACTCTCTTCTGATTATTCCTTTTGAATAAGCTTTTCTTTGACCTCGACCTCTTTTTATCCTTATGAGAGACCATATGTGTACTTGGCACCTTTTCACCCTTCAATCTCTTCTCTTCCTCAACACACTTGGCCAATAGGTCATTAAAAGATCACTCATCATTATGTGTGTTGTAGGAGATTTTAAAGGGTCCATACTCAGTAGGTAATGAGGTTACGATCAGATGAACTAGGAAGGAGTCAGAGATGGCGAACTTCATGTCATTCAGTTGAGTCACAATATTCCTCATTTCCAAAATGTGTTGTCGGATGTGACTGTCACCAACATATTTCATAGACACTAATTTGGACATGAGCGTACTGACCCTTGCCTTATTAGAAGTGACGAACTGAGCCTCAATGACTCCCAGAAATTCCTTCATAGTCCTACAATGAGGAATGACGCCTCGAATATTCTTAGTCACTCGAGATTGCAAAAGCAACATGCTAAGTCTGTTCGAGCGCTCTCACTTCTCAGATGCAACCTTCTGATCGGTTGTACTCTGCTTTGTAAGAGCGGAAGGTTCGTCAATTCTAAGGGCCAGATCTAAATCCATATAACCCAAAGTGAATAACACGATTTCTTTCCAATCAGAAAAATTTGATCCGTCTAAGATAAGGATATTACTAGAACCGTCGATATGGAAGGAACCTGATAAAACAAAGAACGAAAACGGAAAGTCATTACTATTATTGCTCAGACGAGACTCGTGTTGAAAAGGTAAAAGTGAGACCCTTTATTTTCACCTTTTTTGAGACAAGCATAGTTGAGTCATTATCGTTCCACTTTGGTGAAAATGATAATACTCATAATTGCTCTGTCTCTTTAATTCTCAAGGAATTGACTTCAGTTGGTGAAACTAGTAGATCATGTATCCAGAGGCAATTCAGCATTGTACCTTTGGGTACGAACATGCTTCATGGGCTGGAATACACATCTACTATTACACCCTGTGTAAATTTGGAACACAATGACCTACCTTTGGGTAGAATCGATGTTTCATAAATTCACACATAATCATAATAACGAATCTTAATATGGTCCAAAGAATCCTTAATTAACTCAACTCAGATCACTTTGGTGATTACATGAATCAGTCAACCAAGATCTTTTACCGAAAAATCTATTCATATTATGGAGCACGCCCATGCACACATTTTAATGCATGTATATTCATGACATGATATAAGTTCATGCTTCAACTAATATATATAAACTAATTGACATGTTAGTTACAATTCATGCTTAAAATCATCATACACAACTTAACCAACGCAAACATACATGAATTAACATGCATAAGTCATGCATTATTTAAAATAAATACTTTATAAAGCATGAAAAATAACAAAAACATGTTCATATGGGTAAAACCCAGAGTTCTCAAGTAGGAGCCGGTCTAAAAATACCTTGAACCGGTCTGAAACTGCCCCGAACCGGTCATCTAAGGGTCAGAACCGGTTCTAAACCTTATAAACCGATACTTAATATGAACAAAAGTTCATAAAACCCTATAACTATATGCCAAAATCCCTGTATCTCTTTATATTTATGAAAACAGGGTCTCAACATCTTAGAACCAGTGAAAAGCTGGAAAGAATCGGTCAAAAACGGCTCTAAACCGGTTCCAAAAGTGCCAGATCAGGTTCCTGGTCCGATTCAGTCTTAATAGTGTTCAGATCCTGCTTAACATGGATATGACCCAGTTCAAATGGGATCCGGGTCTCACCTGACCCATACTTGATACGGGTCGGACCCAGACCGAACAAAACCCAGGTTAGACCCGGTCCAAAATAGACCCGGGTTAGACCCGACTCTTAATGGATCCGGATCAGACCCGATCCGAAACAGACCCGGGTCTAACCTGATCCGAGAAAGACCTGATTCTTTCCGGATCAGACCCAGACCCGATACCATTATGGGTCCCGGTCAGATCCAAGAATAAACAGCAGACCCGATCTACCCAAAATGGGTTTGGATTGGGTCTGTCATCGTGTCTCCACGCTGGACCCGATCCGGTCCCTTGTTAAAATGAAACAGAAACCCGATTTCTGTTTTCATTTTAACAGGGAAACCGAAAGGGTTTCCATCCTTTTCGGTTCCACGACGACCGATGCCGGTTGTCGATTGTCGGCTTCCGACGCCGCCTGCCAGCGACCGACGTCAACTCACCGACAAAAGACATCACCCCACAACGACGATGCGAGGCTTTGTCGTCCGATGGCTGAAGAGGCAGAGGAAGAAAGGGCATGACTGGTGCAGCAGCGCCGGCAAGATTGCCGGTGACCCACGGTCAATCCAGCCAGCATATCGCCCCACGACGATCGTTCGATCCGGCGACAGCCCCAGCACCACTGATCCTGCTGCTATTTAAGGATGCCCAAAAAAATCCTCCGGCGACCCACGTCGCCCTCCCATCGACGAACGATGTCGCCCCACGGCGGCGTGCTATTGTCGGCACCGGCTACCGATTGATCCTGATGCACGCCAGACAGAGATAAAAGGGGGTTTTTAAACCCCAGACGCCAGTCATCCGGCGTTCTCAACCCCGACAACTCCTCCAGCATATGCCGACCACCCTGCAACCCGATGGTGCAGGGGATCTCAGGCGACGACTCCAACGACGATCCCTGTAATGACAGATCCTCCCTGCAGCCCGATGACCACAGGTATACATCAATCATTTTTTTTTTTTAATGAGGGTCGCCTGAGCCGACTGCTACTGGAAAAATAGATGTCGCCCCTACGACGACAGTTGCCGATGAAGGCTGTCGCCCCACGACGACAGTCTGCCGAAAAAAAAAAAGATTTCCATCCTCTGTCGCAAACAGTGATGCTTGCGACAGTCTGCCAGGATGTCACCCCATGGTGACATGCTGTCACAGAATCCATAATTCAGACAACGGGGCGAAACGTCGAAAGGGCCTACACGGCCACACGCAATGGAAATGCGTGGTTGTGGGCCCATAACCCAATGTTGGCGAATCCTGTAAAACAAACATTGACAGGAAGCGTACCTAAATTCGTCATAGTGCGTGTAGGAAATTCGGCATTCTCCTCAGCCGGTCGACGCCCACAATGAGCCCATGCCTTAGGTCGACGGTGAGTAGGACCCTGTTCCGCTGTATCCGAATGCAGAACTGAATTTGGCAGGGTAAATGCTATGAATATCTCATCATCTTCATAGCCCCTAACCCCTTATGTAATGGGAGATTAGGCAGTTACGTGAATGTGGTTACTCTATATTCACGTAACTCCCACCCACTATCCCCATTACGTGGCCTCTAACGTGACCCACTAATGGGTGTCAATCCGGGTAACACTGTGGGTTGGACCCACAACCCATAATATCCAACAACTATTCCCTGTGCAATAGCCTTCACCGTAACGTCGGTGAGGGCATTCGCAGACCGTTCTTGAGCTCTGTCGGTGAGGTTGTTGGACGGTAGTGCCTATTAGGATAACTGTTTTGTGTGGACGCTTTTGCGACCGTACAGTAACGTAGTTGCTCTACTCGTGTCTTCGTCATCCGGTACAGTCCACCCGTACAGTACGAAGATGCTCTACTCCGAAGCTCGCATTCTTTGGCTAAGCGCAATGCACGTGAGCGGAGTATTTAACGGTACAGTCCAGCCAACAGGTTTTGAACGGGAATCAGATACGGACCAATGTTGTCAAAATCGTATCGGCTATCGAATCGTTTGGCCAACGATTCATGTGAATCGGCCCGATAGTGATTCTTAACTGAATTGGCTAAAAAAATAATTAAAAATTATTCTGTGTCAATAAAAATATAACACTTGTTAAAACCATTAAATGTAACGACCCCAATCCAGACCCTTTTTAAAAATGCGGAATTTTTTTTTCTAAAGAGTTGCGGAAACCTTCTCAGAGATCTGGGGTCCTCATAGTTCCACTTTCCATTGGATAGCCCATCCACCACACATCTTTAAGTTCCTCTTTTTAATTACCGTGGCCCGCGGATACACCAAACGGGTACAAACCCCGAGGTCAAGTAGGTTCCCAGGGTAGCTTAACACAATTTGTATTTTATTACTGGGTTCCAACTTAGCCCTCGACCTATATCAGGAAACAACACCATCCATCGGAACATTAGACCTCCACATCTAATGTCGGGGACACAAGGGACACCCCACGCCCACAAGTGTCACTTTCTTGGTACCATAAACTCACAGCTGTGACTAACACACTACTCCCGGGTAAAGTGGCGGGCTCTCCCTAAAACCGTGGCCAGGAGAAGAACCTCAATATCGGGTTCAGGGGCAACAACGCACACGGAGTTTTTGTATCCTCACAGTCTCCCCAAGACCGGATATCCAGGATTCTCATACTCCAGATGAGATATCCCAGAATGTAAATTACACTGTTCTTATTCATTATATTTTTAATTAAGTCCATTTCTTTAAGTTTGCAACACATATGCAAAAGTAAAGTGAAAACCCCACTTCCTCCCTTGCAGGGACCCATTCGGGACTCCAGCCCGTACAAATCACTAGAACAGTGTAGTAAAGTGCCAAACCATCTTATGTGGTTTCAGTGATGCAGTTAAAAATATATATAAAAGAAAACCCAACCCACGGCTCTCCAGGCCGATGATGGTCCAATTTGGCCATCGGTGCATCGTATGCAAAAATCATAACTTGCAATGTATGCAATTATACCAACATAATTCCAAATGCATATTCATTCATACCATTTTAACAATGTACATGAGCTTTCGCAGTCATATGCATGTGTAACCATTCATGTGTAAGTGCTTTCATGTAATCACTTAACACACATGCATTCATCCATAGTTCATAAGTACATGCGAACGTTTATGCACGATTGTGCATGCCAAACACACATCGATTTCATGTATGTACACGTATTTGGGAACTGATTCATAAATGCACGAAAATCAAACATGTCGCATAAATGTAGGCACAAGACTTTTCATTCATAACATATGTTAACATCCACACACCTGAACATAACCCGAATCTAGAAATTGAGTTTTTTTTAAGAAACTTGTACCCAAGTGGACAGTTCAAGTACCCGCATCAGGTACCCAACCCATATGATACGCAGAAGATAACATCACAAAGTATATTTAACTATGGATCCATCCTTAAGAACATCAATTTGTTCAATTATACCTATCAATTTATTTTACATGAGACAACCGTCATGCATCAAACACGAAACTGATCATTAGGGAATAGGCCACTCCATGGACATTTTATCATAGCTAATGTGCAACTTAATCCAGCATTTGAACATTCCATAAGGTACGCACTTTGAATATAAGAAACAGTGCATTTTAATATGCACTTGAACCCAAACAATTATGAAAATATGCAGTTTAAGAAAGATGCAGACCCTTCACATGGAAATAAACCCATTTTCTTTATGAACAAATCAACTAACATAAGGTTCAAGCATAAGGTTGAAAATCGGTAAAGATTACCACAATTTAGACAGAGCTCTATTTTCATCACCGTATTGATATATGTAGAAAAAAACAAGAGAGTAATATGTATGAACACGAGTTTGAAATTAGAACTCCAAATCCTCCTGCACAGATTAGATATAAATAAACAACCAATCGAATTATGGCTGTGATTTCTTTCCCTTTTTTTTTTCTTTCACATCTCAACCAATACCCTGTATACCAATTGTATAAATGGATTTGACAACTATATGTTCTTTCACAACAATAGGATAGACTCATATCCTGGCACCATCGATTTCACAAGGAGGATATAGGTAAACAGAATGTAGTAATATAACCCAAAAAATTTATTAATCTCATTCATCTAATCATGAATTCTGGGTGAAACGTAACACATAACCCTTTTCAAAAACCATGGTTTCTGCACAGATCAAAGCCTCAAGCACGAGAATAGAACGCAGCAGAAAAATCATATTCTAACAATCCACAGTGAAGCACCTACCTTGAACCGAAAATCCCAAAAATTTATTTGATTTCTTTACACGAAAGCACCATCGTTGTATCCTTAGGAAAACTCCTCAAGATTTTTGAAACTCCTTGATTTGAGACCGATACAAACTTTGGAACAAGATACACACACAAAATCATAGTAAAACCCTACTATCTGAAACCCGGACCCATTTAGATTTAATAAACCCCAAATCCCCCTTTCATTATTCGAAAACCCCCTTTCATTTCAATCGATTTGGAGCCTCACCGTAACCCCCTCAATGCTTGGACACCGGACACACCAAAACAAGAAAAGAAACAGTAACCCCTACAAATCGACTAATTTGGGGTTTTAGGTTTAGGGTTGATGTAAACCCCAAATCCTACCCTCAAACCCCCACATGGGATCGAACCTATGTTCGATCCCTCACCCGAAATCCCAGAAGCACCGTACCTGTTTCCGATGGGTTTCCCGGCGATCGAAGGCTGGGGACGCGAAGGTAGGCCCGCGGCTGACACTCCTTGTTGCTGCCGCGACAGGGGGTACTCGGTGCAGTCGCTGATGGCTGCTGGTTGCCGCAGCTCGCCGGCGAACTCCTCCTCTCCGATACACACTGACAGAGAGAGAGAGACGGGGGAAAAGAGATGGGCAGGAGAGAGTGCCCGAGTGAAGAGGGAAAACCCCTCTCTCCACTCCTTTTATCGGCCCTCTCCATGCCGAGATGGGAGGGGTTGGTTACGCCTTGCGTAACCCCCCTCCTGCCCCCCTTTTCTTTTTCTGTAACAAACCTATCGGGCAACCCTTATCGGGTTGCCCCTTTCTTTAAAAGGGCTGTTACACAGGGGCGCGGCTCGGGTCCGGACCCGAGACCCATAACCCGGCCCCAATCGATATGGATCCACAAGTGGATCCTCGAATTAAATTAGATTTTTAAAATTTAAAAATTTTATTTATTCATTACTATCATTAAATCAAGGTTTCAAATGAATGAATCCTAATTACCCCCCCTTTATGGGTCCTGGATCTGCAATTTGGATCTAGGCCCAATTTGCAAAATTTTATAAAATTTTCGGGTTTTACATCCCTACCCCCTTAAAAGAATTTCGTCCACGAAATTAGAATGTACTAAATGTGAGTAGTACCAAAATTAAATATCACACAAGTACTAACGATTGTCAACTACGAAGATACCTTAGACCAGATCAGTCTGATAGTCCTGAGTAGCATTCGTAACCGCATAAACTCTCCCATTAGTCTTCCGCTGACCCTGTTGCGGTTGGGGTATCTGTTGTTGCTGTTGCAGTGGTTGTTGTCCTACCTGAGTTGCTGGCTTGTCCGGACAAAAAGTAGCAATGTGCCCTGGCTGTTGACAGTGATAGCAATTTCCCTTAAACAGCGGGCAAAAACCTAGTGGATGGTTCTTGCCGCACCTACGACATGTTGGCGGGGCCTTTTCTTGCTGTTGCCCATTATAAGTTCGCTGCTTCTTGCCACCCTGAGTCTTTCCGCTTGTAGGTGGATCCTTCCTCTTTCCGCCCGAAGCATCACCTCCATTCGTGCCTCCCTTTTGCGATACATTCCTAGACCTCTCCCAGTCCTTGGTCAGAATAGTGGCTGACTCAATCGCATCGGCCAAAGTAGGAGGTCGACCTGACAGTACGCGAGCTCGTAATCCATCCTTTAGCCCGTGTACGAACTTTGACGCTCTTGCCTTCTCATTTCTGAAGAGGTTCAGACAGTACCTCTCGAGGTTTCGGAACTTGGTAGCGTAATCTACCAGACTCATGGTTTCCTGAGTCAGATCAAGGAACTCCCGTTGCATCTGTTCCTCGGCGTACGCGGGGAAATACGTGTCTAGAAACTCTTCCCTGAACGTCTCCCAGGGGATCTCGTCCCAATCGGCGAATTTCACTCTCCGCAGGGTGTCCCACCACTTCTTGGCATCGCCCTTCAGACGGTACGTGCCAAAAGATGTCTTTCTGTCCTCAGGAACAGACAAGACGTCGAACACCCGTTCCAATTCCTCAACCCAGTGCTCCGCTGCCTCTGGGTTTGTCTCTCCTGAAAAGGAAGGCGGGTCCAACTTCAGGAACTTCTCGAAGGAAACGCCACCCGCGTTTGGAGCAATATTGACAGGAGGATTTCGAGCTGCTGCTTGCGCAGCTGCCTGGGCAGCCTGTGCCGCTTGCGCCGTTTGTGCAGCCTGTGCCACCTGAAGGTTCTGGGCCGCTTGCAGTGCCTGCGCTGTTTGTGTTGCTTGAGCCATCATGGTCTTCGTCAAGGTATGAATGACTTCCATCATAAAATCCCTTTGCTCCTGCCAATCTGCGGGAGCAGCAGTAGAGGACGAAGCACCTCTGCGGGTATAATGCGGCATCTACAACGTACATCCTTTCTACAAATTAGACTCTTACTTATCCTACCCCCTTAAGGTTGATCACGAAAAATATGCGTTCACGTAATCATACCAAGACTTATTAAATTCATACCAATAGAATATTAAACTATAATTTCAATCAATCACACAAAATTCACATATTTAAAGTAAAAGTATTAAATAACCATACCGGTGAAGAAGACTGCTCTGGAGGACGAGTCACACTTGTCGATGCTTCAGGACAGGACTCATATACCAAAAATAAAAATTTAATACTCCAAAGATGATAAAATTGCAAGTCTTTGTGATGGCTCTGATACCAAACCTGTAACGACCCCAATCCAGACCCTTTTTAAAAATGCGGAATTTTTTTTTCTAAAGAGTTGCGGAAACCTTCCCAGAGATCTGGTGTCCTCACAGTTCCACTTTCTATTGGATAGCCCATCCACCACACATCTTTAAGTTCCTCTTTTTAATTACCGTGGCCCGCGGATACACCAAACGAGTACAAACCCCGAGGTCAAGTAGGTTCCCAGGGTAGCTTAACACACATTTTGTATTTTATTACTGGGTTCCAACTTAGCCCTCGACCGATATCAGGAAACAGCACCATCCATCGGAACATTAGACCTCCACATCTAATGTCGGGGACACAAGGGACACCCCACGCCCACAAGTGCCACTTCCTTGGTACCATAAACTCACAGTTGTGACTAACACACCACTCCCGGGTAAAGTGGCGGGCTCTCCCTAAAACCGTGGCCAGGAGAAGAACCTCAATATCGGGTTCAGGGGCAACAACGCACACGGAGTTTTTGTATCCTCACAGTCTCCCCAAGACCGGATATCCAGGATTCTCATACTCTAGATGAGATATCCCAGAATGTAAATTACATTGTTCTTATTCATTATATTTTTAATTAAGTCCATTTCTTTAAGTTTGCAACACATATGCAAAAGTAAAGTGAAAACCCCGCTTCCTCCCTTGCAGGGACCCATTCGGGACTCCAGCCCGTACAAATCACTAGAACAGTGTAGTAAAGTGCCAAACCATCTTATGTGGTTTCAGTGATGCAGTTAAAAACATATATAAAAGAAAACCCAACCCACGGCTCTCCAGGCCGATGATGGTCCAATTTGGCCATCGGTGCATCGTATGCAAAAATCATAACTTGCAATGTATGCAATTATACCAACATAATTCCAAATGCACATTCATTCATACCATTTTAACAATGTACATGAGCTTTCGCAGTCATATGCATGTGTAACCATTCATGTGTAAGTGCTTTCATGTAATCACTTAACACACATGCATTCATCCATAGTTCATAAGTACATGCGAACGTTTATGCACGATTGTACGTATTTGGGAACTGATTCATAAATGCACGAAAATCAAACATGTCGCATAAATGTAGGCACAAGACTTTTCATTCATAACATATGTTAACATCCACACACCTGAACATAACCCGAATCTAGAAATTGAGTTTTTTTTTAAGAAACTTGTACCCAAGTTGACAGTCCAAGTACCCGCATCAGGTACCCAACCCATATGATACGCAGAAGATAACATCACAAAGTATATTTAACTATGGATCCATCCTTAAGAACATCAATTTGTTCAATTATACCTATCAATTTATTTTACATGAGGCAACCGTCATGCATCAAACACGAAACTGATCATTAGGGAATAGGCCACTCCATGGACATTTTATCATAGCTAATGTGCAACTTAATCTAGCATTTGAACATTCCATAAGGTACGCACTTTGAATATAAGAAACAGTGCATTTTAATATGCACTTGAACCCAAACAATTATGAAAATATGCAGTTTAAGAAAGATGCAGACCCTTCACATGGAAATAAACCCATTTTCTTTATGAACAAATCAACTAACATAAGGTTCAAGCATAAGGTTGAAAATCGGTAAAGATTACCACAATTTAGACAAAGCCCTATTTTCATCACCGTATTGATATATGTAGAAAAAAACAAGAGAGTAATATGTATGAACACGAGTTTGAAATTAGAACTCCAAATCCTCCTGCACAGATTAGATATAAATAAACAACCAATCGAATTATGTCTGTGATTTCTTTCCCTTTTTTTTTTCTTTCACATCTCAACCAATACCCTGTATACCAATTGTATAAATGGATTTGACAACTATATGTTCTTTCAGAACAATAGGATAGACTCATATCCTGGCACCATCGATTTCACAAGGAGGATATAGGTAAACAGAATGTAGTAATATAACCCAAAAAATTTATTAATCTCATTCATCTAATCATGAATTCTGGGTGAAACGTAACACAGAACCCTTTTCAAAAACCATGGTTTCTGCACAGATCAAAGCCTCAAGCACGAGAATAGAACGCAGCAGAAAAATCATATTCTAACAATCCGCAGTGAAACTCCAACCTTGAACCGAAAATCCCAAAAATTTATTTGATTTCTTTACACGAAAGCACCATCGTTGTATCCTTAGGAAAACTCCTCAAGATTTTTGAAACTCCTTGATTTGAGACCGATACAAACTTTGGAACAAGATACACACACAAAATCATAGTAAAACCCTACTATCCGAAACCCGGACCCATTTAGATTTAATAAACCCCAAATCCTCCTTTCATTACTCAAAAAGCCCCTTTCATTTCAATCGATTTGGAGCCTCACCGTAACCCCCTCAATGCTTGGACACCGGACACACCAAAACAAGAAAAGAAACAGTAACCCCTACAAATCGACTAATTTGGGGTTTTAGGTTTAGGGTTGATGTAAACCCCAAATCCTACCCTCAAACCCCCACATGGGATCAAACCTATGTTCGATCCCTCACCCGAAATCCCAGAAGCACCGTACCTGTTTCCGATGGGTTTCCCGGCGATCGAAGGCTGGGGACGCGAAGGTAGGGCCGCGGCTGACACTCCTTGTTGCTGCCGCGACAGGGGGGTACTCGCTGCAGTCGCTGATGGCTGCTGGTTGCCGCAGCTCGCCGATGAACTCCTCCTTTCCGATACACACTGACAGAGAGAGAGACAGGGGAAAAGAGATGGGGAAGGAGAGAGTGCCCGAGTGAAGAGGGAAAACCCCCCTCTCCACTCCTTTTATCGGCCCTCTCCATGCCGAGATGGGAGGGGTTGGTTATGCCTTGCGTAACCCCCCTCCTGCCCTCCTTTCCTTTTTCTGTAACAAACCTATCGGGCAACCCTTATCGGGTTGCCCCTTTCTTTAAAAGGGCTGTTACACAGGGGCGCGGCTCGGGTCCGGACCCGAGACCCATAACCCAGCCCCAATCGATATGGATCTAAATGGATCCACTGTGGATCCTCGAATTAAATTAGATTTTTAAAATTTAAAAATTTTATTTATTCATTATTATCATTAAATCAAGGTTTCAAATGAATGAATCCTAATTACCCTCTTTATGGGTCCTGAATCTGCAATTTGGATCTAGGCTCAATTTGCAAAATTTTATAAAATTTTCGGGTTTTACATTAAAAGTGTTTTTTACATTTATTAAAAAAATAACCGATTCAGATTGGTATCGTACAAATTTTCTGCTGATATCAGCTGATTCAGGCCGATTATCACCGATACTGACCGCATTGATCCGGACTAGTTAAAATAAGAAAAACAAAAGAGACAAGCTTACAAAATTTTAGGCTGGCAGAACAGTGACCGTAAGTACGACAGGCAGAACGCTGTGCTAGAGCCTTGACCTCGTCCCATGTCTAAGGCCCTTTACTCATCGGCGATGAAAAGGGACGGAACGGAACGGTTACTCTTCCCAAATATGGAAGGGCTTTAGATTCGGAGGGTCCCATCGCGACTGTAAAGAAGACGTACACTTAGATTTCCATTAATCTTTAATTAGCCATTGCTTTATTTACTAATGGCATGCTTATAAGGCGACCCGGTTCCCCTCGCCTATAAGTAGTTTTCCCTCCCAAAAATAGGAACGAACGAAGTCCACAAAGTTCCACCCAGTTCCTGAAATTGATTTCGATTCCTTCGTCGTCGTCGTCGTCGTCTTCTTGGCTTCCTCCCAAAAGTAAGAACGAACGAAGTCCACAAAGTTCCACCAAGTTCCTGAAATTGTTCTCGATTCCTTCGTCGTCGTCGTCGTGGTCTTCTTGGCTTCCTGAGAGTGAGGGAAGAAGGGGAAGCATGGGAGTTCTGCTCCGTCATTTCGTCAGGAGGCTTCGTTCTTCGCCTCATCTCAATAGCTTTCGTTGCTCGTTTGGTACCGGATCTGTTCATCTCGGTAACGGTTTCCCCAGATCTGGATCTTTGGCTCGTCATTTCTCGAAATCTGCAGATCTTCTCGGTAAAAGAGTCACCAGAGCTCGTTTGAGCGATTTGCCTACCGTTCTTGGGCTAGGATTGGGGATTGGCCTCGCGTCAACTCCGGCGCTTGCGAATTCCGAGGAGAACGAGTCGGGAGACTCCGAGAACTCCAAGGATCGAGGAGAAATGAGGGAAAACCCGGGTTTGGCCGCTCCCTTGGAAGGGTCGGGCGAAAAGGACTCTGGATCAGAGGGTTCTTTGCACAAGAGCGATAAATTGGACTCTCCGGTAGCCAATGGCCGGAATCCGGTGAATTCGAGCGTCTCTATCGCAAAAAGTTTGGGTTTTCAGAAGTTCAAGATCTTCATAGGGTACGATCCTCGCGAAGATCTAGCTTATGAGGTATGCCGGTACACGATCTTGAAGCGATCTTCGATTCCGGTAGAGATTTTCCCGATTGTCCAATCCGATCTGCGGAAGAAGAATCTGTATTGGCGAGAGAGAGGGAAGACGGAGAGCACGGAGTTCTCTTTCAGTAGGTTTCTGACTCCCTTCCTCGCCGGATTTGACGGCTGGGCACTGTTCGTCGACTGCGATTTCCTCTACACGACGGACATCAAAGAACTGGTGGAATTGATCGAAGACAAGTACGCGGTAATGTGCGTTCACCACGATTACGCTCCAAAGGAGACGACGAAGATGGACGGAGCCATTCAGACTACTTATCCGCGAAAGAACTGGTCGTCGATGGTGCTGTACAACTGCGCCCACCCAAAAAATCGCGTTTTGACGCCCGAAGTCGTGAACACCCAAACAGGTGCATATTTACACCGGTTTATGTGGCTCGATGATAGTGATATTGGTTCGATCCCGTTCGTCTGGAACTTCCTTGTCGGTCACAATCGGGTCGTCGAGAACGATCCTAAAACCTTCCCCAAAGCGATCCATTATACCCTTGGAGGCCCTTGGTTCGAGGCGTCCAAGGATTGTGAATTTGGGGATCTCTGGTTGAAGGAAACGGAGGAGTACCAAACGAGTAAGTGTGGTTCGAAGACCCATTTGGTCGGACCTGTGGTTTAAGAAGGTATAGATTAGTTGTTCATTCGATAGGAAGAAACTCCATGGTGACCGATCGCTGTAGGGTTTAGTTCTTGGGAAGCCTTATTGTTATATAGGCTAATGTATCTGTTCTTGGTTTTGTGCCTCGTATGGTAAAGTAAACTAGTAGCAGCCGTCACTCATCATTCTTGGGCGATGATGGTATTTGTAATAGCCATCTTTATTCTCACATTGTATCAAATATTTTAAAAAACAAATATATTTTACTTATATTTTATATCATGGAGTACGCAGTGATGTTAAAATCGTGCCTCAAGGCACAAAAAGCACAGGCCCTTTGTGCCTTGAGGTGCATGTCTGAGGCATAAATGACAAAAAATGCAATTTTAAAACATTAAAATATATTATTTATTATTATTTTCAAGGTTTATTTTAATAAAATATATTTTTAACATTAAAATAACAAAAAAATAGTTTTTTATTAATTAAAAACTTCAAAAAATTGTGTCTTCGTATCTTATTTTTCAAAACATTTTCAAACTTAGGAGTCGAACCTGCTCATTCATCCTCGTATCAATGACGTGTCTTTTTGACATACGTTGAGATGGATGGTCATCAACAATGGAGCTGAATGCATGACTGTATCTTACTTGAATGATTCAAACATGAAAATAATATGTTAGACTTTGCATTGGATATTTGATGGTATCAGATCCATTTGCACCCCTAATCCATAGGATGTTAGGTTGGTAAGTCTAAAACCAAACCCAACATTGATGGTAGAGAAGATAGGGTAATGAATATCCTGTGTAGTTTTTCTTGTGGAACTCGTTTAGAAAATAAAAACCAATAATTTTTTTGTATAATTATTTGTTAGGAAAAAATAATTATGTATAATAATTTTTTTGGTATTTATTTGAGATGTTTTTATCTTATTAATTAGTTGTTTTATCAATAAAGCATTTTTTATTTTTAAATATTTTTGAAAGTATTTTTTAACTTTTCATTTTTTTTTTTTGAATCTTAAGCTTTACGCGCCTCAGTTTTTTATGGAGCCCATTGCTACACCTCAACGCTTTTCCCAACATTGATGAAATGTAGATGGTTGAACTGTTGAAGTATTTGGCTTGCAAGCAATAAGTTTGAACTTAACATTGCATTGCTTTTCAATTTTTAAAAAAATGCAATTTTTTTTCTGAAAGAAAGCCAGCTCGAGCTCAGCTTGTTTAAGCTGAGCTTATCATGAGCTCCACCATGCATCGGCTTGCCACAGGAACCAACTCATCTTGAACATCCTCTATTTTGCTCATTTACGAGCTTATTGACATCCATATGCCTTATTTTCTAACCAACAATGTTGTTTTCTTGGATTGGATTAAACATATAAAAGGTTTTGAAAACTAAGAACAAATCAACAGAACAACATTGATTATTGGTATGTAAGGCTGCTGCTGCTTTATCACGGTTGGTCGTGTCCTCAACCCAAAGTTTTACCTTGCAGGGATGCTGACTTATTAAGTGACCCGGTTCTCGGTTCTCGGGGCTTATTAAGTGACCTGGTTCTCGGTGAGGGTTCCTTAGTCGTAAAAAAAAAAATTTGGTTATTGATGCCAAATTGAAGATTTGATGCAAATACAAAGAGGAGACTCCCACTTTCTTCGCCAAATGCATAGACTGTCTGTGTCTCCTCCGCATCATTTCAGCTGTCCCCAGCAAGGTAGTTTGACCAAGTTTTTGCCAAATGCATAAACGCTCTTTCCAGCTGCCAATTCCCAAACAGAGCAAGCAAACATCCCTTGAAAGGTCCAATTGATTATCTTTTATTAGAGTAGCCACAAGCCGCCAGGGCCAACATTTCCACACATTTTAGCCGCTGGCTATATATTAATTGCAGTAGTCCCATATGGAAGCTCCTTGATGAACGTATCATCGGAAACTTCAAGGCTCAAGTTGTGCCATGGCCACCTGGAGACCTGTGATTAAAAAGGGCACATCTCCAAATAATGTGTGCCACATTTTTCTTGGTCTTGAGCAATAATGATAAACCTATTGCCCTATTGGGCCTTAGAAGCCCCTTTTCTTTTTAACAAATTTTTTCAATGTTTATATAAGATTTTATAAAGTGCTAAAAATCAATGGTTTAAAATTCTTTAGGATGTATATATTATAAAATCTTATAAGCACTAGGTTTTTTTTATCATGAAGATCACATCTGTATGACTAGATTTGCTCAAAACACATTTAAAAATGTTTTTTAAAAGTGGTAAGACCATGGTTGCACTTTTTCCTTTCCTATATATATAAAGGTTGAAGTTGTTTGTATGTACAAATGACCTAGTAAACTTCATTTTTTTATTTATTCATTTTCGTAGTGAAACTGACTCCAAGGATGTGATCTACTTCTTCTTTTAGTAGGAACTGGCTTTTGAATTGCTAGAATTTGATCTATTTTACGCCTTATCTATGGCAATGCTCCAACTAAACTAAGCCTTAGGGAGTCTGTCTATGCACAAACACTAATGTATATTAGCTTACTATAACTAAGTTCACAAAAGAGACAACCAAGGACAAGAATCCTATATCAAACAACAACAACAACTACGCCTTCATCCCAAAACAATTGGGGTCGGCGATATGAACCAACAAAGAAAATCATTCTGGATCTTCCACATGAATCCTTTTCCTCCATTCATTTCTATCCAATGCCATGTCCTCAGTGAGGTTCAAAGTATTCATATCCTTTCCTATCATCTTCATCCATGTCTTCCTAAGCCTACCCCGACCTCTTTTAACTAATATATTTTTTCATTTCTCCATCCTTCTAACTAGAGCATCATTAAGCCTTCGTCGAATATGTCCAAACCACCGTAAACGATTCTCTCTCATCTTATTTTCAATGGGTGCAACACCTACCTTCTTATGTATCTCCTTATTCCGAATCTTATCTTTTATTGTATTTTCACACATCCATCTCAGCATACACATCTCAGCTACACTCATTTTTTGAATATGATGTCTCTTGGCAGCCCAACATTCCGTACTATATAGTAAAGTGGGCCTGATAGTCGTCTTATAAAACTTTCCCTTCAACTGCAATGGCATTCTACGATCGCACAACACTCCAGTTGCACTCTTCCATTTCATTCACCCAACCTTTATCCTATGATTTACATCTCCATCAATTTCTCTATACTTTTGAATGATAGATCCCAAATATTTGAAAGAATCATCTACTGGTATTTCTTGCTCACCAAGCTTCACTACACTTCCATCACTACTTCGTTGCTTACTAAATCGACATTCCATGTATTCTGTCTTACTCTTACTCAACTTAAAACCTCTTGCTTCCAATGTTTGTCTCCATAATTCTAACTTAGCATTAACCCCAGCTCTAGACTCATCAATCAAAACAAGAATCCTATTTCAAAGAAAAACAAAAATACATCAGAAACATTTATTTTTGTTTTAGTAAGAATTTTGGATGGGTTATGCTAACTCAGCATGAGACTCAATTCAATTTCCATATTGGACTTGAGCTCAGGTCCAAATCATCAATCGTTTCCAACTCAAGAATCCAAAACTGAAATATAAAAGAGACAAAATAATTTATAAACCAATTTAAAATATTCACCAATTAGTGAATTGTTTGTAAACAATTGCCAAAATAAATTAACAAGTTTTTCTATTTAAGACTAATTTTAGATCTAAATAGTTAGTTTTTAACACCACCCATAGCATCCCGCAATCACACCAACTAATTCATTTATTACTTGAATATTTGTAATATAAGAATCATACTCTTCAAGTCTCGGTAGAAATACAATAACATTGCATGTATATACAAAGATAAGCATACATGAACATTCATCTTTTAGAACACATGTTCAATGCAACATCATATCATAATTCATTACAGTGAACAATTATAACAATTAAATTCATGCATTCAACTGAACAATTTGTACAACATGTTACAAAATATAAACATATTCATGATTAAGCATTTGACTTGTTAAGGCATAAATCAAACAAACCTCAACCTAAGAGAATGTTAATGCACATAAATCAATTCAGATATGATTGCAATAACTCATGACACTTGAATCAATGCATAATGCATGAGGTAGGTTTTATCTTCCATATTACCATTTACTTTTGAATATATGTACATGTTACTTGCAATCAATTTAAGTTTCTTCCTAAAATCCTCCTGTGGGTATTATCATAGGTAAAAATTGAAGTATAATACAATGCCAGGGGTATTTTCACCCATACACAATATGTATTTTATTAACATGGTATGCACATGTTCTTCGAGGCAACATCTGGCATCATCACCCTAGTCGACCAAGGGCGTCATCACCCAAATAAGTCAAGAGCATCATTGTAACGCCCCAAAAATCGTGGACTTGAAACCTTTTATGAAAAATGTTGAAAGCTTTGAAATCAATCATTTATCAGAGTTTAAAACAGAAGTTTAGCGGAAGATCAGGTTCAAAACAGCAAGTCCCTAGACCTTGGGCGCATTACAACGAAAAGTAGATTACCCTTTACAAATTGATTTACAGTTCAAATATATGTTTTATTGAAATGAAAAGAAGAACCAAGTTTTGGTAATATAGTTTTAGAAATCCAGAGTTTAAACCAGAAGAGATGCTTTCAAGAAACTTCATACCACATCAATCAAAAGTATCCCCAGGAGCGCAACGTTAGGAAAGAGCATTGCCTTGAATGCATCGTGCCATAGCAAGCTGTCTCAACCTATTCACCACCTGCCCATGAAAATGGGTCAGTCTCACAACAGACTAGTAGGGGTGAAAAGGACAAGAAAGAAACAAAAGCCGCAATAAGTAAGATAAACGTTAGCTCAAGTAGGAATAAGCAAGACTAGCAGATCTAACCAAATGTGTTATAGAGTAAGCAAGGCTCTAGTAAGGCAAACAACTATGTACAAGAGCAATAAGGATTATAGTGTTAAACAAGCAACTATAGCAATCCCACAGATATAATAGGTGAAGAGTAACTAACTCTATCCACCAGTCAAGCAAAGCAATTGCATAAGACAAGTATTCATAACAACACTCGTAATACATATACAAGTACCATAGGATGGCTCAGTCCATCGACAAGTGATTACATTAATCGTGAGGCACAAGCTATTGCATCACAAGCAATTCATAAGCTACACAGGATAAGCAATCAACTAGTATGAGAAGCTAGTTATTACTAAGTAAGGAACTGCGTAAGCAGTTTAACCAACTAGAGTAACGCCTCGACAGGCGTACATAGCTCAACGAGTAGCACACCGAACTACCGAGCTAACAAGCAAGCAAGCAATGAATGTCACAACATGCATATCTCATGATCATGTGTATAAGTTATATCTTGTCTCATTATTGAGCAGGTCGTTGTGGGTACGCACAAGGCAAAACGTAGAAACAACCGAGATCGATTCGGGGGTCCATTATGCTATGTATTTTATTATACCCCGAATGACTGACTGAGTCCGCTTCCTAAGGGGACGGTCTGTGACCAAGAGAGTAAATCTCCAAAGGCCAAAACAAAGGCCCAATGAATGCACATCCGTACTTCTGCAGAAGTGGCCCGAAGGATTTCCCCTAACCTCCGATGACTGGGGAAGGTCGGATCTTTGCTCGAGATTGCCATTAATGACTGTCCATCGGAGTTTTGTATCATCCATTCTCTCTCTTGATGAACCGTCCCGAATGAGCACGACAGAGGGTTTCTTAGCCGCCGTCCCATTCTCATGCTCTGGTCTTTCAACCCAATCGAGCATCTTGCCTGTGAAGGCACATGATTATTATTTAGGTGAGTTATACGCGCCATTGCGCGTTCGAGGCAACCACACCATTCTCATCCTACTCACCGCAATATGCGTCGTACCTATTCAAATGTATAATCACGATGAAAGGGGTCAATCCATAGTGAGGGCAGAAACATCACTCTTGTGATCTCAAACACATGTCATTGCATGTTCGAGGCAAACATAGACCTCTCATCCTACTCATCGTAGTATGCAATGTACATGTTCAAAAGTACAACCACGATGACATTTTCTCAAATCCGGAAAATCCCAACACTTCTGCTTTACAGAAGCCTACAGTGAACTCATTTCAGTTCCAACTGATCGTGCTTGGGTCCTTTAGACAATCGCAAGCAATCTGCCTATTAGGCGAAATCAACATAACAGGATTTAGCTTAATGTGTCAACACATACTTAGAGGTTTCTATAGACCTTTCGTCCTGCTCTTCGTAGTCCAAACATATCGTATGTGACTAAGAGTACAACTACAAGAGAAGGAACATGGATCCCTCGTAAGAGATCCAACAATACCTTCACGAAGGAAGGAAGGTGCTACTATCTGGGTTTGACCAGAAAGCCTAGAACTAGGTCTTGCATCAGAAGTGATGCAATGCTGATCTAACGATGACCCAAGTACCTTGCTAAGATCCCCACCCTACTCATGCACAGGCTTCTAAACAAGGCTATCTGAGTCGTATCGGATAGGTGAACTAAGGTTGTGACACACCTTTCTCGAAATAGATCGATTTGGGAGATCCGGCTGCTATCACTGATTTACAAAGCTATACATCCTTGAAAGTAGGTTTGCACCTAAGACAATGTCTTTGGAGAACCGAAGTGCATAAGTGTATGTCGTGGCTTGTAAGACAAGTGAAACGATATATACTATACACTCGAAGCTGCAGTCAGGGATTGCAAGGTGACAAGGGGCAAACCCGTGTATAAACTAATATAAAGGCAAATCGAGGGGCAAGACTCGATGGGCGAAGCCTTACCGCGAGGGTAGAACACTAAAGCTCCACACGAGGTATGAGATCATACCTCGATCATCGTAACACACAAGCAGGCAACTACACAAGCAACTCGTGAGGTATGAGATCCTATACTGACTACACAAGTGTAAAGGATGACTCACGAGGCATGGGGTTGCACCTCGATTAAACGATAAGCGTAAGCAAGTAAAGAAGCATACGACAATGATACAAATACATGCACGAAGGGCAACAACAAGGTAAAGACGAACATATGCGAAAGGTAAGTGCAAGAGCAAGCACAACAGCACAGGAAGGTAAAGTACGAAGAGTAAAGCAAGTAGCAAGGCCAGGGCGCATAAAGCGCGGGGCAACAAGTAAATGCAAGAAAGTAAAGTGCATGAACATAAAGAAGGACCAGGATGTCCTGGAGAACAAGGCAGACATAAGCAAATAAATGCTATGGCACAAAGCGCGAGGCAACAAGAAAGTAAAGTGCGGGAAAGTAAAGAGGACAAGGATCGCGAAACCGCGTCCTTGAGTTAAAAGACAGGAAATGTAAAGACAGGAATGAAAAACCTAGGCACATATACCGCGGCGGCGACAGAAAAAAAAGTGCGAGAAAGTAAAGAGGATAAGGATCGTGAAACCGTGTCTTTGAAGGTAAAGACATACGTATATATATTATACGTATACATATATCATTCTCTTTTAGTCATCTTTCTTATTTTAGCATTTATCAGTTCATTGTCCTGTCACGCAAGAATCCCCTACCTCAAGGGGTTGCAGGTCCTCATACGCATGCAGCGTAGGCAAACAAGATCTTGAGCCATAGAGGGCGAGCTGGATCCACCGTTCAACCTGGGGAGCTTAGAACGTTAGTATATGTCGTATTAGAAACGAGAAGCAAACGCAGCAAGGCCTCCTGCCTGCAGGAGGCAGATGCAGGAACTCTGAATCCTGCAAACAAGGGTGCCAGAGGCAGGGGCCTCAGCCCTGTCTGGCAACAACAACAGAGGCAGGGAGCAGGAGCTCCCTGTCTGCTAGCACAAAGAAAGGCAGGGGAGGGAGCAAAGGCTCCCTGCAACGCCTGCCGCAACAAGGCAGGGGGGGGAACACCCCCCTGTCAGAACATGATCACGGACAGAGGCACCACTTAGCTAGGAACGCAAACAGGCCCCTGCCGGCTGCAAGAACAAGGCAAAGGGGCAAAGCCCCTTGCCGGAAAACAACAGAGATGCATGGGGCAAGCCCCTGCTTGAAAACAGAAAAGCAGGGGGGCTTCGCCCCCTGCTGGCACAACGCAGGAGGCAGGGGACAAAATCCCCTGCCGAGAAGGAACAAGAGAGCAGGGGGAGCTCCACCCCCTGCAGGCAGGCACAAGGACAGGGAGACAGAGCCCCCTGCAGAGGAGCAACAGAGGGTAGGGGGAGCTCGCCCCCAGCCGGGGAAACAAACGAAGGCAGGGGTGCTAAGCCCCCTGCCGAAGACAAACGCAAAGGCAGGGGGATGAAGGCCCCTACCAAAACAACAAGAAGGGCAGGGGGAAGCGAAGCCTCCTGCCGACCAAGCTAATGGCAAGGGGACGCAGAGCCCCCTGCCGGAAACAACAAAAAGGGCAGAGGGAACGTGGAGCCCCCCTGCCGACCCAGCAAGGACAGGGGGAGCGGACCCCTCTGCAAACAAGAGTCGACGACAGAAGGAGGGAAGGATCGACGATCGTGATCGCTGGTGTTGTACATTAACATATCACGTTGCATAGTATCACTTTATGACAGAAATTTACAACATTGCATTCAAAAGACATTCTCAAATGATGGCACAACCACACAACCTCAATAGACTCACATACTATTTATTAGTATGTTATGTGTCTATTTGGTTCACTTTTAAAACCATGCTATGTTCATCTTGTTCACTTATTATATACAAGTGTAGTGATGCATGATTATTGATTCGTATTTGAAACATGTATATCCATGAGTCCTAAAGAGGCCTGAATCTTTTAAATTGATTTGAATTGTGACTTTCATGGAATCAATGAATTAAAAATGGTTAAACATGTAACACTAAATACTATTACTTATAAGGAGAGGGTAAGCAGTACTTCTGGCTTCGTAGATACTGTTTTTTAGCATGAAAGGTTACTCATCTCCAACTATGAAAATAGAGAAATCCTCTACATTAGACTGCAACATGGAGGACAAAATCTCATGAGTAAAGTCTGATGCATCGGGTTGATAGTGTTGAGAGCTTCTCTCACTTTGGTCGTTCCTTACCCAACACTGGTGAATGATACTCGGTCAGGCTAAAACCATAATTGTATGAAAACACTACCTACGCCATGACCCTGATCTAGGTTACTTTCGGTGTTAGTATCCATAGGGCTAAGAATTGAAACCTAAATTAATTATGCATTTAGTTAGGCATGACATGTATTATTTAAAAAGAAAATCTAATTGAAAATGTTAAAATTACTCATGTATAAGGGGTTGATTGTTCTGCAATGATAAGTGCATGTATTATTAACTGCTTATGCATGTTTAAATATTCATGAATATGTAACTACTTTTGATTGAAAGAAATATGCAAATGTGAATGATTGAAAATTGTGCAATCATTGCTTCATATGTATATTTAAAGTGTTGATTAATATCTACATGTGTGAGTGTTGAAATATGCTTTTGCATGCTTGTTTTAATTAATGTGTATTGAATAACACTTTCTTACTGAGAGCTTGTTAAGTCTGACCCTATTATGAAAATATTTTTATGGTAGCGAATGGAGGACCAATGCGATGGCGAGAGGTTGCGGCGGGAACCGAGCCAAATCATTTCTCATTTTGCTAGTGTTTTTGAATTGTGAACATGTATATTTATTTTATGAACTTGAATAAGACTCTGAAATTAATTATTAAAATTTTATAATGGACTTTTATTAAATGTGGATGTTGAATAATTTATATATGAATGATATGATGGAACTGTAGAACGCCAAAGCTTTTATCTCATTTCGATTTTTTGTTGTAATTTTTAAAACCATTTTAAAAAAAGTTGTAATTTTTGGGATAAAAAAATTGGGTTGTTACACTTTTAGAACTATGATATGCATTCAAACTCAATTCCCTAATTCGGGAATGCTATCACAAAATTTTCCAGTCATTAGAAATCATGCCATAAATCATACAAAATTATTTAGGCTTTAAGATTTTAACTAAATAGTCTTAAACATGTTACATGCATATAGAAAAAAAATCAGACCTAAACACAACCCAAATTAGGAATTAAAAATTTTTTAAGCACACTATTCAGAGATCAGTCTTGATCAATTCAAACTTTTCAATGAAGAATCAGTCAATAATTATATAAAATGGATTAAATGCTAACATTTTTACTGTAGGTGACTTGATATGTTTGACACAAGCTCACAAAAACCCAAAATTAAGTTTGATTTCAGTAGGGAGCTAAAAATTCCATAATACATGCTATTTATGTTATTTAACAGACTTTTTTTTAGAAATTATAAGTTCTGGACTGAGTTTACACTACAACAAAGCAGTGGATTAGCAATGACCTCATTCCGTTGCTATTCTGTCGCTAACCGGCTTAGCGACGGAATAGCGATGGATATCTTATGTCGCAAATTTTTCAACGCTAACTGGCGATAAACTGACGACGACATAAATCTGTCACTAGTTTCGTCGCTAATTGCGACGGAATAACGAACGACGAATTTCGTCGATACTAAACGGCGATCATGACTTGGCGACAGATTTACAGCCGTCGCTAAATTATATGTATAGCGACAGATATATCCATTGCTAATCTGTCGCAAACAAGAAAAAAATAAAAAAAATATTTGAAAATTAAATATCGAGAACGCTACAATTTATATTTCTTGTACAATTTATATTTCCTGTAAATAAAAAACAAAGTACACATAAAATTACATATAAAAGGAAACTAAAACAATTAATCGTTCCACTTTAAAATTCACAAGTTTAATTATTTACAATTCAACAATTAGATTTTCGAAACAAAAAAAAAAGAACAAATTCAACACATTAATCTAATCATCGCCAAGATTTTGTGCGTCTTCTTGTTCATTGCCTTGATCTGTCCCTTCAGCTCCGCTACGCTGATTATCGCCATCAACCTACACAAGAAAAGAACAGTCAGTATTGATAAACAAAATATATTAAAATAAATTATACACTATATGTGATTCTATCATGTGCTCATATGTGTTATAAGGCAGTAAAGCAACTCTATATGTGATTCTATCATGCTCATATGTGCTCTAAGGCAGGCAAAAAACTCTATATGTGATTCTATCATGAATGATATGTGTTCTAAGGCAGTAAAAAAACTCCATATGTGATTATATCATGCTCATATGTGTTCTAAGGCAGCTAGAAAAACTCTATATGTGATTCTACCATGCTCATATGTGCTCTAAGGCAGGCAAAAAGCTATATATGTGATTCGATCATGCTCATATGTGTTCTAAGGCAGTAAAAAAACTGAATATGTGATTATAGAATGCTCATATGTGTTCTAAGGCAGTCAAAAACACTTTATATGTGATTCAATCATGCTCATATGTGCTCTAAGGTAGGCAAAGCAAAAAACTTTATATGTGATTCTATCATGAATGATATGTATTCTGAGGCAGTAAAAAAACTTTATATGTGATTCTAGCATACTCATATATGTTTTAAGGCAGTCAAAAAACTGAATATGTGATTATAGCATGCTCATATGTGTTCTAAGGCAGTCAAAAAACTGAATATGTGATTATAACATGATCATATGTGTTCTAAGGCAGTCAAAAAAGCTTTATATGTGATTCTATCATGCTCATATGTGCTCTAAAGTAGGCAAAAAACTTTATATGTGATTATAGCATGCTCATATTTGCTCTAAGGCAGGCAAAAAACTCTATATGTGATTCTACTATGCTCATATGTGCTCTAAGGCAGGTAAAAAGCTATATATGTGATTCGATCATGCTCATATGTGTTATAAGGCAGTTAAAAAACTAAATATATGATTATAACATGCTCATATATGTTCTAAGGCAGTCATAAAAACTATATATGTGATTCTATCATGCTCATATGTGCTCTAAGGCAGGCAAAAAGCTGTATATGTGATTCTAGCATGCTCATATGTGTTCTACGATAGTCAAAAAACTGAATATGTGATTATAGCATGCTCATATGTGTTCTAAGGCAGTCCAAAAAACTGAATATGTTAAGACAATCAAAGTTACATGAAATCTAACGACATGCAATATATTGCATGAAACTTTCATACCTGAGAAGGATCTGCAATCGAAGTTCCCCTGTTCAGCAAAAAACTATTGAACTCAGCTCGGAGAACGTTGGCGACAGTTTCATGGAAGTAGTCATGCATTGTGTCCTTAACGATCTGGCGTACATCATCATCGAAAAGAATAAGATGCTGCTTGGAGATTATGTCGACGGAAGAAGTCTGCGAGCCGTAACTGAAAGAAGCAATAACATGTGAAGTGTTCATATTACTCCCAAACCCGAACACACGACCCTTTTTGGGTTCACCTGCTGCAGTCACCCATGTTGCAGGATCAAATGATGGATGTTGAGTAGCGTCATCGCCATATCGCTCTACCATCTGTTGCTCATATGCTTCCTACAAAATAATGTTTACAGTATGCATTAATAATTAATGATAACATTATGATAACTTGCATATTGCAATGATTATTGATAGAATAAATACATACCGTTGTCGTTCTCGCCTTCTCTGATACGAAGTCTCCCGTGGTCTTCTGTTTATGTGTTTCAACAAACACATCTTTATATGGTACAATGCCTCATTTTTCTTCTTCCTGCGAAGTTAAATGATAAAAGATTTAATTAACAAGTTTGCAACAATACTTATAAAATTGATATTATATATTGATGAGTTATCATTTTCTTCAGGTGGCTCCCAAAAGTCTTAGATTCACCTGTGTGTAGATGGGGTTCGGGCATTTTCCCTCGATTTTGTGCAGCCTTCGCAGAGCAATTTCGAAATGCATCCCTCGCCCACTTGTCGCACATTCCCTCCCAATAATCTCTCTTGATAGTAATAGGGCCATGGCCCTTCCAGTATAGTGGATCATCTATTCCGCCAGATGCTTTTTTTGCTGCAGTCTTCATATTGTGCAGCATGTCTGCAAATCGATTGGCAGTCACCCTCTGTCACACCTTTCTTGCATCATGTTCCTCCATCGTAGTCGTGAAGCGATTCGAAGCCAATATATATTTTCAGAAAGTTAGTAGACATGACTATAAAAAATAAATAAATATGAAACACATTAACTATGACAAACAACTATATACCGTGAATGAGAACTACAATCTTTCTATCACCTCTTTTGGATACTCTTTCCATTGAGTGACCGGTCCTGGTAGATGTTGAAGAAGTGAATTCCTAATCTCGCATACTACTTCTTGTGGCTCAAACCTCGTGCTGCACATGAATTGGTACACTGTAAATATCAATATAAAATATTTATAAGATATGCAATAAGTGAAAACGAAATACTTACGGTCGATTATCGATATACACTATTCGAATGAGTCTTCTTGTGCCAGACTGAGAAGACTCTGCATTCTGTGTTGGCTCCTGACTTGTATGATCAACTGGTGTAGGTGGGTCATGTACATGCGAAACATCATCTGCAAAAAAATATGTTAGAAATTCTCAAAATGCGTATTTCAACTAATCAAGCATCCAATTAGTTAAATGATATACCTATCACAAGAGCCCGTGAAGATGAAGGCTGTGCCTGACTACTACTGGATGAATGACCACTGTAAGCTCCACGAACCATATTCTAACAAATAAAAAATGACATACAATACATTCAAATAATTCGCATCAAGTATTACAATACATTCAAATCATTCGCATCAAGTATTGCAATACATTTAAATGATTCGCAACAAGTATTACAATACATTCAAATAATTCAAATCATTCACATTAAGTACAATACAACTCATTCATTCACATCAAGTATTACAATACATTCAAGTCATTCACATCAAGTATTGCAATGCATTCAAATCATCAGCATCAAGTATTACAATACATTCAAATAATTCAAATAATTCAAATCATTCAAATAATTCACATCAAGTATTGCAATATAACCCATTCATTTGCATCAAGTATTACAATACATTCACATCAAGTATTGCAATGCATTCAAATCATTCGTATCAAGTATTACAATACATTCAAATAATTCAAATCATTCACATCAAGTATTGCAATACAACCCATTCATTTACATCAAGTATTACAATACATTTAAATAATTCAAATCATTCACATCAAGTATTGCAATGCATTCAAATATAGGTTTGTATTACAAGATTTTGCTCACTAGCTTGAGAATTCTTCCTCGTCACTTGTTTGACTTTAATATTTTTCTTCTTCTTCTGCATTATTTACTCATCCACTTGGTATATCATTTGGATCACATTCTTCTATGAATGTTTCATCGGCCAATTGCGATATGACATGCATATCATGCGCAACATCGTGACCATAAGAGAAGTGATAGATATCATCTGATTGATAGTAATCATTGTCTTCACCTAACTTGTCTTCCTGTAACTGATCATACTCAGGGTATAGTTTGGATTTCACCTTGCAAACTGCCCACCATTCATTTCTATCTGACTTTTTTATACTCGAATATGAAGTATAATAAACTTGTTCAGCTTGCGAGACTAATATGAATGGTTCATATGTTCCAAACCTTGATTTATGATTCACCTCCACAATGCCTGAGGCTTTGTCGAGTCTTGTTGCAGTTGGATCAAACCAATGACACTTGAATAAAGTTACCCTATTATTTATGCCTAAGTAAGTCAACTCCATTATTTCCTCTATAACACCGTAATAATCATGCTCATTTTCACCGTAGCTGCTACCCTTGACACACACGCTACTATTCATCGTTGATTTGTTTATACCGTAATCTTTTATATGGAATCGATAACCATTTACGATGTACCCGTTGTAGCATTGCACAACTTTGGTCGGACCATTTTCTAAATCACATATTCATTGATCTTTAACATCACCATGGCGGACCTACACACAGACATAAACAATGATTGTGATCACGACCAATTAAGTAACTTAGTGTTGTTTACAAGTACAAAATTTATGTTAGCGTCCTTACCAACTATTTCAACCACACTACAAACTTAGTTTCACGTTCTTTTTATACTTCTGCATCAGTGAGATGTGAAACTTCTCTTCGCAACTCCAGATCACATTTTCTGCAAACCACAAATACTTATATTACTGAACCATGTATGCACGTATAGAACATAAAAGGATTTATAATTGCGTTGCGTCTACATATACTTACTCGATGTATGGGTCAATCGCTGAGCAATTAAAAAAAATATAGATGTGTGCTGCATCTTGCTCTCGATCTGTCAAGAGCCTTGATTGGCAACTACCAAATGCATGCCCAAGTGGTTGAAATATCGACAGCTTGTCAGCTATAGTTACTTGTTCTTCATCATCGTTACGAGGCGGGCATGTGTAACGTGTTGGAATGTGAGGTTCAAAGTACATAGATGAGAAATTTGAAATCTCTTCTAAAGTGTACGCCTCACAAATAGAGCCTTCTACTCTTGCTTTATTATGAACCTTTTTTTTGAGGTCAAACATGCATCTGTCAAAAATATACATTTCAAATTTGAAATATCTGTCATTGAAGAGACAAATATAAAAAAACATATACCTTTCAAATGGGTACATCCATCGATATTGCACAGGGCCACCAACCCTTAGTTCATATGGCAAATGTATAATCAAATGTTCCATAACATCGAAAAATGATGGCGGAAAAATCTTTTTTAGAAGACAAACAGTGGTGATGACAGAGTCCTTGAGATTATTTACATCAGATACTATGACTTTTGATGCACACAATGTTCTAAAAAATCCACTCAACTCAGACAATACCCCCCATATAGGTTTGTCTAACATATCATGGAATGCTAGAGGTATCAATCGTTGCATAATGACATGACAATCATGACTCTTCAACCCATATAACTGTCCATCGTCAATCTTCACAGCCCGAGCAATGTTAGAGACATATCCATCTGGAAATCTCAATTGTTTCAACCATTGACATACATGCTTTATTTGATCGGGTCCAAGTACGTACTTTGCCTTATGTTTCAATACTTTGCCATTATACTCTTTGAGTTCCAATTCTGGTCTTTTACATATTACTTTTAAATCCATACGGGCCTTCGGATTATCCTTCGTTTTCTCTTTAACATTCATTACTGTATTGAACACATTATCAAACGCATTTTTTTCCACATGCATCACATCCAAATTATGTCGTATCAATAGGGTCGACCAATATGGTAGTTCCAAAAAAATAGATTTCTTTGTCCAATTGTGATCCTTCCCAAATCCACGGAAGGGTGTTGGACTGCGGGTATCTGTTAATACATCTGAAAAGTATCACAATCTTCTTAGAATCTCTATGCCAGACAATCTTGTGGACGAACCTTCCATTTCAGTTGTGCTTGCTCTAAACGCATTCCTTTGTCGTCGGAACGGATGGTCGCTGGGTAGAAATCGATGATGACACTTAAACCAACAATGCTTCCTTCCATGCGTTAATCTAAAAGCTTTGATATCCTCCATGCAGTACAGACATGCCAACCTCCCATGTGTGCTCCAACCAGATAACATACCAAATGCAGGAAGTCACTGATTGTCCATAGAACAACAACCTTCATATTGAAATTTTGTTTTTTTGTGGGCATCATACGTGGTAACACCGTCATCCCACAGTACTTTTAGTTCATCAATCAATGGCCTTAAATATACATCAAGATTTTGGCCAGGTGAGGTCGGACCAGGGATCAACAAAGACAAGAAAAGATTTGGATGTTTCATACATAAGCTTGGTGGAAGGTTGTATGGAGTTACAAATACTGACCAGCATGAGTATGGAGTTGATCTACCCCCAAATGGATTAAATCAATCTGTACATAGACCGAGTCTAACATTTCACACTTTCATTGCGAAGTTCTGATGAGTACGATCAAAGTGCTTCCAAGCTTCAGCGTCAACAGGATGCGTGATCTTGTTTTTATCGTGTCAAACTTTATTTGCATGCCATCTCATGTGTTTAGCTGTCCTTGAAGACATATACAATTGTCGTAATCTAGGAGTGATAGGAAAGTAGTGGAGCGACTTGTATGAAACTTCCTTTGATCTCGTGCTACCATTGCCTCTTGTTTTTTGCTTGAACCGAGGATGCCCACATGATGGACATGATATGTTGTTTTCCTGATCCTTGAAATACAACATGCAGTGATTTGGACAAGCATCAATCTTTTTATACCCCATACCTAGAGCCTTGACCATAACTTTCGCACGATAGAAATTTTGTGGCAATTTCTCATCTTTGGGCAACATACTGTTCACAATCATGCACAAAGTCAAAACATGATTGACTCAAATTATACTCGGACTTCAAATTCATTAGTTGAAGAACTGCAGACAAGATAGTGTGACTCTCACAACCGTTCTAAAGTGGCTCATCAGCATATCTAAGTAAATCATAAAATCTACTAGCTGCATCGTTTGATGATTCTTCATCTACTGCAGTTCTTACATCACTAGGACTCATAGCAGAACCCAGTTTTGTTCCTGCGACATCAAATATCAAATCCATATATGGATTATCGTGCACCACATTCACCCGTGCATCAAAATTGTTTCTAAATTCTTTTCCATGAAACGTCCAATTCTGATAATCACTCACAAAACCCTTCCTGTATAGGTGATGTCTAATGCCATGAGGTTCTACAAATCGATTATTCTTACAAATCTTGCAGGGACACCTAATCCGACCTGTGGGATCCACTGTACTGACACTTGTCGTTGCAAATTCAATAAAACTTTCAACACCATCTATATATTCATGCGATAACTCATTGTCCACTATCCTACGGTACATCCATTCATGGTTTGCAGTCATTTTATCGTATGATGTTATGAATAATAACCTAACCAGTTAAAAGAGAACCATCAGAATGCTATGATGAAGAAAATATCAAATTTATCATGCAATATATGATGTCATACAATAACAAGAATTATGATGCATTGATAACTTAATATTTTCATGTGCAAACTATTAATGACACGATACATTCATTTGAAGCATGCTTTCATTATACAATTTCACATTGAAGTCATAATCAAATTGAAAGTAACTACATGCAAGCATGAATACAATTACATCAAACATTGCAATACATCGAAATCATTCATATCAAACAAATGTCAAACATGTACCTGCAGCAAACACACTCCAATATTCCACTAACTACTATCATGCCTAGCATGAAATCCGTACTTCAAAAATAAGAACACTTATATTCTCATACATTAAAATCATGCTCAGCATGATCTCCGAACTCCAACAAAGCAGCCCTAGATATCAACAACTAAGTGAGTGTGTGAACAATAAAGTGTTACATCCAATAAATTAAATAACATGTGATGCACTTGCATCACTTACTCACCACGAGTATTTACCCGATTTGCATTGTTTTTGTCACTTACTTACCATGGGTGGTTGAGCACAAGCGGGTTCTGTTGAGAAATCTGCAAAAAATACTGTTTTAAAATGAAGTCACCACCTGCCGAAAAAAAAATCGAGGCAAATGAAAACATCTTGCATAGGCCTTGAGAAGCCCAACACCCAATGACCTACCAAAATGCATGGGGTCAACCCCTTGCTGAAAACGCAGAGGGTAGACCCCCTGCATTTCCGACAGAGGGTCGACCCCCTGCTGAGAAACGCAAGGGGTCGACCCCCCTGCCGGCAAATGCAGCGGCTCGACCCCCTGTCGAAAAACGCAACTTACTTGCGCGTCTACAGGCGGCGGCAAAAGGCTGACGGGGATAGGCAGCCGACGAACGGTGGATGGTGGGGGACGGAGAGAGGCCGACGGGACGGATAGGGCGGCAGGAGGGAGGGCGGTGGGAGGGAGAGGGCGGCGGGTGAGAGCGGGAGTAGCGAAAGAAGACAAGAAAAATAGGTCTGGGATTAGGGGTTATGCGACATTTAGCGACAGATTAATTTTGTCGCTAAGTCGCCGTAAATCAAAACACGAAAATGGCGACAGAATATATTTCATCGCCATTTAGCAACGAAATATATGTCATCGCAAAAGACGTCACTAAATGGTGTGTCCATTACGACAAAATATTCCCTCGCAAAATCTGTAGCTAATTAGCGACGGATTTTGCAAGGGGATATATTCCGTCGCTATTTTCGTAAATTTCATTGATTATAGCGACAGATGTGTTTCTCTCGTTAATCTGTCGCTAACTAGCGACATAATAATTCCGTCGCTAATCACCTATTTTCTTGTAGTATTATGTTAATTTTAATTTTCAAACCATGAGGAATCAGGCTCCAAGATTTTTAATCATGTGTTCTTATATATACAGACTAACATACATGAAAATCTCAACCACAAATCTTGAATATTTTAGGAGATATGATTTTTATAAAACATTACAATATCCACAAGCTCCTTATCATGACATGTTTTTGTGTCGACTTCCAAAGGGCATACTGTTAAAACCATGACTCATTTGAGTTTGAGATTTTTATTGAGATTACTTTCATATATCTAGAACATTCTCATAATTTTTTAGCATTTATGGGTTCACCATTTTGAAAAACTAAATTTAATATTATGACTGGTCAAAATAAAATATACAGAACAACATGCGATTTTGAAAATTTCAACAAGAACTTCATGTTTTTCAACAAAAATATCATGAAACACATCCAACAAAATTTGGTTCATCAAGAACATTTTAGATTCATGTATATACACATTTAAGCATGTTATAAACACTAAAATAGAACACATACCAGGAATCAAACATCCAAAATCCAACGTTTTACAAAGTGAACATGTTTTCTCAATAAAGACTGTAAAAAATGGTTTTGAATAAGGATTTTGTATTTTTAAAACTTTATGCACAAACCATACCAGTACCTATGTGAATCTAAGTTGATATGTGTGTTGATACACATTCATGGATCATCCCATGACATGCTCATGTATTATAGCCTCATATACCTGTATAAAGTTACAACATTTCTACCTCAAAATAAAAAAATCTACTAAAATTCAAATCCAATTTGAGTTGAAATGCAATTATCCAAATTTAAATGAGAATTCAAACTAAATTTGAGACATGAATTTCATCTTTATTTACCAAAAAATTTATAAAAAATTCTTAAGTGTTACATTATAAGGTTCGAAAAATCATCAACAACAACAACTACGCCTTCATCCCAAAACAATTGGGGTCGGCGATATGAACCAAAAAAGAAAATCATTCTGGGTCTTTCACATGAATCCTTCTCCACTAATCATTTTTATCCAATGCCATGTCCTCGGTGAGGTTCAAAGCATTCATATCCTTTCCTATCATCTCCATCCAAGTCTTCTTAGGCCTACCCCGACCTCTTTTAACTAATATATTTTCCCATTTCTATATCCTTCTAACTGAAGCATCATTAGGCCTTCACCGAATATGTCCAAACCACCGTAAATGATTCTCTCTCATCTTATTTTCAATGGATGCAACGCCTACCTTCTTACATATCTCCTCGTTTTGAATCTTATCTTTTATTGTATTATCACACATCCATCTAAGCATACACATCTCAACTACACTTATTTTTTGAATATAATGTCTCTTGGCAGCCCAACATTCCGTACCATATAGTAAAGCGAGCCTAATTATCGTCTTATAAAACTTTCCCTTCATCCGCAATGGCATTTTACGATCGCACAACACTTCAGTTGCACTTTTCCATTTCATCCACCCAACCTTTATCCTATGATTTACATCTCCATCAATTTCTCCATACTTTTGAATGATAGATCCCAAATATTTGAAACAATCATCCACAGATATTTCTTGCTCACCAAGCTTCACTACATTCCCACCACTACTTTGTTGCTTACTAAACTGACATTTCATATATTCTGTCTTACTCTTATTCAACTTAAAACCTCTTGCTTCCAATGTCTGTCTCAATAATTCTAACTTAGCATTAACCCCAGCTCTAGACTCATCAATCAAAACAATATCATCAACAAACAACATACACCACAATATATTTTCTTGAATTGATCTCGTAAGCTCATCCATCACTATAGCAAATAAGAAATGGCTTAATGCAGATCCTTGATGTAACCCAACTGTTATAGGAAAATTGGTTGTCACCCCTCCACAAGTGCAGACATTGGTTACTACTCCTTTGTACATATCTTTAATTATATTAATGTACTTGAGAGAAACGCCTTTCTTCGTCATTGTCCATCAGAGAACATCCCTAGGTACTCTATCGTATGCCTTCTCCAAATAAATAAAAACCATATGCAAATCTTTGTTCCTCTCTCTATATCTCTCAATAAGTTGTCTAAGAAGATGTATAGATTCTATAGTTGACCTTCCAAGCATAAAACCAAATTGATTCTCCGATATTATGACAACCTTCCTCAACCTATACTCAATCACCCTCTCTCAAAGTTTCATAGTATGACTCATGAGTTTTATACCACGATAGTTTGTGCAATCTTGTATATCACCCTTATTCTTATATAAAGGCACCAAAGTACTATTCTTTCACTCATTAGGTATCTTATTTTTCGGCCAAATCTTGTTAAAAAGATTTGCTAAACCTTTCTCACCCAAGCATTTCCAAGCCTCGATAGATATACCATCTGGGCCAACTGCCCTTCTTGATTTCATTTTCTTCAAAGCCTCTGCGATTTCTTTCTTTTGAATCTTGTGCATGAAGTCACAATTCATCTCATGAAAAGGAATGGAGAAGTCTCCAAGATCCTGAGCATGACTTCTATTAAATAGCTTATCAAAATAATATTTCTATCTCTCCTTATCTCCTCATCTTTGACTAAAACCCTTTGTGTTTCATCTTTGATACATCTAACCATACCCAGATCCCTCAATTTTTTATCTCTCATCTTTGCAAGTCTATAAATATTCTTCTTGCCCTCTTTGGTATCCAACTTGTCATAAACCTCTTTGATATCATATACTTCTCCAAATTCTCATTATCACGACTTTTACTTAGATTTCTATAACACTCTCTTTTAACCTTAATAGCTAGTTTGACATCCTCGTTCTACCATAATGTATCCTTACCTAGCAGTGCACCACCTTTAGACTCACCCAATACCTCCTCAACCACCTTTCTCATGCCACCCGCTATCTTATTCCACATTGATTCTGAATCCTCCTCAAGACACCAATCAACTTCCTTAACTACCTGCTCTACAAACATTCATTGTTTAGCTCCTTTCAGTGCCTACCACTTAATTCTAGGATCTATCCTATGTCTATCCCTTTTGCAGCATTTTCTAATTCTAAGATCTAAAATTAAGACTCTATGTTGTGTAGCTACACTTTCTCCCGGTATAACCTTACAATCGATGCAACAACCTCTATCTCTCTTTCTAAGTAGGAAAAAATCTATCTGAATCATATTAACCCCACTTTTAAATGTTACTAGGTGAGATTCCCTCGTCCTAAACCAAGTGTTTGCTAAGATCATATCATAGGACAAACCAAAAATCTAAAATCATTTCTCCACTTTCGTTTCTTTCTCCTATACCATAGCCTCCATGGATACTCTCAAATCCATCACTACTAATGCCTACATATCCATTAAAGTCACCGCCGATGAAAATCTTTTCTCTATAAGATAGCCCTTGTACTACTCCATCTAAATCTTCCCAAAATTGATGCTTAATGGAATCATCTAAACCTACTTGAGGTGCATAAACACTAATAATATTAATAATATCCGTACCTAATACTAATTTAATAAGTAAAATCCTATCACCCTTCCTACGGACCTCAACTACATTATCTATAAACTCATGACTAATAACAATCCATACTCCATTCCTATTTCTATTTATTCCTGTATACCAAATCTTATATCCCCAAGGTTCTATCACTTTTGCTTTCTCACCTACCCATTTGGTCTCTTGTAGACATAAAATATTCATCTTTCTCCTACACATAACATCTACTAAGTCTACCAACTTACCAGTTAAAGACCCTATGTTCCAAGTGACTAACCTAATTTTATGGTCTTAAACTATCTTCTTTACCCCCACCCGTCCAACAAAGTGAGGGAACCCTTGCCTATTTGACACCACATCCGGGCGCCGGTGTGACGCAGGTGACGACCTAGCAACCCTCGCTCATTTATCACTGCCTCCGGGCTTATAGAGTACAGTGTGTCGCTCAGTAGAAAATGCCCCAATGAAATTCTCATATTGGTTCATATTCATAGGGTGTGAGTAAGTTTTTATGTTGGCTGTCACTGACCTACCGCAACCCTCCTCCTTTATCTGGGCTTGGGACCGACAGTGTATAGCTAAACAGTTATACACAGGCGGAGTTAAGGTTCAAAAAATCAATGGTCCAAAATCTTTGTAAAAATTTGATGCTCCAAATATTGTTTTTTTTATAAAAAACACATAGTCCAAACATCAATTCCTTGCAAATCAATGTTGTCAAACACATTTATGGGGTCAAAAAACGTGAAAGAAGCATCAGAAAAGCCAAAAAATCCATTTTGCATGTTTTCGTATATATACACACACTAGTAAACAACTGTCCTTTGGGTCACCTTCCCGTGAAACATGCCATAAACAAAAACATTTTATGGTAACCCTTTTTGGTTCACAATATTTCATTGGGAGGCTTGCTTTTATCCTAAACCAGGGACATCAAACCTATGATCGCGGTGGCGCAACATTGGATGGTCATATTTTCTATTCCTGCAGCTGTTCTAAGAAAACAAGATCATCAAGGATTTTTTATGGGTTGGCAATGTGGACAAGAAAGCCACACCACCTTTAAGGTGGAGAGTGGTCACTATGCAGATCTCACAGGGGGTCGTGGAATCAAAGACCCCTGATGTTTTAATGATGCTTTCCTCATCAAGTGGTGGTGGTTGATATATAGTCACATTTGAGGGGCTGCTCGCAAAAGTACTGAGACATAAATATGATCGTAGTTGACCCTAGAAATGGTTTAAAAACAATAGCTGTTGTTCAACTTTAGTGTCATTTTGTATTAGAACTCAGGGTATTCTCTCTTTGGCCTGAAATTCGGTTGGTTTATTAATCACTGTTTGTGCTTTGTATTTTAGCAAGACAACACTGTAATTTTGTTTATATGTATATTTTGACAGTAATATAGAACCCTTTGCCTTTTCTCTCTCAAAGAAAAAAAGATAGAATGATCCCTATGGGTTTTGAACTGTGGTCGTCATATGTCAGTTGAAAAATTATAGTTGCTCCAACCTAATCAAGAAGCCAAACCCTTGTGAGCAATCATCTATCACTTTACCAAAAGGTTTCTCCACAATTTCGTTGGTCCCCCTTTGGTCTTCTGCAAATTGCATGGGTAGGTGATGCAACCTCGAATGGGATTCATGTGATTTTAGCAAACTGTGATTAACACCGCAAGTTTCTAGAAAACTTTCTCTTGATAAATCACACTTCTCCAATTGCTACTAGGCCCATGCGGGAATTAGGATCACCTTCTCCATTTGGATTTAAATTGTTTTGGGCCTCTAGACCACAGTCCTGGCTATACTGAATCTGATCCAGATCAGTAGGACTCCTCAAACCGCAGTGCGTTGGGATGTTGTGCCATATGGATGAAGCATGCTTAGTCAAATACATATGCAAGTATGGTCATATTTTGATTGGACGCTTATGATAGTTTAAAGAAGTGTGATTTAACAAGAGAAAGTATTCCTAACCTTGTGGGTAAGGAACCCTTTAGTTAGAACTCAAAATGGGAAGTTGTTTTGACCAAATCCAACCTCATGGATGTATGGTCAAAATAGTAAGAATCGACTCTTTGATCATTTCTTTTATGTAAAATGTGATTTTATGAGGGATGAAAATTTGTCACATCGTAGGTTGTTGATTTTTTTTTAACCCCTCAAAAATCTTACATACATGTTGGAATAACATATATAGTTTAAGCACTAATTTTTACTAATCCAATACGGAAGGCTAGAGGTGCAAAAAAACATTAAAAACAATATATTATTGTTTTCACTCAAATACTTTTTTATTCTGTGTTTTTTTATAATTATTTAGTTAATTATTTGTCTTTAGAACATATTTTGGATCTTAATTGGTATATATCTATCTCCAATTTGTAGTAGGATAAGGGTTTCTAGCATTTCTCTTTGTTTATTATAGATAATCATTTTAGAAAGGTATAAGAGAGCTTGATAAATGATTTATTGAGTGACTTTTAGTTATTTGTCTTACAATCAGCGGCGGGGCATGGGTGGGCAGTCGCCCAGCCCAAAATTAGAAACCGAGTTGACTCGGGACTCGGCCAAGTCAACTCGACTCGGTGCCCAACCCTGAGTCTACTGCGACTAGGCCGAGTCAAGAGTCAGGACATTTCAAAAAATTAGGGATTGAGGTTTTTCATTTCATTTTCATTGTTTCATTTGTGTTGTTGCTTCACCCATGCCTACCCCTGGCTCCGCCACTAGTGCCGACGTAAAGAAGCATCACCGCCATCCGCCATCACGTCGGACCACCAATTGAAGGCTTGAAGCAGGTCAATATATCTCTCTCTTTCCCTTCTTCTTCTTCTTATTTTTCTTTCTTCCGTGCGTGGTTGTTGTTGATGATGTTGGCTGCTGCGGCATCGTCCTTCTCAGATGTGTATGGGTACCCTCCAAAACCGCCCTTCCGCCCCAAGGGCATACTGCCCCTCTTGCCCAGACAGGTCTTCTGACCCATCCTCAACACCCTCTATGGTGTGTCTGACCTGCTCCCTTCCTTTGTGAGTGTCGTCTCTTCTCCAAACTCATTCGTCCAATGGAAGGGTGCTTGCTTTTACAAGAACCACGCTTGGATAATTCAACAATCGAAGCAGCGACCAGTGGGGAGGAAGCACTCTCCATATTAAGGTACTCATCCTTTCTGTTTTTCTTCTTTCTTTTTCTCTTTTTTTGCATGCTGAAACTTAGAGGTTTCGTGTTTGTTTGCTTTTTTTTTTTGGGGGGGGGGGGGGGGTGGGTTTTATTTCCCTTCTTTGAATATGAACTTTGTTATACTTCTTGGGTTTGTCTTTTCGGTTATCCTAAACTATTCATGATTTTGGTTTTCGATAGAAGTGATGTTTCTGGGCCTAAAGATTGGTTCTTTAGACTAAGATCTTTTCGGAGTACCAATTAAATTCCTGGCAGGACATCTTGTTTTTTATTGCTTCACGGTGTAAATTTAAAAAAATTTGGGACTAGTAGCGGCGGATGGTTGCTTTAGCTTTGACGATGTAAACTTTAAAAATTTATGCTTTTTCCATTGGTTTGGGCTCCTTTTCTGAGATTTTATGAGGTTATTAGGAGGGAAATCATCTCTTTGTATTTTTTTCCCTGATGAGGACAATGAAAAAATAAAGCAAAGAATTGGGATTATCCATTCTTGATTTGTATTTTTGATGTTTATCCACATAAATGGATCGTCCTTCAAGACCATAGCATTGTCCCCGAGACCCGAAGTCTGCCCACCCAATGAAAAACTTCTGGCTCCGCCACTGCTTACAATTACTATTTTTTTTTACTAATTCTTGCTTTCTTAATTGATCAACTTTTAACTCAGATATTGATTTTGCCAGGTTCAAGAGCAAACATTTTATTCACTACATCAAATTGGTACCAGAGCCACAATAGTTCTTCTTGATTATCGCTTTATAGCGAAGTTCGAAGGAGGATCCTGTCAGAGTAAGATGACGGTTCACTTTGATTTGTTTGATCAAATGATTTGAAGAAACAATCAAGTTCGAAGAAAGATCCATGAAAGAATTGCAAGTGTGTTTGAAATGTTTTAAAATTGACAAGCAAGAAATGAAAGGGAATCTTAATTGGTAGAATAAAGATGCATATGAGATTAAAAATAATGTTGATCGCATAAAAGGTTATTTCAATCAAATGATGGCAGAAATTGAGATCATGTGGTAAAAGCTTGATAAGATGCTTTAATGGGGTTGAAGAGAAGGTGTCAAACATCCCAATGTGCATCAAAATTGCTTAATGCAACCTTCTTCCCAAGCATATTATGTGAACAATCAAATCCTATACCCCCACAAACAGACGTGTGACATAATCCAACTCAAGATTTTTCTCTTGGGTTTTTTGGGATCGAGGTGTGCACAATAGATTGTAATTAACGACCTGCTTCAAGGGGGATCATGTTGATACACTTATCAATCTCTCATATAGAATGCAAGGACTAGGTTTATCTAGCCTCCCCTGGATAGTCAATTCCCAATTCAATTGTCCCCATGTATTCTCAAACATATTTGGAATCTAATGAGTTATGCATTCACCATTATTTCAATGGTTAACATTTCAATGACTAAATATTGTTTAATGGATTCTCCTATGAGATCCAATGACTAAATCTGGATCCATACTTTAGATCCAATACTTAGATCCTTTGACGCTAGTAGCAACCATCTGACACCAAGCATGCCCTTCTGTCGGGGATGGCCTACGACGTGCAGTACACGACGAGCTCTAGCCGTTTAGAATCTCCAACGAAGGGGGCAGAATAGTGGTGGAGATGTAGGAGCTTCAATGGAAGGTGGTGGCCAACGCCACCTCCGACTATCGGCCGGTTCAAAACCTCCTCTTCTCCAACCGTGCGCTCGCCATCAATGATCTCCACAATGAGTTCTATGGCATTGACCAAGATGTCATGCTCATCAACATCCATTGTGACTACTCATCGGCCATGCCTGACCATATGTTCGCCATCTTCATCGTCGACGTGCTCGCCAAAAGCAAGGGGATGGCGGGCACCACTGACATCTTCTTCCATGACTTCATGAAGGATTCTTTTTTTTTTAGCTTCTTCCACTACAACTGAACTTTCGGCATGTACAATCGACAGATAGGGGTGTTTTTTTTATCTCCCCTCTTTTTTTTTTCTGCCTCCTCACGCAGGCAACAATAACCATCGGACACGATCGTCCGATGGATAATCCCTTTCGACATCGAGATCCCCTTTCACAACTCTCTCTCTCTCTCTCAGGTTGCTATGTCTCTCTCCTTTGCTGCCGATTCTTGTAGGCAGCATTGTCGGCTTGGCCCAACCGAGGTTTTCTATTGAGGACTGTGTCCACACTGATCTTTGAGAGACGATCTACGTCCAGTTTTTGTGCACACTAAAAACCAAATTCTAATACCACTGTTGGGTTTTTGGGACCAAGATATGCGCAGTGAGTGAGAGCACCAGAGAGACAAAGCAGGGAATGGTAGATTTGTAATTAACGACCTGCTTCAAGGGGGATCACCTTGATACATGTATCAAATCTCACCAAAAGAATGCAGGGACTGGGTTATCTATTCTCATCTGAATAGTCGGTTTCGAGTTCATCTACTCCCTTTGTTGGGAATCTAATGAGTTGTGGGCCCATCATTGTTTCACTGACTCACGTTTTAAGGGCTCACTATTAGGGGTGGCAATCGGGTCGGGTTGGCGGGTCGGGTTGGTGGGTTGGCGGGTCAACATACCTCAACACGAACCCGACCTATTTATTAAATGGGTCGGCTGTGGCAAACACGAACCCGACCCATTTATTAAATGGGTAACCCGACATGACACGGTTAACCCGTTTAATAAACGGGTCGGGTAAACGGGTTGGCGGGTCGGGTTCGAGTAAACAGGTAAACGGGTTGGTGGGCGGGTCAGGGTTGGCGGGCGGGTTGGCAGGTCGGGTTCGGGTAAACAGGTTGACCCACCCGCCTAACCCATTTATTAAACGGGTCAGCCGGGTTGGCGGGTTGGCATACCCCTAACACGAACCCGACCCATTTAATAAATGGGTTAGGCGGGTCGACCCGTTTACAACACAAACCCGTTTAAGCCAAACCCGAACCCGACTAAGAAGTGGGTTGGCGGGTCATGTCAGATTGTCACCCCTACTCACTATGTAAGTGGGTCATAAGATTCCTAACACACTACTATGGGTCATTGGATTCTCTTGTGAGATCCAATGACTAAGTCTGGATCTAATACATAGGTCCATGCTTTGGATCCAATATATTGATCTATACTTTAGATTTAATACCTGGTTCCAGAGTACATATCTGGTATCGGTTTCATGATGTGAGACCCTCTGGCCACACTAGATCCAACACTTTCCTTATCCTCAAGCCCCACCATTGTCAGTTGACAACCTGAGCACGGAGGGAGGTGTTGGTTGCTCCCAAACCCCGCAGGAGAGAGAGCGCCACCAATCAGAGGCCAACCGATGACCCAACTCTTGCCTATTGTCGCCCCCGTTACCCTCTCTCGAAAGCCAGAAAGTGCTCCTGCACCTTTGCACCACCAACATCTCCTCTCCTTTCTCCTTCTTTCCCAAACCAAGAACTGGAGACCACCGGGTGGAAATTGGCAATCTGATTTCCGGCGTCCATCGTGGTCGGTGGTCCCTCCAGTTGCTTATTGTTGAAAATGGTGGAGGACGGGTTCTCAAACGCTAGCCCCTCCATTTTCTCCTTTCCACCTATCGTGGGATGGAGAGAAAATGAACCGGTTCTGTCCTGTACATAACCGGTTCATCTCCATCATCCTGCCTTATGCCACACCAATATTGCACCTTGGAACCGGCTTGAGTGTGAACGGGTCTCACACGGCACCCACCGCTACTTTAAGTCTTCTAAACCTAATTTGGACCATATCTTGCCCCATGACTTTGTTGATCTGACCCAAACTAACCCAAACCACTTACTAAGCCTATCTCAAATAGTTCAGATCCTTTTTATATTCTATCCACACATAGAGCCGACACACCTTAGCTCTAAGCTATGGGTTCTCTTGGTTGTTTCTGTTAGTTCAAATCTGTAACAAAACAATGATTTTGTGGAAATGGAGATCTCAAGCCTAGAGGCACGTTCTTAAGATCGCTATCTTTAGAACTTCAATCGCCCCACTCCCGGAATTTCGAAGATGCGAAAAAGGGGTTGGTTTCGACTGAGTTCCCAGGATACAACTAGGCTTCAACCTCAAGATAGTCACTGCTTCGCAAGAACAAATGACTTCTCCCACACTAGAACTCTGCAAGCCAAAATCGGGAAGAGATAAAGGAGAAAACTGGAGAGTCAGAAATTCGTATCTCCAAAAGATGAAAGAAGAAAGAGATTTATAGATTTCTTAGAAAGATCAAAACGTTTTGCGATAAATAAGATTAATGGCCATAAATCTGACGATTTGAAATAAGGACGAAAAAGGTTCTTGAACGATCACCCACCTCCGACTGTGCTTAAAGGCCTTCAAAACTGTCCAACAGTCACAATGCACCATAAAAGCATATTAAAACCTTTTAAAAGGCCAGACAATCAGAAAACCGAAAGGTCAAAATGGGCCTTTGCACCTCGCACCGTTGCGAGCGTGCTAAGTGCAAAGTGCGCCATCAAGATGCCACATTGCGCCTTAAGCACCCTTAAGCACACACGCGCGTGCGTGTGTGCGCGAACGGCGCATCCATTTCTGCATGATGCACAACAACGTCCGCAAGCCACCCCAAGACACATGGATTACCAAAGTAAAGAATAAAGAACAAACCCTCTATTTAAATCACTAGAAAAACTTATTTCTCTTAGATATGAGACTAAACTTATTAAAACACTTTTGGTGGGAACAAAATCACCAATTTTAAAACTTTGCTAACAATCCCCTACTAGTTTTAAAATATATTTGGCTTGCATAGAAACTTATGCATCAGTGAGAGTGTCTGCAAGACTTGAACCCTCACTTATTGAAAGAAAACCTAAATTAACCAAGGTGTTAAGTGGACTTACCTTGAACTTAGCTCCTTATATTGTTAACAAAGTTTTCAATCATATATAGGTCTCCAAAAGTTCAATTGTGTGGATTTCATGTTGGCACATTTAGAGCTTTGCGCTTTCCTGGATTCATGAGTGCTTTAGAGAATTGTCAATTCTCATAAAAAGCAGCTCACACTTCTACACTCACATAGGTGAGTTTGTCTAGGTGTACTGTAACACACACCCTAGCCTTAAGGCCTACAAACTCATTAAGAGCTATTAGCTCAACCCTCACATGGTTACAGCGCATGAGCATGCATCAGTAATGGGCTTACATAAATATGTTCAATATCTGTCATTCACCAATTCGTTTCCCATTGAATCTAGGCATGTGGGATCTCCAACGCTCTAGGTTGGGTATCTTTAGGTGATGACTTAATTGGCTTAATTCTCATTCCCCTCGATGTTTTATTGATGACATCTCTCGAAAGGCCTTTTGTAAATGGGTCTGCCAAATTTTGACATGACTTCACATATTTCAATGTTATAATATTGTCATCAATCATTTGTCTTATAAAACTGTCTTAGACTAATATGTCTAGACTTTTCATTGTATTTTATATAACCTGCTTTACATATAACTGATTGGCTATCACAAAACATTGAAATGCAGGTATAGGCGTCTCACCTAGTGGAATATCCACTAGCATATTCTTAAGCCATTCAGCTTCTCTACATGCAAAAGCCAAAGCAATAAACTCAGATTCCATTATAGAATGAGTTATACAGGTTTGTTTCTTAGACCCCATGCAATTGCTCCTCCACCAAGGTAAAAATTCAACCACTCGTAGACTTGGAATCTTCAAAGTCGGTATTCCAACTTACATCACTATACCCTTCAATAATAGCAGAAAACTCGGTATAGTGAATTCCATAGTCTAAAGTATGCTTAAGATATCTAAGAATCTTGTTCACTGCATTCTAGTATTGATGACCAGGATTATTAGTGTATCTATACACTTTACTCATTGCATAGGCAATATCAGGCCTTGTGCAGTTCATTGCACACATAAGACTACCTACAATACTGGCATATTTTAATTGTTGAACACTTGCACCAACATTAGGAGTCAATTTCATATTTGGATCATATGGGGTGCATGCTGGTGAACTATTAAGATATTCATACTTTGTAAGAATTTTCTCAATATAATGTGATTGACATAATGCAATGCCATTATTATTTCTTACAATTATGATTCCTAAAATAATATCTGTAACACCCAAGTCTTTCATACAAAACATGGAAGATCAAAATCTTCTTGTTTGATTTATGCATTCACTATTGTTACCCAAAATAAGCATATCATCAATATATAAACAGATAATAATAATTGAGCTACTATCTACTTTACTGTAGACATATTTGTCAGCATCATGAATTTTAAAACCATTATGTACTAGAGAACTATCAAATTTTTCATGCCATTGCTTAGGGGCTTGCTTTAATCCATATAAGGATTTCTCAAGTTTGCAAACTTTGTGCTCTTGCCCTAGCACTACAAAACCTTCAGTTTGCTCCATATATATCTCTTTATCTAATTCTCCATTCAAAAAAGTTATTTTCATGTCCATTTGATGGATTTGAAGCTTATATATGGCAGTCATGGCAATTAGAATTCTAATAGTAGAAATTCTAGTTACAGGAGCAAAAGTATCAAAATAATCAATATCTTCTTTTTGTTTAAAACCTTTTGCAACCAAACGAGCTTTAAATTTATCAATTATACCATCAGCTTTTAATTTCTTTTTGAAAATCCATTTCCAGCCAATAGTTTTGCAGCCAATAGGTAAATCCACTAATTTCCAAACATTATTAGACATAATTGATTCAATTTCTTCATTTATAGCTTTTCTCCAAAAAGCAACATCTTGAGAAGACATCGCCTCTCGAAAAGACACAAGATCGTTCTCAATTAGAAAGGTATAAAAGTCAGAACCAAAATTGGTTGGTTTTCTAATGTGTTTATTGTGCCTAACTTCAGTTTCTGGTTCAGCAGCACAATCAGTAAAATATTCAATCATGTCATTAATATGATGTTCATCTACTATAATATGACTGCTATCAAGAAGAGAATCAAATGCATTTTTATGTTCTATGAAAAATGCATCTCTAGATCTAACAATAACATCATTAATAATGTCTAGAAATCTATATGCTTTACTATGTTCAGCATATCCAACAAATGCACATTTAAATGTTTTAGGTCCAACATTCTTTCTTTTATTTTCTGGAATTTTAACATATGTTAAACAACCCCAAACACGAAAATAACTAAGATTAGGTTTCTTACCAAAGCACAATTCATAAGGTGATTTTTCATATTTGGAATAAGGAACTCGATTAAGAATATAGCAAGTAGTAAGTATAGCCTTGCCCCACAAGTTGGAATGCAAACTCGTATTAAGAAGCATAGCATTCATCATTTCTATAAGTGTTATGTTTTTCCTTTCTGCTACTCCATTTGTTCAGAAGTTTTAGGAGCAGATGTTTGATGGATAATACCATTATCCTCACAAAAATTATCAAATTCCCCACCTAAGTATTCACCTCCTCTATCTGTTCTTAAATGCACAATCTTTGTTTTAAACCTATTTTGTATTTCAGCAAGATAAATAAAAAATTTGGAAAATGCTTCAGACTTATGTTTCATCAAATAAACATAACAGAATTTTGAGTAGTCATCTATAAAGGTAATAAAGTACCTATTGCCACCATGACTCAAAACATTATCCATCGTACAAACATCAGAATGCACTAATTTAAACAATTTATAATTCTTTTCTACACTAGGAAACAAGAGTCTAGTTAGCTTGGTTTGAATGCATGTCTTACACTTATGATTATGTTCTACTCTAACATGAAAAGGAAGAAGTCCAAAGTTATTCATATTATGAATGCAACAAGAATTTATATGTCCTAATCGTGAATGCCAAAGAAAATAGGAGTCAACCATATAAACAGAAGTAGTATCTTCATTTACGCTCATCTTGAACATACCACCAGTGGAAAACCCTTTTCCTACAAAGATTTTCCCTTTGGTCACAGTTACAATCTGAGACTCAATAACAATCTTAAAACCATTTCGTGACAGTAGATCTGAAGATATTAAATTTTTTCGAACTTCTGGAGCATAGTGGATATTCTCAAGTGTTAGGACTTTCCTGGAGGTGAACTTAATTTCCACACTCCCTTTTCCCAGCACTTTAGTTGAGGAAGAGTTTCCCATAAAGAGATTGCATCCCTCCCCCACTACTTCATACAACTTGAACAAGTTCCTGTCGTTAGCCACATGAACAATGCTTCCAGTATCTAGGTATCAGTTCTTATTTGCAGCCACCATGAAGGTTTCAGAGATTACAGCAACAAGCCTCTCCTCTGACTCATTTGGCTTAGGACCAGTCCTCTTCCTTTCTCTGCATTTTCTAGCAAAATGGCCAAACTTGCCACAAACATAACAACTGATTTTCTTTTTATCAGTTAGCTTTTTCCCTTTCACGAAATTCTTTTTGATTTTCTAGGTTTTCATGATTTTGTCACCCTTGTTACTAACAAAATTCACTTTAGGATAACCCTCTTTAGGTCTCAAATTCTTTTTATCACGAAGATGAGTCTCCTCCTCAATTCGGATGTCCTTAAGAAGACCATCTAAAGTGATTTTCTCATTTTTATGTTTTAGGTGATTCCTATATTCTTTTCAGGAATCCGATAGTTTCCCAATGATGACAGCAACCTAGAAGTCATCATCAAGATACATACCTTCTCCTTTGATCTTATAGGCTAATATTTGCATCTTATAAATTTGAGCAAGTATAGGCTTATCATCAACAATAGAAAAATTAACATACTGATCTATGATAAACCTTTTGTTACCAGCATCTTCTGCATTGTACTTGATCTCGAGAGCATTTCATAGCTCTCTAGCCGACTCCAATGGAAAATATAAGTCAAAGAGAGAATCAGCTAAAGTGTTCAAGATATGCCCTTTGCATCGATAGTTGTCAGTATGCCACTTCTCTCACTCTTTCTTATGTTCTTCTGTCTCAACTTCTCCAGCAACGACAGTGGGACATGCCTTTTTGAGGACATAGTCGATATGCAGTTCGGACAACAAGAAAAAGACTTTTGATTGCCACCGCTTGAAGTTTGACCCAAGTTTTTTAAGGTCACGGATGAGCAAATTGATAGAGTTAGATGTAGAACCAGAGACCATATTGAAGTTCTAAAATTATTAGTTCAAATCTGTAACAAAACAATGATTTTGTGGAAATGGAGATCTCAAGCCTAGAAGCACGTTCTTAAGATCGCTATCTTTAGAACTTCAATCGCCCCACTTCCAGAATTTTGAAGATGCGAAAAAGGGGTTGGTTTCGACTGAGTTCCCAGGATACAACTAGGCTTGAACCTCAAGATAGTCACTGCTTCGCAAGAACAGATGGCTTCTCCCACACCAGAACTCTGCAAGCCAAAATCCGGAAGAGATAAAGGAGAAAACTGGAGAGTCAGAAATTCGTATCTCCAAAAGATGAAAGAAGGAAGAGATTTATAGATTTCTTAGAAAGATCAAAATGTTTTGCGATAAATGAGATTAATGGCCATAAATCTGACGATTTGAAATAAGGACGAAAAAGGTTCTTGAACGGTCACCCACCTTTGACTGTGCTTAAAGGCCTTCAAAACCGTCCAACAGTCACAATGCACCATAAAAGCATATGAAAACCTTTTAAAAGGCCAGACAATCAGAAAACTGAAAGGTCAAAATGGGCCTTTGCACCTCATACGCACCTCGCACCGCTGCGAGCGTGCGAAGTGCAAAGTGCGCCATCAAAATGCCACATTGCGCCTCAAGCGCCCTTGCACACACACGTGTGCACACACGTGTGTATGAACGACGTGTCCATTCCTGCACGATGCCAAACAACGTTCGCAAGCCACCCCAAGACACATGGATTACCAAAGTAAAGAATAAAGAACAAACCCTCTACTTAAACCACTAGAAAAACTTATTTCTCTTAGATATGGGACTAAACTTATTAAAGCACTTTTGGTGGGAACAAAATCACCAATTTTAAAACTCTTCTAACAGTTTCGTACCTAAAAACCATTATACACCTACATCTACCTCCAATATATTTGGATATGATACCTTTTAGTGACCTAAAGGCCATCCTTTTGTGATTCATTCCAGTCTGTTTTAAATCATTTATATCCAAACCCAATACATACTTGATCTAAACTTATTGGATCTGGTCCATAACCATCTAATTCTTAAATTGAATATCCTTTGGTCATATCCATTCACTCTAGATTCGTTCAATCCAGATCAATGGAAAGGCATAGAAAATTATTATGGATGGTTCGAAAATTGTGTTCTAAGTCCTATAATGTATTTTGAAGCAGATCCGACAAGACTCAATCAGCTTATTAAGTATTGTAAAGATCGAGTTGCATACCATAATCTGAAGAGTAGAGGAAGACTGAAAAAAATGACGTAAGTGGTAGCCATCTTTGAGGGTAAGTCTTCTCCAACCCAAAGAAAATGATGTAGGAGTGAGAGCTAGATACTACTAGATTCATAAGATCCATTCAGGTCCATCTTTATTATTATTTTTTTATAGTTATTTAGTTGGATATTAGTCTTTGGATCATATTTCAGATCTTAGGATCAGGGTTTCTAGGTTTTTTATTTGTTTATTACAAATAATCATTGTAGAAAGGCATAAGAGAGCTTGATGACTGATTTATTGAGTGATTTTTAGTTAGTTTTCTTATAATCTCTGTTATTTTTTATTAATTCTTGCTTTTGTAGGTGATTAAATTTTAGTTGGGATATCAATTTTGCGAGGCTGAGGAGTGATCCTCCTGTTCACTGCTTCATACACCTCTCCCTCTCTCTCTCTCTCTCTCTTTATATATATATATATATATATATATATATATATATATATATATATATATATATATATGAATATGAATGGAAGTATCATTAAACAATAAAAGTGTTGGATGATGCTCAGACTTGTTTGCATAGTTGATCATGCACTCAATCAGCAGCGTAATTTTTTTTTGCGCTCAAAAGGTCTTTACCGGCGGTCACGACCACTGCTAAAAGCCTTAGAGGCTATTGTCAAAAAAGCTTGTAAGTCCTTTAGTTGTAGTTGTGACCACCACTAAAGGCTCTTTTAGTAAAAAAAAAATAGTGTCACTGATCATCGCTGAAAACGAGTCCAACTTTTTCAACGATACACCCTGTCTTGTATATATGGATATATATAATGCAGTAGATTGTAAGTACAATCTAGTTGGAATCTCACGATGCCAGTTATTTTCTTTTGAAAGAATCGATGGAAGTTGTTTTGACTCAATCTAACCATATGTTGGGTTTCCCTCCTTTGTGTGATCCATTGGTTCGATGCATATTCAGTATCGCTGCTGAATTTCAAGCGCGACGCTTGATCTTCTTGAGGACAATTTTCGTATTCGCTGGATAGTGATTTGTAGAAGTCCTCTCAGCTGAATGACGATTCAGCTGTTCAGAGTTTGAGGATTAGTGATTTGTCGATAACGATTTGGTGAAGAGTGCTTTAACCTGAATAGTGATTTGCAGTACTCGCTAGATAGCGATTTGTGGTATCGCTGCATAGCAATTTGTAGTAATCGCTGGATAGCGATTTATGGCTTTAGGTGGATAGCGATTTGTGATATCGTTGCATAGTGATTTGTGGTATCACTGCATAACAATTTGTAGTAGTCGCTGGATAGCGATTTGTGGCTTCAGGTGGATAGCGATTTGGGCTAATGCTCTTCAGGCGCATTGTAAGTTATGCAAGACGTTTAGTCTTCCACATTAAATGCGGGTCTCATCTTCTATTTAAGGGATGGATGAGAGAGCAAAAGAAGAAGTAGAAGAGAGCGAAAAGGTGTGAGAAACTCTTTTAGGACATCAAAAGAGTGTGGAGTGAACAAAAGCAAGAAGTGTTGCTACACTTATTTCAGAACAACATCGTCAAGCTGGTTTTCCAGATCATTCGTTCTTTGTTCCTCATTGAGGTATATCCTCTTGTTCATTTTGTTACACCTTGTGTGTTTGTAAGGCTTATGCCTTTTGGCCACTCTGTAATCTTTGTTTGAAGAAAGTGGAAGTTGCTGACCTATTGGTCGCCGTGGATGTACCTCAGTTGAGAGGGAACCACGTAAATTGTTGTGTGCTGTTTTGTTTTCACTATTGGTTTATTTTGATTTTATTTCTTCCACTGTCATTGCTTTATTGTTTTCATCGATTCACACTTGTCAGAAGACCCAGTACGTTCATTTTAACCCCAACAATCTGGTATCAAAGCTTTGGTTTCTAGTCTCAATTCATCATATATTTGTGTGTGAGTCATGGAGAACAACGTGAGTCGCATGATCAGTTTGAATGGCATAAACTAGATGACATGAAAAACAAAAATGAAAGACCTTTTGGTTTGTAAAGATCTGGATGGACCTATATAGGGTGATAGCAGCAAACTAGAAGAGATGAAAGATGATGAATAGAGAAAGCTAGACCGAAAGGTTGTCGGTTTCATTCGACAATAGATAGATGATAGTGTCTTTCATCATGTATCCACAGAAACTTCGGCGCATGGTCTTTGGACTAAACTGAAAAGTCTTTATGATAGAAAGACAACAGTGAATTAGGCCTTTCTATTTCGAAAGCTTGTGAACCTCAAATATAAAGAGGAAAGTTGTATTGCAGAGCATTTAAATGAGATCAAAAGCATTGTAAATCAGTTGACTACAATGAAAATCACTTTTGATGATGAGTCGCAAGCATTGTCGCTCCTTAGTTTCCTTTCTGAGAGTTAGAAAACCTTGGTGGTCACAGTCAGTAATTCCGCACCTGATGGAACAGTAACAATGAGCCAAGTTATCAGTAGTCTCTTAAATGAAGAGACTAGAAGAAAGTCATCAGGTCCTTCTACCTCTGAGGCACTTGTGATTGAAAACCGGGGGAGAATCAGAAGTAAGAGCAAGGCTCCGCACTACCGTGGTAAATCCAGAGGGCACTCACACTCGAGCTCAAAGAAAGATGTCGAGTGTTATTATTGCCACAAGAAGGGGCATATGAAGTAGGAGTACAGGAAGCTCAAGTTCAAGGAGCAGAGCAAAGAGAAGAGCTCATAGGAAAAGCAGAGTGTCACAACCGCAGTCACAAATGAAGAGCTCATGGTTATATGTGATGGCACTAGCATCAATCTGATCGATCAATATACTGATTGGGTTATTGACTCTGGAGATTCATTTCATGTTACCTCACGGATTGATTTCTTCACTTCCTACTCACAAGGTGATTTCAGGAATGTTTGAATGGGAAATAAAGATATGTCGAAGATTGTTGGCATTGACGACATTTGCTTAGAAACAAACGTTGGCTGTAAATTATTGCTGAAAGATGTAAGGCATATACCAAACATCTGACTGAATCTGATCTCTGCCGAAAAGTTGGATGATGAGGGCTACAACAACACCTTCAATGATGGAAGGTGAAAGTTAACCAAGGGTTCCTTGGTGGTAGCAAGAGGAACTAAGACCTGCTTCCTCTACACTTTGCAAGCGAAGACCTGCAAGAGTGTTGTAAATACTGTGGAGACTATCTCGTCCACAGAGATATGGCATAGAAGGCTCGAGCATATGAGCGAGAAGGGACTGCAAGTCCTAGTTAAGAAAGAGCTCCTGGCGGGTGCAACAGGTACATCTTTGAAACCTTGTGTTCATTGCTTCCATGGTAAACAGAACAAAGTTTCTTTCCATAGAAGCATTGCATCTAGAAAATCTCATGTTTTAGATCTTGTACATTCTGATGTCTGTGGACATTTGAAGGTCAAGACACTTGGTGGTGCATTATACTTTGTGACTTTCATTGATGATCACTCTAAAAAAGTCTGGGCTTATACACTAAAAACTAAAGACCAAGTTCTAGATGTATTCAAGCATTTTCAGGTCATGACTGAAAGAGAAACTGACAGATAATTAAAGTGTGTTCGCTTAGATAATGGTGGCGAATACACTGGGCCATTTGATCAGTATTGCACCAATCATGGCATCAAGCATGAAAGGACTGTGAGGATGACACCTCAACAGAATGGGGTTGCTGAGAGAATGAATCACACCATCCTTGAGAGAGTTAGATGTTTGTTGTCATACTCTAAATTGTCAAGATCTTTCTAGGGTGAGGCAATGAGGACAGCAGTTGATCTTATCAACTTGTCTCCTTCTATTCCCTTAAAGGGAGATGTTTCAGAGAAAGTTTGGACAGGGAAAGAACCTTTCTATGGACACTTAAGAGTGTTCGAGTGCAGAACTTTTGTTCATGTTCCGAAGGAAGAGAGGTCCAAGCTTGATCCAAAAGCCAAGCAATGCATATTCTTTGGCTATGGACATGAAGAATTTGGCTACAGACTCTATGACCCTGTTAATAAGAAGTTGGTCAAAAGTCGAGATGTTGTCTTCTTGAAATATCAAACCATTGAAGACATTGGTAAGTCTGAGCCATCAGAGTCCAATAAAGGTGATCTTATTGACTTAGATCCTCTTGATGCGTCGGTTTTTCAGGATTTTGTGGAGGAGATGCCAACTTCTCACAATGATGCAAAGGAAGGATATGATGAGACATAAATTAAGGAGGAGCCAACACCCCAAGATTCACTTCCTTAGACTCCGATAAAGAGGTCTACCAGAGAGAAACAATCATCCAGAAAATACTCATCGAATGAGTATATAATGATTACAGATCAAGGTGAGCCAGAAACTTTTGAAAAAGTTTTGGAGGACGAAAACCAAACTGAGTAACTTAAGGCAACGAAAGAGGAAATGAATTCATTGCATGAGAATCACACATTTGATCTGGTAAAGACACCTAAAGGGAAGAAGGTATTGAAGAACAAGTGGGTCTTTATGCAGAAAACTGATGGGATCAACTCTCAACCTAGATACAAGACACGACTTGTAGTGAAAGGTTTTGCTCAGAAGAAGGGAGTTGATTTTGATGAAATCTTCTCACCAGTTGTAAATATATCCTTCATCTGAACTATGCTCGGTATAGCTGCAAGCATGAATTTGGAAGTTGAGCAGCTTGATGTGAAGACTACATTTCTGCATGACTTGGAAGAAGAAATTTATATAGAGCAACATGAGGGCTTCATTGACAAGGGTAAAGAGCACCTAGTCTGCAAGTTGAAGAAGAGCTTATATGAATTGAAGAAAGCACCAAGACAGTGGTATAAGAAGTTTGATTCCTTTATGACTGAGCATGGATATTCAAGAACCTTCATAGGCCATTGTGTGTTTGTGAAAAAAAATTCAGATGGTAATTTTACCATTCTCTTACTTTATATGAATGATATGCTGATTGTGGGTAAAAACATCCGCAGATTAAACAAGTTAAAGTTGAAGCTGAGTGAGACCTTTGCCATGAAGAATTTAGGTCCAGCAAAGCAGATTCTTGGGATGAGAATCGTTCGTGACAGATCACATGGGCTGATCTGGTTATCGCAAGAGAAGTATATCAGAAAGGTTCTTGAGAGATTCAACATGGACAAAGCAAAGCCTGTTAATTGTCCACTTGCAGGCCATTTCAAACTTAGCTCAAGTCAATGTCCTACAAATGATGGAGAAGGAATTGAGATGCAGAAAATTCCTTATGCTTCGACAGTAGATTCATTGATGTATGCTATAGTCTGTACTCGACCAGACATAGCTCATGCTGTTGGAGTTGTTAGTTGATTTTTGTCAAATCTAGGGAAGGAACAGTGGGCAGCAGTGAAATGGATTCTGAGGTATCTTCAGGGCACTTTGAAGTTGATCCTGTGTTTTGGAAAGGGTGAACCTATTCTTGATGGGTTCACAAATTCTGATATGACTGGTGATGTAGACAGTAGAAAGTCTACTTTTGGATATTTGATTACTTTTGCAGGAGGAGCAGTTGCATGGCAGTCGAAATTACAGAAATATGTAGCTCTCTCCACTACATAAGCTGAGTTCATCGCAATTACAGAAGCCAGTAAGGAATTGTTGTGGGTGAAGAAATTCTTGCAAGAGTTGGGCTTGAAGTAAGAAGAGTATGTTCTTCACTGTGATAACCAGAGTGTGATTCACTTGAGTAAGAATTCCTTGTTTCATTCAAGATCAAAACATATCGATGTTCGATACCACTGGATTAGAGATGTCTTGAATGAAAAATTATTACAACTGAAGAAAGTGCATACTGATGACAATACATCAGATATATTGACCAAGTCATTGCCCAAGGACAAGCATAAAAAGTGTTGATTCCTAGCAGGAATGGAAGAAGCTTCGACATAAGTCGAGAAGGGGGAGAATTGTTGGGTTTCCCTCCTTTGTAGGATCCATTGGTTCGATGCACATTCAGTATCGCTACTGAATTCCAAGTACGACACCTGATCTTCTTGAGGACGATTTTCATATTCGCTGGATAGCGATCTGTAGAAGTCCTCTGAGCTGAATGATGATTCAGTTGTTCAGAGTTTGAGGATCAACGATTTGTCGATAACGATTTGGCAAAGAGTGCTTTAACCTGAATAGCGATTTGCAGTACTTGCTAGATAGTGATTTGTGGTATTGCTGCATAGTGATTTGTGGTATCGCCGCTTAACGATTTGTAGTAGTCGTTGAATAGCGATTTGTGGCTTCAGGTGGATAGCGATTTGTGGTATCGCTGCATAGTGATTTGTGGTATCGTTGCATAGCGATTTGTAGTAGTCGTTGGATAGCGATTTATGGCTTCAGGTGGATAGTGATTTGTGCTAATGTGCTTCAGGCGTATTGTAAGTTATGCATAATGTTTAGTCTTCCACATTAAATGCAGGTCTCCTTCTCTATTTAAGGGATGGATGAGAGAATAAAAGAAGAAGCAAAAGAGAGTGAAAAGGTGTGAGAAACTCTTTTAGGGCACCGAAAGGGTGTGGAGTGAACAAACGCAAGAAGTGTTGCTACACTTCTTTCAGGACAGCTTTATCAAGCTGGTTCTTCAGATCATTCGTTCTTTGTTCCTCAGTGAGGTGTATATATCCTCTTGTTCATTTCGTTACACCTTGTGTGTTTGTAAGGCATATATTTTTTGGCCACTCTGTAATTTTTGTTTGAAGAAAGTGGAAGGTGCTGACCTATTGGTCGTCATGGACGTACCTCAGTTGAGAGGGAACCACATAAATCGTTGTGTGTTGTTTTGTTTCCGCTATTAGTTTGTTTTGGTTTTATTTCTTCCACTGTCATTGCTTTATTGTTTCCATCGATTCATACTTGTGGGGAGACCCGGTACGTCCATTTTAACTCCAACACCATCTAGATGTGTTCACCATACTCGATTTAGTGGGGAACAACCCTTGGATCATGTTTTTTTTTATGAAAAACATATTTTTTGAGTATGAAAAAATGAGTGCATTTACAATAGTTGATTTTTGCCACTACAACAATTTGGATCTTTCAAAACAAGCTATGAACAACAGGAGGTGAAGTCGTTGTAGCTAATTCCTCAAAAACAACCATTCATGAATTGTGGGAAAAACCAGTACACATGTTAAATTTCGGTTATTCAAAAGCAGTAAAAACATGTGCATCACATCCATGGAGTCCTTTGGACACAAAAAAATGAAAAAAAAAAAGGAGTTTGATATATATATATATGTGAGTAATGCACTCCTTTTGCCCACCTTCTCCTTCTGCCACGTACTGCCCTCTCAAAAATCATCATTTTTGACATTTTTTTCACATCTAACACTATAGAGGTGATCTATAGGTTTTGTTTAGTGAGAACCAGCTTTTGGATCACCCGAATCTGCCTTGTATATAGGTTTTGCCGGTGATCCAAAATCAATGGCTATCAATGGCTATGAAGGTACCAGTTTTTCTGGGCTCATCAAAACATTTTTTTCTTCGAAAAAATATGATCCAAGAGACAATTCTCACTAAATTGAGCATTAAAAAACCCATGGAACGGTTCAGGTCTATCATAAAATACTTCAAAAGTATGAGGCAGAACAAGAAATGGGACCTTATATATATATATATATATATATATATATATATATATATATATATATATATATATATATATATATATATATATATATATAAGTGCCTGATGCTTTTTGTACCTATGAGTTTGGATAGGGATTTTCAAGTTGTTTTTCAAAAAATCTAACCCTGCAGATGTGTTCTGTATGATCGATTTGCTAGAAAATCACACTTGGATCATGTATTTTTGAGAAAAAATGATTTTTTAAGCATTGAATATTTTTAAAAATTATAGACTGTTGATTTTTTGAATCTTATAAAAACCTAACTTGGTATTGGAATCAGACGATCCAAAAGTCGATTCCTACGATAAGATATGGTCAGATTTTATAAAAAATAAAAACACTCTTTCCAAAGCTTGGTAGGCACGCAGTAGATATCAATAGAGAAATCTGGGTTTAGGTAGACCCCAACCAGTTATACAACCATACAATTTGGGGTTAGAACTTGCAATGTCCACTAGCTGCTCCTGAAGACAAGCTGAGCCCCCCCCCCCACACATATATATATATATATATATATATATATATATATATATATATATATATATATATATATATATATATATATATATATATATATATATATGAAAACCTTTTAAATGAAAACCCTCTCAAACCTCCCCAATGAAAGTTTTTTGGTATTTTTTCAAAATTCTGACCATACAAATGTGTTCAGCATGATTGATTTACTATAAATCGATACATGAATCATGAATTTTGGATAAAAAAATGTTATTTGAAGCCTCAAAAATTTTAAAAAATTGCACGCTGTTGATTTTGAAAATATATAAACCTATCTATGCATTGGAATCAAATGCTCGAAGCACTGATTCCTATAAAAGCAAATAAATAGATCACATCCATACGGTCAAAATTTTGAAAAAAATACCAAAAATCCAATAACACGTTCATTGAAAAAGTTTGAGAGGGTTTTCGATTAGAGGAGGTTTTCATTTCCTTTTATATATATATATATATATATATATATATATATATAGAGAGAGAGAGAGAGAGAGTATGGAATTTTGGGTCATTATTTTAATGAGCTGGAGCAATCATTTTTAAACAAGGGGCTTCACTGCTTTCTTGCTAGGATTGAAAAAAAAAAAGACTAGTGAGGTATTGACTTGTTGGACCTATTGGGTCCATTGATAGTAATCATATGGCTACAATAATGAGAGCCACAAGACGTAGTGCTAGTCCAATACTAATCAGGATTGAACCCACAGGAGTTGGTTAAGAAAGGCGTTTAAATGCCTCGGTCCTAACTAGGGGTGTCAACCGGTCGGGTTTGGTTCGGACCAAGGTGAAATTAGATTTGGACCAGGTTTTTGGGTATAGTATCGGGTTTGGACCCGAGTCTAATCGGGTCTACTATAAGAGAAACCATACCCGACATATGATAATAACTACATGAACCAGACATGGACTGTACCCGGTAAAACAATATTTTTTTATCATTTTTACATTGAAAATTTGTGGGTCTTATCGGGTCAAGTCCAGTTCTGGTATAAAATTTTACAAACTATACCTGGGTCCATGTATTAATCGGACATTCGGATCCGGACCTGGGTCTTAATCGGGTATTCTTATTTGTCACCATACCTGGACCCTATAGAGTTTGGTCCAGGTAAATCCGACCCGTTGACACCCTTAGTCCTAAGGGAATCGAGGATCTCTTATCCTCTTATTTTAGAACCGATAATCCCTCGGCCCCCAATCAGTTCTTAGATTCCCTGTTCTCTTACTTTTCTCTCTTAAACCAAGGATCTCAAATCCTAAAAAATGAGGATCCAAGATCCATTATTTGAAAGAGCTCGGATCTCAGCAGTGGGGCTTGCACTTAGGGCTGGGAAACAAGCCCAGCTGCTTGTGGTTCGGCTTAGTTTGGCTCTCCGTGAACTCACTCATGTTTGGTTCTTGTAGCTGGCGAGCCAAGCTATGAGCAGCTCGTTAATAATAATAATAAAAAAATAGAGTCGAGTACGAACAAAAGGTGCTCGCCTTGGTTCGTCTCGAGTAAGGACATATGAAAAATAAGATATATATAATTTAAGTGCAACATAAATAAAAAAAGTGGTTTTGTACAGCTGGTTAGGCCTTGAGGGTTGTCCTGTGGAGGTGTTCAGTTTAAATCCCATTGTCAGCAACATTAACTTTATGTAAATATTTTTTACACGAGTCAGCTCAGTTTACTCAAGCTCGGCTTATCTACCTACAAGCTTGAGCTGAGTTAAATGGTAAATGAGTCAGCCCCACCTACACCACATCAAGGCTGGGTGTCAATGGGTCGGGTTTGACCTGAACCAGATCTGTATCATTATAGGGTTAGGGTTTGGTGATAAAATCTTGGTCGGACTATATGGAGTCAGGTATGGTTTGTGAAATTTCATACCAAACCCGGACCTAACCTGAGTTTCAACAAAGACCCGCAATTCTTTAGTGTAAAAAAGATAAAAATTATTATTTTACCGGGTATGGGGGTATGGTCCGAGACTGGTTCATGGAATGATTATAGGATCAGGGTATGGTTTCTCTTATGGTGGATCCAATTAGACTTGGGTTTAAACCCTGTGCCATCATCTCAAATCAGGTATGGGTTTGGTTCTACTTGGGTCCTAACCAAACCCTATCCGTAAGGCCATCCCATGCCACCTTGGCACCTAAGATAACAGAGAATTTGAGCAGACACGCTTGTAAAGTAAATCAAATAAAGTCCATAAAAATCTAAATAAAAATCATCTTATTTTTGGTGCTTGTAAACATGACCTTGATCTAACTTGGGATCCAAATGAAGTGGTTGCTTGTTTGCATACGAAGATTTTACTGGCCTATATAATAAACATATTATAGCCGTCGCAGGAGCAGTTAGTGCACGTCACCTTGGGTTGGGACGTTGCAAGTTCGAGATCCCAATAATATGGTTGTATTAATGGTAGAGGTCGGCCTAAACCCAGTTTTTTTTGTCAAAAAAAATATTAAAAAAAAAACAGATTATAGAAAAAATTTGATGCATCTCGCTTATGTTAAGCACAATGCTTTGACCATTAATTACTCTCAAGGGGTGCACCTATTTATGGACATGCTTAGCCCTTGAGGACTAGATGAACTTATAAGAGAGAAACTTACACAACAAAGCTCAGTAAGAGCAGCCAGTGCACATCATCTTGTGTTGGGACGTTGCAGGTTGAAAACCCAATGGTATACTTGTATGACTGATAGGGGTTGGCCTAACCCCAGCTGGACAATTAAAAAAGAAATAAAACAAAATAAAATCTGTTTAGGACTTGTGACGATTTTCTCTTAAGGGGAACTTGAGACCTTGCTTCTTCCTATTGCCCAGCTTGACCCCTCCCCACCTGTAGAACTTCAGTCACCAATGCAACTTCTTAACCCGCCAGCCTCCGGCCATTATCCTCGCTCGGGCTAACCGCTGCTTGTGGTTAGTTGAGGCCTTCCGTGAGTGCAAGACATACCTCAAGAGGGCTGCTAGCAGCCTGTATAGATGGTCGTGCTTTTTTTGGTACCCGACCTTTGTTGGATCTTGGTATGGATCCAGTGTGAATAAATGAGTTTCACATGGAATCTAATGACGCCCTTAGTGGGCCATTGAGATATGCACCACTAGGATAATCATTATACATTAAATTTTCAGCATGTTTGAAAATTCAATGAACAGTTAGGGCTGAATAACGGCTACCCAGAGAAGGTTAAATTTTCTAGCCTCTACCTCTGCAACACGCTGAAAGAGGTCTTTAAACTTAACAAAAATTTCTCCTAAAGCAGGTTGTTAATCAATCATCAATCATCTTTGCTTCAAGTCTTTTCGACACACACTTCGGTCCTAAATCTATCAATGGTATCAGAGCATGCAACTCAAAAAGCCAAAGAGCACACAACTTGAGGAACCGAGGTCGTCAGAGGCCTCAGAGGCGAGAGCTTCAGCATAGGAATCCGAAGGAGGACACCCTGGCATCGACCTCTGCCTTAAGCTAGCCTCGCCAGATGTAGGGGAGCCACTGAAAAGAAAGAAAGAAAAAACTTAATGGGGATTATGCGTGTAGTGAAATCAATGGTACCACAAGATGTGGGACGAACAACTCTGGCTCGTCGATGGAGCCAGAGCATGGAATTAGGCGCATTACGCAATGGCAGCGCAAGGGTTCAACCACCACCGACAAAAACAAAAAAAAGGAGAAAGAATACGAACGAAGTTGATCGATCATGGGAGAATGCTGAGATGTCTGAAGGAGCCACAACTGCATATTATCTGCAGAACAATCATTTATCTTCTTCACAATGCTTTGGCTTACATCTTATGCCCTTCTAATTAATCGATAACCTAGTGTGAAAACAGGACAATTTCATGACTTGAGCTTATTCAGAAATGAAATGCTTCATCTATGGATAAAGTCTTCAACGAAACAATTTCATCCGTTAAAAAAAGAATGAGCCCTCCTCTCTCTTTAACGGATAAGATTTTTCGTAAAACATAGTCAAGGTGATCTCAATCGAATCAACAACCTTTTGTCCCTTGGCCTCAATGAGCCTTCCTCTAGTTCCTTTCTATAACTTGTCAAGTTGCAACAGCCTCCTAAGAAAGTTTGCATGGTGGTGCTGGTGGTCGGAGTTATGGTGGAGGTTGAGGAGGTGGTGTTCCGCGTTACCATCATGGTGGAGGTGATGGTGGTGGTCGGAGTTATCATCATGGTGGAGATGATGATGGTGGTGGAACACTAATGCTACCATGTCCTTGTATCTATGTCATCGGTCGACTAGGCTGCTGATGTCATTACCTTTTTTTCTGGCATCTTGTAGTTGGAGTCTACTTGGCACAACAATTTCTTATCTCTAGCACTCTCAATAGCATTAAACCTGATGATGTTGTGACCACCATCTATCAGATTGATCTGAGAAAATCATTGTCCTTGACTAGCTTGTGTGGCAGTAATGTGACTGGCTATTGGCTATCCTTGTTAGATGCTGACTTGGCAACCTATGCACCACAGTCGAGAGGGTGTTGTGTGTTCTCCCCCGAAGATGCACGGTTTTCTATAGTTCATCTTTGGGGGTCCGAATGAGCGCCACATATATAAGCATATGAGGCATGTATCCCCGTGTGTGTCGGCATCACTTAGCATCAGAGTTTGGTGCAGTTGAAAAGACTTAAGTACCCTTTTTTCGACATTCTCGTCATGAAATGATGGTTCAAGAAAAGGACAAAAATATCCTCCATCCAGAAAAGAGAGTTCTGATCTTAACTCTTCAAAAATTCCAAACGTTCCATTTTCGCCCTAAGCAGTAAACTCCTATGATGCCAACAGATCACCCTTTGACGACACACCATCTGCTGTAACATGAGCTCCCTTTGACGACACACCCTTTACTGTCGTCAGAGCACCCTTTGTCGTCGTCTGCTACCGTCGGAGCACCCTTTGTCATTGTCCTGAGTTCAAGTTCCCGCCTTGGTTTTTAGCTTGTGTTAGAACACATTGTTGCCTTCTCGTTCGTGCCTTGTGTTATAAAATATTCTCGGGTTCGTTCCTACTTCGTGGAGATAACTATAAATCAATCGACTGCTTCGATCATTGGTGGTCATCATAGGGGCATTTGTCGGCCATCTCTTTTTACAGTCTTCTCTTCTTCTTCATTTTTGTTAGGCAGTATGGAAAAAAGCAATGACACACAAACATTCCAAGAAGTGTCATTAAGGCATCGTGAGTATCTTTCCATGTCATCATGCTATTGTTGAAGAACATATGTCGTCGTGAGTGCCATTAAGGCATTGTTTTGTTATAAAGGTCATTCACTCAGTATATGCAATGTAACAGAAATTGCGGTTGTAGTAACATAATACCGATTTGTGAGATATCGTATTGTTTGTTAATATCGATTTATAAGCTATTATGTTGAATTTATGTATTGAGCGTAGATGGGGTCACCTTTACGTCTGATTGGGAGGAAATGATTCAGATGTACGACCTTGAAGACTATGTGTGGTTAAAAAATTTATATGCAGACAAAGAGAAGTGGGCATTGGCATATGGAAGATAATACTTCTGTGCAGGTATGATAAGCACACAAAGAGTTGAATCTATGCATGCCACACTGAAGAAAACCTTATATTCATGTTTAACAATGTTTCACTTCATGGAACAATATGAATTATTTGTAGATGGTTTTAGACAGAATGAGCTTGAACAAGATGTGAAATGTTTCAACACACGCCCAGTAACTTTGGGCATGAAAATATTGATACAACCTGCAAATCTATATACACTAACTATATTTGAATGGATTAGGAAGGAGGTTATAAAGGTCATGAATTGCAATATAGAAGGACGAGTGCAAACCAAAAATATACACAAATACCATATTGTATGGGAGGACAAAGAGCATCCGAAAAAGCAAGAAGCACATGTTATGTACAATATTGACAACGGAATAGTTGAATGTATGTGCAAAATGTATGAATTCAAAGGTATTTTATGCCGTCATGCATTAAAGACACTTAATCAAGAGAAGATATAATAAATACCTGAGTCATATTTAATGCGAAGATGGACGAGACAAGCAAATATTGAATTACTGAACAAAGATAATGTCAGTTCATCTGGTGTTGATGAGAAGTGCCATATAGCCTCCTGTTGCCAACAACTATGTAGGACACTTATGGATGTTGCAGATTTGGCATCGAAAAATGAAGAAGCCTACGTATGCATGAGAAAAGTGTCAAGGGACTTACTTAAAAATGTTCAGTTAATTCACCATCAGTCCGTTGCAGCCCATGAAAAGCATTTTAAGAAAATGGGAGTGAACAACGAAGGTGAAAATCATGCTTCCCCTGACTCGCATGAGAAGTTGCATCGAACCGTAAACATCATCTTCAATAAATCAGGAGTCAATGTTGTAGATTATGATGAAAATATTCACCTAGCGAAGGGTATTAAAAGGAAACATGCTTCTAATCGTAGTCGTCGGAGGACAAAGGGTGCACTAGAATTGGTTAGCAAGAAAAGGTCTAAGAAACAACCAACCCCTAAGCAAAAGCAATCAAGCCCTTTGCATGAACAAGTATGTAATACATTATTATATTGCTTCCCAAGTATTTTGCATTACGTGCAGCTTATCAATATCTAACTTGTGTAATTTCCAACATGCAGCAATACCCTACAGACGTGCACTCTAACGTTGTGACCTTTAATCCTCCTGACCAATATCAGTGGATCAAAGGCATCAGTTTTATAAGTCTTTTGTTATGTAATCAATGTTGGGAGGATGTTTGCATTTCTTGTTAAACTCAATATAGTGTCTTATATTGTTCTGTTTCATGACAAACTCAGTTCAATTCAAATGCGAGCAATGCAACACAGGAATTGCGTGTGAATTCTTCAACTACATAATTGTATTTGATTGTCTTTTCAGCATGTTCGATCGTTGTAATATGTATCTTTCACATGTATAAATCGTAAAAGCAAATCGTGATAGGACAAAAACTGTTATTCTATGAAACTTAAAGAATTTTGGTTATACGTCAATTTTTATTTATCAAGTTACCTAGATTTATAGTTTATCAATAAACATCGTGTTGATTTGTTTTTTCTTTCTCTTTTTCGTCTTTTATTAGTTATTGTGTAAATCGCGATACAAATCTTTTTCGCTTTATGTCTGTGGCTATATAAATTGTTATAGTGAAATCGATTTGCAATTGTTACTTAAACCGGTATCAAGTTGTAAATCAATTTGTAGTTTACCAATAAACATCACATCGATTTATTTTTCCTTCTGCTTTTTCATCTTTTATCAGTCATTGTGTAAATCACTATATAACATATCATTGAAATAGACAAAGCCCGTAAAAGCAAATTGTGATAGACTACAAGAAAAATGTCAATTAGCGACGGAAATTTGTGACAGAAAAAATCTGTCACAATTTTGCGATGGATTAGCGAGAGAAAATGAGTCATCCCTAAATTTGAAATTAGTTACAGGATTTGCGACATAATCATTTTATCGCATAATCCATCGCTAAGTAGCGACAGATATTATTCTGTCACAAAATATGTCAGAACATAGCGACAGATATTATTTCGTCGCTAATTAGCATCGATGTTGGCAACAGAATTGTGTTGTCGCAAATCTGTTGCTAATTTTTTATGTAAAATGCCCATCTAGGGCACAAAATTGTGTTTGCTCTCTCTCTCTCTCTCATTCGTGTTGCTCGCTCCAGCCACCTACCACTCTCCGGCGATCGCCCCGGCTACCTCCATTTCTCTGGCGACCGCCCCGACCCTCTCTGCACCCGCTCTTTCACCGACCGCCCCCGCATTGCTCGCCCTGGCCACCTACCGCTCTTTGACGACTGCTCTGGCCACCTCCCACTCTTCGACGACCGTCCTGGCCACCTCCCGCTATTCGATGACCGCCCCAGTGATCTTTGCACCTGCTCTTCCACCGACCGCCCCCGTGCTGCTCTCCGATGACCGCCCCAGCCATCTCCTCCCCCGCTCTTCCGCCGACCGCCCCCGCTCCTCGGCGACCCACCGACAGGAAAGTGCATCGGTGAGCTCGCCTCCCGTACCCGCGCCTCCCCTCTGTCCCTCTTTCTAACTTGTCGGCAGGGGACCCGTCCCCTTGCTGCTGGTATTTTCCGGTAGGGGGGCGGAGCCCCCTGCCACTGTTATTTTTTGGCAGGGGGCATACCCCCCTGCCCTTGTTTAAGCAAGGGCGGCAGGGGACCCTCCCCCTCTGCCACTGGTATTTTTCGGCAGGGGGGCAGAGCCCCCTGCCCTTGTTTAAGAAAGGGCGGCAGGGGGATCCACCCCCCTTGTCATTCTGTTTGCTCGGCCAACAAGGGCGGGACCCCCTGCCACTGGTATTTTCCAACGGTAGGGGGATCCTCTTGCAGAGGGCGGAGCCCCCTTGCAGCTAGTATTTTGCGGCAGGGGGCAGAGCCCCCTGCACTTGTTTAAGCAACAGCGGCAGGGGATCCTCCCCCCTGTCGTTGTGTTTGCTCGATCGGCAGAGGGCCTCACACCTCTGTCGCTAGTACTTTCCGGCAGGAGGCTCCCACCCCCTGCCCTTATTTAAGCAATAGCGGCAGGGGAATCTGCTCCCTACCGTTGTGTTTGCTCTACCGGGCTGGTACTTTCTTGTGTCTTTGTCTTTGGTGGGCAAGAGTAATGTGCATTGTAGGTGCGTATGAGAGCAAAATGCGCGATGCTTAATGCTAAGCATTGCATGCAACTTAAAATGCTATGAAAAAATAAACAAACAAAATGCAAATCGGGTAAATACCCGTGGTGAGTAAGTGATGTAAGCGCATCACATGTTATTTAATTTTCTTCGATGCAACACTTTTTGGTTCACACACTCACTTAGTTGTAGATAACTAGGACTGCCTTGATGGAGTTTGGAGATCATGCTGAGCATAATTTTATTATATGAAAATAGAAGTGTTCTTATTTTTGGAGTTCGGATTCCATGTTAGGCATGATAGTAGTTAGCGGGATATTTGAGTGTGTTTGCTGCAGGTACATGTTTGACATTGTTTTGATATGAATGATTTGAATGTATTGCAATGTTTGATGTGACTGTATCCATGCTTGCATGTAAAATTGTGCAATGTATTGCAATGTTATTTTTTATTTGATTATGCTTTCCATGTGAAATTGTATCATGAAAACATGCTTTAAATGAATATATCATTTTATGGAATGTGATTTCATATTTTTAAATATCTTTGTGATGTGTATAAATATGATGTGATGGTGTTACATACAAAAATATTGAATTATCAATGCATACATAATAGTTCATGAAATTGTATTTTATGTTAAGCATGTTTGTGGTCTAGAGGGGAAGAAAATTTATGCATTAACTGAAACAAAAAAATTGCTCACAAACAATCACCAAACAAGAATTAATAGATAAATTTGATATTTTTCATCATAGCATTATTATGATTCTCTTATAACTGGTGATGATAATATCCATAACATTATATAACAAAATGACTGCAAACCGTGAATGGATGTATTGTAGGATAGTTGATAATGAGGTGGTGCATGAATATATGGATGGTGTTGACAATTTTATTGAATTTGCAATAGCAAGTGTCAGTACAGTTGATCCCATTGGTCGGATCAGATGCTCTTGCATGATGTGTAAGAACAATCAATTCGTAGAACCTCATGGCGTTAGACATCACCTATACAGGAAGGGTTTTGTTAGTGGTTATCATAATTGGACGCTCCATGGTAAAGAATTTTGGAATAATTTTGGCGCACGGGTAGATGTGGTGCATGATAATCCATATGTGAATTTGATATTTGATGTCGCAGGACCAGAAATGGGTTCTGCTATAGGACCTAGTGATGTACCAACTGGGGTAGAGGAAGAAGCAACAAACGATGCAGCTAGTAGATTTTATGACCTACTTAGAGATGTAGATGAGCCACTGTAGAATGGTTACGAGAGTCACATTATCTTGTCTACAGTTCTTTAACTACTAAATTTGAAGTCAGAGTATAATTTGAGTAAATCATGTTTTGACCATCTGTGATCTATTGTGAAGAGTAAGTTGCCCAAAGATGAGAAATTGCCAAAAAATCTCTACCGTGCGAAGGTTATGGTCAACACTCTAGGTATGGGGTATCAAAAGATAGATGCTTGTCCAAATCACTGCATGTTGTATTTCAAAGATCAAGAAAATAGCAGATCATGTCTGTTATGTGAGCATCCTCGATTCAAGCCAAAGACAAGAGAAAATGGTAGCACGAGGTCAAAAGAAGTGTCATATAAGTCACTCCGCTACTTCTCTCTCGCCCCTAGATTGTAACGACTGTGTATATCTTTGAGGATAGCTAAACAAATGATATGCATGCAAATAAAGTTCGACATGATGAAGACAAGATCACACATCCTGCTGATGCAGAAGCTTGGAGGCACTTTGATCGCACTCATCAGAACTTCGCAATAGAAGTGAGAAATGTTAGGCTCAGTTTATGTACAGATGAATTTAATCTATTTGGGGGTAGATCAACTCCATACTCGTGTTCGACGGTATTTGTCACCCCATACAACCTTCTTCCAAGCTTGTGTATGAAGCGTCAAAATCTTTTCTTGTCTCTATTGATCCCTAGTCCGACTTCTCCAGGCCAAAATCTTGATGTATATTTAAGGCCATTGATTGATGAACTGAAAATACTGTGGGATGACAGTGTTCTCACGTACAAAGCCCAAAAAAAATAAAACTTCAATATGAAGGTTGTTGTTCTATGGACAATTAGTGACTTCCCTACATATGGTATGTTATCTGGTTGGAGCACACATGGGAGGTTGGCATGTCCATACTGCATGAAGGATACAAAATCTTTTAGATTGACGCATGAAAAAAAGCCGTGTTGGTTTGATTGTCACCATCAATTTCTACCCAGCGATCATGCATTCTGACGACAAAGGAATCATAAATCAAGGTTTGAAACATATGAATCATTCATATTAGCATGCAAGATCAACAAGTTTACTATACTTCATATCTGAATACAAAGAAGTCAGATAAAAATGAATGGTGGGCAGTTTGCAAGGTGAAGTCTAAACTATACCCCGAGTATGATCAGTTACAAGAAGCCCAAATTGTTGAAGAGGTTAATACTATCAGTCAGATGATATGTATGACTTCTCTTATGGTCATGATGTCACACATGGTCTGCATGTCAAATCTCTATCGTCCGATGGCACACATATGAAATAATGTGATCTAAATAATATACCAAGTAAATGGGCGCCCAATGTAGAAGAAGACGAAGAGGACGGAGAAAATGAAGAAGAAGAAAAATATGAAAGTGAAACAAGTGATGAGGAAGCATACTTGATCTAGTGAAATACATGTTTGAGTGCTATGAATGATTTGAATGTATTGTCATGTTTGATGAGGTAGTAGTTATGAGGTAGTAGTGAGTAGAATATTGGAGTGTGTTTACTGCAGGTACATGTTTGACATTGATATACTATAAATGATTTAAATGTATTGCCACGTTTGATGTGATTGTATCCATGTTTGCATGAAGTTATTTTCGATTTCAATATGTATCTATGAAATTGCATATCATGTAACTGATCTAAATAACATTTTTATTTGTTAGTTTATGGTTCGTGGAGGTCACAGTGATCGAGGACCAAGTGGAGGTTGTGGGACATCATTAGGTAAATGTCTTTGTGTATAGGCATTCATTATGTTTTTGCATATATGTTGATATAAACATTGTTACTTGTTAATCGTCTTTATAGGATCCCAGCTCAGTGATAGGCAGTCTCAACCTTCATCTTCACACAGTGCTTCGATAGGTATATCATTTAAATAATTGTATACTTGATTAGTTTAAATGTACATTGTGTGAATTTCTAACTCATTGTTTTGTAGGTGATGTTTCGCCTACACATGACCTACTTACACCAGTTACTCATACATATCACGAGACAACACCGGATGCAGGGTCTTCTCAGTGTGACACACAACGACTCATTCAAATAGTGTATATCAATAGTCGATCGTAAGTATTTTATTGTCACTTGTCCAATACTTATCTTATAAATAGTGTATATCGACAGTCGATTGTTAATGTGTATCAATTCATGTGCAGTGCGAGGTTCGAGCAACATGAACTAATACTAGAAATTAGGAAGTCACTATTGCAACATCTTCCAAGACCGGTCGCGCAATAGAAAGAGTACCCGACAGAGGTGTTGGACAGATTAATGACCTCATTCATGGTATATAATCGTTTATCATAATTAATGTGTTTTATATTTAATTTTTTGTTATACTCATGTGTGCTAACTTTCTGAAAGTATTTGTAGGTTCCCCATCGCTTCGCTACTGCAAATGAGAAGAAAGACGCGAGGGTAGTGTGGCAGAAGGTGGCTGCCAATTGATTTTCCAACATGTTGCACAATATGAAGACTGCAACAAAAAAATAGCTGGTGGGATAGATGATCCACTGCAGTGGAAGGGCCATGGGTCTTCTACTATCAGAAGAGATTATTGGGAGGGCATGTGCGACAAGTGGGCGAGCAATGAATTTCAAAACCGCTCAGCAAAGGATGCACAAATTCGAGCGAAGATGCCCGATGCCCATCTACACACAGGTGGATCTAGGACTTTTGGGAGCCACCAAAAGAAAATGGTAACTCATCAATATATATATATATATATATATATATATATATATATATATATATATATATATATATATATATATATATATATATATTGTCAAATTTGTAAGTATTTTTGCATACTTATTAATTGATTTTTTTATCATTTAACATTGCAGAAAGTAGAAAAAGGAGACATTGTGTCTTACAAGGATATGTTTGTTGAAACACATAAACGTAAGAGCACGAGAGATTTTGTATCAGAGAAGGTGAGAGCGACATTGGTATGTATTTATTGTATCAATAAACATTATAATATACAAGTTACTATGAATTACGTTATCATAAACATTGTAATTCTTAATTATTAATTCATATTCTAATCATTACTTTGTAGGAGTCATACGAGCAGCAAATGGTAGAGCGATATGGCGATGACTCCACTCAGTGTCCGCCTTTTGATCCTGCAGCATGGGTGACTGCAACCGGTGAACCCAAAAAGGGTCGTGTGTTTGGGTTTGGGAGTAACATGAACACCACAACAGTCATTGCCTCCTGCAACCATGGCTCTCAGAGTTTTCCCGCCAGCATCAACTTCCAACGTTTGATTGACCCTGCAATGTCTTGGGATGGTGTCTATCAGTGTCTTGAGGACAAAATGCAGTACTTTTTAAATAAAGTCATTCCGAACATTGTCCATAATGAGTTGTGTAAGTTTTTTTGGGACAGAGGAGCTTCGTCTGCATTCAACATGAGCACTGGTGCTCGTCAGGTATAAAGATTCATGTCATTTGTTTCATGTCATTAGATTTCAAGCTAGTACATACATGATTGAATACATATATGCATGATTGCCTCACTATGAATTTTTTGACACCTTTAGAACACATATATGCATGATTGATTCACTATACAATTTTTATGACACCCTTATAACACATATACGCATGATTGAATCACTATGAAAGTTTTTTTACAACCTTACAACACATATATGCAAGATTATATCACTATAAAATTTTCTTAGTGCCTTATAACACATATATGCATGATTGAATCACTATGAAAGTTTTTTGATAACCTTAGAACACATACAAGCATGCTTTCATCACTATGACAACCTTGGAACACATATGAGCCTGATTAGCATATATGAAAGTTTTTTAATGCTGTATAACACATATATGCATGATTGAATCACTATAAAATTTTTTTACTACCTTAGAACATGATATGCATGATTGAATCACATATAAAGTTTTTTTACTGCCTTAGAACACATATGAGCATGATTGAATCGCTATAAAAGTTTTTTTACTATCTTATAACACATATGAGCATGATATTAGCATATATGAAAGTTTTTTGACTGTCTTATAACACATATAAACATGATTGAATCAATATGAAAGTTTTTAGACAATTTTAGAACACATATATGCATGATTGAATCACTATGAAAGTTTTTTGACAACCTTAGAACACATACAAGCATGCTTTCATCACTATGAAATTGTTTTACTGCCTTAGAACACACATATGCATGATTGAATTACTATAAAATTTTTCTTAGAACACATATATGCATGATTGAATCAATATGAAAGTTTTTTTACTGCCTCAGAACACATATGAGCATGTTTGAATCACTATGAAAGTTTTTTGACAACTTTAGAACACATATAAGCATGAATTCATCACTATGAAAGTTTTTTGACTGCCTTGTAATACATATATGCGTGATTGTGATATATAATACATTTATTTGACAACCTTATAAACCATATATGCATGCGTGAATCACTGTGACATTTTTTGACAACCTTAGAACCCATATATGCATGCGTGAATCACTATAAATTTTTTTTCCAGTCTTAGAACACATATCTAAATTCTGTTAATGTCCTTCAGTTTGTTGCTAGTCTATGTGTCATTCAGCCATTTACTTTGTTGCATTAGATTAGGTGCATTGCATATAATTTATTTAATTATATTTTGTTTATAAATACTAACATTTTGGTTCTCTTGTAGGATGTTGGAGATGATCAACGTAGAGGAGTTGATGGAGTCATGGAGGGAGGGGCAGATCTAGAAAATGAAGAGGATGATGCCCCAAATCTTGGCGAGGATTAGATTCATGTGTTTAATTTATTTGACGTACTTGTAACTAATTATAACTTGGCAAGGACTGTATTTGGTTGTTAAAGTTGTTTAACTTAGAACTTGTGTTAAATTTGTTTCACCTATATATGTATTTTTTATGTGTACTTTATTTTCTATAAGCAGGTTATATGAATTGTATAATGAAAAAAAATTCTTGAGTTTCATATTTCAAAATATTTTTTTTAAAATTAGTGACGGATTAGTGGTAGATATCATCCGTCGCCAATTTAAATCAGTCGATGGCTTGCAACAAAATTTAAGTCATCGCTAATGTCAGTCGCCAAATTGGCGACAAACATTAGCGACAGATACGTATCCCTCGTTACAGTTTAGCGACGGATTAAATTTCATCGTATAATCAAATCAATCTCTATTTAGCGACGGATTAGCGACAAACATGATCTGCCACTAAGCCATTGCTAATTAGCGACGGATTGGCGACAGATAAATTCTGTCGCAGTTTAGCGACTAGGATTATGCGACATACGCTATCCATTGCTAAACACGTTAGCGACAGAGTTTACAACAGATTAGCGATGGATAGCGTCCGTCGCTAATACGCATTTTTCTTGTAGTGATAAGATAAATTTTTTCTGCTTTATGTCCATGGTTGTACAAATCGTTACAGTGAAATCGATTTACAACTCTTACTTAAACCGATATCAAGTTGTAAATCGATTTTTAGTTTACCAATAAACATCGTGTCGATTTATTTTTCCTTCCACTTTTCTTCTTTTATCAAGCATTGTGTAAATCGCTATATAACATATCGTTAACATAGACAAAGCCCGTAAAAGCAAATCGTGATAGGACAAATCTTTTTTGTTTTATGTTAGTGGTTGTACAAATCGTTACAATGAATTCGATTTGCAACTGTTACTTAAACTGGTATCAAGGTGTAAATTGATTTGTAGTTTACCAATAAACATCGTGTCGATTTATTTTTCCTTCCTCTTTTTCTTCTTTTATCAGTCGTGTAAATCACTATATAACATATCGTTGACATAGACAAAGCCCGTAAAAGCAAATCACGATAGAACAAACCTTTTTCGCTTTATGTCCATGGTTTTACAAATCGTTACAGTGAAATTGATTTATAACTGTTATTAAACCAATATCAAGTTGTAAATCAATTTATAGTTTACCAATAAATACCTTGTTGATTCATTTTTCCTTTCTCTTTTTTATCTTTTATCAGTCATTATGTAAATCGCGATACAAATCTCTTCCGCTTTGTGTACACATGCATAAAACCCTACAAAATGTAAAACCTTAATATAGATCTATATATAAAACCCTACCCGACTATTGTCAAGGTCTAAAACCTTAATCTATTTAACCTCTCTTTCTCTTTCTCTTTCTCTTTCTCTTTCTTTTTTGCGGCAGCGCAACTTCTTCTTCTTCTTTTTTCTCCTCTGCCTTTGTCTTCTTTTTCTTCTTCTTCCTTGTATTTTTTTTTATTCTTTGTTCTTCTGTATTTCTTCTACCTGTACTTGATAGATGGGGTTTGATGTTGATAACGTAGTTGTTTCACGCCGTGAGAAAAGATTTGTATAATCTTCGATGATGATTATGGTGGTTATCTGCATGATAAACAGAGGGTGATATTAATGTTCATCTATTTGATCTATTCCTATTGCTGGACCCTCTATTGTTCACAAACTATACTTCACAGTTGGAAATATATCTGCCTAATCTTCGATATACTTCATGACAAATACATAAAAGTGATTTATCATGTAGCCCCTCGTCTCCTTCAAGGGGACAATGCCTGAGCATAAGTTGTGAAGCATATTGTCAAGAGTGCACCAATGTTAGAGTCTCTACGAATCAGCCTCAGTCCGAGAAAAATGGTACAGTGGGCTGCTATTACTAATGAGCTCATTTTCTTGGAGAGGATGTATCCTAAGTTGCACATGGAATCGCTTTGCAGCAAGAAATGAACTCAACGATGAACGATATAGATGTTTTGGTGATCTCTTCTGTAAAAATGGGCATCTCTAAAAGATAGATACGCGTTTGTCAGAAGTGTCCTCCCATAGATATTGTAACTAAATGCTAATATTTTTTGTATATGCATGTGGTTGTAAATCATGAAAACCATGTGGATTTGAAGTTACGAAGTTGCGGTGAGAACGATATGTCTTTGTCAACGAAATTGATTTGTATTTAAGAAGTTAACTTGTTTTGTATCGTTAAAGTAAAACCCAAAATCCTTAAACCCTAAACCCTCAACCCCAATTGCCCGTAAAAGAAATTAGGAAATATCGTTGACATAGACATCGCTTATAAAAGCAAATCGCAATAGCACGTAGCCTTCATACGTCATTGTGTAAATCATGATGGTACATATCGTTCACTTAGACAAAGCTCATTGTCTAAAAGACAGACGTCATTGTGTAAATCGTGAGGGTATAATGATTTACACAATGACGTCTATGTCAGCAACGATTGGATGAAAATCGCACTGTGCATGAGTACAAATCATGGTAAAAGTGCATGGTCAATGTTTGTGCAAATTGTTTTAATCATTTATCAATGTTTGTGCGAATCATTTTAGCCTTATATAAATGCTTATTTGATTTTACTTTACGAAGTCCGATCATTACAATAATTTGTTCAGTGACATTTGTGTGCTACCAATAAACATCGTGTTGATTCGTTTTTTCTTCTTCTTTTTCTTTTGTTATCAGTCATTGTGTAAATTGCTATATAACATATCGTTGACATAGGCAAATCTCGTAAAAGCAAATCACGATAGGACAAAAGTGTTTCAACCTTTTATCAATGTTTGTTTAAATCGTTTCAGCCTTTTATCAGTCATTGTGCAAATTCCGATGGTAAAAATCGTTTCAGACATAAAAAAAATAATAAAGAAGTAGGAGAAGAAAAAAAATGACATAAGAAGAAGAAGAAGAGGTACACGTGCATAAAACCCTAATCTATGTAAAACCCTAATATAAATCTGTGTAAAACCCTGATCTATGTAAAACCCTACCCGACCTAACCCGACCCGTTCTCCAGGTCTAAAACCCTAATATATTTAACCTCTCGCTCTTTTCTGCCGCAGCACAACTTCTTCTTCTTTAATCCATTTTTTCTCCTCCGCCTTTGTCTTTTTCTTCTTCTTCTTCTTCTTCTTCTTCTCCTTCTTCTCTCTTGTATTTTTCTTTCTTCTTTGTTCTTCTGTGTTCCTTTTACCTGTGCTGATATCCTAGTTGTTTCACACCATGAGGATGATTATGGCGGTTATCTTCTTTGTATATATCCTTCGCAGTTGAAAAAATATCTACCTAATCATCGATATACTTCATGACAAATATGCGACAATCGTGCATATTCATCTTCTCTGCATGTTGGCATTCATACCTTATGCAGCTTTGTCAGCTTTGCCTCCATAATTCTATATAAAGTAGTGCACAAGAGTGGTGAGGAAAATGGTGCAGTGGGCTACAATTACTAATGAGCTTGTTTGCTTGCACAAAATGTATCCTCAACAACACATACAATCGCTTTGTAGTAGGAAATGAACTCGACGATGAACGTGGGTTTCATGCTGGTGATGAACGTGGGCTGCAATACTAATATTTTTTGCAAATGAATGTGGTTGTAAATCATGTGGATTTATAGTTATGAAGTTATCGCGACAACGATATGACTTTGTTTGTGTTTGTGAATGAAATTGATTTGTATTTAAGAAGTTAACTCGATTTATATCATTGGACTTATCTCAGAGACAGCGATTTGCCTTTGCTACAAATAAGAGTGAACTTATTCGCGTGTTTAGTAAAATTGAAATCTTATTTCAACCTAGAGAGATTTACATAATTTGTATACAGTCTTACAAAATTTGCATACAAAATTTGTATACACAGTTTACAAAATCTATTAGAAACCTTTGTACATCATATTACTCCTAGGGGGTCATGTCGTTCATTGTCTTGTAAGTATTCTTGCTGGTTGAATTTTTTTCTCTTCCGCAATTAGAAACTCCATCAATTTTTTGCATAGTTCTATGCGGAATCCAGGTATATCATCCTGTAACAAAAAAGTAATATCACACCAATATATAAATTGAGTCCCCAATAATATAGGATAATATAAGTGTACAACATACAATGACGAAATCAGGTTTTTGTCCATTGTATATTGCTTCAATATACTTCATTACAAAAATACCACAATCGACGCCATTATTTTGTAAAGGAGCATGGTGTGCACAAAGCAAGCTCCACTCGCCAATGTTGACACCCAAAACATCTTTAAGGAATCCCTCCTGTGGTTAATGCAGAATCAAGTAAATTTCGGCCCACCGTACAAGATACAATACACTTATAGATAGAAACTTACCAAATGGACAATGTCACGTTGTACACCAGTGTCAAAGTCCAATGAGTTGTAGTACCATAGTTGTTTTTTCCATAAATCCATCACGTATAAGACCCAATGATCAGAAATTTGCCAGAGTGTAGGAATCAATATATGCAAATCGATAGTACAAATCGTGTTAGGACTGTTAGGCCTAAACCTTGGACAAAACATTTCTTCACTTACCTTTTCACTTGACCAAAAGTCTCCGCAGTGATCATCGTTACCCCAACATGGTAGTGCATCTTGAAATCCAATGGAGTATGACATTCAGTGGACGTAAGTCTGTTGAACGAAACAGTGATAATAGTAAGGTTAAAACACGAAGAAACAAGAGTAAATCAAAAAAGAAAATAAACAATAAGAGGACCGATATACCATGAAATAAAGGGTGACGATGCGTCTAGTATTGCTTGTTGTGTTGCTTTTAATATACATGACGAAATCGAATATAGTCTGTTTGCAACAAATATGAACTCGTTAACATACATACCCATGGCATACGTAAATATATAATTGATAGTGGTTTCGTACGTACAAAATTATTGATAGTGTTCCCTTCTGCAAATTTATCTTGTAACTGCTTGATGTTGTCTTTAAGCTCTTTGCAGAGTTTTCGAGCACCTTTTTGTGGATGTTTCACTGACATTAGCAGATTATTCAATAAAAGACATTGAAATTCCTTTCTACAGTATACAACAAAAATCAAATATATGCCATAAAAGAGGCAAATGTTGAAGAAACTTGTCACAAGGTTTAGACAATATGTCTGAATCGCCATCACTAGTCATGTAGTTGTCGTCTCCTTCATCGCCATCGTTGGCCGTGTAGTTGTCGTCGTCTCCTTCCTCGACATCGATACCTCTTTGTGACGAAGTAGGTTATATGTTCAATTCACGAACGCGTCATTTATAAAGGAAATGCCAGTTCGTTTGTTCCTTAATCACGAAGCAAAGTGAAGCGACACCCTCCTGAACTTGTGCGATGTGTCATTCATATATAAAGAAAATGTTGTTTCACCTACTGCCCATTTTTAAAAACCGCATGCAAATTAATTGCAGTGCGCATTAATTAAATGAAAAAACGTCATTTCATCTACCTTTTATAAAACTAGTCTACACGATAGGACGTATCAAGCAAATCATGAGAGCACTTATCGTTCTCAATTTGTAAAATGATTTGTATTTATGAAGTTACCTCGATTTGTAGTTTACCAATAAACATCGTGGTGATTTGTAAATCGATTTGTATTTATGAAGTTACCTCGATTTTTACATTATCTAGTCTAAACAATGTCTCGATTTGTGTGATGGGTTTAGGTGAGGGAGTGATTGGATTGGGTTGTTTGTGAGACCCATTTAGTTGTCATGAAATCCAAACCCAATCTATATCCTAAACCCTAAATCCCTAAACCCTAAACTCCGAAACCTATATCCTAAACCCTAAACCCTAAACCCTAAAATCCAAAACCCTAAACCCTAAAACCCTAAAATCCAAAACCCTATAACATAAAACCCTACAACCCTAAACCCTAAAATCCAAAACCTACAACCCAAAACCCTACAACATAAAACCCTAAATCCTAAACCCTAAACCCTACAACCCTACAACCCTACAACGTAAAACCCTAAACCCTAAAACCCTACAACATAAAACCCTACAACCCTAAAATCCAAAACCTACAACCCAAAACCCTATAACATAAAACCCTAAACCCTAAAACCCTAAACCATACAACATAAAACCCTAAAATCCTACAACATAAAACTTTAAACCCTAAATCCTAAACCTTAAACCCTAAATCCTAAAACCCTAAACCCTGAAACCCTACAACATAAAACCCTACAACCCTAAACCCTAAAACCCTACAACATAAAACCCTACAACCCTAAACCCTAAAATTCAAAACCTACAACCCTAAACCCTAAAAGCCTAAACCCAAAACCCTACAACTTAAAACACTAAACCCCAAACCCTAAAACCCTAAACCGTAAACCCTAAAACCCTACAACATAAAACCCTACAACCCTAAACCCTAAACCCTAAACTTAAAACCCTAAACATAAAACCCTACAACCCTAAACCCTACAACTTAAAACCCTAAACATAAAACCCTACAACCCTAAACCCTAAACTCCAAAACCCTAAATCCTAAACCCTAAACCCTAAACCCTAAATCCTAAACCCTAAACCCTAAACCCTAAACCCTAAACTCTAAACCCTAAAACCCTAAACCCTAAACATCAAGCAAATCGCGTTAGTACGTAGTCTTTATACGTACAAATCATTTCATTCTTTTATCAATGTTTGTGTAAATCACGATAGGAAGACCGTTAAAGCAAATATCACAATTTATGCAATGACGTCTATGTCTGCCACAACGATTTGCCTTTGTTACTATAATATTGTTAAATCGATGTTGTTGTAAGTTGATTTATATTTATCAACCCTAATATTACTCATGATGTATTCTAAACTAATACTCATTTTTTTTTAAATGAATGTTGTTGTAAATCATGTCGATTTGTAGTTTTGAACTTACTGCAACAACACTATATCTTTGAGAACAAAATCGATATTTTATGTATAAAGTGTTCTCCATTGTATGGTTGAGGTTACCTCGATTTGTACGTTATTAAGTCTAAACATCGTGTTGATATGTTTATTGTTTTTCTTTTCTGCCTTTTATGAATCAGACTTCGTATAACATTATGTAAATCAATTTATATTACGATTTTTATTTATGAGTGCTAAACGTGAGATGATGATTTATAATAACGGTTTTTTACTAATATAGCATTGCGTAAATTGCGGTAGGACATTGTTCACATAGACAAAGCTCATAAACGCAAATTGCGATATGATAAAGCATTTCTGCTTTATGTCTGTTGTTGTACAGTTCGTGATAGAACACCTTCTATAAAATAGTGATAGTGATTTGCAACTTTTACTTAAATAGTTATATCAAGTTGTAAATCGATTTGTACTTTACTAAGTCTAAACGTCATGTCGATTTGTGTACACGTGGGTAAAAACCTTATTCTATGTAAAACCCTAATATAGATGTGTGTAAAACCCTACCCGACCTGACCTGTTGTCCACATCTAAAACCCTAATATATTTAACCTCTCTTCCTCTTTTTTTCGGCAACACAACTTCTTTTTCTTCTTTTTTCTCCTCCGCCTTCTTCTCCTTCTTCTTCTTGCTTGTATTTTTTTATTCTTTGCTCTTCTGTGTTCCTTCTACCTGTGCTTGATAGATAGAGTTTGATGCTGATAACGCAGTTGTTTCACGTCGTGAGGAAAGATCTGTATAATCTTTGATGATGATTATGGTGGTTATCTTCTGTGTATACATCTATATATTCATGATACATACGATTATGGCGTATTTGTCGTGAAGTATATCGAAGCTTACGCAGAATATAATGATCATAATCATCTTCAATTGTTGCCGCCATACCAGAGCAAGCACAAATATTCTGTAAGATAGACAGAGGGTGATGTTGATGTCCATCTATTTGATGCATTCCTACTACCGGTTCCTCCATTGTTTGCAAACCATACTTCGCAGTTGGAAAAACTTGCAAAGAGATAAGGACCTCTATTGGTAGATAGATTTGCCTTCTATCATTCCCAGTGACTAGCGAAGGCCACTCAGTAAACTGAAGGTGCTAGTCGTGTGGGCTGCATCTTCTCTACCTATTGCAATCCATACCTTCGATATACTTCAGTTCTACCTTAAAGCAAACTGGATTTCATGCGCACCTCGATTGCACTTGAAGCATATAACTATTTGGACGTGGGGATGCTACTACTGATGATATATGTTTTCTTTGATGATAATGGTCATGTATTATAACTAAATACTCATATATTTTGTAAATGAATGTGGTTGTAATGTACCGTTGAAGTTAACTCGATTTATAGTCTAAACATCATGTCAATTTGTTTATTGTTTTTCCTTTCCGCCTTTTATGAATCAGTCATTGTGTAAATCGCGATAAGACAAATCATTGTACATATAATGTATCTGAATCGTTATACCAGATATTGTCGCAGAGCGATTTACACAATGACGTCTGTATCTTTGAAGTTAACTCGATTTGTTCTTTACTAAGTCCAAACATCGTGTCGATTTTTTTAGTTTTTTTTCCGCCATATATGAATGTCATTGTGTAAATCACGATGGAACGTATTGTTCGCTTAGACAAAGCTCATAAAGGCAAATTGTAATAGGATATTCAAACAAATTTTGTTCGATTATTTGATGAGTTTTAGTGGCATGGCTGCACAGATCATGATAGACACCTTCTATAAAAAACAAATTGCGATCTCTTATAAAAAATAAATCACGATCACTTTTATTTATGAAGGCCAAACATTACAACGATCTATTTAGTGGCACTTGTGTGATACACTTATTAAAAAAAAATAAACAATTAAAGAATGTCACGTTACAAAAAAGAATTATAGAATTACAACAAATAATTATTATGATAAAAAGAATCGCTATCGTTTATTCAGTGGCACTTGACAACTCAGATGAACTATGACATATAAATCATCTGTATCGTTAATGTTAACTCGATTTGTACTTTACTAAGTCTAAACATCATGTTGATTTATTTATTTTTCTTTTCCGCTATTTTTTAATGTCATTATGTAAATCGCGATGGAACGTATCATTCGCTAGGACAAAGCTCATAAAGGAAAATCACAATAGGATATTCAAACAGATTTTGTTCAACTATTTGATGGGTTTAGGTGGGATGGATGTACAGATCGGATAGAACACCTTCTATAAAAAACAAATCGCGATCTCTTATAAAAAATAAATCACAATCACTTTTATTTTTGAAGGCTGAATATTACAATGATCTGTTCAGTGGCACTTGTGTGATACACTTATTAAAAAAAGAATTAAACAATTAAAGAATGTCACGTTACAAAAAGAATTATAGAATTACAACAAATAATTATCAGGATAAAAAGAATCACTATCATTTATTTAGTGGCACTTGATGACTCAGATGAACTATGACAAACAAATCATATGTATCGTTAATGTTAACTCAATTTGTACTTTACTAAGTCTAAACATCGTGTCAATTTGTTTCTTTTTCTTTTCCGCTATTTTTTAATGTCATTGTGTAAATCGCAATGGAACATATCGTTCGCTAGGACAAAGCTCGTAAAGGAAAATTGCAATAGGATATTCAAATAGATTTGGTTTGATTATTTGATGGGTTTAGGTGGGATGGCAACACAGATTGTGATAGAACACCTTCTATAAAAAACAAATCGCGATCACTTTTATTTATGGAGGTCGAACATTACAACGATTTGTTCAATGGGACTTGTGTAATACACTTATTAAAAAAAGAATTAAACAATTAAAGAATATCACGTTACAAAAAAAAATTATAGAATTACAATAAATAATTATCAGGATAAAAATAATCACTATTGTTTATTCAGTGGCACTTGACGACTCAGATGGACTATGACATACAAATCGTATGTATCGTTAATGTTAACTCGATTTGTATTTTACTAAGTCTAAACATCGTGTCGATTTATTTATTTTTTGTTTCAGCCATTTTTGAATGACATTGTGTAAATCACGATGGAACATATCGTTCGCTAGGACAAAGCTCATAAAGGAAAATCACAATAGAATATTCAAACAGATTTGGTTCGATTATTTGATGGGTTTAGGTGGGATGGTTGTACAGATCGTGATAGAACACCTTCTATAAAAAATAAATTGTGATCTCTTATAAAAAACAAATCGGGATCACTTTTATTTATGAAGGTCGAACATTACAATGATCTGTTCAGTGGCACTTGTGTGATACACTGATTAAAAAAAGAATTAAACAATTAAAGAATGTTACATTACAAAAAAAAATTATAGAATTACAACAAATAATTATCGGGATAAAAAAAATCGCTATTGTTTATTCAGTGGCACTTGACGACTCAGATGGACTATGACATACAAATCGTCTCTTTCTTTTTCTTGGTGGACTCTCTATCCTCGGTGGCCTCTTGGTTCCCTCGATCTTATTATAAACACTGGTCATTATCTCTACCACTATATCAAATTGTGACCACATTTGACTACCCAAATTTCTCACTTGCTCCTGTAAGTCCTTATTCTCCCACTCCAACATCTCAAACCTTGTGGCTGAGACTACCTTCTCTTTTGTGAGTTATGTTTGCTCCTCATAGTGTACTGCAATTGAGGTAATCGTTGTTATAACCGGAGGGAGACGATGGACGTGTTTTCTATGCTAGGAGACGACATGATGGGGGGCTGGAGGGAGGCATAGGTTCTCAATATTCTCAATCTCTAGATTTTGACGCATGGGTTCCCAATATTTTTTGAAATAGTTGGGGTCATATTGTCATTTTTTATAATCATACGCTATGGCATAAACACTTCCTTTGTTCCAGCTATCCAATTATTTCATGAAGCGATCATGCCAATTCACGTTCCTAGTCCCACCACTTTTCATCTTCCTTCTCACTTCCATAGGCTGCTTTGAGGTCGACTATCTCAAGCCAGCTTGTAGGAGAACTCGACTACCATGCTGCAACTCGGCTTCATAATTGCTAAACAACCAAATATCACAGTCAGACAGTCTTGTAGCCTCAACAACAACCTCTTGCTCCTCGTCTTTCCCATCTCCATACGGTCTCCACACAACCTGTACATTGGAGATTATGGTTTAGGTATAGAGAATTATTTATGCTAATGAATGCTAAATATTAAAATGATTTATAATAACGAGTGCTAAATATATTATAACGATTGTTACTAAGAATGCTAATGATTACAACGACTTACACTAATGAAAGTTAAATGCTCAAATGATAACGATTTGTACTAAGGAATACAAAATCCTGGAACGATCATTACTTAAGAATGTAAGCGATTACAATGATTTACACTAATGAAAGTTAAATGCTAAAGCGATAACGATTTATACTAAGGAATACAAAATCATGCAACGATCATTAAACCATTTACCTCATTTAATTGTAGACCATCTAAAATGAACTTAGCATTATCCTCCTTGACATTTATTCTAGCCCACCAACCGATCTTTGGAAAACCACAAATCGCAGAGCCACACTGAGGATGCAACACAACAATATGCTCCCATGCCCAAGCCTACAAAATCAATATATTAGTAAGATTATAACCTTCAACAATCTTAGTCTACAACTACCAAATATGTAATAAATAATTACCTAGACAAATGGCCAAAACCCTGCGACAGTTTTTGTACCATTACTCGCACGGTAAAGTTGACTGTACAAGTGTACGAGCATAGCAGCACCCCATGCATAGTTGTCGACTTCATCTAAGTCTTCCAAGAATTGCAGCCACAAGTAACTTATCCTCGAACCAGACAAATCAGAAAATAAAATAAGACCAAAAAAATAAAGAAGGAAGCCGCACAACTCTTGGTCAGCTCTTTTAGATGCACATGTAGCAGACCGGCCATCCCATTCATTACGGAAAGAAGAAACTTTCATCGATGTGAAATTATTTCCACCAGAAATACATTGACCTCAGTCCTCCATCGACATTCATAGAAGGGTCGTGCACTTGTCCCTTGCGTTATAGTTTGAATCCTATAATAGGACAACACTTCCATGGCACTTAAGACCCATAATCTGCACCACATCTTCTAGGGTTATGGTGATCTCAAAAGAATCAAACTAGAATGTGTTCGTCTTAAGATTTCACTTATTTACTAGGTGGGTCATGGTGTTCCAGCACGTTTCAAAATAATGATGGGCTAGAAGGCCGCCGAAGTGCATATTTTATAATTGATCATTCTGATATTCACTCAGTTGTCCATACCACAACAGAACTACAAGCCACTGACACTGCCCTCTGAGCTTTTCACCTGGTGCTCCATTTCTCTTTTAACCTCCCTGTAACACAAAATAGCATATTATTCGTATCAATTGTAAATTAGTCGCATTTCTACTTCTATAACAGTAATCGCTATACAGAATCATATCTATAATAGTAAATCACTATACATAGTAATCGCGATCATAGTAATCGCTATTACAGTAATCGTTATACATAATAATACCTATCACAGTAAATCATTCACAATAATCGCTATTATATTAATCGCTATCACAGTAATTGCTATACATAATAATACATAATAATACATAATAATACATAGCATAAATCATTCATAGTAATCGCTATCACAGTAATATCTATCACAGTAAATCGTGACAGACATGATCGATTTACGTACCTTGGTCATACTTTTCTCTTCTTCATCCCCTCCCTCCATCATCTACCTTTCTTGTTGCTCCGCCGCCTCCCTCTGCTTTTCTACTTCTTCCTTCCTTCACTCCTTCGCCTCCCTACTCTGCTTTTTAATTTCTTCATTTCTTTCCATTTTCTTCTCTTCCTTCTGCTTTTTCCTTTCCCTTTCCTTTTCTTCCTCCTCCTGCTTTTTCCTTTCCCTTTCCTTCTTTTCCTCTTGCTTCTTCCTCTCTCTTTCCTTATCTTCCTCGTCCTCATTCTCCTTCTTTTGTATTTCCTTCTCTTTCTTGTCCTCCTTCTCCTTTCTTTGTCTTTCCTTTTCTTCCTCATCCTGATGCTTCTTCATTTACCTTTTCTCTTTCATCTTCATCATTTGCCTTTCTTTCTCTTCCTCCTCCTTCTTCTTCAATTGTCTTTCCCTCTCCTCCTCTTTCTTATTCTTTTTTTTTCTTTCCCTCTCCTCCGCCTCCTTCTTTATTTGCCTAATCTTCCTTTGCTTTAAAAAATATTCTTGCTTCATCATTTGCCTTTTCCTCTCCAACTCCTCTTCCTTCTTCTTCAATTGCCTTTCACTCTCCTCCTCCTCCTTATTCTTTTTTTGCCTTTCCCTCTCATCCTCCTCCTTCTTCATTTGCCTTTTCTTCCTTTGCTTTTCATTCTCCTTCTCCTTCTTCCTTTGCTTTTCCTTCTCTTCGCAATCTTCTTCTTCTTTATCTTTAATTCTTCCTCATTCTTCCTTTGCTCTTCAGCCTCAATATCTGATGGATAATCCTCTGCATAATACAATTCCAATGCTTTGTCTCTGTCTTTATCATTCTCAATCTTTATTATATTTTGGTACATTTTATAACGCTTATATAGATGGGACTGACGAATAACTTCTCTAATAATCATCCCATAGAACAACGGGGGATTACTTGTCTGACGAGCTTTAGACATTTCTAACCTACACAACACATGAATTTAACTGCATCATTATATGTTACAACCGCCTCCCTAAGTATATAATATTACAAATTATCTCATTCATTAAACAATCACCAACATTACAAATCATCGCAATATTTGGCTTCATAAGTAAACATCGTTGTAAGATTTAGCAAAATTAAGTACAAATCGAGGTAACTTCATAAATACACATCGCTACTGCTTTAAATGTATAAATCGTTGTTGCTTTAAACTTACAAATTGTTGCTGCTTTAAACTTACAAATCGTTGTAGAAATCGCAACCTTCATAAGTACATATCGTTGTAACGTTTGAGCTTCATACGTAAACATTGTTGTACGATTTATCAAACTTAAGTACAAATCGTAGTAATTTCATTAAATCGTTACTGCTTCAAACGTATAAATTGTTGTTGCTTCATAAGAACAAATCATGCTAACTGTTTTTTGACGCTCAGAAAGTCGATAGGTACAAATCAATTTGTTTCAGTATGAAAATAGGTGTTATTTAACATGAATAGTAAAACCACTTGTAAGATTTAGCATTCAGATTTACAAATCGATTTGTTTGCATAACGAAACCTTACACGAAACTCACCGAAATGATATGAGTTTTGGTAATCTGACAGTAGAGGAGAAACACCAAAAAGGTAGACGTAGCCGATGGTGGCAACGATGTTGCCACTGCGCAAACGACGACAAAAGATGCTCTTGCGGCAGCAGACGAAGACAAAGGTTGCTCTGGCGGTAACAGACGATAACAAAGGGTGCTCCGACGGCAGCAGACGACAATAAAGGGTGCTCTGGCGGCAGCAAACAACGGCAAAGGAGGGTCCGGTGGGAGCAGACAACGACAAAGGGAGCTCCTGTTACAACAGATGGTGCAAAAGTTTACTGCTTAGGGCGAAAACAAAATGTTTGGACTTTGAAGAGTTAACATCATTCTCGAACCGACGTTTCATTTTTCTAGATGGAGGATCTTGAAGTGTCGTTTCACTTTTCTAGATGGAGGACATTTTTGTCCTTTTCTCGAACCATCGTTTCATGACAAGAATGGTGGAAAAGGGTACATAAGTCTTTGCAACCGCACCGGATTCCGATGCTAAGTGATGCCGAAAAACACAGGGATACGAGCCCCACGAGCTTTTATAAGTGGCACTCATTTAGACCCCCAAACATGTACTGTAGCTAACAGCCGTCTTTAGGGGGGGGGCATATAACCTGCTTCGACCACAATCTCTCTTCTCATGTGCCGGTGTGGCAAATTGATCTTTTCTTTATGATGGCTCAGCAGTTGATGTAGGGATCGGCTTCCCTTGATGGCCCTACATGGCATCTGATTTGGCAATGTCCAAGATGGATCCGTTCCGGGTCGCCTTGCTGCTGGAGCCCAACTCATCATCCACTCGCTCTCCATTTCTGATTCCTGCTGGATGAGAATTCTGTCTGACTCAGCACAGAGCAGTGTTGGGCCCAGCTGGCATATGATGTGGCAGGCTTCTCCTCTCAAGTGGGCCCACCGTCACCTTATTGTGGATGTGCGGGGTTCAGCTTCCCTCTTCTGCACCCGCTTTCACTCTTCCTTCCTTGACTCGTATCCTGCTTCCGAGTCAACACCAGGCTCGTCTCGCTCTCTCTAGCACTTGGAGGCTTCCGATTCATCTTCCGGTTCGTCATCTCTAGGTCATTCGCTGTCACGCTGCTGTTATCCTGATAAGGAAACCGAATGGGGGCAGCAAGCCGATTCTCTCTCTAACCCAGCTGAGACGGCATGACCTTTCTTCGCCATGTTTAACGTCCGGAGCAGCGGTTCTTTTTTGGTTCGCATAGTGCTGTCCTGAACCCAGTACATCCGATCCTCCTCCTGCCCGTCTTGAGTCAGTATCTTAACCAGGTTCAGCAATGTGCCACCTGGCAGATCCGACTCGGTTCAACTTCCCAGTCCCATCAGGCCGGATCAGAATTGGACTCGGTGAGGACGTGATGGGTTGCACTCGCTTGATCAGCAAGGGTCAAGTTGTTGGTGAGACCATATCCTGAAGCTGATCGGCCGGGCTACCCGCCGATCTTTTTTATCACTGGACCCTTATCGGCCATCTTCTTCCGATCCTTAGGCCTTGATATCTTATTGAAGTCATGCAGGTGGTGGTGCTGGTTGATGAAGAAGAAGAAGATGATGCTTCTCTCTTCTGCCTCCACTCTGAAGCTGGTTGGAGTTTTGCACCTCCCTTACCGAGCGTTAGTTCAGATTTTGAGCTCGGTCTCTCTTTTCCGTTTGGCTCGGTTCAGTCCCATGGTGGTGGCTTTCTGATGCCTGTCTATCATGCCGGACACTCTTCTTCTTCTTGATGGTTACGGAGCGGCCACTGGACTCGGTGGCCAGGGCGATGTTTCTCACTCTAGTTGATTCTTGGAGGCGGTGGTGACGTTCCGGCGGATCACCCAAACTGAGATTTTGCTCTTTGGGCCGCATCTGCGACAAAGTTTCTGCCAGGAGTAAAGTTGGTTTTGATTGCTTCCCCATCGTCTGCATTGGTTTGTTTACCATATTGCATGAACGTGTGTCTCTCTCTCTCTCTATATATATATATATGTATATGTGTGTGTGTCTCAAATTAAGAAAGAAAAGCAACAAAGAGAAGGAGGATCAGGTGCACTGCACTTAAGCACCCTCCATCTGGTGTTAAGCCTAAGGCTGGGAAACTAGATGAGTTGCTTGTAGTTTTGCTTGTGTTCAGCTTGTAAAGAGCTAGTTCAGGCTCATGAAATGGGCTCGAATGAGAGCATCGAGTGTTCAGATTGGCTAGACCCGATATTCTTTCAATGTCTAAAAATCGCAAATATTAGACATCGTTAAGACCTTTTTACTCGAGAGGGTGTTGTGTGTTCTCCCCCGAAGATGCACTATTTGCTACAGTGCGTGTTCGAGAGTCCGAATGAGTGCCACGTATATAAGCACGTAGGGCTCGTATCCCCGTGTGTGTCAGCATCACTTAGCATCGGAGTCCGGTGCGGTTGCAAAGACTTAAGTACCCTTTCCTGCTATTTCTGCCATGAAACAATAATTCGAGAAAAGGACAAAAATGTCTTCTATCCAGAAAGTCGAGGATAATGTTAATTCTTCAAAGTTCAAACGTTTCGTTTTCACCCTAAGCAGTTAACTTTTGCACCATCTGCTGTAACAGAAGCTCCCTTTGACGACGCACCCTTTACCGTCGTCTGCTGCCACTAGAGCAGCTCTTACCATCGTCTCAAGTCTAGGTTTCTACCATGGTTTTTAGCTTGTGTTACAACACATTGCCACCTTCTCGTTTCTGCCTTGTGTTACGAAACATTCTCGGGTTCGTTCCTACCTCATGGAGATAACTATAAATCGATCGACTGGTTCGATCATTGGTGGGCGTCATAGGGGCATTTGTCGGCCATCTCTTTTTATAGTCTTTTCTTCTTTTTCGTTATCGTTAGGCAGTATGGAAGAAAGCAATGACGCACAAACATTCCAACAAGTGCCATTAAGGCATCGTGAGTACCTTTTCATGTCATTATGCTATTGTTGAAGAATGTATGTCATCGTGAGTGCCATTAAGGTGTTGTTTTGTTATTGCAGGTGGATCTTGTCCTTTCGACAGTTGAAAAATGAAAGATATTTGTAAGACGTGGGACCTGTTGACAAGAATGCTTGTTTACAGATGCGAAGAAGGGCCTCTACCCCATCCGGTATCGTCCATTCACTCAGTATATGCAATGTATCGCAAATCGCGGTTGTAGTAACATACTACCGATTTATGAGATATTATTTTATTTGTTAATATCGATTTGTAAGCTATTATGCTGAATTTCTGTATCGATTTAAAATATATTTTGCGATATGTATATCGATTTGTAAGATATTATGTGTTTTGTAGTGTCAATTTGTAAGCTATTATGCTGAATTTCTGTATTGATTTATAATATATTTTACGATATGTATATCGATTTGTAAGATATATGTTTTGTAGTGTTGATTTGTAAGCTATTATGCTGAATTGTTGTATCAATTTGTAATATATTATGTGATATGTATATCGATTTGTAAGATACTATATATTTTCTAGTATCGATTTGTAAGATATTTGTAGAAAGAATTTTAAAACAAGTGCATGCAGAAATACATTGTTGCGCGCTTGCGGTGACAATTTTCATATTCAAATCGCTGCTCATTTAGCAATTTCTATTGAAATTGCTTCACAGCGTTGTAGATATAATTAAATCGTTGTCACATGAATCGCTATCGTCAACACGCATATACGATAAATCATTTATTTTATTGGCATGGTAAGTAACAACTTGATGCATAGTATAAGCAAATAAGAAATCGTTGTTGCTTTTATACTGTGATTCGTTCAATTGTTTCTTTGACTTGCATAACCTTATCGATATCCATTTAAAGCAAAATGATATCTTGCTTATGACAGTGGTGAGCTTATCATGTGGTTGCAGTGAAGATGATCTATCTCAATCATTGGAAAGTTATGGAGAAGTGAACATGTGCACTAATGATGTACATGATAAGAAGGGTGCAGACATTTGATTCACTCTTGACTTGAATGTTCCAGCAAAAGAAATGCAATTCAATAATAAGGTAGACGATCATGACAGTACACTTGATAAAGGTGCAGGAACCTCAAGTCTACATGATAGTACACTTGACTATGTTCCCGTAGAAGGAATGGAGTTTAATAATGAGGAAGTTGCATATAAATTTTATAATGATTATGCCTTAAAACTTGGCTTCAGTGTTAGAAGGTATTCTTGGTCAAAAAATGCACAGGGTGTCGTGGTGAGAAAGACATATGTTTGTTCTAAGGAAGGTTGAAAGAAGTCAAGTGAATATTCAACAAAGAGCAAGACAGATTCAAGATGTGGATGTCCAGCGAGAATGACGTTAAGAAGACTTCTGAATGGGAAATATGTAGTTTGTACTTTAATTAATGATCATAACCATGATTTATAAGCTTCATTTATGACTCTTATGTTAAGATCATATCGTAAAGTAACTAAAGCACATGTTGCAATTGCTGAAATAGCTGATAGCACCGGCATTGCACCAAGAAAGACATACAATTTATGCACCCATATAGATGGTGGTCTCAAGAATCTGCCATTCACACCTATGGATCTAAGAAACCACTTGAGAAGGAAGATGACAAATAACATAAAGAATAAAGAAATATGTTTTTTGGTTGATTACTTACAGAAGAAATCAAGCATTGACTCTAGTTTCTTTAGTGCAATGCAACTGGATGAAGATGAATATGCTGTGAATATGTTTTAGGCAAATTCAAAGTCAAGAATTGATTATGGATGCTTGAATGATGTGCTTGTTTTTTTACGACAGTGAAGATTAATACTGAACAGTGGCCATTTGAGCAGTTTGTCATTGTGAACAATCACTCACAGAGTTGTATATTAGGTGGCGCTTTTTTGTGTGACTAGACCAAGGAAAGCTTTGAGTGATTGTTTAAAGTATTTACGCAGACAATGAATGAGGAGCATCCTGAAGCTGTACTTACAGATGGTGATCATGCAATTACGATTGCAGTGTCTCATGTATGGCCAGATGCACATCATCGCCTATGTTTGTGACATATCTTTCAAAATGCAGCAAAGAACATAAGACACATATTTAATCAGAAAACAGGGGTTGACAAAAAGTTTACAAGGTATGTACTTGAGACCGTAGACGAGGTCACCTTTATGTCTGATTAGGAGGAAATGATTCAGATGTATGACCTTGAAGATTGTGTGTGATTACAAAATTTATATGCAGAAAAAGAGAAGTGGGCATTGGCATGTGGAAGTTGAATTTATGCATGTCACACTGAAGAAAACCTTGTATTCATGTTTAACAATGTTTCGCTTCATGGAACAATATGAATTATTTGTAGATGGTCTTAGACAGAATGAGCTTGAACAAGATATGAAATGCTTCAATATATGCCCTGTAACTTTGAGCATGAAAATATTAATGCGACCTACAGATCTGTATACACTAACAATATTTGAATGAATTAAGAAGGATGTTATACAGGTCATGAATTGAAACATAGAAGGACAAGTGCAAATAAAAAATATGCACAAATACCATATTGTATGGGAGGGCGAAGAGCATCCGAAAAGACAAGAAACACGTGTTACGTACAATGTTGACAACAGAACAGTTGAATGTACATGCAAAATGTATGAATTCAAAGGTATTTTATGTCGTCATGCATTAAAGACACTTAATCAAGAGAAGATATAAGAAATACCTGAGTCATATTTAATGCGAAGATGGACGAGACAAGCAAAGATTGAACTACTGAATATAGATAATGTCAGTCAATCTGGTGTTGATAAGAAGTGTCACATAGCCTCCTGTTACCAACAACTATGTAGGTCACTTATGCATGTTGCATATTTGGCATCGAAAAGTGAAGAAGCTTATGTATGCATGAGAAAAGTGTCAAGGGAGTTACTTGAAAACGTGCAGTTAATTCACCATGAGTCTGTTGCAGCTCATGAAGACCAGTCCAAGAAAATGAGAACGAACAACGAAGGTAAAAATCATGATTTCCTCGACACTCATGAGATGTTGTGCCGAAGCGTAAACATCATTTTCAACAAGTCAGGAGTGAATGTTGTAGATTATGATAAAAAAATTTACCTAGCACAGGGTATCAAAAGAAAACCTACCTCTAATCACAGTCGTCAAAGGACAAAGGGTGCACTAGAATTGGTTGGCAAAAAAAGGTCTAAGAAACAACCAACATCTAAGCAAAAGCAACCAAGCCCTTTGCATGAACAGGTATGTAATACATTATATTGTTTCCCATGTAAATTACATTGCATGCAACATATCAATATCTAACTTGTGTAATTTTTAACATGTAGCAATACCTTACAGATGTGCATTATAATGTTGTAACCTTTAATCCTCTCAACCAGTTTTTTTGGAATGATAGCTTGAGTTTTACAAGTCTTTTGGTATGTAATCATATGTTGGGAGGATGTTTGCATTTTTTGTGAAACTTAATGTAGTGTCTTATATTGTTCTGTTTCATGACAGACTCAGATTAATTCGAAAGCGAGCTATGGAACACAGGAATCACTTGTGAATTCTGTTTAAGTCTTACCATAAAGTTAGTTGTTATGCCTCTTTGCATGACCCAATTTTCACATTGTCAGATTTGTTAAGAGTTTAACAAAATAGGAGTTGAATGTGCTTATACACTGGATGGTCTTATTAAGAAAGAGTTTTTGGATGAAGCCATTTTCATGAATCGTGAGCCACAAAAATAGAATTGTTAATATTTTTGTGGATCACCGTTCACGAAAATGGCTTCAACCAAAAAGCTATGAAACATAGGAATGATGTGTGAATTCTGTTTAATAATATATCTTTCACATGTATAAATCATTATAATATGTATCATTTACATGTATAAATCGTTGTCTCATCTAGCCTACAAAGCTAGAATTTTGATATCGTTGGTAAATCGCCATTGCTCGGTGCTTATACAATTAGTGAAGACCGTTGTCTCATCTGGCCTTCATATATACAAATCGTTATATATATACTATAGTTTAATTGTTGTGTAAAAACATACTTCGTAGTTGAAAAAATATCTGCCTAATATTCGATATACTTCATGACAAATATGCGACAGTCGTGCTACCTGTTGACAAGAATGCTTGTTTACAGATGCGAGGAAGGGCCTCTACCCCATCCGGTATTGTCCATTCACTCAGTATATGCAATGTATCGCAAATCACGGATGTAGTAACATACTATCAATTTGTGAGATATTGTTTTGTTTGTTAATATCGATTTGTAAGTTATTATGCTGAATTTTCATATCAATTTGTAAGTTATTATGCTGAATTTCTGTATCGATTTGTAATATATTTTGCCATATGTATATCAATTTGTAAGATATTATGTGTTTTGTAGTGTCGATTTGTAAGCTATTATGTTGAATTTCCATATCGATTTGTAATATATTATGCGATATGTATATCAATTAATTTGTAAGATATTATGTGTTTTCTAGTATCAATTTGTAAGATGTTATGCCATGTAGTGTCCTATTGCGATCTACACAATGATGTTTATGCCGGCCACAACTGGATGAAAATCGAAATGTGCATGAGTACAAATCGCGATAAAAGTGCACGAACAAATTGTTGTCTCATCTAGCCTTCAAATATACACATCATTGTACAACCCAATCCAATCACTCCCCTACCTAAATCCATAAATATAAATCGACATGAAATTCAACAAAAAAAATCAAGGTAAATTCGAAGTGATTTATAGCATGATACTGATTTTCGTTTTATTCAGAAACAATATTTTAGTAACAGTTGCAAATCGATGAGTAAATCACGATATTATATATCGATATCGTTCACAAAGACAAACAAAGATATATCGTTGTCGTTGTAGCTTCTTAAATACAAATCAACGTTATTTATAACCACATTCATTTACCAAAAATATTAGTATCTAGTTACAATACATCATGACCAATGGCCGAAATGACTAATTAATAAATGGTCGAAAAGAAAAATAATAAACAAAGCCACACGATGTATAGACTTAGTAAAGTACAAATCAAGAATAATTCAATGATACAGATCAAAGTAACATTATAAATACAAATCGATTTCGTTCACAATGACTAACAAAGACATATCATTGTCGTGGTAACTTCATAAATACAAATCGATTTCGTTCGCAAATACTAACAAAGACATATCGTTGTCGCAGTAACTTTAAAACTACAAATCGATGTGATTTACAACATCAATCATTTACGAAAAAACCAATTCTTTTTTACCTGACCACAATGGTTTGGCTTATATAAAATACATGAACATCATCATAAAAAAAATAGATATCATCACCAGGAGGTAATTATCAGGATGTCTAATTGTATTTATGAAGTAACTGCGACAATGATATGTCTTTGTTTGTCTAGGAGAACGATATCGATATGTAATATCACGATTTACTCATAACAGTTTGCAACTGTTACTTAAATTGATTTGTACTTTACTAAGTACAAACATCATGTTGAGTTATACACACATGCGTAAAAACCTTGCAAAATATAAAACCCTAATATATATATATATATATATATATATATATATATATATATATATATATATATAAACAAAACCCTACCCTACCCGACTTGACCCGTTGTCCAGGTCTAAAACCCTAATCTATTTAACCTCTCTTCCTCTTTTCTGTGGCAGCGCAACTTCTTTTTTCTCCTCCTCTTTCTTTTTCTTCTTCTTCTTCTTCTTCCTTGTATTTTTCTTTCTTCTTTGTTCTTTTGTGTTCTTTCTATTTGTAGTTGATAGATGGGGTTTGATGCTGATAATGTAGTTGTTTTACGCCATAAGGAAAGATCTATATAATCTTCGATGATGATTATGGTTGTTAACTTTTGTGTATACAATGATATATTTATGACACATACGACTCTGGCGTATTTGTCATGAAGTATATTGAAGCTTACGCAGAATATAACGATCATAATCATCTTTAATCGTTGTCATCATACTGAAGCAAGCATAAATATTCTACATGATAGACATGGGGTGATGTTGATGTCCATCTATTTGATCTATTACTACTGTCGGACCCTCAATTATTCGCAAACCATACTTCACAGTTGGAAAAATATCTGCCTAATCTTCGATATACTTCATGACAAATACGTAAAAGCGATTTATCATGTAGCCCATCAGCTCCTTCAAGAGGACAGTGCTTGAGCTAAAGTTTGTGAAGCATATTCTCAAGACTTCACCATTGCTAGAGTCTCTAAGAATCAGTCTCAGTCCGAGGAAAATGGTGCAGTGGGCTGCCATTACTAATGAGCTCATTTTATTGGAGGGGATATATCCTCAGCTGCACATAGAATAGCTTTGTGGCAGAAAATGAACTCTACGATGAACGATATGGATGTTTCAGTGATCTCTTCTATAAAAATGGGAGTCTCTAAAAGATAGATATGCGTTTGACAGAAATGTCCTCCCATAAATAGTTTTTCACATTCCCGCACCTGGTTTGCATTAGAAGCACATCACTATTTTGGACGTGGGTTTCATACTGGTGATGATATTTGTTTTCTTTGATGATGATGGTCATGTATTGTATCTAAGCCAAACCATTGGTCATGATGCATTATAACTAAATACTAATATTTTTTGTATATGAATGTGGTTGTAAATCATGTGGATTTGTAGTTACGAAGTTACGGCGAGAACGATATGCCTTTGTGAACGAAATTCATTTGTATTTAAGAAGTTAACTTGATTTGTATCATTGAAGTAAAACCCAAAATCCTTAAACCTAAAACCTAAACCCCAAACCTTAAAAGGTAAACCCTAAACCCTAAACCCCAATCGCCCGTAAAAGCGATTAGGAAATATCGTTGATATAGACATAGCCCGTAAAAGCAAATCGCGATAGCACGTGGCCTTCATACATTATTGTGTAAATCGCGATGGTACATGTTGTTCACTTAGACAAAGCTCATTGTCTAAAAGACAGACATCATTGTGTAAATCGTGATGGTATAACGATTTACACAATGACGTCTATGTCAGCCACAACTGGATGAAAATTGCACTGTGCATGAGTACAAATCGCGGTAAAAGTGCATAGTCAATGTTTGTACAAATGGTTTTAGCCGTTTATCAATGTTTGTGTAAATTGTTTCAACCTTATATAAATGCTTGTTCGATTTTAATTTATAAAGGTCGATCATTACAACGATTTGTTTAGTGGCATTTGTGTGTACACTGATTAAAATAGATTTATACACTTATAGAATGTCACGTTAAAAGAGCTCATTTTCACTATACACAATGCTAATCACTTTTATGATTTTCATTTATGAAGGGTGAACATAACAACGATTTGCCTTTACTACAAATAACAGTCCAACTTATTGACGTGTTTAGTAAAACTGAAATTTTATTTATTTCAACCCAAAGAGATTTACATAATTTATATACACAATCTTATAAAATTTGTATACAAAATTTGGTTGTACAGTCTATAAAATCTGTTAGAAGTCAATGTACATCATATTACTCTTGAGGGGGTCGCGTCGTTCATTACCTTCTAGGTATTCTTGCTGGTTGAGTTTTTTTCTCTTCCGCAATTAAAAACTCCATCAATTTTTCGTATAGTTCTATAAGGAATCTAGGTATATCATCCTGCAACAAAAATGTAATGTGACACTAATATATAAATTGAGTCTCCAATAATAGAGGATAATAAAGAGCATACAGTGTCGAAATCAGGTTCTCGTCCATTTTATATTGCTTCAATATACTTTATTATAAATATGCCACAATCGACGCCATTATTTTGTAAAGAAGCATCGTGTGTTGAGTGAAACCTCCACTCACCAATGTCGACACCCAAAACATCTTTGACGAATCCCACCTGTGGTTAATGCAGAAGCAAGTAAATTCTGGGTCACCGTACATGATATGATACCCTTATAGATGAAAACTTACCAAATGCAAAATGTCACGTTGTACACCAGTGTGAAAGTCCAATGGGTTGTAGAACCATATTTGTTTTTTTTGTAAATCCATCACGTATAAGACCCAATGCTGGGCAGTTTGTTAGAGTATAAGAATCAATATCTGCAAATCGATACAATATCTTATAAATCGGTAGTATAAATCGTTTTAGGACTGTTATGCCTAAACCTTAGATAAGAGGTTTCTTCACTTACCTTTTCACTTGACCAAAAGTCTCTGCAGTGATCATCGTTACCCCAGTATGGTAGTCTATCTTGAAATCCAATGGAGTATGACAATCGGCGGACGAAACTCTGTTGAACGAAACAGTGATAATAGTAAGATTAAAATACGAAGCAACAAGAGTAAATAAAAAAAGAAAATAAACATATAAGAGAACCGATATACCATGAAATAAGGAGTAACGACGCGTCTAGTATTGGTTGTTGCGTTGCTTTGAATATACATGACAAAATTAGATATAGTCTGTTTGCAACAAATATGCATGTGTTAACATACATACCCATGACATATGGAATATATAACTGATAGTGGTTTCATACGTACAAAATTACTGATAGTGTTTCCTTCTACAAATTCGTTTTGCAACTGAATGATGTTATCTTAGAGCTTTTTGTCAAGTTTTTGGGCACCGCTTTTTGTGGAAGTTCCACTGGCATTAGCAGAATATTCAATAACCGATATTAAAATTCTTTTCTACAGTACACAACACAAATCGAATATGCACCATAAAAGAGACAAATTTAAAGAAACTCGTCATGAGGTTTAGATAATATACGCCTGATTCACCATCACTGGTCGTGTAGCTGTCGTCGTCTCCTTCCTCGTCATCACTGGCCGTGTAGCTGTCGTCATCTTCTTTCTTGTCTCCTTCCTCGACATCAATACCCCATTTACGATGAAGCAGGTTATATGTTCAATTCATGAACACGTCGTTTATAAAAGAAACATCAGTTTGTTTGTTCCTTAATCACGAAGCAAAGCGAAACGACACCCTTCTGAACTTGTGCGACGTGTCATTCATATATAAAGGAAACGTCATTTCATATACCACCACTTTTCAAAAAATACTGCTAGTTTTTAAAAAGTGTGAGTAAATAAAATGCATTGCACATCGTTTTATCTGCCTTTTACAAAACTAGTCAACACGATAGGACGTATCATGCAAATCATGATAGCATGTATCGTTACAGTGAAATCGATTTACAACTAAGTCTCGATTTGTAGTTTACTAAGTCTAAACATCGTGTCAATTTATTTATTATTTTTCTTGACATATCGTTCACATTAACAAAGCTCGTAACAACAAATTGCGATAGGACAAATCGTTCACATTACCAATAAACATCATGTCGATTTATTTTTTCTTCTTTTCAACTTTTAGCAGTCATTATGTAAATCACGATAGAAAAATCATTAACATAGACAAAGCTCATCAAAGCAAATCACGATAGGACAAATCGTTATAGTGAAATTGATTTGCAACTGTGACTTAAATCGGTATCAAGTTGTAAATCGATTTGTATTTATGAAGTAACCTTAATTTTTTATTTATCTGTTCTAAACATCGTATCAATTTTTTTATTATTGTACTTTTCTGCCTTTTATTAATCAGCCATTATGTAAATCGTGATAGGATATATCGTTCACACAGACAAAGCTCGTAAACCCTAAACCCTAAACCCTAAACCCCAATCCCTAAAACATAAAACCCAAAAACCTAAATCCTAAACCCTAAACCCTAAATCCTAAACCCTAAACCCCTAAAACCCTAAACCCTTAACCCTAAACCCTAAACCCTAAACCCTAAACCCTAAACCCTAAACCCTAAACCCGAATCCCTACAACATAAAACCGAAAAACCTAAATCCTAAAACCCTAAACCTAAATCCTAAAACCTAAAACCCTAAACCCTAAACCCTAAACCCTAAAACCTAAACCTTAAGCCCTAAACCCTAATCCCTACAACATAAAACCCAAAAACCTAAATCCTAAACCCTAAACCCCTAAAACCCTAAACCTAAATCCTAAAACTTAAACCCTAAATCCTAAAACCCTAAACCCTAAACCCTAAACCCCAATCCCTACAACATAAAACCTAAACCCTAAACCCCTAAAACCCTAAACCCTAAATCCTAAATCCTAAATCCTAAATCCTAAACCGCAAACCCCAAACCCTGAATCCTAAACCCTAAAGCCTAAACCCCTAAAATCCTAAACCCTAGTCGTGATTGGGCATATGATGATGTCTGTTTTCTTTGATAATGATAGTCATGTGTTGTATCTAAGCCAAACCATTGGCCATGATGTATTGTAACTAAATACTCATATATTTTATAAATGAATGTGGTTATAAATCATATCGATTTGTAGTTATGAAGTTAACGCAACAACGATATGTCTTTGTTTGTCTTTGTGAATGATGTCGATTTCTATTTATGAAGTTACGTAGATTTGTATTTATGAAGTTACCTCAATTTATAGTTTACTAAGTCTAAACATTGTGTCGATTTATTTATTATTTTTCCTTTTTGCCTTTTATGAATCAGTCATTGTGTAAATTGTGATACGATATATCATTCATGTAGAAAATGCTCGTAAAAGCGAATTGCGATAGGACAACAAACCCTAATCCTGATTCTTACTAATATAGCATTATTGTGTAAATCACAATTTTTATTTATGAGTGCTAAACATGAGATGACGATTTATAATAACGGGTTCTTACTAATATAGCATTGTGTAAATCACGATAGGACATCGTTCACATAGACAAAGCTCGTAAACACAAATCACGATAGGACAAATCATTTTCGCTTTATGTCTGTTGTTGTACAAATCATGATATAAGACCTTCTATAAATCAGTGATAGCGATTTGCAACTTTTACTTAAATAGTTATATCAAGTTGTAAATCGATTTGTACTTTACTTAGTCTAAACATCGTGTCAATTTGTGTACACGTGGGTAAAAACCCTATTCTATGTAAAACCCTAATATAGATATGTGTAAAACCCTATGTAAAACCTTACCCGACCCATTGTCCAGGTCTAAAACCCTAATCTATTTAACCTCTCTTCCTCTTTTCTGCGGTTGCGCAACTTCTTTTTCTTCTTCTTTTTTCTCCTCCGCCTTCGTCTTCTTCTTCTTCTTCCTTGTATTTTTTCTTCTTCTTTGTTGTTCTATGTTCCTTCTACCTGTGCTTGATAGATGGGGTTTGATGCTGATAACGTAGTTGTTTCACGCCATGAGGAAAGATCTGTATAATCTTCGATGATGATTATGGTTGTTATTTTCTGTGTATACAACGATATATTCATGACACATACGATTGTGGCATATTTGTTGTGAAGTATATCGAAGCTTACGCAGAATATAACGACCATAATCATCTTCAATCGTTGTCGCCATACCGAAGCAAGCACAAATATTCTGCATGATAGACAGAGGGTGATGCTGATATCCATCTATTTGATCTATTCCTACTGTCGGTCCCTCCATTGTTTGCAAACCATAATTCGTAGTTGAAAAATATCTACCTAATCTTCGATATACTTCATGACAAAATGGTGCACTGGGCTGCCATTACTAATGAGCTCATTTTCTTGGAGATGATGTATCCTCAACTGCACATAGAATCATTTTGCAGCAGAAAATGAACTCGACGATGAACAATATAGATGTTTTGGTGATCTCTTCTGTAAAAATAGAAGTCTCTAAAAGATAGATATACGCTTGACAGAAATGTTCTCCCATAAATAGCTTTCCATGATGTATTGTAACTAAATACTCATTTGTTTTGATTGTTCTATGTGAGGTTCTATCTGGGATGAGAATTTGAGAACTTTTGGAATCATTTGATTGAGTGTTAAATCCCCTCTGGCTAGTGATAAATACATTACCTGAAAGACCATTTGCTTTTGCAGTACATTCCTCCAGCCTTTGCAAGGCGTATGAAGTTACATAAATGTGCTAATGTCACCTTAAAAAACCATACAGGCAGCCCTTGGCGTGTGAAAGTGTACGCTAAAGATGGTGCCATGTTTCTCAAGAATGGTTGGTCAGCATTTGTCGCATGTCATTCCTTGCAATTTGGAGAATTTTTGGTGTTCAAGTATAATGGTAATTTGGATTTTGATGTTAAGATATTTGGTAGAAGTGGATGTCAAAGGGCAGCTGCATATCTTGGTAAAAGTCTATGCATAAAAAAAGTCAAGCAGCTCTTATACGTTAGGAGGAACACATGGGAACAAGTCTATGCATAATCAAGAGGTACAAATGTACTGCAAAAAAAAACTTGCAAAGAGATAAGGACCTCTATTGGTAGATAGATCTTCATTGGTAGATAGATTTGCCTTCTATCATTCCCAGTGACTAGTAAAGGTCACTCATTAAACTTAAGATGCTAGTCGTGCGGGCTGCATCTTCTCTGCCTGTTGCAATCCATACCTTTGATATACTTTAGTTCTGCCTAAAAGCAAGCTGGATTTCATGCGCACTTGGATTGCACTCGAAGCACATAACTATTTGGACGTGGGGATGATGTTGATTATGATATTTGTTTTCTTTGATGATGATGGGTGTATTGTAACTAAATACTCATATGTTTTGTAAATGAATGTGGTTGTAATGTATCGTTGAAGTTAACTCGATTTATAGTTTACTAGGTCTAAATATCATGTCGATTTGTTTATTATTTTTCCTTTCCGCCTTTTATTAATCAGTCATTGTGTAAATCGCGGTAGGACATGTTGTTCACATATACAAAGCTCGTAAAATTAATTCGTGAGAGGACAATCGGTATCAAGCAAATCGCTATAGCAAGTATCGTTACAGTGAAATCGATTTGCTACTATTTTAGGATTTGTAGTTTACTAAGTCTAAACATCGTGTTGATTGGTTTATTGTTTTTCTTTTCTGCCTTTTATGAATCAGTCATTGTGTAAATCGCGATGGACATATCATTCACATAGACATAGCTCATAAAAGTAAATCGTTAGAGAAAAATATTATTATATTATGATACTTAAAGAATTATGGTTCTAAGTAGATTTGTATTTATTTGCCTTTTATCAGTCAGTGTAAATCGCGATAAGACAAATCATTGTAAATATAATGTATCCAAATCGTTATACCAGATATTGTCCCAGAGTGATACATCGTGTCAATTTGTTTAGTTTTCTTGTCTACCATATATGAATGTCATTGTGTAAATCATGATAAAACGTATTGTTTGCTTAGACAAAGCTCGTAAAGGCAAATCATAATAGGATATTCAAACGGATTTGGTTCGATTATTTGATGGGTTTTGGTGGCATGGTTGTACAGATCATGATGTCGCAAATTGCGATAGTATGTAGTCTTTATATGTATAAATCGTTTCATCCTTTTATCAATGTTTGTATAAATCGCAATATAAAGACAGCTCATAAAAGCAATTCATAATTTGCATAGTACACAACGCTAAACGCTTCTTTGATTTTTTTTATGAAGGCCGAACATTACAACGATTTGTGCAGTGGCACTTGTGTGTTACGCTTATTAAAAAAAGAATTATACATTTATAGAATGTCACTTTAAAAAAAAGAATTATAGAATTACAACAAAGAATTATAGAATTACAATAAATAAATATTGAGATAAAAAAGTCATATAATGTTTATTCAGTGGCACTTGACGACTCATATGGACTTTGACATACAAATTGTCTCTTTCTTTTTCTTGGTAGACTATCTTTCCTCGGTGGCCTCTTGGTTCCCGCGATCTTATTGAAATCACTGGTAATCAGCTCTACCAGTGACCACATTTGTCTCTCCAAATTCCTCACATGCTTCCGTAACTCCTTATTCTCCCTCTCTAGCATCTCAAACCTTGTGGCAGAGACTACCTTCTTTTTTGTGAGCTGTGTTCGCTCCTCATCGTGTATTGCAACTGAAGGAATCGTTATTGTAGCCGAAGGGATATGATGGACCTGTTTTCTATGTTGGGAGACGACATGATGGGAGACAGGAGGGAAGCATGGGTTCCCAACATTTTCATGTTCCTTATTCTCAATCTCCAGATTTCGACGCATGGGTTCCCAATATTTTTTGAAATAGTTGGGGTCATATTGTCATTTTTTATAATCATACGCTATGGCACGAACACTTCTTTTGTTCCAGCTATCCAATTGTTTCCTAAAGCGATCGTGCCAATTCAGGTTTCTGGCCCCACCACTTTTCATCTTCCTTCTCACTTTCACAGGTTGCTTTGAGGTAGACTGTCCCAAGCCAGCTTGTATGAGAACTTGACTACCATGCTGCAACTCAGCTTTATAAGTGCTAAACAACCAAATATCGCAGCCAGACAGTCTCGTAGCCTGAGCAACAATCTCTTGGTCCCTGTCCTCCCCATCTCCATACGGTCTCCACATAACCTGTACATTGGAGATTATGGTTTAGGTATAAATATAATTATTCATGATAATGAATGCTAAGTATTAAAATGATTTATAATAATGAGTGCTAAATATATTACGACTATTACTAATGAGAGCTTTGTATTAAAATGATTTACACTAATGAATGCAACATATTACAACGATTTACAATAATGAATGCTAAATGCTAAAAAAATAGCGCTTTGTACTAACGAAGAAATAATACTGCAACGATCATTACTTAAAAACGCTAATGATTACAACGATTTACACACGATAATGATTTGTACTAAAGAATACGAAATCCTGCAACGATCATAACTTCAGAATGCTAATGATTACAATGATTTACACTAATGAAAGTTAAATGTTAAAGTGATAACGATTTGTACTAAGGAATACAAAATCCTGCAATGATCATTACTTAAGAATGTTAAACATTAGAACGATTTGTACTAACGAAGTGAAAATTTTGCAGCGATGATTACTTAAAAATGCTAAACATTTCAATGATTTATACTAACGAATGATAAATGTTGAAACGATTATAAACGGTTTTAAACCATTTACCTCATTTAATTGCAGAAAATCTAAAATGAACTTAGCATTATCGTGCTTTACATTTATTCTAGCCCACCGGCCAATCTTTGGAAAACCACAAATCACAGGGCCATACTGAGGACGCAACGCGACAATATGCTCCCACAACCAGGCCTACAAAATCATATATATTAGTAAGACTATAACCTTCAACTATCTTAGTCTACAACTACAAAATATGTAATAAACAATTACCGTGACAAATGGCCAAAACCCTGTGACAATTTTTGTACCATTACTCGCACGGTAAAGTTGATTGTACAAGTGTGCGAGCATAGCAGCACCCCATGCACAGTTGTCGACTTTATCTAAGTCTTCCAAAAATTGCAGTCATAGGTAACTTATTCTCAAACCAAATAAATCAGAAAATAAAGTAAGTCCAAAAAAATAAAGAAATAAGCCTTGCAACTCTTGGTCAGCTCTTTCAGATGCACATGTAGCGGACCGACCTTCTCATTTATTACAAAAAGAATAAACTTTCATCGATGTAGAATAGTTTTTACCAGAAATACATTGCCTCTATTTCTCCATCGACAATCCTAGAAGGGCCATGCACTTGTCCCTTGCGGTATAGTTTGAATTCCGTAATAAGACAACACTTTCATGGCACTTAAGGCCCGTAATCCGCGCCACATCTTCTAGGGTCATGGTGATCTCAAAAGAATCAAACTGGAATATGTTCGTCTTATTATTTCACTTATTTACCAGGTGGGTCATGGTGTTCCAGCACGTTTCAAAAGAATGTTGATCCAGAAGGCCGCCGAAGTGTATATTTCGCAATCGATCCTTATCATATTCACTCAGTTGTCCATACCACGACAAAACTATAGACCACTGACACTGCCCTCTGAGCTTTTCACCCGATTCTCTACTTCTCTTGTGACCTCCCTGTAACACAAAATAACATATTATTCATATCAAATCAAAATTAGTCCCATTTGTACTTCTACACGTCGTTGTACACAGTAATCACTATAAATAATAATTGTTGCACACTCGCTATATAAAATAATCGCTATCACAATAATCGTTATACATAATTATCCCTATAACAGTAAATCGTTCACAGTAATCGCTATCACAATAATCACTATACATAGTAATCACTCTCACATTAATCGCTATACATAGTAATAACTATCACAGTAAATCATGACAAACATGATCGATTTATATACCTTGGTCACACTTTTCTCCTCTTCATCCCCTTCCTTCATCCTCTGTCTTTCTTCCTTCCTTCCTTCGCTCCTTAGGCTCCCTACTCTGCTTTTCAATTTTTTCATTCATTTTCATTTCCTTCTCTTCCTCCTCTTGCTTTTTCCTTTTCCTTTTCTTCTCTTTCTTCTCCTGCTTTTTCCTTTCCCTTTCATTTTCTTCCTCCTACTTCTTCCTTACCCTTTCCTTCTCTTTCTTCTCTTGCTTTTTCCTTTTCCTTTCCTTCTCTTCCTCCTCCTGCTTCTTCCTTTCTCTTTCCTTATCTTCTTCATCCTCCTCCTTCCTTTGCCTTTCCTTATCTTCTTCGTCCTCCTTCTCCTTCATTTTCCTTTCCTTCTCTTCCTCGTCTTCCTTCGCCTTTCCTTCTCTTCCTCATTCTGATGCTTCTTTCTTTGTCTTTGCCTTTGCCTTTGCCTTTCCTCTTTCATCTTCATCATTCATCTTTCCTTCTTTTCATCCTCTTTCTTCTTCTTCAATTACCTTTCCTTCTCTTCCTCCTCCTCCTCCTTATTCTTTCTTTGCCTTTCCCTCTCCTCCTTCTTCCTTTGCCTTTCCCGCTCCTCCTCATCCTTCTTCCTTTGCCTTTCCCTCTCCCGCTCCTCCTCTTTCTTAATTTGCCTTTGCTTTTCATTCTCCTCCTCCTTCCTTTGCTTTTTCTTCTCTTTGTCATCCTTCTTCTTCTTCTTCATCTTTAGTTCTTCCTCATGCTTCCTTTGATCTTCAGCATCAATATCTGATAAATATTACTCTGCATAATATAATTCCAACACTTTGTATCTTTCTTTATCATTCTCAATCTTCATTATATTTGAGTACCTTTCATAACGCTCATATAGATGGGACTGGCGGATCATTTTAGTAACTCTCATGAAATCGAACGGCAGGGGATTTCTTGTCTGACGAGCTTTAAACATTGCTAACCTGCACAACACAGAAATTTAATCGCATCATTATATGTTACACCCCCCCCCCAAGTATATAATATTACAAATCGTCGCAATATTTGGCTTCATAAGTAAACATAGTTATAAGATTTAGCAAACTTAAGTACAAATCGAGGTAACTTCATAAATACACATCGCTAATGCTTTAAATGTATAAATCGTTGTTGCTTCAAACTTATAAATCGTTGTAGAAATCACAACCTTCATAAGTACATATTGTTGTAATGTTTGGGCTTCATACATAAATATTGATGTACGATTTATCAAACTTAAGTACAAATTGTGGTAATTTCATTAAATCGTTGTTGCTTTATAAGAACAAACGGTGCTAACTATTTTTTGACTCCCAAAAGGTGGATAGGTACAAATTGATTTATTTTAGTATGAAAATAGGTGTTATTTAACGTGAATAGTACAACCAGTTGTAAGATTTAGCATTCAGATTTACAAATCGATTTGTTTGCATAACAAAACGTTACACAAAACTCACTGAAATAATATGAGTTTTGGTAATCTGATAGTAGAGGAGAAACACCTAGAAGGTAGATGTAGCCGATGGTGGCAACAATGCTGTCACTGTGCAGACGATGACAAAAGGTGCCCCGACGGCAGCAGACGATGACAAAGGTTGCTTCGACGGTGGCAGACGACGACAAAGGGTGCTTCGATGGAAGCAGACGACGATAAAGGAGGGTTCGGTGGCAGCAGACGACGACAAAGGGTGTGTCGTCAAAAGGAGCTCCTGTTACAGTAGATGGTGCAAAAGCTCACTGCTTAGGGCAAAACAAAATGTTTGGACTTTGAAGAGTTAACATCATCCTCGACTTTCTGGATGGAGGACATTTTTGTCCTTTTCTCGAACCGTCGTTTCGCTTTTCTAGATAGAGGGCACTTTGTCCTTTTCTCGAACCATTGTTTCATGGAAAGAATGGCGGGAAAGGGTAGTTAAGTCTTTGCAATCGCACCAGACTCTGATGCTAAGTGATGCAGACACACACGAGGATATGAGCCCCACATGCTTATATACATGGCACTCATTCGGACCCCCAAACATGCACTGTAGCAAATAGTGCATCTTCGGGGGGGGGGGGGGGGGACATATAACCTGCTTCGTTTTTACTCTTCACAACTGCTAATTTAGGTTTTTTTTAAGATAAAATTGCACCACATGCCAGCTATGTTCAACACCCACTTAAATCTAGAGTTTTATTTATGCAAAAACTCACAAACTCACATAAATTTAATTGCAAAATTTTGGTGAAACTCAAACCACCAAAATCACAAATATCCTATTCTTTCGCAAATAATTAATATTTCGTATAAATGTATTTGTGTGAAACTTCAGATATGCGCAAATATCTTATTTTTTCACATATACTTTCCAGAATCGCATAAATTTATGTGTGAATCTTTAGATAGCATAAATATTATACTTAAATATTTGCAAAATTATAATAAATTTATGATATTTCTTATTTTTTGCAAATTGAGCAGCTCCAACGGTCAGTTTTATTGATGTTAACAATTGAGTAGCTACGAACTTCTCTCTCTCTCTCTCTCTCTCTCTCTCTCTCTCTCTCTATATATATATATATATATATATATATATATATATATATATATATATATATATATATATATATATATATGCTAGTGTAGGACATCTGTTAAGTTGGACCTTTAGGAAATGTGAGGCATTGCCATAAGTTACTGCCATAAAAAAACTGTTTCTTATTATATAAGTGTTCCTGAATGTGGTCGGTCCGCTTTTTGTTTTTCTGGGACATTTTTTTTTTATTCCGTAGCTTGTGAAAGTGGTGGGTCATTTTTGGACATGGCCACCACTACTCTTCATCGGCAAAATGCTCGCTTCTACAAGTCGGGTCCGTTGAGAGAACCACGAGGCCTGTGGATCTGAGTGATAAGAAAGGGACGTATCCTTATCCGGCTGTTCTCAAAGAAAAATCCTATAAACGTCTCTTCTTTTCTATTAAATCTTCATCATCATTGACAACTTGAACCAACTAAGGATCCAGTCTGTAAGAACCACCTCACTTGAGGCTCTTAAGTTCTTAAGCACCGAGGCCTCTTTCTGTGGACCATAAGCAGGTTCTTCTGCTCTGTTTTCAAGAGGCATGCAATTACCAAGTCAACCATGTTAGTAGACCACTCGTAGCCTCAAATAAAGCTACGGAATAAAAAAGAAACTAAATAATCTGTCCATAATATGGAAGATCTGGTGGCAAAAGTAAAAGAAACTTCATAGACGCAGATAGTGCCTTTGGCTCTGATAGAAGCTTTTCAGCCCTTTCTAAAAAAATCATAACATTTGATTGAATTGACAACTATCAATCCTTGCATAGACAGGAATAAAAAGAATTTAGTAATTGCAGATAAAGAAGTACCAAAAAAATAAAAGATAAGATGCCCTATGACCAAAAGCTCCCTATTCACCTGAAATTGTAGCCACTTTATTTCAAAGTTGAGTGTACAAGAAGCTTAACAGATTCCAAAACCCCAAGGAATTATGGCAAACATGTTTATACCAAGTGTCAACTTGATACAATCTATCAAATAAAGAAATCAAAGCAGAAAACAACCATTACTGGAAAGCTACTTATACATAGCACATCATATGTGCATGAGCCAGGAATCTAAACTAGGGTGGGCACAAATGTAGTAAAAAAATAAATCAAAACCATGAATTCTAGCATGATTCATAGATATGTTAATTGAAAAAGAAACATAAAACCCTTAAAATTCTAAGAAATCATGTTTAATGTCTATTAAAATAAAAAAGACAAAAATACTTAATAAATATTCATGGCATTTAAAAAACCAAATAGAAAACTTAAATTCTAAAAAAATCAAAGATTTATGGGGCTTAATAAGTAATAACCAAAATCAAGCATTCATTAATAGAATCTTGCTTAATGATGTATAAAAAAAAACACAAAAAACAAAAAAAATGTAAATAAACCTTTGCATCATTTGAAAAAATGTTAATGAATACCCTAATCTCTAAAAAATAATTTTCATGGATTTATGTTCATTGAAAAAACAAAACAAAATCTCTAATATTCTAACTAAAATCAAGCATTCATTACATGCCTAATTGTTAATTAAAAAATATACAAAAAACCTTAAAACCCTATTTAAAGTGGTGCCCACCCTGACCCAGGGCAATGACACATTTGGGTTTGACTCGAACGAGTTTGCCAACTATGCCCTGACCCATTTGGGTCGAGCATGAGTGGGGCCCACCCCAACCCGGGGCAATGCCCACCTGCAGTCTGGGTCAGGGTAGGCACTACTCACCTACGCTCGGGGTCAGGATGGGCATTGCCCACCTTGACCCATTACCGTTTGAGCATTTTTTTCTGGGTCAGGGTGGGCACGTACCCACCCTATCTGCCCTTACATACATGCCTTCTAGTGAACATTTGCATCAGCATTTTGTATCTATGTTAAATACAGAAAAGTTGAAAAAATATCTTATTCATAGTAGATGCAATTATACAAACATGAATGAAGCAAAAAAGATGGTAGCCATGTATTTAAGACAAAACTCCTCGATTTACAGTATAGCCGTTAATAATTTTCTCAAAAATCTTTCCATGACTATTCCTTGTTTTTTGAACACATGACCAAGAAGGCATGGATCAGAATCAAGAGCATGTTGAAGGTAAATAGAGCATGATCTTCTTAACCCACTACTGATGGAACCCTAATTACAACATTGAGATTTCTATAAATTCGCAATCCATGTTGTCATATGCCTTGAGGCATACTACCTCCTTAAAGTGTACAATAGAGTTTACTATCTCATGTGCAAGTAATATACTATCATGAATTTCTTCTCTCTAGAAAAGCCCCTTGATCATGTGCAATCATCATATTAATATACTATCATGAATTTCTTCTCTCTAGAAAAGCCCCTTGATCATGTCCAGTCATCCTATTAAAGATATCTTAAACATTTTGAAGACCATAATCTTTGTTTGGATTTTATAGAGAAAAATACATAAAGCTATGAGCCGATTGTTGGGTATCTTGATAACACCATCCCTCTTGAAGATAAAGGCGGCATTAGTACAATAAGCTCTCTTATATTACCTCCCTTTTCAAACAAATTCTTCATTGTTTTACAAATTTTGGGAATGGTAGGACGTTATATGAGTTGAAGTTGGACTTGGTTTGTGTATTTAACTTGATATATGATATGATAGGCCTTCAAATGAACCATCTTCCTTTTAACCCAGTTCGGGCATGAAATTTTTCTGACTAGGAAAAGCTGAGTCATCATTTGTTTACTATGGAGAGCAGATTCAATGCTTGGGGCCGAAGACCTACAAGGTGTTCGGCCCCAACAAAACAAATACAAAAGCCAATACAGATCGGTCTAAGATGGATCCAAACTCAATCAACCCAAACTAAAGCAACAAGTCCAAAACCCAATGAAATACCTGACCCAAATACACACGAGTCCAAACAAGAAAAAAATGGATATGATTGATCCGAATAGAAAAAGAACAGATCTAGGTCGGTCTGTAACAAGGGCATTTATAATCTAGACATGGAGGTGAGAGAATTTTTGCTCTACTTTTTTTGCATATATTTTTCATCAACACTAGTGAAAAGATGATTTATGGATCGTACTTGAAAAAGTTGCAGTCATTAGATCACATCGATGAGTACACATGAGAATTTATTGCACATGCATATATATATATATATATATATATATATATATATATATATATTTATATATATATGCAAGTTTGAATGAGTGCAGGAATAGCAAAAAAAATATCACCAAAATATTGGTGTTGTTCGAGGTATTCATTCTTTTAATTTTTATTAACTTTTGATTTATGCTCAAACATTATGTAAAAATTATTGATGTACTATATTGTGTATTAATTTGTATTAATCTTTGCAAGTCTGGATATGAGAGCACATATCCATTAAAATTTTTGTGAGACGTGACCTTTTTTTTTAATTTTCTCGTATTGTAATGTGGAGATAGTTACACAATGACAAGGGTAGGAATGATCAAAGAGGGTTGAGCCCTCGTATCAGCAGGGAAACTTGTATTACAAAATCATGCAAGATGACCACGACACATGTAAGTATTCTTGAAACAATTTCTTATATTTTTTATTATAATGTGATATAACAACAATCATAAATGAAATGTTGTTATAAGTAATGTTGTGCCTCTATGTAGACATGGTGGATGAGGATAAACAAAATATAGTTGTTGCAATGAAGGGTCTCGCGAGAAGGAATATGTAGTTGCACAACATGAATGAAGTTGAGCTCCAAGTAGCCAAGCGAGTAGTCCGACAATTTGGTTTTATTCAGCAACTACCACGTCACTCTAGTGTAATAAGAAAAACTAACCATGGCGCATTCAAGTATAGTAAGAAGAATTACCCGACGTCATTTGAATTTGAACATAAAGATTAGTACGACGACAAGAAAGACATCGATAACTCATCCATGAAGGTGAAAGTTGGGACAAGGAGTTTGAAGCACACAAGAAAAAATGCTACCAGAGCAGATGTAGAGGTGACCCTTTTAAGGAAAGAAGTTGGCATGCTAAAGGAGTTGCTTAAAGTAAACGGCGTTATGCTACAAAGTCAAGCTGGCCTTATCGAAAACATGAATATGGCCAATCAGGAGTTATTATCATGCATTAAGCAATATGAGCAGTAATTGCATATTTTTTTACTGTTTTGTAAAATAGAAACAATATTAAACTTTGCTATGTATATGATTGTAAATGGTTATAATTTAATTATTATTTAATTAGTTTGAATTGTATATGCATGTATATTTGATGTGTATTTGAAATGTGTTTGAATTGTATATATAATGTGTTTGAAATGAATATTTGATTGTATATATGTAACATGTGACTATGTTGAAATGAAATTTGAAATGTATTTGAATTGAAGTTTGAAATGTATTTGAAATAAAGATTTTATTGTATATATGTAACATGTGATTGTGTTGAAATGAAATTTGAAATGTATTTGAATTGAAGATTGAATTTTATACATAACAAGTAGCACTTTGTTAAAATGAAATTTAAAATATATTTGAACTGAAAAATTGTGTATATAACTGGTGGCACTTTATTAAATTGAAGTTTGAAATGTGGTTGAATTGAAGATTAAATTGTATATATAAAAGTTTAAAATATGTTTGAATTGAAGATTGAATTGTGTAATAACAGAAAAAATTCTAGTTTGGAATGAAGTTTGAAATATGTTTGAATTAAAGATTTAATTGTACAAATTTTCTCCAAATATACGAATTTACTATGTAAAATTTCACATATACATATGAGTTTTTCTTTAAATAAGTAAATTTTCTCCTTATGTGTGAAATTTTGTAAAAGGATAAGAAATTCGCATGTATACAAAACATATCACACTTACACAAAATATGCAAAAAAAATTAACTAAATATGGGCATTTTCGATGCAAATTCGCATGTAAGCGAATTTCCTCCTTATGTGCAAAATTTTGCAAAAGGATGAGAAATTCGAAAGTATACATTACAAATCACATGTATACAAAATATGGAAATTTTTTTAACTAAATATGCAATTTCCTATGCAAATTTGCACGAAAGCAAATTTTCTCATTATGTGTGAAATTTGCACGTACATAAAACAGATCATACGTATACAAAACATGTGAATTTCTCCTAAATTTATAAATTTCCATCTAAATATGTGAATTTTCTATAAAAATTCAAACGTACATATGCGGATCTCCTACTTATATGCAAAATTTCATTAAATATGCAATAATTTGGTTTAAATTTTATTATTATAGAATAAACCCTCATATTTAATAATTTAACAATACATACAAACAAAGCTAAAATTTATTCACCAACATAATGGAACTACAAATTTTGTCTAACCTAACATATAAAATTACAATCAAGTTTTAAATACAATTATGAATGAATTTTACATCCAAATGACATCTAGTTTTTATTCATTCTGTCAAAATTGCATCCTTATTTTTTATTATTGAAATATAATATATATAATCATCAATGCACATTTCTCAAGATTGTCCAGAGTTCAACACACTTCTCTTAGACATCATCATCTGATGCCCTCTCTTTCTCCCCCTCAGTCATCTCTTTGGCCCACTACAAACGGACATTTTTCATCTCACGTTTATATAATTTCATCATATGCTTCCTGTAAATAAATAGATCATTCTTAAAAAAAATGTTATTAATAAACAACTAACAATAGCTTATATATATATATACTTGTAACAAAATATGACAAGCATTCCTGCATGAAATTTAATTTTTCGCCTAAGTTCAAGTATTGCATGTACATTAAGACAAATATAGATGTTATTTACATAGATGACATGTTTTAGTTCTTGTTTTTGCAAAAATGAAGTTGGTTTTCTAAGAGCTTTAAAAAACAATGGTCTACACCAAAAATTGACGACTCAAAGAATCATATTTTTACATAAAAAATAAGATGAAAGTGATATCTCTAGTAATCAAACCATGAACACAGCTGTTTGAATCCCAATGGCATATGGTTGTATAACTGGTAGGAGTCTGCCTAATCGCTGCTTTCTCTGTCGAAAAAAAAAAAAGTTGAGTGGACACAACGTGCACATATGGTTTTCCGACTTAATTGTACACAGTAGCAAATATACATCTTTTATTGTCTGGGTCAATGCGAAAGAAGCCACATTTACCTGTTTTCTCAGAGAAAACTACCTGGAAAGTGTATAACCGCAGGAAGAGATTGGCCCTATCCGATACCCGTTGAATAAACCTTCGTGAAAACTATCCAAGAATGGCACATAGGCATACTAAAGAATGCACAAATCATGACCGCTAATAACCAACCGACCTCAGCAGTTCGTTGAGTAGTCTTTCGATTGGCACTACACCCTTTGCAGGGAAATATGTTGACCAACTGGTACAACCCTTTTTTTCGGGAGAAATTTTCAGTTTTGGCGATAACACACTTTGAAGATCACCTAAAATGTTTTCATGGTTAGTAAAAAATCTCCAAAGTTCTCTTCAATCAAAGTTGCAGTTAGATTTCTACCCTACACCAAGGTGCATCAAACGTTTGAAGTTAGGTTTAAATTCTCTTTTATTAACTAAAGACAACCCATCGTCTCTCTCTCTCTCAATCTCTCTCTCTCTCTCTGTGTGTGTGTGTGTGTGTGTGTGTGTGTGTGTGTGTGTGTGTGTGTGAAATGGGCTGAAAATCATGTAGGTCACCTTAACTCAAAAATGGGTCCCTCTAGGTTTTTCCTTTTGGCATGAACATTATCCATGATGTACCAGTTGATTCATATAGATTCCAAGGGTCCACATCTGAATTTTAGCTAAAAGCTCCTAATCTGTCAAGTGGCCACAGAATCAAGAGAGGGGCGCATCCGACCGAAGTTCAAGCAATGACTACCGCCAATCCATGGCTTAGTATAGGTTAACACCATGCTAATCAAAATACCCATCTCTCGAAAGGGACAAAGGTGCTAGACAGCTTCAAAGGACCCTGTTTTCTCCATAGTACCGGAAAAAGAATCCCTCTATATCCGAACTTCAAATATCAAAGCAAACATGAGGCTTTGAAATGGCATTTATAGTGAGACAAAAGATGCCTTGACCATCTCTTCCTTCCCACCCCCTGTGTACGCACAGCATAGTCACCCTCACCATATGCTCAACGCTCTCCTTTGGGTACTTTCAGCCTACCGTGCAATGACGCCACCATTGTTGCATGGTCGGTGAAGCTCGATGCCATTTTCTCCACCCTTAAAAATAGGTTTCATGGAGAGAGAGAGAGAGAGAGAGAGTAAATCAACCAAAGTTCTTAGGTGTTTTTTTTGAAAATTTTCCTTTTTTCTTGTAAAAAAACTAGTAAAACATTTCTATTTCTGCTGCAAATTGTGTTTGGGAAAACAAAGGACATATTCCATAGAGCACAAGAGAATGATGGAGAGCTACAATAACTTGCAAATCAGTGCAGAATGCAAGCGTACAGGCACAGACAATAGAAAACAATAGAGAGAGGTGATCCAAATAGAACCTCTGAACAATGCTACTCGTTTGATTCCGTTGATTGTATTTCATCAAGTGATGGATTGATTGCAGATGACAGCTCAATATGTGAGACGCGTACTGCACCAATTAGATGCTCCGGCAGCTCATCTACCGTACTTGCCTGCAAAAGAATCAAAACAGACAAGTCAACCCTTGCTTCCTCTCCTTCCATTTCCTTGTTTTCCCACAACCACCTCTGATTAGCATGACACAATAACCAGAGCAAGTAATGGAAGGGAATTTCCAAAATAGCTTCTAAATAGTGGGCAACAATGAAACACACACTTAACCTTTTCTTTGTTAATAAAAAACAAACTGTTTGGCAGATCACCTAGGATTTGCACTTAAGTTTACATTTTTACCCTTGATCTACTCTCTCTCTCTCTCTCTCTCTCTCTCTCTCTCCCAATGCCCTTGTTTTTTAATGTCATAGACAAGTACCCTAGTGAATCTGGATTTCATTAGGAAAAAAAGAATTGGCAGATTAGTTGGAGATTGACGGCTGTTTTGATGAGATTGATGCCTTGCCATCTTTGTTTTCAAAAAAATTTCTATATGAGACAAAAAGTGAATAATAGATTAGAATCTTTAAAGACTCTCAAATAGGTGATGCCATCTTCTGGATAGGGCTGCACACAAACCGAGCCAAGGCAAGTTGAAGCTTGCTGTCTGAGCTTAGGCCAATACCTCTTGTGTGACACTCGAGCTTGAGCCATGCTCGGCCAAGCAATAAAAAAGGAAAAGAAAAAAACACTTGGTTGAGGAACATTATGAGATTTGAGCTTGCCACCTCTCCTTTAAATAAGAGGGTAAGTAGTCATTATACTATATTACTGTTTGGTATTAAAAAAGTCTTTACATATTTTAATTGAATTTGAAATAAGCTAATCAAGCTTTTAATGAAACTGAATTCGGCTTAGGCTCAATTCACTTAACAGGATCAGAATTGAGCTTGAGCTTAGATTGCTTGTTACACAAGCTACAACTAAGCTTTTAGCAAGCCGAGCCCGTCCCTCTAACAAGAAGCTCAACTCGTTGCTCACCATTGTCTAAAATATCAAAATGCATTGAAGGATCCTACTATTTGATTCCTTAAAAGCATTTAAGTGAATAAAAATCCTCATACTGTCACAAAGGTATAGGTTGCTCACACATGTTATGGCATGGATGCTTTTATGACAAGATGAATCATGAAAAGCAGAATCTCCCTGGCAGGCCCTGATGGAATGCATTTTTCTGTGGCGAAGATGGGCACACAATGACTAATTGCCAACTTAGAAAAGCATACGACAAGAAGGTGTCTGCAGCCCAAGATTTGGAAGACACAGCTTCCTCAATCCAGGGTGCTCAGGGCAATCATTCGCCCGCTTATAGACCCTCACCTAACTCACCAATATACACACCTGCCTCCTACCCATCCCAATACTCAGCAGATTCTCCGAAATACACTCTGGCCTCTCCACCTTATGCGCCAAATGCTTCACCGCATTACACCCCCACGACCCCTCTTTACGGTCAAGGAGTCCTGAATGAAGATTTACATTGTTTTTTTCCTCCGCGAGGGGTAAGGCATACGGGTATCGCAAGAGAGTACTTGAAGAAATACTCTCGTCGACCCTAAAGGATATAGGACTAGTTGTCTTTTCTCGATAATCGGCTTGTCCTTTTGTTTATCAAGTAACTTTTTGTACAAGAGTTTGTGTACTTTGTTGATTTTTGTAAAGTATCTTTTTGTACCAGCGTTGCTGGGGTTTTATAACTTTGACACTTAGAAATACTACAATATTTTGGGTTCTTCACTATGTCTCTTTGAATCCTGACTTATGTATCTTTTTATATTAAGGATAATGCAAGGTATGAACGAAGGTTTGTCTAATGATTGGTCAGATCAACGAGGATTTGTCATGGATTCCCTCGGTGCTTTGGCTGATGCAATTCGAGGCCAAATGTGCGCTCAGGCACCCTCCTTCGAGCCAAGCCAACATACGACGGTCTCATATGAGAAATTTCTGAAACTTGATCTGCCTATTTTCGTCGGCAAAATCGATCCAGACTTGGCAGAAAGCTGGATTAAAGAGGTGGAACGAGTTTTCTGAGTACTGGAAGTCCCAGTCGACAAGAAGACCTTGTTTGGGACCTTCCGATTGAAGGATGACGCCCGCAATTGGTGGGACACGACCCAAGATGTTCAGTTCCTAGATTCGTCCGTGATTCCTTGGGAAGCCTTCAAAAAGGCATTTTTGGAGAATTATTTTCCTCCTCATGCACGAGAGAAGAAGAAGGTCGAATTTTTGAAACTCTACCAGGGAACCTCCAAATTGGCGGACTATATCGCCAGTTTTCAAATACTGGAGCGCTACTGCCCTAGCCTATTCGACGGTGAGTGAGAACGGGCCGACAAGTTTGTTAGAGGATTAAGGGAAGGACTCCGACCTAGGGTCCTCACCAGCATGCCCCCAACCTTCTCCGCGGCAGTTGTGACTGCCACCCTCTTGAATGAAGACTGGGAGCGCTCTAAGAGCACCCAGGCCAGGAAGCCACCTGTTGTAGGTGGAGAGCAGAAGAAGACCCCTTCCGGCGGCCAAGCCAAGCGGTCGCCCCTGTTTGTAAAAAGTGAAGGAGGAAGTAGGCAGGCTCCTCCTCACAAGCGTCAGCGCCCTCAGGGCAACCCTCCAATCAGGCAGCAAGCAAGTGATGCTTGCCCCCAGTGCTCACGACCCCATCCTAGGCAAGTATGCCTTCGTGAGACCGGTGGATGCTTGTATTGTGGCAAGATGGGCCACTACATCCATGAATGCCGCAAAAAGGCGATCGATGATCTCAGGCGAAACAACGGAGCACCTCTGTTTCCTCGACCACCGCAGCAGCCACACCAACCACAACAACCGCAATCCAGCAGCCAGAAGAAGACGCCAGGACGCCTCTACACCACCACGATCGAGCAGTTGACCAAGGGCGAGCTCGTGCAAGGTACCATTCTGGTTGCTAACTGTAGAATGATGTACCGAACCCTGGTTAGAGAGAGAGGAGGAGGAGGAAGGGAGAGAGAGAGAGAGAGAGAGAGAGAGAGAGAGAGAGAGAGACGGCAGCACATGAACAGAAACTCGATGTATTGACATTAGGGCTATCTCTATGTTAAATAGAGAGAGTCCAAAATAATAAATTACATCTAAGTCCAATATTTAATAAATTTTTCAAATAACCTCCAAACTAAGAAGGTCTAACCTTAAACCACCTACTCTCAACACTCCCCCTTAAGCTGGAGCATAGATATCAATCATGTTCAGCTTGTCACAACATTTTGAGAAATTTGGTCTAGCAAGGGGTTTTGTAAACATATCTGCAACTTGATCTTCTGACTTAAGATATTTGGTATTGATATGTCCAGCTTGAACCATATCTCTTACATAGTGACAATCAACCTCAATGTGCTTTGTTCTCTCATGAAAGACAGGATTGTTTGCTATATATGTTGCAGCCTTGTTATCACACATCATGGTCATAGGAGAGGAAACCTTCACCTGAAGATCATGAAAAACAGTACGAACCCACATCAATTCAGCAGTTGTTTGGGCCATAGCCCGATATTCTGATTCTGCACTTGACCTAGAAACCACATTTTGTTTCTTACTTCTCCAAGAAATCAAGTTGTCTCCCAGAAACACACAGAATCTTGTGGTAGATTTTCTATCCACTACAGATCCTGCATAGTCAGCATCAGAATAGGCCACTATCTCCAGAGTTCCACCTTTCCTGAACAATAACCCCTTTCCAGGAGAAGATTTTAGATATCTGAGAATCATAATAGCTGCATTCCAGTGTACCTCAGTTGGTTTGTCCATAAACTGGCTAACTTTGCTTACTGCTAAAACAATATCCGGTCTGGTCACAGTCACATACAGTAGCTTCCCTACTAGGGAGCGATAGCTTTTGCTATCAACCGTTTTTTACGCTTCTTCAAACAACTGAACTTTATGGCTCATGGGAATATTTGCTGGTTTGGCTCCCAACATTCCCGTTTCCTTTAATAAGTCAAGAACATACTTCCGTTGAGACAAAACTATCCCTTCACGGCTCCTGGCAACTTCTATACCCAAAAAATACCTCAGTGAACCAAGGTCTTTTGTAACAAAGTGTTTTTGAAGATGAGCCTTTGTGGCTTCAATGGCTTTCACATCATCTCCTGTAAGAATAATGTCATCCACATATACCACCATAACAACTATGCCAGAGCTAGTTTTCTTGATAAATAGTGTATGATCGGCTGCTGACCTATTAAAGCCAAAGCGTGACATCACTTCAAACAACTTTTGAAACCATGCGCGAGGATTTTTTTCAAGCCATAAATCGCCTTTCTCAATCTACACACCTTCTGACACTCCCCCTCAACCTCGAATCCTGAAGGTTGTTGCATGTAAACAGTCTCAGATAGATCCCCATATAGAAACGCATTTTTCACATCTAATTGGTACAAACTCCAGCCATGCTGAACAGCTACTGAGAGAACAAGACGAATCGTACCCATCCGTGCAACAGAAGAAAAGGTTTCAAAGAAATCAATTTCATATGTCTGAGTATACCCTTTTGCTACTAATCTGGCCTTGTACCTTTCAATAGAACCATCAGATTTGTACTTTATTGTATATACCCATTTACATCCAACAATGTCAGCATCTGCTGGGGAATCAACTAGATCCCATGTATGCTAAGATACTAAAGCATCCATTTCTTCTTGCATAGCCAACTTTCATCGATTATCAAGTTCTGCCTGCTGATAGTTCAGTGGAATAGTTTCAGCAGATAAGGCTGAAAGAAATGACTTCATCTGATTTCCAATTCTGACATCGGAGACAAAATGAGATATGGGATATAAGGTACATTATCGTGTCCCCTTTCATAGAGCAATAGGCCTGTTATCATCATCATGAAGATCACTATTGTCAGTAGAACTTACCTCAGGGGAAGAAGAAGATGAAGGCTCTTGCGGAGATGGAGCTCTACGCACATATACTAATGAAGGATTATTAAATCTGGAAGAGGATAAAGTTTGGTTCGGTAATGAGGGCACATATTCCAACGGAAAAGGAGGTATAGGTAATGGAAAAGACTCAGCTGGATCAACCTGTAGTGGGGAACCGGTACTAGAGTAATATGGAGTGGATTCCAAGAAAGATACATCCGCACTGACATACTCTCAGCGAGAAATAGGATCATAACATCGATATCCCTTTTGATTTTTGGGATAACCTATAAATATGCATTTTGTAGCTTGAGCAACTAATTTATCACGGTCAGGGCCAAGTTTGTGTATAAAACAAACACATCCAAATATTTTGGGTGAGAAAGAAAAGAGTGGGGCATTAGGTTTTAGGATATGTAATGGAATTTGATCACCCACAGAAGACGAAGGCATGTGGTTGATCAGATAGCAAGCAGTGGTAATCGCATCACCCCAGTATAACGCAGGAACATTGGATTGAATCATAATGGTCCTGACAACATCACGCAAGTGCCGATGTTTTCGCTCAGCCACCCCATTTTGTTGAGAAGAATATGCACAGGAAGTTTGGGGTTGGATGTCATTATCTTGGTAAAATTGTAACAGACCTTTTGATTTAAACTCGAGAGCATTATCAGTGCGAACAATCTTGACAATAGATTCAAACTGAGTTTTTATTTCAAGAATTAAGGATTTAATAATACTTGGAACTTCAGATCGTTCCTTTATTAAAAACACCCATGACAACTTAGAGAAATCATCAACAATAACAAGATAGTAACGACACTGAGTCCTAGTAGGAATCTTACTAGGACCCCATACATCTGCATGAAGAAGTTCAAAAACTTTATTACTAGACTGACTCTGACTTGAAGGGAACGAGCTTCGATGATGCTTGCCCAGTTGACATGCTTCACACTGAAATGATGTGGTGGAAGGAATTTAAGGAAAGACTGAACGAAGCTTTGACAATGAAGGATGACCAAGACGACGATGCCACTGAACAGGACTGGATGAATGTTCCACGGCAGCATGAACATTACCCATTGGATGATGTAGGTAGTAAACTCCATTTGCTTCATAGCCTCCACCAATCTTCTTCCCCGTCAGCAAATCCTGAAAATGACAACCCATCGGATCAAATATTACTCTACAGTTTTGTTCTTTTATAAGGCAACTAACAGAAAGTAAACTTGAAGGAAAGTTTGGAGCATGAAGAACATTTTGCAACTGTAATGAGGAGGATATAGAAATATTTCCCTGACCAACAATAGGAGAGGAACTCCCATCGGCTAATGAGACTCCTCGATGAGCATTAATATCCTTTAAATCTGAAAAAACAAGAGAATTTCCACACAAATGTCTGGATGCACCGGAGTCAATAATCCACTTACTGTCAGTTGGATGTAGATGATTTTCTGTTGAATAGGCAACACTAGCTACAGGAGGGGTGGAACTCATAGAACGAAGGGCTATCAGCTCATCATATTCAGCACGACTGAGGGTGATACTACTGTCACTAGCAGAGATATTTTTCTGTACCTTTGTTGCCTTGAGAGTAGTAACATTTGCTTTAGAAGCATATGAATTTGATGAAGAGGTTGGCCGGCCATGTTTATCCAAGCACCGATCTTCTTAATGTCCAGATTTTCCACAGAATGTGCATTGAAGCTTTCCTCTGCCTCTCATACCTCGTCCACGACCTCATCCTCTGATATTCTGAATATTTCCACGCCCATAACCAGAGGAGACAACTAGAGCAGATGACTGGGTCACAGGCTGTGATTGTGGAAGAGATATCGCAAGTCTACTCAGGCGATTATATGCATCAACAAGAGTAGGTACATCTGATCCAGTCAACATTTGGACTTTTGCAACAGAGAATTCTGAAGATAAACCTGTAAGAAACCGAGCAACCATAGTCTGTTCTTGATGATCTTTCTGCTTCGAACAACAAAGAGGCTTGTGAGCATTGAGTCTTTCAAACGCAGCTTTTACTGATGCATAATACTGGGCCAAGGTCTGATCTCCTTGCTGTAAATTATATATCTCCTGTTCGACTTGCAGGATACGACTCACATTAGTCTCTTGTGAATACGTATCTCTAAGATTGTCCCACATCTGTTTGGTTGTATTATAATAAATTAAACCATCTGCAATATAGGTTTCGACACTATTCATGATCCATGACATAACTATGTCATTATCTTCATCCCAGGTAGCATATTTTCCCAATTTTTCAATGGGTTCTTCTTCCAACAAGATATGTTTTCTACGATGTTCAGATACTGACATCATGAACGTTCTGGACCACCTGGCATAGTTAGTTTCATTCAACCTTACAGAAGATCCGTACGAAAAGGGATTGGCAAATGCCTTATACTCTCCAACATGTTCCAATTTGGAATCACATTTCGAACTTTCAGCCATACTGAAGATATACTTTTGTTTCAGCAGAAAAAAAACTGGAGAGACTTCAACCAATACAGGGAATAGTGTGTGTTACATTCACACGACAACCAACAGTTGTTCACACACACAAAACCACGACAATAAGAAACAACAGCCCACAACAAGTGTAATTTCCCAGCACAACAGGAAATCAAGCCTGCAATTTCCACGACAGTAGTGAACAACAGCCCATACACATGAATAATAGTTCCAAAATATATTTTTTTTCAGCACAGCAGGAAGTCACGACCAACATAACTCTGTATATGCATAAATTGAATCATACGAGAGGCTGCTCCCAGACATATAGAGCTCGACAGTCATATCTTAATCACCAGCACAACACAACAAGTGCGATTGCTGTTTCTCCCAAATAGCAGGAAGTCACGACAAGAAATAAACAAATCTCGACAAGAAGATTGTTGTTGTGCCCAAACATCAGGGTATTACGGCAATAAGAACTTGGCAATCAAAAGCAAATCACGGCAAGACATCTAGAAAATCACGGCAACAAAAAAACACAGCACCAAGAAATCACGGCAACAGTAATCACGGCAGGGAATCACGACAGGGATATCACGGCAGGGATATCACGACAACAGAAAATCACGGAGAGAAAAAAAAACAGGAAACTAGAGGCACACATCATGTTCCTTAGATCTGATGACAGATCTGGGCCATGACCTTGGTCAAATCCCAGATTTGTTATCAGATCTTACACAGAAACACAAACAGCTAACCTGGAAAAAAAAATTCTTCGTTGGTGTAGGGAGAAACTCGGCAACAGTTTGATCACGATCGAGTAAGTTCCCACGATCGATGCTCTGATACCATGTAGAATGATGTATCGAACCCTGGTTAGAGAGAGAGAGAGAGGAGGAAGGGAGAGAGAGAGACGGCAGCACATGAAGAGAAACTCGATGTATTGACATTAGGGCTCTCTCTATGTTAAATAGAGAGAGTCCAAAATAATAAATTACATCTAAGTCTAATATTTAATAAATTTTTCAAATAACCTCCAAACTAAGAAGGTTTAACCTTAAACCACCTACTCTCAACACTAACAAAGCAGCTTTGGTACTCTTTGACTGGGGTGCCACTCATTCCTTTATTTTCGTAAAGTTTGTTGAACACTTGCACTTACCTATTAGTCCTTTGAACAATGTTCTCGACGTGTATAATCCATAAAGAGAGACAAACAACCAGACCCCCACCCCCATGCCCAGACACTTTTGAACTTAACCAAAGCTCAACACATGTAGCAAAGCAATATTAACCTTCTTCCTATACCACAAAAATCAATTAAAGAAAGTACCACAGAGAATTTCACAAATCTATTAACCAATCTAAAATGCTTATTATGCATGGTTTTCATTTCAGAATGCTAAATCGTGCTTTAACAAGTGTTATTACAGTTCAACAGAAGGGTGCACACCAATAAACATGCACAAGTGGGAAAAGAAAAACAAGAAAAAACCTGGTTCAACTTTATACCTGGACAAGAAATCCCATGTCCACCACGAGAGTAGTAATTACACCACATACAAGTCCTAATACTCCATTTGCAACTGTGGAAGAACCAATATCAACATCTATCTGCATATTGGAAATGTTCATCAGATTAACATCTATCTGCAACTATTTTAGTTGAAAAAAAAAGATTTTTGCTCACTTCTAGGTATTTGGGTCCACGAATATAATTGCAATCTACAGCTTTTCCCAACAAGCATGGGGTGCTTCCAACACTTTGCCGCACAATCCATGAACCCTGTAGAAACCAGGAAAAGAAGAAAACCTAACACAAGCAACAACAAAGGCCCTATGCACAAAGTAAACAATGAAAGATCAAGGACCTTAGGAACTGATGGGATAAGCTTAAATCTACTATTCCGAAACTCATCATCAGCATCAACAAATCGTTGCAATAGCGACCCTGGTATAAGTTGCTTTGTCACAAAATAGAAGACCATACTGTAATGTGTTGATCCTGGAACCTGTAGGAGAATCAAGTCATTATTTATTTAATATCAGATTCTAATATCCAACAAGCTACAAACAATTTAGCACAAGCATACTATTATGGCCAAATTGCAGCCTAATATTTTGGTTGCATGTGGAACTCATAATCCGTGATCACATTTTTGTAGCAAGTCCCCATGTGGAACTCATAATCTGTGATCATATTTTTGTAGCAAGTCCCCACGGCACTATCCTAAAATCAGCAATATTCCCACACTATATGGAGCCAAAAAGGTGGACCAATGATTTCTTAGCTTGTTGCATTCAAGAAGTAACCCATTTCACAGGAGCAAAGGCCACAAACTTGACATGCCAAGGCGTGTTGTGTTGGATGTCGATGTGTGTCAAGCAATTTTTCTATAATTTATTACTTCTATAACTTTATTTTGTGTTTTCTATTGATCTTGAGCCTTTATTTCGAAATACACACCTGTGATTGAAGAATGTCAGACCAAAAGGGTATTATGGCTATTTCTCATATTACTGGCTTTCATGGGATATTTTGGGAATTCGGTCATCAGTAGGCTGTTCTGGCATGCTTTGACAGTCGTGTTGTATTTGTTCATTAATGTGTCATCTTAATTTAGCGGCACACATTGCAATATCATTGTATTTTATTTCTTGTCTGTAAGTAATCTATTAATGGCATATTCAAATGAACCCCACTTGTCATAGAATAAGGGGTCATGATGGCTGAAGCAACTTCCTCATTGATTCACACAGAGACTACTATGATTTTCAGGAATTCATACTAACAAATCATATGCAAGTGACTGAAATAATTGCAGAGTAAAATACATAGACACTAGGCACATGCAAGACGTGCACTTCATAGCATGTTCATAAACATATTATGTGCATCAGTGTATACATTAGACTTATCAAGAAAATGGATCCGACAAATGTATACTTCGACTTACTTGAAGATTTATAGCCAATGAGAACAGCCCCTTCTCTGACGCAACCTGAACCAGCACGGTACAGCACAATGAGGAACATTATCTATCATATGTGTGTGCATCTTAATGCTAACGCAGAAGGCAATCTAATTGAATCAAGGCCTTAATAAGGAAGAAAAGATCAAATCTTGATTTTATGAGAATATAAATGGAAATAGCTATATGTAAATTAGAATAGACTCAATTTTAAACCCCAAGGCAACATACACTTGTGGCCTGTATACTTTCTACTATTTCAACATGAGCTAAGTATACATTCAAAATAACAATAGCTAAATTGAAGCCAATGGAAATTCAATAGTTCGCAGAATAGCCAGCTAATCTATGCATGGTTGTTGATCCAATAATCATTTTTATTTTACTCGAAAGGTAACAACCACAACTTTATAGGCAAGAAAATTAACTGTGAATAGATTGATGTCTTATCAGAAGATAAGAACAGGATCACTAATAAAATAAAATGAAATTTTAAAGCGCCACAGCTCTTATATGTGAACTAAAGGGTCCTTAATGCCTTTGAGACCAAAAGAATTTTACTAAGAACTTCCAAGACAAGAAAAAAGATGTGAGATGATTACAACCTTACAAAATTAAGGTCAAGATATCTCTGAAAACTAGTAAACTGATCTTCTCTCCTTGCTAAATTTCAATAGAGATATTGAACCTTAAAAGTAGTATGTAAATGGTTTATCCCAGCAAATATGCCCACCTATTTCTCCTATGAATTGAGAAAGTTCAAAATTGACACAAAGGCAAGGGGCAAGAAGTTGTCAAAATCCTAGATACAGGGCCTACATGGACTGCACATAGGTGCCAGCCAACACCTAAGAATTTTAGGTGGCTGGTATGCATTGACTGCACAAGACCAACCAAATGAGAATGCCACCTACATCTCATTCATAAATATATTTGCAAACCTACCACTTAACCAGCAATTTCTCCTGCCTCCAACAACTCAGTAGTTCTAGTTTTGTTAGAGCTACATGCATCCAGTGGTACATAATATGCATAAAGCATATCAACAAAAGAAAATGATGACCAAATGATAAAATTTACTTGCACTGCACAGCCTGGACACCTTGCAACGTGGTCCATGCGCTTGACATCCTTGAACCAGTCCACTGCAACAAGCTCCATAAGCGGCTTTCCCGCAGGGATCTACAGACACCATCAGTATGAAATGTCAACCACTACAAAAGAAAATCCCTGACCAAAATGAGTGTTAGAACAAAAAGTTAGGTATTCCAAAAGTTAGTATGTAACAACCTTTGATTTGTCAAAAAGGAAATGTTTGCTCCGGACTCGAAAGTTGTTTCCATCTGATATTCTCCAACAGTCACGACTATTATCACGATCATCACGACGCAGATTTCCAGAGAAAAAGGATAAATCAAGATGTTCGGTCTTCTCATCCACTTTATTTTAAGGACAAATTGTTAGAAACAATGACATTTTCCAGTATGAAGTGGTAACAAAACATAGTAAAACAACACAAGTATTTTGATGAACCTATTTGTTTGACTTCATTTCCAACAGCAATATCATAGGCCTATATTTAGAAAATACAATCTTTTAGAGATACGGTCATGAATGCAAAACCCAAAACAGAACTTTTGCAGTTGCACCTCTGGATCAGTAGTCTGAAAATCTTCATCCTCCTCAGAATCTTCATCCATCTGTACAATATCCTGACCTGCTGTAGGCACTGGATCCATTGATAAGCTAGGATGCCGGTGTTTATGTCCCTTCTTAGAAGGTAGAGAATTAGATGACATGCTAACTATCACTGGCATCCGTGAAACTGCATGGTTTTCTTCTGTTTGACAAAACCATTCGCGCAGGCCTGTAATATAGGAAGAACAAAGTCATGGTTCAATCAACAATTCCACCAGGAAAGCAAGATAGCAATCATATATTTCACATAACACAATCTCTAACCACTAAAGAAGCTCCAAGAATAACTCCATATTAGAAAGTAAGAATAAAAACAAAGAAGACCAACATCTTAGAGCTTACCTATCTAGATCTAAAAGGTTTGGCAGCATGTAAACCATATTTAACCAGTTACTGAAAGCTTCATAGATAGGTGGGAAGTGCACTTCCCTGAAACTCCTCGCTTCTGAAACTTAATAGGAATCTTGATTCTCCCACGCTTCCCACATGTTTCTTCTCTGCTTTCCTACATGATTTCTATACGCTTCTCTTTATGTTTTCCATGTGCTTCCTTTCACGCTTCCCGCTCACTTCTCATGTATTTTCTTTAATTTGACAACTATCATTTCTAGATTTTGAGAAGAATTTAATTCTTACACTACGAAATCACAAAATTTAAGAATAATCATTTTTATTTTAGTTTTTATTTGTTTCTATTTTGATTTGTATTTTGCTTCCCATTTGATCCCATGTCACTTCCTCTTTTATTCATATTTTGCTTTTAAATTGATTTCTCGCTTCCTGCTTATAAATTTTGAAATATCTCCCTTCTTGCTTCCACTTCCTAGTATGGCAACATTGTTTTTAACCAGTTTAAGAGATGAAGGGTCTAATCTTGAACATAAAGCATCAAATGTCTTGGACGTGAAGTGTACAAAGAAAGGTTGAAAGTATCATACTGTTACCCATATCGGTTAGTCCCAAAGTAATACCATATCGTATTGTATCATAAAATATCATATATTTTTAATAAAAAATCCAAACAAATCAAGAAAAATCAGAAAAAAATAGCAAAAAATCTAAAAAAAATCACATCACATGAAACAATGATGAATTGCACAAAACACAATCATAAATATGAATGGTATTATAATATCACGTATTTTCATACTTAGTCGTTTTGAGATTTTTCAAAAAAAAATGGCTAAGTACAGGAGAAAAATCGTTTGAACCTCGATTTTAAACAAACATTTTTGAGTCAGGGCTTGGCCCAAGTCTCATCAACTAGGTCTAAACGAGCCATTCAAAATGTAAGAAAGAGTTTTATTTTCGACCTTTAAATTCAAGTGAAACTCAAGCGAAATTAGGGTTATTTTCAGGCAAAATTCAGAATTTATATTCATGTAGGATGCGTATCAAAATGTCGATCGCAACGACATGCTACTTTTATGAATTCGAGTTTCGGTTTGTAAGATCACGTGTTTTTGGTTCCTACTCAATTCATGAAATTTTCGAAATTCGGCCAAGTCTAGTAGGAAAATCGTTTGAGGCTCGATTTTAGACCAACGTCTTAGAGTTTGGGTTTGACCCAAGTCTCATCGACAACGTTGAGGCGATCCAATCGAAGCGTGGTAAACAGTTTTAATTTTGACTTTTAAATTTGAGCAAAATTCGGGTTATTTTTTAGCAAAATTCGGAGTTTGGTATTCGTGTAATATATCGTTGGATGCGTCTCAAAATTCTGAGCGTGATGGTATTTTACTTTTCTGAATTCGAGTCCCGGTTGGCCCGGAAATCGCGTTTTTTTTTTAAATTTTAGCAGTTTGTTGAAACGGATCCGAAGTTGGATCGGATTGGATCCAAGGCCTAGGATCCGATTTTTTTGGATTTGGGTCCTACTTAGGTCCTATAAAAATCTGTACTTGATCCGGGTCTTGCTCCAAATTTTTGTATGGGTATGGGTATGGGTTTGGATCTGGATCCGGATCCAAATCCAAGCCCAACGTTTTTATGACTTTAAATTCAGCTAGGAGCTTTAAATTGCGGTTAATCTCATATAAAAAGTCTCCATGGTCAATATGACAAATTTTGGAAGCTTTTAAACATTTAAGAATAAATAAATTCAAAAAAATAAATTAACTGATTTATTAATTTTTGCTAATTTCGAGATTTGGTTTAAGGGGTTTAGGGTTAACCCTCTTCCTTAGTTAATTAGGAGACTAGAGGTTTCCAATTCTTTAAAAAGTCAAAATTCAAACAAAAAAGAAAGGAAGGGAGTTTCATAAAATTTGAAAACTCCCCTAGAGAGAGAGAGACATAATTCTGGAAACTCTCTCTAGAGAGTTTCCAGCTATTAAAAGAGGGGGGGGGGGGGGGGGGGGCAGCCCTTCTCCCTCATTTGCCTTAGGAAAAAAAAAGAAACAAGAAAGGAAGAGAGAAAAGAGAGAAAGGGGAGAAAGAAAGGGAGAGAGGAGAGGAGGTAGAAGAAGAGTGGAGGCATCGTTGCTCAGCCAAGCACCTTCCACAGCCCTCTTTTCACATTCTTGATCAAGGTACAGGTATTATCTTTTAATTTGGATGATGGATCGAACATGGATGGGTTTCCATGCATGATTTGATGGGAATCCATGGGCAAAAGACTGGATTTACATGCCTACTCTAGGTTGTGTAGAAGAGGGGCTGTATGGATCCCTCCATACACATGTGGTTGAGGCTTTGCAACCTTCAAAAGCTAATATTTCTATGCATATTATTTCTGTATTAAAAACAGAATTTTTAAATGATGAATAAGCATGCCGCTCAATGCCTAATCTTTGTAGAAGTTAATTGTTACGGATGATCATATGTGGACTTAGTAAAGGCACTAATCTTCCTGTGGAAATCATGTTATAGGACTGTATTTCCTTGTGTAAATATGCTATAACAATGGGTCATTGAAATAACTGAAACTTTCATACTCCTGGAATGGGTATTCGTGAGTAGGTGTTACCCATGGTAATTTCTTTTAGAAAAAAAAAACATGTGCATACTTTTTGTTTAGAATCGCTATGGTTTACGGTTGTATGCAATCAAAGGCTCATCACATGACAGAATTGTAGATTTGCCCAGACCTAGCAGCACGCACACAGGCCCGAACTTGGCCTGTGCACGGGCTGTCGAGCCAGCCGAACCTGGTCGGCTGGGCCTGTTTGGGTACCCAGCCGACAGGATCGGCTGGGTGTGTGCTTCCGTAGAAAGAAAAAAATAATATATAATATTTTTCCTTCCTGTTTGCTGGTGGCTGTTCAGGCCTGATAGCACACACAGGCCCGGATTGGGGCCTGTGTATGGGCTGTCTAAACCAGTTCAGCCTGGCAGGGTGGACCAGACCCGACCCAGCTGATATAAATCGGCTGGGCTTGTTGGGAATCACGGGCTGGAAGGTTTAGCAGAAGAAAAAAAAAATAAGGGGTTTATATTTTGATCTGGCTCGTTTTGCCTCATAGAAAAAGTTATTTTATGGGGTGCTATGCTGCACGGTTTGACAGTATGCATAGGCCTAAAATATGTAGCACATAATGAAAAGAAAACTTTGTATGCTATCATGTACTCTTCTGTTTTAATATGAAGTAATTTTCAGTGTGATGCATTGGAGCATTAATTGGAAAGGTGCATCTGCGAACTTGTAACTACATGTATTGTTATAGAAGCATATACAAACTCCACAACATTAATGTTATTACACATGCACCTGAAATTGTGATTCCATGCATGTTGATCTGTTATGTATGAACGGGTGTTGAGCATGTGTGTAAGTTAGTGCATGTGTGGTGTATTGCGATGATTGTTGCACAGGATGTATCGATGATTCCAGTGAATTGTCATAGGCTTGGAGAGCCTCGGGCATGGGAGAATCTTCCTTTATATGAGTAAATGCATAGCATGAATCACATTAGTTGGTTTTGCACACTACTGCACTGTTCTGTATATCCTCACGGGCTGGAGTCTCGTACGGGTCCTCGCAGGGTGCGTGCGAGCTTTTGACTTTATTTATGCATCTGGTATTGCAAATGTCAATGAATGACTGTCAATAAAAGATAATCATTAAGAACAGTGTAATTTACATTCTAGGATCTCCCATCTGGAGAATGAGAATCTTAGACTTCCGGTCTTGGAGAGACTGTGAGGATACAAAAACTCTGTGTGCTTTATGTTGGCCCCTAAACCCGATATTGAGGTTCCTTCTCCTAGCCACGGTTTTAGGGAGAGTCCGCCACTTTACCTGGGGGTGGCATGTTTTGATACAACTGTTGTTTTTTGTACCAAGAAAGTGGCACATGTGGGCGTGGGGTGTCCCTTGTGTCCCCAACATTAGATGTGGAGGTCTAATATTCCGAAAGTGATTCGGTCGATGGCTAAGTTTGGAACCCAGTAATAAATTACAAATTGTGTGTTAAGCTACCCTGGGAACCCAACTTGACCTCGGGGATTATACATGTTTAGTGTATCTGCGGGCAACGGTAATTAAAAAGAGGAACTTAAAGTTGTATGCATTTAATAGGGCATGCATATGGAAAAAAGAAACTTAAATGAAAGATAACAAAAGGATTCATGCATTGCACAGAAATCATGCATTTTCCTGTTATGCATTAGATCATGCATATTTTAGTGGCTCCCTCAATCAATAAATGATGGTGAATGTGAAATGTTTACTACTTATTGCATGCTAAAGTTTTATTACTTGCTACTGTTTTAATATTTTTGCATGCTTAGTGTTTATAACTGTTGCATGAAAAATTTCTTAAATGCTATAAACTATTCTGTATGTATTTCCTTCAAATGTTGCATGATATCTTAACCCTTTGTCTCACATGTTTCACTAAGAAGTAGTTGTGCTCAGGATTTTGATTCTGACACCCTACTTTATTGGTTTTTTGCAAAAACAGGTGATCAGTGAAGTCGACAGCTACTGGGGGAGGGCGTGAGAGTCACACTGGGTTTTTGACAGCTTCATTGGTGGATAAAGTGACTCTTTTTGTTTTTTTGTCTTTCAGTTCTAGTGTTTTTTTCATTTACTTGTTTCAGTTGTTACGTTACTTTCTGTTGAGTAGAACACTATCTTTGAGATTGATTCTTGATTCATAAATAAAGAATTTGTTTTGGTTTTTATGGATAATGATTGTAAGTTCGTTTGTGGTGTTTGGCTATCCAGTTGAAATTGGAACTGTGACGACCCCGGGTCTCTAGGAAGTTTTTCGCACTGCTTAAAAAAAAATCCGCATTGTCAAAATGTATGAATTGGGGTTGTTACAGGTTGGCCCGAAAATCACATTTTTTTGAAAAACAAGCAGTTTGTCGGTTTGGGTCCGGATTTGGATTGAACTGGATCCAATGGATGTTATCCAAATTAATATGGATTTGTACCAGAGTTAGCGGAAGCGCCTAGGCGTATGGGAAAGTGCGCTTCCCCGATACGCGCTTCGAAAGTGCGAAACGTCGTGCTTTTGAAACGCGTGGGGAAGCATCCCCCTTTTTTTGGAAGCGCGATTCTCATTTATGGGAAGCACACTTCTCCCACGCTTCCCCCATGCTTCCCCCTCGCTTCCCCATTTTCTATTTTTTTTGCTTCCCCCTCGCTTCCGGTTCGCTTCCTAGGTCGCTTCAGAGATGGTTCATAATTTTCTTCTAAGTGGCCCCACGCTTCCCCGCTTCCTAAATTTTTGAAAGTGCCTCGCTTCCCACTTTCCGCTTCCCGTATCACTTCCCGCTCCCGCTTCCTCGACTGGTAACTCTGATCTGGACTCTATCCAAGACCCATATTAATCTAGATTTGGTTCAGTCCAAAATTCATTTGGATTTTTGGAGATGGATTTGGATCTTAATCTGAATCCAGATCCAAATCCATGCCCAACAATTTTCCAGCTTTAAATTCAATAAAAAGCTTTAAATTAGAGTTAATTAAGGTTAAGAAGTCTCCCAAGTTAATTTGGCTATTTTTGGAAACTTTTAGATAATTATTAATTATTTAATACTAAATAATTAATTAATTTTATTAATTCTGATTTTTTAATTATAGTTGTTTAGGACTTCTTAAATAGAGTCCTTAAGCATACCTAAGAAGGTTAAGGAAGGTTTGTGTAATATCGCGTATTTTCGTACTTAATCATTTCATGAGATTTTCAAAAATTTGTCTAAGTCTGGGAGAAAAATCGTTTGAGGCTCATTTTTTAGACTGATGTCTTTGAGTTCGGGCTTGGCCCAGGTTCCATCGACAAGGTCGTAATGAGCCAATCGAAGCGAGATAAAGAGTTTTATTTTCGACCTTTAAATTCAAGCAAAATTCAGGTTATTTTCAGGCGAAATCCGGAGTTTGATATTCGTGTAATATGTCATTGGATGTGTCTCAGAATTCTGAACACAACGATATTTTATTTTCTTTGATTCGGGCTACGGTTGGTCCAAAAATCGCATTTTTCTAAAAATTTAGCAGTTTGTCAAAACGGATCCGAAGTTGGATCGGGTTGGATCCAATGCCTATGATCTGAATTATTATGGTTTTAGATCTTATTTAAGACCTACTTAAATCTGGATTTAATCCAGATCTTGATCCATTTTCGTTTTGGGTATGGGTTTGGATTTTTGGATCTGGATCCAAATCCAAGCCCCACGTTTTCCAGCTTTAAATTCAATATAAAGATTTAATTTGGGGTTTAATAAGGTTAGGGAGGCTTCTGGGTTAATTTGGCTATTTTTGGAAGCTTTTAGATCATTTTAATTAATTAATATTTAATAATTAATTAATTAAATAAATAAATTTTATTAATTCCGAAAATTGGGTTTAGGGCTGAGTAGGATTTCTTAAAAGAGTCATTATTCTTACCTAAGAGAGAGATTTAGGAAAACTTTTAAAAATACTAAACTTGGAAAAAAAAGTCGAGTTTTTAAAATTTTGGAAAGGGAGAGAGAGTTCCAAAATTTTAAACCCAGGTTGGCTGGAGAAGAGGGAGGGCATAACCCCCCTCCTGGCTTACCTAAACAAAGAAGAGAAGAAATAAAGAAAGAGGAAAAAAAGGGAAGAGAGAAAAAGAAAGAAAGAGGGAGAGAGGGAGAGGGAGGAGGAAGAAGGAGGACCTTCTTCTCCAGCCAACAAGTCCCTTTTCACCATTATTCTTCATCATTTTTTTTTTATTTTTGCAAAGATACGGGTCTCCTCTTTTGAATCCAAGTGAGATATCGAATGTCGGTTCATTCTATGCAAGATTTAGATGTAAATCCATGAAAAAATGGGTAGATCTATATGTCTACTCCATAATACATGAAAGAGGATCTATGGATCCTCTTCCATGGATTTGTTTCTGATTTCATTCACACTTTTTCAAAATAAATTTGTGTATGTTTCTTTTATCCTAAACAGAACTTATTTCATGGTAAAATAGCCTATAGTGTGCTTGATCTATGCTAGATTTGATTTCCAATGATTGAGCCGTTGGATGAATGCTATTTTGTGAGAGAAATTCTGTTTATGTATGTATAACACTTGAGAGATCCAACAATGTATATGTTCTAGATCAAGCATATACATATATATATTCTAATCATGCATGTCACTTTTAAAAGGTTGATTATGCATGTGGTGTGGATTGGTATAGTAGCACAGGCTAGCAAGTGGGATGACCATATCTCCCGAACATTAATTATAAGTATGTTTACAGTCTGACAAATCTGAACCTACGTTAATGAAAAAGTCTTATAGGTGTATAGTGGAATGTTTTTTTTTTCTGCAGCTTCCTTTTTGGCACACTATGTCATGGTAAATATATAAAGTCTGTATTCTTTTAGTCTTTTTTTTTTAGTTTTTGTTTGGGGCTGGCTGCCAGGCTCTGGCAGCACATACACAGGCCCAGATCGGGCCTGTGCATGGTCTGTCAGGCCCAGCCGAGTGAGCTCGGCTGGGTTGGCTTGGCCAGCCTGAGCTGGCAGGGCTGTCGGGCCCAGCCCGGTCCCCTAGCTGGCTGGTTCAGGCCGGGCAGCCTCTTGCTAGGCCTAGCCGTCTCTGACTAGACCAAACCCAACCGACCCGGGTAGGCTGGGCCTGATCTGGACCCCAGTGGACTGAGTGCTTAGGCCTCTTTAAAAAAAAAAATAAGGTGATGAATGAAATATATGTTTAAAAACAAAGTTTTTATAAAAAAAAGGGCTGGGGGGGGGGGGTTGCTTGTCAGACCAGCCGAACCCAGTTCGGCTGGCCTGATTTTCCATGCCTTGCGTGTAGCCGAGCCCAACCAAGTAGTCGGCTCGGCATGCACTCAGAAAAAAAAAAGGAGTTTAAATTTTTGTGTGTGTCTTGGGCCCAGCCGACCACAGTCGGCTGAGCCATGGGCCATCAGCCCCCAGCTGACTGTGTCGGCTGGGCTGGGTAGCTGACCCAGCCGACTGGGTAGGCTGGGTGGGTTTGGCTGCATGCCAGACCCAGCCGACTGGGTCGGCTAGGTCACATACATTCAAAAAAAAAATATAATGTGGGTGCCGGCCTGGGTTCAGTCCAGACTAAACCCAGCCGACCAGGGTCGGCTCGGCATGTTTGGAACCCCAACCGACTAGGTCGGCGTGTAAACTCCTTCAAAAAAATAAATAAATATATGTATTGGTTCTAAAGCGAAATCGTAAAGTTACAGTTATGTGTAACTTGATAAAAGAATGTGCATCGATGTTCATTTCAAAAGAAACAGTGCACTTATAGTCATGTAAACATTGATAAAAATATGCATTGATTTATTGAGATCATACAATTGGCATAAATATGCACACTTGATGGGAATATGCATTTATATAAGCATATACATTCAAAGGAAATATGCATTGGCATGGATACGTGTATGTAAATCAAAGAATGCACTTGACATAGTTGCATATGAATTAAATAAATACATGCTTATGAATATTTTTGTTTCATATGCATGATAAAGGTTTGCATATATGAATGTGCATTTAGAACATGTAATTTGTGTTATAAATGACATATTGCTTTGGTTTTTGCATATGGTGCATTGATGATCGAAATGAATCATCGTGGGCCGAGTGGGCCTCGAGTTGTGGTTTGCTCCTTTATTTATTTTAAATGCATCGCAAAAATTACATTAATATTTTGCACTGTATTGCACTCTTCTATGTATTTCCACGGGCGGGAGTTCCGTGATGGCTCTCGCAGGGGTAGATGCGAGTTGTTGCCTTTGTTTCCATACTGAATTGCAAATTAAAGAAATGGGATAATAATAATCTAATAAAAATAAAAGAACAGTGTAATGTACTTTCTAAGATGTCTCGTCGGGAGTACGGGACTCTTGGAGTTACAGTTTTGGGGAAACCACGAGGATACAAAAACTCTGTGTGCATTGTTGTTACCCATGAACCCGATATTGAGGTTCTTTTTTTAAGCCACGATTTTAAGGAGTTTCTATCACTTTGCCTAGGGGTAGTGTGTATACACAGCTGTTCTTTTGGTATACCAAGAAAAGTGACACTTGTGGATGGGTGGTCTCTGGTGTCCCCGACATTAAATGAGTGGTCTAATGTTCCGAAGGTTGTTTCAGTCGAAGGCTAAGTTTGGAACCTAGTAATAAAATATAAATTGTGGGTTAAGCTACCGTAGAAACCTAGCTTGACCTCAGGGATTTTTACCCATTTGGTGTATCCGCGGGCAACGGTAATTAAAAAGAGAAACTTAAATTGTGTGCATTTAATAGGGACATGCATATGAAAAGAAAATTCTAATAAGAGCTAATAATTTACTCATGCATTGCACTGAAGCCATGCATATTCCTGCTATGCATTAGATAATGCATGCTTCCCTTAACTGTTAAATGTTGGTGAATGCTTAATGTTGTTCCCTAATGCATGTTAAATGATTGTATTGCTTAAATTGTGATCTCTGTTACTTATTAAATATTTCTGCATGCTTAATAACTGTCTCTAATACATGAATGCTTAATCGAATTATGAATTTGTCATAATTGCATACCTCTAAAATATTGCATGAATTCTTATCTTATTCTTTATGCTTATTTAATTCATTAGAGGGATTCGTACGCAGAATTTCTCGGATTTCTAACATCCTATTTCTGTGGTTTTTCGCAGTCGCAGATGATCAGTGAAGTGACTCGCTTCTGGGAGAGCTACGAGTGATGCACGTTTGCTATACTGCTTCACAGATGGATAGTGTGGCTCTGCTTTTTTTTACTTTTCCTTTACATTCAATTGTTTATGCACTCTGCTTCCTTATGCAATTGTCTCGAGACTATCATTAATTATTCAATAAAAGTTTGGTTTGATTTGATATAGATGATAAATGTAAGATCCCTTGTGATTGGTTGGGTTATTCAATGGTGAGTGGAACTGTAAAGGCCCGGATCTCTGAGAATGTTTCCGCAATGATTTAAAAAAAAGAATCACATTTTCAATGGATATGAGTTGGGGTCGTTACAGTTTGAGAAGAGACTTTTAAAAAAATTGAAAACTTTGAAAAGTCAAATTTTAAATAGAGTTGAATTTTTTTTGGAAAGAGTGAGAGAATCCTCCAAAGAGGAAACTCTCCTTCTCCAGCCCATCTAGAGAGGGGGGGTGCGGGGGCATCACCCCCCCTCTTGGCTTACTTAAACAACAAGAAAAAAAAAGAGAGAGGAAAGAAAGGAAGAGGAGAGAGAAGGAGAGGAAGAAGAAGATGAGAAGAAGCCATCTTCTCCAAAACCACCCACGTTATTCACATCAATCCATTTTTTTTTATTCACGGTGAAAGTATGGGTTTCCTCTCTTGAATCAAGTGAGAAATTGAATGTAGATGGGTTTTCCATGCATGATTTTGATGAAAATCCATGAGAAAAGAACAATTGTATCTACACACCACCCCCAGGCAAAGTGGCAGATTCTCCCTAAAACCGTGGCTAGAAGAACCTTAATATCGGGTTCAGGGGCAACAACAACGGACACAGAGTTTTAGTATCCTCACGGTTCTCCAAAACCTCAATGTCCAAAATTCTCACAATATAGAAGGGGCATGAAGAAAACGTAGATTACACTGTTCTTTAATTTCTTTTATCTTGTTATTAATTCATCTAACTCCGCTTGTGTATAACTGTCTAGTTATACACTACCGGTCCCAAGCCCGGATAAAGGAGGAGGGTTGCGGTAGGCCTGTGACAGCCAGCATAAAAACTTAGTCATACCCTATGAAAATGAACCAATATAAGAATTTTGTTGGGGTGTTCCCTACTGAGCGACGCGATGTACTCTCTAGGCCCGGAGGCAGTGATAAATGGACAAGGGTTGCTAGGTCGTCGCCCAGAAGCGACTCTTCACACCGGCGCCCGGGTGTGGTGTCAAATAGGCAAGGGTTCCCTCACTTTGTTGGACGGGTGGGGGTAAAGAAGTTAGTCCAAGACCATAAAATTAGGTTAGCCACTTGGAACATAGGGTCTTTAACTGATAAGTTGGTAGAGTTAGTAGATGTTATGTGTAGGAGAAAGATTGATATTTTATGTCTACAAGAGACCAAATGGGTAGGTGAGAAAGCAAAAGTGATAGAACCTTGGGGATATAAGATTTGGTATACAGGAATAAATAGGAATAGGAATGGAGTAGGGATTGTTATGAGTCGTCAATTTATAGATAATGTAGTTGAGGTCCGTAGGAAGGGTGATAGAATTTTACTTACTAAATTAGTATTAGGTACGGATATTATTAGTGTTTATGCACCTCAAGTAGGTTTAGATGATTCCATTAAGCATCAATTTTGAGAAGATTTAGATGGAGTAGTACAAGGGATATCTTATGGAGAAAAGCTTTTCATCGGTGGTGACCTTAATGGACATGTAGGGATGGATTTGAGAGTATCCATGGAGGCTATGGTATAGGAGAAAGAAATGAAAGTGGAGAAAGGATTTTAGATTTTTGTTTGTCCTATGATATGATCTTAGCAAACACTTGGTTTAGGAAGAGGGAGTCTCACCTAGTAACATTTAAAAGTGGGGTTAATACGAGCCAGATAGATTTTTTCCTACTTAGAAAGAGAGATAGGGGTTGTTGCATGGATTGTAAGGTTATACTGGGAGAAAGTGTAGCTACACAACATAGAGTCTTAATTTTAGATCTTAGAATTAGACAATGCCGCAAAAGGGATAGACATAGGATAGATCCTAGAATTAAGTGGTGGGCACTGAAAGGAGCTAAACAAGGAATGTTTGTAGAGCAGGTAGTTAAGGAAGTTGATTGGTGTCTCGAGGAGGATTCAGAATCAATGTGGAATAAGATAGCGGGTGGCATGAGAAAAGTGGCTAAGGAGGTATTGGGTGAGTCTAAAGGCGGTGCACCACTAGGTAAGGATACATCATGGTGGAACGAGGATGTCAAATTAGCTATTAAGGTTAAAAGAGAGTGTTATAGAAATCTAAGTAAGAGTCGTGATAATGAGAATTTGGAGAAATATATGATAGCAAAGAAGGAAGCTAAAAAAGTAGTTCGAAACGCGAGGGCTAAGGTATATAAGGAGGTTTATGACAAGTTGGATACCAAAGAGGGTGCGAAGGATATTTATAGGCTTGCAAAGATGAGAGATAGGAAATCAAAGGATCTGGGTATGGTTAGATATATCAAAGATGAAACACAAAGGGTTTTAGTCAAAGATGAGGAGATTAAGGAGAGATGAAAAGATTATTTTGATAAGCTATTTAATGGAAGTCATGCTCAGGATCTTGGAGACTTCTCCATTCCTTTCATGAGATGAATCGTGATTTCATGCGCAAGATTCAAAAGAAAGAAATTGCAGAGGCTTTGAAGAAAATGAAATCTAGAAGGGCAGTTGGCCCAGATGGTATACCTATCGAGGCTTGGAAATGCTTGGGAGAGAAAGGTTTAGAATGGTTGACAAATCTTTTTAACTTGATTTGGCGAACAAATAAGATGCCTAATGAGTGAAGGAAGAGTACTTTGGTGCCTTTATATAAGAATAAAGGTGATATACAAGATTGCACAAACTATCGTGGTATAAAACTCATGAGTCATACTATGAAACTTTGGGAGAGGGTAATTGAGTCTAGGTTGAGGAAGGTTGTCATGATATCGGAGAATCAATTTGGTTTTATGCCTGGAAGATCAACTATGGAAGCTATACATCTTCTTAGACAACTTATTGAAAGATATAGAGAGAGGAACAAAGATTTGCATATGGTTTTTATTGATTTAGAGAAGGCATACGATAGAGTACCTAGGGACGTTCTCTGGTGGACAATGATGAAGAAAGGTGTTTCTCTCAAGTACATTAGTATAATTAAATATATGTATGAAGGAGTAGTAACCAATGTCCGCACTTGTGGAGGGGTGACAACCAATTTTCCGATAACGGTTGGGTTACATCAAGGATCTGCTTTAAGCCCTTTTCTATTTGCGATAGTGATGGAAGAGCTTACGAGATCAATTCAAGAAAATGTACCGTGGTGTATGTTGTTTGCCGATGATATTGTTTTGATTGATGAGTCTAGAGCTGGGGTTAATGCTAAGTTAGAATTATGGAGACAGACATTGGAAGCTAGAGGTTTTAAGTTGAGTAAGAGTAAGACTGAATATATGGAATGTCGGTTTAGTAAGCAACAAAGTAGTGATGGGAGTGTAGTGAAGCTTGGTGAGCAAGAAATACCGGTGAATGATTATTTCAAATATTTGGGATCCATCATTCAAAAGTATGGAGAAATTGATGGAGATGTAAATCATAGGATAAAGGTTGGGTGGATGAAATGGAAAAGTGCAACTGGAGTGTTGTGCGATCGTAGAATGCCATTGCGGTTGAAGAGAAAGTTTTATAGGACGACTATTAGGCCCGCTTTACTATATGGTACGGAATGTTGGGCTGCCAAGAGACATCATATTCAAAAAATGAGTGTAGCTGAGATGCGGATGCTTAGATGGATGTGTGGAAATACAATAAAAGATAAGATTCGAAACGAGGAGATACGTAAGAAGGTAGGTGTTGCACCCATTGAAAATAAGATGCGAGAGAATCGTTTACGGTGGTTTGGACATATTCGGCGAAGGCCTAATGATGCTCCAGTTAGAAGGTTGGAGAAATGGGAAAATATATTAGTTAAAAGAGGTCGGGGTAGGCCTAGGAAGACTTGGATGGAGATGATAGGAAAGGATATGAATGCTTTGAACCTCACCGAGGACATGGCATTGGATAGAAATGATTGGAGGAAAAGGATTCATGTGGAAGACCCAAAATGAATTTCTTTTTTTGGTTCATATCGCTGACCCCAATTGTTTTGGGATGAAGGCGTAGTTGTTGTTGTTGTTGTTGTTATTAATTCATCTCTTTTGATTTTGCAATTCAACATGCAAAATTAATAACACTAGCTTGCAAATCAACATGCGAAGCTCTTCACGAGACCATAGCCTATGGCATACAAGATCAGTGCAATAAGAACAACAATATCATGTTTGATTTTTGCAATGCATAGAACAACTAAAACAAAGAGCAACACATGCTCAAGGCTCACACAACCCCTGATGATCCATTTGATCATCGATGCATTCTTATGCAAAAATCATGAATAACATGCCACTATGCATTACTTTTGAATGTTTCTCAATGCACATTCATGTATGCAAATTTTAGAGATGTGCACGAACCCATAATATTCATATGCATGTGCATGAGTTCACATATCCAGATTAAATGCATGCTTTCATTCAATATACATATTCATGTACAATGCATGATTTCATTTAATACACGTATTTATGTCAAATGCATGCTTTCATTCATGAATCCTTTCAATTAAAGCATGTGAACACTCGTGCAATTATTTACGTGCATCAACATATTAATTTCACGTATGCTCATGCATAAGAAAACAACCTTATATTAACACTTTAACTCAGCATAGAATATCCAGGTTAAGCATGTGAACATTTATGCGATTACTTACATGCAAAACATATCTATTTCATACATGCACATGCACATGCACACAAGAACAATGGTGCATTAATACTTCGATTAAGCATGCGGAGATTTCTTTCTTTTACATGCAAAGGCACCCATATTTAGGTTCGATGATGCATGCATATGCATATACAAATTCATGTTGCATGTATAAAAGTAAATATGAGTCCATTCCATTTTTGCATGTGTATAGCCTAAACATGTATAATAGGCAAAATATGGAAATTTAGTGCATCAGACTGAATTTTCTTTAAGCTCAAATCAATGCATTTAATGTGCAAAATGTTGAACATTTGTCATACTCACACGTGAACATCAACTGTACATAATCTGGACACAACAACAGGGCATGAACTATATCTTTATCATAAACAAAACTGAACATTTTAAAAGCAATTTTTTTTTGAAAAAAATTCACTGCACCCATCTGCCCAACCGAGCCCACTCGGCTGGGCCTACAATGCCCGACAGGCCTGGTAACCAGGTCTGTCAGCACCTGGTTGGGTGCTGGCCATGTCTGGCCGGCTAGCACAGTCCAGCCATAGGACCCTGCCAACCCGGTCTAGCCAAGCCGGCCGAGCCGACAGGTCGGCTGGGCCTAACAGGCCATACACAGGCCCAACCCGGGCCCGTGTGTGATCTGCCATGGCCTGGCAGATAGCCGACCCAGCCAGCCCGAAGACAAAAGTTTCTTTTTTTTTAAACACCAAGATCCCCTTTTTGTTTTCTAAAAGAGAAAACAGTCGCCTCATTCAACCTTGCCCATAACTAAAGGTTTACATGGCAAGTATGGATGCATAAAAGGAGCTTCACGTTCAAGACTGCATGCATGTTTAGATTAAATTTCAGGTAATCATAAGTAGCTAGATTTATATTCAAGCATATGCAGCTCTTCTCCAATTAAGTATGCATGAATGTATGTCTCTTCCTATGTCACATGGGTGCGGGTGCGGGTGCGGGTGCGGGCGCGGGTGCGGGTGCGGGGATTCGGCACTTTCAAAAAACCCGGGTGCGGGGGTGCGGGGGTGCGGCAGGGGCAAAAATATAAAATATAAAATATATATATATATATATATATATATATATATATATATATATATATGCGACGCGGGTTTTTTCAAATTTCATTTTATATACAGCTGCACGCACCCATTTCGTCAGGAGAACAGGAGAACAGTGGAAATCCTTTACTAAAAAGAACCATCATCATCATTTATTATGGAGAGAGAAAATCCTTTACGAAAAAGGATTGAAAAGGCAGTTGCTGTCAGCTGTCATTTATTGTGGAGAGAGAAAATCCTTTACGAAATTGAAAAGGCAGGAGCAGCAGCTGCTGTCATTTATTGTGGAGAGAGAAAATCCTTTACGAAATTGAAAAGGCAGGAGCAGCAGCTGCTGTCATTTATTGTGGAGAGAGAAAATCTTTTACGAAATTGAAAAGGCAGCTGCTGTCAGCTGCTAGCAGAAATTTTTTTTAAAAAAAAAATCGCAGCCCATTTCGTAGGGCAATTTTTTTTTTTTTAAAAAAAATCCAAACAAAAATGGACCGAAATGATCCTGGGTGCGGTCAACGCACCCAGGATTGGGTTGACCGCACCCGGTGCCGCACCCGCATCCGCGTCGAGTCGCGTCGACGCGGGTGCGGCACCCTGCTAGCCGAATCCCTGTGACATAGGTCTCTTCAATCAGAATACAAGAATTTATGACTGCATAATTCAAAAGTACATGGATAAGCAAACATGTATCCAGGTATGCATAGATTCGTGTCCGAATAAATATGCTTATGCAAATTTACTTGTAGACATGCATGTATGAACAACTTTTCTCACAAACCAGCATGCATATGTTGGTTTTTGCATTAGGTTTCCAGGATTTTTTTTTTATACACCAAATTTGGGTCAGATTTGCGCATGTTACAAACATGGCAAATATGTCCTTATTTAGGGATTCAAGACACATACCGAAATACATATGCAAACACAAACATCGATATATGTATTATTATTTTTTTTTCCAAAATAAACACCGAAAAAGAGGAAACATAAAACCCATATTAGATAACTATCTAAATTCACTCTTTCTCATGGATTTTCACTAAAATCTTGCATGGAAATCGAATCCATGTTCTTTTTCTCATTCGAATCAAGAGAAAGACATGTACCTTAACCTTAGATTGAAAAAGAACTAGAAAGCAATAGTGGAAACGTCAGATGATTGGAGAAGGATGATCTCTCTCTCTCTCTCTCTCTCTCTCTCTCTCTCTCTCTCTCTCTCTCTCTCTCTCTCTCTTTTGAGGCCATTTATATAGAAAAAGGGCCTTATCCCTCCAGCCCCTTCTAAATGGGCTGGGGAGAGAGAGAGCTCTCCCCTTATGGGACTCTCACTTTCCTAAAATTTTAAAACTCTAAAGTTGACTTTTCAAAGTTTTATTTTAAGTAGACTTTCTAAAACCTTCTTAGATGCTTCTAGGTATGTTTAAGGGCCCTATAAAGAGTCCTAAACACTCTAAAAAAAATAATCTCAGAATTAATTAAAATTATTTATTTATTCATTTATTTATTTATTTATTTATTATTAATAAATAAATACCTAGAGACTTCCAAAAATTATATTATTGAATTAGAACACTTCTAAAGTGATTTTATATGGGTTTAAAGACTCTACTTAGAGTCCTAAACAATTCCAAATTAAATTTTTGGAATTACATTAAATTAATTAATTAATTAATTAATTATTTAATATTAAATAACAAATAAATTTTCAGAAGCCTTCAAAAATTACCAAATTAACTTAGGAGGCTTATGAAAATGAATTAACCCCAATTTAAAGGTTTCTAATGAATTTAAAGTTGAAAATTCGTTGGGCATGGATTTAGATCTGGATTCGGATCCAAGATCCAAATCCATCTCCAAAAATCCAAATGGGTCTTGAGCTGGATCCAATTCAGATTAATATGGGTATTGGATACAGTCCAAATCCATATTAATTTGGATCAAATCCATCAGATTTGATCTGATCCAAATCCGGATCTAAACCGACAAACAGATCAATTTTTGAAAAAATGTTATTTTTGGGTCAACTGTAACTCGAATCAAGGAAAATAAAATATCATTACGCTCAGAATTTTGAGATGCATCCAATGATATATAACTCGAATTTAGCTTCTGAAATTCGCCGAAAAATAACCCGAATTTCATTCGAATTTTGCTTGAATTTAAAGGTCAAAAATAAAACTTTTTCTCACATTTCGATTGACTCGTTTAGGCCTTGACAATGAGACCTAGGCCCAACCCAAATTCCAAAGCATCGGCCTAAAATCGAGAATCAAACGATTTTTCTTCTGTACTTAGACAAATTTTCAACAAAATCATAAAATGACGAAGTGTGAAAATACGCGATATTACAATGAGGGGACTACACAACTACTTGACAGACTCTCTTGGACAGCGTGACTCTTTTCTTTTTATTTAATTATTATGCACTCTGATAATTCAGCATTTGTCTCATTGACTCTATTATTTCTGAATTAATAAAGTTGGCTTGTTATGGTTTAGACGATAGGTGTAAGATCCCTTGTGGTTCTTCGAGTTTTTTAGTTGTGTTGGAACTGTAAAGGACCGGGTCTCTGAGAAGATTTTCGCAATGGTTTAAAAAAAATTCCGCACTTTTTTTGGGTATGAGTTGGGGTCGTTACAGGTATGCATACCTTATAAGAAAAATGTAAATTGTGAAAAAATAAACAACACTAAGCTAACAAGTCTAAGATCCACAACAGTGCATGTTTATATAAACAAAAACAAAATCCCCAAGTGTTCAAACAAAAATGAAGACTTCTTCTTCTTGCAAGAAATCAAGCCCTAAATCACTCTCAACTTCTTTAGAAGTGAACACAAACTCACCTTAAGGAGTCTTTGTATATATATTTAAAAAAAAAAATGAATTGAGTGCAACATAAAATGCAATAATTGTGTATCAAGGTGTATCGTATGATACACCCGATACAGGTACGATACACACTTGTATCTCGATACGAGTGTGTATCATATCGATAAGGCCCAAAGTAACGATATGTATCGTACTGTATTGTATGATATGGTACGATACTTACAACATTGATACAAAGTGTCATGTCTTGGGCATGAAGTGTCCAGTTTATCACACTTTCCATGAAGTACCTAATGTATGACAGTTTTAGGAAGTTACATAGGTGTAGGTGCAGATGAGGGGACAAGTGTGAAGGGTGTGGCACAACAATTTCAAAAATCAAGGGTGACAAGGCTGCAGACACACACACATATAGGCGATATTTGAAAAATATCAGAAATTTAAGTCATGATATTATCATGATAATATGAGTTACCTTTTACTCCGTTACTTCTTTTCTATATCTTAACTACATTTTCCTTCTTGCTTTTATATCTTTTACTTATTTCTTTCATTATATTTGTATTTTATTATCTAAACATGTTATTTTTCTTATTTATTTCTACTATTTTTGTATTTTTAATTTTTTTTTAAGCACCAAGCTTTTCCCTAGATTTATCAACTAAACCTATATTATCACGAGAAATTTCCTTGCCGAGATATAGCCAAGACCGATATTTGTGACTATGATATATATATATATATAGAGAGAGAGAGAGAGTGGAGAGTAGGTGCCTACCAAAGGAGCCTATTGCGAGTGAGCAGGGGTTTTGTTAAAATATGATGTATATTTATATATATATATCTATATATATCGATTACGACACATATACATATATATGATATATATATGTCTACGTGTCTATCTATATATATAAATATATATATATATATATATATATATATTGTAAAACCCCACAGGGGTATTTCTGTCATTTCACCTGTACACGCATATCCTTGATATGCTTTTTCCTTTCTTTCTTTTTCCTTTTTGTATTTTTTACTTTTTCCTTTTTTACATTAGAGAGGGGTCCACATAGAGTCGTTGGACCCCTCCAACGGTCATAAATATGACCGTTGGAGGGGCTCCAACGACTCTATGGGAGCCCCTCCTTGGGTCCCTTGCTGTGTATAAATAAGGGGCTCAGCCCCATGTATTCCTTAAGCTTCTTTTGAAGCATTCTATGAAGTGAGATATATTTTTATCTTCTTTTTGTGCTTGACCACTTTTGTGGTTTATTTTGCCCTTTAGTGGCATCTTGTGTATGTGCGTGCTTCCGTGCTTTCACTTGGAGACGTTGCTCTTTTCATTTGGCACTTCATTACATGGTATCAAAGCCTTGGCTAAGAAGGCTTCATTGGATCCTCCATTGACAAGTAATACCTCTCCTCTCTCTTGTCTTATAAATTTTTCTTCTAATGGCCAACAAAGATGCAAAAATCGATCTCTCATTCAAATTGGATGGGACCAATTATCGTATGTGGGCGGCCGCTATCGAGAATAATCTCAAAGGTAAAAGGCTTTGGGGTTATGTATGTGGAACCATTCCGGAACCACAACTTAAGTTAACTAAATTTGAAGGAGGTGAAGAAAAGGCCTTAAATGAAGAAGAAAAAGAAAAGGCTATTCTTGATTACTCTTCTAAAATGGAAGATTGGGAAAGTGAACATGCTAAAATCTTAGCGTGGTTCATGAATAACGTCGAATTGAAGATTTGTGCAAATCTTGCTAAATTCAAGAAGGCTAATGAAGCATGGTTTTTCATGAAAGGTATGTACACTCAAAGAGACCTTGCTAGGCATTTTTTTCTTCAAGAAAAGGTAAGAGCTACCAAGCAAGGTGATATGAGCATTAGAGACTACTATAGTGCTCTATCCTCTTTATGGGATGAACTTGTCCTTCTCGAACCTCAATGGGAAGGAAGTGCTATTGCTATGAGACAAGAGCAAATGGAAAAAGAGAGGTTCTTTCAATTTATTCATGGGCTTCGTCCCGAATTTGAACAACTTAGAGGATCTCTACTTCATAGAGCCTCTACTCCTCTAAGTGATATTTTGGCCGATTTATGTCAAGAAGAAACCCGTTTGGCCTTAAAAAGGGATGTTGATGAAGTACATGCCGTGTCTAGACCCGGCAACAATGTAAGATCATATAAACCACCACATTTTTGGAAGAACAATGGTGGAGGAAGGAAAATCATTTGTCATAATTGTAATGAACCGGGCCATATTCGTCCCGATTGCCCTAAATTCAAGAAGAAGGTAGCTTCTGTGGGAGAAACTCCTTCAAACATCAATGAAGATTCAAAGAAGGATGGTGACATAAAGGATTCCATCGCTCATCTAACCGAAACTCTCCAACAATTTATGAAGATGAACGCCTCTACATCATCATCCTCACCTTCCACTTCCGGTGCCGCCATCTCTTCATTCCCAGGTATGTCTTCTTGGATTCTTGATTCGGGTGCCTCTTTCCATATGACTCCAAATGCATCACTTTTGTCAAAACCAAGTCTCAATAAGTTTAAATCATATGTATCCACCGCCGATGGAACTTCTTTAAATGTTGAGGGTATTGGAAATCTTGAGAAAATTTATGACCAAAACAAAGAATTTTTTGTTCCCAAAATCCGAATCATCCCAAAACTTAATCTAAATCTTTTCTCCGTCTCTCAAATCACCGATTTTGAGTGTAATGTCTCTTTTTCACCAACCCATTGCTATGTGCAGGATCTCCGGTCCGGGAAGCGGATTGGGCAAGGCCATAGAAGAGGGGACCTTTACTATATGGATTTTTTGTCTTTGCCATCCAAATCATTTTGTAATCATGTTCAATCCAAAGATATTGAGACTTGGCATAAGAGACTTGGGCACCCTAGTATTTCCAAATTGTACCTTTTTCCATTTTTGGAAAAATTTTGTAATACAAATACATTTACATGCAATGATTGTATTCTTGGGAAAATTCACTCTCTTCCATATTCTCATAGCAATTTTGTGTCAAAAAGGCCTTTTGAACTTGTGCATTCCGATGTATGGGGACCGGCACCCATTATGTCCAAAGGAGGCTTCTCTTATTATGTTTCTTTTATTGATGATTTTACTAGATACACATGGGTTTATATTATCAAGAATAAATCTGATGTCTTCACTAATTTTAAAGAGTTTCACGCTCTTGTTCAAAATCAATTCCAACACAATATAGCCATTTTTAGATCCGACTCAGGAGGAGAATACATGTCTAAAGACTTCCAAAATTATTTTAAAACAAATGGAATTTTGCACCAAAGATCTTGTCCTAAAACTCCGCAACAAAATGGTCTTGCGGAAAGGAAACATAGGCATTTAATTGAAACCACAAGAACTCTTCTTGTGTCTAAATGTGTTCCTAAAAACTTTTGGGCCGAAGCTCTTCTTACCGCAACATATCTTGTGAATCGTATGCCCTCTTCCTCTTTGAAAAATGTTTCGCCCTTTGAAAAATTATTTAAAATTACTCCCGATTTTAATAGATTAAGAATCTTTGGATGCAAATGTTTTGTACTTAGTTTAGGACAAGATAAGTTGTCACCTAAAGCTATTGAATGTGTATTCATTGGCTATGGTGAGAATCAAAAAGGCTATAGATGTTTTGATATTCGAAACAATAAATTATATGTGTCGAGAAATGTAAACTTTATTGAAGAACAAAATGGTTTCGATATCCACACATCTAAGGAAGACATCGATTATTCTTTTCTATTTGACTTAGCTCCTAGATTTGAGTCTCCTGAGGCTATTTCTTGTGATACTAGTTGTGATGGAATTTCACATTATAATATAGAACAACATGACAATACCTCCCAAAATGAAAACCTTAATGATATAAATGTTTATACCCGACGGATAGGAAATGAACATCAACCTGCTATTGACAGATACTCTCAAGACTTCTCTTTAGAAGAATCTACTAACAACAATCTACCTAGGAGATCTTCTCGTACCAGTAGGCCACCACAAAAGTTTGTGTCCTATGAATCTTTTTCTCCAAATTATAGGGCCTGTCTTATGTTAATACATTCGTATCACGAACCTACATCTTTCAAGGAAGCTAAAGATCACCCTCATTGGATTGAAGCCATGAAAATCGAATTAGAGGCTCTTAACAAGGCCCAAACCTGGAGCATTATTCCTCAACCTTTAGGGAAGAAGGCAATTGGGTGTAGATGGGTATATAAAGTCAAAACTAAAAGTGATGGGTCTCTTGAAAGATACAAAGCTCGTTTGGTAGCAAAAGGCTATGCCCAAGAATATGGGATTGATTATGAAGAAACTTTTGCTCCCGTGGCCAGAATGACTAGTGTACGAACCTTAATTGCTTTGGCATCCATCAAACAATGGCCTATATACCAACTTGATGTTAAAAATGCTTTCTTAAATGGAACTTTATGTGAAGAAGTTCTTATGGATCCTCCGCCGGGTCTTGAAATTGGGAAAGGCAATATTCTAAAATTAAACAAAGCTCTTTATGGGTTAAAACAAGCGCCAAAAGCGTGGTATGATCTCTTTAGCAAAGTAGTTCTTGATAATGGTTTTTCCTCATGTTACACTGATACTGCTTTGTTTGTTAAATCCTCTAATGAATACATAACCATTTTGTTATTATATGTTGATGATATGATTATCACAGGTAATGATAAGAAAGGTATTGATCTTATTAAAAATATTCTTAAGAAAAATTTTGATATGTCTGATCTGGGTTTTTTGAGGTATTTCTTAGGAATTGAAGTTGCATACTCACCCAAGGGGTATGTCCTATCTCAGATGAAGCTTGCCTCTGATATTATTGCTAGGTCTGGGCTAACAGATGACAAAAGGGTGGAGACTCCAGAAGTGATCAATGCCAAGATGAGAGCCAATGATGGCACTCCTTTAGCAGATCCCACGCCTTATCGTCAATTGATTGGATCATTAACATATTTATCTATTACCAGGCCTGACATTTCCCATGCAGTTCATAGTGCAAGCCAATTTCAGACTGCTCCTACCACCACTCACATGGCAGCAGTAATGAGGATTATCAGATATCTAAAAGATTCCATAACTAAGGGAGTATTCTTATCCTCTTCTTCACCTCTTACTTTACTTGCGTATACTGACTCTGATTGGGGGGGTAACCCCGATGATCGTATTTCTACCACAGGTTATTGTGTGTTTCTTGGGGAGTCACTTATCTCCTGGAGATGTAAAAAGCAGCGTAAAGTTTCTCTCTCATCTACTGAAGCTGAATATCGTGCGATGGCCACCACCACAACTGAGATTATATGGTTAAGAAGCTTACTTAAAGATATGGGTGTCTCATTCTCAACTCCCTCAAAGCTATGCTGTGACAACAAGAGCTTCATTTATATCGCTAGCAATCACACTTTTCACGAACGAACGAAGCATATTGAGATGGACTGTCATTATGTTCGAGATGAGTTCCTATGTGGCACCATTCAACTCCCATATGTTCCTACCGAATATCAGTTGGCGGACTTCTTCACCAAAGCCTTGCCTTCGCCTCGCTTCTATTTCCTCCTTAGCAAACTCTCAGTGATTTCACCGTGTGTTTGAGGGGGGGTGTTAAAATATGATGTATATTTATATATATATATCTATATATATCGATTACGACACATATGCATATTTATGACCGTTGGAGGGGCTCCAACGACTCTATGGGAGCCCCTCCTTGGGTCCCTTGCTGTGTATAAATAAGGGGCTCAGCCCCATGTATTCCTTAAGCTTCTTTTGAAGCATTCTATGAAGTGAGATATATTTTTATCTTCTTTTTGTGCTTGACCACTTTTGTGGTTTATTTTGCCCTTTAGTGGCATCTTGTGTATGTGCGTGCTTCCGTGCTTTCACTTGGAGACGTTGCTCTTTTCATTTGGCACTTCATTACAGGTTTTCGGGGCGTTTTCAGATCTGACCCCACAGATGCGTTCGACATGGTCAATTTTCTAGAAAATGACACTTGGATCATGCTTTTTTAATGAAAAACATGATTTTTCAGCTTGAATATTTATGAAAATTATAGATCATCGATTTTCAAACCTTATAAAAACCTAACAATGTATCAGAATTGGACGGTCAAGAGTCTATTCTTATAAAATCAAGCATATAGAACACATCTGTATGGTTAGATTTGAGAAAACCAAGACAAAAAAATTTATTTGAAGACTGGTATATATATATATATAGAGAGAGAGAGAGAGAGAGTTTGGCCTAATCAAACCAACACGTGAATTCAATCTACGTCCCACCAGCCGTACTATAACGTCCCTCAAAAATCCAACATTTTAAAAACTTTCCCAAATCCCAAATTTTGAAAAAAAATTAAAACTTTTTATTTATATAAACAATTCACATGGTTTCCAAAAGTAATATGCCAACAAGTTCATCTATGGCCACATTCTAACCGTTCCAAACACTAGACAGCTCACCTCAGCACAAGCGTGAGTTATATGAGTCTCTCAGTATCAGATCCAGTATGAAATCATCCATAGACACAACTTGATTTGGATTATTACTCTAAAGGTTTTTCTCATGTGAAAAAGAAAACACAGAAGACAAAATGTATCAAGATTTGAGATAATTGAGGAGTTACATTAAAATTTAAAGTTTTAAACCATATGCAAGATATAATAGGAATGAAATGACAGAATTTAAAAATGTTCTGATTCCAAAAAGATTACACTTCTTTAAATGTAAGGATTAAGACACAAAGTAAAATTTACACAAGTTTTTAACTCTCTCAAAACTTTTGCCTGATCCCTCCATGAATCGTACTAGGTAAAAGTGGAGCCTTCAGCTACGCAGCAACCTGTACTTCGGTTCAATCCTCCACAAGGTTATCTGTAACAATAAATGATATAGACATATTTTTAACTCGAAATAAGACAATTTCTTTATTTACTTTCTCTTAAAATTTACAAGTTTTACACGTACCTAGGTCTGATTTGGGTTTGGGTTTGCTTTGACCCAGGACTGATCCAGAGAACACATTTGTATGGTCAGATTTGAGAAAAATAAGAAAGAAAAAAATATTTAAAGCCTGGTATATATATATATATAGAGAGAGAGTTTGGCCTAATCAAACCAACACGTGAATTCAATCTACGTCTGACCAGTTGTACCACGGGTCACGATCGGAGATGATTGACACAAGAACGTCGTGTAATCTCACAATCTCCCGGACATAGAGGTTCGCCAAGCTGTCCAGTGACTGACTGAGGCAGATAGGGAGGAAATGCGTCGATTTAGTGAGTCGATCCACGATCACCCAAATCGCATTGTGTTTTCTCCGCGTCCTCATCAAACCAACAATGAAGTCCATTGTGATGTCCTCCTACTTCCATTGTGAAATCACCATCTATTGCATCACTCCGCCTGGTCGCTGGTGCTCGATCTTAACTTGTTGACAAGTCAAGCACTTTGAAACGTACTCAGCTACGTCTCGCTTCATTCCACTCCACCAATATCTGCATTGCAAATCTTTGAACATCTTCATGCCGCTAGGGTGAATCGTGTACTTAGACTTGTGGGCTTCTGCGAGAATCTCATCACTCAAAATAGGATCTTATGGCACCTAGAGACGATCTTTATGCCATACACTTTCGTCCTCACTCAGACGGAAGGGGGTATCGGCCCGTTGCGCTAGAGCCTTCAGCTTTTCGTACTGCGCATCGATCTTTTGTCTGACAAAGATCTTGGCCAATAAGCTTAGGTTGAGCTACCATGTTGGATAGATTGATCGAATTTTGAGTGACTGCAAACGGTTCCCATGATATCAGATCCTCGATCAGCCTCCACCCAGCGAATAACAAGCTAACAGAAACGCTGAGAGACTTGCGGCTCAGGGCGTCGGCCACGACGTTCGCCTTTTCTGGGTGGTAGGACAGGGTGAAGTCATAATCCTTGAGGAATTTCAGCCAACGTCGCTGCCTCATATTTAACTCCTTCTGTGAGAATAAGTATTTTAAGCCCTTGTGATCTGTAAAAGCCTTGAACCGCTCCTCGTAAAAATAGTGTCGCCATATCTTCAATGTGAAGACCACCGCTGCTAACTCCAAATCATGAGTCGGAAAATTCTTCTCATGAATTTTAAGTTTGCGTGATGCATAGGCGATCACTCTATCGTTCTGTATTAGGACGCAACCCAGGCCTGTCTCGGAAGCATCAGTATAAATCACGAAGCCGCCTTGACCAGAAGGTAAGGCCAAAATAGGAGCAGTCGTAAGACGTTCCTTCAACATCTGAAAACTGCTCTCGCAATTGACGTCCCACACGAACTTAACTTCTTTCTTTAGGAGCTTCGTCATGGGTAGAGAAATCTTAGAAAAGTCTTGGATAAATCCCCGGTAATACCCAGCTAATCCAAGAAAACTCCTAATGTCACGAACATTCCTCGACTGTTGCCAACTGAGTACAGCCTCAACCTTCGCTGGATCCACAAACACACCTTCCTTAGAGATGACATGCTCTAAAAACATGATCTCCTCGAGCCAAAACTCGCACTTGGAGTACTTAGCAAACAAACGCTCCTTTCACAAGGTTTCGAGAATTACTCTCAAGTGCTCACGATGTTGCTCCCAGCTATCTAAATACACCAGGATGTTGTCGATGAACACGATCACGAAGGTGTCCAAGAAGGGTTTGAACACCCTATTAATGAGATCAATGAACGCTGCAGTTGCGTTAGTGAGTCCGAAGGGCATGACAGTAAATTCGTAATGCCCATATCTGCTCCGGAAGGCCGTCTTGAAGATGTCATCTCCTTTGATTCTGAGCCGATGGTACTTAGATCTAAGGTCGATCTTTGAAAAGATCTTGGCCCTCTACGACTGGTCGAACAGATCCTCGATGTGTGACAATGGGTACTTATTCTTTATTGTTGCATGGTTGAGCATCCGATAGTCGATGCACAACCGCAATGATCTGTCCTTTTTCACGAACAAGACAGGAGCTCCCCAGGGCAAGACGCTGGGGCGAATGAATCTCTGATCCATCAACTCCTACAATTGCTTCTTGAGCTCTTCGAGCTCATCTGGCGCCATCCGATATGGAGCCTTTGAAATTGGCGCAGTACCCGACAGCAACTCGATGCTGAACTGCACCTCACGAGGTGCAGGAAGTCCTCGCAATTCCTCCGAAAAGACGTCTGGAAAATCTCGAACCACTTCCAAGTCTCCAATCGGGACTCGCGTCGGCTCGGACTCGATGACACTAACCAAGAAGGTAGTGCATCCCTTCCTCAGGTAGTTCTACGCCTTTAGCTACGAAATCAACTTGCTCGCCTGAACGGGTTTCACAATCTTGAATTCCACCTTGGGCATTCCTGGTGGAGATAAGACAATCATGCTATCTTGGCAGAAAATCTTGGCATGATATTTGTGCAGTCAATCCATGCCTAGGATGACGTCAAATTTCGTCATCTCTAGTAGGATATCACAAGTTTGTAATTGTTGATCTGTCAAGACTACGTCCAACTCTGTTACGTAGGCCACACAAACGGTGTTTTTCCCAATCGAGTTATACACTTTAAGGGTATTATACAAGGGTTTTACAGGTATGTGCAAAAACTTGGCAAAATTTACCGAAATAAAAGAGTGTGTGCCACCATAATAAAAAAGCACAAAGGCCGCTTGGTTAGCGACAAAAAAGGTATCTTGCACTAGGTCGCCCTTGGTCAACTGCTCGGCCTTAGCGGTGTAGACGCGTCCCAGCGCCTTCCTCTGACCGCTCGACTGCGGTTGTGGTGACTGATGCTGCTGCTGCTGTGGCCAAGGGAGCAGAGGTGATCCGTTGTTCTGCCTAAGGTCATCAGCCGCCTTTTTGCGACAATCGCGGAAGTAGTGGCCCATCTTGCCACAATACAGGCATCCGCCTGTCTCGAGCGGGCACACTTGCCCATAGTGAGAACGTCGGCATCTGGGGCATACATTGTCAGTCTGCTGCCTGGCTGGAGGGTTGCCCTGAGGCCGCTGACGCTTCGAAGGAGGAAACTGTTTATTTCCTACTTCGATCTTTATGGGAAAGAATGGTCGTTTGCCTGGGCCGCCAGATGGTGTCTTCGGCTCACCACCCACAGTGGGTGGCTTCCTGCTCTGTGCACTCTTAGAGCGCTCCTAGGTTTTACTCAGGAGGGTGGCGGTAGCAACTGCCGCAGAGAAGGTCTAGGGCATACTAGTTAGGACCCGATACATGAGCCCCTCCTTCAGCCCCCGAATAAACTTTTCTGCCCGCTCGCGATCATCCGCAAATAGGTTGGGGCAGTAGGGTTCCAAACTCTGGAATTTGGCGATATAATCGTCAAACTCGAATTGCCCTAGCTGAGCTCCAAGAACTCCACCTTCTTCTCCCTCGCATGTGGCAGGATTTAGTTCTCCAAGAAAGCTTCCCAAGGAATGGGTGAAATTCCCAAAAACTGCACACCCCGGGCCATGTCCCACCAACTGCGGGCATTGTCCTTCATCCTAAAGGTCCCAAATAACGTCTTCTTGTCGTCGGGGACTGACAAGACCTCGAACACTCGTTTCACCTCCTTCACCCAGTTATCGGCCATGTCTGGGTCGGGCTTGCCATCGAAGGTCGGGGTGTCAAGCTTCAAAAATTTCTCATACGTCACTGCAGTATGCTGGCTCGGTTCAGAAATTTTTGTTAACAACCTGTCCATCGGAGTTTTTGTACCATCCATCCTCTCCCTTGATGAACCGTGAAGGTCGAATGGGTACGACGGGGGTTTCTTAACCGCCGCCCCATCCTACATGCTCTGGTCTATTAGACCCACTCGAGCATCCTGCCTGTGAAGGCGAATGGTCACCATTTATGTGATCTCAGCATTGTGCTAAATGCACGCATCGAGGTTGCTACAACCTCATCATCCCACCATCGTAACCCACATGGGACGTACTTGTCCAAAAGTACGATCGTACCTTCCTAGAGGTACAACTACGATGAGAGGGCAACATAATGTTTTATGATTCTTTTGGTTCATACATGACATGTATTGCTCTTTGAGCAAATGGGCCTATGGAGGCCGGTATTATCTCATGGATATCAATAAGGAGTTGCTTAATCACTTCGAGGTACTCAATGACCTCCCGTACTATTTGTATCATACTTGTCTTCAGGTCTAATTACGAAAATAAATTTGTGGGTTCTCGATAGATAACCCATCACAAGGTTTTATAAATGTATGTATTATACTTGGCATGCTCGAATACTAAGAATCAAGAAGTCGCATACAAGATTCATCAGGCAATAACCAATAAGGCATCTATAGTAACTTATAACAGTGAGCAAGGCGAAAATACAGTAATAAGGTCTTTCTAGCAATGAGTCTACTCGTAGAGCTCACAATAAGCATATAATTTCAAAAGAATACGGATGCAGAAACACAACACAGACAATCACCAGTTAGGAAATTCTACGAGTGAGAATGCATGCCAAATAAACTATTCTATCACAGAATCCTTATAATTTTATTTCATTCTTACAAACCCTTCGTGCGACTTTCCCCTACCTCGGGATGTCGTGCAGTTGCGTGCGTCTACGCGTGTAGATGATACGAGGCTCAGGCCGCAGAGCCAGAGCGGGGTTCAATACGATGTCTGCAAAAATGTGAGTATTCAATTATGATAATTTAATTTAATGGTGCGACGAGAGCAAGGGTAGGATTAGGTGACCGGGGATTTCGGCCCCTTCCAGACTGAACACAAATGGCAGGGCCCTCGGCCCCTGCCTGACGAAATAGTGAATGGCAGGGGCCTCGGCCCCTGCCTGACAAACTAGTGAATGGCAGGGGCCTCGGCCCCTGTCAGACAAAAGTAGCGAATGGCAGGGGCCTCGGCCCCTGTCAGACAAAAGTAGCGAATGGCAGGGGCCTCGGCCCCTGCATGACAAAATAGCTAATGGCAGGGGCCTCAGCCCCTGCCTGACAAAGAAGCGAAGGGCAAGGGCCTCTGCCCCTGCCACAAAAAGGTCACGCATGGCAGGGGCCTCGGCCCCTACCTGATGAACAGGGAATGGCAGGGGCCTCGGCCCCTGCCAGGCACAAAAATGATTGGCAAGGGCCTTGGCCCCTGCCTGACGAAAATGGGGAATGGCAGGGGCCCCAGCCCCTGCCTGACGAAATAACAAATGGCAGGGGCCTCGACCCCTGTCTGGCAAATTTATGGAGCCGCAGAGGGTGTCTGGCCCCCCTGCGTGCCGAGAATCAAGGGCAGCAGGGGAATATCCCCTGCCCTCCCAGAAGCCAAGAGGCAGCAGGGGGCGAGCCCCTGCCTGCCGGGAAACAGGAAACGGCAGAGGCATTGCCCCTGCCTACCGGAGATCGAGAGGCGGAAGGGGGGCTAACCCCTGCCAGCGAGAGAGAGCTCGGAATGGGGGTGATAGGGGGCAACCGACCTCCCGTCGGGTTCCCTATCACCCACAAAGGTGAGGGTGTGTCGCAGGGGCCATTGGTCCCCTGCCGGCACTCCGGCGCACCCCGCAGAGGGAAGAGGGGGCGACAGGGGCCTCGCAGGCCACCTGTCGGCCCTCCAATGAGTACAGGAGAGGCAGGAGGGCGCGGCAGGGGCCGTGCGCCGCCTGTCGGCCTCCCGGCGAGGTGACAGAGAGAGGGGTGAGGAAGAGAAGAGGGAGGACGGCGTACCTGGGAGGCGGTGGCCGGCGTCGGCGGCGGGGCGCTGCGACGGCAGCGGCAGCGAGCGCAGAGAAGGAGGAGGCGGCACAGGGGGGCGAAGGGATGTGCCTCCCTTTGCCCTCCTGCAGAGCTTTTAAAAGCTTCAGGGGGGGCGATGAAAGGGGAAACCCCGGTGGGTTTCCCTAATCCACCCGAAAACGAAGGGGGAGAAAGAGGGGTGTTGCGGCGCTCGGGATCCTGAGTCGGGTTATTTTAAAACCTTAAAGAAAAGGGGCTCGGATCGGGTCCGGACCCGACCCGACCCGGGTCCAAAACAATAAAAAATTTTTGTGTGGTTTTTACAGTCGTTGCGTGCTTTTATTAACACGCAGCCGACTAAGCCCGTGACGGATCCGGGTTTGAGTCCGACTCGAGTCCAAATTTTTTTTTTTAAGTTTTACAGTTGGGTTCGTTTTTTACTAGTCAACAAAGAGTTGACTAGTCAATGGAGCTATTAGAACAGTCCAACAACTCTATTGAGACCGCTGCTTGTATATAAATAGGGGCTTTGTCCCCCTTTACTCTCTAATGCTTCTCTTAAGCATTCATGCTCAATAAAATATATAATTTTATATTCTTCTGTTCTTTTTAATTTCTTAATGTCTTGTAAGCATTTAGTGCTTGTGTAGTGCCTTAGTACTCTGGCATTATCCCTTAGTTGGACTTGGGTATGAGCATGTGCACCTTGTTTTTATGATCATGTAAGCCCTTAGAGGCCTTTGTTTGTTTTCGCATATTTCATTACATTTTTGTAGTGAGGATATTATGTATTTTTTATTTTATTTTTTAATAAAATTATTCAGTCATTCACATTCCTTGCATTTCATTTTTGTTCTTATGTTTTTGTCCAAATACATTATGTTTTGATTCTCGTTCATTTTGGAGTGCATGGGGATCCATGTCATTTCGTTACAGTGTCAATATACAACAACAACAACAATTACGCCTTCATCCCAAAACAATTGGGGTCTTCCACATGAATCATTCTGGGTCTTCCACATGAATCCTTCTCCTCTAATCATTTCTATCCAATGCCATGTCCTCGGTGAGGTTCAAAGCATTCATATCATTTCCTATCATCTCCATCCAAGTCTTCTTACACCTACCCCGACCTCTTTTAACTAATATATTTTCCCATTTCTCCATCCTTATAACTGGAGCATCATTAGGCATTCGCCGAATATGTCCAAACCACCGTAAATGATTCTCTCTCATCTTATTTTCAATGGATGCAACGCCTACCTTCTTACGTATCTCCTCGTTTCGAATCTTATCTTTTATTGTATTTCCACACATCCATCTCAGCATACGCATCTCAGCTACACTCATTTTTTGAATATGATGTCTCTTGGCAGCCCAACATTCCGTACCATATAGTAAAGTGGGCCTAATTGTCATTTTATAAAACTTTCCCTTCAACCGCAATGGCATTCTACGATCGCACAACACTCCAGTTGCACTTTTTTATTTCATTCACCCAACCTTTATCCTATGATTTACATCTCCATCAATATCTCCATACTTTTGAATGATAGATCTCAAATATTTAAAACAGCCATCCACCGGTATTTCTTGCTCACCAAGCTTCACTACACTCCCACCACTACTTCGTTGCTTACTAAACCGACATTCCATATATTTTGTCTTACTCTTACTCAACGTAAAACCTCTTGCTTCCAATGTCTGTCAACATAATTCTAACTTAGCATTAACCCCAGCTCTAGACTCATCAATCAAAACAATATCATCAGCAAACAACATACACCACGGTACATTTTCTTGAATTGATCTCGTAAGCTCCTCCATCACTATCGCAAATAGAAAAGGGCTTAAAGCAGATCCTTGATGTAACCCAACCGTTATCGGAAAATTGGTTGTCACCCATCCACAAGTGCGGACATTGGTTACTACTCCTTCATACATATCTTTAATTATACTAATGTACTTGAGAGAAACACCTTTCTTCATCATTGTCCACCAGAGAACGTCCCTAGGTACTCTATCGTATGCCTTCTCTAAATCAATAAAAACCATATGCAAATCTTTGTTCCTCTCTCTATATCTTTCAATAAGTTGTCTAAGAAGATGTATAACTTCCATAGTTGATCTTCCAGGCATAAAACCAAATTGATTCTCCGATATCATGACAACCTTCCTCAACCTAGACTCAATCACCCTCTCCCAAAGTTTCATAGTATGACTCATGAGTTTTATACCACGATAGTTTGTGCAATCTTGTATATCACCTTTATTCTTATATAAAGGCACCAAAGTACTCTTCCTCCACTCATTAGGCATCTTATTTGTTCGCCAAATCAAGTTAAAAAGATTTGTCAACCATTCTAAACCTTTCTCACCCAAGCATTTCCAAGCCTCGATAGGTATACCATCTGGGTCAACTGCCCTTCTAGATTTCATTTTCTTCAAAGCCTCTGGAATTTCTTTCTTTTGAATCTTGCGCATGAAATCACGATTCATCTCATGAAAGGAATGGAGAAGTCTCCAAGATCCTGAGCATGACTTCCATTAAATAGCTTATCAAAATAATCTTTTCATCTCTTCTTAATCTCATCATCTTTGACTAAAACCCTTTGCGTTTCATCTTTGATATATCTAACCATACCCAGATCCTTTGATTTCCTATCTCTCATCTTTGCAAGCCTATAAATATCCTTCTCGCCCTCTTTGGTATCCAACTTGTCATAAACCTCCTTATATACCTTATCTCTCGCGTTTCGAACTACTTTTTTAACTTCATTTTTTGCTATCATATGCTTCTCCAAATTCTCATTATCACGACTCTTACTTAGATTTCTATAACACTCTCTTTTAACCTTAATAGCAAATTTGACATTCTCGTTCCACCATGATGTATCCTTACCTAGCGGTGCACTGCCTTTAAACTCACCCAATACCTCCTTAGCCACCTTTCTCATACCACCCTCTATCTTATTCCACATTGATTCTGAATCCTCCTCGAGATACCAATCAGCTTCCTTAACTGCCTGCTCTACAAACATTATCAATATATACACACATAATGTATATATTGATATATACATATTTAAGGGTAAATATTGGCGGTTAATAAAGGTAAGGAACTAATGGGCTAGAAATCATAGGTGCAAGTTGTATCGACTCAATCTAGCCACATAGATGTGATCAACATGGTTTGTTTGCTAAGGATCAAGCCATGGATCGTGCTTTTCTGGTGTAAAAATATAATCTTTTGAGTTATGAATTTTTGGCACATCGTGGACCGTTGATTTTTGGAACCCTTTAAAAATATAATTACTTGTCATAATCAAATGATTCAAAACAAGTTTTCTACTAAACAAACCATGTAGAGAACATCTGTAACATTTGATCCACAAAAGATTAGAAATTTTTGAAGAAAAGAGTGGTTTCTACTCATTAGTTCCTTACCTTCATTAGTAGACAATATTTACCCTATATATATCATAGTATGATAGTAATTAACATATATATATGGGCTAATGTCTGCTAGTCATTTGTATGTAAAAATGCATTTTTCTTTTTTTCTTTTTTTCTTTTTTTCTTTTTTCCTTATTTTCTTTTTTTCTTTTTTATGAAACTAACATCATAGATGTGATCTATATGTTTTGTTTAGTGGAAATCGGCATTGGGACCATCCATTTACAACACCTAGGCATGATTTTTGAAGGCTTAAAAAATCAACATTCCATAATGTCTGATATTTTCACGACACCTAAAATCATGGCTTTTGGCTGAAAAAACACAATCCAAATTTTGATTCCTAACATTCAGACCATGCCAAATCCATCAGAGGTCTGATGGATCAAAATGACTTGCACCTATGGAACCTATACAAATATTTGTAGCAAACATTAACCCCATATATATAGGGTGCTCCTAGAGCACCTACTCCCACCTAATAGAAGCTTTAAATTTTCAAAATTCTTGAACTTTTTTTGTTTATTAGACCTTATAGATATGGTCTAGAAGCATTATTTAGTAGAAAACAAATTGTGGATCACGTGATTATGGCATACATGTAGGTTTTTAAGATCTTCAAAAATCAATGGCTCACAATGTACCAAAATTTCATGACTTAAAAAAATCCTATTTTTATGTCTAAAAAACGTGATCCAAATCATAATTCCTATCAAATAAATTATGTTGAGTACATCTATAACGTCTGATTGAGAAGATGCAACCTACAACTATGAATTCTAGCATGTGGGAGAAGGTGCTCCCGGGGCACCGCAGCAATATATATAGGCCACTTCTATGGTGGTATGGTACACACTTGATTTACACAAGTCTAGCCTCTGAAAGCAAAATCTAACCATTGGATCATGTTTAGCATGTTCTATTTATTATTTTCAAGTGTTAAAGTTGAGCCGATGTTTTATACCAATTTTAAACCACCCTTATTTTCATGAATTGTGAGCAATTGATTTTCACCTTCTCAAAAATAGAATCTTATGGTGTAGTAAACATGATAAAACCTTATAACATAGTAAATAAATCATGCTAAAACACATCTGTATGGTTAGATTTACCATTTTGGTGGAGTGTACCACCATATGGTATCATGGTACAAAACCACCATATATTTTTTCATATATATATATATATATGTGTGTGTGTGTGTGTGTGTGTGTGTGTGTGTGTGTGTGTGTGTGTGTGTGTGTGTGCCAAGTCTAATTGTCTAGTTTTCCAAGATGTGTTGTGTCCGACACTCACAACCGTGTTAATGTCCAAGTAACATAGCATAGCTACCACCACTAGATAGTGAGTGCAAAGCTAACAATGAATAAAAGAAACAAGAAACCTATCTAATAGCATTACATGTGTATGTGTCTTTGTGTCCTAATCTTCATAGAAATAACTGAATCCATGGCACGTGTATGTCCCATCTGCATCTATATCCCTATCTACATGACATAGAAGATCAAGTGTCAGAAACAAAATCTGCTGAAACAGAAATCTGTTTGCTCATTCCTAATATCGTAGTTTCTCCTCTTTCTCTTTCATTTTCTTCTTCTCACTAGTGCAGAAGCATTTTTTGAAAGGATGAGATTGAGTAATTAAATAACAGAAAGGCACATAACATTGACATTAAATTAATCTAACATCTGAAAAATAACAAAACCTCATCATGTTGATGAAAAGGCAAGAGACGATAATAATAGGATTATCTGTACAAAAGAGAAACAAAATTGGCGCTAAAACCAAAATATAAAGACTTGAACATAATTTCCCTTTTGTAGTCAAGAAGGTACAGTAATGGTGACCAAATTAATCATTTTGGAGAGAAGGCCCCTCATTGTGTTTCCCATAAAGGAACAATGTACAACATGCAATAGCAACAAAATAGATTAAATACAAGGAAAAAGGAAACGACACCAAATAGTGCATTAGAGTGCAACATAAAAAAAAGCAACAAAACAAGGGAAAAGATCAACAATTAGAAGAATTACCAGCAACACTGTTCAACATTTGCAGTAAGCAATGTTGTTGAAATGATGGGAAATAACCAACACCCCAACCCTTCAAATCAATCTGCATGAGATGTTGAACTCTTGTACGAGGTCTTCCATTTCGAGGACTAAGTGAAGAAATAGTGAATCCTCCACCTGCATCATTAAGATTAAGTGACTTTAGGTTGAACCTAAATGTTTTACAATATATATTTATATAGATAAACATTATAGAGTGATGAGTAGATCCTAAACAATCTTTATCTCCTACACCGTCCTAAAAGGTTTCAAAAGGATAAAGCTTCAGGTGTTTGCATAATCTCAACTAATAGATGTGTTCCCTATAGCTTAGTAGAAAACATGTATTTGATTAGGCATTTTTTGTGTTTAGATGCATATTAAGAGGGATTGAAATTTGATGGCTTATAAAATCGAGGTTTCTTGTCAAATCGATTTGATACAAAGTATGACTTTTAGTGAATAAGCATAAGCAATGATGAACGCATCTACAGGTTAGGATAAAGCCAAAAACATGTGCAGCTATGGGTTTTAGAAGTATTTAGGATGATTTAGGACATAAACTGTTTAGGAAATACTCATAACTCAAGATACACACACACTGTGTGTACATATGTAATGCTTGAATGTGTATGAAATAAATACAATGTAAAAGTACACAACATAGAAATTAGGGAAACAATATACTCTCAATATGAGCCCGTACAAACCCCGGTTGTGGGTCACAATTTGGATGCTGCCTTGAACGAAATAAGACAACTGAACAAAATGAAAGGTCACTGAAATCTTAGAAAAAGGACAATTATAAATGAAAAAGGTTGACCAGAAGAAGCTAATGAAAGTAAAATCACCATAGCTCCCATCATCATTACGACGCCAGTAACGCACATAACAGAGATCACGGGGCCAAACAATCCTGCAAAGGACAGGTAAGAGTTTATTGCAAGCCGTTGCATTCAAATGCCATTACCATGTGTAAACCACATATTGAAGAAGCATATTTTACATCGTAAAGAGAAGTTCAGATAAAACTAGTACACAGCACACTCTTCACTCCATTTAATAGATTTGGAAGTGCATCTCTGAAGTAGAGAATTGAAGACTCGGAATTAAGATAATTCAGTATGCATGTGACATCATATCATCTTCACCATTATATATCCATTCCCACACACAAGAATGTATGAAAGCTCCTGCTAATCTAGCCTCTAGATAATGGACAGGCAACTAAAATGAAGGGTTTATTCACTGGTTATACCCTTTCAAAGGCATAACCAAAAAACTTGCATCTAGGTCTCCCGAACATATGCTTGGAAATGAGAAAGTAATCACCTACTTAGGGCACATTTGCTTTGGTCACAGGCTTAGTAGTCAAAGGCGGTGCCTAGGTGTAGCCCCAGCGCCTGGGCGACCAGGTTTGCGTGGTGGGGCCCTATATTACTGCCTAGGATTTTTTTTTGAAGATTTTTTTTTTGAAGACATATCATTTGTTTTCTTTTTTGAGGAGAAGAAGATATGTTAGTTGTCTATTGCTTGTATTATGTTTATTGTTAAGAAGAAGACATTATTTGTCTATTGCTTGTATTATGTCTATTGTTGAGAAGAATAAGAAGGAAAAAAATTTATTTGTCGATTGCCTGTATTATGTCTATTATTGTTAATTTTTTTGTATACATGATTTTATTTTTTGTGTATTATTCATTCACATTGTTAGTTGCATGATTTGTTTATTCAATTGTTAATTTATTCTTAATTTATTTGGGGAGTTTAAGGTTATGCAATATAATTGCTTTACATATTTATCTATTGCTTATTGTTGATTGATTTTATTTTGGATACATGCTTCTTATTATGTTTTTTTTAATTTTTTTGTTTTAGGTACCGCCTAGGCCTTTTTAGGGACTCACCGCCTAGGCTCCGCTTAGCGCCTATGACAACTAAGGTCAAAGGTGGGATGAGCAATCATAAATGAAAATACAAACGTTTGTCGTTGTTGGTCACAAGGTCGGTCTCCTGACCGATTTTCATAGAATTCATGGGAGTAGCATTTTCAAGTGAGAATCACAAATAACAACTTGCACTTTCTCATGTTTCACTAAATTTCAAAGTGTTGTAACTGTGATTTGCAATCATAGGAAGCTGAGAAAATTCAAGGATCACAGAACTTGGAAATGAGAAAGCAATCACCTAGTTAGGATATGTTTGCTTTGGTCATAGAAGGGATGAGCAATCACATATGAGAATCCAGAAGTTTGTCATTGTTGGTCACAAGGACAGTCTCCCGCATGACTTTCATAGGACTCACGGGAGAAGCATTTTCAAGTGGGAATAAAAAATAACTTGCATTTTATCATGTTTCGAGTGTTGTGACTATGATTTGCAATCATAGGAAGCTGAGAAAATCCAAGAATCACAAACCATTGTAAATGTGGTATTAGCCGTCCATCTTGCATATTTTGTTCATCTGCTAATTTTCCCAAGGTTGTCTGTATCGTACCATATCATACGATACGGTAGGATACATATCGTTATTATGTAGAAAAATGATATGATACGCACTCGTATCACAATACGAGTGCATATCATATCCGTATCATATGATACGGGGTTGTGTCGTACGATACTGGGCATATTGTATGATACAGGCTCGACGCACTTAAAAATGGCTGAAAAGTATTTTATTTTTATTTTTGGGTTTTAAAGACCTCTTGAGGGCCGACTCCCTCATTTGTGTAGAGGCCATTAGAGAGGTATCCACACACCCTAGGACTCATGAGAGCAATTTGGGAACCGATCCATGCGCAAGAGCGAGGACTTTTGCGATTTCATCAAGAGTGTATTTTCATCATTTTTTCACTCAACGAAGTGGGTTAAGGTAAAAAAAAAAATCTTATTAGTTGCTTTTTATTGAGCTTTTTTTGGGGAAGATGGCTTCAAACGATCCGGCATGGCAATGGGGCACTCGAATAATGAGTGAAAATAAAGTGCAATTATTGTCATTGTTATTTTGGGTGGTATCTCTTAATTTAAGGAGGCCCATATTTATAGGGCATTTAATGACCCTTGGAGGGGCTCCCCATATAGTCGTTGGAGCCCCTCCAACGGTCACAAATATAACCGTTGGAGGGACCCAACGGCTAGTGGGTGGGCCCCCCAAGGTACAATAGTACAAAAGAAAAAATAAAAATAAGAAAAGAAAAAGGAAATTATAAACATATTCAAAAAGTGAATATGCATAAAATAAATAAAAAGACTAAAATACCCCTACGGCTAATACGAGAAAAGAATATATATTTTATATATATAAGTAGGTAGATATATGTACATATATATGATATATATATGTATCTTCCTTTATATATATAAAATATATATAGAATTACAACGTTGAGGGATTATAATTTAACACCCCCCCCCCTCAAACTTAGAGCATGATGACCGAAAGTTTGCCAAGAAGGAAGTTGAATCTCGAAGAGCACAGTGCTTTGGTGAAGAAATCTGCCAACTGATATTCTGAAATTACATACGAAAGATCTATGACTCCTTTAAGATATGTTTCTCGAATATAGTGACAGTCCATCTCAATATGTTTGGTTCGCTCATGAAATGTATTATTTTTGGCAATATAAATTGCACTCTTGTTATCAGAACATAGTTTGGTGGGCCCTTCTACATTAATCCCCATGTCTTCTAATAGTTGATGAATCCATACAATTTTCATGGTAGTAGTTGTCATGGCTCGATATTCAGCTTCGGTAGAGGATAGTGACACTTTTTGTTGCTTTTTATATCTTCATGAGATCAGCGAGTCTCCTAAAAACACACAAAGATCAGTGGTGGAGTGACGGTTATTTGGGTCACCTCCTCAGTTAGAGTCAATATAAGCAATTAATTTCAATTCAGAGAAAGATGATAAGAATACTCCCTTATTTAATGTACCCTTTATGTATCTGATGATCTGCAAAATGGCACTCATGTGAACTGCATGAGAAATATCTGGTCTAGTAATACTTAGATACATTAACGATCCCACAAGCTGTCTGTAGGGAGTGGGATCTGTGAGGGGAATAACATCATCAATTTTCATTTTGGATCCTACTATAGCAGGAGTTTTACAAACTTTAGCATCTGTAATACCTGACCTGTCAAGAATCTCAGAGACAAGCTTAGTTTGAGATAAAAAATACCCTTTATGACAGTATGCCACTTCAATACCGAAAAAATAGGTTAGAAATCCCAAGTCAGACATCTCAAATTTATCCTTTAAAATTGATTTTATACTTTTAACTCCTTTAGTATCGCTTCTAGTTATTAGCATATCATCCACATATTAAAGCAATATTACTATCCCGGTTTTTCTAACAAACAAAACAGTGTCAGTGAAACAAGATGAGAATCCCTTTTCTAACATTACAGAATTAAATCTATCATACCAAACCTTAGGGGCTTGTTTTAGACCATAAAGTGATTTTCAAAGACGAAACACCTTTCCTTTGGGAGTCTCCATTCCTGACGAAGCATCCATATATACTTTTTCATTTAGATAACCATTTAAAAAGGCGTTTTTAACATCCATTTGATAGATATTCCATTTTTTAATTGAAGCAACAGTGATGACGCATCTGACAGTGACCATTCAAGCCACAGGAGCAAATGTTTCTTTATAGTCAATTCTGTATTCTTGACTATATACCTTAGCAACTAGCCGAGCTTTATATCTCTCAAGAGATCCATCGCTCTTAGTTTTTACCTTAAAAACCCATCTACACCATAATGTTTTTCTTACCTTTGGGAAGATCTTGGGAAACCCCTCACCCCTACGCTCCTCCTCCCTCTCAACTCCTTTTCACTCTCTTGCTCCCTGCGTGCGGCAGCACCAGCCGACGATGCCGGCCCCCTCCCCAGGTACGCCCCCTTTCCTTTTTTGTTGCCATTAGAGGTTGTACCTCTGCCCCTTTTCGAACATTATTACGGCTATATCATGCTATGTACTCTTACCTTTTTCAGTTCGTGCGACGGATCTCGCCCGTGCCCCGCAGCTCGAGCCCTACATCACCTACACTCGTAGGTGCACGCAGCGACGCAACCTCCCGAGGTAGGGGAAAGTCACACGAGGACTTTGGATGAATTAAATAAAGATTTAGGAAATTGAGATAATGACAGACGATACTTATATGTCTTGTGATTTATTGTTCCTTGCTTGTCCTTGTATCCCTCAAATTATATGCTTCCTATATCCGACATATTTTGCATGCTTATTTAGTTTTATAGTTAGTTCCTGTCGTTGATTTCCTTTACTTGCTTCTTGTTGTCGTCGTACTACATAAGCTTAGATTTGCTAGTATTAGTTCTAGCTTGTGTTTCATATGTGCATTGCTAGATGCAACTAATTGTACCCCGAGTATGTTACTCGGAAGGAATGATTGGATCCACGGCGATCCCAAAACTTGTTTGAGATTTCTTGTTTCGTAGTGATTGAGCATGCCAAGTTATATTACTGATTTTATGTCATACGAAACACTATATGGGGTTATCTTTCGAAAAACCCATGACCTACTATCGTAGCCAAACCCTTTAGACGGGTACGGTACGTACACTACGATGGGTAGTATGAGAGGTCGATGAACACCTCGAACTATACAATGAGCACTCTGTTGAAATAAATAAAAATAATGATCTTCGCCTCCACAGGCCAAATGCTCAAAGAGCAATGCATATCATGTATGAACTAAATGAATTACAACATATTAAATGCTACCCTTTCATCGTAGTCGTACCTTTGGACAGGTACGTCGGTTTTGTGTTACGATAATTGGATGGTGGGGTTGTGGCAACCTCGAAATGTACAAATAACACAACGTTGAGATCATATACATGGTGATGATTCGCCTTCACAGACAAGATGCTTGAGTTGGTTGAAAGACCAGAGCATGCAAAATGGGTCTTCAGTTAACTAACACCTGATGCACCCATTTTGTAACAACTCAAAAAAAAAATTTGTTGATTCGGGCTGGATCCAGACCCGACCCGAACCACCGCCTCTCGCTGTCATTAAAGACAGTGAGGCAAGCAGGAGGAGGGTTATGAAACCCCCCTCACCGCCTTCCCCTCTGCTCTCTCGTCTCTCTCCCTGACCCTCTCGCTCGTCCACCGTCACAGACGTCGGCGACCCCCGACAACCCGTCGCCACCGACATCGGCGACTCCCTTCCTTTCGGCGAGCTTCCTCCGAAAACCCCCCTGCTATGACGGATCCCACTCGCGCTCCGCGACCCGAGCCGTCAATCGTGTACATCTGCAAGACACCAGCAAGCTCGTAACTCTCCAAGGTAGGGGAAGATTGCATGGAAGACTTGGACAATTGAATTAAGTTCAATACAACTAAAAACGATCATTAAATCAATATATATATATATATATATACAAATATATATATTTATACGAGTATGCACTTCACTCAAGGACGTAGTTTTGCGATCCTTGCCCTTTACCTTCTATCAGTTTTTACTTGTCGTCACGCATCGCGTCGAGGTTTAGCGTTGCACTCCTGCTTACAGTTTTTACTTGCCGTCACGCATCGCGTTGTGGTTTAGCGTTGCACTTCTGCTTACCGCCTTTACCTTGTCGTCGCGCTATGCGCCTAGGCTCTTGCTTTTGCATATGTGTTGGTATTGCCTTATTATTGCAGATGACGTGCAGGTTCTTGCTCTTTGCGTATGCCTTAAAGGCATCCTCATGGAGGATGCAAGGGGCATTTAACACTCTCTCTTGCGACGAGAGTTGAGTTGGGAGCTAGCGTTACATCCTTGTTTAAGGAGACGGATACCTTGCAAGAATCCTGACTCTTCGAGTATGCAGTCCTGCAGACGAGTTGAGGTTCAAGCGAACTACTTAGCAGAGGTTCTGTTGAGAAACTTGTATCCCGTCTATCGAGGCCGGTATCGAGTCACGCGAGGCATATAGATACCCCGATAGCGGATGAGATTCTAGAAAATCGCATGCATAATGTTGGCACAAGATACTGTTGTTTCAAAAGATAAAGTAAAGTTGATAAACATTACATCTTTGTGAAACACTCCTGTTGAGGCATATATTGAGGAGTTATACCCCCTTCATCCTAGAGTACTTGTAGTCGTGCACGACACGTCTAGTACTGCGATGATCGGATGAGACGGTCGTGCGACCTCGAATAGTGCTAAATGCACAATGCTGTAATCACATAAAATAGTCTCACATTCGCCTTCACAGGCAAGATGCTTGAGTGGGTTAAAGACCACAGCATAAAATGGGTCGTTAGTTAAACAACTCTTAACGCACCCATTCGTTTCTTGTTGTCTGTCAAGGGAGAGGACAGAGCGGTACAAAAACTCCAATGGACAGGTTGTTAACAACCACCCTACGGGCAATGATCCGGCCTCCCCAGTCATTGGAGTTAGGGGAAATGAGCTACAATAGTTAGCTCAACACTTCTGCAGAAGTTGGATGCATCCGTGGCACTGCTTTTCAGACTTTGGGGAATCCTCTCTCGGCTAAAGTCGTCCTTTTAGGAGCGGACTCAACTAGTTATTCGGGTTATTCAAACTACATAGAATAACAGACGCCCGAACTAGTCTCAGTTATTTCTACGTTTTGCCTGCGCGTACCCGCAAACCAGTAATATCGAAACATAAAGTCTGTTCACACTGGTTGTTGGGTCGTGAGACTCGCTTGCACTACTGACTCGCTTGCACTACTTATTCGCTTGCACTACTTACGTGTTTGCACTATTTACCAGCGTACATTGCTTACATGTTTAACTGCATATATGCTTTAAACTGCCTAACCTACTAAATTAAATGTACATAATTCAGTTTCTTGTAGTCTCTCTTGTGCACCTACTAGTTTTTCGCAAAACTAACCCAATCTATGGGTACAGGTGATGATTAGGTACACCACGGGCGATGGCGCGATAGCAAGATGGATCCAAGACTTTCTTCTTCCTGCTCTTAGCTCGCGTCCTGGATGTTTGGGGTTTTATAACGGATTTTCCTTGGGATATCCGAATTTTGTACTATTTGAAGAACTTCTTAAATTAAAGTGGCTTTTCCAAGTGTTTGCAAGTAGCATGGGTTGTGCGCTTTGGTTCTTTTAGCTAACGCGCCCAAAGTTGTCAGCTTGCCTTTCTGAAATTAATAAAAGAATAGTCTTCCGCTGATTTCATAAACCATCTCTGAGATAAAGAGATTTCTTTTTAGTCTCTTGTCTGTTTTTCTGAAAGGTTTGCAAGTTTGAAATTTTGGGGCGTTACACATTTGAACCGCTGACTCCCGTCAAAAGAGAGGACGGAAAGGTAAAAAACTCTGATGGACAGGCCATTAATGGCTATTACGGGCAAAAGACTCGGCTTCCTCAGTCATCGGAGTTAAGGGAAAAGGGCTACAAAAGATAGCTTTCAGGCACTTTTGCAGAAGTTGGATGCATCCTTTGGAACAAGTGGCCCTTAGGGAATTCTCTCTCGGTCACCGACCGTCTCCTTGGGAGCAGGCTCAACTAGCTAATCGGGGTATTGAAAATACATGGCATAATAGACCCTCGAACTAGTCTTAGTTGTTTCTACGATTCGTGCCTTGTGCGTACCCACAGGCCAGCTAATATCAAAACATAAAATAACTTGTTCTCACTATTTGTTAAATTGTCTATGCCTGTTGTGGCATTACACTCGTCAATCAAATTGCTTACGTAGTTCTTTACTTAAAATAATTAGCTACTCATACTAGTTAACTGCATATAACATTACTTACATCTTGTGTTGTATCTTTCCTTCATATTAGTTGTATTTTGCATGTGAAATAAATTGCTCATACTAGAGTAAATTTACTTTCTCGCATTTCAATTGCACGTGTTGATTACTGCATTTAATGAAATAAATTGCTTATCTTATAAATGTCCTACTTTATTTATTCTACATTGTCTATTTGTGCACCAATCAATTTGTTATGAAACTGACCCATTTCATGGGCAGGTGGCAAATAGGACTTTACAGACGACCAATGGCGCGTTGCAACATCGCTCGAGATCACCCTCTTTCTGCTGGCATCCTGGCTCTTCTTTGCGGATAAGATTGGTTTGTAAGCTACCGTGCTCAGAATTGTCAACTTGTTTTCCTTTCTAAATTGCTTACGCTGATAATTTTAAAAGTCAAATCCTAAAACTTGGAAGGTTTTTCATTAATGTTTTCAAAATCACAAATTAAAATTTTGAGGCATTACATGTTATCTTACCTTTTGTGTTTCCTCCTATAATACCTCTTATTTAAGTGTCATTTTATGTAGACAAGAAATGTTTGTTCGCATATTTGTGTGTGTTTTTAGCCCTTTGTTGGAATTGAGATTATATTCTTGATCTAGTCACTGATACACTTGATTTTTTAGTGTCATTATATGTAGACAAGAGATATTTATTCACACCTTCGTGTGTGATTTTAGCCCATTATTGGCATTAAACTGTTAATCTAGTAGTTGATACACTTGATTTTTTAGTGTCATTATATGTAGACAAAAGATGTTTATTTACACCTTGGTGTTGGATTTTAGCCTTTTGTTGGCATTATGCTCTTGTTTTACTCGCTGATACACTTTTTTTAAGTGTTGTAGACGAGATGTTTATAGACATCTTCGTGTGTGTCTTTAGCCCTTTAGTGGCATGATGATTATGCACTTGTTCTAATCACTGATACACTTGATGTTTGAGGTTTGGAGGCCTAGGAGGTAATTGCTTGTGGTGGTTAAACTAGTGTTTTAATTTATAAAATTCATTTATTATGATGTATGAGATTTTTTAAAATCTCTTCGTAATTATTCTAAACTCATTTGCTTTTTTATGAGAAATGGTTGTTGAAATATTTTCATGCATTTTGCAATGTATATGCTTTTGTTGCATGAGTTATTCCAAGATTAATTGTTTTGCATAAGGTTATATTTTTTCAAGCATATATTCAATAAACAAATATATTTTTTTTTTGCTTGTGTTGCCCTTTGTTGGCTCTTTATATTGTCCCATAGTGGACTTGTGTTTATGCACTTTTGTGCTTGTATTGTGCCTTCATATGTTTGTGTTGTCCATGCTTAGACTTGTATGGGCTTTTACACTTTGTTTTTGTACTTCTTCATATTTCATTACATGCTTTTATAAGCATTTCATTAGTGAAAATCTCTTATGTGTATGCCTATAGTGGCTATTGTGTGTGTTTGACACTTGATATTATCTTTTGAAAAATTAATGTATCTTTAACACTCGTCTTTCATGTCTTTCGTTGAGTAAATCTGTCTTGTAATTTTAACTCTTTTGTGAGTTCTTTCTTTAATAATCATGTCCCATTTGCAATATGTATATATATGCATGATTTTTGTAAAATAATTGTATCATTATTTGCATCAAGGTTGCCAAACTAGGAAGTGGAAGCGGAAAACGATACGGGAAGCGGAAGCGAGGCATTTTAAAATTTATACGAAGCGGGAAGCGAAGTTTCAATTTAAAAGCGAAATATGAATAAAAAATGTAGCAATATGGAATCAAACAAGAAACAAATAAAAACTAAAATAAAATTGATCATTCTTATATTTCATGATTTTTCTGTAACAACAACAACAACTACGCCTTCATCCCAAAACAATTGGGGTCGGGGATATGAACCAACAAAGAAAATCATTCTTTGTTAAAATCTAGCAATGATGGTTACCAATTTAAAGAAAGTACATGGAAAGTGAGTGAAAGCGTGAGAGAAAATACATGAAAAAGATGAAAAGAAACATGAGAAAAGTATAATAGTATGCATACACCATGTGTATGAGAAGCATAAAAGAAGCGTGGCGAAATCGTGCTTTCCATGAAGTTTCGGAAGCGAGGACTATCGCGCTTCCGAAGCGAGTTTCTGGGAAGCGAGCTTCCCACCTACCTAAGAAGCTTTTGGTAACTCTGGTTTGCATTATTCTGACTTTGTATTCTTTTTGGTAAATCAGTGCTTGTGCACTCATATTGTATTTGTGTGGATCCTCATTGGGATCCCTTTTTGTATTTTCACTTGTTTCTAAGCATGTGCCCTTGAAAGTTTGTTTATTGTTATCACTTACAATTGATCCATAAGTGACATTTTTAGTTGCATGAATGATATTTCTTTCAAAAATGTAATTGATCTTTGTGTATTTGACAACTCTTAATTAAATGATGGAAATCATTTCTTGTTTCTTCCGCTGTGTAAAAATATTTTGGGATTTAAACTCTTTTGTGGGTTATTTTGTCATGGTATTAAGGATTGTTTAAAAAAATCATATTTAAGGTCTATTATGCACTAATGTGATAAATAGATGTGTGTATTGAATAATGCATGTTTTCATGAATGTTTAAAGTAATTAATGAGTTATGAGTTTATCTTTGAGATATTTTGTGCATGCATTTCTCTTTTTTGATAAAATGCAATTATGTTCTCTTATAAATTAAAAACTTTTGATTATCTATTAAGTTGAGTTTGTCAATGACTATCATGTTTGAAGTTAATGAGTGTTCAAAATCAATTTTTACTTTAAATTATTTTGAATTATTAAATATTTTCTACACATTGTATGTTTGTGTGTTTGGCCATCCTCTCTCCATAATTTATATAAGTACAATTATTTTGTGTTAGATTACTCTTGTTAGATCTTCTTGCAGGTTTCTTTTCAAGCATTGGTGATATTGAAGATCCTCTGTATAATGGAGCGCATGATCGAACACCCTTTAAAGAAGCACCAAATAAATGAAGTCTATGAAGACATTTTATGTAATGGGGTTCTTTGTAATTTCAAACTTACAATGAGTCACTCTAAGTTTGAGGGGGGGGGGGGGGGGGGGGGGGGAGGTGTTAAGATGGATGTATTCTTTTATACATATATATGTATATGTATATGTATATATATTAATATATATATATATATATATGTTTAGTCAACATATGGTTGACTTCTAGCCATTGGAGAAGGTGTCCAACGGTTAGATTTCTAGTCGTTGGACCCTCTCCAATGACTAGAAGGGGCTCTCTCTCCTCCTTTTATTCTCTTCTCCCCTCTATAAATAAGTGGGTGTGTGCATATGTGACTTTTGAGAGTGTATGGGTAGTTTTTAGTGTATTGAGTGATTCTAGCGAGGCTCTTTGTAATTTTGCATTTCTTTTACATTTTTTAAATTTCATTCTTAATGAAATTGTTTATTTTTTAAGTCTTGTATTCCATTGTTATTTCTATGATGAATAAGTACCCAAATACAATGTATTTGTTAGTTCTTGATCCATTCCGGAGCGCATCGGGATTCATGTCATTTTCATTTCACTGTCATTCTTTATCAAGACAATTTCTACCTTTGTTGCTAAATAGACAAGAATAATGGCTTTTTAAACAAATTCTAAAGTCAGCCCCATCTTCTAGTTGTGTCATACTTCATTAGATGGCTAAAAATCAATACAGTGCCTTGTGAAGATACTATGCTTTGACAATACATCTATCCATATGTATTTAAATATTTTTCAATAACATGATAATGAATTTACAACGAATTCATATCATCATACTCCAAAACAAAATGAATCTATTTCCAGAACAAGATAATCTTTTACAGACAACCTAATACTAATTTTTGGAAGAAATGTGACTCATTATACTGGTCTGAGATTGTTTTTTAGGAAGCATACTTGGTTGACAAACATGACACAATACAAAGGGAGACGGCTTCTCTCCAGGGATTGCAACCTCAAGATCTTTTATTTCATGTTTCTCCAAAATATTTTTATGGTTGCATGGATCCCACTGACATAAATGAGATCCCCATTTCGTTTGTTACATGGAGAAACCGCACCCAAGATCAAGGACCTGGTTGCGCTGGTCTTTGCCTGCCATATCCATGGTCATTGTCTCAGCGGCCTCAAAAGTTGTCATAAGTGCAACAATCTTGTGCCCAAGAAGAGTGTAACATAGATGCTCCCCCCTTTTTAAATCATACTTCTTAATGGATATTAGTAGTGATCTATATGAAAAGAAAAATCTAGAATATTTCCCATTCCCTATGATTCTCATCCTAGTAAATACCCAAGAAGATAAGCATGAACCACAAGGATTTCAACTCATGAGACGACATGTCATAGGGAGTACTAGGTTACATTCTCCTCAACTTTCAAATAGAAACTTCTAAAGATCCCGTAAACTTGGTCTTTCATTACTGCCCTTCAGTTAAAGAATCAAGACCAAAGCACGGAACAATCATCTCTTCAACTTCCTATTGCCTAAGGAAAAAATGGCTGCACTGCATATCATTACTTCATTTTTCTCATCACCATCTATAAGACACAGATAAGGACAAAAATGCCAGAAACAAGGACATTATAACTTTATAAAATCAGGACAGAGAAACACTTTTGTAAAAATGTTATTCAACGATCTCTTTGTGTGTATGACTAGGTAAGGCTCCAGATTCCTCAAGCATTTGTCTGCACCTTGAGGTCAAAACTCAAGATCATTAAAAAAGTAGTGAAAACAAAATCCTAGAAAAACTAACCAATACACATTGACAGTGTCCATGCACCATGGTATGCAAAGTGCCATGATACTGTTAAAATGTATACTCAAAAACATTATTGTAAGTATAAATATATATACTTATATACATAGAGATACGTATACGTATATTATATGTATACGTATCTCTATATACAAGTATATATATTTATATATTTTTCCCTTTTTCTCTTTTTACCCAAAAAGGGTATTCATGTCTTTTTACATTTTGCGCATATTCCATTTGGAATATGCTGTATTTCTTCTTTTATTTTTTTGTAATTCTTTATTTTTCCTTTTTGCTTTACAAAAAGGTGCATTGGGGGTCCCCGCAATAGAGCCGTTGGGGGCTCCCCAACGACTCCTTTGGGGAGCCCCCTTTTGCACCCCTTTGCTCTTGTATAAATAGGGGTGTTCCCCCTTGTTGTAAAATAAGCTTGAGAGTCTCAAGCATTTGCTCCTTTTATAAAATACATGCATTGTTGCATGTTTATTATTTTTACGCTTTTTGCGAATTTTGTTCAAGTGTTGTGAGAGTGCTTTCGTGCACTTCTTTTATAAAGTATTTATGCTTGTATGCGTATTATCTCTTCATAGACAATTTCACATGGTATCAGAGCTCGGTTGGTGATTGAGGATCGTGGGATTCTTTTTTTTCAAGTACCTCGAAAATCGTGCCTTCGGATCCTTAGAAGTTGAAGTGGTGGATCTTGCTTCTCAAATATTTTAAAAGGATCTTGTGCAAGCTAGAAGTTGAAGCATTGTGTTGGTACGCCCCTTTTCTCCTTTTCTTTACTCCTTAATGGGTGTTAAAGAGTCTCACTTCGCTCTTAGCTTCAAGTTAAATGGGTCCAACTATCATATTTGGGCCGGGAACATGGAGGCTCACATAAAAGGTAAAGGATTATGGGGTTATGTGCAAGGCACAATTCCGGAACCGGAACCCAAAATAACCGTAATAGACGGAAGTGAAATCAAGATTCTTGAGGGAGAGGAAAGGATCAAAGCTGTTGAAGAATACTCCAAGAAGCACGACGAATGGGAAATGAAGAACTTCAAGATTCTTTCTTGGTTCTTCGCATCCGTTGAAACAAAGATTTATGCCAATATTGTCAAATTCAAAAGAGCATCGGAAGCTTGGCATTATCTCGAGAAAATGTATACATCAAGAGATTTATCCCATAAGTATTACCTTCAAAAGAAGGCCCTCTCCCTTACTCAAGGTGAAATGTCTATTAGGGAATATTTTGCCGACCTCTCCTCCATTTGGGATGAGCTTTCCATGCTTGAACCAAAATGGAGTGGAGAGACAATTGAACTCCGCCACAAGCAACTTGAAGAAGATCGGTTCTTCAATTTTTTAAATGGGTTAAGACCGAAATTTGAGCAAATAAGGTCATCACTTCTATCCTCATTTACTCCTCCTTCTCTTGAAGATGTTCTCACCAAATTAAGTGGTAAGGAGACTCGTATGAGTTTATGTAAACAAGGATCAAATGTTCTTACGGTTCCTTGTAATTATGAAGAAAACAATGAGGTCAATGTCGTATCAAGACCCGAAAATAATGTAAAGACCTATCGTCCTCCTCATTTCAAATCACAAAATCTAAGAGGTGATGGTGGACAAAGAGGAAAGAGACACTATAGCAAGATTATTTGTCATTTTTGTAAAGAACCGGGGCATATCAAGCCCATATGTCCCAAATGAAAGAAGCTTCTCGCCATGGCTACCACCGGTGTACCACAAAAGGAAGAGGCATCATCAAGTGGGTCACTCTCTTTAAATCAAATAGTGGAAGCCCTTCAACCTCTCCTCAAGGGAGCTACCTCCGGTGCCGCTGTGTCTACTTCTTCCTTTCCAGGTAAAGTCGCTTGGCTTTTGGACTCAGGTGCATCTTTTCATATGTCCCCAAACATGTTTTCGCTTTCCAACTACTCAAAAAATGTTTCTCCATCCTTTGTTTCCACTGCGGATGGAACCTCTCTTAAAATTAAAGGAATAGGTAATTTTGAAACTCAAGATTTTTTCATTCCAAAAATTAGATTCATACCTAAACTAAACTTAAACCTTCTCTCTATTTCTCAACTCTCGGACCATGGTTGCGATATTAAATTTTTGTGTGATAAATGTTTAATACAGGATCGTTGGTCCGGGAAATTGATTGGGGAAGGCTTTAGAAAAGAAGACTTATACTATATGGAATCTCTTCAAGTTCCAAAATCTTTTTGTAATGTTGCCCGAAACAAAGATATAAATATATGGCACAAAAGACTTGGTCATCCTAATATCACCAAGTTATCTTATTTACATTTTGCGAAGGACCTATATAAAAGTTCATTTTCTTGTAATGATTGTATTCTCGGAAAAATGCAAAGTTTACCTTTAAAGCAAAGAACTATGCTATCATCTAAAACCTTTGAAATTGTTCATTTCGATGTTTGGGGACCCGCACCTGTTGTCTCAAAAGGAGGCTTTTCTTATTATGTCATTTTTGTGGATGATTTCTCTAGATATTCATGGATCTATTTTCTTAAGTTCAAACATGAAGTTTTTTCGTGTTTTAAAACATTCCATTCAATGATCAAGAATCAATTCAACAGTAATATAAAGATTTTTAGAAGTGATTCTGGAGAAGAATATCTCTCCAACCAATTTAAAGTATATCTTGAGGATCACGGAATTATTCACCAACGATCTTGTCCTAAAACCCCTCAACAGAATGGGTTGGCCGAAAAAAAACATAGGCACATCATTGAGACCACTAGAACCCTTCTTATTTCCCAAAACATTCCTAAAAAATTTTGGGCTGAAGCAGCTCTTGCTTTTGTTTATCTGATAAATCGCTTACCATCTAAGATATTAGGGAAAATATCCCCTTTTGAGATTTTATATAAGCTTGAACCTGATTATAATAGGTTACGAGTCTTCGGGTGTAAGTGTTTTATACTTACGAATAAAAATGACAAACTCTCTCCCAAAGCTATCCCTTGCGCCTTTCTTGGATATTCGGAAACTCAAAAAGGGTTTTGTTATGATCTTCGAGATGATAAGTTATATGTCTTTAGAAATGTAACTTGTTTGGAAAATGAAAGTGGATTTGAAAAAAATGTTTCTTAACAAGAAAATTTTGATTACTCCTTCCTTTTTGACTTATTGTCTAGTAATGATGATATATCTAGTGATGATGATATATCATTAAACCATGATGAGGAAATTGATGGTGATGTTGAAGAACATAACCCACTCAATGAACAAGAAAACAGAATTTCAAGTGATCCAATAACCTACTCACGTAGAAACCAAGACACCTTTAGAAGTGTTATTGGTCAAGAGAGTGAACTTGTTCCTGCTCTCCATCACCGAAGATCTGAGAGGAATAGGAGACCTCCAACTCGTTTTGTCTCTTTTGATTCATTTTCACCCCGATATAGGGCTTGTCTTAGTGTCATTCATTCTTATTTTAAACCAAGAAATTTTGAAGAAGCTAAAAAATGTATAGAATGGCAAGAAGTTATGCAAAATGAACTTAATGCTCTTAAAAAGGCTGAAACTTGGTATTTCCAAACTCTATTCATAGAAAAGAAAACTATAGGTTGTCGATGGGTTTTTAAGGTCAAGACTAAGAGCGACGGATCTTTGGAAAGGTACAAAGCTCGCTTAGTCGCAAAAGGATATGGGTAAGAATATGGAATTGATTATGAAGAAACCTTTGCTCCTGTAGCTCGAATGGTTACAGTTAGATGTCTTATTACTATTGCATCTATTAAAAATTGGAACATTTTTCAAATGGATGTGAAAAATGCTTTTTTAAATGGTGATCTTAACGAAGAAGTATACATGGATGCCCCACCAGGCATGAAGATTCCTAAAGACAAAGTTATTCGCCTTCGCAAAGCCCTCTATGGCTTAAAACAGGCCCCCAAAGCTTGGTATGACAGGTTTACAAGTGTAATGATGGAGAATGGTTTTTCCTCATGTTATACTAATATTGCTCTATTTACTAGAAAATCTAACGCAGGAATTGTGATTTTATTACTCTATGTTGATGACATGCTAATTACAGGTGATGATGTTCAAGGAGTCAAGGGTATTAAGTTCGTCTTGACTTCAAAATTTAAGATGTCAGACTTGGGTTTTCTGACATATTTTCTTGGAATTGAGGTTGCCTATTAGCAACGTGGTTATTTTCTATCTCAGTCTAAACTTGCTTGTGAGATTATTGACAGATCAGGAATTTCTGATGACAAAGTATGCGAGACTCCTGAAGTCGTGGGATCAAAAATGAAAATTGATGACGGAGTTACTCTAACTGATCCTATTCCTTACAGGCAGTTGGTAGGTTCTTTAATGTACCTTAGCATTACTCGACCTGATTTGTCTCATGCTATACACATCACCAGCCAGTTTCAGCACGCTCCTACAACCGTTCATATGAGTGTTGTCCTTCGCGTCACCAGATATTTGAAAGGAATAATGAACAAGGGAGTATTTTTATCCTCTTCCTCTGAATTAAAATTACTTGCTTATACTGACTTGGATTGGGGAGGTGACCCTAGTAATCGTCACTCTACCACTGGCTTCTGTGTTTTCTTAGGTGAGTCATTGATCTCATGGCGATGTAAAAAGCAATAGAAGGTTTCTTTGTCATCCACCGAAGCCGAATATAGAGCCATGGCATCCACTACCATGGAAATTGTATGGATTCGACGCCTTTTGGAAGATATGGGAGTGCTTATCAGAGAACCAACAAAGTTGTGCTGTGACAATAAAAGTGCAATCTATATTGCCAAAAACCACACCTTTCACGAGCGAACAAAGCATATAGAGATGGACTGCCATTATGTCAAGGAAGAATACTTGAAGAAGGTCATTGATCTACCATACGTGACATCTGAGTATCAACTTGCGGACTTGTTCACAAAAGCTCTTTGTTCGCCCAGATTTCATTTCCTTCTTGACAAACTTGCGGTTATCACACCGTAAGTTTGAGGGGAGGTGTTAAAATGTATACTTAAAAACATTATTGTAAGTATAAATATATATACTTATATACATAGAGATACGTATACATATATTATATGTATACGTATCTCTATATATAAGTATATATATTTATATATTTTCCCCTTTTTCTCTTTTTACCCAAAAAGGGTATTCCTGTCTTTTTACATTTTGCGCATATTCCATTTGGAATATGCTGTATTTCTTCTTTTATTTTTTTGTAATTCTTTATTTTTTTATTTTTCCTTTTTGCTTTACAAAAAGGTGCATTGGGGGTCCCCCCAATAGAGTCGTTGGGGGGGGGGGGCAACGGTCACAATTGTGACCGTTGGGGGCTCCCCAACGACTCCTTTGGGGAGCCCCCTTTTGCACCCCTTTGCTCTTGTATAAATAGGGGTGTTCCCCCTTGTTGTAAAATAAGCTTGAGAGTCTCAAGCATTTGCTCCTTTTATAAAATACATGCATTGTTGCATGTTTATTAATTTTACGCTTTTTGCGTATTTTGTTGAAGTGTTGTGAGAGTGCTTTCGTGCACTTCTTTTATAAAGTATTTATGCTTGTATGCGTATTGTCTCTTCATAGACAATTTCACAGTTACATCAACCCATATAGATGGTCCAAATCCATGGACATGTGACATAGATCACAAAATGTCAGTCATATAAACCTTCATAGCCAATTTGTAATTCCAAACCTAAAATGCTTCAGAGGAATTGATGAATCCCGAGCAGACAACTTTAAAAAGTTCAGTCTTATATCAAAAGGGGGATTTTACTCATCCAGTTAAGGAAATGAGGTCTATGGGCTAAGCAAGCTGGGTGAGTAGAAGAAGAAACTATTATCACAGAAATGTGTGCAACAGATCAAGAATGAGACTCGAAAACTATTGAAATTCCACCTAGAAAAGAGTTGTAAAATGTAAATAGGAATACACTCTAAAGTTCATCATTGATGAAAGCATAAAGAGCTATAGGGTAAGATTATTAGCTAAGGGATATTTAAAATGACGTGCTAATGATTGTCAACAACATTCTTCACAATTGCAAGTTTAACTTATCAAGTTCTTCCTTTAACTATCAAATAAATCACAGTAATTATTCCAATTCGTTGTCAAGTAGTTCACAGGGGGAACTTCAAAAAAGTACAGAGCTACAGTGCACTATTGCTCAATTTCAGAGGAGGGAAAGATAACATGTGCAAATTAAGAAAAGGGAAATCCTTCCACAAACTATCATCTCCATTAATATCACATTTTAAGATACTTGAACACAAACCCCAAAAGGGAAATCTTTTACTTTAAAGATTGGCACACACAAAAACACAACAGATACATATACATGTGTATGTATGCACGCATGCACATGCACATGCACATGCACATGCACATGCACACAAACACGGACATAATCTTTGAAGGATCCAGATCGACATCACACCTTGAGGATTTATGTCACAGGGACACGCCACTTGATGGGTGAATCACGTGTCGGTATGATGGACACGAATTTGGACATGGGACACTTCACAATTCGCATAAAACATGGGCAACGCCACGTCTGACATGGTCAAAACGAATCTGACCATATCTATCTTAAGAGTTTTCTATTTATTTGAATCTGGGTATTCAAATTTAAATTTTCAACCCAAAATTCACATCTCCCGCCACTTACCGACACCGTTCCTGCTTGCTCACTTAGCAAGACAGAAAGGGTTGTGTTCTCCCCCTTTTATAGAGGAAATCCACCCCCCTCATTTTCCTCCACAAGCAATATGGGACTAAAAAGTTCCCTCCCGTATTGATGTATTAATGCATGCATTTGCCTACTCTTTGCATCTTTTATTTTTTTCATTGTCCGGGATAGCGTAAGCATTAATTAAACTTCCTAGAGGCCCTTTGCAGTCCCTAACATCATGTTAAAGTGGGGGACTTGGCTACCTTTGTGATAGGTGTTCCAAGTTCGAAGCCTAGTTTTTTGCTCGTCGCTCACATATTTAAAGTTCAATAGATTATAGTTGGTAACTAAGGCCAATCAAGTTATACTGCCGACTTGGGATAGGAAAATCGAGTTATACTATCGACTTGGGAATCATGTTCGGTTTTTTGGTATGAGGTACCAGGGTCGAATAACGTTGTGGGTTGGTTTTCATTTTTTTCATTTTTGGCGATATTTGATATTCTGACATAATCAAAATGAAAACTATAACCCATGGTGGTTGGGTGGCATGTCTTTGTGCCATCCATTTTTATAGTCTTGAGTTTGAACCATGGTTGCCAGTCGAGGAAGTGGGAGCGGGAAGCGATACGAGAAGCGGAAGTGGGAAGCGGGAAGAGAGGGACTTTCAAAATTTTAGGAAGCGGGAAGCGTGGGATGACTTTAATGTGAATCAAGAATCATCTCGGAAGCGACCTAGAAAGCGAGGGAGAAGCGAAAAAAGAGAAAAAAAATAAAAATAAAAATACAAAAAAAAAATGAAAATGGGTGGAAGCGTGGGGGAAGCGCACTTCCTATAAATGGGAAGCGTGCTTCCCAAAAAAACTTGGCGCTTCCCAGCGTGTTTCGGAAGCGCGACATTTCGCGCTTCCAAAATGCGCTTCGTGGAAGCGTGCTTCCCCACTAGGCTAGGCGCTTCCGGTAACTCTGGTTTGAACCCACTTTAGCCTCTTTTCTAGGTTTTAATGTATTTTATATATATATAATTTATTTATATATAATGTACAGCCATGCCCCAGAATCCTAATTTTTGAAAATTGTTATATTGTACAGAGTGTATCTGTGTCATGTCTCATACCCGCATCTGCATCCATGTGACAGTTGAGGACTTGGAGAATGCAAACTTGTCAAAGTAAAATTGAGAAATTGAAAAATAAAAAAATGTGGTTATATGTTTAAATGCCAATCTCAAGGGCATGGCACATGGAATTCATGAGAAACTTTGGTCAAAATTTAAGTTTGAAGATTTGCGAGTAGAAGTATCATAAATAAAATATTAAGATACTCCATCCTTACCCCTCCACCCATCTGCGCTCGCACAGAAAGAACTAAAGAGATATTGTGCATTAAAGTAAGCATTACACATAAGATTTCATATTTAACAGTTCATTTTCTTTTATAGGTTTCCAATTTTATGCAGTAAATGCAACGCAAACTTGGAACATCAAGTAGGTAAACTTACATTGGGAACCAATCGAGCTGCAACCTGTGGTACAGAATTGCAGTATGTCCATCTACTTCTTCAACCAAGCTACCATACTGAAAACTACAGTCCCACCTAATAAGTCAGTGCAAAATATAAGGCCAGGCATAAGTAGAAGAAAAACATAGACCAGCATATGCTGATGACTGCATCATTATAATCACAAAGAAACCCCAATAAGCTTCCAATACATGGTCAACCCATTCATACAAAGTGTCAAACAGAATGCAAAGTTTATTCAGGATCGCAGCTGATAAAAAATTTCACAACTCCACCTTCAGACTCATGAATAACTTCCATATTTACACTGCCAATGATGACATGATTAGATGTTTCTATCAAATATTGGATGAGATAGCCACAAATAACAGAAAACATGCAAATATAGCAGTAAAAAACAAACAAACATAGAAGTAATATTCTTAAAGTTGGCAAAACCAAAAGAACTCTAACTAAAACAAGCATTCAACAATAAAAATTACTGCTCCATCTCAAAACTCAAAAGTAACAAAACCACCACAACTATATCCATAAATGGATCTACTCTTATGACACTAAGCTCAGTGTATAGGAAGAACTATTCAGCTTGTAAACTTTCCAGGATAAGAACACCTGTTAAGATATTTGTAACATTTCCCTATGTTATTTGTCTTGTATATACCAAAGTACACCTAAATGTACTTTAGGTGTTTTTCGCTTTTTTGTGTGTATTCTTGTATTTTTTTAATTCATTGTATTCAATGTATACTTTAGGTATACCTTATGTCACATAGGTGCGGGTGCGGCGATGCGGCACTTTAAAAAAACTTGGGTGCGGGGGTGCGGGAGGGTATATATATAATTATATAAAGATATATATAATTTTTAACAGTTAACAATAACACTAATGAAATAAAAAATAATTATCATAATATCATCAAAACAAATTTTCATTTTTCTATAAAAATGGCAATGATATATATTTCAGGATTTAAATGTTGGATCATAGCATGATTGAAAGGAAAACATAAATGCAGTTGTATGTAATTTGCAAAATATCACACTATCCCAGTTACCATTTTTAGTTAATGCATGTGGCACTATCTAATCATAGTTTCTAGCCTCACTATATTGCCTGAAATATCACTGTGTCATGCACTATATTGTGCCTGTAATACCCGAGAACTTTATCAAATACATAAACTTGAAATTTATATCCTTAAGCTGATACAAGGATATTTTTGTTATTTTATTTGTTTAATACGTATTTGGATCTTGGATATCCTGTTTGGATCTTCAATGTCAAAACCCTAATATTCTATTTGAATCGTAGATATGGGATCACAAACCTATTATGTGGATATCTAGTAGTAAATTTCAATCTCTTGTTTGGGCCTCTGATATCGGATCCTCAATATCCGGGTTAGAATTGATATTGGATCCAGGATGAATGGAGTGGATCCACGAAGTTTAAATCAGATTCTTAATAAGAAAATTTCTATATCGGACCTATAACGCCTTAGGGGGATTCGTAATAGTCCATGCGACGTTCGGATCCACAATAATGCATTTGGATCCTGGACATCAGAGATTTAAATATGGCGATGATCCAATTAAATTTTTTTTTTATGATTTGAATCCGAAATAGTGGCCTAGATCCATGTATGGTAATTCGGATCCATTGTGTGAAGAAAATTTCAGATCCTTAGATCCGTATTTCTTAAAAGGATTTTATGAGAATGATGGATCTTGGACCCATAATAAGTTGTTGAGATCCATGATAATGTATTTGGGTCCAAAGAAATCTAGTTAGGGTTTCTATTTAAAAAAAAAGTTAAAGATTAATACCTTAAAAATCTAAATGAAGATCCGGATCCGCGGATGGATCTGGATAGGCCCAAGGGTCGACCCAACTTGATGTGGGTCGCGAGTCACGGGTTCGGTCGAACTAAACCCGCAACCGTGTGTGATCATGGCAAAAATGTTTTTCTCTTGGTGTTCCTTCTCTCTTTTCCTCCTCTTTTTCCTTTCTAATCTCTATTCCCTTTTTTAAGGGGAATAAAAGATAGAAAAAGAAGAGAAAAGAGAAAAGAAAAAGGAAGAGAGAAGAACTCTTTTGCGAAGGTCTCACTTGACCTTAATTTTGAAAAATATTTAGAAAAATTACTCGCCTCCATTTTGAAAATTTGCGGGAAAATGGAGAGACGGGATTCGCTCGTCGGTACGAGGTTCGACCGTTCCTGACGCCTTTATCAGGGATAATCGAACCAAGGATCGAATTCATGCCTTTTTGCTTTGCTAAAATATTATCTAAGAATTTATCCTAAGTCTAAAATGCACAAAGAAGCATGTTTGTGTGAATGCAAAGATGTATGCTCTTTTGATAAAATAATTTAGAAATTTCCAAGTGTTTCTGAGATGAACTTGATAATGGAGTGAAAAAAATGGTTTTTGAAAGTTTGAATCTAACTTAGAACTTTGAGATAGATCTGAAAAGATTTTTTTGAAGTTCTAAGTTTTGAAATAATCAGAGTTGGGAAAATAAATCTTAAATTGGAAAGAATGAAGAGAAAGGGGAATTTGAAGCTGAAATAGACAAAATGAAGTTTCAAAGTCAAAATGGACTTTGAATTTGAATTTTGAATCTGGATTTCGAAGTGGAGATGGAATGGAATTGAATTCCAGATTTAAAGTTCGAAATCAGGATGGGATTTTGGATCTAAGAAATCCAAATGGAATTTGAAAATAAAATTGGATTTAAGAAGTTTAGATGAGATCTGAAAATGGAATTGGTTTTGAAATCTGTAATGGATTTTGATTCGAAATCTGGCATTCAAGATGGAACTGAATCCAGAACCTAGAATCCTAAATGGAATTTAAATCCGAAGTCTGGAATCGAAGATGGAGTTGGATCCGAAATCTGACATCCTAAATGGAATTGGATCTGAAGTCTGGAATCCAAAAATGGAATTGAATCTGAAGTCTGGAATCATAGATGAAACTGGATCCGAAGTCTGGAATCCAAGATGAAGTTGAGTTCTAGAATCCTAAATGGAATTGGATCCAAAGTTTGGGATAAAAAATGGAGGTAGGATTTGGAAATCTAGATCCAAGGTGGAATTGGATTTTAAAAATCCAAATGGGACTTTGAAGATGGATCAGGATTTTGGAAATCCAGATTTGAATTTGAAAAACTTAGGAAAAAGAATCGAATTTTGAGATTCAGAATCAATCTCAAAACTTTGATTGAGAATCAAGACTCAATCTTTAGATAGAACTTTGAAAAATAGAGGATGAACTTGATTTAAAGCTTGAGTTTTGAAATCAGAAGATTAATCAGAAATTTTAAAAATTGAACTTTGAAATTTGATCTGAAATAAAACAACAAAACAACAACAACAACTACGCCTTCATCCCAAAACAATTGGGGTCGGCGATATGAACCAACAAAGAAAATCATTCTGGGTCTTCCACATGAATCCTTCTCCTCCATTCATTTCTATCCAATGCCATGTCCTCGGTGAGGTTCAAAGCATTCATATCCTTTCCTATCACCTCCATCCATGTCTTCCTAGGCCTACCCCGACCTCTTTTAACTAATATATTTTCCCATTTCTCCATCCTTCTAACTGGAGCATCATTAGGCCTTCGTCGAATATGTCCAAACCACCGTAAACGATTCTCTCTCATCTTATTTTCATTGGGTGCAACGCCTACCTTCTTACGTATCTCCTCGTTCTGAATCTTATCTTTTATTGTATTTCCACACATCCATCTCAGCATACGCATCTCAGCTAGACTCATTTTTTGAATATGATGTCTCTTGGCAGCCCAACATTCTGTACCATATAGTAAAGCGGGCCTAATAGTCGTCCTATAAAACTTTCCCTTCAACCGCAATGGCATTCTACGATCGCACAACACTCCAGTTGCACTCTTCCATTTCATCCACCCAACCTTTATCCTATGATTTACATCTCCATCAATTTTTTCATACTTTTGAATGATAGATCCCAAATATTTGAAAGAATCATCCACCGGTATTTCTTTCTCACCAAGCTTCACTACACTCCCATCTCTATTTCGTTGCTTACTAAATCGACATTCCATGTATTCTGTCTTACTCTTACTCAACTTAAAACCTCTTGCTTCCAATGTTTGTCTCCATAATTCTAACTTAGCATTAACCCCAACTCTAGACTCATCAATCAAAACAATATCATCAGCAAACAACATACACCACGGCACATTTTCTTGAATTGATCTCGTAAGCTCATCCATCACTATAGCAAATAGGAAAGGGCTTAAAGCAGATCCTTGATGTAACCCAACCGTTATAGGAAAATTAGTTGTCAACCCTCCACAAGTGTGGACATTGGTTACTACTCCTTCATACATATCTTTAATTATACTAATGTACTTGAGAGAAACACCTTTCTTCATCATTGTCCACCAGAGAACGTCCCTAGGTACTCTATCGTAAGCCTTCTCCAAATCAATAAAAACCATATGCAAATCTTTGTTCCTCTCTCTATTTCTCTCAATAAGTTTTCTAAGAAGATGTATAGCTTCCATAGTAGATCTTCCAGGCATAAAACCAAATTGATTCTCCGATATCATGACAACCTTCCTCAACCTAGACTCAATCACCCTCTCCCAAAGTTTCATAGTATGACTCATGAGTTTTATACCACGATAGTTTGTGCAAATTTGATCTGAAATGCTAAATTAAATTTGAAATTGATTCTTGGAAATAAAAAATGAATTTGAATTTTCAAAGTTGAATTGAAATTTGATTGGAAATTGAATTTTGAATACAGAAATGAATTTGAAATCTCAAAGTTAAATTGGACTTTGAAAATGAGATAGAATTTGAGAATGAAAAGATGAATTGGAATTTACAAGAATTGAAGGTCGAGTTGAGAAGTGAAGATACTTGAAGATATATCTTAAAAATCACTTGGATTTTGGAAAAGAATTTTGAAAATATAATGCAATTCTGCCCTAAATGATGAAATGAATTAGAGAACTTGAAATTGGATTTGAAAAGCACATTTCATTCTTTAGACGAATTAAAAATAGGATTGAGGATATAATACATCCCTGACTATGGTCATTGAATGTATTATATAATAATCATATTTAAATTCAGGTGAAGAATAAAATATATGTTGGTGCTTCTATAGAGTTTAAAATAAAATTAACTCTCAATATATCCTGACTATGGCCATTGGTATATATTTTGAGTTAATTTTAGATTAAACTTTTAATAAAGGAAGAAAATATTTGAAAATATGATGATTTTTGAAGGAGATCCAGTGTGGATCCGATGTTATTCCATAAAAGATGAAAATCCTAAGTCTTGTTCACATCATGACTATGGCCATTGATGCAAATCAATAACTTAGGATTTAATCACCTTTTATACAATAGTGCACGTGCCATTCGTGTTTCCCATTGGTGGATTTTTGAAATAAAAGAGAAAAATAACATGAAACAAGTGATTCATGAAAATATGCATGCTCATACATTCTAATCTAGGCTAGAAATGTAAAATTCTCATTATAATCTAACTATTACAACTTGAATTGAGTTTGAAATTGTAATTTCTAAGCTAAGGAAAGAAAATGACATTTCTATATATTTCCTGCAAGAATTGAGTTAGCCTCAGCAAAAGCATGAAATGTAAAGGAAATTAAGAAGTTACATTGAGGTTCAAAGTGCCTATGGAGGTGCCTATATGCTAATGAGGGGAAAATGAAAATGTACATGCCTTTAGTGAGTGTTGTGACAAATGATGATATGCTTAAGTGTAGGGATGTGATATTGAGGGAAAAGAGGCGTTGGAGATGAAGTAGCTGGTTCATCTGAAGGTGTAAAGTGTGGGTGTGAGATGGAAAAGTAAATGTAGCTGTATGGTTACAACTGGAGGTTGTAATGCTGTAATGGAGATATATTGATTTGCCGCTATAGGTAAATTGGGGCGGGACTTAAGTGTAGATACTGCTGCAAATGACAGCAAGAATGCAACAGTGAGGGGTGTAGACCATTGGTGATGTGAAGGTATATAGATGTTGTGGATAGTAGGTAGAGTTAAGATATGTAGATGACATGTGGCTGGAGGGATGAGCAATGGTGATGGGGTGAGCCACAGCAGGCATAGGGGCTGCAGCGGGTTGAATGAATGCAGGTGAACTCGCAACATTGTGCTGGAAATGGGAATAGATGGCAAGGATGCTGGAAACGGCAGGTGGTGCTGCTGTGTAGCAGAGATGGGGAAGGTGGTGGTTGGGTACTGGTCACAGGTGGCCGGAGTTCATGAGTATTGACAAGAAGGTATGACAAGAGGGATGGGGTCTATAGGTGACCATATGCTGGCAGGAGCTGCAGCAGAAAATGAAAGTGGGAAAAACGTGTTGCTGCAACTATGATGGTGAAGTAATATCGGGGATGGAACATGCAGGAATTGATGAAGATTGATTATGCTGGAATGGAAAGAGTGAGGTGGAATGCTATAAATGTAAAGGGGAACTGATGTGGTGAAGGGACGATGAAGAAGTAGTGAAGGGCTGAACCTGGAAGTGGTGAAGAAGCAATGGATGATGTGAAAGTGCAGGTGGCTGTGCAGAAGAGTGTACAGGTGAATATAAGAGATGCAGAAGCGTAGTGGAGAAGATAGTAACAAAACAAGTATTTCTTGAAACTAAAGAGACTTACTTGTTCTGTTGAGTTTGAGCTCTCATCATCTAATACTTTAGCATATGAGATTCTTGGGAGCTGACATGACCAAAATTTACCTCATTCAATATTGACAACCATGCTTCCAGCATTCGCAAAAAGCCCCTGGCATTTTGTAATTGTATATGCATAACCTGCATTTATCCCAGTTCCAATGACAATTGCTGCAACAGTATCATCATGATAGCAACCAACAGCCAGTGTTGTTTACAAAGTCTGCACACTTCTGAATAGGTGCCTTTAACATTTGAGCACTTTCCTTAAAATGAATGGACAGGCCAGCAGATACCGGCTTCTCATCTATATTTCTACAGATTTTTCATACAAGTGCTTTTACTTTTTAATCAAAACCACTGGCTGTTGAAACATAAGCACAAAATGGCACTCTCCATTATACAACACTCAACACTCACAGACCTGACAAATTCTTAAAGGCAGAGATAAAGCAAAAGCTCAAATAAAAGGTGAGGGAACTAACAAAAAAAAAATGAACTAACATAGATAAATCCCCATATATATCTTTTAAATTGGATGAGTCTTATGCAAACCTAAATAGCAGAACTTTTGACGAGAAGGTAAATAACCACACGATGGTATTTACATCTCTATTCCCAAATCTAAAACTACTTCCTTGAGTGATATCTAAACCATTCTTATAGGTTTCTTTTCCATCTACGTTCTACCTGGGCTGAACATCTTGAGACCCACTAGAACCATTTGTGTGGGAATTTACTAAAATGAAATCCCCAAACTGATCCCCAGTATTAGCCAGGGTATTGTTTATATTTTTGTTTTTGGGAACGATATCCATACCATTATGCCCTGCCTGAAGCCAAACGCAGGGAGTTCTTTACTGATCTGTGAACCCTTACTTTCAGGATTCTGAAGTGAGTCTTCTGCATTACTTTCTTTGAATTTATTCTGATTTGATCTTTCAAGGATCACAGGGCTGCCACTTGAATATTGAACCAACTTACCATCTGAAGGAATTTTAGCAACGGGTCCCATTATACTTTCTTGGAAACAGGACCGGATATGGTGGAAACCAGTGGACTGTTAGGAGAAACAATTCTACCGATGGCAGCCATGTTGTTGCTTTCAAGAAGTTAAGCAATTTTATCAAGTGCTAAATCAGATGGACACTCAAAGATCAAGAAAATATTGGGCCAAAACATACAGATTGCACTAACAATTGCTTCAACTCATCTTATGGGGAAAAGAAAATAAAGAACGCAGGCACTCACACGTACATAAAAGCAGTGTTTATGGCAGGTACTGTAAAAAAAAAATGCTTCCACTGCTCCTAGTAGATGAGCAATAGTTCCCTGTAAAAAAAAAAGGAAAACTATCTAGTTGCTAATTACGACATAACCCCCTTTGTTGAACAAACGGCCAATACACTGGTGTTGCATACTCGGATAACGCAGGTTTGAATTCCCTCATTGCAATAAGATCACCCAATGGGGTCGATCTAGAATGGGCATCTGTAGATGATCACCCTAACTTTACACAATACTTCCACGTTATGAGACGTGTAAAAAAAAAAAATTCAAGTGAACAAACCCATTCAATTGCTCAAAACTAATCAACCAAGCAAAGGTGGAGATACTACCATAATGAGCATCACGTGAGAGTGGTTGTTAACAGGAATCAAAGCTAATAGGAGCAAAAACCAGAGATCAGGATACAACAGAAGATGACTAAAAAAAAAAACGCCGTGTGACTCAAAACTGGATTTGAACAGAAATCAGATGAGTTTGCCAAGGAGGAACAAGAAGCGAGGAGCAGGCAGGGCTTTGGTGAAGAAATCAGCAAGTTGATATTCTGAAGTGACATATGGCAGTGTTACTGTCCCACGAAGATATTCATCACGTACATAATGACAATCCATTTCAATATGTTTCGTCCTCTCATGGAAAGTGTGGTTGCTGGCAATGTAGATAGCACTTTTGTTGTCGCAACAAAGCTTCGAAGCCCCGATAATTTCGACTCCCATATCTTGAAGAAGACTTCGAAGCCACACCAGCTCCATTGTAGTGGTTGCCATAGCCCTGTATTCTGCTTCAGTAGAAGACAATGAGACTTTCTGCTGTTTCTTGCACCTCCAAGCAATTAGCGAATCTCTTAGGAATACACAAAAGCCAGTAGTTGAGATTCGATCATTTGGGTTTCCTCCCCAGTCAGCATCAGTATAAGTTAGTAAATCTAAGGAAGAGATTGAGGATAGGAATAGCCCTTTAGTCAAAGTATTTTTAATATATCGAATGATCCGGAGCACAGCACTCATATGCACAGATGTAGGAGCATGCTGAAATTGGCTTGAAGAGTGCACAGCATGAGCAATATCGGGCCTGGTGATAGTCAGATAGGTGAGGGAGCCTATGAGTTGCCTGTAGGGCGTAGGATCGTCCAGCAGAACTCCATCCTCCAGTCGTAGTTTAGCATTGATAACCTCGGGAGTCTCCACCTTTTTATCATCTGAAATCCCAGATTTGGAACATATGTCTGCAGCAAGCTTCATCTGTGACAGTATATACCCTCGAGGAGAGTATGCAACTTCTATGCCAAGAAAGTACCTGAGAAAACCCAGATCAGACATATCAAAATTATGTTTTAACATATTTTTAACTTTAAGAATACCGCTTTCATCATTGCCAGTGATGATCATATCATCAACATAAAGCAGAAGGATGATGATACTATTACCTGCATTTTTAACAAAAAGAGCAGTGTCAGTATAACATGAGCGAAATCCCAATTGTAACATGATAGCACTAAATCTATCATACCAAGCCTTAGGGGCTTGTTTAAGACCATATAAGGCTTTTAATAACCGAAGGGTTTGACCTTGGTTAACACTGATTCCCGGCGGAGGATCCATATATACTTCTTCATTCAACTGACCATTAAGAAAGGCATTTTTAACATCTAATTGGAATATAGGCCATTTCTTAGATGATGCTACCGCAATTAAAGTTCTAACGCTTGTCATGCGAGCCACGGGAGCAAAAGTCTCCTCATAATCAATGCCATATTCTTGTGAGTATCCCTTAGCAACTAATCTAGCTTTATAGCGCTCTAGGGAACCATCACTTTTTGTTTTGACTTTGTAGACCCATCGACATCCTATAGCTTTCTTATTTGGAGGAAGGTGAACTATTTCCCAAGTTTTAGCTTTATTTAAAGCATCTAGTTCAACTTTCATTGCTTCAACCCAATGAGGTATACTTTTTGCTTGATTATAATGGGAGGGTTCATAGTAAGAATGCAAGGCTATTAGACAAGCTCTATATTTAGGTGAAAGAGTTTCATATGAGACAAACCTATTAGGTGGAATTGATTCTCTAGAAGAACGCCTAAGGGAGGTTTCTTCTAGGGGTTCATTAAGCCGCAAGAATTTTTCTAAAGCACTAATAGGTTGGGCTTCCTCACGCCGAGTGTATACTTGGAGATTGTCACCATTAGTTGGTGATACATCATCATCATGAGAATCATGAGTATTTTCTAAAATTTCCGGATGACTCAAAGAGTCATCATTTGAATCTTCTAAAAGATCATTGATAAACATATAATCAATTTCATTTGATTTTTCCAATATGTCAAATCCATTTTCATCTTCTAAAAAGGTTACATCTTTGGAGACAAATAACTTATTGTTTTTATGATCAAAGCATCTATAGCCTTTTTTATTTTCACCATATCCTAAAAATACACATTCTATTGCTTTAGGTGACAATTTATCTCTTTTATGTAAAAGAACAAAGCATTTACACCCAAAAATCCGAAGACGATTGTAGTCGGGTGTCATATTAAAAAGTTTTTCATAAGGAGAGATATTATTCAATTTTGAAGATGGCATCCTATTGATTAAATAGGTGGAGGTTAACACGGCTTCGGCCCAAAAATTTTTAGGAATATTTTTAGAAATGAGTAAGGATCTAGTGGTTTCCAAAATATGCCTATGTTTTCTTTCCGCTAGACCGTTTTGTTGAGGAGTTCTTGGGCAAGATTTTTTATGACAAATGCCATGTTGTTTTAGATATGCTTGAAAATCATTTGATAAGTATTCTCCACCCGAATCGGATCTAAGAATGGATATTTGACTTTGAAATTGATTTTGAATTTTTGCATGGAATTCTTTAAAGAAGTTAAAAACTTCCGATTTAAAGTTAAGAAAATAAATCCATACATATCTAGTATAATCATCAATAAAAGTAACATAATATGAATAACCACCTTTAGATAGAACCGGAGATGGCCCCCAAACATCGGAATGCACCAATTCAAAAGGTCTTGTTGTCACAAAGGATCTAATAGGAAAAGGAGTAGACTTCATTTTGCCAAAAATGCAATCTTTGCAATTGATATCTTTTTCTTTACAAAACTTGTGTCCAAAAGGAAAAAGATACATTTTAGAGTAACTTGGATGTCCAAGCCTTTTATTTCAAGTTTCAATATTTTTGTCTTGGACATAAGTACAAAATGAGGTATTTGGAAGCATTAAATTATCCATAAAATAAAGGTCTCCCTTCCTATGGCCTTGCCCAATCCGCTTCCCGGACCGGAGATCCTGCACAAAGCACCCTTGGGATGAGAAAGATATTTCACATCCATGGTCGGCTATTTGAGAAACGGAAAAGAGGTTAAGATTTAATTTTGGAACTATTCTAACTTTTGGAACAAGGAAATTTTGAACATTTTTAGAATCAAGAGTTCCAACACCATTTATTTTGAGAAAAGTTCCATCGGCCGTAGAGACACAAGACATTTTTGAATTGGTGTGCACATTGGTTAATGCATTTTCATGAGGGGTCATGTGAAAAGAAGCTCCGGAATCTAAAATCCAAGAGTACGTACCGGGAGGTGATGATGAGGCAATGGCGGCACCGGAGGTGGAAGAAGTGACCTTTAAGATTTGTTGAAGAGCCAAGGAGATTTGTCCAAGAGTGTCTTTGAGATCCCCGTTCTTGCCGTCATCTTCTTTGGTGGTGGATTCTTCAACGGAAGCCACCTTTGGCTTGAATGCCCCATTTAGCTTTGGGCAAACGGGTTTAATATGTCCCGGCTCATAACAATGGTGACATATAATCATTTTTCTTCCACCACTCCCTTGCTTACCAAAATGAGGTGGTTTGTATGTTTTAACATGATTGCCGGGTTTAGATACGGCAAGAACTTCCTCTATGCTTTTACCCATGCTATGCCTAGTCTCTTCTTGAGTAATCTCGGCAATAGCTTCTTCTAAGGGAGGAAACGTGGATCTATGGAGAAGTGAGGATCTCACTTGTTCAAATTCGGGACGAAGCCCAAATAAAAATTGAAACAATCTATCTTGTTCCATTTGTTTTTGTCTTAGAACCACATCCTCCATAGATACTCATTTAGGCTCTAAAAGAGCCAATTCATCCCACAAAAGATTTAGAGCACTATAGTAATCTTGTATGCTCATGTCGCCTTGTTTTGTGGTTCTTACTTTTTCTTGCAAGAAATAAGCTCTTGCAAGATCCTTTTGGGTAAACATACCCTTCATAAAAAACCAAGCTTCATTTGCCCGGCGGAATTTTGCAATATTTGCACATACCTTAAGTTCGACATTATTCATAAACCATGCAAGGATTTTTGCATGGTTGCTCTCCCAATCTTCCATTTGATGATTATAATCTTCAATGGCCTTGAGACGAGCATCGCCTTCAAGTGCTTTCTCTTGATCTCCTTCCATCTTTGTGAGCTTAAGTTGGGGTTCCGGAACGGTTCCCATTACATAACCCCAAAGCTTCTTGCCTTTGAGATTATTCTCCATTGCGGATGCCCACATCATGTAATTTTTTCCATTGAGTTTGAATGATAGATCGATCTTGACTTCCATTGCTACACAAGGAAGATGTGAGAAAGAAAGGAAGTAGAGAGAGACAAGATTTTACCTTTAGAAGATCTTATGGCTCTGATACCATGTAATGAAATAAGCGGAAGAAACCAAGAATGCTAAAGCATTCACTATGTCCCACACGGACAAATGCAACAAGCACAAGAGAGAAAATCCACTAAGGGATATACAAAGGGCCTTATAAAAAGGTTACACACATGAAAAATAATATCACTATTATTGAAGAGGAGCTCTCAAGAGCAATACAACATACATGGGGGGTTCCCCCTATTTATAAGAAGAGGAGACCAAAGGGGCTCCCAATAGAGTCGTTGGGAGCCCCCAACGGTCACATATGTGACCGTTGGGGGCCCCAACGACTCCATTGTGGGGCCCCTTTTCGGTATCCAAAAAATACAAAAATAAAAATAAAAAGAAAAATAAAAAATAGTGAAATACGAGAAACAAAATAAGTACCCCTATGGGGTACTTTGTGAAATGACCATAATACCCCTATCGGGTATTATGGTATTATTACATATGTTTTAACAGATACTACCATAATGAGCATCACGTGAGAGTGGTTGTTAACAGGAATCAAAGCTAATAGGAGCAAAAACCAGAGATCAGGATACAACAGAAGATGACTAAAAAAAACGCCGTATGACTCAAAACTGGATTTGAACAGAAATCAGATGAGTCAAAATTATCAACAGGGATTGGAACAAAAACTAAGCAGAGGAGGATAAAAACGGGAGTCAAGCAAATCAAAGATGAAGATGAGAGTAGGGATCACACAGAAAGAAAAAAAAAACATACAGAGAAATCAAAACAGGAACAGGGATCAAGATTAAGCAAAGAAAACCAGAATCACGATTCAAAAAAAAGAAAAAATGAATCGACACTAAAATCAACACAAAACAGAAAGTAGCAATGCAAACGAGAAGTCAAGATGTCGGAGCATGACCATTCCGTTAATTTTGCACGTCGGTCGATCGATATTGCTACAGGCAAATCGATATCACCGAGAGGTGCTTTACTGGAGCGATCGGCAAAACGAGGAAACAGAAATAAAAAGGGGGGGAAGAGGGATACTTACAGTGATTTTGCAGGGCTGAAGCAAGAGAGGAAAATTGAAATGAAATGAAACGTACGTGGAAATACAATACTTCAAGCAAATTGATGATGCCATTGCGAGGCACCATCGAATACCAAAATTCATTAGGATGCAAATAAGACCGACAAGGCTTTATGAAATCGAGAGGAAGAACAAAGAGTATAAATATTCGAACATATGTAAATCGCAGAAGCTCAATAATGAATCAGAAAGGGATGAATATGTTGGAATTAATTATTCCTTTAATGTAGCGTTGAGATAGATCAGCTTACTAAGGGCAAACCAACACTATCACTGGTGCTTCGATGGGGCAAGAACGAAAGGAATTTGAAAGAAATCGAAACAAAGAGAAAAAGGGAAGAAAAAGTAAAAGGAAAATCATGAAAATTAAGCAATACTTCTAAACAAAATTACCAGGAAAGAGGAGAAGGTAAGATGATGACAGAGAAATAGGGAAAGAAAGGGGAAAAGAAGAGAGGTTTTACCCATGGTTTGATCGATCAGGCGATGTTCCTTCCTGATTTGCTTGCTGAAGGTGCGAAGGTTTTCCTCAATCCGCCAGGGGAAGAAGTGTGGCTCCACGGAGGTTCTAAAGGAGGAAGGGGGATTCTCAGGAAGGGAGTCGAGGTCTCTTCGATGGACTTAGGGAGAGAAGGAAGAAGGGAAGATCGGAGGAGAAGGTAATGTGTTGAGATGGCAGGGCGAAGGCGGATGATGGGAAGAGGCGACATCGGCTCTGTTTTATAACAGAAGTTCGTTACGCCTTCTTCAAAATGGGTCCTTATTATCAAAATTTTATAAAAAGGGGACTCTTTTAACAAGACTTTTTAGAAAAGGGGTTTTCTATTTGCGAAAAAAAAGGGTTTAAGCTATATTTTTCTGAATTTCTTTTCTTTTTCTAGTTTTTTGCTTTTTTTCTTCATGTTTTCTGCATTTTTTTGTGTTTTTGAAATAAAACTCTAAAAAACTAAGAATTTTAAACTAATTTTGCAAAATTTTAAAAATATTTACAAAAGGGTTTTCTGAGAAATTGGGGTTATTTTTGAAAAAATTTCTTTAGAAAACGGGTTTGGATCCAGGTTTTGAGAAAATATTCGAGTTTTGAACCTCGAATCGAGAAATACAACGCGATGGATCCAAACGAATACCGGACGAACTGTCTGAGTTTTTCAAAAGTTATTTTGGTAATTTTGAGACTTTGGTTTAAAAAATGGATGACGAAGCTCAGATTTGGATTCTGATATTGGACCCGAATCCGAAATCGAGTCAGATATATAAAATGAATTTAATTTCAGTAAAATTTGAGAAATAAGCTAGAATTTAAATTTAAAACTGACTCAACTACTCAGAAAATGAGGTCAGGGGCAAAAAGGGAATATTTACAACCTTTTGAAAATTTTGAGGTGTTCACACCGTGGTGCGTTAAAAAGGTAAACATGAAAAATAATAATAATAAAATAGAGGGTTCACGTTAAAAACAATGCAGTGAAGTAAGTGAAAAAAAAAAAACGTAAAGTTAAAAAGGGAGGGTTATGCAAACCCTAAAAGGGGTTTTACTTTAAAGAAGGGTTGTGTGTTTTCACGCAGCCACTGAAGAGAAATGGGATAACCGACCCCACTCCCCCACGATCTCCTCCCTGATTCTCTCTCTCACTGACCCTCACGCTCACCATGAGACCCCCATCCCCTTCCTCTCGTTATCTCTCCCTCTCTCTCATTCACGGTTCAAGGAAGGGATTTCTCGGATTCGAGGTTGATCGAGAGCACTACAAAAAAGGAAAAAACTTCAATAAAAGGTAGGATTTTACTGCATTTTTGCAAGTGTACTACGTTTCAAGCATATAATGTGGGTTTTCACGGTGATTTCAGTAGATGCCCTAAATTTCGAGCATTCAGTAGGCTTGCCGTGAGCCCCAAATCAAGAAAAAAATTGGGGTTAGGTTTGCCGAAAATCCCAGATCTTTGATTTGGGGATTTTGGATTTCTGATAATAGGGTTTTTATGAATTTCGGAGGAGTATCCTGTTTTCAAGCATGAAATGTGTTACTGTTAAAGCTATCAAAATTTATTTTGGGGATTTTCGATTAGAAGGTAGGGTTTCCATGTTTTGCATGATTATTAATCGTCTTCGTGCTGTTTTATTTCTTTTGATGTTCATTTGAATTGCATTTCTGTATTTTAATAGCTCATCGGCATAGATTGAGCTTGCGTAGATGCGGTAGTGTTTTAAATGTTGTGGCTGCTGCGAAAAAAAGATATAGGGGACGGGTTGTGTTATGTATGACTCCTGTGTAATTGTTGTATTCGTGCATACAGTGAAAAACAAATTCCCTTGGGTTAACATCGATGAGCACATGTCGTTACTGTGAATTCTTTTTGTTGTTTTGTGTTAACTGACAGCAAGAACAGATGGTTATGTTTTTGCATTAGTTGATTTTCATTATTGAGATTTATGGCAATAAAGTCGACTGCTGTGTATGCTCCTGAAACAAGATCTGTGTGCATACATTGTTCAAAGTTCTTTGTGAAGTATAGATAACGATAATGGATGTCTGTGTGTTCTTTTACAAATATTTCATGTTTCTGGTGTTAAATCCCCTGACGTAGAAAAGTGGTTGCTGCAGTCAGTGTCTTCTATATTACAGTCAATGAGAATATATATATATATATATATAGAGAGAGAGAGAGAGAAAACAGAATTTTTGTGTTACAATAGCTAGTATTTTCTGTGTATATTAAAAAAAAAGTACCAAGTTTTGCTTGAGTTAAATCACAGCTATTAATACATTGATGATACCTATGCATACTGCATAATGAGCATGAGGGAGTCATGATACAGTGCGTGTAACGCCCCAAAATCTTAACCCAAATTGTGAGGAAAAAAAATTAATACAGCGAAAACAAGTCATCCCATAGGGTTAAGCATTCCAGAACATTACATGTGGAGCAAAACAAAAACATTTATTTCAATATCAATAAATAATATCAGAGTTTCTCATACTATCCCTGAAACAGTAAATCCAAAATCTCGATCGAAGTCTCATCCCGCAATCGCTCATAACCTCTAGTCTTAACCTGAAAATTTATAGGAATTAGACTACAACAGTCTAAGTAAGAAATCTGTAACTTTTAATGTGGTGTATCATGAATCTAGTATGTGATATGGGTGTCAAGTATGATGTTCAGCACATACCAAAAATAAGTAATGGTCTATGCTACGTCAGTCAACAATTTATCAGAAGCTAACTGGCAGATAACATCAATAGCATCATTTAAATATCTCATAACCACAGATACGAATTCACACAATGACTCAGAAGAATGCAATTATGACAATTACATAATTCAGGTAAGCATTCATACCACATGGTACATCCATTATGCCCAAAAGAACATAAATCAATACCATGAATTACAGTTCAAGTAGAACAGGGCATTTAACATGCATTAGAAATTAAACATCATGCATTCACCAAACATATAACAATTAAGGGAACATATAACATATGCATGTTCTAATGCATAGCATGAATATACATGATTTATGTGCATTACATGAACACTTTATTATCTTTCATTAAAGTTTCTCCTTCCATATGCATGCCATATTAAATACATACAATTTAAGTTCCTCTTTTTTAATTATGATTGCCCGCGGATACACCAAACGGGTACAAACCCTGAGGTCAAGTCAGGTTCCCAGAGTAGTTTAGCACACAATTTGTAGTTTATTACTGGGTTCGAAACTTAGCTCTCGGCTGAATCACATTCGTAACATTTGACCTCCACATCTAATGTCGGGGACACAAGGGACACCCCACGCCCACAAGTGTCACTTTCTTGGTACCAAAAACAATCACAGCAGTGACAAACACATCACCCCCAAGTAAAGTGGCGGACTCTCCCTAAAACCGTGGCTAGAAGAAGGAACCTCAATATCGGGTTCAGGGGACAAAATTTCAGCACTCGGAGTTTTTGTATCCTCACAGTCTCCTCAAGACTGGATCTCTAAGATCCTCGTTCTCCAGATGAGATATCCCAGAACGTATATTACACTGTTCTTATTCATTATCTTTTTATTAAGAGCCAATTATTGAGTTTTGTAGTTCCACGTGCAAAAAATAAGGCAAAAGCTCACATCTACCCCTGCGAGAACTATCACAAGACTCCCGCCCGTGGAAATACATCGAACAGTGCAATATAATCACATTTACAAATCAACATGTAACCATAAGCTCGCAAATTCAACATGTGCAGCTCTTCACGGTCTACCACCCGTGGCAACAATAAAACAACACAATTAAAACCATAGTATAAATATGGTTATTGTGATGCAATTAAACAATTACAGAAAGAGCAAACTCAAGCTCGAGGCTCTCCAAGCCTCTGATGATTCATTTAACCATCGATGTATCGTATGCAAAAATCATAACTTGCAATTTATGCAATGAGGTAAACATGCCTCCAAATGCACATCCATTCAAACCAATTTAACAATGTGCATGAGTTACCACAATCATATGCATGTGTTCACCATCCATGTGCAAGTGCTTTCATGTAATCACTTAACACACATGCATTCATCCATAATCCATAAGTACATGAGAACATTTATGCATAATTGTACATGTCAAACACACATCGATTTCATGTATACACATGTACTTGAAACTGATTCATAAATGCACGATAATCAAACATGTCCCATAAATGTAGGCACATGAACTTTTCATGTATTAACATCCACACACATTAACATCACCCGAATATAGAAATTAAATGTTCAGGGCTGCACACATTCATATTATGTATGCACTTCCCAAAACAAACTTTGCCTTAAATTGACAACAAGCATGCATTCATATCCAACATGCTAAAATCAAACTATAATATGAGAACTACATTCCTCAGATTAAGCACACCATACTTATGTCACACGAAAGTTTACACCCACGGGTTTCTTTAAACATGTACCCCCCCTTGTGTAGCTGCAACATGACCCAACCTTTCATATTGGTACATATTCACAAAATACCCATGTAGTTAACATTGCCTTTGAATGTCGATCACGCAAAACGTGTTAATCATAAGTAGGTAAGAATCTGGAATCTACAACGGGCAGCACACAATGCAAATGATATATGCATATTTTCTTTGTTTTTCCTAAAGAAACTTGTACCCAAGTTAACAATCCAAGTACCCGCATTAGGTACCCAACCCATACTGCCCATTAGGCAAGATTTCCCAAGCACCCACTCCTAGTGCTATGCTGCCTTTGATGCCATTTGCTAATTTCAGAAAAATATATAGTGTGCTAGGCCATTGATCGCTAGAAGACAAATTATGCACCTTAGCATGAAATTAATCATTAGAGAATAAGCAACCCAATAGGCATTTTAACATGAGCACATGTGTAGCTTACTCAGAACCGTCCAAAAAGTATGCACTTCGAATGTCAGATTTTATGCAGTGTAATATGCACTTATCATCAAAGAAAATGGGCAGTTTTCCAGAGATTGTCACAACCCTTTTGACACCCGATTTGCATAACTAAATTGATTTAAAAGATCGAATTAACAATAATGAGGCTGACATGTTTCAGGAATGCAAACGCAACCAAGGAACCAGAGCCACATTTATGTTCAACTGAGAAGAAAGATACAGCCATATGAAGTTTTGCATGATCCAGCTCATTGAATGTCACACCAATTACTTTGTCAATATTTGGAAAAACCAAAATGCACCAAAATAACACCCCTCCTATAATTTTTACGAATATCAAAGTCACCCAACACACGGACATGCACAAGAGGAAACCCTAACCCCATGAGAACACAGTTCCACAATTCAGCTAATATAGGCTAAGCATGCCATGAAAAAAAATCCAAAATAAACCACTCACGACTATTTAACATTGTAACTAAAAGAGGTATTTTAATGTTGTCTTGATCAATAATTCAAATAACCAAATAAATGCTAGGAATTAGCAAATTTCAAAGCAAGAAGCAAAATAAAAATAACAATTGCCTGAATAATCACAATGTAATGTAACAGTCGATAGGTCTCAAGGCTGTAGAAAATGAAGCACAACATGCTTTCACGTGATGGAAAGGAATAAGCAATCACTAAAATGAAAGCTTATCAACTTGTACAAGAGAGACAAGCTTACTGTCTCCTCAGATTTGGGGGTTATCCAATATCAACATTGGACCCTTCCCCCCCCCCCCCAAATCTGGGGTTTCTTTGTTCAATACCAGAAATCCCCAAATTAGAGGATTGATCTGAGGGTTTCTTACAGCCAAACCAATGGGATTTCAGGGTAATCAGAATTTCCCCTAAAACCCTGAGTTACCCGATACTACACATAGCAAATCCGACTCTACCACAAAAAACCCCCAAATCGCTGTCATCACCACAAAAAACCCCGATTTTGGTCTCCCAACACCAAGAATCAAGCCCTTTCTCCAAATCTAGGTTTATCATACTCTAGAATATGAAATCCCCAAATCATCTACTGTCTTTTGCTTCCTGGCAGCCAAGAACCCTATCAAGAACGACTGAGCATGCAATAGGTTTGCTTTCTTGACCGACCCACAACACACACAAGATACAATCAACACCAAACAAGAAAAGTGCAGAAATCCTACCTGTTTCCGACGATCGGAGGAGATCATCTAGAAAACTTTGAGCTTCTGGTGAACAAAGATGACAAAAGGATTTGATTGCTTTGATCCCCTCTACCACTCGGTTCAGCTGTTTCATCACCACAGCCATGTCTTTAAGTGTGCTACCCACATGATCCCTGGCATTGATTGCATTCCAAAACAAGGGGATCGTCCTGCTCAAATCTTTATCTATCAAGTGTACTTGCTTTGCCTTGACGTAAGGCGAGTCTCCCGAAGGAAGGCTGGATTTCGGTGACGGCAACCTGTTCTTGATCTTTGTCACTGGTAAGTCCGGCGTTGGAGGGGAAGATCTCGTCATCTGAATCGCAAGAGGCTTCCTTGTTGTGGTGTTCTAAGCATCGTACGCCATTTACAGGCGACGATGAGAGAGAGAGATGAGAAGTGAGAGGGAGAGACCTGACCCTCCTTCTCCCTTTGTCGAACCAAACCCCACCTTCTCTCTCCTCTGTACCCCCCCCGTCCCTTCGTGACGCTCTGCAAGAATCGTGCCCAAGGCATGATTCTTGTAATCGAGCCCCTTTAAAATAAAAAGGTGTCGGGTCCGGGTCCGGGTTCGGGTCTGAGCCCCGCGATGCCGCTGGATCCACCTTTAGCATGGATCCGAGTTGGCCCTTTAGTATTAGATTCACAATGAACGTGGATCCGTAATGGATTTTGGATCCACATGTTGGATCCATTTGGGTCCAACCACGGATCCAACCCCAAATAATTAGTTTTTATACTAATATTATTCTCTTAAAAATAATTTTATTTATTTATTTATTAAATATTGTTATTACATATATATTTTTAATACCCATATCTATATTTCTTTTGGATATGGGTAACGGATCCCGGGCCGAAAACCTTAAAATTCGTAGATATTACACTGCGTATGAATTGTATACTTCCACATGAATTGTTGCATAAAAATATATTCATGTATCAGTTTATTATTGCATTTATCAAACTCATATGTTTATTTTTTTTTATGATCTGCTATATCTCTGAAGTTGTAGGATGTCTATCAATATTATGTAAATTGTTGAATTCCGAGTTCTGAAAAGCTGGAATACCCTGCATAAACTAGAGCTATGAGTATAGATTTCTAACAGTTTTTCTTTTGCATAATACATGCTTTTATATTGTACCGAAATCATGTTGTAACAAATGGTACTTATACATGCATTGCGAGGGAGGCATTGTAACATCTGAATACTCCAGAATTACTACCATCATTCATTAAGTAAATCATAGGATAAAGGTTGGGTGGATGAAATGGAAAAGTGCTACTGGAGTGCTGTGCGATCGTAGAATGCCATTGCGGTTGAAGGGAAAGTTTTATAGGACGACTATTAGACCCGCTTTACTATATGGTACGGAATGTTGGGCTGCCAAGAGACATCATATTCAAAAAATGAGTGTAGCTGAGATGCGGATGCTTAGATGGATGTGTGGAAATACAATAAAAGATAAGATTCGGAACGAAGAGATACGTAAGAAGGTAGGTGTTGCACCCATTGAAAATAAGATGCGAGAGAATCGTTTACGGTGGTTTGGACATATTCGGCGAAGGCCTAATGATGCTCCAGTTAGAAGGTTGGAGAAATGGGAAAATATATTAGTTAAAAGAGGTTGGGGTAGGCCTAGGAAGACTTGGATGGAGATGATAGGAAAGGATATGAATGCTTTGAACCTCACCGAGGACATGGCGTTGGATAGAAATGATTGGAGGAAAAGGATTCATGTGGAAGACCCAAAATGAATTTCTTTTTTGGTTCATATCGCTGACCCCAATTGTTTTGGGATGAAGGCGTAGTTGTTGTTGTTGTTGTTGTATTCATTAAGTGAATCCATCTATCCTCAATCTCATAACTGAATGGTTTAGCTTTTCGTTGACTTTGAAACCACCTAGATGAACCATGACATGTACTAGTGTAGTATATTTTAAGAATACGAGTACATTGGGTTGCCCAGGTCTGGGCTCGAGGTTAAAATACACCAGCAAGGTGTCGTTGGTGCACCCAACTAAGAAAGTTAAACTACCTGCACACATATAAATAAATTATTGAACCTGATTGATTTAATAGTATCCGACCACTTAATGCGTTAATTTAAGAAGTTAGAAATGTTTTATCCACTCCCATGAGCAGGTTGTATGGGACCCTATGCCTTATAGGCAATGTGGTGGGGTACCTGATGTGGGTACCTGGGTTGCTAAGCCCGTGCGCAATATCAATTACACATAAGTGAAACTTAAATTAACTCTTTTGCCTGACTGGTTTAAAGGTATCGGGGCATTCGTGCTTCACAGTTTAAAGGTATTGAAGCACTCTGAGTGGGTCTGCCCAATCAAATGGACAGAGTCTGGTCGTTATACATTTTCAAGGTATGAATGGTTGGGGATCTACTACTCTGGTAATAGAAATCAAATTTTGGGGAACTCCAGTGTCTTTGAGCGATTGGGTTCCGATTAGGGAAAACCCGAACACATCAGAAAATATAAATTAATAAAAAAAGCAACTCACTCAGAATTGGGCTTACCTTGGATAGGGTAGGTGGTACACAACTCTGGGGACATGTGCTTGTTTCGAGCGGCAATGGCTCGTTGGTCCCCAGTTCTTGAAGTTAAGGACCCGGACTACCAATGTTGTCCTAGGTGGTAGCTCCATATTCTTCTGTAAAAGTTAGGGATGCATCCTGTTTATTTGGGCATTGGAGAGGTTATCTCTGTTATTCAACCGCTCCCTTAGGATTTCAGTTTCAGTTAGAACGTTCGGGTTAATAAAATACCGATGCATAATGAACCCCCAAATGTTCTCTTCTGTTACGGTTGTCTTGGCCCGTGTGTACCCGCAAGATAATTCAAGAAAAACATTAAATAAAAACGTCTTGTGTACATCAGTTGAACAAGGGGTCGACGGTTTTGCACGGTAACCTGTTATTAGTTACTTTTAGCATGTGGTTATTTAAATTAGCATGAAATAAATTTGGTATACCTGTGAGTTTGATTTGAGCCTACTATTGTTCACATATGTTAGTTAGATACTTAAAATTTGTTATTGCAGTAATTTAGTTCATGTTATTTACTTTCACCTTCTATGCTCAATATCATACTATTCACATGTATTGCATACTTGTCACATGATATACCTGCAAAATCATGGTATTTTTCTACTTAGACTGGTTGTAGTCTAATTTCAATTAATTTACCATTTTTCAGGTGAGGAGTAGAATATCTAGAGTGGTTGCGGGATGGGGTGTTGATCAAAATGTTTGGTTTATTGTGTTCCCGGGTGATTTAAGGATAGATTTTGGTTTTTGCTAATATTGTCATTTAACTCTGATTCCACTTTTATTAGAAATAGAATGAATGTTATTGCTTTGATGATTCCTGTGATGTGCCTGAAACGCTTAACCGAATAAAGTGAAGGTTTCCACTGTTATAATAATAAAAAAAATCTTCAAAATTTAGGTTAAATTTTGGGGCGTTACAGTGCCAACTATTAAGACTGACTGGATCATTGTACCCATTACAGGTTTGGGTCTGGACTCGAAACCCATGTATTTATCTCAAAGTCATTGAATTGTTTGTATTGGGTCTGGATCTAATATAACAAAATGTAATATTCAGACCCAAACTATTTTCAATATAAATATAACATATAGGGAACGATCCTGTGTGTTGAGGATCGTACCACTCGTTGATGCAGCCTCTCTCTCTCTCTCTCTCTCTCTCTCTCTCTCTCTCTCTCTCTCTCTCTCTCTCTCTCTCTCTCAGGCGTCTTCTCCCAACTTAGCATCAACCCAACGTCGGTGGATACATTCTTTCATGGTATCAGAGCGGGATCGCATCTGACTTCAGCTCAAGGGCGTGAATCCGATTCCATAAAGTGTCTCGAGAGATTCGTCCTCTGTTCCAGGTTAGTAAAACCACAAAAAAAAAATCTTTTGTTTTCTCTATCGCCTCTCTCTGTTTCCTCCATCAACACTCCTTCCTTCAAAACTGACTTTTAATTTCGATTCTTCCTTCTGTTTTTTTTTTTTTTGGATTTGCTTCTCTTCTTATCGATTCTTTATTTCAATTCAATCTTTGGGTTTTCAGATCTGATTTCGTTCCAGATCTGTTTCTCTTCTCTTCCTATTGCAAAAAAAAAAATCTTTTTTTACCCACCTTCATCGTTGATTCCAGATTTGATTGGTGCATCAGATCTAATTGGTGCAAACTTTGTCTCGCATTAACATCAGTTCTGACGTGAATAGTCATCTTACAGAACTTCATGATTTTCAAACTCGTATACCTAATTTTCGTCAGACCTGATGTTATATTTTTGGAGTCAGCGATAGATCTGTCGAGATTCTGACCAGTACAAATCGTGCAGTCCACTAAAGGTATTAGAGAAATAGTGGCCCGTATTTTAAAAAAAAAGGGTGTGAACTCCGATTGTTTCACTAACTTGTGGGACTGTCTTGCTAATATATTTCTCGTTCTTCTCTTCAATTCCATTTATCCTTATTCCTTTCATGGATTCTCCTTCTCTTCCATCTAGCTTCCTTGGTCAACTTATTTTCGATAAACTCACCAACTCGAATTACTTAACTTGGAAGAGGCAAATATTGCCTTTTATTAGGAGTTTGGATCTCTCTGGATATCTTGATGGATCTGTCCCTACACCACCAGAGTTTGTTTTGCAAGAGGAGAGAGATGATAAAGAGGAGGTTTCCAACAAATTGGTTCGTAATCCAGAATTCACAGTATGGAGGAGAAAGGATCCTGTGTGTTGAGGATCGTACCACTCGTTGATGCAGCCTCTCTCTCTCTCTCTCTCTCTCTCTCTCTCTCTCTCTCTCTCTCTCTCTCTCAGGCGTCTTCTCCCAACTTAGCATCAACCCAACGTCGGTGGATACATTCTTTCATGGTATCAGAGCGGGATCGCATCTGACTTCAGCTCAAGGGCGTGAATCCGATTCCATAAAGTGTCTCGAGAGATTCGTCCTCTGTTCCAGGTTAGTAAAACCACAAAAAAAAAATCTTTTGTTTTCTCTATCGCCTCTCTCTGTTTTCTCCATCAACACTCCTTCCTTCAAAACTGACTTTTAATTTCGATTCTTCCTTTTGTTTTTTTTTTTTTTGGATTTGCTTCTCTTCTTATCGATTCTTTATTTCAATTCAATCTTTGGGTTTTCAGATCTGATTTCGTTCCAGATCTGTTTCTCTTCTCTTCCTATTGCAAAAAAAAAAATCTTTTTTTACCCACCTTCATCGTTGATTCCAGATTTGATTGGTGCATCAGATCTAATTGGTGCAAACTTTGTCTCGCATTAACATCAGTTCTGACGTGAATAGTCATCTTACAGAACTTCATGATTTTCAAACTCGTATACCTAATTTTCGTCAGACCTGATGTTATATTTTTGGAGTCAGCGATAGATCTGTCGAGATTCTGACCAGTACAAATCGTGCAGTCCACTAAAGGTATTAGAGAAATAGTGGCCCGTATTTTAAAAAAAAAGGGTGTGAACTCCGATTGTTTCACTAACTTGTGGGACTGTCTTGCTAATATATTTCTCGTTCTTCTCTTCAATTCCATTTATCCTTATTCCTTTCATGGATTCTCCTTCTCTTCCATCTAGCTTCCTTGGTCAACTTATTTTCGATAAACTCACCAACTCGAATTACTTAACTTGGAAGAGGCAAATATTGCCTTTTATTAGGAGTTTGGATCTCTCTGGATATCTTGATGGATCTGTCCCTACACCACCAGAGTTTGTTTTGCAAGAGGAGAGAGATGATAAAGAGGAGGTTTCCAACAAATTGGTTCGTAATCCAGAATTCACAGTATGGAGGAGAAAGGATCCTGTGTGTTGAGGATCGTACCACTCGTTGATGCAGCCTCTCTCTCTCTCTCTCTCTCTCTCTCTCTCTCTCTCTCAGGCGTCTTCTCCCAACTTAGCATCAACCCAACGTCGGTGGATACATTCTTTCATGGTATCAGAGCGGGATCGCATCTGACTTCAGCTCAAGGGCGTGAATCCGATTCCATAAAGTGTCTCGAGAGATTCGTCCTCTGTTCCAGGTTAGTAAAACCACAAAAAAAAAATCTTTTGTTTTCTCTATCGCCTCTCTCTGTTTCCTCCATCAACACTCCTTCCTTCAAAACTGACTTTTAATTTCGATTCTTCCTTCTGTTTTTTTTTTTTTTGGATTTGCTTCTCTTCTTATCGATTCTTTATTTCAATTCAATCTTTGGGTTTTCAGATCTGATTTCGTTCCAGATCTGTTTCTCTTCTCTTCCTATTGCAAAAAAAAAAATCTTTTTTTACCCACCTTCATCGTTGATTCCAGATTTGATTGGTGCATCAGATCTAATTGGTGCAAACTTTGTCTCGCATTAACATCAGTTCTGACGTGAATAGTCATCTTACAGAACTTCATGATTTTCAAACTCGTATACCTAATTTTCGTCAGACCTGATGTTATATTTTTGGAGTCAGCGATAGATCTGTCGAGATTCTGACCAGTACAAATCGTGCAGTCCACTAAAGGTATTAGAGAAATAGTGGCCCGTATTTTAAAAAAAAAGGGTGTGAACTCCGATTGTTTCACTAACTTGTGGGACTGTCTTGCTAATATATTTCTCGTTCTTCTCTTCAATTCCATTTATCCTTATTCCTTTCATGGATTCTCCTTCTCTTCCATCTAGCTTCCTTGGTCAACTTATTTTCGATAAACTCACCAACTCGAATTACTTAACTTGGAAGAGGCAAATATTGCCTTTTATTAGGAGTTTGGATCTCTCTGGATATCTTGATGGATCTGTCCCTACACCACCAGAGTTTGTTTTGCAAGAGGAGAGAGATGATAAAGAGGAGGTTTCCAACAAATTGGTTCGTAATCCAGAATTCACAGTATGGAGGAGAAAGGATCCTGTGTGTTGAGGATCGTACCACTCGTTGATGCAGCCTCTCTCTCTCTCTCTCTCTCTCTCTCTCTCTCTCTCTCTCTCTCTCTCTCTCTCAGGCGTCTTCTCCCAACTTAGCATCAACCCAACGTCGGTGGATACATTCTTTCATGGTATCAGAGCGGGATCGCATCTGACTTCAGCTCAAGGGCGTGAATCCGATTCCATAAAGTGTCTCGAGAGATTCGTCCTCTGTTCCAGGTTAGTAAAACCACAAAAAAAAAATCTTTTGTTTTCTCTATCGCCTCTCTCTGTTTCCTCCATCAACACTCCTTCCTTCAAAACTGACTTTTAATTTCGATTCTTCCTTCTGTTTTTTTTTTTTTTGGATTTGCTTCTCTTCTTATCGATTCTTTATTTCAATTCAATCTTTGGGTTTTCAGATCTGATTTCGTTCCAGATCTGTTTCTCTTCTCTTCCTATTGCAAAAAAAAAAATCTTTTTTTACCCACCTTCATCGTTGATTCCAGATTTGATTGGTGCATCAGATCTAATTGGTGCAAACTTTGTCTCGCATTAACATCAGTTCTGACGTGAATAGTCATCTTACAGAACTTCATGATTTTCAAACTCGTATACCTAATTTTCGTCAGACCTGATGTTATATTTTTGGAGTCAGCGATAGATCTGTCGAGATTCTGACCAGTACAAATCGTGCAGTCCACTAAAGGTATTAGAGAAATAGTGGCCCGTATTTTAAAAAAAAAGGGTGTGAACTCCGATTGTTTCACTAACTTGTGGGACTGTCTTGCTAATATATTTCTCGTTCTTCTCTTCAATTCCATTTATCCTTATTCCTTTCATGGATTCTCCTTCTCTTCCATCTAGCTTCCTTGGTCAACTTATTTTCGATAAACTCACCAACTCGAATTACTTAACTTGGAAGAGGCAAATATTGCCTTTTATTAGGAGTTTGGATCTCTCTGGATATCTTGATGGATCTGTCCCTACACCACCAGAGTTTGTTTTGCAAGAGGAGAGAGATGATAAAGAGGAGGTTTCCAACAAATTGGTTCGTAATCCAGAATTCACAGTATGGAGGAGAAAGGATCAGGCGGTTGTGGCATATATTACCTCTACTCTTTCTCAAGAGGTATTAGTGGGCATTTCCGATGAATGCTTCGCTATGGAGCTATGGCAGAGGTTGGCGAAAACCTATTCACAGATTTCAGAGGCCAGATTCTACATTTGAAGAAAGAATTTCAGCTCTTAAAGAAGGAAAACTTGTCAGTTACAGAGTACATGAACAAAGTCAAGACCATCACTGATCAACTAGCTATGGTGAGTTGTGAAATTCCTCACAAAGAAAAAGTTCAACAGGCACTAAATGGTCTTGGATCTTATTATCATATGCTGGTCACATTCCTCCTATGCCTTCCTTCTTTACCAAGTTTTGAGGATCTTCGCACGAAGTTATTACAGTATGAAGTTACCATTCGAAGAGAAGAGATGCACTCCAGCCACCATGATGTATTGGTTACAGGGATGATGACAGGACGAGGACGTGGAGGCTTTCGAGGTGGACGTGGATAGGGAAGGAATAGTCGAGGACGAGGATTGTTGCCCACGCCCAACGTGTCACCTAATTCTTGCCCAGGGAATCAGAGCTTCAGAAACATACTGACATGTTTTCAATGCAACAAAAGGAGGCACATCAAAGCTAACTGTTGGTACAATCCACAGAACAAGGGAAAATTCAATGGTGCAGGATCCTCTCAGAAAGGAAGAATAGGAGAAGACTCAAAGGATGATGAAAAGGATAATGTGAAGAATCTTCTGATATCTGCTCCTTCAAGTTTAATCTTCAAGCAGAATAAGCAAGAAACCTGGTACATTGATTCTGAGGCTGCAGCACATGTGACAGGTGATGTCGGTAAGATTTTAAAACATGTTCCTTATCGTGGAAAAATTCATATTAAAGCTGGAGATGGTACTCTTCACTATATATCTCATACTGGAAATGTTAACCTTTTACTCCCTAATTCTTCTCTAAATTTGTCCAATGTCTATCATTCTCCAAGTATTGTCAAGAACATTGTCTCTGTTTCTAAACTTGTTGATGATATTAATTCTTCCGTTGAATTCACTTCTTCTTCTGTATGTGTCAAGTATCTTCTCATGAAGAAGACGTTCGTTGAAGGAGAACGACAAGGAAACATGTATATCCTCAAGGAACTTCCTTCTTCTTTTGTTCGTGGTGCTTCATTAAATTCATCTGTCATTCAGTCAGTCCAGCCAGTGTCGTCCAAAGATTGTTTTAGTTTATCTCAGTGTAATAAGACAAAGATTTGGCATCGTCGTTTGGGTCATTGTAATGGTTCCTTCATTAAGAAACTTGTGTCGAGTAGACTTGTTCCAGAGTCTAGTCCGGGTGTTGAGTCTGATACTTCACTTTGTTCTAGTTGTCAACTATGCAAGAGTCATGTTCTTCCTTTAAATTCAATAAATCAAAGAGCTTCAGTACCTTTTGAAATTGTGTATTCTGATGTTTGGGGTCCTGCCCCACAATCTTCTTTATCTGGTAGTCGCTATTACGCAACCTTTATTGATAGTTACTCCAGATATACTTGGATTTATTTTATGAAACATAAATCTGAAGTGTTCAAACTCTTTTGTTCATTTTTCGCTTTAGTCTGTAATCAATTCTCGTCTAAGATTCAGCATTTTCAATGTGATGGAGGAGGTGAGTATCTATCAAAGGAATTTACTGAATTTCTCCAAGATAATGGAATAAGTCATCGTATATCTTGCCCACATACACCACAACAAAATGGTGTGGCGGAAAGAAAACATCAGCACATTGTGGAAAGTGCCTTGAGTATGTTGCATGACTCTCACGTTCCCGCGAGTTTGTGGACTGAGGCCTTCCACTGAACTGTGTATATCATAAATTGACTACCCATGACATTGCTAGAGAACCAATCCCCTTATTTTGCTCTTTTCGGGATTCAACCCGATTATAATAAATTGCGAGTGTTTGGATGTAAAACCCAGAAAAAAATTTAAATTTTGGACCCGGGTCAGATCCGGATCTGACCCGGATCCGAGCCCTGTAAAGAGGAGGGCTATCGATAGGTCGTAAGGGCTTACCGAGCGGCGCCCGCCCCCTTTGCTGCTTATAAATGGAGCAGGGGGGGAGGGGGGAAGCATCGAATGCTTTCCCCTCCCTGTCACCTCTCCTCTCCCCGACGCCCCTTCCCCCCCCCCCCCCCCCCTCTCGACTCCCCTGATTTCCCTCTTTCTCCGGCTTCCTCTCCTTCTCGCCGTCGCTGCCACCCGTTGTCGCCGACACCAGCAATTTGCCTCCGTCCGGCGCCATCTGCCTCCGCCGGCGACTTCCAGGTGAGTCCCCCTCTCCCTCGTCTTCCTGTTTGCCTGCAAGAGAGGGGGGAGTGAACCCCTCCGCCTGTGGCCTAAGCAGGAGGGGCTGGTGGTTTTTGGCAGGGGAGTTTCGCCCCCCTACCTTGTGTTTTCCGGCAGGGGACGAGCTCCCTACCTCCTGGTGTTTTTCGGCAGGGGCTTTCGCCCCCCTACCTTGTGTTTTCCGGCAGGGGGCGAGCCCCCTGCCTTCTTGTGTTTTCCGACAGGGGTATTCTCATGTTTTCCGGCAGGGGGTGAGCCCCCCTGCCTTGTGTTTTCCGGCAGGGGGCGAGCCCCCTGCCTTCTTGTGTTTTCCGACAGGGGGTTTTACCCCCTGCCTTGTGCTTTTCGGCAGGGGGTGAGCGCCCTGCCTTGTGTTTTCCAGCAAGGGGCGAGCCCCTGCCTTCTTATGTTTCTCGGCAGGGAGCTTCCCCCCCCCCCCCCCTTACCTTGCATTTTCTGGCAAGGGGTGAGGGCCTTGCCTTCCTGTGTTCCTCGGCAGGGGGCTTTGCCCCCTTGCCTTGTGCTTTCCAGCAGGGGCGAAGCTCCCCCTGCTCTTCTATTGCTTCCCGACAGGGGGTTCTGCCCCCTGCCTCCCGTATTTTGCCGGCAGGGGGCGAAGCTCCCCTGCCTCCTTCGGCTTCTCAGCAGGGGGTGAAGCCCCTGCTTTCTTCCTGTTTCGTTTCCAACAGGAGGTTGCGCCCCCCTGCCCTGTTTCCTGTGGAGGTGGGTTTGGCAGGGAGCCTCTGCTCCCTCCCCCTGCCTTGCTGCCTTTGTCCCTCTTGTGCAGGGAGCTGAGCTCCCTGCCTACCCTAGTATTTAGGGTTTGGTACCACTTCAGGTCTTATCGGACCCGTTCCTCGTGGTATAAGGGCACATTAACCTTTTTAGCATTGCAGGTTGCACCACGGAGCCTTCTTGTGCTACGCAGCCCGAGACTGTGATCACTTACGCTCACAAGCGTATAGACCCTCGCAGCTCTTCTAGGTAGGGATTTGCATAAAAAGGAACAGGAACAATGAACTGCTAAAAACAAAGGACTTAACTAATAAATCAAAACATTTACATATAGTATATATGTACGTCTTTTCCTGCACTTTACCTTTCATATACTTTATTTTCCTGCACTTTACTTTCCATTGTCGTCGTGCTATATGTGCCAAGGCTTTCCTTTTAGTGTACCTTTCTTTATTGTCTTACTTCCAGGACGCGGTTTCGCGATCCTGGTCCTGTTTCCTTTCTGCACTTTACTTTTTGTTGTCGTCGCTCTATATGTGCCAAGGCTTCTCTTTTTGCACTTTTCTTTCTTGTCTTCTACTTCCAGGACGCGGTTTCGCGATCCTGGTCCCTGTTGATTTTATTTGTTGTTGCTTCTGCTATTTCATACATATATATATATATATATGTCACTCTTCTTTTTAATGTCGTAGTCTCAACCCTGCCGTAGATTGGCAAGGTTCGACAGCAGAGCTTAGCCTAGCGTAAGAGCGCAAGTATCAACGTTCGAACTCTGCAGTGAGTTACGAAATGAGATACTGGTTTTCCTAACTCGAGACAAGAGCCTCGTTGCACGAAGGGCTGCTGTTTCCTGAGTCTTGGGCAAACATTTGGTTTTTGGTAGTATTGCAGCGCTAATATGGTTGGCACGGTGCAATGAGTACTACGAAGCAGATTAGACCTCGATCGTACAATAATACTGATTTAAAATACACCTAAAGGGTCTCAGGTGCCTTCACAGGCAAGATGCTCGTTTGGGTCTAATGGATCAAAGCATGAAGAATGAGGCGGCGGTTAAGAAACCCCTGTCGCGCTCGATTCGACCTAGCTTTGCCAAGAGAGAGGACGAAGAGTACCAACTCCGATGGACAGGCCATTAATGGCTATTTACGGGCAAAAGACTCGGCTTCCCCGGTCATCGGAGGTTAGAGGAAAGGGGTTGCACTAGATAGCCTAATACTTTTGCAGAAGTTGGATGCATCCATGCTGGGCCTTTGGGAGCTTGCACTCTCGACCATCGGTCGTCCCCTTAGGATAGGATTCAGTCAGTCAACCGAGGTATCTTAAAATACATAGCATAATAAACCCTCAGTTTGGTCTCGATTGTTTTGGCTCGTGTGCCATGTACGTATCTGCATGGCCGGTTAACAAGTGATAACTAAATTAAGCATGCTCACCCTTCAGCTGTTGTTTTTGCATACTTGTGGTATTACGTGCTAGCATACTGGTGAGTTCCCTGTGCAGTATATCTTTTCTCATTGTTGTTGTTATGGTATACTTAGTTGCTTTACCTGCTAGTTGTTCTTGTTCTTTTTGCACTCCTACTAGTTTTTCGCGAGACTGGCCCATTTTATGGGCAGGTGACAAGTAGCGGTGACAAGCAGTCAATGGTGCATGCGACGTGGCTCGAAACTATACTTTTCTTTCCAGACTTCTGGTTGTCGTTGCAGGGTTTTGAGTTTTGGGTTTTTGTTTTCACTGGGGGTTGGCCCTCCTGTTGATTTTCCTTGTACAGTGACTTTTTATTAAGAATTTAATACTCTTTTCAGTTGTCTGTTGTCTTTCATCGTGGTCATGTTTGGATTGTCGAGCTAACGTGCCTGGGATTTGCAAAACTTGATTTCCAAAATAGAAAGATATTTTTTTAAGGGTTTTCAGAACAACAGAATTCAAACTTTCAGGGAATTTCCTCAGAAAATTTTACTTGTCAAGTTAAGAAATTTTGGGCTGTTACAATAGTTGTATATGTTACGTCCATATTGATAGCTCTCAACGAAATAAGTTTCAGGACAAGGCATGTGTGTGTAAGTTTGTGGGATATGCTGACCAATACAAAGGGTATTGATGCTATGACCCTATCACTCACTGCATCAGAGTCTCACGAATTGTTGTGTTTGATGAAACCATTATTCAGGACTCAGGAAGTGTAGATGGACACAACGAGGCCGTTGAGTGGTATCAGTCGTGGCTTGCCACTGAGTTGCTTAACCAGATAGAGACGTATGATGCTTCCCCGCGTCACACGTCATCTGTTGAACTGAGTGAGACCGTCATTGAACCTCAGATGGAAGAATTGAGAAATGTGCAGGTTCCTAGCATGTCTACTTCAGATGCCGCAAAATTTCAAGGAATTGTCTATGTACGATGAAACAAGAATAATGATCAGTCAATTGATGTGCAGCCCAGACGAACTAGAAGAATTCGACATCCTATTGAGAGATGGGTCAGTTATAACTTCTCTACGGATCTGACAATTCCTGTCAGTTTGTCTGATGCATACATGTCAATCAAGTGCATTGATGCCATGAATGAGGAGATGGAAGCCTTGCATGAATGTGGAACTTGGGAGATTGTCCCTAGTGTAACGCCCCAAAATTTCGAACTTTATAATTTCCTTGAAATAGTTGAAAAATTTCTTTTCTTTACAGGGTTTATTTTTAAAATCAACGGAAACGATTTCTTTAAAAGAAAAAGGACAAGTTTGACAACCTTGGGCACGTTAGCGAGAGAACAAAGATTTACCATGGACGATCTGCAATAATACTTAGGAAACTATTTCTTCTATTTAAAGAGAGTGTCAGGTTTGTACAAAATTTGGATTTCCTTTAGGGAAAACCGTATCAAAAACCAAAATGTTCAGGAGAAGAACTACGAGCAGAAACAATGGATCCTTAAATCATCTCGCAGTCGCGCCATCGCCTGATGCACCTATTCGTCACCTGTACCCATGAAATGGGTTAGTTTTTCGAAAAACTAGTAGGTGAGCACAAAAACAGAAAGAACTAAATTAGGCATAAATAATTTATGCAGCAGGCAGTAACGAGCAAATTAAGTAAATAAACTGGAGAAACAAACTAAGTGCAACAAACTGAAAGGTGAGCATGCTCAATTTAGTTATAACTTGTTAACCGGCCATGCGGGTACATACATGGCACGTGAGTCGAAACAGTCGAGACCAAGTCGAGTGTTCATTATGTTAAGTATTTTAAGATACCTCGGTTGTCTGACTGAATCTTATTCCTATGGAGACGAACGATGGTCGAGAGAATAAGCCCCCAAGGCCTGATAGGGATGCATCCAACTTCTGCAAAAGTGTTAGGCTAACTTATGTAGCCCCTGTCCACCCTAACCTCCGATGACTGGGGAAGATGGGTCTTTTGCTCGAAAAAACCATAAATGGTCTGTCCATCGGAGTTGGTACTCTTCGTCCTCTCTCTTAACGAAGCCAGGTTGAATTGAGCGCGACGGGGTTTCTTAGTCGTTGCCTCATTCTTCATGCTCTGGTCCATTAGACCAAAACGAGCATCTTGCCTATGAAGGCGATCCCATTCTCTTTTTATATGAGTGTTCATCAACATGCACAAAGCACTAATCGAGGTCATAAGACCATCTCATCTAATCGTCCTAGTACTAACATGCCTCGCATGTTCAAGAGTACACTACGAGGAAAGGGATATAGGTCCTTAATAGGAGCCTCGGGAGTGTGTTTCGCAAAAATATAATGTTTTAAAAAGCTATTTTAACATTTTAAATCTTTCGAAACGACCCACAACTTGCCAACATATGGCATGTGATTTTCTCGAATCTGACATCCGATGACGCAGTGTCTGGGTGCTATGCAAGTCACGACACTGGTTTTGGTGAATGGGCTTCGCAAAAGAACCCATCACCCAACAACTTGATCTTGCCCCAAATCAAGGGTTTCCCAAAAAATATCGGGTAAAATAGTGGAATAGGTATTACTCCCGAATACGTTGAGTCGATGGCAAGGCAAAAACGAAAGACAATAATGCAAAAAAGCAAGAGCCTGGGCGCGAAGCGCGACGGCAAACAGAAACAGGAAATGCGAAAGCAAGGACAAGGATCGCGAAACCGCGTCCTTGAATTAAAAGACAGTAAGTAGTAAATACGAAAGCAAACGCCTGGGCGCAAAGCGCGATAGCAACAGAAACAGGAAATGCGAAAGCAAAGGACAAGGATCGTGAAATCGCGTCCTTGAATTAAAAGACAGTAAGTAGTAAATACGAAAGCAAAAGCCTGGGCGCAAAGCGCGACGGCAAACAGAAACAGGAAATGCGGAAGCAAAGGACAAGGATCGCGAAACCGCGTCCTTGAATTTAAAAGCGTACTTATATAGGTATATGTATATAGATATGTAATTAAGTCCTTTCAACCTTTAATTATTTAAGCTTGATTTAGTTATTTAAGTCATTGTGTAACTTCTCCTACCTTGGGGTATTGCGAGGAGGAAGTCGTCTACGAGCGTAGGTGATCGTCGGTTTAGTTCACGGGGCGCGAACGGGCTCCGTTGCGCAACACTGCAAAAATATGACTTTTAGAAGGCATAAAAACGAGCAAAGGTAGAGAGGAGACTCGGCTTCTCCTACCTCGAATGGAAGGGGGGCTTCCCACCCCCTTCTGTTGGCATGTCGGAAGGCAAAACGAGAGAGAGACGGGGTCGCAGGGGCCAAATGCACACCTGCGGCCCTCGGAAGATAAGGCAGGGGCCAAATGGCCCAGGAAATGGGACAGGGGCCAGAGGCCCCTGTCAGTTGGAGAGGGGCAGGGGCCATCAGCCCCTGCTGGGTCTCCAAAAAGAAAAGGGCAAGGGCCTTAGGAGGCCCTTGCTGGAATTTAAAGAAAGGAGGGGCAGGGGCCGATAGCCCCTGCCAAGGAAACGAGTAGGGAGAGGGAGCGCAGGGGCCAAAGGCCCCCCTGCGGCTTAACAGGAGAGGAGGCAGGGGCCAATGGCCCCTGTCGAGCCTTTGCTCGACAGAAAAAAGAGACAGGGGCCAAAGGCCCCTGTCGGTCAAGAGAGGGGCAGGGGCCATTGGCCCGTGCTGGGTTTCCGAGAAATGAGGCAGGAGCCTTCGGCTCCTGCCTCCTTTCTTAAGGAGAAGGGTAGAGGCCATCGGCCCCTACACGAAAGAGAAGGGCAGGGGCCATGGCCCCTGCCGGAATGATAAAAAGGGGCAGAGGGCGGAGCCCCCTGCCTGCTAAAAAGATGAAGGCAAGGGGGGCGGAGCCCCTTGCCTGACGGGAAAGGGGAAGAGGAAGAAAAGAGGGGGGTTTACCTGAGCTGCCGAGGGAAAGGAGGTCGTCGGGGAGTGGCTGCCGTGAAGGGGCGTTGGCCGGCGTCGGCAATGAGAGAGAGACGAGAGACGAGAGATGAGAGATGGAGTCGCGGGGAGAGAGAGCAGAGACAGGGGGGAGAGACGAGAGATGAGAGAGAGAGTCGGGGGGTCGGGGGAGGCTCGTAAGACATCCCCTCTCCCCTCTCGCCTTTTTATAAGGAGGGGGCGCACACAGGGCCCGCCCCCTGTGTCGTCGGAGATCCCCCTCCCCCCCTCTGTGGGCTGCCAGCCCCTCTGAAAAGGGTTTTCGAGGGGCTGGGCACGGGTTGGATCCGGTTAGAAAGTGAATTTAATCACTTCCAGCATGTACTTTATAAATATTTCACATTAGGCCATATAGTGAGGCCTGTGAGTAAGCATCTACAATAAGACAATGCATGTGTGATTCTATATGAGATTTTGGTAATGGATGTCTTATTGCATAGATGTTCATGAGCATAGAACAATGTCATGTTCAAATTCATAATGCGATGTGATGATTGATAGATGTTATTCCTAGATATTATTATTAGAATCAGTGTTATCAAAAACGCACCTTGAGGCGCAAAAGGCGCCCCTCGCCTTGAGGTGCAGCCCTCTATGCCTCAAGGCGCAAGGCTGAGGTGCAAAAAAAAAATTCTTTTTACAAGACTTCCGAGAAGTAGTCAAAAAGAATTTTGTAGGTTAATCTCATATTTTTTCCAGTTATTTCAGTTATGTAATCAGTTTTTTAGTATATTACTATATTTTAACTTTTGTTGGTTAATCTCGTATATTTTTAAGTTATTTCAATCATGTAGTTAGTTTCTTAATATATTTTAACTTTTGTTGGTTAATCTCATATATTTTCCAGTTATGTAATCAGTTTTTTAGTTACTTTTACATGTTAATCTCATAATTTTTAGAATAATCTCATATATTTTAACTTTTGTACGTTAATCTCATATATTTTCAGTTATGTAATCAGTTTCTTAGTATATTTTAACTTTTGTTGGTTAATCTCATATATTTTCCAGTTATGTAATCAGTTTTTTAGTTACTTTTACATGTTAATCTCATATTTTTTAGAATAATCTCATATATTTTAACTTTTGTTGGTTAATCTCATATATTTTCCAGTTATGTAAACGGTTTCTTAGTATATTTTTTCTTTTATTTGTTAATCTCATATATTTTCCAGTTATGTAATAATTTTTTTAGCTACTTTTATATGTTAATCTCATATTTTTTAGAATAATCTCATATATTTTAACTTTTGTAGGTTAATCTCATATATTTTCCAGTTATTTCAGTTATGTAATAAGTTTCTTAGTATATTTTAACTTTTTTTGGTTAATCTCATATATTTTCCAATTATATAATCAGTTTTTAGTTACTTTTATATTTTAATCTCATTTTTTAGTACTTATTTGAGATTTTGTATTTCTTATTGGTTGTTATTTTATCAATAAAGCATTTCTTTATTTATTTGTATTTTTAGATATTTTTTATAATTTTTTTTAAGTTTTCAAAAAAAATTTGAGGCTTACGCTTTATGCCTCGCCTCGGTTTTTGGTGGAGTGCCTCGCTACGCCTCAACGCTTTTCACAACACCGGTTAGAATTGAAAATAGATTTCATATTTTTTTCCTGTAAAATTTAATTGTATAATTAGTTTGCTTTTATTTGATTTTTAAAATTTTTAATGAATTATTTGATTTTTTAAATTTTTCTGAGAATTTTTTGGTAAAAACTTGAGAAAATAAAAAGAACTTTGAAAATATCAAGAGAAATTCACAGCTAAGAAATTGCTGTTTTAAACTTTTGTCACTATGATCAACACTAACAAAAGCAATTGGTTGGAAAGCTTATATTTGAATAACTTGTATTTGACTTGCCTATATTTTATATGCTTTATTTGAAATTTTAGAAATGACATCTATTATCAAATTGTTAACATATATAAATATATAGATATAATTTTATTTTTAGAAAAAAAAAATCAAAGAGAGAGTAGAAGAGCTGCAATGACACCATCACTCAAACAACATGGATAAATGGGATGAATGGGCACAAAAGGAGCTTGGGGTGATGAAGGATGACATACATTTGAGGTAGTTGGAAGTTAAAATGGAAGCAAAAGTCGGTCAAAAAAAAAACAATGACTATGCACGACCAGAGTTGAACTCTTGAATTATAAGAAGGGAGTGGAAGGCAAGTCAGAAGATCCTTCATTTTAGTACCATTCTTGTTGTGAATGGTGAAAATTAAAAACTGAATAGAGAATCTGGCATTGCAAACTGATCACTACATGATTTTCTCTTTTTTGTTTAATGGGTTGTACAACCATAACACTAATTGCACATGGTTATTGAACCCAGTACTTGATGTGGCAATCACATTCCATTTATCTTCAGTTATCTACAGTTCCATACATGGTTCAGCATGGTTCTTATTATGACAAATATGTTGTCTCTATTGTTGAGGTCCCATACTTTTTGCTAGTTGTTACATATCATTATCATGTTCACTAATTATTCATGTTCTATCTTATTCTATATGAAGGCATCAAGAACTGCTTAGTTTTGAATTCAGATGTGTTATTTTCTTTCCAACATCTTAAAAGATAGAATTCGATGTTTTTCCTTTTCTTGCTCTTAAGACCTTTTAGTACATCTGACAAATTACTTTTTACAACAGTGGGATAACAGCATCATAAAGAATAGCTATGCAAAAGTCATTGTTTAAGAAAAAACCAACAACATTAATGCTGCCAATCAACCTATCTCTACCCACGAGTTTCTTTCCTGACTTATATTGAATTCCAGGACTCAAACTAGCATACCAGCTCTGCATGAAATATAACTAAAAAAAGGCATATTTCATATGCAAGCAAAAATGATCATTGTAGAATGGAAGAATCCAAATATGGTGTAAAACAACAATTTGCAAAGTGAATGAAAGAACCACAAAGTAACCATAAGAGCAGCTCTAACAATTGCACTAATGTACAATAGTAAAGTCAGCAACATAGCAAATAGCCTCCCCCAAATTACATTTCAACGCATTAAGATTAACATACGAAAGTAGAATCATTTTTTAACCATTATAAATTACATTTTAAGTAGGATAAGAAGGAATTTCGAAAGGTACAGATATCTATAGTTAGGATGAAATAACCATAAGAGTAACATCAAGTTATCTATAATTATTAGAATGAAATCTGTGTGAAATCAAGGCCAAGTTTAAGTTACTGTACACACAAGAATTGACACATGTAACTTATTCCAATTGGATTCATCAAAGGTCTTTAATTGAGTAAAAGTCGCTTACTCAAACCGCCTCCAATCCATGCCCATCACAAGCTTAAATATTGCTTCGCATGTTGCTTCCACAACACCTACAGCCTTCATTGCTTTACTACAACTTCTCGGCTGCAAATCACAAGTTCAACATTGATATAGCACTTGTACAAGTAAAAAGTTTAAGCTCAAATGCCAAAATTACACTCAACAAGTAGATACAAGTTATGAACATACAAGATAATCAAGTTCAATAAGCTCCTCAAAAATCCGAAGTCCTGCATATTGCACAAACTTAAATTACTTCATGAAGCCTAAACTAACACAAATCTATTTTACAATAAACTAAAACAAGATTGATCACTATTTAATATGTTTAGTGAAGACAGCAACAAAAAGCTTGAAGAACTCATTACCATTTTGACACCGGATTAAACGCCAATGCTTCCTTGAGAAAACTTGGTCATTATTATTGGGATTTGGTGTGTCAACCTCACGAGTCCAGTCTAGAATTGAATCAGGAGGTCCTTTGAAGATGACACCAAAATAGAGGAAATTGAATCATCTCCAGTCAACAAACTCATTAAGTAAATACTAGAAACTATTGATGACCACTGACTGACCATTTCCTATTGTAGTTCTTCTGACCAAACTTCGATGATTTTCCTCCTCATCCTCCAGAGCACTACACCTATGGAAAACATAGAGAATTGAATTACCAAAAGTATTTCAGACTGAATGAACCTTTTGCAAATCACACTGCTAAGAATAATGAAAATCTGCGAAAAACATTATGTAAGAAAGCACTATGAAGGAGAAAGCATGCTGTAAGATCTATTTTTTGCTAAAAAAAACTTTGAAATTGATTCAGTAAAATTAACTGCTAAGCAATTAACAAATGGATGTGATTATGTCAAAGTGAAAGGGTCATAACACATATTGTGGTATCACAAGAATATCAGCCAGGTGTTTCTACAGAGATTTAAAAAATTTAGCTTCCCTTAAGAGAATCTGCACAAGTTTTAAAGTAAAGATAAATATAGAGTTAAAATTATATTCCTTAAAGAAAGTTTTTTTCTATTTACCTTCACAAGTAGTACATGAATACAAATATGAGCACGTGTGTATATGGCCCATAGTCACAGTGGCAGATCCAGGAATCTAAACTAGGGTGGGCACAAATGCACAGTGAAAAGGAGAAAAAAAAAACACAAATAACATAAAACCTAATTAAATATTCATGCTATAAAAAAAAACCTAAATCCTAACAAACCACATTTATATATAATAATTAAAAAAATGAAACTCCTAAAATTTTAAGTTTATAACTAAAATCAAACATATGAAATCAAGTTCAAAGTTGATTGAAAAAAATACATAAACACCTAAACGCAAATTGGAAAAATCATAAAATTTAAGAATAATCACTTTTATTTGGGTTTTTACTTGTGTTCCATTTTGATTGCCATTCAATTCTTATATCTTTTTTTATTTCTCGCTTCCCGCTTCATATACATTTTAAAATGCATCGCTTCTTGTTTCTGCTTCTCGTATCGTTTTCTGCTTCTGCTTCCTAATCTGGCAACCATGTCTTAAACAAATATCATTCACATACATATGCTACTTAAAAAAAAATTTATAAGTTTCTAACTATAATTAAGCACGTAGAATCATGCTTAATGTTGATTAAAAATAAAAATACTAAAATACCTAATTAAATATTCACCTTATTTAAAAAACCAAAATCAAACACCTAAATGCTAATTGAAAAAAAAGCAAAAACACTTAAAACCAAATTAATTATTCATGCTATTTAAAAAAGCTAAATATTGTAATGAAATAAGAGGAAGAAACCAAGAATGCTAAAGCATTCACTATGTCCCACACGGACAAATGCAACAAGCACAAGAGAGAAAATCCACTAAGGGATATACAAAGGGCCTTATAAAAAGGCTACACACATGAAAAATAATATCACTATTATTGAAGAGGAGCTCTCAAGAGCAATACAACATACATGGGGGGTTCCCCCTATTTATAAGAAGAGGAGACCAAAGGGGCTCCCAATAGAGTCGTTGGGAGCCCCCAACGGTCACATATGTGACCGTTGGGGGCCCCAACGACTCCATTGTGGGGCCCCTTTTCGGTATCCAAAAAATACAAAAATAAAAAGAAAAAGAAAAATAAAAAATAGTGAAATACGAGAAACAAAATAAGTACCCCTATGGGGTACTTTGTGAAATGACCATAATACCCCTATCGGGTATTATGGTATTATTACATATGTTTTAACACCCCCCCTCAAACTTTACGGGGGAATGACCGAAAGTTTGCCAAGGAGGAACAAGAAGCGAGGAGCAGGCAGGGCTTTGGTGAAGAAATCAGCAAGTTGATATTCTGAAGTGACATATGGCAGTGTTACTGTCCCACGAAGATATTCATCACGTACATAATGACAATCCATTTCAATATGTTTCGTCCTCTCATGGAAAGTGTGGTTGCTGGCAATGTAGATAGCACTTTTGTTGTCGCAACAAAGCTTCGAAGCCCCGGTAATTTCGACTCCCATATCTTGAAGAAGACTTCGAAGCCACACCAGCTCCATTGTAGTGGTTGCCATAGCCCTGTATTCTGCTTCAGTAGAAGACAATGAGACTTTCTGCTGTTTCTTGCACCTCCAAGCAATTAGCGAATCTCCTAGGAATACACAAAAGCCAGTAGTTGAGATTCGATCATTTGGGTTTCCTCCCCAGTCAGCATCAGTATAAGTTAGTAAATCTAAGGAAGAGATTGAGGATAGGAATAGCCCTTTAGTCAAAGTATTTTTAATATATCGAATGATCCGGAGCACAGCACTCATATGCACAGATGTAGGAGCATGCTGAAATTGGCTTGAAGAGTGCACAGCATGAGCAATATCGGGCCTGGTGATAGTCAGATAGGTGAGGGAGCCTATGAGTTGCCTGTAGGGCGTAGGATCGTCCAGCAGAACTCCATCCTCCAGTCGTAGTTTAGCATTGATAACCTCGGGAGTCTCCACCTTTTTATCATCTGAAATCCCAGATTTGGAACATATGTCTGCAGCAAGCTTCATCTGTGACAGTATATACCCTCGAGGAGAGTATGCAACTTCTATGCCAAGAAAGTACCTGAGAAAACCCATATCAGACATATCAAAATTATGTTTTAACATATTTTTAACTTTAAGAATACCGCTTTCATCATTGCCAGTGATGATCATATCATCAACATAAAGCAGAAGGATGATGATACTATTACCTTCATTTTTAACAAAAAGAGCAGTGTCAGTATAACATGAGCGAAATCCCAATTGTAACATGATAGCACTAAATCTATCATACCAAGCCTTAGGGGCTTGTTTAAGACCATATAAGGCTTTTAATAACCGAAGGGTTTGACCTTGGTTAACACTGATTCCCGGCGGAGGATCCATATATACTTCTTCATTCAACTGACCATTAAGAAAGGCATTTTTAACATCTAATTGGAATATAGGCCATTTCTTAGATGATGCTACCGCAATTAAAGTTCTAACGCTTGTCATGCGAGCCACGGGAGCAAAAGTCTCCTCATAATCAATGCCATATTCTTGTGAGTATCCCTTAGCAACTAATCTAGCTTTATAGCGCTCTAGGGAACCATCACTTTTTGTTTTGACTTTGTAGACCCATCGACATCCTATAGCTTTCTTATTTGGAGGAAGGTGAACTATTTCCCAAGTTTTAGCTTTATTTAAAGCATCTAGTTCAACTTTCATTGCTTCAACCCAATGAGGTATACTTTTTGCTTGATTATAATGGGAGGGTTCATAGTAAGAATGCAAGGCTATTAGACAAGCTCTATATTTAGGTGAAAGAGTTTCATATGAGACAAACCTATTAGGTGGAATTGATTCTCTAGAAGAACGCCTAAGGGAGGTTTCTTCTAGGGGTTCATTAAGCCGCAAGAATTTTTCTAAAGCACTAATAGGTTGGGCTTCCTCACGCCGAGTGTATACTTGGAGATTGTCACCATTAGTTGGTGATACATCATCATCATGAGAATCATGAGTATTTTCTAAAATTTCCGGATGACTCAAAGAGTCATCATTTGAATCTTCTAAAAGATCATTGATAAACATATAATCAATTTCATTTGATTTTTCCAATATGTCAAATCCATTTTCATCTTCTAAAAAGGTTACATCTTTGGAGACAAATAACTTATTGTTTTTATGATCAAAGCATCTATAGCCTTTTTTATTTTCACCATATCCTAAAAATACACATTCTATTGCTTTAGGTGACAATTTATCTCTTTTATGTAAAAGAACAAAGCATTTACACCCAAAAATCCGAAGACGATTGTAGTCGGGTGTCATATTAAAAAGTTTTTCATAAGGAGAGATATTATTCAATTTTGAAGATGGCATCCTATTGATTAAATAGGTGGAGGTTAACACGGCTTCGGCCCAAAAATTTTTAGGAATATTTTTAGAAATGAGTAAGGATCTAGTGGTTTCCAAAATATGCCTATGTTTTCTTTCCGCTAGACCGTTTTGTTGAGGAGTTCTTGGGCAAGATTTTTTATGACAAATGCCATGTTGTTTTAGATATGCTTGAAAATCATTTGATAAGTATTCTCCACCCGAATCGGATCTAAGAATGGATATTTGACTTTGAAATTGATTTTGAATTTTTGCATGGAATTCTTTAAAGAAGTTAAAAACTTCCGATTTAAAGTTAAGAAAATAAATCCATACATATCTAGTATAATCATCAATAAAAGTAACATAATATGAATAACCACCTTTAGATAGAACCGGAGATGGCCCCCAAACATCGGAATGCACCAATTCAAAAGGTCTTGTTGTCACAAAGGATCTAATAGGAAAAGGAGTAGACTTCATTTTGCCAAAAATGCAATCTTTGCAATTGATATCTTTTTCTTTACAAAACTTGTGTCCAAAAGGAAAAAGATACATTTTAGAGTAACTTGGATGTCCAAGCCTTTTATTTCAAGTTTCAATATTTTTGTCTTGGACATAAGTACAAAATGAGGTATTTGGAAGCATTAAATTATCCATAAAATAAAGGTCTCCCTTCCTATGGCCTTGCCCAATCCGCTTCCCGGACCGGAGATCCTGCACAAAGCACCCTTGGGATGAGAAAGATATTTCACATCCATGGTCGGCTATTTGAGAAACGGAAAAGAGGTTAAGATTTAATTTTGGAACTATTCTAACTTTTGGAACAAGGAAATTTTGAACATTTTTAGAATCAAGAGTTCCAACACCATTTATTTTGAGAAAAGTTCCATCGGCCGTAGAGACACAAGACATTTTTGAATTGGTGTGCACATTGGTTAATGCATTTTCATGAGGGGTCATGTGAAAAGAAGCTCCGGAATCTAAAATCCAAGAGTACGTACCGGGAGGTGATGATGAGGCAATGGCGGCACCGGAGGTGGAAGAAGTGACCTTTAAGATTTGTTGAAGAGCCAAGGAGATTTGTCCAAGAGTGTCTTTGAGATCCCCGTTCTTGCCGTCATCTTCTTTGGTGGTGGATTCTTCAACGGAAGCCACCTTTGGCTTGAATGCCCCATTTAGCTTTGGGCAAACGGGTTTAATATGTCCCGGCTCATAACAATGGTGACATATAATCATTTTTCTTCCACCACTCCCTTGCTTACCAAAATGAGGTGGTTTGTATGTTTTAACATGATTGCCGGGTTTAGATACGGCAAGAACTTCCTCTATGCTTTTACCCATGCTATGCCTAGTCTCTTCTTGAGTAATCTCGGCAATAGCTTCTTCTAAGGGAGGAAACGTGGATCTATGGAGAAGTGAGGATCTCACTTGTTCAAATTCGGGACGAAGCCCAAATAAAAATTGAAACAATCTATCTTGTTCCATTTGTTTTTGTCTTAGAACCACATCCTCCATAGATACTCATTTAGGCTCTAAAAGAGCCAATTCATCCCACAAAAGATTTAGAGCACTATAGTAATCTTGTATGCTCATGTCGCCTTGTTTTGTGGTTCTTACTTTTTCTTGCAAGAAATAAGCTCTTGCAAGATCCTTTTGGGTAAACATACCCTTCATAAAAAACCAAGCTTCATTTGCCCGGCGGAATTTTGCAATATTTGCACATACCTTAAGTTCGACATTATTCATAAACCATGCAAGGATTTTTGCATGGTTGCTCTCCCAATCTTCCATTTGATGATTATAATCTTCAATGGCCTTGAGACGAGCATCGCCTTCAAGTGCTTTCTCTTGATCTCCTTCCATCTTTGTGAGCTTAAGTTGGGGTTCCGGAACGGTTCCCATTACATAACCCCAAAGCTTCTTGCCTTTGAGATTATTCTCCATTGCGGATGCCCACATCATGTAATTTTTTCCATTGAGTTTGAATGATAGATCGATCTTGACTTCCATTGCTACACAAGGAAGATGTGAGAAAGAAAGGAAGTAGAGAGAGACAAGATTTTACCTTTAGAAGATCTTATGGCTCTGATACCATGTAATGAAATAAGCGGAAGAAACCAAGAATGCTAAAGCATTCACTATGTCCCACACGGACAAATGCAACAAGCACAAGAGAGAAAATCCACTAAGGGATATACAAAGGGCCTTATAAAAAGGCTACACACATGAAAAATAATATCACTATTATTGAAGAGGAGCTCTCAAGAGCAATACAACATACATGGGGGGTTCCCCCTATTTATAAGAAGAGGAGACCAAAGGGGCTCCCAATAGAGTCGTTGGGAGCCCCCAACGGTCACATATGTGACCGTTGGGGGCCCCAACGACTCCATTGTGGGGCCCCTTTTCGGTATCCAAAAAATACAAAAATAAAAATAAAAAGAAAAATAAAAAATAGTGAAATACGAGAAACAAAATAAGTACCCCTATGGGGTACTTTGTGAAATGACCATAATACCCCTATCGGGTATTATGGTATTATTACATATGTTTTAACAAATATAAAACATAAATCGTACCAAACATCATTTATATATATAATAATTAAAAAACTTTAAAATTCTAAATTTGTAACTAAAATCAAGTATGTGGAATCAAGTTTAATGTTGATTGATATGAAAAAACACAAAAATACCTAAGTGCTAATTCAAAGAAAAAAAAGCACAAAATCCCCTAAAATGTAATAAAGCATTCATGGTTCAAGTTTAAATCCTAAACAAACACCATATATATATATATATATATATATATATATATATATATATATATACTAATTGAAAAAGAACCCTAAAATATCAAGCATGGGATCAAGTTTAATGTTGATTGAAATGAAAAAACACAAAAATACCTAAATGCTAATTTGAAAAAAAAAACACAAAAAAACCTAAAACCCTAAAACCTAAGAAAATATTCATGGCTCATGCTTTTTAAAAATTAAAACTAAATCAAAAACCTAAATCCTAAACAAACATCATTCAAATATATATATGCTATCTAAAAAAAAAAACTATTTTTTTTGTTTCTAACTAAAATCAAGTATGTGGAATCATCAATCATATGTAATGTTGATTGAAAATAAAAACACAGAAACTAATGTTGCATTCTTCTCATTTATAAAAACAAAATAAAAAACCTAATTTCTAATTGGAAAAAAACCTAAAAAACCCTAGAGTCCTAGAGCATTTACTTGCTTATGTCTGCTTTGTTCTCCAGGATGCAAACCCTGGTCCTCCTTTACGTTCTTGCACTTTACTTCTTGCATTTACTTGTTGCCCAGCGCTTTAAGCGTCGTGGCCTCGCTATTTGCTTTAATCTTCGTACTTTACTTTCTTGTACTGTCGTGCTTGCGCTTGCACTTGCCTTTTGCTTGTGTTCGTCCTTACCTTGTGTTTGCCCTTCGTGCATGTATTCTTATCTCTGTTGTATGCTTCCTTACTTGTTTACGCTTATCGTCGAATCGAGGTGCAATCCCATACCTCATGAGTCATCCTTTACACTTGCGTAGTTAGTATAGGATCTCATACCTCACGAGTTGCTTACGTAGTTGCCTGCTTGTGCGTTACGATGATCGAGGTATGATCTCATACCTCGTGTGTAGCTCTATCGTTATACCCTCGCGGTGCAGCTTCGCCCATCGAGTCTTGCCCCTTGATTTGCCATTGTATTGGTATGTGCACGGGTTTGTCCTTTATCAACTTGCACTCCCTGAGTGCAGCTTCGAGTGTATAGTGTATATCGTTTCACTTGTCTTATAAGCCACGACACACACTTATGCACTTCGGTTCTCCAAAGACATCGTCCTAGGTGCAAACCTATTTTCAAGATGTATAGCTTCGTAAAGCAGAGATAGCGACCGGATCTCCCAAATCGATGTATTTGGGATATGTGTGTTACGACCTTAGTTCACCTATCCGATACGACACAAATAACCTTGTTAAGAAGTCTGTGCATGAGTAGGGCGGAGATCCTAGCGAGGTACTTGCGCCATCGCTAGATCGGCGTTACATCGCCTCTGATGCGAGACCCAGTTTCTAGGCTTTCTGGTTCAACCAAGATTGTAGTGCCTTCCCTCCTTCGTGAAGGTATTGTTGGATCTCTTACGAGGGATCCATGTTCCTCCTCTTATAGTTGTACCCTTAGTCACGTACGATATGTTTGGACTACGAAGAGCATGACGAAAGGTCTATAGTAACATCTAAGCGTGTATGAACACATTAAGCTAATCTTGTTACGTTGATTTCGCCTAATAGGCAGATTGCTTGCGATTGTCTAAAGGACCCGAGCACGATCAATTGGAACTGGAATGAGTTCACTGCGGGCTTCTGTAAAGCAGAAGTGTTGGGATTTCCTGCGAGAGATCAATGCCCCTCTCATCGTGGTTGTACTTTTGTACAGGTATGTTGCGTACTACGATGAGTAGGATGAGAGGCCTATGTCTGCCTTGAACATATAATGGCATGTGTTTGAGATCACAAGAGTGATGTTTCTACCCTCACTATGGATTGACCCCTTTCATCGTGGTTGTGCATTTGAATAGGTATGTTGTGTACTGCGGTGAGTAGGATGAGAAGTGTGGTTGCCTCGAACGCGCAATAGCGCATATAACTCACATAAATAATAATCATGCGCCTTCACAAGCAGGATGCTCGATTGGGTTGAAAGACCAGATCATGTAGAATGGGACGGCAGTTAAGAAACCCTCCGTCGTGCTCAGTCGGGACAGTTCATCAAGAGAGAGGATGGATGGTACAAAACTCCGATGCAGTCATTAATGGCAATCTCGGGTAAAGATCTGACCTTCCCCAGTCATCGGGGGTTAGGGGAAATCCTTTAGGCCACTTCTGCAGAAGTTCGGATGCGCATCCATTGGGCCTTTGTTTGCCTTTGGGGATTTACTCTCTTGGTCACTGGCCGTCCCCTTAGGAAGTGGACTCAGTCAGTCATTGGGGGTATAATAAAATACATAGCATAATGGACCCCCGAAACGATCTCGGTTGTTTCTACGTTTTGCCTTGTGCGTACCCACAACGGCCTTCTCAGTAATGAGACAAGATATAACTTATACACATGATCATGGGATATGCATGTTGTGACGTGCATTGCTTGCTTGCTTGTTAGCTCGGTAGTTCGGTATGCTACTCGTTGAGCTAGGTACGCCTGTCGAAGCATTACCCTTGTTGGTTAAACTGCTTGCGCAGTTCTGCTAAGTAATGACTAGCTTCTCATACTAGTCAATTACTTATTATACTAGCATTATGCTAGTTGTTGCATATTGTGATATAACTGCTACATGATTGCTTATCATAGCTACTTGTCGATAGACTGAGTCATCTCAATGGTACTTGTATGTTTTGCGAACATCATTATGAATGTTCGTCTTATTCAATTGTTTTGCTTGACTGGTGGATAGAGTTAGTTACTCTTCACCTATTATATTTGTAGGATTGCTATAGTTGTTTGTTTAGCACCCTGATCTTTCCTGCTCTTGTGTGTAGCTGTTTGCTTTACTAGAGCTTTGCTTACTCCACAGCACATTTGGTTAGATCTGCTAGTCTTGCTTGTTCCTGCTTGAGCTAGTGGTTATCTTGATTATTGCAGCCTTTGCTCTTTCTTGTCATTTGCACCCCTACTACTCTGTTGTGGGACTGACCCATTTCATGGGCAGATGGTGAACAGGATAGACAGCTTGCGATGGCACGATGACGCGATGCATTCGAGGCAATGCCCTTTCCTGACGTTACGCTCCTGGGGACTCTTTTGATAGATGTGGTATAAGGTTTCCTTGAAAGAATCTCTTTTGATTAGAACTCTGGATTTCTAAAACTATATTACCAAAATATGGTTCTTCTTTTCATTTCAATAAAATATATATTTGAATTGCAAATCGGTTTATAAGGGGAAGTCTGCTTTTGTGTTGTAATGCGCCCAAGGTCTAGAGACTTGCTGTTTTGAACCCGATCTTCCGCTGAACTTCTGTTTTAAACTCTGATAAATAATTGATTTCAAAGCTTTCAACCTTTTTTATAAAAGGTTTCAAGTCCACGATTTTGGGGCGTTATAGTCAGACAAGAACATCTCTCTTTCTCTCTTTATATATATATGAGAAAATAAAAGGTGGTTTTGTACCATGATACCATACGGTGGTAGACACTTTTGTTTGTTTGGATCTAGCCACCAAATGGTAGATCTAACCATATGGATGTGTTTAGCACAGTTTATGTCCTCTGTTAGAAGGTTTTAGCATGTCTAATACGTCACAAGATCCTATTTTTGCGACAGTGAAAATCAACAACTCACAATTCATGAAAATAAGGGTGGTCCAGAAATTGTATAAAACACCATATTTCGGTCAACTTTTTAACACATGAAAATAGTAAATACAACTTGTTAAACATGATCCAACGGTTAGATTTTGCTTTTGGAGCTCAGATCTATGTAAATCAAGTGTGTACCACCATAATCTATGGTGGTACAATACCACACACACATTATATATAATATAATATATAAAATCCTGTCATAGGAACACACCATTTTGGTGGCATGTCCCCCATTACACTAGCAGCCACACTCGAACACGTGGACACAAACACTGACATGTATGGCTAATATGTTAATATTATTTTATGATTTTTAAAAAAAAAATTAAGTATTATTTTAATAAAAAACAAATTTTAATATTAAAATGACAAAAAAATAGTTTTTTAATCATTAAAAATTCAAAATTTTATTGTCCTCGTGCCCTGCTTTTCAAAAAAAATTGAACTTGCACATTGAATCTGCATCACGCATCTTCGTGTCCACGTGTCATTTTCATGTTGTGCTTTCTCTAAATCGGTAGTCATCATTTTCAGATTTTGACAATAATTTAATTCTTACATTAAAAATTCATGAAATTTAAGAATAGTCATTTTGTTTTAGTTTTTATCCACGTTCCATTTTGATTCCGATTCAATTCTCATACTGCTTTCCTTTGTATTTATTGTTTCTCGCTTCCTACAAATTTTAAAATGTCTTGCTTCTAGCTTTTGCTTCCCGTATCATTTCCTACTTCTACTTCCTAGTCTGGCAACCTTGGTACAAACCGTCCCGACTACTTTCAAATATCGATTTTAAAAGTGTTTTTTGGCAAATAAGACTGTATGGATGCATCTCTATGGTCAAAAACCTCTTGTAGAAAATTTTCAGATGTGTACATAGGATTTTATAATGTGCTGAAAATCAACGGATTGAAATTTTTGAAGTTTTCTAGGTCATAAAAATTAAATATATGCATCAAAAGTAATAAGAGTCAGTTCTTAGGTTTGGATCATAAAGATCGCATCCGTGTGGTCAGATTTGCCAAAAAATGCTATTAAATATGATTTTTAAAAGTGGCTTGGACGATTTGTACTTTCCTTTGGTTGGACAGTCCCCCTTCCCTATATATATATATATATATATAAAGAGAGAGAGAGAGAAATGGGTAGGTGTGAAATTGATAAGTGCTAAATGGGTTTTTCTGCCCTTCCGATGTTTTTTTCACAGTTCCTACCCCATAAATGTGTTGGGCATGGTTGATTTACGAGGAATCCACACCTAGATCATGTATTTTCAATGAAAAAATGATATTTGGAAGCTCAAAAATTTACAAAGATTTTGGACCATTGATTTTTCGAACCTTATAGAAACCCACCCATGTGTCCGAATCAAACACTTCAACAGCTGATCCCTATAAAATCAAGTACATAGATCACATCTGTACAGTCAGAATTTAAAAATAAAACGAAAAACCGTGAAAAAACTCATTTAGCATGTATCATTTTGCACCTATATATATATATATATGTGTGTGTGTGTGTGTGTGTGTGTGTGTGTGTGTGTGTGCGCGCGCTTCTATGGTGGTACTGTAGTGGTACACACTTTATTTACATAGATCTAATCTCCAAATGTAAAACATGTGCATATGTCGTGTCCCTTTATATACTATTCTTAATCAAAACTGCACAAAAAATGGCATGATCCCTGTCATCTACTACAAAACTATGGCACACAGATATGCCAAGATGACACGGATCATGCCATTTTTGTGCAGTTTTCATTAAGAATGGTATATAAAGGGACACTGACATATGCACAAGTTTTACATTTGGAGATTAGATCTATGTAAATAAAGTGAGGGACACTGACATATGCACAAGTTTTACATTCTGAGATTAGATCTATGTAAATAAAGTGTGTACCACACTTTATTTACATAGATCTAATCTCCAAATGTAAAACTTGTGCATATGTCAGTGTCCCTTTATATACCATTCTTAATGAAAACTGCACAAAAATGGCATGATCCGTGTCATCTTGGCATACCTGTGTGCCATAGTTTCTAGGCTACTTTCATTTTCTAATAACATGGCAAGTTCAGTTTCATGCTGTTCTAGATAATTATATAAGTAAAAGCAATAGCATCACAACCCATTAACACATTTTTGTGATGAAACACAAAATCGCTCAAGGTAGTAAACAAAAAAACTGAACAAACTTATATTTCCAAAATTTTGTATGTAAGTTAATACTTGTATTTGGCCCACATTCCTATTACACTGATAATAACTTGTATTCCATAATCTTAAGATCTCTATCATTGTAGAGAACCACAACAACAGAATTATCTGAAGAACTCTTCCATTGGAGAAAACCCACAATAACAGAAACCACTCCAAAAAGCTTGACCCTTTTAGTATTATAAAATTTCAAGTCTTCAAGAGACCATGCATACCAATTGACTGGACAATTAGTTACTTTAAAATTTTCTATTTGGCTGAATTGGAGTTATTCTATATCTAGGCCATATTAACATAATACAATATAATTAAAGTTAGCAGTTAATAGTAAAAAAGCATCATTCATTTAATCATATATATGGTCAGCCACAGTTGCATTATTACAATGATGATGGTGTCTCATTGGCCGTGATGATGATACTCATATCTCTCTGACTCATGATTATGGGGATAAGCTTGTTAAATTATGTATATATTAATATATATATATATATACATATACTTATATATATATATATACACATTCATATATATATATATAAGTATATATATACATATATGTATATATACATAATTTATTTTTATTTTTCTGTACAACCAAAAACCCGATAGGGGTGTTTTGGTAATTCACCATGTATTTTTTCCTTTTTGTATTTTTCCTTTTTTCTTTCTTTTTCCTTTTTTTCTTTTCCTTTTTTTATTTCTTTTTCTTCTTTTTGTAGGACCATAAAGGGCCCCACCCATCTAGTCGTTGGGGCTCCCAACGACTAGAAGGGAGCCCCCCTTTATGGTCTCCTTTTTAGCCCTCCTCCTCTATAAATAGAGGAGGCTCTCACTTGTAAAGGTATGGGGTTTTCACCCTTCTCTTTCTTTCTTCAATAATATTCAACTTATGACTTTAAGTCATTTTCTACTTTTGTGAGTTTTGTGTGTACACCTTTAGTGTTTGTGTTCTTGGCTCTTGTGGTCACTCTTAAAGAGTGCTTTTGCTCTATTGGTGCTTCCGCCTCTTTTCATTACATGGTATCAGAGCTCGGTTGGTGATTGGGCTTCTCTTTGTTATCTTGGGATGTGTGCCTCTCAAGCTTTTGAAGAAAGGAAGAATTTTTGGTGTCGATGGAACGTGATTCTAAAGTTGAGCTTTCTTTTAAGCTCAATGGGTCCAACTATCTTATGTGGGCCTCCGCTATGGAAAATCATCTAAGAGGTAAGAAACTTTGGGGTTTTGTTATGGAACCACTCCTGAACCCTCTCTTGTTCTCACTAAAATCGAAAATGAGATTGAAAAGGCTTTAGATGGCGATGAGCGCATCAAAGCTATCAATGACCATCAATCCAAAGTTGAGGATTGGAAGAGTAACCATGCCAAAATTTTGGCATGGTTTATAAACAATGTAGACCTTAAAAATTGTGCTAATATTGTCAAATTTAGAAGGGCGCCAATGAGGCACGATTTTTCCTTAAGGGTATGTATAACCAAAAGGATCTTGCTCGACAATTTTTTTGTCAAGAAAAAATCTGTTCCACCAAACAAATGGATATGAGTGTCCGGGACTACTTTAGCTCTCTAACCCCTCTTTGGGATGAACTTGCTCTTCTTGAGCCCAAATGGGTGGCTCCGGAAGATATTGAGTTAAGAAGGGAACAAATTAAAAAAGAGTACTTTTTCCAATTTCTTCATGGTCTTCGACCGGAATTTGAACAAGTTAGGGCATCCCTTCTCCATAGAAGCAAAGCCTTACCCATTGAAGACGCCATTGCCGAAATATGCCAAGAAGAAACTCGACTTGGTCCAAGCGTTAAGAGTGATGAAGTTTTGGCCTACCCGGATCAAATTTAAAAGCATATAGACCTCCTCACTCTAACAAAAATAATGGGCCTAGAAAGGGAGTGATATGTCATTAATGTAATGAATCGGGACACATTAGACCGGTTTGTCCCAAACTTAAGGGAAAAGTAGCCGCGGTTGGAGAAAATTCTCCAAAGAAGAAAGAAGAAAGTGCCAAAGAGGGAGATATCAAATAAACTCTTAATCGTATCTCTGAAGTTCTCCAACATCTTCTCAAGACTTCTTCAACATCCGAAACCGTCATCGCCTATTCTTCATCACCTCCAGGTATGTGGATACTAGACTCCGGTGCTTCTTTTCATATGACATCTCATAAAAACTCTCTTTCAAATGTTTTTTCTGAACCCATATCCTCTTATGTTTCAACGGCCGATGGAACATCTTTGAAAATTGAAAGTATTGGAACACTTGATTTTAAAAATTCTGAAAGCTTTTTCGTTCCTAAAGTAAGAATCGTTCCAAAAATTAATCTAAATCTTTTTTCCGTTTCCCAAATCACCGATCATGGATGCCAAGTCTCTTTCTCACCTAAAGATTGCACCGTGCAGGATCTCCAGTCAGGGAAGCTGATTGGGCAAGGCCATAGAAGGGGTGATCTCTATTTTATAAATTTTTTGACTCTTCCATCTAAGTCATCTTGCAATCTTGTAAAAGACAAAAGTATTAGAATTTGGCATGAGAGACTTGGTCATCCAAATTTTGTAAAAATGTCTTTTTTTCCTTTTTTGAACAATACTTGTAAAGACAATCACATGACTTGTAAAGATTGCATTTTTGGGAAATCTAAAGCTACTCCGTTTCCTCAAAGAAGTTACTTTACCACTCGGCCATTTGAACTTGTTCATTCCGATGTGTGGGGACCCTCTCCAATCTTGTCTAAAGGAGGATTTTCGTACTATGTGGTCTTTATTGATGACTTCACTCGATTTACATGGATTTACTTCCTAAGTCGCAAATCCAAAGTTTTCTCCTTCTTTAAAGAATTTCATGCGATGGTTAAAAAACAATTTTTGGGAAACCTATCTATTCTTAGGTCCGATTCGGGAGGCGAATATATGTCAAATGATTTTCAAAGCTATTTAAAAGAAAATGGAATTTGTCATCAACGTTCTTGTCCCAACACTCCGCAACAAAATGGTCTTGCGGAAAGAAAGCATAGACACATAATAGAAACCACAAGAACACTATTAATTTCAAAAAATATTCCAAAATCATTTTGGGCCGAAGCGGTTCTAACCTCAACATACCTTATCAATAGAACCCCTTCATCTTCTTTGAAAAATCTTTCTCCATTTGAAAAACTTTACAATATGTCTCCCGATTATAAAAGACTAAAAATTTTTGGATGTAAATGCTTTGTTCTAACTCACAAAAATGATAAACTTTCTCCTAGGGCTATTGAATGTATTTTCTTAGGATATGGTGAAAAACAAAAAGGTTATCAATGTTTTGACATACTCAAAAACAAACTTTATATCTTAAAAGATGTCACATTCCTAGGAGAAGAAAATGGTTTTTCGCACCTACCAAATGAAAATATTGATTATTCCTTTTTATTTGACTTGTTGCCTCAAGAAAACATCATAGATAATCATATTGATCCTAGTGAACCTCCCATTTTAGATCATTTTGAACATCCAAATGATGATCAAAATTTAGAAGAAAATGTTTCAAGACAAATACAAGTCTACTCTAGAAGGAATGAAAGAAATCCACCTTGTGCCCTTGAAAAATTCTCTCAAAATGAGTTGATCGAAGAAACCTCTCAAAGAAAATCAAATCGTATTTCTAAAGTACCAAATAGATTTGTTTCTTATGATTCTTTTTCTCCAAACTTTCGAGCATGTCTACTTGCTCTTCACTCCTTTCATGAACTATCTCATTGTAATGAAATATGCGGAAAAGCAAAGAGTGCATTAAGCACTTACAACATCCACTAATGAACAAACAAAAGGGCTAACACCCAAACCCACAAGAGACAACACAACATAAAAATATAAATGTCTCTTATTGAAAAGAGAGAGAGCTCTCGAGAGTTGAGAATACAAGAGGGGTTCACCCCTATTTATACACAAAAGGAGGAGAGGAGGAGTGGCCTTATGGCCTTAAAAGAAGAGCCACCTAGGGGCTCCCATGGAGTCGTTGGGAGCCCCCAACGGTCACAAATCTGACTGTTGGGGGCCCCATCGACTCCATGGTGGGCCCCTTTTAGGTGGGCAAAAATACAAAAAATAAAAAGTAAAAAATAAAAAAAGAATTTACAAAAAATAAAGAAAAGAAACAAGTACCCCTATCGGGTACTTGTGAAATGACTAAAATACCCCTATCGGGTATTTTAGATAATACATACATATATATATATATGTATATAAACATATATATATATATATATGAATTACATGTCTTTTAACACTCATTACAATGATACTAAACAATATGCTCATTGGAATGAAGCTATGGAACTAGAACTTAATGCTCTAAAAAAGGCACAAACTTGGGAAATCATTGATCCACCCAATGGCAAGAAACCCATTGGATGTAGATGGATTTTTAAAGTAAAAACTAAGAGTGATGGTTCATTAGAAAGATATAAGGCTAGGTTAGTAGCCAAAGGATATGCCCAAGAGTATGGGGTAGATTATGATGAAATTTTTGCCCCAGTTGCTCGAATGACTAGTGTTCAAGCTCTTATTGCTATAGCCTCTGTTAAAAAATGGCTAGTTTTTCAACTTGATGTCAAAAATGCCTTTTTGAATGAAAATTTAAATGAAGAAGTTTATATGGAACCTCCTCCAGGTATAAATTTAAATGGAAAATTTTTAAAATTAAAAAAGGCCTTATATGGACTTAAGCAAGCTCCTAAAGCTTGGTATGACACGTTTAGTAATGTATTAATCAATTTAGGATTTTCTTCTTGCTATACTGACACTGCTCTTTTTGTTAAGAAAACAGGTGACTCCATTGTTATGCTTCTGCTATATGTTGATGATATGATCATCACTGAGAATGACAAAAAGGGGGTAAATGATGTAAAGTCTATGTTAAAAGAAACTTTTGATATGTCTGATCTTGGATACTTGAAATATTTTTTAGGAATAGAAGTGGCTTATTCCGCGCGAGGATATATCCTATCTCAAATGAAATTAGCTGCAGAAATTTGTACCAAATCAGGAATATCTGATGAAAAAAAAGTTGAGACTCCCGAAGTTATCAATGCAAAACTGAGACTTGAGGATGGTGTTCTTCTTGAGGATCCAACCCCCTTCCGTCAATTAATTGGATCCCTCACCTATCTATTCATCACACGTCCAGATATAGCTCATGTGGTTCATGCAGCAAGTCAGTTTCAGCATGCACCTCCTTCGGTTCATATGGCAGCCGTAATGAGAATTGTGTGATACATCAAAAATACCATCTCCAAGTGACTCTTCTTATCCTCTTTCTCATCTCTTGAATTAACTGCTTTTACTGATGCTGACTGGGGAGGAAATTCCAATGATTGTATCTCAATTACGGGTCTTTGCATTTTTTTAGGTGAATCGCTCATCTCGTGGAGATGCAAGAAGCAGCAGAAGGTATCACTATCATCCACTGAAGCAGAATATCGGGTCATGGCAATGACAACTATGGAAATCGTATGGCTCAGAAGTCTTCTTGGTGACCTGGGCGTCCTCATTTCCACTCCCACCAAGCTCTGCTGTGATAACAAAAGTGCGATATACATTGCAAGCAATCATACTTTTCATGAGCGGACCAAGCATATCGAAATGGAATGCCATTATGTTCGAGACGAATATCTCAGAGGAACTATCACATTACCATATGTTACTTCAGAATATCAACTAGTTGACTTCTTCACCAAGGCGCTCCCAACTCCACGATTTATGTTTCTTCTTAGCAAACTTTCGATCTTCTCCCCGTAAAGTTTGAGGGGGCGTGTTAAATTATGTGTATATTAATATATATATACATTCGTATATATATATATATATAAGTATATATATGCATATATGTATATATACATAATTTATTTTTATTTTTCTGTACAACCAAAAACCCGATAGGGGTGTTTTGGTAATTCACCACGTATTTTTTCCTTTTTGTATTTTTCCTTTTTTCTTTCTTTTTCCTTTTTTTCTTTTCCTTTTTTTATTTCTTTTTCTTCTTTTTGTAGGACCATAGGGGGGCCCACCCATCTAGTCGTTGGGGCCCCAATGATCATATTTATGACTGTTGGGACTCCCAACGACTAGAAGGGAGCCCCCTTTATGGTCTCCTTTTTAGCCCTCGATCTCTATAAATAGAGGAGGCTCTCACTTGTAAAGGTATGGGGTTTTCACCCTTCTCTTTCTTTCTTCAATAATATTCAACTTATGACTTTAAGTCATTTTCTACTTTTGTGAGTTTTGTGTGTACACCTTTAGTGTTTGTGTTCTTGGCTCTTGTGGTCACTCTTAAAGAGTGCTTTTGCTCTATTGGTGCTTCCGCCTCTTTTCATTACAAAGCTGACAAGGTCAAAATCCAAAAAGCCAGAGTAAATGGCAGTTATCTTGGTGGAAATCCTTTCACAGGATCCCATCTGTAACGCCCCAAATTTCAAACTTGCGAACCTTTTCAGAAAAACAGGCAAGGGACTAGAAATATCTTTTTCCTTCAGAGTTTGTTTATGAAATTAGCGGAAGATTTTTCTTTTGATAAATTATAAGGCAAGTTGAATACTTTGAGCACGTTAGCTAAAAGAACCAAAATTCACAAGATTCGGATATCCTAAGGAAAATCCGATACAAACTCAAGCATCCAGGACGCGAGCTAAGAGCAGGAAGAAGAAGTCTTGAAGTCATCTTGCATTCGCGCCATCGCCCGTAGTATACCTAATCATCACCTATACTCATAAAATGGGTTAGTTTCGCGAAAAAACTAGTAGGTGCACAAGAGAGACTACAAGAAACTGAATTAAGTACATTTAATTCAGTAGGTTACGCAGTTTTAAAACAGATATGCAGTTAAACAGGTAAGCAATGCAAGCAGGTGAATAGTGCAAACGCGTAAGTAGTACAAGCGAATAAGTAGTGCGAGCGAGTAAGTAGTGCAAGCGAGTCAGCAGTGCAAATGCGTAAGTAGTGCAAACAGTAAGCAGTTCAAAGCAAGTAAGCAATTCAAAGCAAGCAGTGCAACTGACCAACGCAGCATACGATCCATTTGATCGTAAGCTGTGAACTACTATGCAACAAGCTTGTTCTCGTTCCTAGAACGAGGTCTCTGCATCTAATCACCATCAGGACAAAATCACCATCAGGACATCGTTTGTCACTCACTACTTCTAACAAGCACTTTGTCCTCAACAACCTTAATCTATTCTCATCTTTCAAAACCTTACGCGGCCAACTGCCACCTGTTATGACTCACTAAGGCGTCATACTTTCTTAGAAAAGTTCACCCTTCCGTAGAAGGTCCAAAACATAATCACTAACTCAAATCGCTAATGATCGGATTCTCACATCTGAGTCCTGCATGTAATCAGGCTAAAACAGAAAGCCGAAACTATGAATTCATAGTTGGTTATCACAAACAATCTCAGGAGATCGCCACAGCTCACCATAACTTTTTATGGTAAGCAAAAACACAAGATCCACGTCGGATAGTTCGGTCCAAGAGATATACGACCTGACAAGGAATTACTGCCTAGAGAGTATACCTGATCTTGGACCATACACTTCCTCACAGGAGTTCACCGACTTCGCGGTTACCCGTTCGTGGACAGTGAACATCCTCACAGAGATTCTACCGCTCTAGCCGGGTCACCTGATCTTGATCATACATACCCCCACAGCGAAATCTTTGGGAAACTGGTCTCCAACAAATGTCATATCCAATGAAAATCATTGTGATACACGCATCAACACAAATGACCGCTCTGAGGGTCGATAGCCACTAATACAAACAACAAGATCAACGCCGGATCACCTGGTCTGGGAAATGTATAACCTCACAAGGAATTCCGCCCTAGATGGTATACCTGGTCTTGGACCATACACTTCCTCACAGGAGTTCACCGCCTTTGCGGCTACCCGTTCGTGGACAGTGTATTGTTAATATATATATATATATATATATATATATATATATATATATATATATATATATATATATATATATATATACATATACTTATATATATATACATTCGTATATATGTAAGTATATATATACATATATGTATATATATACATATATGTATATATATACATATTCTTTTTAGTGAAATACCCGATAGGGGTATTCTTGTAAAACTGCAAATGTACTTTTTATTTTTTTACTTTTTCTTTTTTCCTTTTCCTTTTTTACCTTTTTCTTTTTTTATTTTTCCGTTTGTTTGAACCACAAGGGGCCCCACTCTTGTAGTCGTTGGGGCCCCAATGGTCAGATTTCTGACCGTTGGGGGCTCCCAACGACTACAAGGGAGCCCCCTTGGGGTCCCTTCTTGTGCCCTCCTCCTCTATAAATAGAGGAGGTGTTCCCCTCTTGTAAGAATAGGTTTTTACACCCTTCTCTTCCTTTCTTCAATAAATCCAACTTATGACTTTAAGTCATTTTCTATATTTGTGAGTTTTTGTGTGTGCACATTTGGTGTTTGTGTTCTTGGCTCTAGTAGTCACTCTTAAAGAGTGACTTTTTGCCCTATTGGTGCTTCTGCCTCTTTTCATTACATGGTATCATAGCACGGTTGGTGATTGAGCTTTTCTTTTGTCACCTTGGAACGCGTGCCTCTCAAAGTTTTGAAGAAATGAAGCATATTTGGTGCCGATGGAACGTGACTCTAAAGTGGAGCTTTCTTTTAAGCTAAATGGGTCCAACTATCTCATGTGGGCCTCCGCTATGGAAAATCATCTAAGAGGTAAGAAATTTTGGGGCTTTGTTATGGGAACTACTCCCAAACCCTCTCTTGTTCTTACAAAAATTGAAAATGAAGTTGAAAAAGCTTTAGATGGCGATAAGCGCATCAAAGCCATTAATGAACATCAATCCAAAATTGAGGATTGGGAAAGTAACCATGCCAAAATTCTGGCATGGTTTATGAACAATGTAGACCTTAAAAATTGTGTTAATATTGCCAAACTTAGAAGGGCCAATGAGGCTTGGTTTTTCCTTAAGGGTATGTATACCCAAAAGGATCTTGCTCAGCAATTTTTTTGTCAAGAAAAAATCCGTTCCACCAAACAAATGGATATGAGTGTCCGCGACTATTTTAGCTCTCTAACCCCTCTTTGGGATGAGCTTGCCCTTCTTGAGCCTAAATGGGTTGCTCCACAAGATATTGAGCTAAGAAGGGAACAAATTGAAAAGGAGTACTTTTTTCAATTCCTCCATGGTCTTCGCCCGGAATTTGAACAAGTGAGGGCATCTCTTCTCCATAGAAGCAAAGCCCTACCTATTGAAGATGCCCTTGCCGAGATATGTCAAGAAGAAACTCGACTTGGCTTGAGCATTAGGAGTGATGAAGTTTTGGCCGTTAATAGGCCCGGATCGAATGTTAAAGCATATAGACCTCCCCACTTTAACAAAAATAGCAATGGGCCTACAAAGGGAATTATATGCCACCATTGTAATGAACCGGGGCACATTAGACCGGTTTGTCCAAAGCTTAAAGGAAAGGTTGCCGCGGTTGGAGAAAGTTCTCCAAAGAAGGAAGAAAGTACCAAAGAAGGAAATATCAAAGAAACTCTTAATCATATCTCCGAAGTTCTCCAACACCTTCTCAAGTCTTCTCCTTCAACATCCGGAGCCGCCATCGCCTACTCTTCATCACCTCCAGGTATGTGGATACTAGACTTTGGTGCTTCTTTTCATATGACATCTCATAAAAACTCTCTTTCAAATGTTTTTTCTGAACCCATACCCTCTTATGTTTCAACGGCCGATGGAACATCTTTGAAAATTGAAAGTATTGGAACACTTGATTTTAAAAATTCTCAAAGCTTTTTCGTTTCTAAAGTAAGAATCGTTCCAAAAATTAATCTAAATCTTTTTTCCGTTTCCCAAATCACCGATCATGGATGCCAAGTCTCTTTCTCACCAAAAGATTGCACCGTGCAGGATCTCCAGTCAGGGAAGCTGATTGGGCAAGGCCATAGAAGGGGTGATCTCTATTTTATAAATTTTTTTACTCTTCCATCTAAATCATCTTGCAATCTTGTTAGAGACAAAAGTATTGGAATTTGGCATGAGAGACTTGGTCATCCAAATTTTGTAAAAATGTCTTTTTTCCCTTTTTTGGACAATACTTGTAAAGACAATCACATGACTTGTAAAGATTGCATTTTTGGGAAATCTAAAGCTACTCTGTTTCCTCAAAGAAGTTACTTTACCACTCGGCCATTTGAACTTGTTCATTCCGATGTGTGGGGACCCTCTCCAATCTTGTCTAAAGGAGGTTTTTCGTATTATGTGGTCTTTATTGATGACTTCACTAGATTTACGTGGATATACTTCCTAAGTCGCAAATCCGAAGTCTTCTCCTTCTTTAAAGAGTTTCATGCAATGGTTAAAAATCAATTTTTGGGAAATCTATCTATTCTTAGGTCCGATTCGGGAGGAGAATATATGTCTAATGATTTTCAAAGTTACTTAAAAGAAAATGGAATTTGTCATCAACGTTTTTGTCCCAACACTCCGTAACAATATGGTCTTGCGGAAAGAAAGCATAGGCACATAATAGAAACTACAATAACATTATTGATTTCAAAAAATATCCCAAAATCCTTTTGGGCCGAAGCAGTTCTAACCTCAACATATCTCATCAATAGAATCCCTTCATCCTCTTTGAAAAATCTTTCTCCATTTGAAAAACTTTACAATATGTCTCCCGATTATAAAAGATTAAGAATTTTTGAATGTAAATGCTTTGTTTTAACTCGCAAAAATGATAAACTTTCTCCTAGAGCTAATGAATGTATTTTCTTGGGATATGGCGAAAAACAAAAAGGATATCGATGTTTTGACATACTTAAGAATAAACTTTATATCTCAAAAGATGTCACATTCCTCGAAGAAGAAAATGGTTTTTCGCATCAACCAAATGAAAATATTGACTATTCCTTTTTATTTGACTTGTTACCTCAAGAAAACATCATAGATGATCATGTTGATCCTAGTGAACCTCTTAATGAAGATCTTGTTGAACATCCAAATAATGATCAAAACTTAGAAGAAAATGCTTCAAGACAAATACAAGTCTACTCTAGAAGGAATGAAAGAAATCCTCCTTGTGCCCTTGAAAGATTTTCTCAAAGTGAGTCGATAGAAGAAACCTCTCAAAGAAGATCAAATCGCATTCCCAAGATACCAAATAGATTTGTTTCTTATGACTCTTTTTCTCCTAATTATCGAGCATGTCTACTTGCTCTTCACTCCTTTCATGAACCATCTCATTACAATGATGCTAAACAATATGCTCATTGGAATGAAGCTATGGAACTTGAACTTAATGTCCTTAAAAGGGCGCAAACTTGGGAAATCATTGATCCTCCCAATGGCAAGAAACCCATTGGATGTAGATGGGTGTTTAAAGTAAAAACTAAGAGTGATGGTTCATTAGAAAGATATAAGGCTAGGTTGGTAGCCAAAGGATATGCCCAAGAGTATGGGGTAGACTATGATGAAACTTTTGCCCCAGTTGCTCGAATGACTAGTGTTCGAGCCCTTATTGCTATAGTTTCTGTTAAACAATGGCCAATCTTTCAACTTGATGTTAAAAATGCTTTCTTGAATAGTAATTTAAATGAAGAAGTTTATATGGAACCACCTCCAGGTATGAATTTAAATGGAAAAGTTTTAAAATTAAAAAAAGCTTTATATGGACTTAAGCAAGCACCTAAAGCTTGGTATGACAGGTTTACTAATGTATTAATCAATTTAGGTTTTTTTTCTTGCTATACTGATACTGCTCTTTTTGTTAAAAGGACAGGTGACTCCATTATTATGCTTCTGCTGTATGTTGATGATATGATCATCACTGGGAATGACAAAAAGGGAGTAAATGATGTTAAGTCTATGCTAAAAGATACTTTTGATATGTCTGACCTTGGTTATTTGAGATATTTTTTAGGAATTGAAGTGGCTTATTCCGCACGAGGATACATCTTATCTCAAATGAAGTTAGCTGCAGAAATTTGTACCAAATCAGAAATATCTGATGAAAAGAAAGTTGAGACTCCCGAAGTTATCAATGCGAAACTAAGACTTGAAGATGGTGTTCTTCTTGAAGATCCAACTCCCTACCGTCAATTAATTGGATCCCTCACCTATCTATCCATCACCCGTCCTGACATAGCTCATGCGGTTCATGCAGCGAGCCAGTTTCAGCACGCACCTACCACGGTTCATATGGCAGCCGTAATAAGAATTGTGCGATATATCAAGAATACCATCTCCAAGGGACTCTTCTTATCCTCTTCCTCATCTCTTGAATTGACTGCTTTTACTGATGTTGACTGGGGAGGAAATCCCAATGATCGTATCTCAATTACGGGTCTTTGTATTTTTTTAGGTAAATCTCTCATCTCGTGGAGATGCAAGAAGCAGCAGAAGGTCTCCTTATCATCTATTGAAGCTGAATATCGGGCTATGGCGATGACAACTATAGAAATCGTATGGCTCAGAAGTCTCCTTGCTGACATGGGCGTCCTCATTTCCACTCCTACCAAACTCTGTTGTGATAACAAAAGTGCGATATACATTGCCAGCAATCACACCTTTCATGAGCGGACAAAGCATATCGAAATGGATTTCCATTATGTTCGAGACGAATACCTTAGAGGGACTATTTCATTACCATATGTTACTTCAGAGTATCAACTAGCTGACTTCTTCACCAAAGCGCTCCCGACTCCACGATTTATGTTTCTCCTTAGCAAACTTTCGGTCTTCTCCTCGTAAAGTTTGAGGGGGCGTGTTAAAATATATATATATATATATATATACATATTCTTTTTAGTGAAATACCTGATAGGGGTATTCTTGTAAAACTACAAATGTACTTTTTATTTTTTTACTTTTTCTTTTTTCCTTTTCCTTTTTTACCTTTTTCTTTTTTTATTTTTCCTTTTGTTTGAACCACAAGGGGCCCCACTCTTGTAGTCGTTGGGGCCCCAACGGTCAGATTTCTGACCGTTGGGGGCTCCCAACGACTACAAGGGAGCCCCCTTGTGGTCCCTTCTTGTGCCCTCCTCTATAAATAGAGGAGGTGTTCCCCTCTTGTAAGAATGGGTTTTTACACCCTTCTCTTCCTTTCTTCAATAAATCCAACTTATGACTTTAAGTCATTTTCTATATTTGTGAGTTTTTGTGTGTGCACATTTGGTGTTTGTGTTCTTGGCTCTAGTAGTCACTCTTAAAGAGTGACTTTTTGCCCTATTGGTGCTTCCGCCTCTTTTCATTACATGTATATCCTCACAGAGAATCTACCACTCTAGCCGGGTACCTGGTCTTGATCATACACGCCCTCGCAGATAATCCTTTGGAGATTAGGTCCTCGACAGACACCCTACTCGATGATACACGCATCTATACAATCGACTGCTCCGAACAGTTGACCACTCTTGGGGTCAGTAGCCACAATATGGGCACAAGCATGTATATTAGCATACGCATCGTATCACTTCACATAGAAGCATATATTCCTCCGCATCGTATTTTTGCCACAAGGAATATTGCAATCCTCAAATAGGCCCTTAAAGCATGCGTAAACGACACATGAGAACGCGCAGATATGGCAATCCAGTTGATTCTATGGGCGAAGAGTAACTAACTCTACCCGTCAGCCAAACAAAACAACTGAATAAGACAAGCACTCATAACAATGCTCGTAAAACATATAATTACCATAAAATGGCTCAGTCCATCAAAAAGAAATTAAATTAATCGTAAGGCATAAACCATTGCAGCACAAGCCATTCATAAGCAATCATACGGCAGCAATTATATCACAATATTTAAGTAGCTTATAAGACAAGCGGCCACATCAATCCTAGTTGCCACCAGTTTGTAGATTACGAGTTGTATGCAATCACATCAATCATAAGAGATGCAAGCCAAGAAGTGCTACGCTACAATAAGCACCAAAACAGTTCGACCAAGGGATAAAGCAAGTCAGATGCTAATATGTAGCAATTAGCATAATGCTATTATTATAAGCATTTAACTAGTATGAGAAGCTCCTTATTACTCCGCAAAGAACTACGTAAGCAGTTTAACCAACTAGAGTAACACCTTGACAGGCGTGCACAGCTCAACGAGTAGCATACTAAACTATCGAGCAAGCAAGCGAATTAGTAGTGTAAGCGAATCCGTAGTGCAAGCGAAGCAGTAGTGCAAGTGAATTCGTAGTGCAAGCGAATCCGTAGTGCAAGTGAATCTCACAACCCAACGACCAGTGTGAACAGACTTTATGTTTCGATAATTACTAGCCTGCGGGTACGCGCAGTAAAAACGTAGAACCAACTGAGACTACTTTCGGCGTCTGTTATTCTATGTATTTTCAATAACCCGAATAGCTAGTTGAGTTCGCTCCAAAGGGACGGCTTTAGCCGAGAGAGGATACCCCAAAGGAGGTTGTGCCACGGATGCATCCAACTTCTGCAAAAGTGTTGAGCTAACTAATCTAGCCCCTTTCCCCTAACTCCAATGACTGGGGAGGCCGGATCAAATGCCCGTAGGGTGGTTGTTAACAACCTGTCCATTGGAGTTTGTACTGCTCTGTCCTCTCTCTTGACAGACACATAGAAGCGAAAAGGTATGTTAGGGGTTGCTTAACTAACGACCCATCATATATTGTGGTCTTTAAACTACTCGAGCATCTTGCTTGTGAAGGCGAATGTGAGGCCATTTATGTGATTACAGCATTTTACATTTATCGTTGTTCGAGGTCGCACGACCGTCTCATCCGATCATCGCAATACTAGACGTGTCGTGCACGACTATAAGTACTCTAGGATAAAGGGGGTATAGCTCCGCAATAGAAGCCTCAACAGGAGTGTTTCGCAAAGATCTAAAGTTTATCAACTTTACTTTATTTTTTGAAACAGCAGTACCTTGTGCTAACATTATGCATGTGATTATCTCGAATCACATCCGCTATCGGGGTATCTACATGTCTTGCATGACTCGATACCGGCCTCGATAGACGGGATACGGGTTTCTCAACAGAACACCCGCTAAGAAGTTCGCTCGAACCCCCAATTCGGGATCACCCGGGATAAGTCAAAAAGGCGAGCAGAACCAGTCAGTCACATCCTTCCGAATGCTTCGATTTGGAGCAGTCTTTGATGCTTTTGCGCAGCTCCCTAAAATCTCAAGTCGACTCTGCAGGACTGCACACACGAAGAACCAGGATCCTTGCGAGGTATCCCTTTCCTTAGATGAGGATATGTCGCTCGCTCCCGACTGAATTCTTGTCGTCAGAGGGAGAGTGGTAAATACCCCTTGCATCCTCCACGAGGATGCCTTTAAGGCATACGCAAAGAGCAAGAACTTGCACATCATCTGCAATAGCAAGGCAATACTAACACATATGCAAAAACAAGAGCCTAGGCGCAAAGCGCGACGGCAAAGTAAAGGCGGTAAGCAGAAGTGCAACGCAAACCCTCGGCACAACACGCAGCGGCAAGTAAAGGAACTCTAAGCAGGAGTGCAATCGCAAAACCTTTGCGTGATGCACGACGGCAAAGTAAAGGGCAAGGATCGTGAAACCACGTGCTTAAGTTAAATGCGTACTCGTATAAATATATATATATATATATATATATATATTTATATATATATATATATTTATATATATATATATATATATATTTATTTATTTATTTATTTATTTAATGGTCCATTTTTAGTTAATTGAACTTAATTCAATTGTCCAAGTCTTCTGTGCAATCTTCCCCTACCTTTGAGAGTTGCAAGCTTGTTGTCGTCCGCGGATGTACGCGATTGGCAGCTCGGGTCGCGGAGCGCGAGCGGAATCCGTCGCACGAGCTGAGGCTGCCTGAAGGAGGGGGTCTTCGATGGGGTTGCTCGGCAACGCAGAGGCCGACGAGGAGGGTCGCAGGTGGCTGTGCTCGGCAACGCAGAGGAGCGAGATAGGAGTCGGAGGAGACGAGAGAGACCGAGAGGCAGTGAGGGGGGGGGTCGTATTTGAAACCCCCTGCCTTGTTTTCTAAAGAAGGCCCAAGGGAGGCGGTGCCTCAATTGGGTCCGGGTCGGGTCCGGATCCGACCCGAATCCAAGCCAAAAAAAAGTATTTTTTCCCCGTTTATTACACCATCCCATTCATTCTCCAACCAGAAAAAATGACTTTCAAGTTTCAATGCTTAGAATACTGACTAGTATTATCAATATCGTATTGTACCGTACGATACGATACGCTGTATTGGTGTATCGGTGGACGAACCAATACGACACAACACCTGTATCATATATACTACAATAATCGTACCGATATGGTACGTATTGCACGATAAATGGGTGTTATAATTGATAGATTAGGATGCTTCTTATTTTTCGTTGTTACGTAATATACAACTTTGATATCAAACATTCTTTCTTGTGAGTTGTGACTTTTGTTAAATGTTTGTTAGTAGTGTTATCAGATTTCGAACATTTTACTAGTCCATGATTATGTTTAGTTACTCATAATGCATATATTCATGTTCTTTTTTTTATTGCATTCTATGAGTTTTTATGAACTTTTTAAAATTTTGGTGATTTTTTTCTTTTCTTGTAATTTTTCTGATTTTTTGTTATTTTTAGTTCGAGTTTATTCCTGTATCTTACGATATGATACAGTATGATACACCCATATTTCAGGCTCATACAATCCGGTTCCGATACAGTAATTACAACATTGCTACTGACCACATCATCTTGATGAATAAATTTTAGGATTGCCATTGATAAATCATATTTGGTTTAAAAGGCCTCATTGCAAGCATTAGCACTCATTTAGGATATGCTAGAGACCCATCTTCATTCCGATTATGCAAATCGGACTGTCATTACTACATTCACAAGCATCAACATCAACTCACATACATGTATCGCACAGATGTTATTAAAAGCTTGTAGAAACAAGAGCTTGTTGCAGTTACCCTGCAGGACTCATGAAACATTGCTTTAAGAGAATATGTCCCAGAACATTTTAGTATCTCAAAACTTCAAGAAACCTTCTCAGATAAAACAGAGAATCCTCAGTCAAGCTACATTTCTGAATAAGACTAGCTCATCAAAGTATAAGAATGTATAAATGGCTACTTACTGACTCTCACGATCTGATGAAGAAGCAGTTCTCTCATCATCATGAGTCTTAAACTCAAATGAAGAATATGTTTTGTTCCCATTGGCTGCAAGTGAATCCTGATGCTGTAAAAATAAATATATCATCAGAGTAAAAAAAGCAATAAAGAGAAGAACTGCATGCATATGCCAATTCTAAGTGCTTCAACTGATACATGTGGGTATATGCTGTTAAGAGGAAAGAGAAAGGAACAAGAACTGACAAACCAAGTCCAGCTTCTATGTTTGGTAGTCATGGTGTAATATCGTGTATTTTGGTACTTGGCCATTTTTAAATTTTGTCAAAACTGGCTAAGTCTAGGAGGAAAATCGTTTCAGGCTCGATTTTTGGACTGATGTCCTTGAGTCTGGGCTTGTCCCAAGTCTCATCGATAAGGTTGAGGCGAGCCAATCGAAGCTTGAGAGAGTTTTAATTTCGACTTTTAAATTCAAGTGAAATTCGAGTTATTTTTTGGCGAAATTCGAAATTTGATATTCGTGTAATATGTCGTTGGATGCGTCTTGAAATTTTGAGCACAACGATATTTTACTTTCCTGATTTCAAGTTCAGGTTGGCCAAAAAATCGCGTTTTTCTGAAAATTGAGCAGTTTGTGGAACTGGATCGGATGGGATCCAAGGCATATGATCCAAATTATTATGGATTTGGATCTTATTTAAGACCTACTTTAATCTAGATTTAATTCAGATCTTAATCCATTTTCGTTTTGGGTATGGGTTTGGATTTTTGGATCCGGGTCCAGATCCAAATCCAAGCCCCAAGTTTTTCAGCTTTAAATTCAATATGAAGCTTTAATTTGGGGTTTAATAAGGTTAGGGAGCCTTCTGGGTTAATTTGGCTATTTTTTGAAGTTTTTAGATAATTTTAATTAATTAATATTTAATAGTTCATTAATTATATTATATTATATTATATTAATTCCGAATTTTTATTTTAGGGCTGAGTAGGACTTCTTAAAAGAGTTTTTATTCTTGCTTGAGAGAGGTTAAGAGAGAGTTTTAAAAGTTCTAAAAAAAATACCAAATGTGGAAAAGTAACCTTTAAAGAGTTTAAAAAAAAAAGTTGGAAACAAGATGGAGAGAGAGTTCCTTTTTGGAAACTCTCTTAGAGAGGGCTGGAGAAGGGGGGGCGTCACCCCCTCTCCCACGATTTATACAGAAAAAAAAAGAAGGGGAAGAGAAAGAAAGAGGGAAAGAGGAGAGAGAGAGAAAGGGAAGGAGATAAAAGAAAGGAAGAAGTAAGAAGAAGAAGGCATTTCTTCAGCCATCCAACCCCTTTTCCACCATTTTTTTTCTCGTTTCTTTCGATTCACACAAAGGTATCGGTCTCCTCTTTTGAATATAAGTGAGAAATCGAATGCCGGTTCGATTTTATGCAATATCTTGGATGAAATCCATGGGAAAAACGTTTTTATGGCTGATTCCTCAAAAACCCACGGAGGATGATCTATGGATCTTACTCCATGGCTGATTTCCGGTTGTTCTTTCATCTTTTTCATGGAAAAAAAAATCTGTACACGTTATAACAGAATTTCTTTGGCGTAGAAGTGGTTCTTTTAGAAACCGCTTTGATGGATGTTGATTCCCATGAATGGATCTTGATATGGGTGGTTTATATGCATGAAAATATATGCTGGAATCATGTTGTATGCATGAATTTTTCAGAAAAACGTGTGTGTAATGATGTGTTTGCTGAAAACATTGAATACATATGCATTGTGGAATAAGCATACATAAGTGGCTTAATGTTCCTGTTAGACTTATGAACGTGCATATGATTTGATTTGTTTACAGTCATGTGTGAATGTAACCATGTTTAACTCTGCATATTTGAGCCTTAAATCTGTAAACACATGTATGTGCAATCTTGAGAATATTTACAGTGTGTTTCATTATGGAACCTTGCATGATACATGTATAGTTTGTTTTTGAAAAAGAATTTTTCAAGATTATGCTAGTGAGCTTTTTGTTTTAAATATATTTAGTTATTTCCATGACAGCACACGTACAGAGGCGCGGGTTAGACCTGTGTATGGGCTGTCAAGCCCAGCCGACAGGGTTGGCTGGGCTGACTCGGCCAGCCCGGCTTGGCAGGGAGCTACCTGGCCCAGTCTGGCCCTTAGGCAGGACTGGGACAGGGTCCCAGGGTTGACGAGACCCGACCCAGCTGACTAAGGTCGGCTGGGCTTGTTAGGAACCCCAGCCGACTAGGTCGACTGGGTATGAACCCCTTTAGAAAAAACAAAATGAGGGTGCTAGATTCTTGTTTTTACAAAAAAAAAAACATTATATGTTGCCTTTGTAAATTTTCAGATTTTTGCCATTGTGAAGGCTTCAGCTATGTGCATGCTAGAAAGTAATTTTCGCATGCTTATGATTGACTAATTTTGCGTGATCAATATTCAAATGCAATGTTAATTACATGTCTATTTTGTGAGCACGTGCAAATCTGAAATTTAAGATTATGTTACATGTGTATAGTTGCATAAGTAGCGACATGGTTAAGTAAAGAGATTCATGAATGACAGCTTGCATGTGAAGTAAGCATGTGAATTAAAACATGCATTTGTTATGAATAAATGCAGTAAATGAAATCATGCATTGACATGAATTTGGATATTGAGTGAGAGCATGTAATGAATATGTACATCCAATGAAATCATGCATTTGACATGAATGTGTGAATCGAATGAAAACATGCAATGAATGTGAAGTAGTGAACTCATGCACATACACATGCACATGTTTATCATCATTTTATGTGCACCTTTAATTGGTCTACATGAATGTGCATTGTGAAGCATTCAAAAGTAATGCATTGTGGTATGTTATTCATGGTTTTTGCATATGGTGCATCGATGATCAAAATGAATCATCGTAGGCCTGGTGGGCCTCGAACTTTGGTTTGCTCTTTCTTTACTTGTTTATAATGCATCGCAAAAATCACTTTAACATTTTGCATTGTTCTATGCTTTTCCGCGGACGGTAGTCCCGTGATAGTTCTCGCAGGGGAATATGGAGTTTTTGCCTTTGTTTGCATGTTGAATTACAAATTAAAGAAATGGGATAATAATAATCAAATAAAAATAAAAGAATAGTATAATATACGTTTTTAGATCTCTCATCGAAAGAATAAAATCTTAGAGATTCGGTTTTTGGGGACCACGAGGATTAAAAAACTTTGTGTGCACTAATGATTACCCCTGAACCTGATGTTGAAGTTTTTTTTCCTGGCCACGGTTTTAGGGAGAGTCCGCCACTTTACCTGGAAGTAGTGCGTAGACACAACTGTTTTGGTATACCAAGAAAGTGACACTATTGGATGTGGAAGTCCTTAGTGTCCCGACATTAGATGTGGAGGTCTAATATTCCGAAGGTGATTCGATCGAGGGCTATGTTTGAAACTAAATAATAAAATACAACTTGTGTGTTATGTTATCCTAGAAACCCTACTTGACCTCAGAAAATTTTACCCGTTTGGTGTATTCGTGGGCAACGGTAATTAAAAATAGGAACTTAAATTGTATGCATTTAACAGGGACATGCATATGAAAGAAAAACTATAATGAAAGATAGTAATTTACTCATGCATTGCACTGAAGTCATGCTTCCTGATATGCATTAGATCATGCATGTTTATCTGTTCTCTTAACAGTTAAATGTTGGTGAATGCATACATGTTACATGGTTGTATTGCTTAAATAGTGATTCTTGTTATTTATTAAATGTTCTCTTATGCTTAATAATTGTTCTTTATTGCATGAATGTTTAATTGAATTATGTATTTGTCATCATTGCATTTTCTTCTAAGTTATTGCATGAAATCTTGTATGTATTCTTTATGCTCATTTATTTCATTAGAGGTACTTGTACGCAGAATTCCTTGGATTTCTGACACTCTACTGCTGTGGTTTTTCGCAACCGCAGGAGATCAGTAAAGCGACTAGCTTCTGGGAGAGCTACAAGTGTCATACTTTTGCTAGACAATTCACGTAGGGACAGCGTGACTCAGTTTTTCTTTATTTACTTTTATGTCATTTAAATAACTCTGATATGTCTCTTGCAAATATTGTTTAAACACTCTTTCTTTCACAAATAAATAAATAATGAGTTGTTATGGTTTGGGGTGATAAATGTAAAATCCCTTGTGATATGTTTGGTTATCTAATTGAGAGTGGAACTGTAAAGGCCCAGGTCTCTGGGAATATTTTCACAATTGATTTAGAAAAAAATCCACATTTTTAAGGGGTATGAGTTGGGATCGTTAGACATGTAATAACCTCGATTTTTGACAATTATTTGTTTAAATTTATTTAAAAATAATTGGCATTTTTCTAAAGTTGGGCATGGGATCCAAATTTTTGGATCCAAGATCCATAAAGGATCCATATTTATATACGTATAATAACTTATATATATATATATATATATATTTGAAAGAAAAATAACTAAGGATAATACAAATAATATTAAACATAATATATACATGTACATAACCTGTTAATATGTAGACCCGCAAGTGGATCCATTTGGATCCTACTGGTGGATCCACACCGCGAGACCTACGGATCCAAACTGCGGGCAAACCACAGATCCATGCTAGAACTGGGACTCAGACCCATATCCGGGCCATGCCCCGTGGTTAAAAAAAAAAGATCCTTTCAGACCCGGGTCGGATCGGAATCCAACCCGGATCTGTAACCTGCAAGGGACAAAGGGGTCACAGGGAGAGGGTTTCGTTAAGCCCCCTTCTCGCCTCTCGTTAAACATGGAAACCCTTTAGGGTTTCCCCAATCGCCCCCCCCCCCCCCCCCGAGCTCTTTAAGAGCAACGCAGAGGGGAGGGAGGACTCACATCGTCGTCGTCGTCATCTCTCTCTCTCTCTCTGTGTGTGTGTGTGTGTGTGCGCGCGCACGCCGGAGAAAGGGGCTCCGTCGCCGGCAAGTTTCGACTACCGGCTGCCATCGAAGGCCACAGCGAGCACCCTCCTCCACGGTAGTGGAGAGGAGCGACACCAGCCTGCATCTTCCCGCCACAGCAGCCTCCGATCATCGAAAAATCACCGAAAAAGGTACGGTTCTTCTTTAGAATCTGGGTGAGGAATCGAAGATGGGTTCGATTTCGTGTATGGATTCGAGATGAGAATCCATGGAAACCCTTTTAGATGGTTGTTTTTCTTTGTTTTCAAGATCCAATGGGGTCGACCGCAAATCCCTATGTAAAAAGGGGAGGGTAAGGGCTTACGACAATGGAAATCCTAAATCGACTGATTCAGGGATTTCAGGGTCTCCAAGGTGAGGTTAGACGAATTGGGGGTTTCCATCAACCCTAATCCAAAAACCCAAATCTATGATTTAGGGATTTCGGATTTCCACTGTGATGGGGATGTACGATTTTGATTTTCTGCTAAAAGGGGGATGTCTGGTCTCGGATGTCTATTATAAAGGGAGTTTTATTCGATTTGGGGGTTAGATTATATGAAATCAGATCTTTTAATGGACTGTTGTACTATCTATCTGTTACTAGTTTATATCCTGATAAATGTCTGCCAATGTGGCTATAGGGATTGTAGGTAGCCTGTTGTCAATTCAGCGCTTGTACTATTTGATAGTTATTATAAAATCGGATTACCTATGGTTTCATAGACTATTTGCAAATCCGGTTACCGGTTAATGATTGTGTTTAGCATTGGTTGCATGTTGTTCTCGTGTAGCATATTCAGTTTATGTTTTTTTATACATATGATCAAGATGCTCAGGATATTGCCTTTGCTATGATTGTATGTTGTACTGGTTCCCTATAAGATTTTCATATTAAAGTCAGTCTCAGTCCACAACTTGCCCACTTTTGTAGGGCCTATGATTATTTACCTGATTTTATGATTTTAGAAATCATCAGATTTCCTCTTCTGCCTTGGTGACCATTGGACCTAACATAATATAGGCTTCACAATTCTCGTAGTACTATGGGTCAAACAACTTGACAATTTTACCTGTTTATTAAACTAAGTACAAAGTGCAGTGTAGATTCTTTTCAGTTTGAGCATACAATTGTGGTCTTGGACTATTCTTGGTTTGTTTGATTGTTCTTATGGTTATGTTTATAAATTTTAGCTGTTGTGTTATGATTGAGATAAGTTATTGTAGCATAGGAAGTTTGTTAAGGGTTCTGACAAAAGCCAAACACACGTATAACTTCCTGCCACACACACACGATTGGATAAATATATATATATATAGTTGCTATAACGCAGGATGGGACATCTTATTAGAATATGGAGTATGGATTGGATATGGATCCGATAAATGATCCATATCCAATCACGTGTTTTGTTTCCTTTGTATTATAATATAACATGTGTTACTAATGAGGGGCATTTTTGTCCTTGTAAAAGGTTATTGTAACCCTATTAAGACTAATGTAGCATTACTGCAGCTTCTAGGTCAAGAGTGGCTGCCGATTCCCAAATATCGAGTTCTCTCTTTTCTCTCTCTCTCCCCTCTCTCTCTCTCTCACCGATTCCTTGATTCTTTTAGGAATTCTTTCACATCTTGCCCAATGGGCAATATGAGTTGATTAACTGATACTGATTTTTGAGGCTGTTAACTTAGGTGCAATGGAAATAAAGTTGTGGAGAGACTTTGGGTTTTTGGCATAGGTAAGTGTCTAAGCATGTACAATCCTGCATAAATGTTTTCATGTACTTATGAATGAATGCATGTATGTTAAGTGATCACATGAAAACAATTTCATATGGATGGTGAACACATGCATATGACTGTGGTAGCTCATTAGTATGAATGAATGTGCATTTGGAATCATGTTGAAATCATTGCATACATTGCAAGTTATGGTTTTTGCATACGATGCACCGATGGCCTAATTGGACCATCATCGGCCTGGAGAGCCGTGGGTTTGTTTTCTTTTCACATATGTTTTTTACTGCATCACTTAAACCACATAAGTTGGTATGGTATACTAATACACTGTTCCTGTGGTTTTCACGGGTTGGAGTCCCGTAAGGGTTCCCGCAAGGGAGGGTGCGGGTTTTCACTTTACTTTTGCATATGTTGTTGCACACTTAAAGAATTGAGGTAAATTAAAAACATAATAAAGAACAGTGTAATATATGTTCTGGGATCTTCCATCTGGAGAATGAAAATCTTAGAGATACGGTCTTGGTGAGACTGCGAGGATACAAAAACTTTGTATGCTGAAATTTTGTCTCATGAACCCGATATTGAGGTTCTTTATCCTGGCAATGGTTTTAGGGAGAGTCCGTCATTTTACCTGGGGGTGGTGTGTTTGTTACAGCTGTGATTGTTTTTTGTACCAAGGAAGTGGCACATGTGAGTGTGGGGTGTCCCTTGTGTCTCCGACATTAGATGTGGAGGTCTAATGTTCCGAAGGTGATTTGGTCGAGGGCTAAGTTTGGAACCCAGTAATAAACTACAAATTGTGTGCTAAGCTACCCTGGGAACCTAACTTAACCTCGGGGATTGTAAATGCTTGGTGTATCCGTGGGCAATGGTAATTAAAAAGAGGAACCTAAAGTTGTATGCATTTAATAGGGCATGCATATGGAAAAAAAAAATGGAACTTAAAGGTAAGATAATAAAATGATTCATGCATCGAAAAGAAATCATGCATTTTCCTGTCTGCACTAGATCATGCATATTTGAATTGTTCTCTAAATCATGATATGATGGTAGGTATATGTTATTTACTTCTTAAAGGCACTTGCTAACAGACTTGGTTACTTAGTTCTTGCTATATGCTACTAATTTATTGTTTCTTCCTGCTTAGCATATGTAACTGTTACATGTATGATTACTTAAATGCTGCAAATTGTTATATTTGCACTCACTCAAATTATTACATGAAATCTTATCCATGTTCTTTGTCTCACCTGGTTTCTTTAGAAGTAGTTGTGCTCAGAATTTCGGTTTTGACACCCTACTTTGTTGGTTTTTCACAGAAAATTGTGAGCAGTGAAGTTGGACTGGCTACTGGGAATGGATAAGAGTCATACTTGGATCTTGACAATTTCAGCAGGGGACAGAGTGGCTCTTTCTTTTATTTCAGTTCTTCTTGCTTTTTCAATTGTTGCTTTATTTTCAGTCGAATAAAACATTGTCTCTGAAATTTACTTTTATTCATAAATAAAGATATTGTTTTGGTTCTTATGGATGATGGTTGTAAGTTCGTTTGTGGTGTTTGGCTATCCAGTAGGAATTAGAACTGTGAGGACCCCGGGTCTCTGGTAAGTTTTCCGTAACTCTTAGAAAAAAAAATATTCCGCATTTTCAAAGGGTATTAGTTGGGGTCGTTACAACACATGGTCACATTCCAACCAATTAATAATGAATCTAACATGCCAATTCTAAGTGTTTCAACTGACACAAGTGGGCAGGTTACTAAAAACTATATGGAGTATATATTTATTGTTGCTCGATAAAGACATAATCCCATATACAATGGATATGAAATATGAAAACATAAGGTGTTAATTAAACATAAACTGCTAAAGTGGTCGATCAAATTTGAAGTCAGACTATTAAGACCTAATAGCATGCAATTGATGCCAATGGCCATCCAAGGGCATAAATTTCCACAATTTCAAAGATCTTCCTAAGTGATCTTTCTAAGATCTATCTAAAAGACTTTCTTTAAGCCTCATTTGTTTAATGCAATTTGCATGGGAAAGTGCTGAGCTGGCAATCTTGATGTAAACTTTTCCCACCATGAATGAAACAAACATCAAATCATCATGGCGGGAAAGTGTGATGTTGGCACAAGTGGGCAGTTTTTTGCACCATCTAAAACCTTTCATACCTTCCCCCCATGAAAGCTTTCACATGGGAAGGCTGAGCTGGCAGGATTTTTTGGAAATCCATGCCCATTCCCATGAAAATCCTTTTCTTTAAATGGGAATGAAACAAATGAGGCCTTAAATCATAGTCCTCATAGTCCCAAAATTAACAATTACTTAATCATTCTAAAGATATTTGCTGAGTTCATTTATTTATTTGAGATATCTTAAGTTCAAAACTTCAAATGCTGTCACAATATATATATAGAAACATGATTTCCCAACGGAGTTGTAGAGTTGGAAAGATAAGGGAGACAGATGCTTCCTTGCACTAGCAAATGTGGTCACTTCTTTCGTAGCATTCCTCAGTGGGGGCTTGATCTTTAGGTTTTACTCTGTTACAAACTTACTAAAATACTCTATGGCTGAGAACAATTTTATGTTTCAAATATTTCTCATAAAAAAATTGATGGAACCTTTTGTTTAAAAGATGACAGATGACACATGGTTTTGGTTCTTCCTTTTCCTGAAAAGAATTTTCTTAAAAGAAAAGAAAAGGTGCAGAGAATGGTAGAAGTGGCAACGGGAAAGAAAGTAATCTGGTAGAAACTTTCCATCGTACAAAGCCAATGAGAATTTAAGATTTAGTATAACTCTGGAAATTACTTTTGCATAAAATCATTGTTAAAAATTAATTTTACTAAAAGCACTTGGGAAATTAAGAGCACTGGATGACATTTACTTTCCTTAGTTAATTATAATTAAAAAAGACTCTCTCCTTAATTTTACTAAAAGCACTTGGGCATTTAAGAGCATTGGATGACATTTACTTTAATTAATTATAATTAAACAAGTCTATCTCTCTCTTGTTAAAATTTGTATATATATATATATATATGTATAATATAATGAATATATATATATAATATAATGAATATATATATATATATATTTGTAATAAGTAATGCCTATCAAGGCCATTTTAGTCTTTTTACTTTTCGTATATAGGTTTGTCCTATAAGGACAGTTTTGTATTTATTTTTGTTTTTTATATTTTTTGTAATTGCCTTGGTTTTGAGGGGCTCTATTAGTTAGGTTCTTTTTGGACTAGTCAATAGAGCTGTTGGAACAGTCCAACAACTCATCTCTATCGAGACTACCTCTTGTGTATATAGGTGTAAAAACCCTCGTTTGATTCTAATGTTTTTCCTAAGCATTCTATTCAATAAATATGATATTTTTTATGTTCTTGTATTATTGTTTTGACTCTTTGAAGTTTTGTATGTGCATTTTGTGCTTGTGTAGTGCTTTAATGCTTTTGTTTTTGTTCTTTATTGGACTTGTAATAGTGTTTGTGCACATTGTATTTTTTTTCACATGTTTCATTACATGGTATCGGAGCCAAGAAATTTTTCTTGGTATTTTTTTCCTTTTTGGGTCTTGAGATTCTTTGGTTCGAGTTCGTGCTTCGTGAAGGAATCGTGATCGATGTATAGCTTGGATTCAAGGGAGATATTGACCCGGTATATATCTTAAATATTTATTTTTTCTTGAGTTGTCTATCTCATGCATTATGTATGAGAAAGCACTCATTTTTCTTATCTTTGAAAAATATTTGTTATTTGTGTTAAAACTAAAACCTTTAAATACTTTAAAAAAAATGGAGTTAGGTTTAAAATATTCATTTGGTCTTGTGAAATGATATTTATATGTGTATTCTTTACGAGATCTAGTTTGAATCTTAGGCTTTTGAAATCTCTTTATTTAATACGCACGTATATGAGCACTTAGATGCTTTATTCAAGTACTTCATGGTTATAACATGTTCTTATGTATGACTTCAAATTTATTGTGTTTTTTGTTATATTGGACTTTGTTTTCCTAATATTGTTAAATATTTTAAAATGATTTGAAATATCTATTTTAAAATGGCTTTTTGTGCCATTTACAAGTATGATTTTATGAGATTTTTCTTAACTTGTGTTTGAACTTCTTTCTTTTCTCTTTGATGTATTCTTATGTGAAACATAGAATATTTTATGTAGTATTAAAGATTTTATGTGGTTAAGGTCTTAGTGATCATGGATATCTTGTTATTTTGAAACTTGAATAAATGTTTTTTCATATTGATATATGATCCTTGTGCACTTGTGATTGTATTACATACACATTGATGAATGAGTTTGTCTATTTGTACATAAGGAATTGAGCATGATTTCTTCGTACAAAACTTGATCTTTTATGGGAATTATGCACTCATTCTTGTGGAATTTATGTTGAACTCCTCTATGAGGTTTATGAATGTTTTTTAAGTGTGCTTTTTAAAATTATTAAAAATATTTATATTCCTGTGAGTTCTATTGTTGGCCCTTTTAGTGGTCCTTGTGGTTGTGATATTTCTTAGACTCATGGCTCCTTAATGAACATTATCTTACATGTTCTTTACATCATGTTGTTAAAAATGTAAATATACATAATGTAAATACATATATATATATATATATATATATTTATCTACATATATATATATATGTGTGTGTGTGTGTAACTAGGATTAGGATTAGTTAATTTATTTCTCACTAATGTTTAAGTTTGAATTAGTCAACAGCCGTTGGGCCTTCCCAACAGCTCTTTGGAGTTTGGAGCTTACCACTCTTGTGTATATATATGGGGTGAAACCCCTCTTATTCGTAATGCTCCTTGCATGGATTGATGTTGAATAAAATAATATTTTTTATTTGTGAGTGTTCCTTGTGTGCTCATTGAGTGGCTTTTGTGTGTGAGGCTATTTTATGGTTCTTGGTGGTGTTTTCGGTGGATCTTCTTGTGACTCTTTTGTATATTTATTTTTGGTGATTTGGAGAACATTGTTGGAGGTTCTCATTTTCTTTCACATGTTACCACACATGAGTTTTAAGTATTATGCTTTTTGCATACTTGGTATTAATAAAATTTATATTTTTTTTAGATCCTTCCCTATGTTTGGCCTTTGTGGGTTTTGAAAGTGTACCCTTTGTGGTTCACTTTTGTCCTTGTCCATTTTGTATTTATTGATAGGCATTCTTATTAAAGACTTTCATTAGTGAAAATTTTATCTTGTCATATGATTGCATTTGTCGTATCTTTTACTAAACTTATTTGAGGATTTCACTTGACTTGTAATTTTTGTTCAATCGGTTCTTGTTCCTTGGAATGTGTCTTTCAAGGATTTCTTATTTGCCTCTTTATATGGCTTTGTTAGTTCATCACTCTTCTTTTGATATATCCATTATTATTTGCTTGGCCTTATCGAGGTGAGTTGTATGCACTTCTGTGTTGTGGAACCAGAGTTAGTTGTTGAGGTGAGTTATGTGTGCACTTCTTTCTTCTTGTCAGTATAGATTGCCAATATTTTTTACACTGACGGACAGTTGATTGACTTTTAGTTTTATGAGTATATTGTATCACTCAATGGTTTTTTTATGCACATCGGTGTTGTGTAACCAGAGTTAGTTGTTGAGGTGAGTTATGCACCTTTGTCTTCTTGTCAGTATAGATTGTCAATATTTTTTGCTCTGAATGATAGTTGATTGACCTCTAGTTCTATGAGTGTGTTGTATCACTCAATTGTTTTTATGCACCTCGATGGTGTGGAACCAGAATTAGTTGTTGAGGTGAGTTATGTGCACCTCTATCTTATTGTCAGAATAGATTGCCAAGTTTACGGATGTTGTATTGGCAATTGTCTTGGCTTTCACTGACAGTTGATTGACCTCTAGTTCTATGAGTGAGTTGTATCACTTAATTATTTATTTGGCCCTTATTGTTTATTGGATGCTCGCATAGATTTTTGTTAGTGATGGATCTATTGTTATTTGCTTGTGACCATTTTTTAGTCCTCATGGATTAAATCTCATATTATTGCAAAATTTATTGCTTTTATTTGAATATTGTTTTCAAATCTTCTTGCTTATTCACATCAATTTGTCTTCATTACAATATATTTGTCTATCTTGCTTTCTCCACCCTTTCCTCTTATTTGAGTGATTTTTTTTTATAAGAGATTTTTGTTTATCAGTTTTACAACCATGGTTGTGGTAAGTTATGTGAACCCGTTGAAGTTTATGTTATTGTTTGAAGTTTTACAATCATCTATGAGGTGAGGGATGTGCACCTCTTGCGGTTGTAGCTGGTTTGTATTGTGAGATAGCCAGTATTGCTAGTGCATGGTCACTGGTATGGTTATTGCTAACATTTGTGTTTGATCTTTTGTCCTATGCACTGATACACTTGAATTTTGAGGTTTTGGCGTTAGAGGTCAAAGAGGTGGTTGCTTGTGGTGAGCAAATTGGGGTTGAGCTATGCAATTATCATTCCTTGTGTTATAATTTGTTGAATGTGGGATTTTTAAAATCTCTCCATGAACTTTCTATTTTTTTTTCCACTGCCCGTTTTTCCTGTATGGAAAATGTTTATTCATTGAAAAATTTTCATGAATTATTATGCGCATTGAATATGCTTTAATTACATGTTGGATATATATGTTGAAGATATTTAGATTTGTTCCACGTTGGTTATCTTGCATTTTTTTGATGAATTTAATTAATTCTTCGTTTTGTGAGCTCCTTTGAGTTCTTATATTTTATATATTTGTTTTCATATGAGTTGTATCTTATTTGAAATACTTAAGCCTTTAGGACTTTATTGCTAATTTGTTTATATCTTATTGATATTTTATGTCTAATATATATTTAGAATTTATGTTTTCTTGAAAAATATGTCACTCTCATGATTATGGTTGTCTAATTGTGAAATTCTTAAAAATTTATTTTGAAGTATATTCCTTGTGTTTATCCTTAATGGGTATTGTACCTGGCTTGAATTGTTACTAATGTTTCTAAAATCTTAAAATTATTACTTAAGGTGCATATCTAATTCATTTTTAAAAAATTTTAAGTTTATAATATCGTTATTACTTAACCATCCTCCCTTCATATATATGAATTAATAATAGTTATTCTTGTTCAATATATATATATATATATATTTGTTTTGAATCTAAATACATGTATTTTATATCTGTTTTTTAAACTGTTGGGTTAAAACATTTTTTTTTAATAACTATTTGGTAAGAATATCTTCCTTTGTGTAGTTGGAACCTTTGTTTTGTTCTCTTTGCAAGTTCTCAAAGATGCTATTGGTTGATAAAGAAATTATATTTTTGATGCATCATGAAGATGGAGATAGCCGATGCAAACATTTGGAGAAGATTATCATTAAAGACTTGGATCCTTCCCTTTGTTTTCTTTTTGTATTTTCAAACTTTCAGTGGTTATACCGTAAGTTTGAGGGGAGTTTTAATATATATATATATATATATATATATATATATATATATATATATATAAAGTTTGTTGTAATAAGTAATGCCCATCAGGAGCACTTTAGTCTTTTTATTTTTTGTATATAGGTCTGACCTATAGGGACAGTTTTGCATTTATTTTTGTTTTTTATATTTTTTGTAATTGCCTTGGTTTTAATGGGCTTTTTTAGTTAGGTTCTTTTTGGACTCCTCAACATAGAGTTAACTCATCAATAGAGTTGGTGGACCGTTCCAACAGCTCTATTGAGACTACCTCTTGTGTATAAATAAAGGTAAAAAAACCCATTTATTTTTAATGTTTTCCTCAAGCATTCTACTCAATAAAGATATATTTTTTATGTCCTTGTGTTATTGTTTTGACTCTTTAAAGTCTTGTATATTCACTTTATGCTTGTGCAGTGCCTTAGTGCTTTTGTTTTTGTTCTTTAATGGACTTGTAATAGTTCTTGTGCACTTTGTCTTTGTTTTCTCATATATTTCATTGCATCTCCCTCTCTCTCTCGTTACATTATATTCCTGCTGCTATAGGTGGTTCGAAAATGGTGTGAACAATCATTCATGCCAAAAGAATGTCGCATCAACTTCCAGCCACCTGACCACTTCCTTGATACTCTATAGTGGGAAGATTATTTGGGGATAGAGAGGTTCAAAGAGAGAACAAAGTGAAAGTAAGCCTTCCAGAATAGCCACATGAAATCATCACAGGTGATGTTTTCTGGCATGGTTTTCTCAGGAAGTTTCCAGAGATAAAATGACTGGAAAACAATAGGTGATTCAGTTTTAATAACTACTGTCATTGTCCTTCCCATCCACCAATGATGTTGGGAAGAAGGATGGTGAGAGACCATGGTCTCAATAAAATGCATTCTGTTAGAGAGTGAGTTTTGAAAACGATAGTGTTTTGCTTTTCAAAAGATCATTATGCGGTCCTACAATGTCTACAAGGTCATGTTATAAAACAGAAAACAAAAAGCATAAGAGATCACCATGTTTAATATCGTACCTGATCAATAACAGATTCAATCTTTTTCTTCCAAATCAAAGCATCTTGAATATTAAATGCTGCCATCTGGAAGGGAAAAAAACATGAGGAAAGTTTGCAGCATCAAATGAAGAAATCATTTTCCTTTTAGACAGGGACACTGCATCTTTAGAAATACTATATTAGCATGCATATCAAAGTCAATATCTAGCAGCTTAGGATGCAGACCTCCCACTCCTATCAAGCAGTTGAGGTCTGTTTAAGCAAGAAAATTAGTTATATGTGATGAGCAAGCTACCTATAGGTAGAAGCCATCTATTGACTATTTACCTTCAGGGATTAAAAAAAATCAATTAGATAATGGACGGTATGCATAAAATATTACCCTTGACCCTACTAAAAATAGAGCTGGGAAACAGGCTGAGACGCTCGTGGCTCGGCTCTTAAAGAGCTCGTTCAAACTTGTAAAATAGGCTCAGCAAGCTGAAAATGCACAATAGGTACTCGCCTCTAAGGGGTGTCAACGGGTTGGGCTTACCCGGACCCAACCCAGACCAAACCCTATAGGGTCCAGGTATGGTGATAAAGAAGAAGACCCGGGTCCGAACCAGAAGGTCCGATTAATACATGGATCCGGGTATAGATTGTGAAATTTTATACCAGACCCGGGTCAGAAACCCGCGGTCCGATTAAGACCCACAATTTTTCAATGTAAAAATGATAAAAAATTAGTATTTTACCAGGTATGGCCCGGGTCTGGTTCATGTAGTTCTTATCAGGTCTGGGTATGATTTTTCTTATGGTGGGTCCGATTAGATCCGGGTTCAAACCCGATACCATACCCGAAAATCGGGGCCAGGTCTGGTTCCACCTGGGTCGGAACCAAACCCGACCCGTTGACATCCCTACTCGGCTCGGCTCAACTTGTATAAGCTCGTTGGGCATTAAAATATATATTTTAGATATATTTTACATGTATTTTTTTTAATCCTATTTCTTGCAGCTCTAAACCAATGTATTTTTTCTATAAACAAGCTAGCTCGTTCTCGTCTCATTTAACTCAGGCTCATTATGAGCTCGAACTCGGCTTGGCCCGCCACAAGAATGAACCAAGCTTGACACTTCAAGCTCGGCTTGTTCAGCTCCTTTAGCAGCCCTAACTAAAAACTTTTGAGGAAAATCTATAATTATATTAAGGATGAATTTGATATGCAGGGACAACATGGTTCCCACATGACATTGTCCCGCATCGATATGGACGGACAACAGGGCATAGTGCTTTTCTAAAGAAGCTGCGTGGAACAGCCAGTCACACCCTAAGGGTGAGACTAGTGCGTACCGAAAACATGCCATGTAGTTCTGCCTGTGTGGTGTTTGTCCGGCATATCAAACGCCCCCTGATGCTGCCATGTTAGACAGTCTTCATTACACTTAAGTTAGCATAAGGATAGTTGTTGGCAGTCTGGCAGTCATTATAATCAATCTATCAACATTTGAAGTTTTGAACTTTATGACTTGAAAGGCAAAAACAAACTCATGTCATGAATCTCATTCAACTAATAGAAGGTCAACTACAGTTAGCCTATGAGGTTAAGCCATGCATAGTGGCTTAAAGGCCTATGAGAAGAGTAACCCTGTTAACGGTGTATGACTCTTAACAAGAGCGACACTGTTTCTTTTTCACTTTATCTGGCACAAAAGCTTGGAAATGCTCTCTACAACCTTAAAGTGAGTAAATTATTAGCAAAAAAGAATTGATACAAGTGCATTTTTGGGTCAGGTAAAGGCAATAGAATAAAATTCAAAGCATGTTCATGATACCGCATTGATATGGACGGACAACAGGGCATAGTGCTTTTCTAAAGAAGCTGCGTGGAACAGCCAGTCACACCCTAGGGGTGAGACTAGTGCGTACCGAAAACATGCCATGTAGTTCTGCCTGTGTGGTGTTTGTCCGGCATATCAAACGCCCCCTGATGCTGCCATGTTAGACAGTCTTCATTACACTTAAGTTAGCATAAGGATAGTTGTTGGCAGTCTGGCAGTCATTATAATCAATCTATCAACATTTGAAGTTTTGAACTTTATGACTTGAAAGGCAAAAACAAACTCATGTCATGAATCTCATTCAACTAATAGAAGGTCAACTACAGTTAGCCTATGAGGTTAAGCCATGCATAGTGGCTTAAAGGCCTATGAGAAGAGTAACCCTGTTAACGGTGTATGACTCTTAACAAGAGCGACACTGTTTCTTTTTCACTTTACCTGGCACAAAAGCTTGGAAATGTTCTCTACAACCTTAAAGTGAGTAAATTATTAGCAAAAAAGAATTGTTACAAGTGCATTTTTGGGTCAGGTAAAGGCAATAGAATAAAATTCAAAGCATGTTCATGATACCTCTTGTAAAGGGGAAGAATGCTAAGACCACACTTCTGACAAGACTAGGAAAAAAAATGTAAATATCAAAACTCAAAAGCATCGAATTTATTGCATTTGTTTAGATCAAGATATCTTATAACTAGACTTCACTCTTTATTTTAATAACTTTTAGAACTTTGCAAGGCTTATACCTTGGACCTATATACAGTTGTTTAAGCATTATTATGCTTACTATGGATGGAGCAGGTTGGGTATGGGCCCCAAGACTCCCAACTAAGAAAATATGCTGAAATACAAAATGAGGGCCTCTAAGGGCTTCATAAACACAAAGTGCACATGCACAAACATAAGTCCAATCAAGGGACAATACAAGAGCACAGAGGCACAACACAAACACTAAGTGCATTCAAGACATTAAAGAACTAAAGAGAAGAACACAAAACATAAAAAATATTCATCTTATTGAACATGAATGGTTAAGAGCTATGTCACATAGGTGCGGTTGCGGGTGTGGATGTAGGTACAGGTGCGGATCTGGCACTTTAAAAAAACTTGGGTGCGGGGGTGCGGGGAGGATATATATATATATATATATTAACAGTTTTAAGTTAACACTATGTGTATTTGTGTGTATTTATATATTTATATATATAATATAGATAAAAATGGACTTGAGTAGGGTTAACTGAATCTACTTTTTGATAGAAATGGACCTCAGTGTGGTTGACTTCACCTAACATAAAGGAAGTTGTGTCCACGTGTCGCACCCGCCCGGTGCGGGTGCGACACGGGTGCGGTGCCATGTTAGAAAAGTCTATGTGACATAGGTTAAGAGAAGCATTAAAAAATGAAAGGGGATAAAAGTCTTTATTTATACACATACAAGAGAAAGGGAGACCTCAATAGAGCTGTTGGACTCAAAGTTGTCTCTATTGTGTCGTATCGTATGATACAGTATGATATGTATCATTACTTTTTGCCTTAACGATACGACACACTCGTATTGCGATACGAGTGTGTATCGTACCCATATCGGGCGTATCGTACGATACACCCATGTATCGACCCGTATCGTACGATACACCCCATATCGTGTGATCGTATGATATGGGTCCGGCGCACTTAAAAAGACCCAAAATTGAGTCTTTTTCATTTTGGGTTTAAAAAACCTCTTAAGGGACAAATTGTACATGTGTAGAGGTTGTTGGAAGGGAACCCACGCACCCTAGGTTCCATGAGATCGATTTGGGAGCCGATTCATGTGCAAGGGAGAGGGATTTTGTGATTTTCTCAAGAGTCTATTTTCACCTATTTCTTTCACTCAAGGAAGTGAGTTAAGATAAAAAAAAATCCCTATTGTTGGATTGTTATTGAGTGTTTTGGGGGGAAGATGGCATCGAAAGATCCGGCATGGAAATGGTGCACTCAAGTAACAAGTGAAAACCGATTAAAAATTAAATGCAACTATTGCCAAAATAGTTTTTTGGGTAGTATCCATAGTTATCAAAAACACGCCTCAAGGCGCAAATAGCGTGCCTTGCCTTGAGGTGAGGCCCTCTGCGCCTTGAGGCGCAAGAAAACCTTATCAATCTGTGTGATGTCATTTTGGGTCAGTAGATTTTCACTCTGGCGACTTGGGGATTCAATAGTGCTTGATTTTACAAGATTATTGAATCAAGAATTGCGGCACTTGGTAATGTATTGGAATTTCTGCTGTTTTTTTTATATTTTTGGTTTCCCAAGTTTGGTTTGGGACAGTTTTGAAGAATCTGTTGATTGTGATCTGTGCTGCATGTTTTTGTAACCCAAATCATGTTGATTTGAGTAGTTTTTATGTAAGAAGAGTGATAGAAGTGATTTGGGTGAGTTGATCGGGGTTTTTAATGGGTTTTTGCTGCGGTTTGATGGTGACTACAGAAGGTGGTAACCATATTTTGGGCTCTATAGGCTGTTGGGTTTTTCCCAGTCCTATCGATTGTGTGCAGTGGATTGGGTGTTCTGCTAAAATAGCCATTTTTTAGCACTCTATGACTGTTTTCTGCATTATTTGGAGTTGTGTTGCAGAATTTTGGGTTTCTTTTGGCATTGGTACTTCAGTTATAGCAGAACATATAGCAAGTCTTTGCATCGGCATTCTGTTTGAGATGTTGCTCTGAGATTCTATCACATTCAGCATATCTTGTCTTGTGTGTGCTGTTGTTGGTGTTTGTGTGCAGCAAATTGAATTGTAATTGGTGGTTGGTGTGTTATGGAGAAATGAGAATCTATTCATCTTATTCAGGTTAAACTTGACAGCATAAACTATGCGTATTAGTCCGACTTCACAACTACGATGATCGAAGCAAAAGGCCCCGGTGGTCACTTAGGGATGTCTCCAAGAATGAGAATATATACTTAATAGGGAACTAACTGATTGTATATGACAAAAGATGAAGATGTTACGGATAACCAATACTATTTTCAATTAGCAATGATCAATCAAAAATTAAACATATACAAAAAAATATCAGGAAAACTTACAGTAATACGGTGGTTCTTCTCTTTCATGTTATAAATTGAAAGGACATAGACCATCTGCAACAAACAGTAGCAATTAAAAATAAATTACACAAATACGAAACAAAAAAAAACTGCAGAGGAAAAGTACATAAGAATAAATTAAAAGCTAATCACTAGCAATGTTGTAATTATTTTATTACATCTACTTAAATTGATGAAAATGTTTATTTATTAAAGTAATGGCTTGAAAGTGAACTGGTTAAAATTGTTGTGTGAACATAGTTGTCAGTCGAGGAAGCGGGAGTGGGAAGCGAGGCACTTCTAAAATTTTAGGAAGCTGCGGGACGACTTAGAAGTGAACCGTGAATCGTCTCGAAAGCGAGAATGGAAGTGAACCGGGACCGACCTAGGAAGAGAAGAGGGAAGTGACCTAGGATTCGAGTGGGAAGCGAATAAAAAGCGAGTTTTCCTGATATTGGGCAAAAAAAATTTGTTAAAGGCTTCAAGCCCCTCCAAAAAAGAAAACTTATTTCATGATATTGAGAAGCGAATGGGAAGCGAGTGAAAAGCGATCGGGAAGCGAGTAGGAAGCAATCGGGAAGCGTGTGGAAAGCAAAATGGGAAGTGTGCTTCCTAATTAAAATTGGTGCTTGGAAGTGTCGTGTTTTGCGCTTCCAAAGCGTATTTTGGGGAAGTGTGTTTCCCCATGCCTATTGGAGCTTCAAGTAACCTTGTGTGAAACTAATTCATACAGCATTATAGAAATCAATTGAATTTGACCACTTTAATCCATGCGACCAAAACCAACTCATGGCTGTTAATATGGATGTACTTTTCTATGTATATATATAGAATATATATCTTCATATATATTATATATATTTATATTTAGAATATTTGTTTCTTTATTTATACATAATATTTATTTATTTATATATATTATATATCTTAGTCAACCTAGGTTGACTAAGGCTAGCCGTTGGAGGCTAATCCAACGGCTAGAATTCTAGACATTAGACTAGCTCCAACAGCTAGAAGGGCTTCTCCTTCTCCCTTTTTCTCTCTTCTTTCTGTAAATTATAGTGGGTGTGTGTGAGTGAGAGTTTAGAAAATGATAGCTTATAGATTTTTTTGTGTTCTTTTAGTGCATTGTAGTGAGATCCTTATGTATTTTATTATTCATTATGAATGAAATCATTTATTCATACAACTTATATCAAGTTTGTATATTATGAGTATTAAAATACATTTTGATTGGCATTTTGCCTACGTTTTGGAATGTCTTGGGTTCCATGCTATTTCGTGACATGGTGTCAGAGCAAGGCATCTTGGACTTGGCATCTTGTTCGTATTTGTGTTTTAAAATAAAGATTTGAATTGATGTATAGCTTGGACTCAAGACTCTCGTATTTCGGTATGTATTTTTTTTTATTCTCTACTTTAAATTTTTATGGTATAGATTTTAAAAATGTATTTGAAATATTGTAGCTATTTATTAAAAATAAATATATTTTCAAATTAATTAAAATTAGAATTTATGGAAATTATTGTCTTTTGACATATGTTTTTGCGTAAGCATGTTTACTTGAAATATATATTTTGATTATGAATATATATTTTTTGAAAAATATCCTAATGAAAAATTATATTTTGCAAGAATATGTGGTTTCCTAAAATCTTAAATATTATGCTTATATGTTTTTCATGTTGTTTACAAAAATGCTAATTTTTGTTATATGTATTGTCTTTTATCAACTCCGCCTGTGTATAACTATTTAGTTATACACTGCCGGTCCCAAGCCCGGATAAAGGAGGAGGGTTGCGGTAGGCCTGTGACAGCCAGCATAAAAACTTAGTCATACCCTATGAATATGAACCAATATGAGAATTTCGTTGGGGCATTCCCTACTGAGCGACGCGATGTACTCTATAGGCCCGGAGGCAGTGATAAATGGGCAAGGGTTGCTAGGTCGTCGCCCGGAAGCGACGCGTCACACCGGCGCCCGGGTGTGCTGCCAAATAGGCAAGGGTTCCCTCACTTTGTTGGACGGGTGGGGGTAAAGAAGTTAGTCCAAGACCATAACATTAGGTTAGCCACTTGGAACATAAGGTCTTTAACTGGTAAGTTGGTAGAGTTAGTAGATGTTATGTGTAGGAGAAAGATTGATATTTTATGTCTACAAGAGACCAAATGGGTAGGTGAGAAAGCAAAAGTGATAGAACCTTGGGGATATAAGATTTGGTATACAGGAATAAATAGGAATAGGAATGGAGTAGGGATTGTTATGAGTCGTGAGTTTATAGATAATGTAGTTGAGGTCCGTAGGAAGGGTGACAGGATTTTACTTATTAAATTAGTATTAGGTACGGATATTATTAATATTATTAGTGTTTATGCACCTAAAGTAGGTTTAGATGATTCCATTAAGCGTCAATTTTGGGAAGATTTAGATGTAGTAGTACAAGGGATATCTTATGGAGAAAGGCTTTTCATCGGCGGTGACCTTAATGGGCATGTAGGCATTAGTAGGGATGGATTTGAGAGTATCCATGGAGGTTATGGTATAGGAGAAAGAAACGAAAGTGGAGAAAGGATTTTAAATTTTGGTTTGTCCTATGATATGATCTTAGCAAACACTTGGTTTAGGAAGAGGGAGTCTCACCTAGTAACATTTAAAAGTGGGGTTAATACGAGCCAGATAGATTTTTTCCTACTTAGAAAGAGAGATAGGGGTTGTTGCATCGATTGTAAGGTTATACTGGGAGAAAGTGTAGCTACACAACATAGAGTCTTAATTTTAGATCTTAGAATTAGACAATGCCGCAAAAGGGATAGACATTTGATAGATCCTAGAATTAAGTGGTGGGCACTGAAAGGAGCTAAACAGGGAATGTTTGTAGAGCAGGTAGTTAAGGAAGTTGATTGGTGTCTCGAGGAGGATTCGGAATCAATGTGGAATAAAATAGCGGGTGGCATGAGAAAGGTGGCTAAGGAGGTATTAGGTGAGTCTAAAGGCGGTGCACCGCTAGGTAAGGATACATCGTGGTGGAACGAGGATGTCAAATTAGCTATTAAGGTTAAAAGAGAGTGTTATAGAAATCTAAGTAAGAGTCGTGATAATGAGAATTTGGAGAAGTATATGATAGCAAAGAAGGAAGCTAAAAAAGTTGTTTGGAACGCGAGGGATAAGGTATATAAGGAGGTTTATGATAAGTTGGATACCAAAGAGGGCGAGAAGGATATTTATAGGCTTGCAAAGATGAGAGATAGGAAATCGAGGGATCTGGGTATGGTTAGATGTATTAAAGATGAAACGCAAAGGGTTTTAGTCAAAGATGAGGAGATTAAGGAGAGATGAAAAGATTATTTTGATAAGCTATTTAATGAAAGGCATGCTCAGGATCTTGGAGACTTGTCCATTCCTTTTCATGAGATGAATCGTGACTTCATGCGCAAAATTCAAAAGAAAGAAATTGCAGAGGCTTTGAAGAAAATGAAATCAAGAAGGGTAGTTGGCCCATATGGTATACCTATCGAGGCTTGGAAATGCTTGGGAGAGAAAGGTTTAGAATGGTTGACAAATCTTTTTAACAAGATTTGGCGGACAAATAAGATGCCTAATGAGTGTAAGAAGAGTACTTTGGTGCCTCTATATAAGAATAAAGGTGATATACAAGATTGCACAAACTATCGTGGTATAAAACTCACGAGTCATACTATGAAACTTTGGGAGAGGGTGATTGAGTCTAGGTTGAGGAAGGTTGTCATGATATCGGAGAATCAATTTGGTTTTATGCCTGGAAGATCAACTATGGAAGCTATACATCTTCTTAGACAACTTATTGAGAGAAATAGAGAGAGGAACAAAGATTTGCATATGGTTTTTATTGATTTGGAGAAAGCATACGATAGAGTACCTAGGGACGTTCTCTGGTGGACAATGATGAAGAAAGGTGTTTCTCTTAAGTACATTAGTATAATTAAAGATATGTATGAAGGAGTAGTAACCAATGTCCGCACTTGTGGAGGGGTAACAACCAATTTTCCTATAACGGTTGGGTTACATCAAGGATCTGCTTTAAGCCCTTTCCTATTTGCTATAGTGATGGATGAGCTTATGAGATCAATTCAAGAAAATGTGTCGTGGTGTATGTTGTTTGCTGATGATATTGTTTTGATTGATGAGTCTAGAGCTGGGGTTAATGCTAAGTTAGAATTATGGAGACAGACATTGGAAGCAAGAGGTTTTAAGTTGAGTAAGAGTAAGACAGAATACATGGAATGCCGGTTTAGTAAGCAACGAAGTAGTAATGGGAGTGTAGTGAAGCTTGGTGAGCAAGAAATACTGGTGGATGATTGTTTCAAATATTTGGGATCTATCATTCAAAAGTATGGAGAAATTGATGGAGATGTAAATTATAGGATAAAGGTTGGGTGGATGAAATGGAAAAGTGCAACTGGAGTGTTGTGCGATCGTAGAATGCCATTGCGGTTGAAGGGAAAGTTTTATAGGACGACTATTTGGCCCGCTTTACTATATGGTACAGAATGTTGGGCTGCCAAGAGACATCATATTCAAAAAATGAGTGTAGCTGAGATGCGTATGCTGAGATGGATGTGTGGAAATACAATAAAAGATAAGATTCAGAACGAGGAGATATGTAAGAAGGTAGGCGTTGCACCCATTGAAAATAAGATGAGAGAAAATCGTTTACGGTGGTTTGGACATATTCGGCGAAGGCCTAATGATGCTCCAGTTAGAAGGATGGAGAAATGGGAAAATATATTAGTTAAAAGAGGTCGGGGTAGGCCTAGGAAGACATGGATGGAGGTGATAGGAAAGGATATGAATGCCTTGAACCTCACCGAGGACATGGCATTGGATAGAAATGATTGGAGGAGAAGGATTCATGTGGAAGACCCAAAATGATTTTCTTTTTTGGTTCATATCGCCGACCCCAATTGTTTTGGGATGAAGGCGTAGTTGTTGTTGTTGTTGTTGTTGTATTGTCTTTTATCGTAATTAGTGACTTTATGGACATATCAAAGCATGTTCTTTAAATTTTATGTGGTGCTTTCATTGGGATGTGCTAATTAAGAATTTTTAAATTTTTGTATGTATGAGCTCATTAGTCATGTCATGGATGGTTTGTATGCTCTCATGAGATTGCTCTATTGGTATATCATCTACATAGTCATGTCTCATACACATATGTCTATGCATGTCTTTATGTGCCATTAATGATTATGTCATTTCAAATTTGTTGTTTGGTATTTTGTTAAAAAATTAAATGTATTCTCAAATTAATTGAAATTATTACTTTCTCTTAAAAATGAGTTATTGTTTTGTTGGTTCTTGCGTAAATATGATAATTCAAAAATATATTTTGGGTATGTTAGTATCTTTATGGTTATTTGTGCATGTTCCTATGCATATCCTATGTGATCCTTCATAAGCTTTTGTATAGGATATATGGCTTTAAAGTTATTGCATATACATGATCTTTTATCTCTTTGAAGGAATTCATGATTAGTTGTACTTGTGTATACACTACAGTTCTTTGAAAATTTTTTATGTGTTTTGGCCCATTTAATGTTAAAAATCACTATTGTTTCATAGGTACACTTATAATCTAGATTGAGCTACCTCTCTATATAGCTTGCTTATATTGGCCATGCTCATCCTTCATTGCTATTGATATAATCTTGTTTTGTAAAAAATTATCAATTGTCATCTTGTTTGCATAAGATTGCATCAATTTACATCTTGTTGTGCACATGATTACACTATATTCATTCTAAATTTTTTATCTAGCGTTATTTTTTGAAACTTTCTTTTTTTCAAATCAGTTCTTATATATGAACTCACGTATTTGGAATTTGATTTCCGTGAGTATTTGTTGCCTTCTTATGGAATTTGATTGCCAATCACAGAATTGTATATGATGTAGCATTTTTTCTTCGCCTTTTTGTTGGGGTGAGTTATGTGCACCTCAGTAGTCTGGCTCTAACTGACGATTGTTTGATCTCTAGTTTTGTGAGTATAGTGTATCACTCATTTATTTATTTGACCATTGTTATTATGGATGTTTATTCACACTTTTGAGTATTTTTAACCCATTAGTGGCATTGTGATTATGCTCCTAATCGTCGATACACTTGTTTTGAATGTCATTATATGTAGACAAAAGATGTGTATTCACACTTTTGTGTGTGTTTTAGCCCTTTAGCGACATTGTGGTTATGCTCTTGTTTTAATAGTTGATACACTTGAATTTTGAGGTTTTGGAGGTTTATTGAGGTGATTGGTTGTAGTGGTTGAACTATTGTTGAGATTTGTCAAATATCATTCATTGTGTTATGTAGGATTTATAAATCTCTCTATAAAATTTCTAAATTTTATTACTCATTTGTCCTTGTATGGGAAATGGTTATTGATATACTTTGATGCTTTTGCACACTTGATTTATGGAATGAAATGTATATTTTTTATATTGTGTTCGTTGTTGTGAGTATCCCCTTCATGGGATTTGTGAATGTGTCCCTTAGAGAACACTTTTGTGATTATCCACTCTAGTTAGTAGACTTTTGGTTCATGATTAAAGACTTTTTGCATCTTTATATGATTACTTGTGATTTGTAATGAAACAAAAAGACTTCAATCATGAACCAAAGGTTCTCCAATCTTCAACGAAAGTGTTCTCTCAAGGAACACACTTACAACATCCACAAAGAGAACCATAAAGGTGTTCCAAAGGATCACTCTCACAAACTCCACAAAGGGGATAAAAATATACTTTATTAACAAATAGAATGTGCCAAAAGGCATGCATAACAAAGGGGAGAACACCCTTATTTATACACAAGGGAGAGTAGTGAGAGAGAGATTAGAGAGGGAGCATGGCTCACAATGGCAAGTCAAACTTAGTTTGACTTCTCCCTATATTACATATATTATTAACTATATATGTAATATATATTATATATACAAGTATATATATATATATACATGTACGTATATATACTACCATATATATATAAGTATAAATGTATGTACATTTTAACATGATTATCCAAATATTTTTAATTGCATAATTAAAGGTATTTTTCTATGTTGGTTGTCCTGTGTGTTTTTACATAATTAATGCTTCTTGCTAAGTATATTATCAATAAATTTTATTAGTTTTATATTTAATGCAAACCCTTGGTTTTTTTATGTTGTCCTAGTGGACTTGTGATTGTGTATGTTGAATTGTGCCTTTGTATGCCCTTAGTTGGCCCATATTTGCCTTTTATGATTCATTCATATATACATTAGTTGTATAGTTAACATTGCTTCTGGAAATGAAATAATTGATTAATTCATTTTTTGTCATACTTGTCTTGTCTTGTCTTGATCTTTATTGAATGATTTGAATCACTATATATTCCGCTGTGTAAAAATGTTTTGTTCTCAAAAGAAAGTCTACGCAAAAATTTACTCTCCCTTATTGGATTTTATGAGTTAAACTCCTTTCAGAGTTACTTATTGATGTATGTTTGAAAAATCCATATTTCATGTCTTTTATGCATTAATATGCTATGTCACATGGGTGCGGGTGCGGGTGCGGGTGCAGGGATTCGGCACTTCCGAAAAACCCGGTTGCGGGGGTGTGGCAGGGGAAAAAATGTAATATATATATATATATATATATATATATATATATATATATATATATATATATATATATATATATATATATATATATGTTCCCCCTGGCGCAGGTCCATTTCATAGGGCACCCACACTCTTCCCACATTCCCCCACCAAACAATAATTCTTTGTCGAAGAATACTTTACTGATGTAATCTCCTCCCCACCCCTACTACTTTACCTTACTACTATTATTATATTATTCATGTCCCTTAATTTAATAATAACCAAGAGTCAAATTACTAAGAATAGTTTTTCTTTTTCCTTGTAATACTTTATACATAAAAGGTTAATGTTGGTCTTTCTATAACTACAGGAGAGGGCTAAGGGCTAAGGCCTAAGGGCTGTTTTGCAAGTTTTTACGGTCTGCATCAAGTTGTGGAGGCGAAAGCGACCTTACAATGTGCTTGGGATGCCCGTCAATCATGAATGCGCCCTTAGGTCTCGGACCGTTCAAGTCAAATCCCTCATCCGTCCCACCTCCTCCTCGCCAACATAGAGCCCTTCAAGGAAGGCCCTCAATTAAATGGTCACGTGAACAGGATCGCTATTTTGAAGGGGCTTTCAGTTGCCCATGTGACTGGGGGACCACACCTCTGCAGAAACCATTATTATAAAACTCCTTGGGGTTTCCCACACACTTATTAGAGTGTCAGATTTACGTTGACGTATCTGCATTCGATTGAGAAGCTTGATGAAGAGTCGTCTTACGTGGCGCGCATTGGTTCCGTTAAGAAAAAAAGTTTAACTTTCGTAGCCCATTTCATAGTGCAAATTTTAAAAAAAAAAATCAAAAAAATAGACCAAAATGACCCTGGGTGCATTGACCGCACCCAGGGTCGGGTTGACCGCACCGGGTGCAGCACCCGCGTCGCGTCGATGCGGGTGCGGCACATGTCTGGCCGAATCCTTGTGACACAGTTAATATGTTTTTCATGATAAATATATGTGTGTATTGATTTTGAACGATGCATGTTTTCTTAAAGTAATTAATGATTTATGAAGCTTATCTTTGAAATATTTTTTGCATGCATCTCTTTCCTTTTATATGCAATTATGTTCTCTTATGAATTAAGAACGGTGATTTCTTAAAATTATTGACTGAAGTGAGGCTCTCAATGCCTATTGTGTTTTGAAAAATTAATAATTTTGAAAAATGTTAAATTGACTTATTAAATATTTTTCTATAAATTATATTTTTGGCATGATTGGCCATCCTCTCTCCATAATATATAACTAATATAGTTATCTTTTGAAATCTTCATATGATATATATGTGCATAGTTGCGATGTTTAGTTAGCTCTATTTATAGATTTTCAAGAATTGATGATATTGAAGATCCTAAAGATCCTCTGTATAATGGAGCATATGATTGAAGAACAAGAGCACCCTTTAAAGAAGCACCAAATTGAAGAACTTGATGAAGTCAATGAAGACATTTCATGTAATGGGTTCCTTCTTTTTGTAATTGCAAACTTACAGTGAGTCACCGTAAGTTTGAGGGCGGGTGTTAAGATGAATGTACTTTTCTATGTATATGTATGTATATAAATTAATATATATAATATATATCTTCATATATATTATATATCTTAGTCAACCTAAGGCTAGCCGTTGGAGGCTAGTCCAACGGCTAGACTTCTAGCCATTGGACTAGCTCCAATGTCTAGAAGGGCTTCTTATCCCTTTTTCTCTCTCTTCTTTCCTCTCTTCTTTCTATAAATTGTAGTGGGTGTGTGTGAGTGAGGGATGAGAGAATGATGGGTACCTTATAGATTTTTGTGTGTTTTTTTTAGTGTATTATAGTGAGGTCCTTATGTATTTATTTCTTTTATGTATTTTATTATTCATTATGAATAAAATCATTTATTCATACAACTCGTATCAAGTTTGTATATTGTGAGTATTCAAATACATTTTGATTGGCATTTGGACTATGTTTTGAAATGTCTTGGTTTCCATGCTATTTCATGACAATGGCTTACCAAATATATAAAGGAGAAGATTGCATGGAGAAAAGACATGATTACACATGCTGACCATGCCCTACGGCCAACGCCCAAGCTCCTGCCCCATCCCCTCCTCCTCCTTCTTGACCCCCACCCACCTTAGATCAAAGATATTCTATCACTTTTAGTATATCAAACGATCGTAGCAAAATAGGAGATCCGTTACTTGTCTTCCTTTTGTTTGAGATTTGAGCCTAATCATATTATGCCACAAAATAGGAGATCCACTACTTTTTCTAACTATTCTTTGCATTTCATTAAAGAAGCAAATAACCAAGCGTGTCCCAAATTACCACAAAGATAAAATGGCATAGGCAGTTAAGAGTGGCATAAGAATCATCTCGTCTAAGTCAATTCACATGTATCATAAAAAATCGTACGAAATGCTACAAATTGCATATATCTGTGTGCTTATGCATAATTTATTATTGTAAATAAAATGTTTCGATAATAATCATTTGTTTCTCTAATTGCTCAGTTATGTCACAGGGATTCGGAGAGCAGGGTGCCGCACCCGCGTCGACGCGACGCGGGTGTGGGTGCGGTCAACCCGATCCTGGGTGCGTTGACCGCACCCAGGATCATTTAGGTCCATTTTTTTGGGAATTTTTTTTTTTTTTAAAATCCCTATGAAATGGGCTGCGGAATTTTTTTTTTAAAAAAATCTGCTGACAGCTACTGCTGCTCCTGCCTTTTCAATCCTGATCCTTCTTTTTCGTAAAGGATTTTCTCTCTCCATAATAAATGATAATGATGGTGGTAGCCTTGCTGATCCTTTTTTTTCGTAAAGGATTTTCTCTCTCCATAATAAATGATAATGATGGTGGTAGCCTTGTTGATCCTTCTTTTTCGTAAAGGATTTTCTCTCTCCATAATAAATGATAATGCTATAATAAATGATAATGATGGTGGTAGCCTTGCTGGCTATTAGTATTCACTGTTCTCCTGACGAGATGGGTGCGCTATCGTGTAGCTGTATATAAAATGAAATTTGAAAAAAACCGCGTCGGGGGAACCCCCGGACCCCCTTTTATATATATATATATATATATATATATATATATATATATATGTATATTACATTTTTGCCCCTGATGCACCCCTGCACCCGGGTTTTTTGGAAGTGCCTAATCCCCGCACCCGCACCCATGTGACATAGTTGCTCAGTCCAATCTTTATACATGAGCATGATTTTGACAGTTAAAAACACAATGAAAAATAAGTTTTTCCATTTCCCCCAAGAGAACCCTAAGAGAAGAAATCCCCAGAAGAAACTATAGCTACTATGCATGACATTAGACTGGCAGAGTTAGATCAACGTATAACCAAACAAACTCAAAAGGAACAGAAGTACCGATTTGTATTCTTTGGCTTACATGCCTATGATGTGTTTTCAAGCCCCTGTCTTCCACTCTGCAATTCCCATCAATAAGAAGTGTTTTGATTGGGACCTACATGTAGAAGAAGTGAAGCGCATTCAAACCCATACTGCTCATGTCAACTGCAAACTCAGCAGATAAAGTAACATACAACATAAAATCTCTGAATCACAACAGTGAACTATTAGCTGTTTGCATCTCAACTTACTGATTTGTAATATAACACAATTCACCGGTACGTCAAACAGATTTTGCAATTTGTATTGGCCATATAATTGTGTTATTTTACTAGTGTTCCATTACCAAAATCTTTAACGCTGCAGTGACTATACAAAGAAATAATTTCCATTCGCAAATCAAGCAGTTGTCAAAGAACTCTTCGAAAGCCCATTAAATGATTCTACAGGTCAAAGTTTTAGGCCATCATAGTAAAAGAATAAAGGAAACGCAATGGTAAAATAAAATTGGTCCAGATTATGCATCCAGACATATTCAGTGATCGTGATTCTTACCACATTATCCTGTGGCTCCTTTTTATAATATGAGAGAAGCCGAGACTCGAGAACAAAGTATCGCTTATGGATGAATGAACGCCCAATTTTCCACCGTCCGTATCGGACCATCCATCCTTCATGGACTACCTTCGCCATCGCGATCAACCTAGATGTTACCGTAGCATCCGCACAGCCATGCGACACCTTTAATTATTACCTTCACCATCACGAAATTTTTTGAGAAGAAGAATCGAATGTCGCAATTCCATCAGAATAAAAGAAAATGCATAAACTCAAAAATAACGAAGGAAAAAGGAAACCAATCCAGAAATTGGAAAAGAATAAAGAAACCCAAAAACGAAATACCTGAAGGACTAAATGCTCGAGATGAAACTCGCACGCGAAATTCCGAAATTCCACCGAAATTGTCGAATCCTCATCATTCAAGATTCCAAATCACGAAACCCTAGAAGACTACCAATCACAAATTTGCAAACGAGGAGTCCACAAGATCCCTTCAATCCCAGACACTCATTCACGAGAATTTAACCAGAAGGTACAAAAACCGAATCCGACGAACAAAAAAAAAATCCACCCGGTGTATCTCCAAAACGCCAGGGAATCGGTAAATCCCGCAGCTTCAAACCGAGCGAATTATAACCGGAATCTCCGCGGATTATCCCGACTCTGCATTACCCGGACCGCATTGACCGGCATAAATCCGGCACGGTTGTCATGTTGAAAGTACTATAAAACTATGTAAATCTTTTGAAAAGTTCTTATTCTATGCAATTGCTTAGAGGACTAATTCTTAGCATCTTGAAAATAAAAAATTTACCAGTGTGCTTTTGTTTGGAAGTGTCAACTTAGTTGAGAAAAATTGGTGAGATGGAAACTTGCATGGTGCCTTGAAATGCAATGTTAAGATTCGCTTTTTAGGAAAAGGTTTCATGCACCTGCCTCCATTTTTCTCATATTTAACCTGCTTTTCTATATCATAGTGGAACATTAGGTAATCTCTCTCTCTCTCTCTCTCTCTATATATATATATATATATATATATATATATATATATATATATATATATATATATATATATATATATATATTGGGTACTAATGAATGTAAGGAACTAATGAGTTGAAATCATTTTTTACTTCAAAAAACTCCAATTCTCTGGTTGATCAAATGTTACTTATTTGATCTACATGGTTTGTTTAGTAGGAAACTTGCTTTGAATCATGTGATTATGACAAGTAATTAGGTTTTTAAAGGGTCTAAAAATCAACCGCTCATAATATGCCAAAATTTCATAACTCAAAAGATCATATTTGTTCATAAAAAAAAAATGATCCAACTCTTGATCTCTACAAATAATCATGTTGAACGCATCTATGTGGTTAGATCGAGTCATACAACTAGTACTTATGATTTCTAGCTCATTAGTTAGTTACTTTCGTTAGTAGCCAATATTCTCTCTCTCTCTCTCTCTCTCTCTCTCTCTCTATATATATATATATATATATATATATATATATATATATATATATATATTAATGTTTGTTATCCTAGTGGATAAAGAATCCTATAGATGTGATTTACGTATTAAAATGAACAGCATTGACCCTTGTATCACATTTTTGTAATGTATATGTCAAATTTTATGAGGGTTGAACAATCAAAGGCCTACAATGTACTAAAATTTCAAATCTCAAAATGGTATATTTTTGCATTGAAAAATTATGGTCCAAGGCCTTGATTTCTATTGTTTTGACCATGTTGAACATATTGATGATGTCAGGTTTGATCAAAAGAACTTCACCCTGTGAGTTCCAACTAGAGGGTTCCTTAATCCTTACCCATTAGGGTAGAAAATGTTTATCTAATAGGCCAAATTATATAGAACTATTGAGCTGAAAATCATATGTTGAGACTTTATCAACTCAATTTGACCACATAGATGTGTTCACGAAGGCAAGGTTGCTAAGGATTAAGCCTTGGATTGTGTTATTTCAAACAAAAAATATGTTTTTTTACTCGTAAAATTTTAGTGCATTGTAGATCATTCATTTTTTAATCTCTTAAAAGGCTACTTATGTGTCACAATCATATTATTCAAAACTCATTTCACACTAAACAAATGTTGTAGATCACTTCCATAAGATTTAATTTAATAAAAAAACTAAAATGTATGATAAATATTTCCATATAATTTGGTTCCATGCACTTGTCTGCATCTTTCTCGTATTTGACCCACTTTTTTACAAAGAAAAAAAACCAAAAACCTTGCAACGATGACCCGAAATCTGAAAGAAATAGTACAACTTTGAGCCACGTCGCATGCACCATCGCCTGTTTTCCATACTACTCCTCACATGCCCAAAAAATGGGTCAGTTTCGTGAAAAACTAGTAAGAGTGCAAAAATAATAAGAACAACTAACAACTAAAGCAATCAAGTATACTACAGAATCAACAGTGAGTAAAGGAATCATTATGCACAAGAAACTCATAACTATGGTTAGCACATGATACCACAATTAAAAAAAATCAACTGAAATGTGAACATGTTCAATTTAGTTATCACATATTAATCGACCGTGCGGGTACGTACATGGCACACGAGCCAAAACAGTCGAGACCAAACCGAGGGTTTATTATGCTATGTATTTTGAGATACCTCGATTGACAGGTTGAATCCTATCATAAGGGGACGACTGATGTCCGAGAGAGCAAGTCCCCAAAGGCCCAGTAGGGATGCATCCAACTGCTGCAGAAGTGTTAGGCTATCTTTCGTAGCCTCTTTCCCCTAACCTCCGATGACTGAGAAAGTCGAGTCTTTTGTCTGTAAATAGCCATTAATGACTTGTCCATTGGAGTTGGTACCCTTCGTCCTCTCTCTTGGTGAAAGCCAAGTCGAATCGAGCGCGATGGGAGTTTCTTAATCGCCGCCTCATTCTTCATGCTCTGGTCCATTAGACCCAAACGAGCATCTTGCTTTTGAAGGAGCATGAAACCATTTATGTGTATCTTTAAACAAGTGTCCTTGCACGATCGAGGTTTGATCTACCTCGGGGTACTCATTGCACCATGCCAATCAATATTAGCGTTGCACTAGTACCATACAACCAATCGCTGCCCGAAACACGAGGAATAGAAGCCCTACGTGTGACGAGGCTCTTTTCCCAAGTTAGGAAAACCAGTATCCAATTTCATAACTCACTGTGAAGTTTGAACGTTGATACTTGCGTTCTTGCGCTTGGCTAAGCTCTGTTGTCGAAACCCGACAACTGTGGCAGTGGTTTGATACTTCTACACAAAAAGAAGAGTGAAATTTGCTATATATATATATATATATATATATAAAGAAAATAACAAAGGCAACAACAAGTGAAATCAATAGGGACCAGGATCGTGAAATCGCATCCTAGATGTAAAGACATGTGCTCGAACGATGCCTTGGAGCAAAGCGCGGGGCTACAGAAAATATAAGCAAGAAAGCGAAGGACCAGGAACGCGAAACCGCGTCCTGAAGGTAAAGGCATAAGTAAATATATATATATACATATAACAATTGTCAAGGCACAAAGCGCGGACCTAAGAAAAACAATAGATAGAAAGTACAGTAAATAAGGACCAAGATCGCGAAACTGCGTCCTGAAAGTAGATAGGCAAGCATACAAAAATAATTGCCAAGGCGCAAAGCCGAGGGCTAACATGAATGAAAGGACTGGAAAGAAAAGAGCGAAAGCAAAGGACCAGGAACGCAAAACCCCATCTTGGAAGTAAAGGACAGAAAATGAAGTACGAAAAGAAAAAGCCTTGGCACATATAGCATGACAGCAATGAAAAGTAAAGTGCAGAAAGGGAAAAGGATCAGGATCGCGAAACCGCATCCTGAAAGTAAAAGACGTACATACTTATATATATATATAACATATAAATATATATCCATGTCTTTAGTTCTTCATTAAGTGTCTTTAGTTCTACATTAAGTCATTGCTTTTCAACATCCACATTATTTTAGTTTCTTTTTACGTAAACCCCTACCTTGAGGGGGTGCTAGAGGTCATACGCTTGCGAGCGTATGTGATCACCATCTCATGCAGTGTGGCACGAGAAGACTCTATAGTGCAACCTAGAAAATAACGAAGTTAGTTCTCAATTTAAGAATAGAAATGCATTACTAAGGTTGCAGAGGGCACCAAGGGAAGGCAGGGGCTTGCCCCTTGCCAAAAAGCAAACAATTAGGGTAGGGGGCCCTGCCCCCTGTCGAAAATGGGCAAGGGGTCTGCTCCAGACTGTCGAACACCAAGCAGAGCAGGGGGCCTACCCTTCTACCGAAACCCATCGAGGAAGGGGGGTTTGTCTCCTGCCGAAACCGATTGAGGCAGAGGGCTTGCCTCGTGCCGAAACTGACCAAGGCAGGGGGGCATTCCCTCTGCGAGAGACTCATCAAGGTAGGGGGGCCACCCCCTGCCAGAAAGCGCAAGGCAGGGAAGGGCCACCCCCTGCCGAAAAAATAGCAAGCCAGGGGGGCCACCCCTTGCCGAAAGAACGAAAGGGCAGGGGGCTCTACCCCCTGTCAGAAAATGCAAGGCACGGGGGGGGGGGGGGGGGGGACTCCCTGCCTGAGAAGCAGCAAGGCAGAGGGTGCCACCCTCTGCCAGAAAATGCAAGGCAGGAGGGGGGCACCCTCTGCCCGACAACATGAAGCAGGCGGGGCAACTTTCTGTCAGAAAAACAGCAAGGCAGGGAGGTGCCACCCTCTGGCAAAAAACACGAGGCAGGGGGGGGGGCACTCCTTGCCCGACAACGCGAGGTAGGGGGGCCACCCCCCTACCGAAAAAATAACAAGGTAGAGGGGAGCCACCCCCTGCTAGAAAATGCAAGGCAGGGAAGCCCACCCCCTATCGAAAAAACAACATGGCAGGGTGGTGCCACCTTCTGCCAGAAAATGCGAGGCAGGGGGGCCACCCCCTATCGGGGAAACAAAATGAGGCAGAGGCCCTGCCCCTGCCGACAAAACAACAGGGCAAGGGGCTTTTCACGCCCTTCCGAAAATCCACAATGGGCAGAGGGGCTCCCTCCCCCCCCCCCCTCCCCCCCTTGTTGGAAGCAAACAGGTCAAGGGGACATCATCCCCCTTTTGCCAAACAAAGGGAAAAGGGGAGGTCCATCCCCTTCCCTCGCCAGAAAACCCCAAGGCAGGGAGGCATCACTCCTTTGCCGGAGCTGCAGGTAGAGGGGGGAGAGTTTGTTCCCTCTTGCAGGAAAACAGGAAGATGAGGAAGGGAGACATGTACCTGGAAGCCGCCGGCGGTCGGGGACGTCGACGACGGACGGTGTCGGACGGACCTCTATTCATTTTTGAATGAATGTATATATGAGCATGTTCATTTAAGAATGAATGAAATGAATTCATTATATTGCTCATTGATTTTATTCCTTCGAAATGAATATACACATTCATTTCATTCATTATAAAATAGACTTGCTCATACATAAATTCATTTTTTACATTCAATGTAAACTAACTCTTACAATCATTCATATATTCATCACCAAATAAACAAGCTTATATATATATATATTCATTCATTTCATGCATTTATTTTATTTTTTTATTAAAATAATACTTCTTATTTATTTCATTCATTCATGTATTCTAAATTATACTTATCATTTATTTTATTCATTCAATAGTGAACCTTCATAACTCCAACATTCACATTTGTAGCTCTGCAAGAAACACAACATTTAAAACATACATATATACCCAACTATATATATTTCTTCCTTCAACCCTCCATAACTCCAACATTTATATTTGAAGGCCTCCAAGAAACATAACATTTAAAGTATACATGCATAAACTATATATATTTTCAACCTTTTATAACTCCAACATTTACACATGCATGTATATAATTTCAACCCTCCATAACTCCATCATGCATATATTTAGCCTGATATAAAAAAAATCATGCATAAAAAGAAAATAGTTCAAAAGTTAAGGCATATATTCAAACCAATATAGAAAAATCCATATACATATAAATGTCAGATAATAAAAAAAACCAAGTTCATGAATTATATGTAGGAAAGATAGTCACAAAACTGAAAGTGTATCATACTTGTATATGAGGTCTATTAATAAACATAGATGAAAGAATTGCACACACACACACACACACACACACACACACACATATATATATATATATATATATATATATATATATATATAACCAACTTAGAATCTTTGGTTATATCAACTTACCTAAGGAGCTTGAGGAACTTGATTGATTGTTGAACACTATTCTAAAAAATAGCATATTCAACCCTACGACCTCATATTCCAAACCTATGAATCACTCTTGCATTACATATATCTTCTCATGATTCACAGTGTTTTGATGCAAGAGTTATGCTCGGCTTGGACCTATATTTAATATTTTGTTTATATATATATATATATATATTTATGAATAATAATAAACCCTAATATAGAAAATAGGTCTACCATCAATTTATTTGTTTATGCACTGACAACCCTAGCCTTTTATTGGTACGAATTATGAAAAATATTTGCCTTCGAAAAGGCTTCACCCCATCATCAACCACTACAACAAAGCAGTAGATTAGCGACGACCACATTCCGTCGCTAATCCGTCGCTAACCATGTTAGCGACGGATTAGCGACAACGCGGCGACAATATGCTTACGTCGCGAATATTTCGACGCTAACTGGCGACGGAATAATTCCGTCGCCAAGTCCGTCGCTAATTGCGACGGAATAACGAGCGCTATATTCCGTCGCCAATCCGCCGGTACTAAACGGCGACCACGGCGTGGCGACGGATTTAATTCCGTCGCTAAGCCGTCGCTAGATTAATATGAATAGCGACGGAATCATCCGTCGCTAATCCGTCGCAAAAACGAAAAAAAATAAAAAAAAAATTTATTTAAAAATTAATTACCGAGAACTGTACAATTTATATTTCCTGTACAATTTATATTTCCTGTAAATAAAAAACAAACCACACAAAAAAATTCATATAACAAGTATCTATAATAATTAATCGTTCCACCTTAAAACTAAGAAGTTTAATTATTTACAATTCAACAATTACAATTAGGAAAAATAAAAAAAATAGAACTTCTTCAACACAGTCCTCTAATCATCGCCAAGATTTTGTGCGTCTTCTTGTTCATTGTCTTTATCTGTCCCTTCAGCTCCACTACCCTGATTATCGCTAGCAGCCTACACAAGAAAAGAATCGACCTGTGGGATCTACCGTACTGACACTCGCCGTTGCAAATTCAATAAAACTATCGACACCATCCATATATTCATGCGATAACTCATTGTCCACTATCCTACGGTACATCCATTCACGGTTTGCAGTCATTCTGTCGTATGATGTTACGAATAATATCCTAACGAATTAAGAAAAAAACAATCAGAATGCGACGATGAAGAAAATATCAAATTTATCATGCAATATACTATGTCAAACAATAACAAGAATTTTGATGCATGCATTGATAACTTAATATTTTCATGTGCAAACTATTAATGACATGATACAATCATTTGAAGCATGCTTTTATTATAAAATTTCACATGGAAGTCAAAATCAAATTGAAAGTAACTACATGCAAGCATGGATACAATTATATCAAACATTGCAATACATCATAATCATTCATATCAAATAAATGGCAAACATGTACCTGCAGCAAACACACTTCAATATCTCACTAACTACTACCATGCTTAGCATGGACTCCGTACTCCAAAAATAAGAACACTTCCATATTTCTACATTAAAATCATGCTCAGCATGATCTCCGAACTCCAACAAAGCAGTCCTAGATATCAACAACTAAGTGAGTGTGTGAACAATAAAGTGTTGCATTCAATAAATTAAATAACATGTGATACGTTTGCATCACTTACTCACCACGGGTATTTACCCGATTTGCATTGTTTTTGTCATTTACTTACCACAGGTGGCCGAGCATGAGTTGGTTCCGTTGAAAAATCTGCACAAAAACAAAACAAATTAAGTAACAAACTAACTAATCATGAAACAAGATGAAACACTAACTAAAAAAATTAAAACAAATTAAAACAACTCTAACTAATTGAAAGAAGAGAAAAGAAAAATAGTATATATGTTAAGTTAAATCTAACTAGAAGATGCTAATTTAACAAACCAGCTATAACATGTTGAACCAGTCGACTAACATAAAGTCATAGACAATTTCTAATCTGAACTACTTAGCAAAGGAATAGTAAATCAATCAATTAGTTTACTAGAAAAGATGTGAACTCCATTTAACCACCACTATCATAAAGAATTCAAATAGCCCTAATCTAACTAACTGATTGTTAGAACATTAAATACCAATCTATCTAAGAAAAATATAATTATAAAAGACTAATAGATTGAAATACTCTAACTAACCAGATTTCAAGAAAACAAATTGAAGTAAAACTAACTACCAGTAGACATTAACAAACTAACAAATTGATAAAAATTTATGAACTACTCTAACTAGAACAAACTAACAAATTGATAAAAATTTATGAAATACTCTAACTAACCACAGTTGATTAAATCTCAACCTAGCCAGTTGATTTCGATTTGAATTTTTTTTTTATAATTAATTTTTTTTTTGAATTTTAAATCTCAACCTAGCCAGTTAAACCACCTGCCTTTCTGGCAGGGAAGGGGGTTAAACCCCCTGCCGGAAAGGCAGTTCCGGCATGGGGGGTTGACCCCCTGCCGTGCCTTTACGGCAGGGGGGGTCGACCCCCTGCGTTTTCGGCAGGGGGTCGACCACCCATGCCTTTCCGGCAGGGGGTCGACCACCCCTGCCGGAAACGCAGGGGGTCGACCCCCCATGCCTTTCCGGCAGGGGGTCGACCCCCCCTGCCGGAAACGCAGGGGGTCGACCCCCCTGCCGGAAAGCACGGGGAGCGGCGGCTGGCGAGGTCGCCGGTGGCCGGCGCAGTCGACAGCAGAGAGGGGGAGACCTGGAGCGAAGCTCGGGGGCCACTGGGTCGCCGGAACTCAGAGCGGAGGCGAAGAGGTGGCTGCAGGGAGGATCGTCGGTCGTCGGCGGCTGAGGACGCCGGTTGCGAGTCGCCGGCGAAGGGGAGACAACACCTCCCGGCAGCAGCCACAGAGGAACAGCAGGGAGGAGGAAGAGGTCGGCGGCGGGTCGCCGGTGCTCGGAGTCCTTGGCGCAGCCGCTAGCCAAGCAGGGAGGTCGGCAGCGAGGATCGTCGGCGAGGCGACGGCGGCGGCGGCCGGACGGTGGCGAGAGCCGACGGGCGGCGGGAGGGAGAGGGCGGCGGGCGGGAGCAATACAGCGAAACAGGAAAAAGAGAAAGAGGGATGGGATTAGGGATTTACGCGATATTTAGCGACGGCTTAGCGACGGAAACATTCCGTCGCTAAGCCGTCGCTAAATCAAAATACAAAAACCGCGACGAAATATATACTGTCGCTAATCCGTCGCTAATTAGCGACGGATTAGCGACGACAGAGTTTCCTCTCTAAATCCATCGCTAAAATGGTGTTCTTGTAATAAAAAGTAGCGACAAAAAATTTAGTCGCTAATCCGTCGCTAAGTAGCGACAGATTAACGATAAAATTTGTTTCTTCGCTAATCCATCGCGAATTAGCGACAGATTCTATCTCTAGCTAATCTGTCGCTAATTAGTGACGGAAAAAATCCGTCGCTAATTAACAATTTTCTTGTAGTGAACAACCTACCAATAAATGTAATATGATTAAAAAGTGTAAAGTCTTATACATGAATGACAACCATGCAAAATATGATACATATATTCTCTTGTCGATATCGTGCAAAATATTTTTTGCCCATAGTGTGTAAAAAAAAATTTGAGCATGATTGGTTGTGTTCTTTGTACCTAGTTCCTACAAACATATGAAGTGAGATATATATACACTATTATAATCAGATATAATGAATGCATACAACATTAACATATAATGAAAAATGCAACCTTTAATTAACGAGAATCAAAACGACGCATCAAACATTTGCATTAATGGTCAAAGATGTAAGGTGAGCATGCAATTAGGTGCTCCTTGAGATTTCTATGCTTATTGTAGATCATACTAAGCTCAAACATGAAGTTTCTCCAGGCTCTAGTGTATTCTTTCATCACACATCCTTTCATCATCTCCAAAATTTCATATTTTTCTGACATTAACAATATACGTATCTTAGATATGGTTGAAAGAATAAATGCTAAAGATCAAATCAATTATAATATATATATATATATATATATATATATAGACACACACAGACCAGAACTAAAGCCCAAGCATTCTCCTTGTAAGAATTTGGTAATGCACTCCAAGTAAAAAAAATGTAAAGGTGTCTGGTAAGGATCTTCTGTGATGATTCATATGAAGCTACTAAGGTATTGTGCCTCTCACCTTATGGGTTTTCCATACTAATTAATGACAACCTTGAGCTTTTGTTTAGAGTGAAGGGCTACAATAGTCAAAGCATTTGTACAACCTATTGCCTTGCTACTGCATTGAAAAAACATGCATTGATAATTTGTTAGTTATTGTAAACAATATTGCATTGTCAATATCACATAGCAAATACTGAATGACTCAACAAACATTTTTTATTTTTGCGTTGATGCTAGTCTAGGATTTTGCATTGGTTGAAAATTGAATAATAAGTTGAAATCTAAATAATATATAAGAAAAAAAATAGATTTAGCATGCAATAATTAAATAAAATTTTAAATTAGCAATTAAAATAAAAAACCCCTAAAATCTAAATCATACTTGAAAATAAAATTGGGTTAAGCATGCATTCACTAAATAAATTATAAAATTTGTAATGAAAATATAAAACCCCTAAAATCTAAATGATACTTAAAAATAAAATTAGATTAAGCATGCATTCACTAAATAAAATTTTAAATTAGCAATTAAAATGTAAAATTCCTAAAATCTAAATTATACTTGAAAAATAAGATTTAGCATGTAATCACAAAAAATTAGGTTCTTTTGGCTATAATCTAGCGTAATGATAACCCTCTGACATCTTCATTGCTCTGGAGCAAAGCTTCTTCAATTAATAAACCTTGTTTAACCAGCCCCAATGCAGTAAAAGCCATTGCATTAAAAAAAAACAAAAGGAGCAAATAGGTAGTTATTAGCATCAAAAGTAAATAAATAGTGATGATTTTGTGCCTCTCAATTGCAACAATCTCACAAAGGACTCCCCATGTCATGGCAAAGGTGTTGATCAAACTATTGACATAAGGAAAAAATACTTTCTCACACCACAACTCTGAGAGACAATTTTTCCAAACAACATTAGACAATAGAGCAAGGAAAATAATAATCTTGTTTCTTTGCTTTAGTCCACTGGTTGAAGAAAACTGTCATCAAAAGTCAACTTTGTGAGCAGCAAGAAGCATGTGAACATACATAAAACACAATCAACACCAGTTAACATGGTGGGACATGCATTGCAAAAAGATCAAACCTTCTAGCAATAAACCAACAAAGAAACACAATGTAAGAATTGATGATTCCTGAAGACAAAAGATGGTGTTAACCAGATATTTAAATCTATGTGTCAAAGATGGCAAACAAAGCTTGCAAAATGGCAAACTACAATTCAAATATCTATGCATCCATGTATTCAATTATATTCGAATGAAAATTCACATGAACACATAGTGTAATGTGTCATCCATGAATTATTTATTATTATTGCTACTAAACAACAAAAGCCTGTAATGCATCATTCATACATTATCAATTGATTATTACTACTAAACAACAAAAGCTAGAGAAAGGCCCTTTGCAGGATATACAGAATATGGAGAAAGTGAATTAGAGAGCCCTTTCTGCGCCAGAAACACCCATTTTACAATGGCGCTGCCACAAACTTATGCCAAAAAACTTGTTTTTCTTATAGTATTTTAATAAAAAATATGAAAGGTGGTCAAGAGAGAGAGAGAGGTGGTCAAGAGAGAGACCTGAAAATGGTGGTGAGTAGGAGGAAGAGGAAGATGAAGATGAAGGAAGCTCTTTTTATGGTAGCTCATGGGATGATATGTGTTATCGGTCAATGGTTGCCCTCATCAAAAAGATTTTTTTGAGACAAAAAATTCCTCCACCTCTCAAAGGATGATTTTTTCTATCAAAAACCACATTTTTTAGAAATGATTTTCTTTAAAAAAAAATGTCTTTTTTGAAATTGTTGGAAAAGTCATCATTTTTCTTTCCTACTTGCATTTTTTTTACCATTTTCTCGCTTTCAAACGTGCTCTTATTGCACACAAAATCTAAAATGTGTTTTCTCTAGAGAGTCACTTAATTGGTTAAGGTGAGTAGCAGGATGTCCAGAAGCCTTGGACATCACAAATTCAATTTCCTTGAAAACTAATAAGATAGGCCTCTCAGAACCGATAATCTCAAACGATAATTCGCCAGGTTTATACCTGGAGTTATCGAAATTATCAATTCCTTTAATATAGGTGGGTTAACATGGTTATAGAGAAATCAATTACCATAATATAGGTAACTCATCAAGATTAGCGTTGGTGGTTCCTTGAATATAGCAACCATAGGTTGACTCATCAACATCACACTCGTGGTTTTGTGAATACAGAAATTGTCTCATCAAATGAAGATATATGCTATCTTGTAAAATGATTTCTCTTGATCCTAGTTAACGTGTAATCAGCTATCATTTTTACTGTAACATATGTACATCGCATAACTGAACAAAGGTATATATAATAAAAACCCTGCACTCGTGTAAAGTGTGTGAGACAACAAGCATGTTTCTTCACTTGTTATTATTCTTTCATGGTATTAGAGCCTCAAGCTCCTTTGAGTGCTTTAATGGCCTCGAGCATTGCCACAACCCAGTGAAATGCCATAGCAAGTCTCGTATACATTAAGTTGAACAAAGAAAACTACCCTTTTTGGAGATTTCAACTAGAGCCAATCATAATGAGTAAAGATCTTCTCAAATTTGTATATAGATTTTCTCCTGAACCCTCTGAGTTCGTTCCCTCAGAAGGCAAAAAATAAGAGATAAATCCCGCATTATACATCTGGCGCAAGTCCGATCAACTTGCATTAAGCTGGATCAAAGCTATAGTTTTTTAGTCAATGCTGAGTCAAATTATGAGAACCAAAATTACATGAGAAGCCTAGGTCGTGCTAGAGAAGTCTCATGGCTCTCAATCGCCACTGAGAGTTACGCTCCTGAAGAAGAATCTTACCTTCATTAAGAAAAAAAGCATGGACATGGACACCTATCTAAATAAAATCAAATTCTTGGTCAATTTTCTTGTTGCTGCAAATAGCCCAGTTGACGACATTGATCTCGTGCAAATCACTCTCAACGGTCTCCCCATCGAATATGAGAGCTTTGTCACCTCAATTACCACCGGAGCCACTTGTCACTCATTTGTTGATTTGTATGATCTTTTGATCAATCAAGAAAGGCGGGTTATTATGCTTCATTCGAAGCAAGCCAAAAGTCTAGAATCCTCTCAAACTGCTTTTACAACCACTCGAGAAAGTGATCGCGGTCGTAGCCCCAATAGGGACCATTGGAATCAAGGTCATGGTCAGAGTAGGGGTCCCTCCCAAAATTTTAATCAACCCTCCAACAATTTCCAAAATCAACGGGGCCTTGTTATCTGTCAGAACTGTGGAAAACATGGTCATATTACGAAAAACTATTGGGATATTCCCAAAGCCTTTTCCTTCATGTCATTACACCAATCAACTGATGACCGTTGGTATCCTAACACTGGTGCCACCAATCATCTGATTATAGATGATCAATAGTTTGTAAACAAATCCCCCTATTAGGGCAATGATTCCATTATGATTGAGAATGGTAAGATATTACCCATATCTCATATTGGTGATTTGGTTTTATCCTCTAAAGGCTCTAAGTTTACTTTAAAGAATGCGCTTCACATGTCCGTCATTACAAAAATTTATTATTTGTGGGCAAATTCATGGAGAAAAATTATTGTATTTTTGAATTAACTCCCTTTGCATTTTTTTGTTAAGGATCGGCAGACAGGCAAGATTCTTCTTCAGGGATAAAAAACCAACACAGGACTCTACCCAATTAAGATGAGTGACACCTCAATGATGGCATCCTATGCAAGACTTCCATCTATATTTGATCTTTGGCACCAACGCCTCGGGCACGCAAATAAGAAGATCATATCTTTCCTTAAATCCAATAATGTTATTTCTTTTAATAATAAGCGTACTATAGTTTGTGAACATTGTCTTGTTGGAAAAGCAAAAAACTTTCATTTGGCCATCCCTTTGTCATATAGCTCACAACCTCTTCTTAATTAGTCCCCTGAATATCATCATCTTCATGTCTTTGGATGTGTCTGCTACCCTCTTGTTACTTCCTATAACTCCACCAAGTTCTAACTGAAAACCAATGCTTGTATCTTTCTCAGTTGTCCTTCTCATCATAAGGGCTACATTTGTTTTCATCCTCCTATTGCTCACACTTATCTCTCTTGTCATGTGCTCTTTGATGAATCTCTCTCTGCTCCTCCAGGGCTTTCCTCTTCGGTCCCTATGTCCACCCTTGCTCAGTGGGGTGTTTCCCCTAGGGTGATGTTAGTTAATCTCTTACCTTCACTTGATGCTCTCCCCCTCTTATCCGCTTCTGAACCTGCGTCTGACTCGACTGATCACCCCCCCCCTTCCCAACGTCTCCTGCATCTGACTCCCTTATGTCGTGTTCACCCGACTCTCCCTTACCCGATTCTAATTCTTTTGGCCCTTTGGCCACTTCTTCTGAGCCCGCCTCATCTATCCCTGTTTTGCCCACTGCCTAGCCTTCTGATCACATTTATCAAATGGTAACCCGGTTCATGACGGGTTCGCTTAAATCCATTTTTTTTACGTCTTTATAACCTCTTGCTTATTTTGCCTTCAATGCACACCTTCTCGAGCATGAGCCCACCACCTACAAGCAAGCCATCAAGCATCAACATTGGTGCTCTACCATGGAGGATGAATACGCTGCTCTCTTACAAAATCGCACCTGACATCTCTTTCCCCCACACCCCCAGTTGAATATCGTCGGTTCTAAGTGGGTATATTGCATCAAAAGGCATGTAGACGGTTCTATTGCTCGTTATAAGGCTCATCTTGTCGCCAAAGGTTTTCAACATGAGGAAGGTGTTGATTTCTTTGAGACCTATAGTCCATCACCATTCGTGTGGTTCTATCTCTTGCAGTTTCTTTTAAGTGGCATACTCATCAACTGGATTTCAACAATGCCTTTCTTAATGGTTTCTTGGATGAAAATGTCTATATGAGCCAAACGCCTGCCTTTGTGCATCCCCAGTTTCCTAATTATGTTTGTAAGCTTGATTGCGCTATCTATGGTCTCAAGTAGGCTCCGCGGGCCTGGTATCAATACCTCAGTTCTTACTTGGTCTCTCATGGCTTTGTTATTTCTCAATCAGATGCTTCACTTTTTATTTTTCAATAGAGCAGTCTTCTTATTTATATTTTAGTTTATGTGGACGACATCATCATCACCAATATTTCCTCCACAGAGATCTCTCACCTTATTTCATGTCTTGGTTTGGCTTTCTCTATTAAGGATCTTGGGCGGCAAAGTTACTTTCTTGGTATCGAGGTGTTCTATTCCTCTGCTGGCATGACTCTTTCTCAGCGGCTCTACACTCTCACTACTTAAGCGAGCTTTCATGGCTAACGCTAAACTCGTCTTTACTCCTATGGGCTCCTTCTTCAAGTCATCCAAAGATGGTTCGCCCTTGTTCCAGGATCCCACACTCTATCGCAACATTGTTGGTGGCCTGCAATATCTCTCTCTTACTCGTCTCGACATCGCCTTTGTTGTCAGCAAGGTCTGCCAATATATGCATCAACCGACTAATGCTCACTGGACAATTGTGAAGAAAATCTTGTGCTACTTAAAGGAGACTTTGCATCATGGCCTACTACTTCAGTCCTTTTCTTCTCTTCAGCTCAGTGCCCACTCAGATGCGGATTGGGCAGGTTGTCCCGATGATTGCCGGGTTTGTTGTTTTTTTTTTGTCCAAATGTCATCTCGCAAGCAAAAGACTGTGGCTCGTTCCAGTACGAGCGCTGAATATAAATCCTTTTCCTGCGCTGCATATGATCTTCCTTGGTTACACTCTCTCCTATGTGAACTTGGGTTTCCTTCCCACGCATCACCTGTACTATGGTGTGATAATATCAGTGCTCTCTATCTTGTAGCCAATCTTATCTTTCATGTTCAGACCAAGTACGTTGAAATTGACTTTCATTTTGTTCGTGACCCCATTCGCAAGGGTCACCTTCAAGTTTAGTTTATTTTCTCTCATGACCAGCTTGCGGATGGACTCACCAAACCGCTCCCATTCACGCAGTTTATCAATCTTCGTCACAAGCTCAACGTGCGGGCCCCCCGATTGAGCTTGTAGGGGAGTGATAAGATAAGCCTCTCTGAACCGATAATCTCAAACGATAATCCTCCAGGTTGATACCTAGAGTTATCAAAATTATCAATTCCTCTAACGTAGCTGCGTTAACATGGTTATAGAGAAATCGGTTCCTCTAATATAGGTGACTCATCAAGATTAACGCTGCCTTCTATATAGCAACCGGAGAAATCAGTTCCTCTAATGTATGCTGACTCATCAACATCATGCTGGTGGTTTCGTGAATACAACAATTGTTTCATCAAACAAGGATATCTGCTATCTTATAAAATGATTTCTCTTGATCCTGGTTAACGTGTAATTAGTCATCATTTTAACTGTAACATATGTATATCAGATAACTGAACAAAGGTATATATAATAAAAACCCTGCACTCACCTAAAGTGTGTGAGACATCAAGCTGGTTTCTTCACTTGTTATTATTCTTTAAAAAACAAACTCATGACAAGTATTGAGTGAGCTGTGGGGCAATTCCACCTCAATTTTAGTAAGTTATTCATTAAAAAAATCTATTATGTTCATAAGACAACACCCATTCAGGTTGCCCGAGTAGCGGTAGGCCCGAGGAAAAGGTGCTGAACCCTTCGTCCCAGGTTTGACTCCCACCAGTTGTGCAGGTGCCTTTAACTGGTAGGTTCTATGAGAGCTTGGATGTCAGTGATCTCACCCATGTTTTACCTGGTAGGGCCCATTAAGTGACCCGGTTCTTGGTGAGGGTTTCAATAAAAAAAACTCAGAGAGAGAGGGATTTTATTTTAGTGCTAGTTGCTGCAATTAAGAAGTGTGAGCATAGCGTTTAGAGAGAGATTAAGCACCTTTTAACAAAAAGAAAAGAAAAGAAAGTATGGTTGACACATGCGAGAATTTGGGAGACACATAACATATATTTTTATAAAAATGGCAAGGGTTGTTTGCAAACTTAAAATTCCTTATATAGTGTATTCAAATTACATGCAGTACTGAGAATTGTCTTTTATTTTTATTTTTTGAGATTAATTCCCTTGACTCGGTTTTTATTTATTGTATGCAAAAGTAGAGTGTTCATGATTAAACCTAATATTGATGAGGTTGAATGCGATAGTTGGACGGTTATGTTGCACTATTATAACTGAGGGTTCTGTGTTGGAATCTCATAAGGATTATCCCCAACTTGGCTATCAAGTTAATAATAATAACAGTGACTTAAACCCGACTTTGTATGCTTATCTGCATCTAGATCAAGTTCCAACAAGCAGAGCCGTACTTGTGTTTTATGGGGTCTGAGGCGGAGGGAAAAAATGGCCCCCCTATTAATAGTAGGAGTTCGGGGGCAGCGCCTCCGATTTTTTTTTTAAAGAATCAAAATAACAATAAAATTTGCATTCACATTAAACAAATATAATATTCCAAATATTTATATTATATTAAATAAAAATGTATAAAATATTTATATAAACTACCTATCTGATTGTTTTAGAGGCAAAAATAGTTATCAAATCAGTTTAATCAAGTTGTTCAACATTAATGAATAGAGATTAACTAATACAAATGTTTATATTATTTTTAGATTTAACTAGCAATAACATCAATTAACAGAAATTAACTAACAATAATTAATAGTAATTAACTAACAAAAATTAACTGCTAACAGAAATTAGAAATCAGAAATTACAGTGAAACAAGAAAGTTAAGAGAATAAGACACAACCTGATAGTATCATCATTCAAATAACGATAAGATTTATATTTTTACTAAACAAATATGATATTCTAAATATTTATATTATATCAAATGGGGAGCTCCGGCCTTAAAAATGGGCCCCTAAATTTTTTTTGGGCCTGGGGGCCCCGAGGCCCCGAGGCCCAAGCCTCATTGGCCTCTTTACAGGTCCGGCTCTGCCAACAAGACTCGATCATAAGGCAGGGTGGTCGTGGGGTCTCACCTGAGGTTTTTCTTGCTTCAGCGAGGGTTCCTCATCATAAAAAAAACTCAATCATCAATGTTCTGGATTTGACTTGACTTAATGTAGAGGCATCCAGGTTGGAACTGGCTAGCAAATATAATCCATTTGCATTTCTAACAATCAAGACCATAATTGGCATTTTTTTTAATTAAGATGGACGTGTTCCATAGGGGTGAAAACTCGGAGTCTGACATGTTATTTCTGAATTCAGACCCTTAAAGCAAGATTTCATCTGTGCATTCATTTGATCAATTTTCAAATTTGGATCAGTATTTTAAGTCAGATCTAATTCACATTTGGGTCAAAACCTTGTTATATTGTATCTTTTACATTTTAAATAACTTGCTTTTATTCTGTATTTTTACTGGGTCAAGTATTTACAAATATATTTTGGATCTGCATTCATCCTTACTTTATTGGATCTAATTTGGATCTGGCTCTACTGCTTACATTTCAGTTTCAGGGTCAGACCCAGCATGATTCGGCCCAAATGACATCCTTACTAGGAGAACACTTTGATGGCTTATTTTTCAAATTCAATAGTTGGTTAAGTTATCATTTCCTTCTTACTGAATATTAACACTACAAACCCAGAGTAATGATCTCTTGACCAAGTTGCAGATTGGAAAAACAATTCTTAATAGCTGCCTCCTGCCAGTTGCAACTTAATGGAAGATTTGCTTAAAAAAATTAAATAACTCTGAAGGTCCCCTGAAATTTTGTATTTTTCAATTTGAAAAGATGCGAGGTGGGTTTGATTTGCAAGTTTGAATTTTTTTTTTTGGAAAATAAGACACAAGAAGTCAAAGGCAGACCTTTTATTTTTTAATCAATAAAAATTATTGTTTGATATTTTAATATTACAAAAAATTTATTAAAATAATATTAAAAAGTATTAAATGTTATTAAATTGTATTAAAATAATCACCAAACATGTCAGTGTCCGTATCGAAGTGTCTGATTGTGTCATCAAGGGACGCATTCAAAATGAAGTGTCCATGTGACATTGACATAGCCATTAGGCTTTGTGGCCCATATCATGAAATTCGCAGAAAAGTATGGCCTATTTTTAGAATAAAGGGCGAAAATTTAGCCTTCAACCAAATTTTCCAAAAAAGAACGAAACCTTCTAGTAGATGCTCAGATCATAGTGACAAATATTTTTATGGGCAAAATCTCATTTTTCAAAAACTCTCGAGAAATTTAAAAATTTTCTTAAATCTCTCATTTTTTTGGCAAAATCTCGGCGCTAAAAAAATAAATTTAAAAATATAAAAATATTTTTAATAAGAAAATATTAATAAAAATTACTTAAAAATAAAAAATGCACGGTTTTTTCACGATAAATAGCCGTTTAAAATGTAAATATCGTGTTTAAATTGCAGTATTTATGTTTTTTTCATAAATCTTGCAATATTTTGAAAATCTCGTGAGAAATTGCCGTTTTAAACTTTCAGGCAATTTCTCATAATATTTGTCTCTATGACTCAGATTTGAAGACGTAAACTACTGGACTTACCTAAGGTACCTACTATTCAGCCCCAAAGGTAGGCGGGCTAGGTTCAAATCTCATGGGTGTCACCCCTTGCACAAGCTCAAGCATGGTGATTCTCTGGAGGAAAGGGATAAGCTCACGAAGTTTTACGCTATCAGAAGTATGGCAGGGGAGAGCCAGCGCAACTAGGTTTTTTTATCTTGAGGGTGATTTTTCCGAGTAAAAATAAAAAAAATACATTTTTTTATACACGGAGACATACTTAGCCGAGATGGTAAGTAAAAGTAAGGTACTTACTATCCACACTCATATTTAATAAAACTTGATGATGCCTTGGATGTCATCTATTCTAAAAAATTAGAAATTTCCAGTGTCACTTTTATGATTTTTGGTTGTTTCGACCCGATCCAGATCTGACTTTTGTACATATTTAACATGTTCAGATTGGATCCGTTTGCATTATTATTAGAAATGACCGATACACATTAAATAATGCAGAAGGTCCATTGTGTGTCGTCCATTTTAAATCATTATGATGATGCTCATCCAGACAATGCATGGCATCAGACAAAAGGGTGGGGTGGGGCCCATCCAAGTGATGGACATCTCACCCATAATAGTTTGGTTGTCGTTCATCTTAAGATGAACGGCATCTAAGAAGAGACCTCTCTCATGGCATCACCATCAGAGGTCGCTCCCATCTGATCCTGTCTCATATTTTAATACCGTTTGGAAGCAGCCCAAATCAAATTTTCTGAGTTAGTGGAGGAGGTCAAGAGTTCGAATATCATTGTAATCAATACACTTTTTTTCCCTAAAAGGAAAAAGTTTTCTGAGTTAGTGGGTGCATTAATTTTGGGAAACATTATGAAGTTCACGAGTTGTCTACTTTAACCAGTAAGCGTGTCAGGTCCATGGTTTGTGTCTTGCATCTTTCAGTGACCCTTTCACACAAGATAGAACAGATCCTGGTTGGTCTTTTAGTAGTGAACTGGGTCCCACTCGCAGTTAATGAAGCCATAAACACTAGTGCTGAACAAAACAGATACAGCATTTATTGCTTTGGTCTGGACCCGGTCGATCTGATGGATCCTTGTTTTCCGGCAGTGGCATTAATGTCATATATAACCTTCAGCGTGGTTGGTAGGAGCTGTCAGTGCACGTCTTGTGGTGGGACGTTGCATGTTCAAACCAAAGTGGTGGGGTCTGCCTAACCCCAGCTTGCCTTTCAAGAATAATGTTATCAGCGTCGCTACGAATTGGTCAGAATCGGCGGATTCATATTCTATAGTCAAAAAATCGATGTGAAACCAAGACTTATTTTTAAGGTTTTTTTGCAAAGTGGTCATCGTCTTACTGGCGATTGGCAAAATAGTTTCTGCAATGTTTAAATTATTTTAATATTTTTAGTATTATCTAATATTTTTTGACGTGTCAAGGGTCGGATACGATTGTGACAAGTTTTGGGTGCAAACCCTGCATCAAGATCAAGGCTATTAAATGAGGGATCACAGATAAAGGTCAGCTCTTTGGATTTGGGAGTCGAGGCAGGCTCGGATCTTAAATCCAAAGATCTCCTTCAAATTGAGATCCGATACTTCTAAACAAAGTTAAAAAGAAAATGGGTTGGATAAAATAGATTGAGGATTTGTTGCAATGCAAAGTTCCGTTATGCTGTGATTACTTGATTTATTGGAAATGCTGGCTCCTTAACTTGAATGAACAAGTAAATATACTAGGTAGGATATCAACGGGTTGGGTTTGGTTTGTATCCAAGTAGAACCAAACTCAGACCTGATTTGAGATGATGGCATCACGTCTTTTGTGCAATCACATTGCATCTGAATTAATCCCTTGTCAGACAACCATAGTTGTTTTTGGCTTTTGAAGTGACAAACAGCTTTGTACTTGGGCACTAGGGATGCCAACTGGTCTGGTTTACTCGAACCCAACTTGAACCAAACCCTATAGAGTTCAGGTATGGTGATAAATAAGAAGACCCATTTAAGATCCGAGTCCAGACTCAAAGTACATGAACGTATAGTTTGTGAAATTTTATACCAGTCCCAGACCCAACCCGAGTTTCGATTAGGACCCACAAATTTTTAATGTAAACATGATAAAAAATATAATTTTACCAGGTATGGTCCGGGTCTGGTTCATGTAGTTCTTATGATTCAATTAAACCCAGGTTCAAATTGGATATTATACCCGAAAATCAAGTCCAAGTCTGGTTTCACCTGAATCCGAACCAAACCCAACCCGTTGACACTCTTGTTGGGCACCAAAAGCAAGTCAGAAAAGGGCAACCGCATGCCCTTTATTATTTTTTGGTTCCCACATAGAATATGCCTAACCTTGTTCACTTTATTTTAGAGAAGAGAAGTTTATTCTAATTCTTTGTTTACTTGGTTAAGGAACTATATGAAGCTTTAGGTCAAACCAATGGATTTGACATGTGTACTTGCATATAAAAGAAACCTTTGTCTGCTCAATACAAGTCCGGTAAAATGGAAACTGCTGCTTTATTTTTTTGGGTTATTTACAAGAACATACCTAATAGATTTATTAATTCAGTGTCATACCTAAAGAATTAGTATTTCAAATGCACACCTCATTTGTTTTATAAGTAACCAAAATTATATTTGTGGTCAATTCCTATACTGGCCTTCCGTATTTTCATCTTTTCCTTACGAGAAAAAAACCATGTATCATTTTGTACTATGAGTACTTTTATATGAATTTGAATTATACAGAGCAGTCGAGCATCTAGTACATAACTCATTTTTTTTAACAACAGAAAACTACTTCTCCCTGTTTTTTTTTATATTTACATTGAGAAACCAGCCCCAAAAACAGAGGCCTAGCCACTCTGGGACGTACTTACTATGTCAGTACACGTATCCTTGTGGTCGGACATTGCAGGTTCAAAACCCATTGGTACGTTGAATAATAACTGGTGGGTAGGGATGGCAGTGGACGCCGGGGGGGCTGCCCCGTTTGGACCAGGGATGGATGACATGAAATGAGAAATGAGGTGGGGATGAAGGTTAAAATTAACACCCGTGCAAGGATGAATACGCTTTCTCCCGCCCTGTCCCACCCCATCCCTGTCCCGATCCCCGCCTTGCCTTGCCCTGCTCCACTTCGTCTCCAATCCTTCTTTAGAGATAATAATAGATCGAAGGAAACACCCCGCCTCACCCCGTTTGAACCGGTGATGGAGGTTAAAATTAATCAAAACCTGTGCAGGGAAGAAGGCGGGGATGAAGGTTAAAATCAAAACCGTGCAGGGATGGAGGGCAAGATTTTGAGACAGAGCGGTCCATAGCAATCCCTACTGGTGGGGTCTGCCTAAACCCAGCTTGCCTTTCAAAACAATTTTTTTTAAAGGAGTCTGCCAATTCTATTTGATTTTAACAACGCTGGTTCAAATATTTAGGCAAGGCATAAAATGATATTTTTGTCCTTTTTACCGAACAACTCATTTAATCTTATGTTCCTTTGTTAAACAAATTAACAATGAAGGAATTTTAATTACTCCTCTTTAAAAAAAAAAAAAAAACTAAACAAAGGCCGATTGACTGCTTTCCACTGATGTGGACCAAGTGTGTCTTTGAAACATGATTTATAAAAGTAGGCAGTTAAAATGTAATAACTAAAATATCAGCTTTTTTTTAAACAGAAAATAAGTTAGGTGGCATTTTGTAAATCAAGTATCACCTTGAAGGGTTTGATAAATTTTGTATCGTGACGTCCCGGTATTCAAAAGATACATAAGTAGCGCATTTGGTCAAATACTTGTACAAAAACCGCTTCAAATTTTTGCCAATTTGCTTCTTGATGAGAAGAAAAAGGCAAGTGAACCTGTTCATATTAGACAAGAATTGGAAGTGGTAGTGATGGGGGCACTTCCAGGTAGGTACACGAACATGTCAGATATGGGACCGGTGGCTCTGGTGAACTTGCTTCTAATAACAGTAGAATATAGACCATTGTGGAGGTCGCTCATGTGGCCAGTGGGGTAGTGAAGACATCGACATGAAGGTGCCAGATCAAACCCTGCTAGTGCGTGAGTGTGTCCATAGCTTTCAAAGGCAGCTTTGCTTGTCTGAAGCAGGTTATATGTCCCCCCCCGAACAGGGCATCTCATGCTTTGGGGTCCCAAAAAGCACCACGTATTTAAGCATGTGCGTCTCGTATCCCCATGTTTGTCAGCATTAATTAGTATTGAAGTTTGATGCGATTGCAAAAACTTAAGTACCCTCTCCTTCATTGGTGCAAAAAAAATGACAATTCTAGAAAAAGAATAATTGTAAAGACTTAAGTGCCCCGAAGATGATTATTTAAGACTCAGTCTCTGCACTGCAGGATTATCCGAGAAATAAATCTTCCCTGGAGGAGGCCATGAATATCAACCCTCTCACTCTCTCTCTCCCTTCTCTTTCTGCTTCTGTGCACATCCAGCAGAAGATCCTATATTGCTCCATCAAGCATACCTGCACAAAAGTATTGTCTTCCATATGCCAATGCCCACTTATCTTTTTCTGCATATAAATTTTGTAACCAAAGACAGTCTTTAAGGTCGTATATCTTAATCATTTCCTCTCAATCTAGCATAAAGGTGACATCGTCTACGCTATGAAGTATACACCTTGTAAACTTTTTGTCAAACCCTGTCTTCCGATTAACTATGTGTCTTATGTTCTTTGCTGCATTTTGAAAGATATGCCACTAACATAGGCGATGATGTGCATCTGGCCACACATGAAGCACTGCAACCGCAATTGCGTAATCACCATCTGTAAGTACAACTTTAGGTTGCTTTCCGTTTATTGCCTGTGTAAATACTCTGAACAACCACTCAAAGCTTTCCTTGGTCTGGTCATACAAAAATGCGACGCCTAATATACAACTCTGTGAGTGATGGTTCACTCCGACAAACTGCGCAAATTGCCACTGTTTAATATTAATCTTTACTGTAGTATCAAATACAAACACATCATTGAAGTATTCATAATCTACTCTTGACTTTGAATCTGCCCAAAACATATTCACAACATATCTATCTTCATCCAGTTGCATTGCACTAAAGAAACCAGAGTCATTGCTTGATTTCTTTTGTAAGTAATCAACCAAAGAACATATTTTTTCATTCTTCATGTTATATGTCCTCTTCCTTCTCAAGTGGTTTCTTAGATCCAAAGGTGTGAATGACACATTATCGCGATCACCATCTATGTGGGCAAAAAATTATATGTCTTCCTTGGTGCAATGCCGGCGCTATCGGCTACTTCAGCCATTGCAGCATGCACTACAGTTACTTTACGATGTGACCTTAGCATAGGAGTCATAAATGATGCAGATAAATCATGATTATGATCACTGATTAAAGTACGAACTAGAAATTTCTCATTCGGATGTCTTCTCAAAACCATTCTTGCTTGACATCCACATCTTGATTTTGGCATGCTCCTTGTTGGATTTCCCATTGATTTATTCTAACCTTGCATGAAACAAACATATGTCTTTCTCACCACGACACCCTGTGCATTTTTTGACCAAGAAAACCTTCTCACACTGAAGCCAACTTTTAAGGCATAATCATTATAAAATTTATATGCAGCTTCTTCATTATTAAACTGCATTCTTTCTACCGGAACATAGTCAAGTGTACTTCCATGTACATTCCCAGTGCCTACACTTTTGTAGTGTTGTGCAACTCAAATAACACAGAATAATAGGGGTCTGGTTTTTAGTTAAAATAAAGAATGAATTGACCATAGAAATCGCTAAAATTTGACAAGAATAAACTAGACTTAATAACAAAAGCACCATTTTTTACGGATTTGGAATATGATATCCGGTTAGGGAGATATGACCCTGACAAGTTGGTCCTAATTCGGGTAGCGATTTACAGTGATTTGCTTACTGAATAACACTACAAATCGCTATAGTGATTTGCAGAAGACACTACAAATCACTATAGTGAGATCTAACAACACTATAAATCGCTGTGGGGCTCGATGGAGACCCAAAAATACTACAAATCGCTATAGTGATTTGCGAAAGACACTACAAATAGCTGTTGGAAGACCGAATAACACTATAAATCGGTGTGAGGCTCGTTGGAGACCCGAAAACACTACAAATCGCTGTAAAAAGGCCCGATAATACTACAAATCACTGTTAAAAGACCAGACAACACTATAAATCACTGTGGGGCTCGTTGAAGACCCCAAAACACTACAAATCGCTATAGTAATTTGCGGAAGACACTACAAATCGATGTTGAAAGACTGGATAACACTATAAATCACTGTGGGGCTCGTTGGAGACCCGAAAACACTACAAATCGTTATAAGAAAGCTCGACAATACTACAAATTGCTGTTGGAAGGCCGGATAACACTATAAATTGTTGTGAGGCTCATTGGAGACCTGAAAACACTACAAATCGCTGTAGGAAGGCCCGATAATACTATAAATTGCTACGCGCTGGGGGAGAGCCCCCGGACCCCCCTTTTATAAGGTCAAAAACTCTAAATCAAGCTCCACAACTCATCAAGTTGAATGATGCTACACACGCTAGGAGGAGCCCCCAAACCCCCTCCTATAAGGGCAAAAACTATGAATGAGGCTCCACAACTCATCAAGTTGAACAATGCTACAGTCAGTGTGCAGGTCAGTCAATGTTTGATGGAGCAATGTAGGATCGTCTGCTGGATCTGCATAGAAGTAGAAAGAGAAGGGAGAGAGAGTGAGAGGGTTGATGTTCATGGCCTTCTCCAGGGGGAACTCTTTGCCTCCGTTGATTTCTTCTCTAGAGAGAGAGGGTTTTACAGTGTTTTACGGAGAAGGAAAAAGAAGAAGATGATGATGAAAAGTTCAAACGAACATTTTTGATGGCTCAGGTTCGTTTCGTCGGATGGCCATCGGATCGCCGGCTCACCATCGGATCGTTGGCTCACCATCGTTTCGCCGGATCACCATCAGATCGTCGGCTAAGGTTCGTTTCGCTGTGTAGACTTTGAAGAGTCAACATCATCATCGACTTTCTGGATGAAGAACATGTTTGCCCTTTTTTTGAACCATTTGTTTTCCTTTTTTGAATGGACATTTTTGTCATTTTCTCAAACTGTCATTTTATGGCAAGAATAGAAAGAAAGGGTACTTAAGTCTTTGCAACCGCACCAGACTCCAATGCTGAGTGATGTCAACATACACGGGAATATGAGCCCCATGTGCTTATAGATGTGGTGCTTTTTGGGACCTCCGAACACAGATGTGGGATTCAGTGAATCATCGGGGGCGAACATACACCACCCTCCCCACTTGTCTGGTAGAGGCAGCTAGCTCAAGTCACCTTGTGTTGGGACGTTGCAAGTTAGTGCACATCACCTTGTGTTGGGACATTGCAAGTTTAAATCCCAATGATATCCTTGTATAACTGATAGGGTCTGCCTAACCCCAGCTTGCCTTTCATAAAAAAACATGCTTTCAAAGGCGGGCTCCTAGCTTGCCTTTAAAAAAAAAATGCTTTCAAAGGCAGGTTATGTAACATGTCCTTGTGTTAGGTGTAAGAAGGGAGGGGAGAGAGAATTCATAAGAAGAAACATAGGCTGTTTTTCCTTTTTTTGGAAAAAGTTAGGTTTTGATGATGTGGAATAGTCCCATATTGACGGTGTTTGAGTTCATTGTAGGCTTTATAACCTACATGTAAACTCTTACACTTGTTCCTAAGAACAAGAGGTTGGGATGACTACCACACACACACGCGCGCCCGCGCGCCCGCTGTGCTGGGCCGGTTCGGGTTTGGGTTCAGGTTCAGGTTCGGGTAATTGGCCCTTTAGGGCCATATCAAATCAAGACCAAAGCCGTAACTGATCTCGACTCTTTGAAGTCCGTTAATGGGCCTCAATGCCTCGAATTTCGTAACATGCTCCTACTACGTTTTGTAACCGTTCGTGGGTTATAAAAGTGTGGTTAGGGCTGGGGTTACGCAGAAGCTAGATGCTCAAATTTATGAAGAAAGGCTCTGCGGTTTTCTCTTTTCCTGTTGCTCTCTCTCTCTCTCTCTCCTGAGTTATCCCGAAAAGGGATTTTTCTGCAACTTTAGTTCGTAGAGGTTGTCTTCGAAGGACGATCCAACAGAGTGCACCGATTCTGATCGTCGAGGCTATTGTATCCTGGGGGAAGGACGTCGAACCCTGTTTGCACTGTATGTGAGGGCAAATCTTCTCTAAGAGGAGTACTTCTGTACGCCTTAGCCTTTTACACAGTATTAACATGCTTTCGTTGTTCTTATTGGGTTCTATGCAATTGTTTGTTCATTTGCTTATGTCTGGACTTTGGTGTAATGCGGAACCCGACATGCCTGCTCCCTGTTTCTGTTTCGATCTACTGTTAATCATGATTTGTATTCTGCTGCATATTATGATTTATATCATGTTTTATATCATGATGATGATTGTGAGACTGCGTGATCTGAAAAATGATCCAACACGTTGTAGGCCCCACCCAGGGTTAACATACACCCATCTGTCTCCATTGCCTACCAATAGGATACATTGGGAAGGGACATGCTATGTACCTTAAAATATGATATCTCTTTGTCATTTTTTGTTAGAGAAGGATTGATATTTTTGCTTTTATGCAAACTTGTCAATTTTCCAAGTTGGTGAGACATTTTCTTTTGTGCTAGATACGTCCAGTATCACACTTGATTGCCTCTTTTTGTTGCTTTTCTCTTTTATGTGCTCTGGTTTTTGTTGGACAAGTTAGGAAATATTTTCTGCCTTGGAAGATGAAGATTTTTTTTCATAAGACAACAAAGGGGTATCTATGATTGGTAGCATTGCTACATTGAGTTGCTTGTAAACGTGTTTTTCCTTATGATTGGTCCTGTAGTAACTATAAAAAAAGCCCCAAACTTGGCGACTGCCTGGTAGAGGTGGCAGATGGGCCTGAACCGGCACAGCCCGACACACGACCCACCAATTCAGGCCCATTAACAAGCTGATTCATGAAACAGATAGTTTGTGAGAAGGCCAAACCACACATGCAGTGAAACTGGCATGGTTGGGTCAGTTCATGGGTTGAACCGACATAATTGAAAAAAAGAAAAATGGACACCATGATCTTACATGGAAAGCCCCGAAGGAAAAAAATCACGGGGCCAAAATCCAAAATTTCACTACAACAACAACAACAACAACTACTACTACTACTATGCCTTCATTCCAAAACAATTGGGGTCGGCGATATGAACCAAAAAAGAAAATCATTCTGGGTCTTCCACATGAATCATTCTCCTCCAATCATTTCTATCCAATGCCATGTCCTCGGTGAGGTTCAAAGCATTCATATCCTTTTCTATCATCTCCATCCAAGTCTTCTTAGGCCTACCCCGACCTCTTTAAAATAATATATTTTTTCATTTCTCCATCCTTCTAACTGGAGCATCATTAATAGGCCTTTGCTGAATATGTCCAAACCACCGTAAACGATTCTCTCATCTTATTTTCAATGAATGCAACACCTACCTTCTTACTTATCTCCTCATTTCGAATCTTATCTTTTATTGCATTTTCACACATCCATCTAAGCATACGCATCTTAGCTACACTCATTTTTTGAATATGAATCTCTTGGCAGCCCAAAATTTCACTATGAACAAAAAATTACAAGTAGATTTCAAATTAAAATTAGAAAGAAAAAAATCTAAAACTATAAATATTACAACTAAAATTAAAATTAAGACTACTTGTCTTCTCCTTCATATGAATACGGTTCACTGGACCGGTTGAGGTGGGTTTGCGGGTTGGTTCAGTCTGATTCATGGGTTAAACGGGTCCAAATCGTAACAAGTTTTTGGGCTGAAGGGGTGAAACCAGCACAACCCACTACACGGTTCACGGGTTGAGCCCGGACCGTTACTGTAGCTCTTGGGCCGTGCTGGTTCGGATTCCAACAAGCTGGTTTCAGTCTGGTTAACAGGTCTAACTGGCCCATTAGCCACCTCCACTCCCTGGGGTCCAGGGTAAGCCATCAAAGTTTTATACGACATGGACACATACCGTAGTATGGCAGGCTGAGCCAGCGTTGCTAGATCTCTCCGCCTAGGGTGGTTTTTTCGATTAAAACTCAAAAAAAAAAACTAAAAGAAGAAAATGGTTGCTTAGCTCTATGCATGCTAGGTGCTAAGGGTGGACCCATCTCATACTCAACCCGAGATGGGCCAAGGTTTTCTCCATCAGTGTCAGGCCCAACCTCACTTGATTAGTAAATGACCCAGGCTGGAGTAGGGCCCAAATCATATTTCGACAGAGCCCAGCCCAGACTGGCTGGTTTTATAGTCAGGTTTAAAGAGCCCAAACGCTCCCACCTAGAACTCAACCCAACAAGAGCTGGGCCTGGTTCAAACTCGACAAGAGTCAGGTTGAGCTTTTAACATGTCTGGGTGAGGTTGGCCTTGGCGAGACCCATATCCACTCTTCATATCATAGTCGCAAATATTGGTCATTTTTCGAAAATCTCTTGATTTTTTTTTATGATATTTCACAAAAGTGTATAATCCCAAGAGAACATGTTATTTTCAAAATATCATTTTTTATCGTGCTATTATCATGTATGAAATGTGATATTTAAATTTTTGTATATTTTATATATCTAAAATTTAAAAATGTAGAAATTGTATCTTTTTTTTTATGAAAAATTAAATTAACTCGAGATTTTCCTTTCCCGAGAAAATCCCGATGATGAGATTTGTGACTATGCTTAATATTTGCGTTCAGAATATTATCTATTGGTGTGAAGCCCTATATATTCCATCTTATTATGCCATGAGCATATTTTGCAATGAATTTTTTTAGGTAATCAGGTCTAGCCACCTTACGTGAATTTTTTATTGAAGTTTCTAAAGGAGACAACACTCATGTTTGTGTGAGTACAAAGCAAAGGCCTCCTCAAGCGCAACCCAGGCATGGGTAGCAATCTAGAGTCAATGATACAAAGCAAAGGCAAAACATTACAACGATATGTACTTATGAAGGCTAAATTTTTACAACGATTTGTAAGTTTGAATTTAACAATGATTTATGCATTTAATGCAGTAGCGATTTGTTCGATGCAACAACGATTTATATGTTTCAAGTAGTAGCGATTTAGCCGATTTATGATTCATGATTTATACATTTAAAGCAGCCACGATTTATACATTTAATGTAGTAGTGATTTATGATTTACAACGATATGAACTTACGAAGGGTTCAATTTCTACAACGATTTGCTGTTAAATTTATGTGTTGTGCAGGTTAACAATGACTACAATTCGTAAGATAAGAAAGCCTTCGCCGTTGGAGGGGATGACTCTTGGAGAAATCATCCACCAATCCGATATATATGAGGGTTATGTAAAGTACCAAAATATAATAAACATTGACCATAAAAAAGACAAACAAATTGTTGGATATTTATTATGTGGAGCCTGATCCATCAGATATTGAAGATGAAAAACAAACAAAGAAAGATGAAGAAGAACTAAGGATGAAGAAAAAGAAGAATGACGAAGAGAAGGAAAAGCAAAGGAAGAAGGAGGAGAATAAAAACTACGCGCACTTATGAGTCAAAGGATTTTTTGCTGCCGACCATGCAAAATTAAATCTACATGAACATCATTCTTCATGTTATCTGTCATGATCATCAGTTGCATCACATTATACTATGCATCGAGTTGTTATTTACTGTGCCAATTAAAGAAACGACTTATCCTATATGTGTGTTGATGATAGCGATTCACGTGACATCGATTTAATAACAGCTACGACGCTGTAAAGCGATTTCAATTTTAATCGCTAATTGAACAACAATTTGAATATGCAAATTGCCACCGCAATCGCATAACAATGTAAATGCGCATGCACATGTTTCAATATCATAATACAAATATCTTACAAATTGACACTAGCAAATACATAATATGTTACAAATCACTATACATGTTGCATAATATATTACAAATCGATACAAAAATTTAACATAATAGATTACAAATCATGATTTGCGTTATACTATTCCAATATTTTCTATACAAAGGCAAATCATTGTGGCCGACATATACGTCATTGCATAAATCACATAAATCGTCAACCAGAATCCAGGTCTCACAAAGCATATCGATTTTTGACAACGAGCGAGATGTGGAACAACATTTACTGTTGAATCCCAAATGTTACAACGATATATACTTATTAAGAGTGTGACTTCTACAACAATTTGTACATTTAAAACAACAGTTTGTATATTTAAAGCAGAAACAATTTATACGTTAGATAAAATAGTGATGTATACTTGTTGATGATAGTGATTCACGCGACAACTATTTAATTACAAGTACGAAGCCCTAAAGCGATTTTCATATAAATCGCTAAATGAGCAATGATTTGAACACGCAAATGGTCACCTCATGTCGCTACAATATAAATTCCTCATGCACAATTTTTAATTACATACTACAATATCTAACAAATCGATACTAGAAAGCACTTAATATTTTACAAAACGGTACATATATCCCATAATATATTACTATACCTAAACCTATACTCTAAACCCTTAACCCTTAATATCTTACTAAACCCTAACCCTAAACTCATAATATATTAATAAACACTAAACCGTAAACCCTAAACCTAAACCCTAAACCCTTTAACCGTAAACCCTTTAACCCTAAACCTTAAACTCTAAACCCTAAACCCTAAACCCTAAAAACCCTAAACCCTAAAAATCCTAACCTTAACCCTAAACCCTAAACCATAACCCTAAACCCTAAACCCTAAACCTTTAAGATATTATTTTGATTATTAATATTGATTTAAGATATTGTTTTGATTCTAAATAGCGATTTTTAAGATATCAATACGAATTTTCAAATCGATTTAAGATATTGTTCTCAATCTTAATATCGATTTTTATGCTGATTCTTAATATGGATTTTAGATATTGTTTTGATTCTTAATATCCATTTAAGATATTATTTTGATTCTAAATATCGATTGTTAAGATATCAATAGGAATTTCAATATCGATTTAAGTTGTTTTAATTCTTAATATCGATTTAAGATATTGTTCTGATTCTAAATATCAATTTTAATAATATCAATACGAATTTCCAAATCGATTTAAGATATTGTTCTGAATCTTAATATCGATTTCTATGTTGATTCTTAATATCAATTTAAGATATTGTTTTGGTTCTAAATATTGATTTTTAAGAAATCAATAGGAATTTCCATATCGATTTAAGATGTTGTTTTGATTCTTAATATCGATTTAAGATATTGTTTTGTTTCTAAATATTGATTTTTAAGATATCAATACGAATTTCCAAATCAATTTAAGATATTGTTCTCAATCTTAATATCGATTTCTATGCTGATTCTTAATATCGATTTAAGATATTATTTTGATTCTTAATATCGATTTAAGACATTGTTTTGATTCCAAATATTGATTTTTAAGATATCAATAGGAATTTTCATTTTGATTTAAGATATTTTTTGATTCTTAATATCGATTTAAGATATTTTTTTATTCTAAATATTGATTTTTATCTTGATTCTGTATATCGATTTATAAGCTATCAACAGTAATTTCCATATCGATGTGTATGATATTTGATCATTGAATTGCGTTATACTATGACAATATTTTTGTAACAAAGGCAAATCTTTGTGGCCGACAAAGACGTCATTATAAAATATGAACCTCCAAAAGCGTGAACCGACAAAAAATCTTGGCGGGTCTTATAAGCATTGAACTCCTCGGTTATAAAAGGAGCTCTTCGCATTATTTTCCCCTAAACGTTCTACAAAAAATCTAACGCTTCACCTTCTTTTGTCGGATCACCCTTTGTCATCTCGATGAGTTTTTGTATTGTGCAGGTTACCAATGACTTACATTCCTAAGAGAAGAAACACTTCATCGTCAGTGGGAAAATCTCTTGACGAAATCATCGAACAATATGCTTTGTATGAGCAACTAGAAGCATACTACAGAATAGTGAAGATTAAGAATGATAAAGAAAGGGAGCAATTGCTGGTAAAGTATAGAGCAAAGCCTAATTCATTAGATATTGAAGATCATAATCCAACAAAGAATGATGAGGAAGAAGTACAGATAAAAAAGAAGAAGAAGGATGACGAAGAGAAGCAAAATGAAAGGAAGAAGGAGGATAATGAAAAAAAGCAAAGGAAATCAAGGCAAAAGAAGGAGGAGGTGGGGGATAGGAGAAAGCAAAGGAATAATAAGGAGAAGGAGGAAGAGAAGCGTAGGCAAAAGGAGAAGGATGTCATTTGGTCATAGTTATACACTTACTTATGCCATGGGTATGTATATTAACAAGTGATATTTGTTGTAAACAGACTATACAGAGTATTGTCTGCCGAATGACATACGCGGCTGAATTTTTAGACGAACTGCAATATTGAGGTAACGATGACCAAATGACAGACTTCTGTTCAAGTGAAAAGGTTTGTAACCATATCGATTTGTAAGATGTTAAATCTATTTAAGATCTTGTTTTGATTCTTAATATTTTTTTAAGCTATTAATAGGAATTTACATATCGATTTAAGATATTGTTTTGATTTTTAATATCGATTTCTATGCTGATTCTAAATATCGATTTTTAAGATATTGTTTAGATTGTTAATATTGATTTAAGATATTGTTTTGATTCTTAATATTGATTTCTATGTTGATTCTTAATACCTATTTTTAAGCTATCAACATATCGATTTAAGATATTGTTTTGATTCTTAATATCAATTTCTATACTGATTCTTAATATCGATTTAAGATATTGTTTTGATTCTTAATATTGACTTAAGATCTTGTTTTGATTTTAAATATTGATTTTTAAGATATCAATATGAATTTTCATAGCAATTTAAGATGTTTTGATTCTTAATATCGATTTAGAATATTTTTTTTATTCTTAATATCAACTTTTAAGATATCAATACAAAATTTTAAATCAATTTAGGATATTGCTTTGAATCTTAATATCGATTTCCATGTTGATTCTTAATATTGATTTAAGATATTGTTTTGATTCTTAATATCAATTTCTATGCTGATTCTTAATATCTATTTTTAAGCTATCAATAGGAATTTCTATATCGATTTAAGATATTATTCTGATTCTTAATGTCGATTTCTTTGCTGATTCCCAATATCGATTTAAGATATTGGTTTGATTCTTAATATTGATTTATATGATGATTTTTAACATCAATTTTTATGGTAACAATATGCATTTCCACATCTATTTTTTAAGATATTTTATAATCAATTTGCAGATATTGATTCCTATATTGTGGCAATCAGAAAAGCATTGGGTCTCATACGTGTTGGATGTACGAGAACAAAAAATATGGTTATACAACTCCTTGAACTATAACATTGGTGTAGACCGTGACATTGTGCATTTGGTAAGTTTCTATCTTTAAGATTACTGTATCTTGTGTTGTGTCCCAGAATTTACTTGCTTTTGCATAAACCACAGGTTGGATTTTTTAGAGACCGATTGGGTGTCAACATTGGCCCATGGAGACTTCATGTCGCAGAGGATGCTCCACTACAAAATAATGGCATCGATTGTGGCATATTTGTAATGAAGTATATTGAAGCAATACACTATAAACGAGCACTAGAATTCACCGATATATGTTGTACACTTAAACATGTTTTATTATCCTATATTTTTTGTGACTACATTTTTATATTGGTCTGACTTTCGGGTTTTTTTTTTTCCAGGATGATATACCTAGATTCCATACAAAATTATGCAAAAAATTGAAGGATTTTTTAGTTGAGGAAGATACAAAAACCCAGACTTCAAGATTACCTAGAAAGTTACGAAGGACGCGAGGCCCCCAGAAGTAAAAGGAAGTCCTTTTAAACATCTACATGTTCTCAAGAATAACGTGAAGAGGGTTACGTTCTACTGAGAGAGAGAGAGAGAGAGCAATTTTTTGTTCAACTTTCAATTTCCAAATTTTTTGTGTACAGACATTTGTAACAAATTTTGTAGACTGTGTATACAAATTTTGTAAGACTGTGTACAAAATTTACATTGATTCATAAACCAAAATTACAAACCTGTCACACGTGTGTTGAATATGCAAATCGTCACTTTAAGTGCCCAAATCGCAACAATATAAATTTAACAGGCACACGTTTCAAAATCATAATACAAATATCTTAAAAATCGACACATCTTATAATTTATAGGATATTATATCGATTTTTGTGAGATATTGTTTTGTTTGTTAATATCGATTTGTAATATATTATGTTCAATTATCATATATCGAATTGTAAGATATTATTTTGTTTGTTATTATCGATTTGTAACATATTATGCTGAATTACCGTGTATTGATTTGTAAGATATTATGTGTTTTCTAGTATCGATTTGTGAGATATTGTTTTGCTTATTAATATTGATTTGTAATATATTATGTTGAATTGCCATATATCGATTTCTAAGATATTATGTGTTTTCTATTGTCATTTTGTGAGATATTATTTTGTTTGTTAATATCAATTTGTAATATATTATGCTAAATTATAGTATATCGATTTGTAAGATATTATGCTGAATTGATGTATACCGATTTGTAATATATTATGCTGAATTGACGTATATCGATTTGTAAGATAATGTGTTTTCTAATATCGATTTGTGGGATATTGTTTTGATTGTTATTATCGATTTGTAATATATTATGCTAAATTGCCGTATATCGATTTGTAAGATATTATGCTGAATTGCTTAATATCAGTTTTTAATATATTATGATGAATTGCCGTATATCAATTTGTAAGATAATATGTGTTTTCTAGTATCGATTTGTGAGATATGATTTTGTTTGTTAATATCGGTTTTAAAGCTATTGTGTTGAATTTCTGTATCAATTTGTAATATATTATGCTCAATTGTTGTATATCGATTTGTAAGATATTATGTGTTTTCTAGTGTCAAATTTTATGATAGTTGTGGTATGATTTCTATTGTAGAATTACAATAAAGAATTATAACATTACAATAAATAATTAGCGATTTACAACAAAGAATTATAGAATTACAACAAATAATTATCGATTTACAATAAAGAATTGTTGATATGGCAAGCACAGAAGAGATGCTGATGGTGAACGTGTGGGCTCCTGCAATCTCACAGACCTTCTTCTTGGAGGCTCCTCCAACATGAGTCTCCTCGACAATGAGGCTACATGGTATGACAATCTTGGAGGAGAAGATTGAAGTGGGGAAGATGATGACTCCAATTTCAACTGCAACCGGCTTCTTAGTGGGGTTGGCTTCTCTAGCATGGCTTTCTTCGACGATATTGGTGTGTCACGATAAGACAACAACGAAACAGAGGGTGGAAAAGATGGAGGTTTCTCGATTCTTACCCGCGATCACGCAATAGCACTTCGTATTCAAAGTCATCATCTTCCCTTTGTCTCAAACTAAACATTATCTAATGCAAAAGATATAAAAGGTTGACGATACACTACAGACTAAAAACCACACAGATGAACAAATGCATTGAGCAGACCATGTTCTAATTCACTATACCTCACATGCATTGTCATTGTCATCCTCCTTTTCACCTCGCAAGTTAGTTATTCATAAGTTGCACGCAATACAATTTACATGGGAAGCAATATAATGTATTACACATATGTTCATAAAAAGGGCTCGGTTGCTTAGAGGTTGGTTGTTTCTTAGACATTTTCTTGCAAACCAATTCCAGTGCACCCGTATATCGATTTGTAGGATATTATGTTAAATTGCCGTATACCAATTTATAATATATTTTGCTGAATTATCGTATATCGATTTGTAAGATATTATGTGTTTTCAAGTATCGATTTGTGATATATGGTTTTGTTTGTTAATATCGATTTGTAAGTTATTATATTGAATTTTCGTATCGATTTGTAATATATTACGCTCAATTGTTGTATATCGATTTGTAAGATATTATGTGTTTTCTAGTATCGATTTTTATGATATTTGTAGTATGATTTCTATTGTAGAATTATAGCAAAGAATTATAACATTACAATAAATAATTATTGATTTACAAATTTTTTTTATAGAATTATACAATTACAACAAAGAATTATCGATTTGCAACAAAGAATTATAGAACTACAACAACAAATTATAGAATGCTAATAATTACAACATTTTGTAAGATATGAAAGTTAAATGCTACAACTATTTTGTAGCTCAAGAATCCACACGTGATTCCTGTGTTGCATTGCTCACTTTTGAATTGAACTGAACCTGTCATGAAACAAAACAATATCAGACACTACATTAAGTTCAACAAGAAATGCAAACATCCTCCCAAAATTGTTACATACCAAAAGACTTGTCAAACTCATGCCATCGTTCCACTCAAACAGATCGTGTGGATTGCAGGTTCTAACATTATAGTGCACGTCTGTATTGTATTGCTGCATGTTGGAAATTACACAAGTTAAATATTGATATGTTGCACGTAATACAATTTACATGGAAAACAATATATTGTATTACATACCTATTCACGCGAAAGGCTTGGTTGCCTAGGGGTTGGTTGTTTCTTAGACATTTTCTTACCAACCAATTTCAGTGCACCCTTTTTCCTTTGATGACTACTATCACAGGCAGGTTTCTTTTTGATACTCTTCGCTAGGTGAATATTTTCATCATAATCTAAAATGTTTACTTTTGACTTGTCGAAGATGATGTTTACCCTTCGGCGCAACTTTTAACAAGGGTTAGAAGAAGCGTGATTTTCACCTACGTTGTTCAATCTTGTTTTCTTATATTGGTCTTCATGAGCTATAACAGATTTATGGTGAATTAACTGCACTTTTTCAAGTAATTTCCTTGACACTTTTCTCATATATACATAAGCTTCTTCGCTTTTCGATGTCAAATCTGCAACATGCATAAGTGACCAACATAGTTGTTGGTAAAAGAAGTCTATGTGGCACTTCTCATCAACACTAGATGGACTGACATTATTTGTATATAGCAGTTCAATCTTTGCTTGTCTCATCTATCTTTGCATTATATATGACTCATGTATTTCTTGTATATTCTCTTGATTAAGTGCCTTTAATGCATGACGACATAAAATACCTTTGAATTCAAACATTTTGCACTTACATTCAACTGTTCTGTTGTCAACATTGTACGTAACATGTGCTTCTTGGCTTTTTGGATGCTCTTCGCCCTCCCATACAACATGGTACTTGTGCATATTCTCATATTGCATACGTTCTTCTATGTTGCAATTCATGACCTGTATAACCTCCTTCTTAGTCCATTCAAATACAGTTATTGTATACAGATCTGCAGGTCGTGTCAATCATTTCATGCCCAAAGTTACAGAGAAGGTGTTGGAGCATTTTACATTTTATTCAAGCTCATTTTGTTTAAGTCCGTCTATAAATAATTCATACTGTTTCATGAAACGAAATATTGTTAAACATGAATACAATGTTTTTTTTAGTGTGGCATGCATAGATTCAGCTCTTTGTGTGCTTATCATACATGTATAAAAGTATTGTCTTTCATATGCCAATGTCCACTTCTCTTTGTCTGCATATAAAAGTTGTAACCACACACAGTCTTCAAGGTTGTACATCTGAATCATTTGCTCCCAATCAGACATAAATGTGACCTCGTCTATGCTCTCAAGTACATATTATCTAAACTTTTTATCAAACCATGTCTTCTGATTAAAAATGTGTACTATGTTCTTTGTTGTATTTTGAAAAATATGCTACAAACATAGGCGATAACGTGCATATGGCCATACATGAGACACTGCAGCCGCAATTGCATGATCACTATTTGTAAGTACAACTCCAGGGTGCTTCTCATTCATTGCCTGTGTAAATACTCTTAACAACCATTGAAAGGTTTACTTTATCTGGTCATACAAAAAAGTGCCTCCTAATATGCAACTCTGTGAGTGATGGTTCACTCTGACAAACTGCGCAAATGACCACTGTTTCGTATTAATCTTTACTGTCGTATAAAAAATAAGCACATCATTGAAGCATTCATAATCTATTCTTGACTTTGAATCTGCCCAAAACATATTACAGTATACCCATCTTCATCCAGTTGCATTGCACTAAAGAAACCAAGGTCAATGTTTGATTTTTTCTGTAGGTAATCAACCAAAGAATATATTCCTCCATTCTTCATGTTTTCTAACCTCTTCCTTCTCAAGTGGTTTCTTAGATCCATAGGTGTGAATGGTACATTCTCGCAACCACCATCTACATACGTGTATAAATTGTATGTCTTCCTTGGTGTAATGCTGACGCTATCAGCTATTTCAACAATTACAGCATGCGCTTCAGTTACTTTATGATGTAATCTTAACATAGGAGTCATAATTGAAGCGACTAATTCATGATTATAATCATTGATTAAAGTACGAACTACATATTTCCCATTCAGAAGTCTTCTTAACACCATTCTCGCTGGACAACCGCATCTTGAATCTGGCTTGCTTCTTGTTGGATTTCTACTTGACTTCTTCCAACCTTGTTTAGAACAAACATATGCCTTTCTCACCATGCCACCCTATGTATTTTTTGCCCAAGAATACCTTCTAACACTGAAGCCAAGTTTTAAGGCATAATCATTGTAAAATTTGTATGCAACTTCCTCATTATTAAACTGCATTCCCTCTATAGGAACAGAGTCAAGTATACTATCATGTAGACTTGAGGTGTCTGCATCTTTGTCAAGTGCACTATCATGATCATCTACCTCATTATCGAATTGCATTTTGTCTGCTGAAATATTCAAGTCAAGAGTGAATCCAATACCTGTACCCTTCTCACCATATGCATCATTAGTGCACATATTCAATTCTTCAGGTGCGTTGATAGTACGGATATCTGTTGCTTCATGACTTCCCAATGATTGAGATACATCATATTTACTGCAACTAGTTAATATGCTCAACACTGTCATGAGCAAAATATCAATTAGCGTTAGCTAGCGCATGCGTTTACTACGATTTATTCAAGATGCATATAACAACGACTACTGATTAGTTAAGCAAGTCAAGGAAACAATTGAATGAATCACAATATCAAAGATTCAACATAATAGCTTACAAATCGATATTAACAAACAAAACCATATTTCACAAATCGACACTAGAAAACATATAATATCTTACAAATCGATATATGATAATTCAATATAATATATTATAAATCGGTATATGGTAATTCATCATAATATCTTATAAATCGATATACGACAATTCAACAAAATATATTACAAATCGATAGTAATAAACAAACAATATCTCACAAATAAACACTAGAAAACACATAATATCTTACTAATCGATATACGACAATTCAACATAATATATTATAAATCGATATTAACAAACAAAACAATATTTCACAAATCAATACTAGAAAACATATAATATCTTACAAATCAATATACGGCAATTGAACATAATATATTACAAATCGATAGTAACAAACAAAATAATATCTCACAAATCAACATTAGAAAATAATAATGTCTTACAAATTGATAAACGACAGTTCAGCATAATATATTACAAATTGATATTAACAAACAAAACAATATCTCACAAATCGATAATAGAAAATACATAATATCTTACAAATTGATATACGACAATTCAGTATAATTTATTACAAATCGATATTAACAAACAAAACAATATCTCATAAATCGATACTAGAAAACATATAATATCTTATAAATCGATACATGGCAATCAACATAATATATTATAAATCGATATTAACAAAAAAAACAATATCTCACAAATCGACACTAGAAAATATATAATATCTTACAAATCGATATACAACAATTCAGCAAAATATATTACAAATCAATAATAACAAACAAAACAATATATCACAAATCGACACTAGAAAATACATAATATCTTACAAATCGATATACGACAATTCAACATAATATATTATAAATCGATATTAACAAACAAAATAATATCTCACAAATCGACACTAGAAAATACATAATATCTTATAAATCGATATACAACAATTCAGTATAATATATTACAAATCGATATCAACAAACAAACCAATATCTCATAAATCGACACTAGAAAACACATAATATCTTACAAATCAATATACGATAATTCAGCATAATATATTACAAATCGATATTTATAAACAAAATAATATCTCACAAATCGCTATACATGTTACTACAACCGCGATTTGGTTACATTGCATATACTGAGTGAATGGACGATACCGGATTGGGTAGAGGCCTTTGCTCGCATCTGTAACCACGCATTCTTATTAGGAGATCCCACTGCCTTATAAATATCTTCAAGTTTCCAACTATCGAAATGATAAAATCCACCTGCAATAAGAAAACAATGCCTTAATGACACTCACGATGACATACGTTCTTCAATAATAGCATGATGACATGGAAAGGTACTCACCACACTTTAATGGCACTTGTTGGAATGTTTGTGTGTCATTGCTTTTTTTCATACTGCCTAACGAAAATGAAGAAGAAGACATGACTGTAAAAAGAGATGGCCGACAAATCCTCCTTGTCGCCCACCAATGATCGAACCAGTTGTTCAATTTATAATTATCTCCACAAGGTATGAACGAACCTGAAAAAGTTTTCTATCTAACACAAGGCAGGAACGAGAAGGCGGCCATGTGTTGTAGCACAAGCTAAAAATAAAGGCGGAACATGCAAATCTATATATGGGGAGCGGGAGGACATTTTCGTCCAACGCATATCTATCTTACAGGAGGACATTTCTGTCAAAAGCATATCTACCTTTTCTATATGTTATTTATTATAAAGTCATTGTGGGCAACATTGGCATATGAATTATCGCGGGTCCCAAGATATTCCTCTGTACACACCGAAACACATGAATTTTGTGTTCCAGGGAGAACACACAACACCCTCTCGAATGTTTCCTACCAAGAGAAGATTTATTTTTACACTTCACATCCCTCATCTCACCACCACCCACCATCTCATCACCACCACCAGATCCTACGTCCTATCACCATCTCCCAACCTCTCTCCTATTGTGAACACCCAAAAATTTTCAAAGGGTTGTAAAAATGACCTATTTGCCCCTGGTTCCATTTTTTGAGAAAACCAAAGCTAAATTTGTCATTCTTCAGATTTTCTGGATTGAATTTCATATTGATATATTCAAAATTCAATTCCAGACCCGAACCCAGTGCTTTAAACCCAAATCTGAGCCTTGTTGTCCGATTTCCAAATTAAATTTATAAAAATACAAAAAAATGGCCCTATATTTCTCAGTGCGAGGTTGTAAACCTCAAATATTTCCTAAAAAATCCAGATATAAACCCATTTTCTGAAGAAATTTTCTCAAAATAGCTTTTGACTCTCAGAAAAATTCCCTTTTGTAAATATTTTGCAAAAACACAAATTTTTTTTTGATCTTTGTTTTCTCGTAAAAATCTTAGATTTTATTCCAAAAATACAAAAAAAATATAAAATAACACAAAAACCAAAAAAATCGAAAAAATTACGAAGAAAACAAATATTTTTGAAACTTTTTATGTTGATTTTTCTAAAAATTTCACTTTTCAACCATTTTACAGAAATTTTCTTAAAAGGGAATCCGCTCTTTGGAAAAGAGGAAAAGCTCCAACGACTCCTTCCCGCGCGTTTCCCTCTCCTCCTCTCTCCACCGTCAATCTTCAACAGTCTCTTCTTCTCTTCACCTTTGATCCTCAACGAATTCCTCTCTGGAACCATCCTCTTTCCCTTTAAGAGGAGACCCCCCATTCATGGATCGATCATCCATTCTCTTCACATTGTTCATCATCGTGAGGCATCCATTTTTATTCTGTGGGTCTCATCCCGGCCTCCACACAACATCTCTTATGCAGGAGTCCAAAGGAATTCAACCTCTGGAAGTAAGTGCCTCATCCTCTTCTTTCTTCTTCTTTTTCATCGTTCATTTCTTCTTCGTTATTGAATTTCCCTTTTGTTTTGTTTCATTCCTCTTTCTTTCTATTTTCAACATCTTTTTTTTTGTTTTCTTCTCTCTGTGTTTTAACTCGTGTCCATTAATGCACACTTTGTAACATCAGTTTGTGGACAACAAACTGAGTTACAAATAAGCAAAATCAAGGGGAACAATCCTGTTCCAACATCCTTTTCGCATTTGCTATTTTCTTTTACGATCTCATTTTATTGAGTTCAGGATAATGGATTCAGTAATTTGATTTGTTTATGCTAATCTCGGTTCAATCTGTTGGCTGATCCATGTCTTCTCAAGTTTATCGTGTACTGATTAAACCTAGCATTATGCAATGTCGTTGTCGGCAAGTCTATCATTAGTATCTGCATTGTGTCGATGAACCCTGCATCTTATCCCTGCTCCTTAAGCATGTTTGCATCATAAAGTCCCCATGTTTCAGTATCACGCAAGTTGTTTGTTACTGAATATTGTTTTCCTGTGGCCATTTTACTCTGTTTGCATAGCCTCTGCATCTTCACAGACATCATTTCCCCAAATTTTTTTCCTTTCTCCTTCTCCATCCATTTCATCATTTTGGTTTATATCGTGCCAGTATAATATTTCTTTTCATAATTTACAGTTAATAGGATATCTGGCTTTTATACATTTGTTTCCTTTTATTTCCTAGTGGACTGGAACTCTCGTCTTCATTTTTTTTATAAATGCCTGTGATTAACATCTGATTTTTTTTATTTTGTTCAATCTGCACCTTCGTTTTCATTTTTTTATAAAAAGCCAAGTCTGCAATTAGTACCTGCGATATCAGATTACACTGGTAGCTGGTTTCGTAATACCTGTATCTAAAGTTTGTTTAAATACTACAAAAGAAGAAGAAGATGGCATATAGCTCTCTGACCCATTTCACAGTGTTCATTATAATCTCGATCTTATTGATTCAAGTTGTATCACATCCCTCTCTTGTTTTGGGTCATCATTTTTTTTTCTTTCTTTTCTTTCTCTTCCTTTGTTATATCGTTTTGAAGTACATTCTTTCCTGCTCTGTTATCTGACCTACTGGTGCAGGGTCTTCATTAAAAGGGTCACAGGATCTATTTCATCACAGACCAGAAACTGATTTACTGCAAAATCAGTTACTGGTCCATTGATAAAAACCTATCAATACCAAGATTTCTAAGGAAAGCCATCAATAATGCCTATTATAGATTTAAGCTTGGGAGAGGTAGATACGATGAACTCTTTTAAAAAAAAAAAACAAAATTTCTGGAAGCACAACGAGTAGGTTGGTATCATTAATGAAAGAGGAACATAAGTTGTTCCTTGCTCTTATCCCAGATCACCAACTTGAATCTGTTCCATTATGTTTTCCAAGTTGACAAAAGTTGTACAGTTTCCTGTTGGTGCTTCTAATACTGAGGCCATTGGTTTGGATGTTGTTAGCACTAATTACGTGCTTTGGTGTGCATGAGAAGGTAGGCTTCTTGATGTTTTGAAGTTTCCAGAAGGAGCCGTGATGAGGTGAATCTGCCATTCATAGTTATCCAATGTTGATAGGATCAAATTCAGCATTAGATGGGCAGTGATGTTAGTTAATATTAATTTCAGTCGTTGTGGTCAATAAGAACTCAAAGTGAATATATTTTCTGAGTTATGAAACTCTGTGAATTTCTCCTGAAGTCAGTAAATGATAATGCCTCCATCAACCTCCCCATAACAACCAGGTTAGCATTTTTTTTTTATAAACACAACAGTTGCTTTGATCATTAAGCTGTCAGTTTATATCTTCTTTGTTTAGACATCCATATGTCCACAGGTAATGTAGTTTTCTCTTTTCTTTTTTTTTTCTTCTTTTTTTTTACCCCTCATAGTGGTCGGCTTGGCTTAAATTCATCAATTTCGTACCATTTGTACCTACTTTTTCTCTATCCATCCACCAACATTCTTCCATCTTCTGCATTCACTAGGATCTACATTCACCTTGCCTGTCATGGTCATGTTTACAGTATCATCTCCATACTACCAACCATTTCACCCATCCTAGCTGTATATCATGAGGTTTACCTTTGAATTTCTTCATTTTCCTTGCAAACCCACCAGGTGACTGCTAACTCAATCACCGACTGTGATGAATTACCTGACATTTCATAAGATGGTCAATATACAGGTTAGGGCCTAGATGTATTCTAACGTCAAGTATGAATTTACACTTTTTTTTTTGTTATCAGCATGGGTTTGTTCATTGCTGGATCAATTCCTGATTAAACATGAAATGTTCATTTACTGTTGGAACAAATTTCCAGTTTTGTTGTAATTTATATTGAGCTATTTTACACCATCTTGTGTACTGTATATCTTGACATGTGAGCATTTCACCTTTGATCTCCATGTGATATGTGCAATCTCTTTCTATCTTTCATATTAATCAAGTGTTCTGCAGGGAATATGTGGAAGATATCACCATTGGAAATTGTAAATTCAATTTTTTGTCTTGTAATAGTTAGATCTTAATGAGAATTTACATTTCCTATTTTAGATAGAATGAATGAGCATTGTAAGTATCATAAATTGCTTATTTTCATGTTTTTTGCTTTTATTTCTCAAAATCTTACAATGGTGAAACACGAATGGCACGTGCACCATTTCGTAAGAGGTAAACTAATCCTAAGTTGATGATTTACATCAATGGCCATAGTCAGGATGTAAACAAAACTTAGCATTTTTATCTTTTATAAAATAACACTGGATCCTTTTTAAAATTCATCATGTTTTCTTTAAGTATTTCTCTCTTTTATCAAAGTTTAGTTCAAAAATTGATTCAATACATATATCAATGGTCATAGTCAGGATATATTGAGAATTAATTTCATTCTAAACTCTATAAAAGCACCAAAATATGTTTGATTCTTCATTTGAATTTAGATATGATTATTATATAATACATTCAAAGACCATAGCCAGAAATGTATTATATCATTAATCCTATTTACATTCATTTAAAGAATGAAATATGATTTTCAAACCCAATCTCATTTTTTTTTTTAAATTCATTCATCATTTAGGATAGAATTGCATCATATTTTCCAAATTCCTTTTTCAAAATTTCAAGTAAATTCTTTTCTCAGATCAAATCTTATCTATAAATTCAAATTCAATTCTGTCTCATTTCAAAAATTCAAAAATAATTCAACTTCAAAGTCCAATTTGACTTTAAAAAATTCCAAAATCATGTTTATATTCAAAATTTTAATCCAAACTTCAAAGTTCAACTTAACTTTGAAGTTATCTTCTATTTCAAAACCAAGTTAATTTTTCTCATTTCCAAATTCAAAATCAAAGTTTGAGATTGATTTGGAATCTAAAAAATTTGACTCTTCTTAAATTTTAAATTCAATCTGGGTTTTCAAAACCCAGATTCATCTTCAGTAGTCCCATTTGGATTATCAGAATCCAAATTCAAAGTTAGATCCTAATTCCAACTTGGATCCAGATTTCCAAGTACGAATGTCCACTTTGGATCTCAAACTTCAGATCCAATTCCATTTTAGGATCCATAATTCAATTTCTACTTTTGGATCTCAGACTTCAGATCCACATCCATTTTAGGATCCAGAATCTAGTTCCATATTTTGGATCTCAGGTCCAAACTCCATTTTAGGATCTAGAAATCCAACTCCCTCTCGGATCTTAGACTTCAGATCCAAAACCCCTTTAGGATCCAAAATTCAATTTTACCTTGAATCTCAGACTTTAGATCCAAATTCTATCTTGGATCTTAGATCTAGGATCCAACTCCACTCTAAATCCAGAATTCAATTTTATCTTAGATCCTGACCTTGGATTCAAAACCCATTCTCAATTCCAATTCTTCAAAACCAACTCCCTTTCATTCTATATTTCAAAAACAAAGTTTATCTTGAAAATTCCAAAAGCCAAATCTATTTCTCAATCTTATTCGGATCTCTTAGAACTCATTTCTCACTTTAAACTTCAAAGTTAGAATTCAAAACATTTACCCGAGTTCTAAAAATCTGATTCAAAGTCCATTTACGACTTTGAAGTTTCCTTTCTTCTCATTTTATCCCAATTTCAAGATCCTTCTTTTCAAAAATCTAGATTATTTTCCCAATCTCTGATTATTCCACAAACTTAGAACTTTAAATCTTAAGTTCTGAGTTAAAAACCATTTCTTCACTCTATTTTTATCAGAAACAGTTGGAGATTTCCAAAATCAATTTTTCAAAAAGAGCATACATCTCTGCATTGCACCAGCATGATTCTTTGTGCATTTAGACTTAGAATAAACTCTTAGATTATATTTTAGCAAAGCAAAAGGCATAAATTCGACCCTTGGTTCGATTACCCCTGGTAAAGGCACCAGAAATGATCAAACCTCGTACCGACGAGCAAATCTCGTCTCCCAGTTTTCCCGCAAATATTTCAAAATAGAGGCGAGTCATTTTCTCAAATATTTTCAAAAATTAAGGTCAAGTGAGATCCCGCAAAAGAGTTCTTCTTCTCTTCTTTTTCTTTTCTCTTCTCTCTTTCTTTCTGACTTTTATTTTTCTCTCTTCAGAAAGGAGGAAATAGAGGTTAGAAATGAAAAGAGAAGGAAGAGAGAGAGAATATTACGAAAGGAAATTTTTTACGATGATCACACCTATCCCTTGTTGTCTCTGCTCTCACACTACAAGAAAAATGTCAATTAGCGATGAAAATTTGTGACAAAAATAATCTGTTACAATTTTGCGATGGATTAGTGAGAGAAAATGAACCATCCCTAACATTGAAATTAGTTGCAGGATTAGCGATGGAATAATATTCGCCGCTACTTAGCGATGTATATTATTCCATTGCAAACATGTCAGAACTTAGCGACGACATAGCGACGGATATTATTCTGTGGCTAATTAGCGTCAGTGTTGGCGATAAAATTTTTGTCTCGAATTCGTCGCTAAGTTTGGATGTTAAACGCCCATCTAGAGCATGAAAATGTGCTTGTTCTCTCTCTCTCTCTCTCTTTCTCTCTCTCTCTCTCTTATACTCGCCATGCGCTCTGGCCACATACCGCTCTCTGACGACCACCGCGACCATCTCCCACTCTCCGACGACCTCCACGGCCACCTTCCGCTCTCCGGCGACCACCCCGACCACATCACTTTCTCCGGCAACCACCCCGACCCCCTCCACACCCGCTGTTCCCTCGACCGCCCCTGCGTTGCTCGCCCCGGCCACCTACCACGCTCTGACGATCGTTCCGACCACCTCCCGCTCTCTGACGACAGCCCCAGCCACCTCCCGCTATCTGGCGACTGCCCCGTCCACCTCCCGCTTTCCGACAACCACCTTTATATATCCGCACCCGCTCTTCCTCCAAACAACCCTGTGTTGTTCTCCAACGATCGCCCCCGCTCTCCGGTGACCCACCAATAGGAAAGTACGCCGGTGAGCCTCTCATACCCGTGCCTCCCCTTTGTTCCTCTTTCTAAAATACTATCGGTAGGGGACCCGCCCCTCTGCCAACAATATTTTCTGGCAGAGGATTTGCCCCCTCTGTCATTGTTATTTTTCGGCAGGGGGCTCGACCCCCCTGCCCTTGTTTAAGCAAGGGCGGCAGGGGATCGCCCCCTCTGACGTTGTTATTTTTCGGCAGGGGGTTGGACCCCCTGTCCTTGTTTAAGTAAGGGTGGCAGGGGATCCGCCCCACCTTGCTGCTGTTATTTTTCGGCAGGGGGGCGGACCCTCTGCCCTTGTTTAAGTAAGGGCGACAGAGGATCCACACCCCCAGCCACTGGTATTTTCTAGCAGGGGCGCCCCCTGCCCTTGTTTAAGCAAGGGCGGCAGAGGATCCGGCCCCCTGTCACTGGTATTTTTTGGCAGGGGGCAGAGCGCCTCTGCCCTCGTTTAAGCAGGGGCAACAAGGGGATCTGCCCCCCTGCCATTCTTTTTGTTCGGCCGACAGGGGCGGGAGCCCCCCTGCCGCTGATATTTTCTAGCGGTAGGGAGATCTGCCTGCACGGGGTGGAGCCCCCTTGCACTTGTTTAAGCAACAACAACAGGGGGATCCTCCCCTACTGTCGTTGTGTTTGCTCAACCGGTAGGGGGCTTCGCACCCCTGCCGCTGGTACTTTTTGATCTTGTTTAAGCAACAATGGCAGAGGGATCTGCCCCCTACCATTGTGTTTGCTCTATCGGGCTGGTACTTTCTTGTGTCTTTGTCTTTGGCAGACAAGAGTAATGTGCATTGCAGGTGCGTAACAGAGCAAAATGTGCGATGCTTAATGCTAAGCATCGCATGCAACTTAAAATGCTATGAAAAAATAAACAAGCAAAATGCAAATCGGGTAAATACCCGTGGTGAGTAAGTGATGCAAGCGCATCACATGTTATTTAATTTTTTGGATGCAACACTTTTATGTTCACACACTCACTTAGTTGTGGATGTCTTGGACTACTTTGATGGAGTTTGAAGATCATACTGAGCATGATTTTAATGTATGAAAATAGAAATATTCTTATTTTTGGAGTACGAATTTCATGCTAGGCATGATAGTAGTTAGCGGGATATTGGAGTGTGTTTGCTGCTGGTACATGTTTGACATTGTTTAGATATGAATAATTTGAATGTATTGCAATGTTTGATGTGTCTGTATCCATGCTTGCATGAAGTTATTTTTCATTTGATTATGCCTTCCATGTGAAATTGTATCATGAAAACATGCTTCAAATGAATGTATTGTGTTATGAAATCTAATTTTATATTTCTAAATATCCTCGTGATGTGTATAAATATGATGTGATGGTGTTACACACGAAATTATTGAATTATCAATGCATGCATAATAGTTCATGGAATTGCATTTTATGTTAAGCATGTTTGTGGTATAGAGGGAAAGAAAATTTACGCATTAATTGAAACAAAAAATTGCTCACAAACAATCACCAAACAAGAATTAGTAGATAAATTAGATATTTTTTTCATCATAGTATTATTAAGATTCTCGTTTAACTGGTGATGATAATATTCATAACATTATAGGACAAAATGACTGCAAACTGTGAATGGATGTATCGTAGGATAGTTGATAATAAGGTGTCGCATGAATATATGGATGGTGTTGACTATTTTATTGAATTCACAACGAAAAGTGTCAATACAATGGATCACACTGATCGGATCAGATATCCATGCACGATGTGTAAGAATAATCAATTTATAGAACCTCATGGCATTAGACATCACCTATATATAAAGGGTTTTGTTAGTGGTTATCAGAATTGGACGCTTCATGGTGAAGAATTTTTGGAATAATTTTGATGCACAGGTGGATGTGGTGCACGATAATAATATGTTGATTTGATATTTGATGCCGCAGGACCGAAAATGGGTTCTGTTATGGGACATAGTGATGCACCAACTGGGGTAGAGGAAGAAGCAATAAACAATGCAACTATTAGATTTTATGACTTACTTAGAGATGCTGATGAGCCACTGTGGAATGGCTGCGAGAGTCACACTATCTTGTCTACAGTTCTTTAACAACTAAATTTGAAATCAAAGTATAATTTGAGTCAATTATGTTTTGACCATCTATTCTCTATTGTGAAGACTATGTTGCCCAAAAATGAGAAATTGCTAGAAAATCTCTATTGTGCGAAGGTCATGGTCAATGCTCTAAGTATGAAGTATCAAAAGATAGATGATTGTCCAAATTACTGCATGTTGTATTTCAAAGATTAAGAAAATAGTAGATCATGTCCATCATGTGGACATCTTCGGTTCAAGCCAAAGACAAGGAAAAATGGTAGCACGAGGTCAAAAGAAGTGTCATACAAGTCACTCCGCTACTGAGAAATTTATTGTAATCCGAGATGTATATTGTTGACATGTGCATGTTTGACCTCAAAAAAAAGCTTTGGAATAAAGCAAGAGTAGATGACTCCATTTGTGAGGCGTACACTTTAGAAGAGATTTTAAATTTCTCATCTGTGTACTTTGAACCTCACATTCCAACACTTTACACATGCCCACCTGTTGTCATCGCAAATTTTTTCCCCCTCCCTTGCGAGAGAGAAACAAATTTTGTGAGTCAAACTTGACCAAAGTTTTGAAAATGGTTTTTAAAAATTAACTCACCTCCGTTTTGAAAATTTATGGGAAAATTTTGTGGAATGGGATCAGCCTATCGGTACGAGGTTCAACCATTCCTGGCGCCCTTACCAGGGGTAATTGAACCAAGGATTAATTATGTTCTTTAACTTGACTCAAATATCTAAATTATGCTATATTTTTCCTAGAATGCACAAAGAATCAGGCTTGTGCTATGAAATTTTGAAAATAATGCAAGTTTGAGAAACATGATGTTTGCTTTGGAAAATTGAAATATGCTTAAAAATGATTGAAAAAGTGCTTGAAATTGGAATTCATGGGAAAATCATTGAATTTCATTGGAAATCAGAAAGTGGATTGGAAAGTGATTTCTCAAGAAAACTTGAACTTTGGAAAAATCGATTTTTGAGATTTGGAATTTTCTTTTCTAAGAAAATGAATTTTAGAATTCTAAGAAAATCAAGAAATTCATTGAAAAATGACTTTTGAAATGGAAAATGGTTTCTCAGGAAAATGGGAACTTTGAGAAAATCAATTTCTGAAAATTTAGGATTTTGAAATTTGAGAATGTTGAAACATTAGAAAATCTTGATTTCAACTTGGGAAATGCTTTGAAATATCATTTGAAAACTCAGAATTCTGAGAAAATCCAATCATGAGAAAGACTTGGTAAATCCTTGAGAAATTTGATTTTTTTTTAAATTGGATTTGGGAAATGATTCTAAAAATGATGCAAATTGAATGAATGAATGAATTTGAAAGGGAATTTTATTGAGGAATTGGGAAATTCTTTTGAAACTTTGAGAAATGCAGTGCATTTTTGAAGTTAGCCTAAGTATGTAGGCTGAATGTGGCTAATATGAAGATCATAAATCTAGGTTTCATTCGTATTCTGACTATGACCAAAAATACAAATTCTACGAAGTTTATAAAATACATAAGAGCTTATGCACGTGCCATTCTTGTCAACCATAGTGAATTTGAAATAAACGCACATAAATCATACATCAAATATTGGAATTTACAGAAATTAAACTATATGCAATGTAGTCCTATTCTAAGCAGAAATGTAACTCTTATTCCAAATATTATATTGTTTTTTACATTAAATTAAATAAAGAAAAAAAATAAAATAACTAAGTCTTCTTGAATTTTCTGCAAAACTAGAAATCAGTGTTAGCTTAAAAATATAGGTTTTTCTGAATTTATCCAAAAATATGGGAAATTATCAGATATTATTCAGATAAAAACCCAGAATCATACCCTCTTTGAGATAAACATAATAAATAATAAATAAATTTCGAAAATAAACTTGAAAATTCGAAATTGGGGTCAAAATGACCAAAATACCCCTAATAACCTTGAAATCAGGGTTTTCTGAAAGAATTTTAGTAAATTTTCGAATTTTGAAAATTAAATGAAATAAATCAAATACAATATGATAAAATATAATTATATGCATGAAAATTTATGGAAGTAGAAAATGAAATTTCGAAATTATGGTCAAAATGACCAAAATACCCCTGATAACAAGACTATGGCCTTGAAACCAACGTTTTCTAAAATAAATTTTACAAAATTGAAAAATATGAAATGCAAATGAGATTGAAATTAACCCTAATACGATATGACATGCTTATTTACATGAATAAAACCCTAAATTGGCAAAAATATCATAAAATATCAACTTTAACTTGATTTTCGCTTATGAATTTAAAGATAAACTAACACATGGAGCAAATAAACTTGGAATTAAGCCAAATTTGGCATATACACCTAAAATAACCCTAAAAAGATAATGGAGCTAAAATATATATATTTTTTGTATTTTGTTAATATGAAAATTCAAATAAAAACCCTAAATTTTGTGATTTTGTCTAAAATGTTGATTCTAAAGGGGATTTCGGATATCAAACTTCCATAAAAGTTTCCCAAATTCTATAGGGTGACATAGGACAGTATGGAAAAGATTTTTTCCTTTTACATTTTCTGGGTTTGACCTATGTTCAGAGCTGTACCACTCCGGCAAGTCGGATTGGAATCCGGCGACTCTAGGATTTGGGGGAAACAGACAGGTTTGAGGATAAAATGTGGGAAAAATGGTAGATAGAAGGAAAAATATTTGAAATTGTGGGAAAATGACCCTGCTAGATAGGGAAAAAATGTATCTTTTTGCATCATTGGGATTCAGGTTACGGTTTGGAAAAGGGCAGACTGTTATTAGAGACCCGAATCTCTGGAATTTCTGGATATTGAAATCTGTCAGATAGAAAAGAAATTTTCGATAAAAATAATGAAACAACTCAAAAAATCTCCAAATTTTGGAAAATGACAGTAAAATATGTTAGAAACAACTTTTGTGTTGAAAGTTTTTGCAGACAAGCTACAGATTGAGCGGACTTGATGCATTAGGGTGTGTCTATACCCTGACGAAGGAAAATCGAGATTTTTCCAGGGCTCTGGGAAATCCGATTTTTGACAGAGATCAAAACTGCTTGGAAAAATCTCAAAATTTCCAGATCATTAGTAAATTCGATTATAAATCCACCGTGATTTTTGGAGAATGATTAGAGTCCCCCACAAGGGTGGTGTCGGAGGTTCTTGTCTGCTAAAGCAAAAATTGAAATTTCTGGAGAACCAAAACTTAGTTTAAAGTTTGATTTGCTAGAAAGGGATCCAAAATTCAAATAGATATAGGTTTTTGGCAAGGAAACACAGACATAAAGAGACTAGCATAACAGAATCTTCGAGATTTATCGACCAAAAATTGAGCATAAGATGATGACTAGACTGAAGAGCTAAATGGAAAACCTATAAACTAACAAGATATGCATTAATGAAGCATGTGAAATATACCTAATAAAATAAATCAAAAGCAATACCTAAATTATACAATTTATATGAAAACAAAACAAAGGAAAAGCATGGAGGCAAAATATTGATTTGATATAGCCATTGAAATGAGGGGTTCAATCCATTGGTTGGATGAATCCTCTCATTTATGTATGCATTATCATGAAAAGTGAAAAAAAAAAACAAAAACTCATTGTTTCCTATCATCTAGCATCACCAAGAGGACCTTAATTTGATGGACAATCAAGAGGCAAACCATACGACACTTGGCAAGATCGACACCAACATGAATAGGCCGTATCTGGGGAGCAGTTGCAGCTATGTAGACCTGGAACACTGGTTGGCGGCTGCTAGTGCTGGAACGGGTGCTGGAACTTTTGCTGATGAAGATCTGAAATCTGGACTTGAAGAAGCTGCTGGCTGGACTTCAATGGAGGCTGAAGACGATGGGGCTAGAGCAGGGATCTTGGAGGTGGGCTGCAACAAGGATGGCAGGTTTCCTTGTGGCTGCTAGAAGGAGCTTGTTGAGGCTGCTAAAGGTGCAAGGGCTGATGCAGTTAGTGGTGGTGCTGGAGTGGGGAGGAGTTGCCGATGGTGATTGAACCTGTTGGAAGGTGAAGATGGTGGCTGACTGCAAGCATGTAAGAGTGGCAATGGCTGATACACAAAGGGGGAAGTTGTTGTGTGTTTGTAGCAGCAAAGGGGAAAGCTAAAGGGAGAGTTCAAGGGAGAGAGAGAGAGAGAGAGAGAGACACGTTGAATTGGAATGGGATCAGTTTTTTCAGCTTTTATGCTAACTTAGGTTTTGATAAAAATCAAAACCTAAGTTTCTAAAGATGTTCCATGAATCCACGTACGTGAATGGCTGTACCCATTTTGCCTTGGAGGAAATAGGGAGGGAGTAAGGAAGAAAGGGGAAAGAAGGAAGGGAAGGAAAATGAAAGAAGAGGGGAAGAAAGAAAAGGAAAGAAAGGGGAAGAAAGGAGAGGGAAAGAGGAAGAAGAAGGGGGGCTGGGCTGCCATACGTGAGTGGAGGGGGAGGAAAGAAAGAAAGAAAGAAAGAAAGAAAGGAAAGAAAAAGGAAGGAAAAAGGAAGAAAAGAAAGAAAGAAGGAAAGAAAAAAAGGAAAATGGAGGAAGAAAAAAAAAAGAAATGGGCTGGAAGGTGGGCTAGGGTGGTTGACCCCCTTGTGGGTCCCATTTTAGCAAAAATAAAGAAATAAAATAAAATAAAAGAAAAATAAAAATAAAAAATTAATAAAGAAAAGTAATTTTTTTTCTTTTTATAAATTAAAACAGAAAATGCAAATGGATGGACCATCTCAGAGCGGGTCCAAATTCCACTTTTGAAATTCATTTTGACGATTAGAGGGGTAAAATAGTCTTTTAAGAAAATTTTCAAACAAAACAAGCTATTTTTGTCAGTTTTTGAAACAAGCTCGGATTTTGAAGTTCAATACCCCGTTGCGAAGATAATCCAGCATAGATTTTGAAAATTTAATTTTGAAAGAAATCCATATTGTTTTTCTCGAGGAAATATTTCCAAATTTAGACTCTCGAGTGTAAAAATGTCAATTTTGGAAACCCAGGGTTTGAAATTGATTTCTGAAAACTTTTAAAACTCAATCTAGATTGAAATTTATAAAACTGGAGTTCTGGACTTTGAAAATGAAATGTGATATGATGAAATGTTATGAAATCCTGAGAAATGATATGAAATGACATGAAATGTTATGCGAAATGCAGACCCTGAATGAAGAATTTTGGATTTTACACTCCGATTGACAATTATACCTGTTCAAAAGATATTAAAATTGATAAAATTTGCAAAATGGTTCAAGAAATGGTTTTTGGACTCTACTGGGCTAGAGTGACACTAGAAATTAGAATTTAAGCTGAATTGAACCAAAATGAGCTGGGTTTTAGAGTTTCAGAACTCAAGTGAACTGACTAGACACTGACTCAACTGACCTTTCTGATTAAATTTTCAAGAAAAGTTGTCATTTTTAGAGAAATGGTACGGAATGGTCACTGGAGTGAATTACGAATCTGAGTTGGGTTTGAGCTAGAACCAAGATCAGTAATACTGACATGAACTAAAATTGAAGCTTGAACACTAGCTCAACTGACTGGACTAAGCTCAATTTCAGCTAAACGAGCTGAAATGGGCTAAAATGGGATCCTAGACACCTGGAAGTGGTTTTGAACTCAAACTGGAGCCCTTGAACTCCTAGTGAGCTTAGGCTAGACTTAGAGGAATATGACTGACTGTGAATGACTGACTTGAAGACAATTGGCTTAGATTTGAGTGAGAAATGAGCTCATTTCTAAAGAATTGATCCCATTTTGGCAGGAATTGTCAGAAATGAAAATGGCCTTGTCACTGTGAACTCAAATGAGCTTGAAATGACTGATATTCTAAATGTTCTAAACTGATCAATGAGCTTGGTTGACTCCGACTGACTGGGGTCCGGGATGACCTAGGGGTAAAATGGTAATTTTCCTAATGAAATTGGGTAAAATAGTGATTTTCTGAAACTGACTCAGAGTTTGACTCCTATACTGACCTAACAGGGTTGACACTGCCCGAGGAGGGTTATTTGAGAATGGATGAGGAAAATTTAGGGTGTTTACAAATGCCCCTCTTTGCTACTAAGTCAGCTTGAAGACGAGCTTAGTGGCAAAGAAAAACACACCAAATTTGGGCTATAAAAATGCCCTAGTTAGAAGGATCTGACTGGGTATGAAGAAATTAACCCTGATGAAAATGGTAGATATGAAATGAAGAATGAAGAAGAAAGAATTTACTTTAAAAGAAGTGAGATTTAGGTGTTGCCCTTAACTTGTATGAGACAGGAAATACCTCGTGTAGAAACGAAGCTCAGGTTTGACCCTTAACCTGACTGGGAGATGAAATACCTCATTAAAATGAGGCTCAGGTTTAACCCTTAACCTGATCGAGAAATGAAATACCTCCTTAGAGGAGACTCACGTTTGTACCCTTATCTTGATTGGGCGAAAAATGAAATACCTCATCAAAGGAGGCTCAGGTTTGTACCCTTATCCTGATTGGGCGAAAAATGAAATACCTCATCAAAGAAGGCTCAGGTTTGTACCTTTATCCTGATTGGGCGGAAAATGAAATACCTCATCAAAGGAGGCTCAGGTTTGTACCCTTATCCTGATTGGGCGGAAAATGAAATACCTCATCAAAGGAGGCTCAGGTTTGTACCCTTATCCTAATTGGGCGAAAAATGAAATACCTCATCAAAGAAGGCTCAGGTTTGTACCCTTATCCTGATTGGGCGAGAAATGAATGGAATCCTCGAAGGAAGAAATCATGATGGAACCTTCGGATTTCCGCACAATGAATCCGATAGGGGTTTTGCAAAAAGATGAAATTGGGGTCTCTAAAGCTTGAAAAGGGGTTTGATTTTGGGCGCCTCATTGATGAGACTAAATAACTTTTGAAATTGGTGACCTTTTGCGAGGAAATGATTGGTGACTTAACCTCAAGTCGAAATTGGACTGTCTATGGTGGGACAGTGGTGACATAGAGAAGTGTGCGAATCTGAGAGCCCAGGCGCTCAGATTATACCAACAGAAGGGAAGAAATTTTGAAAACTCCCATTATCAAGTCCTAAAGAGGATAACAACTGATGTCAAGATGTGCCAAAGATGAACCTCAAGCTCTCGCTTCGCGTCAGGATAGCTAGAAAATATTGTCAAAATGTTGAAAAACTGTTGATTCAAAATAATTGGAAATGATGCACATTAATTTGAAAGTATTCTCTCTTTTCTACCTGAAGTATTACTTCCGACTAATCTTAACATCCGTAGAATCAAGATTTGAATTCAAGTTTCTTGCAATTGACTTTCTTTCAAGGAGGCTATCAATTTCCCTGATATGAACAAAAAAGCGAGTATTCTTGATATTGTGGAAGCAATTGGTGAAAGAATATTGATAATAGAATTTCACAAAATTAAAGAAGATTCTTGGAAGATTCGGCAATATGATATCCTGGGATTCTTTTCTCATGATGATCTTTCTGCCCACTTTTTTTTTTGGCAAAATTAGAGCTCTCTTGGGTTTTTGGGGATTACATCATCCTTCATTTTGGAGATGTCCGAACTTTTCTCTCTCTCTCTTTGTGGAAGGGTACGTCACAAACTCCTTCATCTCAGAGATGCTTCAATCCTTCTTTTTTCTCAGGGATTATATTGACAGTTATTGGCTCTTTGGTTGGAAATCTCTTAGTGATAGAAGAAATTAAATATCCTTTAGGGTTTGTTGGGAGGCTCATCGCAGTCGCCTTCATCTTGACGGTGATCTGAACTTTCCCTGGAAGGATCCGTCACAAACTCCTTCATCTCGGAGATGATCCAAATCTTCTTTGGCCCCGGGGGTCTAACTCGCATAATTCATCTTTATCTTGACGACAATTGAGAGATCCTTTTTGCAGATATTTAATTGCAGCTTAGGTGATTGAGGAGATGTGAAAATTGAATGGATTTTTCTGTGTCACCCATGATATTTTGACTGCTTTATTTTCCAAGAATGATCTTTAAAAATGTGCCATTGACTGCGATCAATACCGATCACTTATGGCTTTGCAACAATATTGAATTTTCTTTGTTGGCCATATCGATGATCTATTATTCATCCTTTTGGTTGGCCAATAGAAAGATTTTGAATTTTGAATCCTTTTTTGCGAAAGCTTTGTCCTTCCGAAAGTAATACTGAAAGTATTCTAAGGTAATGTTTTTGTGCAATAAAGATTTTTTAAATCAACAAGTATTTAATGACAAATTGGCAAAATTTTCTTGAAATCTTTGCTGAAATAAATTGCTTGAGGTCTAATTGACACATCCATGACCAAATTGAGTCCTGAAAACACTCAGTAAAGATCAACTCAAAAGTTGAGTTTTGTTTTGACTTACTAGCTCGAAAGCAGGATTTGTTGACCGACCAGCTCGAAAGCAGGATTTGTTGACCGACCAGCTCGAAAGCAGGATTTGTTGACCGACCAGCTCGAAAGCAGGATTTGTTGACCGACCAACTCGAAAGCAGGATTTTTGACCGACCAGCTCAAAAGCAGGATTTGTTGACCGACCAGCTCGAAAGTAGGATTTGTTGACCGACCAGCTCGAAAGCAGGATTTGTTGACCGACCAGCTCGAAAGCAATATTTGTTGACCGACCAGCTCGAAAGCATGATTTGTTGATCGACCAGCTAGAAAGCAGGATTTGTTGACCGACCAGTTCAAAAGCAGGATTTGTTGACCGACCAGCTCGAAAGCAGGATTTTGATAACCGACCAGCTCGAAAGTAGGATTTTGATTGAAAGACCGAATTTGATGATTTGAAATTGATTGACATTGATGAAGTTGTAACTCGAAGGCTTGGAAAGTGATAGATATTAATAAAGTTGTAACCCGAAGGTAGGAAAATGACTGATGTTGGTAGGATTGTAACCCGAAGGCTTGAATTTGAAAATTCATTGACCCGAAAGTCGAAATTAGAAATCAGTTTACTGGGAATGACATGGGTTCAATTGAGAACGACATTGGTTCTCTGGGAACAACATGGGTTCAATAGGGATTCAGCCTAAGAACTTGGATCAGGAGGACTTCAACCTATAAATCACATTTTAGAAAAATACCAATCCAAAAGGGGTTTGACCTAAGGACTATAAAGAATATTGGATCAGAAGGACTTCAACCTATAGATCAAATTTTTGGCAGTGGGATTAGTTCTGAAGGGGTTCAACCTAAGAACCGGGGATCAGTAGGAATTCAACCTACAGATCGAATTTTTGAAAATGAGATTGGTTGCAAAGGGATTAAACCTAAGAATCATATTGGTTTGACAGACGTTTAACCTACAAATCACATTGGTTTCACAGGGGTTCGACCTACGAACTATCAATTCCATAGGGATTTAACCTAGGGATCACATTGGTTCAGCAGGGATTCAGCCTACAAATGATTAATTCCATAGAAATTTAACCTAAGGACCATATTTTAAGAAGGAAGGATTCAACTTGTGAGCTTTGAATGGACCAGATGCTAAACTGGGTTTTGAGAGAAGATTCGAATCAGAATTCAAATCTTCAAGGACAAACTAAATGAATTGGGTTTTGAAAGAAAATTCGAGTCGGAACTTGGATCTTCTAGACCAATTACTAAATTGCAGAAAAGTTTGAGTAGGAGTTCAAACCCTTAAAGGAAAGCTAAGCGAATTGGATTTGAAAGAAAACTAGACTCGGAGCTCTAATTTTCTAGACCAATTCTAGACGTTTGAATTGGATTTGGAAGAAAATTCGAGTCAGAACTCTAATTTCTAGACCGATTCTAGGACATTTGAATTGGATTTGGAAGAAAATTCGAGTCGGAACTCTAATTTTCTAGACCGCTTCTAGGATATTTGAATTGGATTTGGAAGAAAATTTGAGTTGAAACTCTAATTTTCTAGACCAATTCTAGGACATTTGAATTGGATTTGAAAGAAAATTTGAGTTGGAACTCTAATCTTCTAGACCAATTCTAGGACATTTGAATTGGTTTTGGAAGAAAATTTGAGTCAAAACTCTAATTTTCTAGACCAATTAAGAAGGGAAAGAAATTCAAGTAGAAACTCGAATCCTTGAGGAAAGAAAATTCGAGTCAGAACTCGAATCTCGCAAGAAGACTAGACCAGCATGGATTAGGCTTGAAAACATTAACCAGTAAACCAGATTTAGAAAGTTTGACCAATAAAAATTGGATTTTGAAAGTCCGACCAATAACAATTGGATTTTGAAAGATGTATCAATGTGAATACTGGATTTTGGAAATGAACTAGTATAAGTACTGGGTTTTGAAAATGGATCAGTACGAATACTGTTTTTGGAAGAATTACCAGCACGAACACTGGATTTTGAAGATTTACCAACACGAACACTGGATTTAGAAAATTTTACCAGCACGAACACTGGATTTTAAAAATCTTACCAGCACGAACACTGAATTTTGAAAATTTACCAACACAAACACTGGATTTAGAAAATTTTACCAGCACAAACACTGGTTTTTGAAAATCTTACCAGCACGAACACTGGAATTTTAAAAATTTACCCAACTGATTCTGATGAGAGATTTCCATTCTTTATCCTCACGATGACTTAAACAACTGTCGGGGTCTCAGGATTTATCCCTTACCCTGAATGGGTAGTTCAGGTTTATCCCTTAACCTGAAGAGGAAACTCAGGTTTATCCCTTAACCTGAAGGGGAAGTGAATTTGATGCATATGGATGCAAATGAATGCGAATGAATGCATGCAAATGCAAATGAATGCAAATGTATGTAAATGAATGCAAAATGATGTAAATAGATGCACATGTGTGCAAAATGAGAGATTTGTTTGATCATGCCTGCATACAAGATGTTTTGAAGACAATTTTCAAAATAATGCCCCAGTATAACTGGGGAGTGAAATTTTGGACAAAAGGAAGATAATTGATGTTCGAAGAATGCTCTACGACGGTAACAAATCAACTGAATTTTGATCGATTCAGAGACTCTGAAGAGGGTCATTCCTCATGCAAGAACATTTTGCAGAGAAGGAGAATAAGAGGTGACATCAGGTTTATGAGAAAACTTGATAATTTTATTAATGTATTGAAGGAAAGATGAAAAATCAAGGAAAGACAAATGGGATTGCATTATTCCTTCAAAATAATAAAAGCAAGATGAGAAATGGGAAAATGCTAGCATTGTCAGCTTCTTGAATGATTGAGGAAAAAGCTCAATCAGGATGACTAGTCCTCATTTTCATCTTCAATGAGGAGATTCTTATTAATGCAGTCTGAAAAGATATTCTTGAAGATGAAACAATGCTCGATATTGTGACCCATTGTCCGATGAAACTTGCAGAATTGATCTTTAAACCTTCCCATGGTCACAGGAGGATCCTCTATCTTGGGGAGTCTAACCATCCCTTTGGCTATCATGTATTCCAAAACTTGCTCGAGCGGCTGTTTTAAGGGAGTAAAATTATGGTCGTATCCCCAACCGTCATGTTTTGGTCTCCCTTGGGGTTTTAATTCTAGTTGGATGCTCACTAGAGGGCTGTCATTTTGCTTGTTGATTCTGTCCTCTTGTCCTGTTGTAAACACCCCAAATTTTCACCCTCATCCAGTGTTTGTCCATTTCATGTGTCATTGCATATCATTGCATGCATTCGGCATATCATTTCATCGCATTGCATAGCATTGCATGCCATTACATCTCATTCTCGAGATCCAGCACTCCTGTTTTCAAAACATTCAATCCAGATTTGAATTTTAAAAGCTTTTATTTCAAAATCAATTTCAAAACCTGGGTTTTTATTCAATACTCTGTCATTTTCCAACCCCAGCACTTTATATTTCGAAATATTTTCTTAAGGAAACAATCTGGATTCATTTCAAATTCAAATTTGAATCGATTTCAATTCACAGATGAGACCCATTGAGGTGGTGTCGCTTCTGAATTCCTCTATTCATCAAATTTCTCAAAATTTTGAAAGTTTCAGTCCGATCAGGACTCTGTCATAGAGTCCTAATCCGGTCAGGAGTCTGTTTTGAAGTCTGTTTTACTTCCATTTTCAATCTTTTCCGTTTGTTTTTAAAATTTAGGTCATTTTACAGAGTCCAGTTAGTTCAGGATTCTATTTTAGAGTTCGGTTGAGTTAGGAGTCTAACCCTGACTGTGTTTTCTGACTTATTTCATCATTTCTTGATAAAATCTTTTGAAAATTCTTTCATTTGGCTTTTAAAATCTAAAATCTCAGAGTCCTAAGAGTTCAGGACTCTAACTCGGAGTTCCAGTTCGCTTGAGACCCTATTTTCAAAGATCTTGAATTTTAAATATCGATTTTAACCCCTTTTCAAAGCCATTTTTAGTGTTTATTTCAAAATTTCTAAAACTCGATGTGGGCCCACTCAGTTGGCACCATATCCAGAGGGATTCTAATTCAGTTAGAACCCTATGCCATTTCAAAAATCCTAATTTTAAAATTGCTTTTGAAAAAGCTTTTGAAAACTCCTTCAATTTCAAGTTTTAAAATCATCTTTTTGTAAAAACTCAAGTAGGGCCCACTCGGGTTGGCGCCATATTCGAGTCAGTCAGGGCTAGACTAGGGTTAGTGGATGTCTTGGTTAGTGTTAGAGGTTTAGAAGAGTCAAAACCATTTTGAAAAACTCATTTTTGAAAGTTAGTTTTTAAAACTAGTGTTTTTAAAGGTTTTTAAAGGAGTTTTAAAGGAGTTTTAAAAACCCAATGTGAGAAAATGCCAAGTGGCACCACATTTGGGGGTTTTCTTAGTTTTAGCTAGGGGTTAATTATGGATTAATTAGGATAATTTAGGCCAAGGGCATATAGGTAACTCCACCCAAAAATCGCCCCACCCTTTAGAGTCCAAAATTTTTAAAATTGACAATTTTTAAACCTAATTTTTTATTATAAATAGATGCATAAGGGGGGTCGATTTTCCCATCTCTCTCCTATTGGATTCTTGGAGCTTCTCTCTCCTCTCCAGCCCTTCCTCCATTGCTGCAAGCACCAAGGTAATATTTTTAATATTTTTTAGTTTTATTCAATACTTTTTCATGTTTTAAATCAATTTTAGCCATTGGTGCCATCCCCTTCATGGATTAAACCATGGATTCAACCTCAAGAACCATTAAGAATCAGCAAGAACAATCCAAGAAGGTGATCTAACCCTGTTTTGGATGATTTACAGAGATTTTAATCCATTAGAATTAATTTTAATATGATTCTTTACATTATTAACCAATAAAATATATGATTTACCCTTTTTAATGGGTTAAATCTATGTTTTAAAGGTGATATCAAATTCCAGCCATTGATTCCCTGTTTTTATTTTATTTTCATGGTTTATTCATGTTTATTTTACGTTCTATAGCATAGAAATAAGTTTTATTTATTGTTTTATGGTTTATTTTATTTATTTACATTAGTTAATGCATGGTTTGTCAAGTTTCTTAAATTTCTGTGTGTTCTAGATTTAGAACAGTAAAGATAGTGTTATTTCGGGTTGAAGTTCTCATTATTTATTTCTTATTTTTTTATATGTGATGCATGCTTGAGTTATTGAGTTACTGTAGAAAAATCAGAGGTTTTGGATCTCGGGAACCCTGTCAAAAAAATCAGACATCAAACCAGGTTTTTAAAGCTTTAAAATCGTGGTTAAAATCAAGAAGGTAACTTGCTGTTATGATATTTCTCTCATCTTATATCCAATTTTAGATTTGTAAAGTGCTATGGATTCACATTGAGTAGATCTGTCTGCTGTAAAATTTTCAGATTTTTTGATTACTGTTTAATATTTTTTCCCCTTTAGAGAATCTATTTTTAAATTTAAAACTCGTTAGGGTTTACCAAAACCCTAATCAGACTTGTGTTAGTCATAAATCCCAAACCACAGATCCGATTCTAGATCTGTAAAAAGTGAGTATTATTATTTTTCTGTCTAATGTTCACCACTAAATATTCAGAGATCTTTGTTTAGGATTTATATTTATGTCTGTATTTTCAATCTGGAATAGCTGTTTTAATCCCTGTTAAGAGTGATATATTTTAGCTCAGATTGCCGGAAGGTTTTCTCCCTAACAGTAGATGATTTTTCAGATCTGTAAATTGGGAAAATCTCTTTTTTTCTTCTTAGTTAGTCTCTGTAAAATTTCATAAATTTCCATGGAGATTTGACCCCTGGTTCAGGTCTTGGATTAAGACTGGTTGGTGAATTAGGTCAAAAATAGCATATTTTTAGGGTTTAATGCAATTTTCGGGTTAATTTAATGTCAAAAAATTATTTTTATAATTCCAATTCAACATTAGGGTTATAACAAGTGCAGGTACCAATTTTTATGGTTTTTTGAATCCATTTAATGGCTGAATCAAGCAAATTGCAAAACCGGGTTCCTGAAAGATCAAAAAACAAGGCTAAAATCACAGTTTTTGTGATATTATTGGATTTTCGTGCATAAGCATATATTTTTAGGGTTTAATCATGTTCATAATCATATTAGGATGCTTTAGGTTTAATTTGATGCTCATTTGATTTCATTTAGTGCATAAAACCTAAGTTTTTACCAAAATCTATTTCAGAAAACCCTGATTTCAAGGCCATAGTCTTGCTATCGGGGGCAATTTGGTCATTTGACCTAAATTTCGAAATCCCTAACCCTAATTTCATATTTTTAATCATGTCATAGCATATTTGGTTTGAGTTTATTCCATTCAAATTTCAAAACTTGCATTTTATCCAAATATCTTTCTAAAAAGCCCTAATTTCAAGGCCATAGTCTTGTTATTAGGGGTATTTTGGTCATTTGGACCCCAATTTCGAAATTTCGTATCTTATCTTCCTTATTTATTCCATTTTATTTCATACTTTATCACTTTTGATTTAAGGGAATCAAGGAAAATGCTTATATCTAGCAAAATCCAGTAATTTCTAGATATTACTGGATAAATCTAGAAAAGCCAACATATTTTCATTAACCAAGTTTTCTAGTTTTGCAGGTACATTGAAGACTTTATTTTTCATGTATTTAAATTTCAATAGTGATGTAATTAAACTTTGGAATAAGAATTTACATTTCCTGCTTAGCATAGGTTGCATTGCATATAGCTTATTTTTATAATTTTAATGTGTGATGGATGATGATTCATGCATATTTTTATAAATTCACCATGGTCTACACGAATGACACATGCACTAGCTTTTATGAAGTTTATAAACTTGGTGGAATTCGTATTTATGGCCATAGTCAGAATATGAATGATACCCAAATTTATGATCTTCACATTAGCCACATTCAGCCTACACTCTTAGGCTAACTTCAAAATGCACTGCATTTCTCAAAAATACAAAAAGTATTTCTCAATTCCTCAAAATCATATTCATTCATTTCATGCATTTGCCAATTCCAATTCAAATTCCAATTCAAAGAAATTCATTTTCTCAAAATATCCCGTCTTATAGCAAAATCGATTTTCCCAAAGACATTGAATTTCAAAGTATGTTTCAAGTGTTTCTCAAGTTCAAAATTTGAAATTTCAAGTTGTATTTTCAAGTTCAAAGTTGGAATTCAGAAAAACCAAGTTTTCTCAGAATTGATTTTCATAAAATCTCAAGATTTCCCCAGAAATCGATTTTTGCTTTCCTCAGAAATATCTTTCAAGTCCTAATTCACGATTTTCCATGTGATATCATTTCCAAGATTTACATTTTCTAAATATTTCAATCATTCAAAGCAAACATCATGTTTTCAAATGTGCATTTTCTGAAAATTCATAGCACATGCCTGATTCTATGTGCATTTAGAAATTAGAATATGATTTAGACAATTTGAATAGAGTAGAGTATAAGATTGATCCTTGGTTCAATTACCCCTGTTAAAGGTGGCAAGAACGGTTGAACCTCGTACCGACAGGCGAGTCCCATTCTACGGAATTTTCCCGCATTTTAAAACGGAGGCGAGTTATTTTCAAAAACTTTTCAAAGGTCAGTTTGATTTGCAAAAGTAAAATTTTGCGATGACAACATGTTTGGCGACCGTGTTTGACCTGTCTTTGCCTGATCAATCTAATGCTCAACTTAGTTCAAATTGTCAAAATCGATTTCCATGGAATGTCGGTTTTGCTTTATGATATCATGTGAACCTAGGAGCCCAGACTTGAACCCAGCTGACATGGAATGCATATAGACTAGGTATGGTTTGGTAGGACCATATTGAGGAGAATTATTCATGCTCACATAGACTTAGGTCTAATACAACACTCCTCAATTTAGGAATTGTATGAAAACAATGCTTGCTTCTTCAAATATTTCAAAAATCTATCTCTTTAGGACTTAGAGCCTTCTATTTGATTGCATGTGCTCATGTTTTTCAAAAACCACCCCCACCTATATTGTCCCGGTCTTCACGTTGCTGGGCTCTCTTCCAGAACCATAGTTCGGGACAGAGCCTCACAACTGGGCCACCTGTTTGGGTGAAAACCCCCCTGCCACGTACCAAGGGCCATAGTCCAACGTATATCGGCAGGTGCTCAAGGATGTTGGAAAACTTGAACCTAGAACCGGAGAAATTGATTTTATGCCACGTACATCGAGCCTTGGCTTGAGTATATAGGCATAACTGGATTGGATACAGTTGATCTGAACCTTAGAGTTAGGATTAAGGTCCTACAGCCATTTCAAAATTTGTGCATCTAGAGTCAGCTTTTAGGGAATGCTGTTTGTGCATACTTGTTTATACAGAATTTGATTGAATATGTTATTTCCTTTTTATTTTCCAGTTTTTTCCCAATTTTCTAAAAATACTGGAAGATTTTTCAAAATTCCCCCAATCTATGTCCGCGTACTGTCCATGTTTTAAACCTTGGACGATTTTTCAAATACTTCATTTTCCATTTATTTCTTCATATTTCATCAAACCCTGGACGATTTTCCAAATTTCCCTTGATTTCCTTCAAAACTCCAGGTGATTTCCCATCTTTCCTTTCTTCTGGATCTCGAATTTCCTGCTTTATTTTTTACCATGCCTGCATTTTTCTCAAATTTCCTGTATTTTTCCAACTCTTATTCCAATTTCCATGTCTTCCAGTCCGATGGCATCCAGTCAGCTTGATTCAGTCTTCCCCGAGGGTCACATCTCCTACGAGGTGCGACAAAGTCTTCCTGAACATCGAGTCCTCAGCACCGGATCCTTTTTTCCCCGGTGGTACTATTCATGGTTCAAGAACTTCTCTCATATGTTTCCGGACCATCTGGACGAGTGTGGATTGGAACTGGCATCCGCAGTAGGAAAGCAGACAGTCAACGGCAACTTGATCCATGCACTAGCAGAGCGGTGGAATCCGAGCACTTCTACCTTCTGGTTCCCATGGGGCGAGATGACAGTACTGATGGATGAATTTTCAGAGATTATGGGATTGCCCGAGCCAGCCGGTCAGCCTGGAGATCCATTGGAGAAACAGTTTCTGATTAATGTTAAGGGTTTGGACCCTAAGGATGCCTTAGCTCGCATGACAGGACGCAAGTCTTGGCCATTGATAGAGGAGGATGAAAATGAATATGTGGACCTGCTCGAAATCTACAGACATCATGGGACATTTGTGGAAGTCAGCTCGCTGTCCAGAACAGCTCGAGAGAGAATTCAGCACGTGATGGTTCTATGCACGGTGGGATTAGCTTTCTTTCCCGACGGATGGAATTACATGAATATCAGAATAGTTCAGCTTATGAGGAGATGGGGAAGTCGACAGACCAGCCACCTCTCAATAGCCATGGCCGCACTCGCTTTTCTATACCGAGGGTTGACTCGTTTCGCACTCGGAGAGTCGATCCTAGTCGAAGGGTGCACATATGCCTTGCAGTCTTGGTTCCTCCGGCATGTGACAGTCCGAGCCAGTTCATTCAGATACAATGGAGAAAAGCTTCTTCCAGTTGCGCGATACCGGTTCTTGATCGACAACCTTCAGGAGGAAGAGGTCGTATGGGACTACTTTGATCGCCAGGAATCACCTCCCAGATATACTTATGCTTACGGCAAGCGATTCAGACTACTTGACCCATTTTTCTGCGCATACTATCGTCCAGAGCGGTGTGTCAGGCAGTTCTCTCAGATGCAGAAGCGCGTAGAGATTCGTCCACTAGCCGGGGTTCTGCTAGAATTCGATCTCGCATCAGATCAGTGGTCCGGAGCATACCATTCTGCCAGACATGGCTGGGATTCCTTTGTCAGTCTTACTATTTTTCCTGGTCCTCGTGTGTCTTCTGATTTTGTAGAGTGGTGGAAAATTGTCTGTCCCCCTCCCCTCTGTCAAGTGTATTATTGATAAAATCATGTTTTCCCCTCAATAAAATTCCTTTACATTTCACTTTGGTTTGACGACCTCGCCTAGGTAACAAGGCATATTTTCAGTTGTTTATCTTGCAAAGAATAGCAACGCAATTGTCGTAATCCCAGCGATGACTCAATCCCTAGTAATGGGATATTATTTCAATTGTCTACCAAAATTCTCAACAAATATTTTCCTCCAAACCAAATTTCCTTCAGAAGCCTAACCATGAGTTCTACCCTGCAGAGAGCATCAGTAATATCCAAGAGAACATTTGCGATACCCGATGGTTGATACAAGATCCAGAAAGAAAGCCGCATTAGTTGAAGGCGTCGCATACTCAGTAGCTTCAGAAGAAGAGATGGACTCACCTCGATCCATCCAGAGTCAGGGTCAGCATGCGGATGATGACATCGATCCCCAAATGTACGTCATGTTCAAAAAAATGATGACCAAGATGCTGGCAGAGCAAACTGAGACCAGTACTGAGCAAATTCATACCAAACAAAAAGATAAGGATCATGCCGTCAAGAATGTAAAGATCAGCAAAAAGCAGAGTCGTCAGGAGGAAATATTTGATGAGTCAGAATCAGCTGACGATGCTAACAAGGAAGGTGAAAATAAATATGAATTCAAAAGGTCGACTCAGGGTCAGGGGTCGGCTTACAAATCCAAAAACCAGTCTGTTGACGACCCTACCCAATCACAGCTAAAAGACGTGATGAAAATGGTCAAAGATCTGCAGGCCCGCGACAAGGGCAAGAAAGTCTTCACCAGCGAAGACTTCTATGATGGTTTAGATGGGGACGACGATCTGGATAATCTCCCCAGAAAATTTATCAAGTTTGATGGTTTGGGTGACCCAAAGGCGCACCTCGCCCTTTTCTTTGCAGAGTGTTCCAAGTTCAGGAGGAATAACAGAGCCTTATTTCTTTGTTTCCCTCGCAGTTTGGAGGGTATTGCAGCAAAATGGTATTCAGAGCATATTAATCCCATAGATCTGAAAGAGTTTGATAAAGTGGTCAATTTGTTTATTGAGCGCTTTTTATTCAATGCTGAGGCACTCCCGACCCTCAGCCACCTCTGTGGCCTGAAACAGAGAGAAAATGAAAAGGCCCGAGATTTTATCCATCGCTGGCGGTCAGCTTGTAACAAGATGAGAGACCCCATATCAGAAGGGCATGCTTTGTCCTTAATTCTAAGCAATTTCTCGCAACCACTGAAAGACCTCATCTCCACCGCACCATCCAGAACCTTTATTGAATTAACAGAGCGAGCCGAGTGGCTCGAATTAAGTATGGAGAATGGCTTCTATGAAGGTTTCACTTTTACCAAGAACAGCGGCCAGAACGAGTCAAAGAAGAAGACTCACTTCACTCATTTTGTCAGTAATAATAAATGGAATCATCGCAAGGGGCAGAATAAAGACTTCTGTTATGGGGCAGGAGGTTCAAACAAGAATGATCAGAAAGGAAAGCCGATCCCGCAATTCAGCAAGCCGCTAGAGCAGGGACCAAAACCCCGAGAGAAAGTGAAGCATGAAGGATGGAGCTATGACAGGAAATTCACTCCATTAGATCAATCACTCGAGACTGTGCTCGAGTACATGTTGACTAAGGAGATGGTCAAGTTGCCAAGGCTGGCCGATCCTCCCGTTCCTATGGGAAAATTCAAAGACCAATTCTGCAAGTTCCACAGAACAGTGGGGCACAATACTGAGAACTGCTTCGTTCTGAAGAATATTGTTCAGGACCTTATTGATAAAAATCTTCTGGTAGAAGGCGCAGAAGATGAAAATATAGATATTCTAAAAGAGCCATTTCCCCGTCATTCTACAGTGGTTATCACCGAACAGTTGTTTCAACCACAGGAGCATATCAGGCCGTGCTCTGAAAATGACATGCAAGCTCAGCATCAAGTCCTGGTATTGCAGCAGGCTCGGTCCAAGGCCCAGAAGATGGACCTTATTTCAGCTTTCGGCAAATTGAAAGTATCTGACAAGCCCGCTGGGATATCGCCCGAGGTAGCCAGAAGTATGCCATGGCTCCCTAAGCATCTCATAAAGTCCACCACAAAGAAAAGCGAGACATCAACTCTAAAGCCTATTACAGCATTATCAAATGTCTCAATTTTGGACTTAACTCAAGCTTTCGCCAAGCATCAGCAGGTGTTGAATGATCTGCTACAAAAAATCAAGGTGAAACCAAGCACAACTCCTGAAGACATGGCCCATATAGTCAATCAGGCCATGACCAATGCTCCAGTTACTTTCTCCGATGAGGATCTCCCTAAGCCTCATGTGTTCCATAACAACGCCTTGTATGTTGTGGTTCGAACCAGAGGGATGACAGTTCCTCATGTGCTGATCGATGGAGGCAGCAGCCTCAATATATGTCCGGAAATGACCGCCAAAGCTTTGGGCATAAAAGAAGAAGAATACATTCCAGATCCAATCACCATTTATGGGTTCGACAATCATGGCCAAACAGCGAAAGGAAAAATATTCCTAGAGATCTTCATTGACTACTCGGTCCATTCAATTCTCTTTCACGTAGTCAATGTGCCGCCCACTTATAACCTACTTCTCGGGAGACCATGGCTCCACAACACAAACGCAGTACCGTCTACTCTGCATCAATGCATCAAGTGGTCAAAAGGTGGTATGATCATGACGGTCTAAGGCGAAGATCCGGAGCAGAGGCTAGCACAACCCATGGTTCCCAGGCCCTTTTTCACTATTGATATCCCTAGCATTAGGGGTATTGAAGAGGTCAGCTTCGAAGAGGGTTCAGGAATAATGCAGACGGCAGAGCAACCCAAGCATACAGTGGCTGCGACCCGATGGGGAGGTCCACAGTTCTTCAAGATTGGAGGACGAATTGATTACAGCACACTTAAGGATCATCCGCTATTCTCCCAATTTATGAAAGCTAAGAAGGGATTTGATTTATTAGTGAAGCATGGCTACCAGCCTTTTCGAGGCCTAGGCAAAAATGAAGATGGTCGTCTTGAACCAGTGATTCCTCAGCACTGCCCTAAAAGAACCGGATTGGGCTTTAATGGCCGGAGATCTCAGAAAGAGACTATTTTCGTTAAGGGAGCGCATTAGAAGAATTCCTTTGTCTTTCCTTTTCTATTCTTTTGTCGGGATGATATCCCATTTCATTTTCATCATTGTCATTTTGATTAATTCTATCTTTCAATAAAGTTGCCAGTTTCCTTTGTCTATCTTGATGCCGTTTGTCTCTTTACTCCTCAATATTAAATCTTCACAAAATTGAAATTATTTTGCTCTTTTATCTTTCCAATTATTTTCAATAAAAGCAATTTATTTCATGATGAGCAATTTCCCTAAATCAATTTATCCTCCAATTTTCAGAATGTCTTCCCGATCTATCAAGAAACTCGTCTTTAATCCAAAAGCCTATTCAAAATCAGCAATAATTCATCAGGTCAAAATAATAACAGAATGTAGTCAGACTGCAAAGCAGTCAGAAGAATCCGCAGAGTTTGATTCATCTCTTCAGGAACTGCCAGAATTTGCATCGGTTCAGAAGCAAGATGAGCCATCATCCTTAGTTCAAGATCCGACTGAGGATATCAATATCGGATCAGAAGACAATCCTAGAATTCTCAAAATTGGCAGTGGTTTGAGCCCAGGAGAGAAAGAAAGGCTCACTAATTTCCTCAAGCAGCATGAAGAAGTATTCGCATGGACTTATGAGGATATGCCAGGTTTAGATCCGAAATTGGTGGAACATCGCCTCATTTTGAAGCCTGAGGCGAAACCAGTCAAGCAGAAGTTGAAAAAAATGGATCCTCGAATCGAGCAACAGGTCAAGGAAGAACTTGAGGATCTACTTAAAGCAGGATTCATTCGAGCAATTGATTACCCAGATTGGTTGGCGAATATCGTAGCAGTCCCTAAGAAGAATGGGAAAGTGCGAATCTGTATCGACTTCCGCGATCTCAATAAAGCCACTCCAAACGATGACTATCCGCTCCCAAACATTGATCTCCTAGTCGATAGCATAGCCAGGCATGCTATGTTCTCCTTTATGGACGGATACTCCGGATATAATCAAATCAAGTTGGCCGCTCGTGACCAATCTAAAACATCCTTTACCACGCCATGGGGCACTTTCTGCTATACAGTTATGCCTTTTGGGCTTAAGAATGCTAGAGCCACTTATCAGCGCGCTATGGCTGTTATTTTCCATGATCAGATGCACAAGACTATGGATGCATATGTCGATGATATTCTGGTAAAATCCAAAGAAGAGGAAGATCACATCGAAGCTCTCAATCAAGTTTTCAAGCGACTCATTCTTTACAAGCTAAGACTCAATCCACAAAAATGTGTCTTTGGAGTCGAATCAGGCAAGTTGCTAGGCTTCTTGGTCAGCAAGAAGGGGATAGAAATGGATCCCGCTAAGGCCAAAGCTATCATTGGCATGCCGCCCCCGACTAATCTCAAAGAATTGCGTAGCCTTCAAGGACGCATGCAATCAATTCAGCGATTTATTTCTAATTTGGCCATGAGATGTGAGCCTTTCAATCATTTGCTCAGAAAAGGAGTGAGGTTCGAATGGGGACCAGAGTGTCAGCAGTCGTTCGAACGCATCAAGAAATATCTTCTCAATCCTCCTGTTTTAAAGCCGCCAGAATTAGGGAAACCCCTATTGCTATACATTTCAGTTAATCAAGTTGCTTGCGGCGGATTCTTGGCGCAATACGAAGAAGGCAGTTTGATAGAACATGCCATTTACTATGTGAGCAAGACCTTTATTGATTATGAGAAGAAATACTCTTAGATAGAGAAGACATGCCTAGCTCTGGTATGGATGTGTCAGAAATTGAGACATTATCTATTGGCGTCTGAAGTCAAGATTCTATCTAAATTAAATCCTCTCAAGTACATTCTTGAACAACCATTTCTCAGCGGACGAATCGCCAAATGGCAAGTCCTATTAATGCAATACGACTTGGAATATGTTTCTCAGCAATCTATCAAAGGCCAAGCAATTGCAGACCAATTTGCAGATTTTCCTCTAGCTGAGGATGTTAAAGCTGAGGATGATTTCCCTAATGAGCGGATCTGCAATATTCAACAATCCCCAATTTGGAATTTATTCTTCGACGGTTCCAAGAATATGGCAGGCATAGGAATCAGAATTCTGCTAATTACACCAGAGAAGGAGATGATTCCCTTTTCTCTTAAACTGGATTTTCAGTGCACTCATAATATGGCCGAGTATGAAGCTTTGATACAAGGTCTGAAAATTCTACAGGATTTCAATGTCAAAAGAGTGCATGCTTATGGCGATTCTTTGTTAATCGTCAATCAAGTTCTGGCCGAATGGCAAGTGAAAGATCAGAAATTACTTCCTTACCAGAAGATTGTCTCAGCTCTTGCCAACAAATTCGAAGAATTCCAACTTTTTCATATCAAGAGAGATTTCAATCAAGTTGCAGACAGTTTAGCCAATCTAGGATCCATCATGTCTTTCAGGAGCAGAGAATCTTGTCGCTCATTTGAAATTGGCAGACTCGATCAACCTGCTTTCGTCCCAGTAGAGCAGATAAACCAGGCTGAGCAAAAGAAGAAGCCCTGGTATCATGATATCAAGAATTTCATTAAAACTGGCGAATTTCCCCCAGAATTATCAAAGAGAGAGCAGCGAGCAATTCAACGCATGTCTGCTCGATATTTTATTCTTGCCGACGTCCTTTATCGTCGTGGATTCAGTTCTGAGTATTCCAGATGTTTGGACGAAGAAGAAGCCAAAGAAGTTGTGCAAGAAGCACATGAAGGCGTTTGCGGTGGTCATGTTGGCTATCAGACCCTCGTCAAACAAATCATCCGAGCAGGATATTATTGGAGAACTATGCAACAAGATTGCTATCGTTTTGTAAAGAAGTGCGTTCAATGTCAGATGCATGCGCCTTCCATTCATGCGCCAACGACATACTTGCAATCTGTCGTCTCACCATGGCCATTTTCCATGTGGGCTTTCGATGTCGTAGGCCCCATCACTGCTTCAGCCTCCAATGGTCATAAATATTTTCTTGCCGCAACAGAATATTTTACTAAATGGGTAGAAGCAGTCACTCTACGCACAGTAGAAGGTCAACACGTGGTTTCTTTCATCCATAAGAATATCCTTTGCCGTTTCGGTATACCGCATGATATTGTGTCGGATAATGGCAGTCATTTCAAGAATGAGAGAATGAGGACATTCTGCTCAAAGTTCAAAATTCATCATCATTTTTCCGCTCCTTATTATCCTCAAGGGAATGGTCAGGCAGAGGCCACCAACAAGATTTTGATTCGAATCCTGGAGCGAACTTTAGAAACGGGCCGTGACTGGCATGAAAAGATTCATGATGCATTATGGGCATACAGAACCACCATTCGAACTCCAACGAATGCTACTCCGTCAGAACTTGTCTACGGAACTGTAAACACCCCAAATTTTCACTCACTCCCCCCAACATTTCCACCAAGCATCAGCATCCAGCCTCTGAAATCGCTGGAGGGCAAAATGGTCATTTTCTGAGCCCGGACCTTGCAAAAGTCTAAATTTCATCTGCAACTCTCAAAATTTCTCTATTTTGTCTCAGATAGTCAAAATCTTACTCCTGACAGAAGACAGGAATCCTCAAGTCTTGGTTCAAGATTCCATTTCATAAGACATGACATTACATATCATTGCATGAGCATTTCAAATCACTGCACTGCACAGCATGTCATTTCGAGGTCCAGAACTCTTGATTTCAAAATTTTCAATCCAGATTCGAATTTTAACTATTTTCAAAATTGATTTCAAAACCCTGGGTCTTCAAAATTATCAATTCTTCCCATTTTACCCCTAGGGCTCTGAATTTCAAAATATTTTCTCAGGAAAACGATCTGGATAGTTTTCAATATGGATTTGAGTCACTTCACCTCAGATTTTGCCCTTTTTGACAATTTCAAATATCTTTCTTTTACAAAATCGCCCTACAAGGGCCAACTCTTTCCAAAATTCCTGTTTTGCCCATTAATCCAGATTTTATGAAAATTCCAAAAAGAAGTTGTTTTATCCTTATTTCAATAAAGAAGCAATGTGGGACCCACACTGAGGTGGTGTCACACAAGCTTTCCTTTTGAAAATTTGAATTTTGAAAAACCCAAAAATATAGGAGCCTTGTCCCCTGGATTGGCGCCACTTGTCATTTCTCTCTCCTCCCATTTCCATGCCAAGTGTCAGTGTGGGGCTACCTTCAGAAGCCGCCACATGTCATCCTCTTTATCTGCCATGTGTCACCCTATCCATCCTGCGCCATGTGTCATTTCAAAGACTACCAGGAGATGCCAAGTGTCATAGGTTGTCCTGTCTAGAAAAAGTAGAGTTTGTCTCCTCTGAGGTGGCGCCACTTGAAGTGTGTCTCCTGCAGGGGACACGTGTCAACCCCTCCTTCCTTCTAGAAAAGTAGCCTGACACATGTCTCTTCCTACTTTTCTCAGAAAAGTAGGAGACATGTATCACTCCTAAATTCCTACAAAAAAGGTAGGCTTGTCTCCTCTGAGGTGGCGCCATCTGGAGTGTCTCCTGCAGAGGACACATGGCAAGTCCTCATTTCCTCAGAAAAAGGCAAGTGCCATGTGTCATTTCCTGCTTTCTTCAGAAAAGCTAGAATTCAAATATTCAAAAACCCCCATAGGTGGCGAAAATCAAGAACTCCTACCTTTTTCATCCTGTCTGAGATGACGCCACATGGCTTGGCCCACCTTCTCTCCCCTCTGCCACGTGTCATTCTCTGCTTCTTTCAGAAAAAGTAGAGGACACATGTCTTCTCCCTACCTCTTTCAGAAAAGTAGGAGACACATGTCACTCCTGGCCTTCTTCAGAAAAAGCAAAACCATTTAAAATTCAAACAGGGCACTAGGTGGCGAAAATCCAGAGCTCTGATTTCCCAGATGGCCTATGAGAGCGCCACATGTCCCTTCCCTCTTTTTTTTTCCTCTTGCCACATGGCATTGTAGGAGCCACCCTGAGGTGGCGCCACATGTCCATCCTCCATTCCTCCAGAGCCAACCTCCATTTGAATTTCAAACTTCCCCCTGAGGTGGCGCCATTTGAGAAAGCCTCTCCAGACAGCTGACACTTGTCCTCCACATGTCCAGATCTCCTTTCACCAGAAAAAGCAAAATTCAAATTCCTCTGAGGTGGCGCCTTCTGAGCCCACTGCTCTGTCCTTCTGACATGTGTCAACACCTTTTGAGGTGGCACCATTCCAGGACTCCACTTGGCTCCATTTTTTATTTTTATTTTATTTTTAATAAAGGTAGCCCACCATGAGGTGGCGCCACCTGAGGACTCCCTACAAAAGGTGAGTTTGAATTTCAAATTCCAAGAGAGCACCCTCTGAGGTGGCGCCTTCTGGGAGTTCCCTGCAGAGAGAATCAAGCAAACTTTTGAAAAATTCCAAATTCCCCCTGCTGAGGTGTCTCAACCACAAAAATTTCCATTTTTATTTTCTCAAAAAAATCAAAATAGCCTTTTGAGGTGGCGCCATCTGAGGGCTCCCTGCAAAAGGCAAATTCGAATTTCAAAACCCCCAGATGGCACCCCCTGAGATGGCGCCACATGGAGGGCTCAGATCCAGCCTGTTTGAATTTCAAAAATTTTCAGAAAAATTATAAAAACAAGGGTTCACGCCCAGCCTTGGGAGATCATTTTTTAGCTCTTGTGAACTTGGAAAATCCAACCTAGCCTTCCTAACATCTGATTTTGAACCTTGGAAATCGTGCCCCCTTTGGCACATTGAAGAAAGTGGAGTAGAGCTCGTGCTGTGGCTAGTCCAATTCCAACGGAGCTCGATTTTGGTGGACCATCCGAAGCCCGGAGTGAAGAACGAAGGAAGCTCGTGGTAGCTGCCCATTTCAAGAGCACCTACGCTGCGTAACGAAACAAGGTGCACTTCTTTTCCCATTGATTGGATTTCATAATTCGATTCGGGAGTCGTTTGAAGAAAGAGCTCATCCGAGAGATGGATTGAGCTATTCTCATAAAACGACATACATAAAAATATTCAATTATGCTTCCTTGATGATTTTTATCATTCATGCATTTATCTAGATTTAATTTGCATTTTATTTCATTCATTTAGCATATTTCATGAATTAATTAGGATTAATTTAGCCTTTTTTTCAATTCTGCTTATTTTCAGTAAGTCTCTGTTTTTGTCAGTCAGTCCACACGTCATTTCATGCATTTATTTTTTATTAAAAATCCCCAAAAAATCACGGAATGCGCCCTTAGGTGTCCCTGAAATTTTGCCAAAAATTCGGAGCCATTTGAATTTGTTTACTGCGGTAAACATCCAAAATGGTAAGTCGGGTTTTGTAACCCAGGATGCGTTTTGAAAAACCATTTTCCGACTTGTAAAATCGCGTTCTCCCTCCTGGGAGATTCGATTTTCGATCCGAAAAATGCCCTGAACTCGGGAGAATGTCTAGTTTTTAATATGATTTTTTCAGATTTTTATGATTTTTTTTATGACTGACAAAAATCCGAGAGTCCGGGACACGTGTCAGAGCCTAATTTGGGCCTCTGAGATCTTGGATCGACTTAGGGCTATGGTTTCTCTTTGTGTGTTGCTCCAAATCCGAAACTGTAAAAAGTGAAAGTGGTGTCCGAGATGTCCTCTGTTTGAATCTAAAAGCCTGTAATTTTTAGAACAGTGTTGACCCCTGCTTCGGATTTTTCTTGTCAGCCCCCTGTTTTGCTACATTTGTCTGTTCTGTTAGTTTAGGCAGGAATAGTTATATTTTTATCTGTGTTTTCGTTGATCAAATGCCGAAGTCATAAACATGAAAGTTGTTCATGTAGATGTCGTTCATAACTCTGATTAATTTCATAAATTTCCATGGCCGTTTTGTATTTCTTTGGCATTTTTCATCAGATTAGTGTGATTTTTACCTCTGTCAGAACTAAATCCCTGTTATTGAACTCACCATGGCTCAAATCCCGAGGCTGTAAAAACCAAAAATGTTCCATTTCCGGTCTTTTAGCAGTCTGAAAAATATCAGAAGTTTCCATGGTGTAAATCTTGCATTATCATATTAGGCATTGCATTTGGTTCGGATCCATAGGCAAAATCCACCATTTTAGGACTTTCCTTGAATTTTAGCATTTAAATCATATCATTTCGTAATTTTTAGCATTCTAGGTTGTTTATCAGAGTGTTTAGATGCTTCATACCGAATTTGGTATAATTTGGAATCTATTTGAGGTTCGGATCATCCATAATACCAAAACAGGGTCCCGCAGGACCCGGATCCAAGCGAAAAACAAGCGAAAATCGTTATTTTTGATAAATTGCAAAATACCAAATTCTGATTTTACAGTCTTAATGTGTCTAGCAGCATGTCATCATATCTCTTACTGCATTTCATCATCATTTGATTCAATTTGAACTTCAAAATCTCAATTTTACCAAGTTTTCCTTCAAAAAACCCTGATTTTAAAGGTATAACTTTATAATTAGGGGTATTTTGGTCATTTTGACCCCAATTCCGAATTTCAAACTGTTTTTCACTGAATTTCTAGCATTTTCATCATTTCACAATATCAAGGAAGCATGAGAATAGGGTTTATATCCAATTAAATCCAATAATTTCATAATATTATTGGAAAATTTTGGAAAAACCCACATATTTGAGCTAACCTTATTTCAAGTTTGGCAGGGACATTCAAAAGAAGGAGCTGAAGTCTGCGAATTTCTTTTATTTCCTTTATTTAATGATGTAATAATGTAAATTTTGGAATAAGAGATTTAATTTCCTGCTTAGACTAGGATGCATATCATATAGTTTGATTTTATGCAATATCCTGATTATATGATTCATGCATTTTATTTCAAAAGCACTATGGATGTTCACGAATGGCACGTGCACCAACTCTTAGGAAGTTGATGGACTCGGTGGGATCCATATTTACGGCCCTAGTCGGAATATGGACGAGACCCAGATCCGTCATCTTTCTACTAGTCACATTGAGCCTACACTCTTAGGCTATCTTAAAATGCACATCATATTTCCAAAGTTTTCAAAATCATGTGCATCAAATCAACTAAATTCTGAACATATTCATGGCCACAGTCAGAATATGTGAAGGATTTATCTTGACTTAATGCATATTTTTCCAACAAATCTCTTAGAAAATCTTTTCAAAGTGCATTCATTCACTCATGTCATTTGCATCATGAAATCATTGATTTTCTCAAGATTTTCTCAAGAAAACTTCATTCTCAAGAAATCGATTTCTCAAGAAACTCTAAGGATTTTTTTAAAATCGGTTTTCCAAAGACAAGTTTTTTCACAGTTTTCCCTGGAAAATGATGTTTTCTTAAGAGATTCAAAAGAGTTTTCCAATCTTTCTCCAAGATCCAAAATCGATTTTCAAGTATTTCAAAAGGTAAAATTCCCAGGATTTCGATTCCCCAAGTTTTGAATTTCCTTCTCCAATGAGTTTTCCTATAAATCTTCCATCATTTTCCTAAGAAAACTCTCAAAGTCCAAGTTTTCCTAAGAAGTGTTTCCCTTTTCAAAAGGTTCATCTTTTCTCAAGAATCACTTCCATTTTCCCAGGATTTTCAACCATTCATAATTTTCCCAAGTCTTTATGAACTTTCCTGAGATTTCAAATCTTTTCCATCTGAGTTTCCTGAGAAATTGACTTTCAGCTTTTTCCTGAGAGAATCTTTTCAACTCCAAATATTTTCCAAGCATACATCATGTTTTCCCAAGCTGCATTTTCCAAAATCTCATAGCACATGCCTGAATTCTCTGTGCATTTAGGATAGAACATAACTTTGATAATTTAACTAAGTCAAGCACGATTTTGGTCCTTGGTTCGATTACCCCTGTTAAAGGCGACAGGAACGGTCGAACCTCGTACCGACAGGTCGAGCCCCATCCCATGGATTTTCCCGCAATTTTCAAAAACGGAGGCGAGTATTTCAAAACAATTTCCAAAATCCGGTCAAAGTTTGAATCGCGAAAGCGTTTCTCTCTTTTTCTCTTCCGCAAGGAAGGGGAGACGGGGGAAAAATTTCGCGACGAAGACAGGTTTGGCGACCGTGATGGGACCTGTCCTTGTCTGACTTAAATTATGCTTGACTTAGTTCAATTATCGAAATTATGTTCACAAAATGTCAGCTCTTTTACTTTCAATATCATGTGAGCCTAGGAGCCTAGATTCTGACCTAGCTGACATTGACTGCATATAGACTAGGCATGGTTTGGTAGGACCAGATTGAGGAGAAATTTTCATGCTCACATAGACTTAGGTCTAAATACAACTCTCCTCAATTTAGGATCTGAATGCAAACAATGTATGCTTCTTCAAAGATTTTCAAAAGTCTATCTCTCTAGGACCTAGAGCCATCCATTTCTTGCATGTGATCATTTTTCAAAACCTCCCTTACCTATATTGTCCCAGTCTTCACGTTGCTGGGCTCTCTTCCAGAACCATAGTTCGGGACAGAGCCTCACAACTGGGCCACCTATTTGGGTTAACCCCCCCTACTACGTACCGCGGGCCACAGTCCGAAGTATATCGGTAGGCGCTCAAGGATGTTGGAAAACCTTACCTTAGAACCGGAGTGAAAATTCTATGCCACGTACCTCGGATCTCGATTCGGGTATATCGGCATAACTGGATTGGACAAAGATGATCTGAACTTAGAGTTAGGATTAAGGTCCTACAGCTGTTTTCAAAATGATGCATCTAGAGTCAGCTTTTTAGGGAGTGCTGAATATGCATAAATGTTTATGCAGGATGTGAGTTTGTATGCTACTTTTATTTCTCTCATATTTTTTTCAAAAATATCTTTCCAAATATCCATATTCTCATATTTTCCTTTATTTTCTAAAACCCTGGATGGTTTTTCCCAAATATCCCTTTTCTTCCAAAACTCCAGGTGATTTTTCATTCTCCCTTTCTACTGGATCTCGAATTTCCAGCTGCATTTTTATCCTGCCTGCAATTTTTCAAAATCATATGTTTTCTCTCATTGGATTTTCGATCCTGTTGTTTACTTGCAAAATTCTTCACCGCATTTTCCTCGTGCATACCTTGATTATTGTGGTGGAAATTGTTTACCCACTTGTCTTCTTCTTACTTTAAATCTGTTTCCGGATTGTTTTTCCAAGAGGTATCTCTTTCCTTCAAAATGGTATTTTCCTCGTGGTTGACGACCTCGCCTAGGTAACAAGGCACATTTTCCGTTGTTCATTTCTCTTACAAAAAATGACAACATAATTGTCGTGACTCCAACGACGACTCCATCCCTAGTAATGGGATATTCTTCCAATTGTCCACCATATAATTTTCTTCCCAATCCAAAAATTTCCTCAGAGTCTAATCAAGACCTTATCCTACAGAGAGCCTTCGCAACATTTGATGGTTCAGACAAGGTCAGGGAAGAAGACCGCACCAATTCAGCGTATCAGTTACTCATCAACATCAGAAGGAGAGATGAATTCGCCAAGGTCAGACAAAGACCAAGAGCAGCCAGAAGATGATGGTATCGACCCTCAGATGTACGCAATGTTTCAGAAGATGATGAAGAGGATGATGAGTGAGCAGGCTGGCACCAGCTCAGACAAAAATCCATTCAGTCAGAGAATTAGAGATCGTGTGGCCAAGAGGTCAACCAAGTCCTCTGAGGAGAATGTTCAAGATACTTCAGACGAAGATGATACCGATGAAGAATATGAGGTGCCTCCGGCATTTCATAAATGTGGCCAAAGGAGGAGTCACAAATCAAAAAGTCAGGTCGCAGAAGAGCCCCTGCAAGCACAATTCAGAGAAATGGCCAGAGTGGTCAAGGATCTGCAAGCCCGCGACAAGGGCAATAAAGTCTTCACCAGCGAGGACTTCTACGACGGTTTAGAAGGGGATGATGATCTGGAGAATCTTCCCCGAAAATTCATCAAGTTCGATGGTTCTGGCGACCCAAAAGCCCATCTCGCCATGTTCTTCGCTGAATGCTCTAGGTTCAAGAGAGACAACAGAGCATTGTTCTTATGCTTTCCCCGCAGCCTGGAAGGAGTCGCAGCCAAATGGTACGCGGAACATGTCAATCCTATAGAACTGAAAGAGTTCGACAAAGTCGTGAATTTGTTCGTTGAACGATTCTTGTTCAATACTGAAGCGCTCCCAACATTGAGCCATCTCTGCAACCTAAGGCAGAATGAAAATGAAAAGGCAAGGGACTTCATTCGCAGATGGAGAGAGACCTGCAACAAAATGAGGGATCCTATATCAGAAAGACATGCTTTATCATTGATCCTCAATAATTTTTTGCAACCTCTGAGAGGATTAATTTCTACCTCACCATCCAAATCTTTCGTTGAACTCATTGAACGAGCAGAATGGCTCGAGTTGAGTGTGGAGAATGGAGTCTATGAAGGCTTCACATTTTCCAAGAATAACTGTCAAGGTGAACAAAAGAAGAAGGCTCACTTCACTTTTGCGGCCAAATCTTTCAATAATAGCAAAGGCAACAAGAATGATCATAGTTTAGAGAGAATCAAAAAGCAAAAGGGGAAGGACATCAACAGTGATAAACCTCTCCAATCCAGCCCTCAACATCAAAAGAAAGATCAGGAAAAATCAAAGCGCAAGGACTGGAGAACTGATCGAGAATTCACCCCTCTGGATCAGACACTCGAGAGTATCCTCGAGTATATGCTTGAGAAAGACCTTGTCCGGTTGCCTAAAGCTGCTGATCCTCCAACAATTATGGGCAGATTCAAAGAACAATTTTGCAAGTTTCATCGAGCAGTAGGGCATGATACAGAAAACTGCTTCGTCCTTAAGAACATTGTTCAAGACTGCATTGACAAGAAGCTCCTCGTTGAAGATGAAAAGGAAGACTAGTCATCCTGACAAAGATTTTTTCTACAATCATTCAAGAAGATGACAATGCCAACAATTTCCCATTTCCCATCTTGCCTTTTCAAAAGAATAATGTAATCCCATTCTCTTTCCTTGATTTTAAAGCATCAATAAAGTCATCAAATTTTTTTTCAATAGCTTGGTGTCGTCTTATTTACTTCCTCTTCCTTTTCATAATGTCTCTCTTGTGAGGAATGATCTTGAGGACATCTATCAGTCAAGAAACTTGTCGCCTTATGCATCAATTGTCCTTCTTCTATTCAAAACTTTCTCCCTAGTTACACTGGGGCATTTTTTTGAAAAAATTATCTTTACCTCAAAACATCCTGTATGCAGGCAGGATAAACCATTCTCTCATTTTGCATATATATGCACTCATTTGCATTCATTTGCACTTCATTTGCATTTCATGTGCATTGCATTTGCATTGACTATGCACCCAATTCCATTCCCCTTCAGGTTAAGGGATAAACCTGAATCATTTTCCATAATTCTTCAATTTCGACCCTCGGGTCATCCAATTCTTCAATTTCGATCTCCGGGTCACCCAATTCCCAATTTTAAAATCACCAAAATTCTCAATTTTGATCGCCAGGTCATCCAATTTTCATTCCCCGTTCAGGATAAGGGGATAATCCTGAAACCATTCATAGAAGCGATTCAACTCTCTATAATGGTCCTTGTTCTTCATTGAACTGATAGTCGTTCTTCATTGAACTGATAGTGTTCCTAACGAACTGATAGTCGTTCTTCACTGAACTGATAGTCGTTCCAAGCGAACTGATAGTGTTCCAAACGAACTGATAGTCGTTCTTCATTGAACTGATAGTGTTCCAAACGAACTGATAGTCGTTCTTCATTGAACTGATAGTGTTCCAAGTGAACTGATAGTCGTTCTTCATCGAACTGATAGTGTTCCAAGTGAACTGATAGTTGTTCTTCATCGAACTGATAGTGTTCTAACCAAACTGATAGTGTTCCAAGTGAACTGATAGTCGTTCTTCATTGAACTGATAGTGTTCAAGTGAACTGATAGTCGTTCTTCATTGAACTGATAGTGTTCCAAGTGAATTGATATTGTTCCAAGTAAACTGATAGTCGTTCTTCATTGAACTGATAGTGTTCCAAGTGAACTGATAGTCGTTCTTCATTGAACTGATATTGTTTCAAGTGAACTGATAGTCGTTCTTCATCGAACTGATAGTGTTCCAAGTGAACTGATAGTCGTTCTTCATCGAACTGATAGTGTTCCCAGTGAACTGATAGTCGTTCTTCATCGAACTGATAGTGTTCCAAGTGAACTGATAGTCGTTCTTCATCGAACTGATAGTGTTCCAAGTGAACTGATAGTCGTTCTTCATCGAACTGATAGTGTTCCAAGTGAACTGATAGTCGTTCTTCATTGAACTGATAGTATTCCAAGCGAACTGATAGTCATTCTTCATCCAACTGATAGTGTTCCAAGTGAACTGATAGTCATTCTTTATCGAACTGATAGTGTTCCAAGTGAACTGATAGTCGTTCCTCATCGAATTGATAGTGTTTCAAGTGAACTGATAGTCGTTCTTAATTGAACTGATATTATTCCCACTGATGGTTGTTCTTAATCGAACTGATATTGTTCCCAGCAAACCGATGGGCGTTCTTAATTGAACTGATATTGTTTCCAGCGAACCGATGGTCGTTCTTAATTGAACTGATATTATTCCCAGTGAACTGATAGTCACCTCTTTTGAGGAAAAGAGAGGAGAATTTTCGTCACGGATGCGTTAAGCTGGACCTCATGTGCTCTCTTTCATCAAGGATTTCAAGAAAATTTTGTCAATTTGTCAATCAATTGTTGATTTCAAAATTTTATTGCATAAATCTTTACCTCAGTTTACCTTCAGCATTACTTTCAAAAGAGTGAAGCTTTTGCGAAAAGAGATTCAATCTTCAAAATCGTTCTATTTGACCAACCAAAAGGATGAAGGATAAATCCTCGATATGGCCAGAAAAGAAGATTCAATGTTATTGAAAAGCCGTAGATGATCGATATTGATCACAGTCAATGGCGCATCTTTAAGGTTTATTCTTGTAAAGACAAGGCAGTGGAAATATCCTGAGCGCTAGAAAAGAGAGCGTTTACCCAAGCCCCGTTTCCTCAAAATCACCTAAGCTGCAATTAAATATCCGCAAAAGGGAGCTCTCACCTGTCGTCAAGATGAAGGCGAATTAGGCGAGTAGACCCCTGGGGCCAAAGAAGATTCGAAACATCTCCAAGATGACGGAGTTTGTGACGGGTCCTTCCAGGGAAAGTCCAAAGCACTGTCGAGATGAAGGCAGATGCGATGAACCTCTCGACAATCCCTAAAAGATATTTAATTTCAGCTATCATCCAACGATCTCCGAACCCATCATCCAAGAAGGATCGAAACATCTCCAAGTTGAAGGAGTTTGTGACGTACCCTTCCCAAAAGAGAGAAAGAGAGGAAAAAGAAAGAGAGAAAAAGTAAGAATATCTCCAAAATGAAGGAGAATATAGCAAAAACCCAGAGAGCCAAAAGAGTGCAGAAAGATTGTCAAGAGAGAAGCTCCCAGGATATCAAACTGCCAAATTTATCAAGAATCCTCTTTAACTTTGTGACATTCTATTATCAGCATTCTTTCATCAATTGCTTTCATAATATCAAATTCTCTTTCCTGCTCATATCAAGGAAATTGATAGCTTCCTTGAAGAAGGTCAATTGCAAGCAATTTGGATTTCAAGTCTCGATTCTACAAAGTGAACCTTGTTTGGAGGTAATGCTTTAGGTAGAAAAGAAGGAATATCTTTGCAAAAATGTGCAACATTTTCAAATATTTTGAATCAACAGCAAAATTTCCAACATTTTGACAATATTTTCTAGCTATCCTGACATGAAGTGAGAGCTCGATATCCGTCTTTGATGCATCCTAACACCAATTTTAAATCCCTCCTAAGGACTTGATTCCTTCCCTTCTTTGAGAGCATGAACTCTCAAATTTGCACACTTCCCGGTGTCCCCACTGTCCCACCATAGACAGTCCCATTTCGGTTCGAGGTCGAACCACCAATCATTTCCCGCAAAAGGCAATTTCAAAAGCTAATTTTAGTCTCAGCAATGAGACGCCCAAAACCAATCCCTTTTCAAGCTTTAGGGACCCCATTTTCCTTCCTTTTGCAAAACCCCTGTCGGATTTACGGTGCAAAATCCGAAGGTTCCATCATGGTCTCTTCCTTCGAGGATTCCATTCATTTTTCACCCGATCAGGATAAGGGTACAAACCTGAGCCTCAATCAAAGAGGTATTTCATTTTCTGCCCGATCAGGATAAGGGTATAAACCTGAGCCTCCGTCGATGAGGTATTTCATTTTCTGCCCGATCAGGATAAGGGTATAAACCTGAGCCTCCGTCGATGAGGTATTTCATTTTCTGCCCGATCAGGATAAGGGTATAAACCTGAGCCTCCGTCAAAGAGGTATTTCATTTTCCGCCCGATCAGGATAAGGGTACAAACCTGAGCCTCGATCAAAGAGGTATTTCATTTTCTGCCCGATCAGGATAAGGGTATAAACCTGAGCCTCCGTCGATGAGGTATTTCATTTTCTGCCCGATCAGGATAAGGGTATAAACCTGAGCCTCCGTCGATGAGGTATTTCATTTTCCGCCCGATCAGGATAAGGGTACAAACCTGAGCCTCACTCAAAGAGGTATTTCATTTTCCGCCCGATCAGGATAAGGGTACAAACCTGAGCCTCAATCAAAGAGGTATTTCATCTTCCGCCCGATCAGGATAAGGGTACAAACCTGAGCCTCACTCAAAGAGGTATTTCATTTTCCGCCCGATCAGGATAAGGGTACAAACCTGAGCCTCACTCAAAGAGGTATTCCATTTTCCGCCCGATCAGGATAAGGGTACAAACCTGAGCCTCACTCAAAGAGGTATTTCATTTTCCGCCCGATCAGGATAAGGGTACAAACCTGAGCCTCACTCAAAGAGGTATTCCATTTTCCGCCCGATCAGGATAAGGGTCCAAACCTGAGCCTCATTCAAAGAGGTATTCTATTTTCCGCCCGATCAGGATAAGGGTATAAACCTGAGCCTCCGTCGATGAGGTATTTCATTTTCCGCCCGATCAGGATAAGGGTACAAACCTGAGCCTCGATCAAAGAGGTATTTCATTTTCTGCCCGATCAGGATAAGGGTATAAACCTGAGCCTCCGTCGATGAGGTATTTCATTTTCCGCCCGATCAGGATAAGGGTACAAACCTGAGCCTCATCCAAAGAGGTATTTCATCTTCCGCCCGATCAGGATAAGGGTATAAACCTGAGCCTCGATCAAAGAGGTATTCCATTTTCCGCCCGATCAGGATAAGGGTATAAACCTGAGCCTCATTCAAAGAGGTACTTCATTTTCCGCCCGATCAGGTTAAGGGTACAAACCTGAGTCTCATTTCGATGAGATATTCCATTCCCCAATCAGGTCAAGGGTCAAAACCTGAGCTTCGTTCCATGCGAGGTATTTCTGTCCCATCAGGTTAAGGGTCAAACCTGAGCTTCGTTCCATGCGAGGTATTTCTGTCCCATCCAGGTTAAGAGCATAAACCTGAACTTCACTCTCATAGAGTGAATCTTTTCTCTCCATTCTTCGCTTCATATCTACCATCTTCCTCGGGCTAATTTCTTCACACCCAGTCAGATCCTTCTAACTGGGGCATTTTTTTCGTATAGCCCAAATTTGGTGTGTTTTCTTTGCCACTAAGCTCGGCCATGAGCCGACTTAGTAGCAAAGAGGGGCATCTGTAAACACCCCAAATTTTCACTCACTCCCCCCAACATTTCCACCAAGCATCAGCATCCAGCCTCTGAAATCGCTGGAGGGCAAAATGGTCATTTTCTGAGCCCGGACCTTGCAAAAGTCTAAATTTCATCTGCAACTCTCAAAATTTCTCTATTTTGTCTCAGATAGTCAAAATCTTACTCCTGACAGAAGACAGGAATCCTCAAGTCTTGGTTCAAGATTCCATTTCATAAGACATGACATTACATATCATTGCATGAGCATTTCAAATCACTGCACTGCACAGCATGTCATTTCGAGGTCCAGAACTCTTGATTTCAAAATTTTCAATCCAGATTCGAATTTTAACTATTTTCAAAATTGATTTCAAAACCCTGGGTCTTCAAAATTATCAATTCTTCCCATTTTACCCCTAGGGCTCTGAATTTCAAAATATTTTCTCAGGAAAACGATCTGGATAGTTTTCAATATGGATTTGAGTCACTTCACCTCAGATTTTGCCCTTTTTGACAATTTCAAATATCTTTCTTTTACAAAATCGCCCTACAAGGGCCAACTCTTTCCAAAATTCCTGTTTTGCCCATTAATCCAGATTTTATGAAAATTCCAAAAAGAAGTTGTTTTATCCTTATTTCAATAAAGAAGCAATGTGGGACCCACACTGAGGTGGTGTCACACAAGCTTTCCTTTTGAAAATTTGAATTTTGAAAAACCCAAAAATATAGGAGCCTTGTCCCCTGGATTGGCGCCACTTGTCATTTCTCTCTCCTCCCATTTCCATGCCAAGTGTCAGTGTGGGGCTACCTTCAGAAGCCGCCACATGTCATCCTCTTTATCTGCCATGTGTCACCCTATCCATCCTGCGCCATGTGTCATTTCAAAGACTACCAGGAGATGCCAAGTGTCATAGGTTGTCCTGTCTAGAAAAAGTAGAGTTTGTCTCCTCTGAGGTGGCGCCACTTGAAGTGTGTCTCCTGCAGGGGACACGTGTCAACCCCTCCTTCCTTCTAGAAAAGTAGCCTGACACATGTCTCTTCCTACTTTTCTCAGAAAAGTAGGAGACATGTATCACTCCTAAATTCCTACAAAAAAGGTAGGCTTGTCTCCTCTGAGGTGGCGCCATCTGGAGTGTCTCCTGCAGAGGACACATGGCAAGTCCTCATTTCCTCAGAAAAAGGCAAGTGCCATGTGTCATTTCCTGCTTTCTTCAGAAAAGCTAGAATTCAAATATTCAAAAACCCCCATAGGTGGCGAAAATCAAGAACTCCTACCTTTTTCATCCTGTCTGAGATGACGCCACATGGCTTGGCCCACCTTCTCTCCCCTCTGCCACGTGTCATTCTCTGCTTCTTTCAGAAAAAGTAGAGGACACATGTCTTCTCCCTACCTCTTTCAGAAAAGTAGGAGACACATGTCACTCCTGGCCTTCTTCAGAAAAAGCAAAACCATTTAAAATTCAAACAGGGCACTAGGTGGCGAAAATCCAGAGCTCTGATTTCCCAGATGGCCTATGAGAGCGCCACATGTCCCTTCCCTCTTTTTTTTTCCTCTTGCCACATGGCATTGTAGGAGCCACCCTGAGGTGGCGCCACATGTCCATCCTCCATTCCTCCAGAGCCAACCTCCATTTGAATTTCAAACTTCCCCCTGAGGTGGCGCCATTTGAGAAAGCCTCTCCAGACAGCTGACACTTGTCCTCCACATGTCCAGATCTCCTTTCACCAGAAAAAGCAAAATTCAAATTCCTCTGAGGTGGCGCCTTCTGAGCCCACTGCTCTGTCCTTCTGACATGTGTCAACACCTTTTGAGGTGGCACCATTCCAGGACTCCACTTGGCTCCATTTTTTATTTTTATTTTATTTTTAATAAAGGTAGCCCACCATGAGGTGGCGCCACCTGAGGACTCCCTACAAAAGGTGAGTTTGAATTTCAAATTCCAAGAGAGCACCCTCTGAGGTGGCGCCTTCTGGGAGTTCCCTGCAGAGAGAATCAAGCAAACTTTTGAAAAATTCCAAATTCCCCCTGCTGAGGTGTCTCAACCACAAAAATTTCCATTTTTATTTTCTCAAAAAAATCAAAATAGCCTTTTGAGGTGGCGCCATCTGAGGGCTCCCTGCAAAAGGCAAATTCGAATTTCAAAACCCCCAGATGGCACCCCCTGAGATGGCGCCACATGGAGGGCTCAGATCCAGCCTGTTTGAATTTCAAAAATTTTCAGAAAAATTATAAAAACAAGGGTTCACGCCCAGCCTTGGGAGATCATTTTTTAGCTCTTGTGAACTTGGAAAATCCAACCTAGCCTTCCTAACATCTGATTTTGAACCTTGGAAATCGTGCCCCCTTTGGCACATTGAAGAAAGTGGAGTAGAGCTCGTGCTGTGGCTAGTCCAATTCCAACGGAGCTCGATTTTGGTGGACCATCCGAAGCCCGGAGTGAAGAACGAAGGAAGCTCGTGGTAGCTGCCCATTTCAAGAGCACCTACGCTGCGTAACGAAACAAGGTGCACTTCTTTTCCCATTGATTGGATTTCATAATTCGATTCGGGAGTCGTTTGAAGAAAGAGCTCATCCGAGAGATGGATTGAGCTATTCTCATAAAACGACATACATAAAAATATTCAATTATGCTTCCTTGATGATTTTTATCATTCATGCATTTATCTAGATTTAATTTGCATTTTATTTCATTCATTTAGCATATTTCATGAATTAATTAGGATTAATTTAGCCTTTTTTTCAATTCTGCTTATTTTCAGTAAGTCTCTGTTTTTGTCAGTCAGTCCACACGTCATTTCATGCATTTATTTTTTATTAAAAATCCCAAAAAAATCACGGAATGCGCCCTTAGGTGTCCCTGAAATTTTGCCAAAAATTCGGAGCCATTTGAATTTGTTTACTGCGGTAAACATCCAAAATGGTAAGTCGGGTTTTGTAACCCGGGATGCGTTTTGAAAAACCATTTGCCGACTTGTAAAATCGAGTTCTCCCTCCTGGGAGATTCGATTTTCGATCCGAAAAATGCACTGAACTCGGGAGAATGTCTAGTTTTTAATATGATTTTTTCAGATTTTTATGATTTTGTTTATGACTGACAAAAATCCGAGAGTCCGGGACACGTGTCAGAGCCTAATTTGGGCCTCTGAGATCTTGGATCGACTTAGGGCTATGGTTTCTCTTTGTGTGTTGCTCCAAATCCGAAACTGTAAAAAGTGAAAGTGGTGTTCGAGATGTCCTCTGTTTGAATCTAAAAGCCTGTAATTTTTAGAACAGTGTTGACCCCTGCTTCGGATTTTTCTTGTCAGCCCCCTGTTTTGCTACATTTGTCTGTTCTGTTAGTTTAGGCAGGAATAGTTATATTTTTATCTGTGTTTTCGTTGATCAAATGCCGAAGTCATAAACATGAAAGTTGTTCATGTAGATGTCGTTCATAACTCTGATTAATTTCATAAATTTCCATGGCCGTTTTGTATTTCTTTGGCATTTTTCATCAGATTAGTGTGATTTTTACCTCTGTCAGAACTAAATCCCTGTTATTGAACTCACCATGGCTCAAATCTCGAGGCTGTAAAAACCAAAAATGTTCCATTTCGGGTCTTTTAGCAGTCTGCAAAATATCAGAAGTTTCCATGGTGTAAATCTTGCATTATCATATTAGGCATTGCATTTGGTTCGGATCCATAGGCAAAATCCACCATTTTAGGACTTTCCTTGAATTTTAGCATTTAAATCATATCATTTCGTAATTTTTAGCATTCTAGGTTGTTTATCAGAGTGTTTAGATGCTTCATACCGAATTTGGTATAATTTGGAATCTATTTGAGGTTCGGATCATCCATAATACCAAAACAGGGTCCCGCAGGACCCGGATCCAAGCGAAAAACAAGCGAAAATCGTTATTTTTGATAAATTGCAAAATACCAAATTCTGATTTTACAGTCTTAATGTGTCTAGCAGCATGTCATCATATCTCTTACTGCATTTCATCATCATTTGATTCAATTTGAACTTCAAAATCTCAATTTTACCAAGTTTTCCTTCAAAAAACCCTGATTTTAAAGGTATAACTTTATAATTAGGGGTATTTTGGTCATTTTGACCCCAATTCCGAATTTCAAACTGTTTTTCACTGAATTTCTAGCATTTTCATCATTTCAAAATATCAAGGAAGCATGAGAATAGGGTTTATATCCAATTAAATCCAATAATTTCATAATATTATTGGAAAATTTTGGAAAAACCCACATATTTGAGCTAACCTTATTTCAAGTTTGGCAGGGACATTCAAAAGAAGGAGCTGAAGTCTGCGAATTTCTTTTATTTCCTTTATTTAATGATGTAATAATGTAAATTTTGGAATAAGAGATTTAATTTCCTGCTTAGACTAGGATGCATATCATATAGTTTGATTTTATGCAATATCCTGATTATATGATTCATGCATTTTATTTCAAAAGCACTATGGATGTTCACGAATGGCACGTGCACCAACTCTTAGGAAGTTGATGGACTCGGTGGGATCCATATTTACGGCCCTAGTCGGAATATGGACGAGACCCAGATCCGTCATCTTTCTACTAGTCACATTGAGCCTACACTCTTAGGCTATCTTAAAATGCACATCATATTTCCAAAGTTTTCAAAATCATGTGCATCAAATCAACTAAATTCTGAACATATTCATGGCCACAGTCAGAATATGTGAAGGATTTATCTTGACTTAATGCATATTTTTCCAACAAATCTCTTAGAAAATCTTTTCAAAGTGCATTCATTCACTCATGTCATTTGCATCATGAAATCATTGATTTTCTCAAGATTTTCTCAAGAAAACTTCATTCTCAAGAAATCGATTTCTCAAGAAACTCTAAGGATTTTTTTAAAATCGGTTTTCCAAAGACAAGTTTTTTCACAGTTTTCCCTGGAAAATGATGTTTTCTTAAGAGATTCAAAAGAGTTTTCCAATCTTTCTCCAAGATCCAAAATCGATTTTCAAGTATTTCAAAAGGTAAAATTCCCAGGATTTCGATTCCCCAAGTTTTGAATTTCCTTCTCCAATGAGTTTTCCTATAAATCTTCCATCATTTTCCTAAGAAAACTCTCAAAGTCCAAGTTTTCCTAAGAAGTGTTTCCCTTTTCAAAAGGTTCATCTTTTCTCAAGAATCACTTCCATTTTCCCAGGATTTTCAACCATTCATAATTTTCCCAAGTCTTTATGAACTTTCCTGAGATTTCAAATCTTTTCCATCTGAGTTTCCTGAGAAATTGACTTTCAGCTTTTTCCTGAGAGAATCTTTTCAACTCCAAATATTTTCCAAGCATACATCATGTTTTCCCAAGCTGCATTTTCCAAAATCTCATAGCACATGCCTGAATTCTCTGTGCATTTAGGATAGAACATAACTTTGATAATTTAACTAAGTCAAGCACGATTTTGGTCCTTGGTTCGATTACCCCTGTTAAAGGTGGCAGGAACGGTCGAACCTCGTACCGACAGGTCGAGCCCCATCCCATGGATTTTCCCGCAATTTTCAAAAACGGAGGCGAGTATTTCAAAACAATTTCCAAAATCCGGTCAAAGTTGGAATCGCGAAAGCGTTTCTCTCTTTTTCTCTTCCGCAAGGAAGGGGAGACGGGGGAAAAATTTCGCGACGATAACAGGAACTGAAGTAGTACTGCCTCTACATGTTCAGAAACCTGCTCTGAAATTTGCATCACTTCTAGAATTACCTCTTGATCAGTATCAGCAACAGCGACTGGTACAACTTGATTTGCTCGATGAAAGAAGGCTCAGAGCAGCAGAGCATGCTCAATCCTATCGCCAGAGGATAGCCCGACAATATGCAAAATCTGTCCTTGAGAGAAAATTTCGGGTCAATGATCTAGTACTCAGATCAACAGCTTATCTCAGGCACCGCCCGGGTGGCAAATGGTCGCCAAATTGGGAAGGTTCTTGTGTTGTCAAAGAGGCACTACCTCGCAATTCATATCGGCTCATCAATGCTGATGGAATAGAATTACCAGATCCCATCAATGCTCGACATTTGAAAAAATTCCATACTTGAACAATTCTCTATTCTTTGTAATTCTTCCAAATTTTCTTCAATAATGATCAAAATTCTTTTTCCCAGTTACACTGGGGCATTTTAAAATTTTGTTTTTATCTACAAATATTCCGTATGCAGGCAGGATAAACAAATCTCTCATTTCACGCACTTGTGCACGCATGTGCACCCATTTACATTCATGTGCATTTGCATGCATTCATTCGCATTCATCTGCATCAATTTGCGTTTGCATCGATTACCCATTCAGGATAAGGGATAAATCCTGAGACCCCGACAGTTGTCCAAGTCGTCGTGAGGGAGAAGACTGAAAATTTCCCATCAAAATCAATTAGTAATTTTTCAAAAATCCAGTGTTCGTGCTGGTAATTTTCCAAATCCGGTGCTCGTACTGGTAATCATTTAAAATCCAGCGCTTGTACTGGTAACCTTTTAAAATCCAGTGCTCGTACTGGTAACCTTCCAAAATCCAGCGCTCGTGCTGGTAATTTTCCAAAACCCGGTGCTCGTACTGGTAATCATTTAAAATCCAACGCTCGTACTGGTAACCTTTTAAAATCCAGTGCTCGTACTGGTAACCTTCCAAAATCCAGCGCTCGTACTGGTAATCTTCCAAAACCCGGTATTCGTACTGGTAATTTTTCAAAACATAATGCTTGTATTGGCACATTTTCAAAATTCGGTGTTTGCACTGGTACACTTTAAAATTCAGTGTCCACTAATTTAGTTTTCCTTCGGGATTCGAGTTCCGACTTGAATCTTCTTTCCTTCTGGTTAACCTAGTTTTCCTTTGGAATTCGAGTTCCGACTCTAATTTCCTTTCCTTCCACACCGGTCTAAGTTTGCCTTTGGGATTCGAGTTCCGACTCGAATCTTCTTTCCTTCTGGTTAACCTAATTTTCCTTCGGAATTCGAGTTCCGACTCGAATTTATTTTCCTTCTAACCGGTTTAGTTTTCCTTTGGGATTCGAGTTCCGACTCGAATTTCTTTTCCTTTTGGTTGACCCAGTTTTCCTTCAGGAATTCGAGTTCCGACTCGAATTTCTTTTCCTTCCAACCGGTTTAGTTTTCCTTTGGGATTCAAGTTCCGACTCGAATTTTCTTTCCTTCTATTTGATCTAATTTTCCTTCAGGAATCCGAGTTCCGACTCGAATTTCTTTTCCTTCTAACCGGTTTAGTTTTCCTTTGGAATTCGAGTTCCGACTCGGATTTCTTTTACTTCCATAATGGACCTGGTTTTCCTTCGAAGATTCGGGTTCCGATCCGAGTTTTCCTTTCCTTCAGAGCTGGTCTAGAAGATTCGAGTTCCGACTCGAATTCTCTTTCAAAATCCAATTCATCTAGTTTTCCTTGAAGAGTTGAATTTCGATTCGAATCTTCCCTCGAAAACGCCAATTTCAAAAATTCAAAATTCAAAATTCAAAATTCCAAATTCCAAATTTCGACCTTTTGGTCACTCAATACCAATTTCAATTTTTTTTTCTTGCGAGAGACCCTTTTTATAGGGAGAGTTCGAGGGAGCTCGCTATTTTCGCATGCTATCCAATTCGTTCACTTAGCCCCTTTTCAGGGAGAGTTTGAAGGGACTCGTGTCTTTGTGAACCGTTTGCAAAACAAAATTCCAAATTTCACACAAAGAACCCTTTTTATAGGGAGAGACTCGACGGAGACTTGCTTTCCTTGTGGCCCCATAATTTCAGACTAGGCCATTTCATCATGAAGGACCCTCTTTTTAGGGAGAGTGTGATGAACTCGTTCCTTCATGACCAATTTACCAACCTCACCAATTCCGGCCCCCTTTCCATAAGAGAAGCCTAATGTTAGGAAGTTTTGACGAAAGCTTAATTTCTCTTCGAAAGTTCATTTTGCAAACACCTCCTCTTCAGGGAAGAGAGGAGTAATTCCCAATTCTAATTTCTGAATCTTCTCCTTTGCGGAAAGGAGAAGAGAATTTTTGTCATGGATGTGTTGCGTTGTGCTTCAAATGCTCGCTTTCACAAACGGATTTCAAGAAAGTTTTGCCAATTTGTCATTAAATACTTGTTGATTTCAAAAATCTTTATTGCACAAAATTATTACCTCAGAATACCCTCAGTATTACTTCCGAAAGGACAAAGCTTTCGCGAAAAAGGATTCAAAGTTCAAAATCTTTTTATTGGCCAACCAAAAGGATGAAGAATAAATCCGCGATATGGCCAGCAAAGAGAACTCAATGTTGTTGCAAAGCCATGAGTGATTGATATTGATTGCAGTTAATGGCACATTTTTAAAGGCCTTTCTTGAAAAATAAAGCAGTCGAAATATCCTGGGTGATACAAAAAAAAATCCACTCAATTTTCATATCTCCTCAATCACCTAAGCTGCAATTAAATATCTGCAAAAGGGATCTCTCAATTGTCGTCAAGATGAAGACGAATTAAGCGAGTCGACCCCCGGGGCCAAAGAAGATTTGGATCATCTCAAAGATGACGGAGTTTGTGACGGATCCTTCCAGGGAAAGTTCAGATCACCGTCGAGATGAAGGCGAGTGTGATGAGCCTACCGACAAACCCTAAAAGATATTTAATTTCTGCTATCATCAAGAGATTCCCAACCAATGAGCCAATAATCATCATGATAACCCCTGAGAGAAAAGAAGGATCAAAACATCTCTGAGATAAAGGAGTTTGTGATGTACCCTTCCCAAGAAAAAAAGAGAGAAAAGTCAGGACATCTCCAAAATGAAGGATGATGTAATTCCCAAAAAAATCCAAGAGAGCTCCAATCTGCTAAAAAAAAAAAAGAGTGCAGAAAGATCATCATGAGAAAAGAATCCCAGGATATTAGACTGCCAAATCTATCAAGAATCTTTTTTAATTTTGTGAAATTCTTTTATCAATATTCTTTTACCAATAGCTCTCGCAATATCAAGAATACTTTCTTTTCCGTCCATATCAAGGAAATTGATAGCTTCCTTGAAAGAAAGCCAATCGCAAGCAATTTGAATTCGAATCTTGATTCTACGGAGTTAAGCTCAGTCGGAGATAATACTTCAGGTAGAGAAGAGGGAATACTTTCAAAACAATGTGCATCATTTTCAATTATTTTGAATCAACAACAATTTTCAACAATTTGACAATATTTTTTGGCTATCCTGGCGTAAAGCGAGAGCTTGAGGTTCATCTTTGGTGCATCCTGATATCAGTTGTTATCCCTTTTAGGACTTGATTACGGGAGTTTTCAAGGTTCCTTCCCTTCTTTGGTATAATCTGAGCGCACGGGCTCTCAGATTCGCACACTTCCCTGTGTCCCCACTGTCCCACCATAGACAGTCCAATTTCGGCTTGAGGTTAAGCCACCAATTTCAGCAAAAGGCAATTTCAAAAGCTATTTAGTCTTAGCAATGAGACTCCCAAAATCAATCCCTTTTCAAGCTTTAGGGACCCCAATTTCCTTCCTTTTGCAAAACCCCTATCGGACTCATTGTGCGGAAATCCGAAGGTTCCATCTCGGTCTCTTCTTTCGAGGATTCCGTCCATTTTTTTGCCCAATCAGGATAAGGGTATAAACCTGGGCCTCCTTTGATGAGGTATCCCATTTTCCGCCCAATCAGGTTAAGGGTATAAACCTGGGCCTCCTTTGATGAGGTATTTCATTTTCCGCCCAATCAGGTTAAGGGTACAAACCTGAGCCTCCTTTGATGAGGTATTCCATTTTTTCTGCCCAATCAGGTTAAGGGTCAAACCTGAGCCTCCTTTGATGAGGTATTCCATTTTTTTCTGCCCAATCAGGTTAAGGGTACAAACCTGAGTCTCCTTTGATGAGGTATTTCATTTTCTGCCCAATCAGGTTAAGGGCACAAACCTGAGCCTCATTTGATGAGGTATTCCATTTTCAGCCCAATCAGGTTAAGGGTATAAACCTGGGCCTCCTTTGATGAGGTATTCCATTTTCATCACCCAATCAGGTTAAGGGTACAAACCTGAGCCTCCTTTGATGAGGTATTCCATTTTCATCGCCCAATCAGGTTAAGGGTACAAACCTGAGCCTCCTTTGATGAAGTATTCCATTTTCTGCCCAATCAGGTTAAGGGTACAAACCTGAGCCTCCTTTGATGAGGTATTCCATTTTCTGCCCAATCAGGTTAAGGGTATAAACCTGAGCCTCCTTTGATGAGGTATTTCATTTTCTGCCCAATCAGGTCAAGGGTATAAACCTGGGCCTCCTTTGATGAGGTATTCCATTTCTGCCCAATCAGGTTAAGGGTATAAACCTGGGCCTCCTTTGATGAGGTATTCCATTTTCATCGCCCAATCAGGTTAAGGGTACAAACCTGAGCCTCCTTTGATGAGGTATTCCATTTTCATCGCCCAATCAGGTTAAGGGTACAAACCCGAGCCTCCTTTGATGAGGTATTCCATTTTCCACCCAATCAGGTTAAGGGTACAAACCTGAGCCTCCTTTAATGAGGTATTCCATTTTCCACCCAATCAGGTTAAGGGTACAAACCTGAGCCTCCTTTGATGAGGTATTCCATTTTCAACCCGGTCAGGTTAAAGGTTAAGCCTGAGCTTCGTTTCTATACGAGGTATTTTCTGTCCCATCCAGGTTAAGGGCAAAACCTGAATCTCACTTCATTTTGAAATAAAATTTTCTTCTTATTCTCCATTTCATATCTATCATCATCACTTGAACTAATTCTTTCATACCCAGTCAGATTTGTCTAACTGGGGCATTTTTAAAATCCAAATTTGGTGTGTTTTCTTTGCCACTAAGCTCGGCTTTCAACCGGCTTAGCAGCAAAGAGGGGCATCTGTAAACACCCCAAATTTTCACCCTCATCCTGTGTTTGTCCATTTCATGTGTCATTGCATATCATTGCATGCATTCGGCATATCATTTCATCGCATTGCATAGCATTGCATGCCATTACATCTCATTCTCGAGATCCAGCACTCCTGTTTTCAAAACATTCAATCCAGATTTGAATTTTAAAAGCTTTTATTTCAAAATCAATTTCAAAACCTGGGTTTTTATTCAATACTCTGTCATTTTCCAACCCCAGGACTTTATATTTCGAAATATTTTCTCAAGGAAACAATCTGGATTCATTTCAAAATCAAATTTGAATCAATTTCAATTCACAGATGAGACCCATTGAGGTGGTGTCGCTTCTGAATTCCTCTATTCATCAAATTTCTCAAAATTTTGAAAGTTTCAGTCCGATCAGGACTCTGTCTCAGAGTCCTAATCCGGTCAGGAGTCTGTTTTGAAGTCTGTTTTACTTCCATTTTCAATCTTTTCCGTTTGTTTTTAAAATTTAGGTCATTTTACAGAGTCCAGTTAGTTCAGGATTCTATTTTAGAGTTCGGTTGAGTTAGGAGTCTAACCCTGACTGTGTTTTCTGACTTATTTCATCATTTCTTGATAAAATCTTTTGAAAATTCTTTCATTTGGCTTTTAAAATCTAAAATCTCAGAGTCCTAAGAGTTCAGGACTCTAACTCGGAGTTCCAGTTCGCTTAAGACCCTATTTTCAAAGATCTTGAATTTTAAATATCGATTTTAACCCCTTTTCAAAGCCATTTTCAGTGTTTATTTCAAAATTTCTAAAACTCGATGTGGGCCCACTCAGTTGGCACCATATCCAGAGGGATTCTAATTCAGTTAGAACCCTATGCCATTTCAAAAATCCTAATTTTAAAATTGCTTTTGAAAAAGCTTTTGAAAACTCCTTCAATTTCAAGTTTTAAAATCATCTTTTTGTAAAAAACTCAAGTAGGGCCCACTCGGGGTGGCGCCATATTCAAGTCAGTCAGGGCTAGACTAGGGTTAGTGGATGTCTTGGTTAGTGTTAGAGGTTTAGAAGAGTCAAAACCATTTTGAAAAACTCATTTTTGAAAGTTAGTTTTTAAAACTAGTGTTTTTAAAGGTTTTTAAAGGAGTTTTAAAGGAGTTTTAAAAACCCAATGTGAGAAAATGCCAAGTGGCACCACATTTGGGGGTTTTCTTAGGTTTAGCTAGGGGTTAATTAGGGATTAATTAGGATAATTTAGGCCAAGGGCATATAGGTAACTCCACCCAAAAATCGCCCCCCCCCCCCCCTTTAGAGTCCAAAATTTTCACAATTGTCAATTTTTAAACCTATTTTTTTATTATAAATAGATGCATAAGGGGGGTCGATTTTCCCATCTCTCTCCTATTGGATTCTTGGAGCTTCTCTCTCCTCTCCAGCCCTTCCTCCATTGCTGCAAGCACCAAGGTAATATTTTTAATATTTTTTAGTTTTATTCAATACTTTTTCATGTTTTAAATCAATTTTAGCCATTGGTGCCATCCCCTTCATGGATTAAACCATGGATTCAACCTCAAGAACCATCAAGAATCAGCAAGAACAATCCAAGGAGGTGATCTAACCCTGTTTTGGATGATTTACAGCGATTTTAATCCATTAGAATTAATTTTAATATGATTCTTTACATTATTAACCAATAAAATATATGATTTACCCTTTTTAATGGGTTAAATCTATGTTTTAAAGGTGATATCAAATTTCAGCCATTGATTCCCTGTTTTTATTTTATTTTCATGGTTTATTCATATTTATTTTACGTTCTATAGCATAGAAATAAGTTTTATTTATTGTTTTATGGTTTATTTTATTTATTTACATTAGTTAATGCATGGTTTGTCAAGTTTCTTAAATTTCTGTGTGTTCTAGATTTAGAACAGTAAAGATAGTGTTATTTCGGGTTAAAGTTCTCATTATTTATTTCTGATTTTTTTATATTTGATGCATGCATGAGTTATTAAGTTACTGTAGAAAAATCAGAGGTTTTGGATCTCGGGAACCCTGTCAAAAAAATCAGACATCAAACCGGGTTTTTAAAGCTTTAAAATCGTGGTTAAAATCAAGAAGGTAACTTGCTGTTATGATATTTCTCTCATCTTATATCTGATTTTAGATCTGTAAAGTGCTATGGATTCACATTGAGTAAATCTGTCTGATGTAAAATTTTCGAATTTTTTTATTACTGTTTAATATTTTCCCCCTTTATAGAATCTGTTTTTAAATTTAAAATGCGTTAGGGTTTACCAAAACGCTAATCAGACTTGTGTTAGTCATAAATCCCAAACCACAGATCCGATTCTAGATCTGTAAAAAGTGAGTATTATTATTTGTCTGTCTACTATTCACCACTAAAATTTCAGAGATTTTTGTTTAGGATTTCTATTTATGTCTGTATTTTCAATCTGGAATAGCTGTTTTAATCCCTGTTAAGAGTGATATATTTTAGCTCAGATTGCCGGATAGTTTTCTCCCTAACCGTAGATGATTTTTCCAATCTGTAAATTGGGAAATCTCTGTTTTTATTCTTAGTTAGTCTCTGTAAAATTTTATAAATTTATATGGAGATTTGACCCCTGGTTCAGGTCTTGGATTGAGACTGGTTGGTGAATTAGGTCAAAAATAGCATATTTTTAGGGTTTAATGCAATTTTCGGGTTAATTTAATGTCAAAAAATTATTTTTATAATTCCAATTCAACATTAGGGTTATAAAAAGTGCAGGTACCAATTTTTATGGATTTGGGAATCCATTTGATGGCTGAATCAAGCAAATTGCAAAACCGGGTTCCTGAAAGATCAAAAAACAAGGCTAAAATCACAGTTTTTTTGATATTATTGGATTTTCGTGCATAAGCATATATTTTTAGGGTTTAATCATGTTCATAATCATATTAGGATGCTTTAGGTTTAATTTGATGCTCATTTGATTTCATTTAGTGCATAAAACCTTAGTTTTTACCAAAATCTATTTCAGAAAACCCTGATTTCAAGGCCATAGTCTTGCTATCGGGGGCAATTTGGTCATTTGACCTAAATTTCGAAATCCCTAACCCTAATTTCATATTTTTAATCATGTCATAGCATATTTGGTTTGAGTTTATTCCATTCAAATTTCAAAACTTGCATTTTATCCAAATATCTTTCTAAAAAAACCCTAATTTCAAGGCCATAGTCTTGTTATTAGGGGTATTTTGGTCATTTGGACCCCAATTTCGAAATTTCATATCTTATCTTCCTTATTTATTCCATTTTATTTCATACTTTATCACTTTTGATTTAAGGGAATCAAGGAAAAGGCTTATATCTAGCAAAATCCAGTAATTTCTAGATATTACTGGATAAATCTAGAAAAGCCAACATATTTTCATTAACCAAGTTTTCTAGTTTCGCAGGTACATTGAAGACTTTATTTTTCATGTATTTAAATTTCAATAGTGATGTAATTAAACTTTGGAATAAGAATTTACATTTCCTGCTTAGCATAGGTTGCATTGCATATAGCTTATTTTTATAATTTTAATGTGTGATGGATGATGATTCATGCATATTTTTACAAATTCACCATGGTCTACACGAATGGCACATGCACTAGCTTTTATGAAGTTTATAAACTTGGTGGAATTCGTATTTATGGCCATAGTCAGAATATGAATGATACCCAGATTTATGATCTTCACATTAGCCACATTCAGCCTACACTCTTAGGCTAACTTCAAAATGCACTGCATTTCTCAAAAATACAAAAAGTATTTCTCAATTCCTCAAAATCATATTCATTCATTTCATGCATTTGCCAATTCCAATTCAAATTCCAATTCAAAGAAATTCATTTTCTCAAAATATCCCGTCTTATAGCAAAATCGATTTTCCCAAAGACATTGAATTTCAAAGTATATTTCAAGTGTTTCTCAAGTTCAAAATTTGAAATTTCAAGTTGTATTTTCAAGTTCAAAGTTGGAATTCAAAAAAACCAAGTTTTCTCAGAATTGATTTTCATAAAATCTCAAGATTTCCCCAGAAATCGATTTTTGCTTTCCTCAGAAATATCTTTCAAGTCCTAATTCACGATTTTCCATGTGATATCATTTCCAAGATTTACATTTTCTAAATATTTCAATCATTCAAAGCAAACATCATGTTTTCAAATGTGCATTTTCTGAAAATTCATAGCACATGCCTGATTCTATGTGCATTTAGAAATTAGAATATGATTTAGACAATTTGAATAGAGTAGAGCATAAGATTGATCCTTGGTTCAATTACCCCTGTTAAAGGTGGCAGGAACGGTTGAACCTCGTACCGACAGGCGAGTCCCATTCTACGAAATTTTTCCGAATTTTAAAACGGAGGCGAGTTATTTTCAAAAACTTTTCAAAGGTCAGTTTGATTTGCAAAAGTAAAATTTTGCGATGACAACACCTGTATGATTACCTTTGCTGGAATTTAGACTCCCTGATCCGTCGGTGTGGTTCTTTCTGCCACCCCTTTTGCTTTTGCCATTGCTGTTGTCGGGGGCATTCACAGAGAATGTGAAGTTTGACTTCTTTTTAGTATCTGAATTGCTCTTTGAGAGTGTGAGACTCTCATATACTCCATTCTCTATTCCCATCTCGAGCCATTCAGCTCATTCTGTCAATTCGATGAAAGATCGTGCTGGGGAAGTAGAGATCAGCCCTCTCAAAGGTTGGGAGAAATTATTCAGGATGACCGACAATGCATGCCCTTCTGATATCGAATCCTTTATTTGATTGTAGATGGATCTCTATCTGTGGATAAAGTCTCTGGCCTTTTCAGTGTCCTGCTTCAGATTGTAAAGATGATTCAGGGTGGGTAGCACCTCGGTATTAAACAAGAATCACTCAATGAAAAGATTAACCACCTTGTCGAATTCCTTCAACTCAATGGGATTGATGTGCTCTGAATACCATTTGGCTGGAGTGCCCTCTAGACTGCGAGGAAAGCATCTAAACAAAGCGTGATTGTCTCTCTTGAATCTATTGCATTCTGCAAAGAACATAGCCAGGTGAGCCTTGGGATTGCCAGTCCCATCAAATTTGCTAGGGAGATCTTCTAGGCTGTCATCTTCTTTCAGCCTTGTGAAAATTCTTTTGTCCTTGTCGCGAGCCTGCAGATCTTGAACTACCCTGACCATATCTCTGAACCGTGGTTGGTCAGAATCACTGATAGACTGATCTTTGAATCTATGGGCTGACCTATGCCCCTGAGTAGACTTGCGGAGTATCTGCTGAGTCTCAATTTCTTTATCTGTGTCTCCCACTGATTCCTCTCCATCAGATGTATCTTCATGCTGGACACGCTTTTTAGATATCTTCACATGCTTCTTGGTTGTGTGACCCTCAGCCTTCTGCTTGACCTGGGTCTGCTCTGTATTGGCTTTAGTTTGCTCTGTCAGCACCTTGCTCATCATTTTTTTGAACATGGCATACATCTGAGGATCGATGCCATCATCTGTTTGTTGACTTTGGTTTCTAGCAGATCGCGGAGAATTCATCTCTTGCTCGCTGCTACTGTTAGGGTGCTGAAGCGACGTTGTTTTCTTCTCGGATCTGGTCTGAACCATTTCACGATACCAAAACTCTCTGTAAGACAAATGTGATGATTAGAATGAGGAAAAATTCTTAAAGGCAATGACTTGAAGAATAGAATGAAAATAATGGATGAAGATCTGAAATTGGGTTGACAGTTTGAAGGATATCCCTTTACCAGGGATGGGATTATTGCTGGGATTGCGACAATTGCATTGTTATTCCATGAGAGGAAATAAACAACTGAGATATGCCTTATTACCTAGACGAGGTCATCAATCATGAAGAAAAAGACATTTTTGAAGGAATATAACAAAGTAATGCATAATTGGTAATGAGCTTCCCTGTGAACTTGGTAGATTATCTAAGAAGGAAGGCAAGAAGTTTTTTTTTTCAGGGAAAAGCATTCATCACAAAGGGCATATTGCATGAGAGTTCAGAAAATAACATTATGAAGAAATGATCTCCAAATATAAGGAAAACTAATGATTTTATTGATGTCTTGGAGGAAGGATGACAAATTTAAAGAAAGCAACTGGAGACTACATTTATTCAGAGAAGCAAAAACAGAAATGATGGAAATGAGAAAGCATTGGCATTTGTCATCTTCATAAATGATCAGAGAAAGGTTCGGTCAGAACGACCGACTGGTCTTCCTCTTTAATAGGGAGGTTCTTGTCAACACAGTCTTGAATGATATTTTTGAAGATGAAACATCGCTCAGTATCATGCCTCGTAGCTCGATGGAATTTGCAGAAGCGATCTTTCCATTTTCCTAGGGTGACCGGAGGATTAGCAATTCTTGGAAGCTTAACCATTCCTTTGCTCAACATGTATTCAACGACCTCTTCGAGGGGCTGATCCAGAGGAGTGAACTTGCGGTCATAACCCCAACCTTCATGCTTTGGCTTCTTTTGACTGCTTGCTTTCTGCTGGGAGCGGGATTGAAGAGGTTTGGCTAGGACGGTCGGCTGGTCCACCATTTTGCTTTCCCCTAGAATATTTTTATCAACATGATCCTGAACAATATTCTTAAGGACAAATCAATTTTTTGTATCGTGTCCTATTGCACAATGAAACTTGCAAAATTGTTCTTTGAATCTGCCCATGATTGACGGGGGATCGACGATCTTTGGTAAATGAACCATGTTTTTTGCAAGCAAATTTTCTAAAATAGTCTTGAGCTTCTGATCCAGAGGGGTGAACTTTCGATCAATGCTCCAGTCTTTGTGTTTTGGTTTTTCCTGCTCTTTTCCTTTATGCTGGGGACTGGACTGGAGAGGTCGGTCATTCTGCTTGGCTGGTTCCTTTATGGTGCTTGACTCGGGTAGCTCTAATAGCATTTTTGTCATCATTTTTTGAAACATCTTGTACATGACTGGATGAATGTCATCTTCACTTGTCTGGTCCTGTTTCTTGACTGGCCTCGAAGAACTCATTTCTTTGACACTGCTTGGTGTTGTTCCCTTTCCCGACCTTGTTTGAACCGCGGTGAAAAATGCCAATGCTTTCTGCAGAATAAAGGAATGATTTAGACTGAAGATTTTTTTAGAGAAATTGAGATGATGCAAGAGATGTCTAAGGACTCGGAAAGAGACGAAAATCTGGCAGACCTGGGGAAAAGAAGTTTGACAAGATTTGAACATTTGAAAAATTGCAGGCAAGATCAAAATAAGATTAGAAATTCGAGGTCCAGAGGAAAGGTAGGAAAAGGGAAATTGCCTGGACTTTTTAAGGAAAAATATGAGGTTTTGAAAATCATTCAGGGTTTTGATAAAACTGTTGGAAAAAAATAGATGAAATTTGGAAAATGATGTAAAAGGAAAATAAAAGAGAATTGAGAAATAAAAGGAAAATATATTCAATCACATCCTGCACAAACAATTATGCACATACAACATTCCCTAAGAAGCTGACTCTAAATGCATTGATTTCTAAAGAACTTTAGGATCCTAAGCCTGATTCTAGGTTTAGATCAGTTGTGTCCAATCATGCTATGGCGATATACTCGAGCCGAGGCTCGATGTATGTGGCATAAAACTCATCTCCGGGTCTAGGCTTGTGTTTTCCCAACATCCTTGAGCGCCTGCCGATATACGTTGGACTATGGCCCTTGGTACGTGGCAGGGGGCGTTAGCCCAAATAAGTGGCCCAGTTGTGAGGCTCTGTCCCGAACTATGGTTATGGAAGAGAGCCCAGCAACGTGAAGACCGGGTAGACATAGGTGGGGTGGTTTTTGAAAAATGATCACATGCAGACAAACAGAGGACTCTAAGTCCTAAAGAGATAGAATTTTGAAATATTTGAAGAAGCAAACATTGTTTTCATACAAATCCTAGATTGATGAGTGTTGTATTTCAGACCTAGGTCTAAGTGAGCATGCATAATTCTCCTCAATATGGTTCTACCAAACCATGCCTAGTCTACATGCAATCCATGTCAGCTGGGTTCAAGTCTAGGCTCCTAGGTTCACATGATATCAAGAATTAAAGCTGACATTCTATAGAATATAATTTTGATAATTGAGCTAAGTTAAAGCACATAATTGATCAGACAAAGACATGTCCCATCACGGTCGCCAAACCTGTTGTCATCGCAAATTTTTTTTCCCCTCCTTTGCGAGAGAGAAACGAATTTCGCGAGTCAAACTCGACCAAAGTTTTGAAAATATTTTTTGAAAATTAACTCACCTCCGTTTTGAAAATTTGTGGGAAAATTCCGTGGAATGGGATCCGCCTGTCGGTACGAGGTTCAACTGTTCCTGGCGCCTTTACCAGGGGTAATTTAACCAAGGATCAATTATGTGCTTTAACTTGACTCAAATATCTAAATTATGCTCTATTTTTCTTAGAATGCACAAAGAATCGGGCTTGTGCTATGAAAATTTGAAAATAATGCAAGTTTGAGAAACATGATGTTTGCTTTAGAAAATTGAAATATGCTTAAAAAATGATTGAAAAAGTGCATGAAATTGGAATTCCTGGGAAAATCATTGAATTTCATTGGAAATCAGAAATTGGATTGGAAAGTGATTTCTCAGAAAAACTTGAACTTTGAAAGAATCGATTTTTGAGATTTGGAATTTGCTTTTCTAAGAAAATGGATTTGAGAATTCTAAGAAAATTAAGAAATTCAATGGAAAATGACTTTTGAAATGGAAAATGGATTCTCAGGAAAATGGGAACTCTGAGAAAATCGATTTCTGAAAATTTAGGATTTTGAAATTTGAGAATGTTAAAACATTGGAAAATCTTGATTTTAACTTGGGAAATGCTTTAAAATATCATTTGAAAACTCAGAATTCTGAGAAAATCCAATCTTGAGAAAGATTTGGTAAATCCTTGAGAAAATTGATTTTTCTAAAAATTGGAATTGGGAAATGATTTTAAAAATGATGCAAATTGAATGAATGAATGAATTTGAAAGGAAATTTCATTGAGGAATTGGGAAATCCTTTTGAAACTTTGAGAAATGTAGTGCATTTTTGAAGTTAGCCTAAGTGTGTAGGCTGAATGTGGTTAATATGAAGATCATAAATCTAGGTTTCATTCGTATTATGACTATGGCCAAAAATACAAATTCTACAAAGTTTATAAACTCCATAAGAGCTTGTGCACGTGCCATTCGTGTCAACCATAGTGAATTTGAAATAAATGCACATGAATCATACATCAAATATTGGAATTTGCAGAAATTAAACTATATGCAATGCAATCCTATTCTAAGCAGAAATGTAACTCTTATTCCAAATATTACATTGCTTTTTACATTTAATTAAATAAAGAAAAGAAATAAAATAATTAAGTCTTCTTCTTGAATGTTCCTGCAAAACTAGAAATCAGTGTTAGCTCAAAAATATAGGTTTTTCTAAATTTCTCCAAAAAATATGAGAAATTATCGGATATTATTCAGATATACACCCAAAATCATACTCCCTTTGAGATAAACATAATAAATAATGAATAAATTTCGAAAATAAACTTGAAAATTTGAAATTGGGGTCAAAATGACCAGAATACCCCTGATGACCTTGAAATCAGGGATTTTTGAAAGAATTTTTGTAAATTTTGGAATTTTGAAAATCAAATGAAATAAATCAAATACAATATGATGAAATATGATGATATGCATGAAAATTTATGGAATTAAAATTTGAAATTTTAAATTATGGTCAAAATGACCAAAATACCCCTGATAACAAGACTATGGCCTTGAAACCAAGGTGTTCTTAAATTTTGCAAAATTGAAAAATATGAAATGCAAATGAGATTGAAATTGACCCTAATACGATATGACATGCTTATTTACATGAATAAAATGATAAATTGGCAAAAATATCATAAAATATCAACTTTAACTTGATTTTCGCCTGATTTTCGCTTATGAATTTAAAGATAAACTAACACATGGAGCAAATAAACTTGGAATTAAGCCAAATTTGGCATGGACACCTAAAATAACCCTAACAAACATAATAGAGCTCGAAAATCTATTTTTTGTATTTTTTTAATATAGAAATTCAAATAAAAACTCTAAATTTTGTATTTTTTGCCTAAAATGTTGATTCTAAAGGGGATTTTGGATATCAAACTTACATAAAAGTTTCCCAAATTTTATAGGGTGACAGAGGACAATAAGGAAAAGATTTTTTCCTTTTACACTTTCTGGTTTTAACCTATGGTCGGAGTTGTACCACTCTGGCAAGTTGGATCAGAATCCGTCGACTCTAGGATTTGGGGGAAACAGACAGGTTTGAGGATAAAATATGGGAAAAATGGTAGACAGAAGGAAAAATATTTGAAATTGTGGGAAAATGTCCCTGATAGATAGGGAAAAATGTATTTTTTTGCATCATTGGGATTCGGGTTACGGTTTGGAAAAAGGCAGACTGTTATCAGAGACCCAAATCTCTGGAATTTCTGGATAATGAAATATGTCAGACAGAAAAGAAATTTTTGGGAAAAATACTGAAACAGTTACAAAAATCCCCAAATTTTTGGAAATGACAGTAAAATATGTTAGAAACAACTTTAGTGTTGAAAGTTTTTGCTGACGGGCTACGGATTGAGCGGACTTGATGCATTAGGGTGCGTCTATACCCTGACGAAGGAAAATCGAGATTTTCCCAGGGGTCTAGGAAATTCGATTTTTGACAGAGTCCAAAACTGCTTGGAAAAATCTCAAAATTTCTAGATCATTAGTAGATTCGATTATAAATCCACTGTGATTTTTGGAGGAAGATTTGAGTCCCCCACAAGGGTGGTGTCGGAGGTTCTTGTCTGCTAAAGCAGAAATTGAAATTTCTGGAGAATCGAAACTCAGTTTAAAGTTTGATTTGCTAGAAAGGGCTTCGAAATCCAAATAGATATAGGTTTTTGGCAAGGAAACACAGACATAAAGAGACGAGTATAACAGAATTTTTGAGATTTATCGACCAAAAATTGAGCATAAGATGATGACTAGACTGAACAGCTAAATGGAAAACCTATAAACAAACAAGATATGCATTAATGAAACAAGTGAAATATACCTAATAAAATAAATCAAAAGCAATACCTAAATTATACAATTTATATGAAAACAAAACAAAGGAAAAGCATGGAGGCAAAATATTGATTTGATATAGCCATTGAAATGAGGGGCTCAATCCATTGGTTGGATGAATCCTCTCATTTATGTATGCATTATCATGAAAAGTGAAAAAAAAACAAAAACTCATTGTTTCCTATCATCTAGCATCACCAAGAAGACCTTAGTTCGATGGACAATCAAGAGGCAAACCATACGACACTTGGCAAGATTGACACCAACATGAATAGGCCTTACCTGGGGAGCAGTTGCAGCTATGGAGACCTGGAACACTGGTTGGCGGCTGCAAGTGCTGGAACGGGTGCTGGAACTTTTGCTGATGAAGATCTGAAATCTGGACTTGAAGAAGCTACTGGCTGGACTTCAATGGAGGCTGAAGACGATGGGGCTGGAGCAGAGATCTTGGAGGTGGGCTGCAACAAGGATGGCAGGTTTCCTTGTGGCTGTAAGAAGGAGCTTGTTGAGGCTGCTAAAGGTGCAAGGGCTGCTGTAGTTAGTGGTGGTGCTGGAATGGGGAGGAGTTGCAGATGGTGGTTGAACCTGTTGGAAGGTGAAGATGGTGGCTGGCTGTAAGCATGTAAGGGTGGCAATGGCTGATACACAAAGGGGGAAGTTGTTGTGTGTTTGTAGCAGCAAAGGGGAAAGCTAAAGGGAGAGAGAGAGAGAGAGAGAGAGAGATAGAGGCGTTGAATTGGAATGGGATCAACCTTTTTTTTCAGCTTTTATGCTAACTTAGGTTTTTATAAAAATCAAAACCTAAGTTTCTAAAGATGTTCCATGAATCCACGTACGTGAATGGCTGTAGCCATTTTTCCTTGGAGGAAATAGGGAGGGAGTAAGGTAGAAAGGGGAAAGAAGGAAGGGAAGGAAAAGGAAAGAAGAGGGGAAGAAAGAAAAGGAAAGAAAGGGGAAGAAAGGAGAGGGAAAGAAAAAGAAGAAGGAGGGCTGGGCTGCCATACGTGAGTGGAGGGTGAGGAAAGAAAGGAGGAAAGAAAGAAAGAAAGAAAAGAAAAAGGAAGAAAATAAAGAAAGAAGAAAAGAAAAATGGGAAAAAAAGGAAAATGGAGGAAGGAAAAAAAAAGAAATGGGCTGGAAGGTGGGCTAGGGTGGTCAACCCCCTTGTGGGTCCCACCTTAGGAAAAATAAAGAAATAAAATAAAATAAAATAAAATAAAATAAAACAAAAAAAACAAAGAAAAGGTAATTTTTTTTTCTTTTTATAAATTAAAACAAAAAACGCAAATGGATGGACCATCTCAAAGCGGGTCCAAATTCCACTTTTGAAATTCATTTTGACGATTAGAGGGATAAAATAGTCTTTTAAGAAAATTTTCAGACGAAACGAGCTATTTTTGGTAGTTTTTGAAACGAGCTCAGATTTTGAAGTTCAATACCCCGTTGCGAAGAAAATCCAGCATAGATTTTGAAAATTTAATTTTGAAATAAATCCATATTGTTTTTCTCGAGGAAATATTTCCAAATTTAGACTCTCGAGTGTAAAAATGTCAATTTTGGAAACCCATGGTTTGAAATTGATTTCTGAAAACTTTTAAAACTCAATCTGGATTGAAATTTATAAAACTGGAGTTCTGGACTTCGAAAATGAAATAAAATGTGATGAAATGTTATGAAATGCCGAGAAATGATATGAAATGATGAGAAATGACATGAAATGCTATGTGAAATGCAGACCATGAATAAAGAATTTTGGATTTTACACCCTGATTGACAATTATACCTGTTCAAAAGATGTTAAAATTGATAAAATTTGCAAAATGGTTCAAGAAATGATTTTTGGACTCTACTGGGCTAGAGTGACACTGGAAATTAGAGTTTGAGCTGAATTGAACCGAAATGAGCTGGCTTGAGCTGGGTTTTAGAGTTTCAGAACTCAAGTGAACTGACCAGACACTGACTCAACTGACCTTTCTGATTAAATTTTCAAGAAAAGTTGTCATTTTTAGAGAAATGGTACGGAATGGTCACTGGAGTGAATTACGAATCTGAGTTGGGTTTGAGCTAGAACCAAGATCAGTAATACTGACATGAACTAAAATTGAAGCTCGAACACTAGCTCAACTGACTGGACTAAGCTCAATTTCAGCTAAACGAGCTGAAATGGGATCCTGGACACCTGGAAGTGGTTTTGAACTCAAACTAGAGCCCTTGAACTCCTGGTGAGCTTAGGCTAGACTCAAAGGAATATGACTGACTCGAAGATAATTGGCTTGGATTTGAGTGAGAAATGAGCTCATTTCTAATGAATTGATCCCATTTTGGCAGGAATTGTCAGAAATAAAAATGACCTTCTCACTCTGAACTCAAATGAGCTTGAAATGACTGATATTCTAAATGTTCTGAACTGATCAATGAGCTTGGTTGACTTCGACTGACTGAGGTCCGGGATGACCTATGGGTAAAATGGTAATTTTCTTAATAAAAATGGGTAAAATAGTGATTTTCTGAAACTGACTCGGGGTTTGACTCCTATACTGACCTAACAGGGTTGGCACTACCCGAGGAGGGTTATTTGAGAATGGATGAGGAAAATTTGGGGTGTTTACACCACCTTGTAATGATAATGGAAAACAATTTACTGTAGCAGACAATTTATCGACATTTCAACCACTTGGGCATGCATTTGGCAGTTGCCGATCAAGACTCTTGGAAGATTATGAGCAAGACGCAGCGCAAATCTATATCCTTTTTAATTGCTCAGTAATTGACCCATATATCGAGTAAGTATACTTAATATGTAACACTAAGTTCTATACGTGCGTACATGGTTCGGTAATATAAGTATTTGTTAAGTGCAAATGATTTGATCTGGTAATATAAGTGAAACAAGTGATGAGGAAGCATTCTTGAGCTAGTGAAATACATCTTGTAATGCATACCTCTATTTGATGTGAATGATTTGAATGTATTGAAATATATTGCAATGATTGAATGATTTGAAAGTATTGCAATGTTTGAATGTATTGCATGATGCTTTTTATTTGTTAAATTATGGTTCGTGGAGGTCACAGTCGTTGAGCACCCAGTGGTAGCAAGTCTCAGCCTTCATCTTCACGGGCTGCTTCGATAGGTATATCATTTAAATAATTGTATACTTGATTAGTTTAAATATGCATTGTGTGAATTTCTAACTCATTATTCTGTAGGTGATGTTTCACCTACACATGACTCACCTACACCAGCTACGCATACACATCATGAGACAACGCTGGATGCAGTGTCTTCTCAGTGTGACACACAACGACTAATTCAAATAGTGGATATCGATAGTCAACCGTAAGTATTTCATTGTCAATACTTATCTTATAAATAGTGTATATCGACAATCAATCATTAATGTGTATCAATTCATGTGCAGTGCGAGGTTTGAGCAACAACAAGTAATACGAGAAATTAAGAAGTCACTATTGCAACATCTTCCAGGACTGGTAGCGTAATGGAAAGAGTACCCGACGGAGGTGTTGGACAGATTAATACCATCATTCATGGTATGCAATCGTTTATCATTACTAATGTGTTTCATATTTATGTGTGCTAACTTTATGAGAGTATTTATAGGCTTCCCATTGCTTCGCAACAGCGAACAAAGAGAAAGACGCAAGGGTAGTATGGCAGAAATTGGTTGCCAATCGATTTGCCGACATGCTGCACAATATGAAGACTGCAACAAAAAAAGCAGCTGGTGGGATAGATGATTCACTGTAGTGGAAGGGATATGGGTCTTCTACTATCAGAAGAGATTATTGGGATGGTATGTGCGATAAGTGGGCAATCAATGAATTTCAAAGCCGCTCAGCAAGGACTGTACAAAACTGAGCGAAGATGCCCGATGCCCATCTACACACAGGTGAATCTAGGACTTTTGGGAGCCACCAAAAGTAAATGATAACTCATCAATATATATATATATATATATATATATATATATATATATTATCAAATTTGTAAGTATTTATACATACTTATTTATAGATTTTTTTATCATTTAACATTGCAGGAAGCAGAAAAGGAGACATTGTGCCTTACAAGGATGTGTTTGTTGAAACACATAACGTAAGAGCATGAAAAATTTTGTATCAGAGAAGACAAGAGCGACATCGGTATGTATTTATTATAATAATAAACATTGTAATATACAAGTTACTATGAATTACGTTATCATAAATATTGTAATTATTAATTCATATTCTAATCATTACTTTGTAGGAGTCATACGAGCAACAAATGATATAACGATATGACGATGACTCTACTCAGCATCTGTCTTTTGATCCTGCAGCATAGGTGACTACACTGGTGAACCCAAAAAGAGTCCTGTGTTCGAGTTTAGGAGTAACATGAACACCACACCAGTCGTTGCCTCCTGCAGCCACGACTCTCAAAATTCTTCCACCAGCATCAACTCCCAACGTTCGATTGACTCTGCTATGTCTTGGGATGGTGTCTGTCAGCGTCTTGAGGACAAAATGCAATACTTTTAAAATGAATTCATTCTCAACATTGTCCGTAATGAGTTGTGCAACTTTTTTTGGGACAGGGGAACTTCGTCTGTATTCAACATGAGTTCCGGTGCCCGTCAGGTATAAAGATTCATGTCAATTGTTTCATATTGTTAGATTTCAAGCTACTATATGCATGATTGCCTCACTGTAAATTTTTTCGATACCTTATAACACATATATGTAAGAATGATTCACTATACAAATTTTATGACACCCTTATAACACATATACACATGATTGAATCACTATGAAAGTTTTTTTACAGTCGTATAACACATATATGCATGATTTCATCACTACAAATTTTTTTAGTGACACATATATGCATGATTTAGTCACTATAAAAGTTTTTTAACAACCTTAGAACATATACAAGCATGCTTTCATCACTATGACAACCTTAAAACACATATGAGCCTGATATTAGCATATGTGAAAGTTTTTTAATGCCTTATAACACATATATGCATGATTGAATCACTGTAAATTTTTTTGACTGCCTTAGAACATGATACTTATGATTAAATCACATATAAAGTTTTTTGACTGCCTTAGAACATTATACTCATGATTAAATCACATATAAAGTTTTTTGACTGCCTTAGAATACATATGAGCATGATTGAATCACTATAACATTTTTTTACTGCCTTGGAACATGATACACATGATTGAATCACATATAAAGCTTTTTGACTGCCTTAGAACACATATGAGTATGATTGAATCACTATGAAAGTTTTTTTGTTGCCTTATAACACATATGAGCATGATATTAGCATATATGAAAGTTTTTTGACTGCCTTATAACACATATATGCATGATTGAATCAATATGAAAGTTGTTTGATAACCTTAGAACACATATATGCATGATTGAATCAATATGAAAGTTGTTTGATAACCTTAGAACACATATATGCATGATTGAATCAATATGAAAGTTTTTTGACTGCTTTAGAACACATATGAGCATGATTGAATTACTATGAAAGTTTTTTTACTGTCGTGTAACACATATATGCATGATTGTGATACATAACACATTTATTTGACAACCTTATAAACCATATATGCATGCGTGAATCACTATGAAAGTTTGCTTAACTTAGAACTTGTGTTAAATTTCTTCCACCTGTATATGTATTTTTATGTGTACTTTATTTTTTATAAGCAGGTTATATGAATTGTATAACGAGAAATTTTTCTCGAGTTTCATAATATTTCAAAACAAAATTAATTTTTTTTCTAATTAGCGATGGATAATATCCGTCGCTACTCCATCGCCAATTTAAATCAGTTGATGGTTTTCGACGGATACGTATCCGTCGTTAAATAGTAGCGACAGATTAAATTTTGCCGCATAGCCAAATCAGTCTCTATTTAGTGACGGATTAGCGATGATCATGATCTGTCGTTAATCTGTTGCTACTTAGCAACGGATTGACCGTAGATAAATTATGCTACAGTTTAGCGACTAGGGTTATGCGACAAACGCTATCCATCGCAAAATCCGTCGTTAACGTCTCTAACAATGGATTAGCAATGGATAGCGTTCGTCACTAATACACATTTTTCTTGTAGTATCAATCTCACTTTCCTCTGCTTCATGGCTCACATTTCTGGTGATGATGCAACCTCCATCGGGAGAACTCACAGGTGCAGACTCCATTCTTGTTTTTGGAGAGGGTTTTGATCAGTTACGCTGGAAAAAGAGAAATAAAAAAAACTAAGAGAGCGAAAAATGTACCAGTCGCAGTGGCCTTCGACGATGGCTGTGGTGGTGGGTTTGTGTAAGAGAGGACAGTGTAGGGAAAAGGGTGAAGGAAAAAAAAGAAAGAGGTGATGGAGAAACTCCACCACCACCACCCCTCCTCCTCTCATTTTTCACATTTTTCCACTATGTTATTCTCATTATACATAGACAAGCGAATTCGTTTTGAACGTACGTAGGTTGAGCTGCCATGAAAATCAGAAAAGAGCCCAAGGTAGTGGTGGCTCTGCTTCGTAAACCAAAGAGGCAAGGACAAAGACACATGAAAATAAGTTTACCTGGTTTGAACATACATAGGTTGAGCTGCCATGAGAATTTTGAACGTACTCAGGTAAAACTTTCTTTTCCTATGAGAATTTTGAACATACGTAGGTTGAGCTGCCATGAAAATCAGAAAAGAGCCCAAGGTTGTGGTGGCTCTGCTTCGTAAACCAAAGAGGCAAGGACGAAGACACATGAAAATAAGTTTACCTGGTTTGGCTGTAAAAGTCTACGTCCACGGATGAACCAATGTTGGATGATCTCCATTATGTAACATCGTTTATAATATATATTGCCTCATCAATTTTTTGTGGATTTGAATCTTTCTTAGGATTATAATTGAATTTACATGAATCAGACGAACCAGCTGAGTTGGGTTCATCAACTAATATATCTTCTTTCCTTTTTGTATGTTTCAGATTTATCTTAAGTTTCTCATTTGCACGAGTGGCAAAATAATCTTCCTACTTATCCGAAGCAGGTTATATGTTACCCCCCGAACAGGGCCGGTAGCTACATCTCATGTTCGGGGGTCCCAATGAGCGCCATGTATAAGATCCAACCCGGCTAGTATCCCCATGTGTGTTTGCATCACATAGCATCGTAATTTGTTGCTGTCTCAAAGACTTAAGTACCCTTTACCGCCATTCTCTTCCTCTTTCTGGAATGGACATAAATGCCCTCCATGTAGAAAACGAAAATGGTGATTCGTGAAAAGGACAAAACCGCCCTCCATCGTGATCGCGCCAAAATTTTCAGCAAAGTTTGCGTATGTAGCAAGCTTTATGTTGTAGGATTTAAATAGTTCAAAACAATCCATTTTCGCCCTAAGCAGAAAAGCCTACCGGAGCATACTTTGCCTTTATTTGTTGTCGCCGGATCATACATTTCCTTCATCTGTTGTCGCCGGATCATCTGTTGCCTTCTTCTGTTGCCGCCAGAGCATCCTTTTCTTTGCTCTGCTACCGCCAGAGCATTCGTTTCCGTCTTATGCACAATCACAACATCCTTGCCACCATCTGTTGCGTATACGTTCTGAGTGTTTCTTACTCTACAGTTGGACTACCCAAACTCCTATCGTTTCGGTGAGTTTCGTGTAACGTTTTGTTATGCAATCTAAAGGTTGCGATTTATACAACGATTTGTAAGTTTGAATCTGTGACGACTTATACATTCAAAGCAATAGCAATGTATGTTTATTAAGATACCTCGATTTGTACATAAGTTTGCTAAATCTTACAATGATGTGTACTTCTAAAGCCAAATATTGCGACGATTTGTAATCATAATGATCGTTTAGCAAATAGGATAATTTATATTATTAATGTGTTGTGCAGGTTAGCAATGTTTGTGGCTCATCAGAGAATAAATTCCCCGTCGTTCTATGGGTTGTGTATTAGAGAAGTGATCAGCCAGTCCCATCTATCTCAGTTTTTTGAAAGGTACCAAAATATACTTAAGTTTGAGAATGATAAAGACAGGGAAAAAGCGTTGGAATTGTATTATACGGAGGATTATCCATCAGATATTGAGGTTGCGAACCAAAGGAAGAATGCTGAATAACTAAAAATGCAGAAGAAGGATGACCAAGAGAAGGCAAAGCAAAGAAATAAGGAGGAGAATGAAAAGAAAAGGCAAAGGAAGAAGGCAGAGGAGAGGGAAAGGCAAAAAAAGAATGAGGAGGAGAGGGAAAGGCAATTGAACAATCTAAAGGAGGATGCTAAGACGGAAGTGCGAAAGCTGTTGTTGAAGCATATAGCAATGCGAAAGAGGGTAAAGCTACTGAAGGAGGCGGAGGAGAGGCCAAGGAAATTGAATAAGGATGAGCAAGAGAAGGAACATAATAAGCTTCACGATGAGGAAGAAAAGGAAATGTGAAGGAGGGAGAAGGTGTTTGAGGAAGAGAAGGAAAGGCAAAGGAAAGAGAAGGAGTTTGAGGAAGAGAAGGAAAGGCAAAGGAAGGAGAAGGAGGATGAGGAAAAGAAGGAAAGAGAAAGGAAGGAGAAGGAGGAGGAAAAAAAGGAAAGAGAAAGGAAGAAACAGAAGGAGAAAGTGGAGAAGAGAAGGAAACAACATGAGGAAGAGAAAGAAAGGCGGCGGAAGGAGAAAAAGGACGAGGAAAAGAAGGAAATAGAAAGGGAGGAGAAGGAGGAGGAGGAAGAGAAGGAAAGGGAAAGGGAAAGGGAAAGGGAAAGGGAAAGGGAAAGGGAAAGGAAGGAACAAATTGAAAATCAGACGATACCGGTGATGAAGCTAGGGACGGTAGAAGTGGAAAAGCAGTGGGAGGCAGTGGACCAACCAGAAAGGCCTAGGTTGGAGAGATTGATTGAACAGGAGAAAAGTGCAACCAAGGTAAATAAATGTCTTGTCTGTGAAGATTTAATACTATGTTTAGCGATTTTTGTATAGCGATTATTGTATTAGGTATTAATATGTATAGCGTTTACTGTGATAGTGTGTGTGCAACCAATATTATTTATAGCGATTAGTAGAATATTACTTATAAGTACAAATGGTACTAATTTATAATTGGTATGAATAATATGTTATTGTGTGTTACAAGAAGGTCAAAAGAGAAGTAGAGCACCAGGTGAAAAGCTCGGAGGTCGGTGTCAGTGGTCTATAGTTCTATCGTGGTATGGTCAGCTGAGTGCATATCAGAAGAACCGATTACGAAATATGCACTTCGGTGGCCTTTTGGACCAGCAATATTTTGAAACTTGCTGGAAGACCATGACCCACCTGGTAAATAAGTGAAATGATAAGACGAACACATTCCAGTTTGATTCTTTTGAGATCACCATGACCCTAGAAGATGTGGGGCAGATATCTGGCCTTAATTGCGTTGGCAGTGTTGTCCTATTACGGGATTCAAACTATAACACAAGGGAAAAATGTACGGTCCTTTTAGGAATATCGATGGACGAATGGAGTCGATGTATTTCTGGTGGAATCAATTCTACATCAATGAATGTCTTGTCTTTTCGTAATAAATGAGAAGGTCGCTCTGCTACTTGTGCATCTGAAATAGCTGACCAAGAGTTGCGTGACATCTTTCTTTATTTTTTTTGTCTTACTTTATTTTCCGATTGTTCTGGTTCGAGAATAAGTTACATGTGGTTGCAGTACCTGAAAGACTTAGACGCAGCCGACAACTATGCATGGGGTGCCGCTATGATCGCACACTTGTACAATCAACTCTACCGTGCGAGTAAGGGTACGAAAACAGTCGGGGGATTTTGGTCATTTGTTCAGGTATTTGTTTATTACATACTTAGTACTTGTAGACTAAGCTCATTGAAGGTTGTAGTGTTACTAATATATTGTTTTTGTTAGGCTTGGGCGTGAGAACATATTATCCCATTGCGTCCACATTGTGGCCCTGCGATTTATGGTTTTCCAAAGATCGGTCGTTAGGCTAGAATAAATGTCACAGTTCATAATGCTAAGTCCATTTTAGATGGGCTACAACTAAATGAGGTAAACGTTCTAAAATTGTTTACAATCGGTTCAGCATTTATCATTCAGTATTATAAATCATTGAAATATTTAGCATTCTTAAGTAATCATCGCTGCAGGATTTTGTCTTTCTTAGTACATATCGTTGTCGCCATATCATTCTTAAGTAAATTGTAATATATTTGTCACTCATTATTAAAAAGAATTACCAATGTACAGGTTTTGTGTAGACCGTATGGAGATGGGGAGGATGATGACCAAGACGTTGTTGCCAAGGCTGCTAGATTGTCTGAGCACGATTTGTGGCTGTTTTGCAATTATAAAGTCAAGTTGCAGCATGGTAGTCGAGTTCTCCTGCAATCTGGCTTGGGGCAGTCTGTCCCAAATAAGCCTTTGGAAGTGAGAAAGAAGATGAATAGTGGTGGGGGTAGGAACGTGAATTGGCACAAATGCTACAGGGATGAATTATTAATTTGGAACACAGGTAGCGTTCGTGCTTTAGCATATGATTATAAAGGACGACAATTTGATCCCTTATATTTTCAAAGGTATTGGGAACCTATGCGGCAAAATCTGGAGATTGAGAAAATTGAGAACCCATGCCTCCCAACTGCCCCCTTTCATGTTGCATCCCAGCATCTACAACCCGTCTGTCATCCCCCTCCGGCTACAACAATGATTCCCTTAGTAACAAATCACGATGAGGAGCGAACACATGTTACAAAAGAGAACGTTGTCTCTGACGCAAGGTTCGAGCTGATGGAGAGGAAGAATAAGAAATTAAGGACGGATGTAAGGAGTATAGGGAGACAATTGAACTCAGTGGTAGAGATGATGACCAATTTTTTTAATCAGATGGACGCAACCAAGAGGCCACCGAGGATAGACAGTCTACCAAGAAAAAGAAAGAGATGAGTTCTCTATCATATTTCATATGATTTGTCAAAGTGCCACAGAATAAACTTCAGCTATTCTTTTTTATCACGATAGTTATTTGTTGTAATTCTATAAGTAATTGTCGTAACGTGACATTCTTTTATTGTTTAATTCTTTTTTATTACATCTAACAAACATGTTTCATCCATGGATCTTGTAAATAAATAAACTTTAATCGAAAATAGATGTTTGTTGTTCAGAAATCATGGCATTGCCTAACCTTCTTGATTGAATGAAAATCGTAATATAACTCGCAATATAACTCGTTGTTTTTGAATGAAAATCGCAATAGATGTCTGATTGGCACGAGTAATATTGTTCACAAATCGCAATATAACTCATCATTTTTTATTGAAAATCGCAGAACACATGCGATTTAAGAGGTCAACAAGGTCCCGTAATCAACGTTAGGAAATGATTAAGGTCAACATTGATATAATAGATCATTTCTGTTCAGCAATCGCTGTATTTCTCTCCGTCTTGATAGAAAATCGCAAAAAGGATTTACGATATATGCCGTGAACAATAATTGAACAAGTTCTGATGTCGTAAATGATAACAGTCAACAACGATAAGAAAAGTTTGATGCTCAGGAATCACTATTGATCAGTAAATTAAAATCGTGCAATAGGTTGGCCGCCAAAAGCGGTAAGATATGGTTCCTGCTCAAAAATCGTTCATTTGCAGAGACACCTTAAATGCAAACCGCGAGATAGGATTGCAATTCATGAGGTCAACAATGCCTTATAATATTCGGCTTTCGTAAACGAAATCATGGATAAGAAGATTTTGATGATCGCAAATGGTTGTATTGCTCAACAACGTGCACAAAGCAGTATTCGAGGTCATAAGGCATTCTCACCCAATTGTCGTATTACTGACACGCCTCGCATGTTCTAGCGTACACTAAGTGGAAAGGGATATAGGTCATCAATAGGCTTGCCATGTAAGAAATGAAACGTTTGTTGTTTAGAAATCATAATTTTCCTCATCGCCAATGAATAAAAATCGCAAAACTCATACGCGATTAATTGAACCAAAAATGGTTGTTATAGCACAACCTCCTTGAATGCGATGTATATTGTCAATAATCGTTGTACACGTTAATTTCAATTGTATGCAATTAACAAAGGTTACTAATGTTTGGCTGTGTAATAGGTTAGCGATTCATGCAACCGCCAATGACTTGTAATAATCACCCTTTGTAAACGATGTCAGTCAACATCGATTTGCGATGTTTGTGGACAACAAGACGAAACAATTTTGTCGGTGTTAAATGATAATAGTCTAAAGCGATAATGAACGGTTGTTATTAAAAAAGCGATAAGGAACGTATGTGTCATGAATGTATCGATGTATCCACAGATGATAACCAATACAATAATCATCAAAGATTATACATACCTGGACAACGGGTTTGGTCGGGTCGGGACAATCTCCTACCCAACTATTGTTATAATATGCAGTCAAAATGATGTTTTTTTATTTATTTAAAACGCAATCAATTAATTTGTGCACAGTTTTTGAAAAAGGGTTGTATGTGAAATGACATTTCCTTTATATTTGACTGACACATCGATTTCGTAGCTGCGTCGCAAAGGGGTCATTGATATCTTCGTTCAGGCATGGCGCCGAAGAAGAGGACAATGGGAGCAATACGACCAGGCATGGCGCTGAAGAAGAAGACGACAGATAGACAGTCAGCATCGATGAAGAAGAAGACAACCACATCTACAGGACCAACACTAGCGCTTAAGGCGTATATTTTTTTAACCTCGTGACCGGTTTAGGCAACATTTGCCTTTTTATGTCGTATATTCGATTTGTGTTGTCTACTGTAGAAAATAATTTCAATGTCGAATTCTGAATACTATGCTCATGGTGCACTCAGTGCAACATCCACAAACAAGGGTGGGTGACAACGCCCTAAAGAGTTCGAAGAGAACATCAATCAGATGCAAGATAAATTTGCAGACGGGAACACTATCAGTAATTTTGTACGTATGTAACCACTATCATTTTCTAGGTCATCGGTTTGTATGTTTTGAAGTTCATAAATTTTTGCAACCAGACAATATGTGATTTCGTCAATTATATTCAAAGCAACACAACAAGCAATATCGTACGCATCATCACTCCTTATTTCATGGTATGTCTGTTCTGCTATTGTTTTTTTTGCTTTTATGACTTACTCACGTTTTCTGGTGGTTAAACCTTACTATTTTGTGCAACAGACATATGTCCGGCGAAAGCCATACAACAGTGGATTTGTATATGCACTACCTTGTTGGAATACCGATGATCACTGCGTAGACTTTTCGAATTTTAAAAAGGTAAGTGAACAAACCTCTTCTCCAAGGTTTAGTCCTAACATCCCCATCATGATATGTCTATGGATTTATAAAATATTGTATCGATTCACAGATTTTACTTCCTACACTCTGGCAAAATCCTAAACATTGGGTCTTATACGAGATGAATTTACGGGAAAAACAACTATGGTGCTATAACTCATTGGCCTGCCACAGTGGTGTAGAACGTGACACTATGCATTTGGTAAGTTTCTGTCCATAGGTTAATCGTATCTTTTTGTGGTGGACCAGATTGTACTATATTATCCATTTATCATAGGCAGGATTCTTAAACAATGTTTTGGGTGTCGATATTGCCGAGTGGATGTTGTTTTGTGCTGACGATGCTCCTTTACAAAGTAATGGGGTCGATTGTGGCATATTCATAATGAAGCATATTGAAGCAATATACAATGGAGAAGAACCTTGTTTTGACATTGTATGAACTTTATATCCGCTGTTATTGGGGAATCCTTTTATATATTGGTTTCAACGTTGTATGAACTATGCCGAAATTTGATTGAGTTTAAAAAGTCGGCGGACATAAATAATCAGCCAACAACACTACTTACAAAGGAAACGAACGGCACGATCCAGAAAAGTTTAAAAAGGATGTAAATAGATTTCTAACATATTTTAGAGACTGTCTACACCAATTTCCGTAGGCAAATTTTGTAAGACTACAAATTTTGTAAATATGTCTCAGTTGAAATATAATTTGAACTTTACTAAACACGCATGTAAATCGTTATACTGCTTCATCTACGAAAATTAAATTGTAACGAAAAATAGTTTTGTGTTGTATGCGGTGAACCAATGCTAGTAATGTTGCTCTTCAGTAATTAAACATATTGCACAACGAAAGATATTTTGTTGCTATTCTGAAATCTTTGTATAACTCACACTCCGTGAATGAAAATCGCGGAAATAGATTTCCGCTTTATGTGGTCAACAAAGGCACGTAATGTTCGCCCTTAACAAATGACAAAGTAATTATCGATAAGAAAGGTTTGTTCCTCAGAAATCGTTGTATTGCTGAACTTACGAGAGTGAAAATCGTAATATATATCCCCCATCGTAAATGAAAATAGTGCATAGCTAGAAGAGATGCTTGATGCTTAGAAATCGTTCTATTGCTCAATCTCATTGAATTAAAATTGCAAATGGCGAACCAGTCTGAACAGTGTCTCATTTTCTGTGATGGGTTTAGTTGGGAGAGTGACTCAGGCTAACCCATTGTCGAGGTGTAAATCCATAATCTAGACCTAAAGCGATTTGTTGAGACGAGGGTGAACGAAGTTATGGATTTATATAAGACCAAAAAAGATTTCTATAATCAAACCCACACGATACGTGCTACCGTGATTTGAACTACTATGTCCAATCGCATTGATTAGTTTTGTATATAGCTATATGAAATGACATTGTTTAATTTAATTAATGTGGAATGTATTTTATTTGAGATTTGCTCATGGTTTTTTAAAACTGTCATATTTATTTGAAAACTGGCGAAGGGTGATAGGACGTTTCATTTATATATGAATGACACATCACATAGGTTAAAGATGTGTTCCACTTTGCTTCGTGAATAAGGACCCGACAAACCGACAATTCCCGCATAAATGAATTGTTCATGAATTGAGTGTATAACCGGCTTCGTCGAAATTGAGGTATCCGTCTAGACTTATTTCATATGTCTGCAAACTCATAATTAAAGGAAACAACATTTCACAGTCCAAAATTTTTCAAATTATTAAACAAGATTTTAGGGTAGTAGCAGTCAAAATGACGTTAGACCACGATTTCTGAACAACAAACATGTCTTATCGTTGTGTACTATTTTTAATTACGAAAGCGACATTAATGGCTCTTGTTGACCGCACTCATCGTGAATCTCTTTTTCGATTTTCATTCAGGGATTGTGAGCAATAAAGCGATGTGTAAACATCAAGCATTTCCACAAACATAGGCGATGATGTGCATCTGGCCACACATGAAGCACTGCAGCCGCAATTGCGTGATCACCATCTGTAAGTATAGCTTCAGGTTGCTTCTCGTTCATTGCTTGTGTAAATACTCTGAACAACCACTCAAAGCTTTCCTTCGTTTGGTCATACAAAAATGTGTCGCCTAATATTCAACTCTGTGAATGATGGTTCACTCCGACAAACTGGGCAAATAACCATTGTTCAATATTAATCTTTACTGTAGTATCAAATACATGCACATCATTGAAGCATTCATAATTTACTCTTGACTTTGAATCTGCCCAAAACATATTTACAACATATTCATCTTCATCGAGTTGCATTGCACTAAAGAAACCAGGGTCATTGCTTGATTTCTTCTGTAAATAATCAACCAAAGAACATATTTCTTCATTCTTCATGTTATTTGCCATCTTCCTTCTCAAGTGGTTTTTTAGATCCAGAGGTGTGAATGACACATTATCGCGACCACCATCTATGTGGGCAAACAAATTGTATGTCTTTCTTGGTGCAATGCCGGCACTATCGGCTATTTCAGCCATTGCAGCATGCACTATAGTTACTTTACGATGTGACCTTAAGATAGGAGTCATAAATGATGCAGATAAATCATGATTATGATCACTGATTAAAGTATGAACTAGAAATTTCTCATTCGGATGTCTTCTCAAAACCATTCTCGCTTGACATCCACATCTTGATTCTGGCATGCTTCTTGTTGGATTTCCCATTGATTTCTTCCAACCTTCCTTGGAACAAACATATGTCTTTCTCACCACGACACTCTGTGCATTTTTTGACCAAGAAAACCTTCTCACACTGAAGCCAACTTTTAAGGCATAATCATTGTAAAATTTATATCCAGCTTCCTCATTATTAAACTGCATTCCTTCTACTGAAACATAGTCAAGTGTACTTCCATGTTCATTCTCAGTGCCTACACTTTTATTATGTGTACTGTCATGATAATCTATCTCATTATTGAATTGCATTTCTTCTACTGGAACATTCAAGTCGAGAGTGGGTCTAATGCCTGCACCCTTCTTATCATGTTCATCATTAGTGCAAATGTTCAAATCTTCAGTTGCGTCATTAGTATAGATGTTCAATTCTCCATATCTTTCAATTGATTGAGCTAGAACATCTTCATTACAACCTAATGATAAGCTCAACAATGTTATAAGCAATATATCAGTTTGTGTTGCCAGCAAAATAGCAAACAAATCGATATTAACTAACAAAACAATATCTCACAAATCGGTAGTATGTTACTAATACAATGGTTTGAGATACAATGCATATAATGAGTGAATGTAGGATACCTGATGGGGTAGAGACCCTTCCTAGCATTTGTAAACAAGCATTCTTGTCAACAGGTCCCAGCGTCTTACAAATATCAATAAGTTTCCAACCATCGTAAGAACAAGATTTACATGCAGTAACAAAACAATGCCTTAATGGTACACAAGACGACATGCGTTCTTTATCGATAACATGATGAGATGGAAAGCTACTCACGACACTTTAATGGCACTGGTCGGAATGTTTGTGTGTCATTGCTTTCTTTCATAATGCCTAACGACAACGCAAAAGAAGAGAAGACACGAGAATATTTTGTAAGAAATATATCATATTGCGTTAGCAAGCGCATACGTTTACTACGATTTAATCAAGATGCATATAACAACGGATACTGATAACGGTTAGCAAGTCAAAGAAACGATTTAATGAATGACAGTATAAAAGCAAGTGCGGTTTGATATTTGCTTATACTGAGCATCGAGTTGTCACTTACCATGCCAATAAAAGACACGAAATGTCGTACATGTGTGTTGACGATAACGCTGTCAGTAGATCCAAGAGGCTGTGAAGCGAGTTTAATAGAAACCGCTGACAGAGCAGCGATTTGAATGCGAAAATCGCCACCGTATGTGTGTAACGATGTGTTTCTGCACGCACACGTTTTCAAAGTCTGTGTACAAATATCTTATGAATACATATTACAAAACATATAATATCTTACAAATCGATATACATATCGAATAATATATTGAAAATCGATACGGCAGTTCAGCATAATAACTTACAAATCGACAATACAAAACCATAATATCTAAAAGGTCGATAAATATATCGCACAATAAATTACAAATCGATACGAAAAAAATTGAGCATAATAGCAAACAAATCGATATTAACTAACAAAACAATATCTCACAAATCAGTAGTATGTTACTAATACAACGGTTTGAGATACAAAGGATATAATGAGTGAATATAGGATATCTGATGGGATAGAGGCCATTCCTAGCATTTGTAAACAAGCTTTTTTGTCAACAGGTCCCAGCGTCTTACAAATATCAATAAGTTTCCAACCATTGTAAGAACAAGATCTACCTGCAGTAACAAAACAATACCTTAATGGCACACAAGGCGACATGTGTTCTTCATCGATAGCATAATGAGATGGAAAGCTACTCACGCTGCCTTAATGGCACTGGTTGGAATGTTTGTGCATCATTGATTTCTTCCATAATGCCTAACGACAACGAAAATGAAGAGAAGATACATGAATGTTTTGTAACACAAGGCAGGCACGAGAAGGCGACAATGTGTTGTAAAACAAAATAAAAAACAAGGCGGAAACCTCGACTGGAGACGAAGGCAAAGTTTGCATTGACAATGGGAGCTACTGTTACAACAGATGGCACAAGAGTTTAATGAAGAGTGAACGTCTACACCTTAAATAGTTAACATCAAACTTTCTGGATGGAGGACTTTTTTGTCTTTTTCTCGAATCGTAGTTTCCAAACTTTTGAATGGAGGATATTTTTGTCATCTCCTTGAACCGTAGTTTCCCAACTTTTGAATGAAGGATATTTTTGTCATTTCCTCGAACCGTCATTTCAGGGCAAGAAAAGCAAGTAAGGGTGATTAAGTCTTTGTAACAACACCAGAGTCTGATGCAAAGTTATATCAACATACACGGGAATACGAGCCCCCCCCAGCACATACGTGGGATTCAGTGAATCATGGGGGGTAGCATACACCACCCTCCCCTACTTATCATTCTCGCTTGCAAGGCTTTTCAGGTAACTTTCCTTCTTATCGTGACTGGCTTCCTTTCAGAGAGAGAGAAAGAGAGAGAGAGAGAGCTGAAATTGCTGGAGATGAAGATGGGAGGAAGGCAACACAGTGACAGCTAATGGAACGAGAGACACTTTCTTTTTTTGGAAAAAAAAGGCAAACATTCTCATTTTATACATATTTTTTTAACATATACATATATTGTTTACAATGCTGTCATAGAGACCGATGAATCTGAATGACAAGTTATCCTTAGAAATGAGATGCTTTTCGGGTGAGGGGTTGCCATAATGCAAAAAAGAAATAAAAAATAGAAAAAATTCCTCTTCCTCCCTAGATTGAAGAATCTTTCCTATAAAAAATATGAATCTTTGAAAAAACTTTCTTTTAAAAAATTTTCTCTCCTTTGGAACAAATGAAAAAGTTACAATTAATTTCTTACATTAACTTTTACTACTATTTTCCAGCTTCCAAACTTGCCCCCAAGGCTTTTCACCTCTCTCTCTCTCTCTCTCTCTCTCTCTCTCTCTCTCTCTCTCTCTCTCTCTCTCTCTCTCTCTCTCTCTCTCTCTCTCTCTCTATATATATATATATATATATATATATATATATATATATATATATATATATATATTGGGAAACTGATGAAGCAATTATGCCGATGAATTAAAGAACAGAATCATGAGGGAGGATCACGTGTATGCGCGTTGCACACTAAGAGTGTTTGTCCAAGTTTGGACAGAATAGTAAAACAAAATAGAGAACACATATTATGTATGTTTTGTAACAACTGTTCTGCATCCCGTGTTTGTTTCCACTCAAATAGGAAATCATATTTTTCCTATTTGAAAATAAATAAATTGCAAGAAAATAAATCACAAATAAACCCTAAACTGCAAAAACAAATTAAATCATAAATAAATAAAAAATAAACCAAAAATCTTAAGCTACAAGAAAAATAAACCACAAAATCAAAGAAAGTATAAATAAATCATAAAATTAAACATAAAAGTGCTAATTCAAATCCTAATCAAAGAAAAAAGTCCTAATCAAATTAAATATAAAAAAACCTAATTAAAGAAATTTGGTTCAAATCCCTAATAAAAAGTTTTCTTATTTTTATATATTTAATTCAAACCATTAAAATAAAATAAAAGTAAAAATAACCCTAATTCAAACCCTAAATCGAAATGCTTTAATCAAGAGAGAGAGAGAGAGAGAGAGAGAAGAATGATGGGAGAGTTGGAATATTATCCCCCAATTCCGCCCGACTTTTTTGTTTTTTGTAACGCATGAGAACACCGCTCCATTCCGTACATTTTGACCAATCATAATCTTATGGATTTTATCCATATGTCTGTTATCTTGAAACACCAATATTTTATATCCAAAACAATTAGTTCCACTTCAAATGCTATCAAAGTTTTAATCAAATTGAAAAATTGATGATGGCATCACAAACTTTCTAGCACACTAAAAATCACCTCAAACATACATTGAGATCCAAAGTTATGGCAAAAAACAAGGTTTTCAATCCATTTGGATATGGTTTTAGATACACAGCCAGTTGAAATTGTCTTTCCAACTCAATAGTCCATTGTCGTCATTGCTCAGTTGTTGCTCCAAGAATTTAGACCTATACCCAATTTGTCATTTTTAGTTTGGATTCAAACCAAATTATTGTTTAAACTAATTGGATTTGGATTGGATCCAGTTAAGTTATCATTTGAGCTATTTGGATCTGGATCCTTTCAAAACCAAGTTGTAGTTCTAGTTGAATTGTTGTTTGGGTAGTTTGGATTTGGATCAGATCCACTTTCAATTGTCACTCTTATGATTGGACTTGGGTCACATCCATATCCAAATACACTGAGTTTTCAGTCTTGCGTATTTTCCTAGACCAGATCCAACCCAAGTTGTTTCTTTGGCCATTTTGATTTGCTAAAAAGGCCAAGTTGCCACTCTCATGAATTAGGTGTCGTTTGGACCCGAGAAATATCTTTTTGGTCCCAATTTGCATTTTGGACCTAGAAGCTTGCCAAAAACCCTAAAACTTGCCCTTTTGACCTTCCAAGACTTTAGCTTAACCCCTCTGCCTACCAAATCCAACGACCTTAGCCCCTAAGCCATATCTTTGGCCAATTTGATTGTGCCATGATAGATTTCTGGCTAATTAGATTCAGCCTCCTGCATAACACCTAGATCTGACTCTTTTGGCCTAGAACGCCCTAGATCTAGGTCAAGGACCAGTCCTGCAATCATAAATAGAGGTCAAGCCCCCCTTAGTCTCTTGTCTTAGATCTAGATCCTTGTCTCATCCCTCAGGGAGACTTTGCCTAACCGAAGTTGTCCATATCTGTCATCGTGCTCTTCTTCTTCTTCTTCTTCTTCTTCTTCATACAAAGGCTACCTAAGCTCAAGGTGTAACCTAATTCCTGCATTTAAATTAATTTATTTGCTTGTTTTATTCATTTAAGTGTGAATTTGTCTAACATATAGCATATTTGTTTATTTTAGTTCTTTAAGAGTCTTGGTAATGGGTCCGTGATAAATGAAATGTGTTCAATGGGTTTTTCTGCTCTTCCAGTGTTCAGTTCCGACCCCATAGATGTGTTGGGCATGGTCGATTTACGAGAAATTCATTCTTGGATCATGTGTTTTCGATGAAAAAATGATATTTGGAGTTTTAAAAATTTGCAAAGATTTTGGACCATTGATTTTTTGAACATTATAAAAACTCACCCATCTGTCAGAATCGAACACTTCAATTGCTGATCCCTATAAAATCAAGTATATAGATCACATCTGTAGGTCAAAATTTAAAAAAAAAAACAGCAAAAAACATGAAAAACTCATTTAACTCACCCATCTCTCTCTCTCTCTCTCTCTCTCTCTCTCTCTCTCTCTCTCTCTATATATATATATATATATATATATATATATATATATATATATATATATCTGCATGTGCATACACAGAATCAATGATTTGAAATGAGCAGTATCTTTATGCTTATGTTCTATTAAGTGAATCTAACCTTATTGATTGATCAACACAGTATGTTTGGTGGAGATTGACTTTGAAATCACCAAAATCTAATGTGTGTGCAGTTTTTTTATTCAAAAATTAATATCTGTAAATGCACCAAATTTTAATGACAAAAAAAATAAATTTTTTGTTGAAAAAACACAATCCAGTGGTTAATCTCTAACAGATTAACTTTGCTAAACATATCTAAAGAGTCAGATGGAGTCGAAACAATCTGTTTAAATGATCAGCCTTTTTGCTTATATTCTTTTAAGTGAATTTGACCTTATAGATATGATATGGTTCTGATACTTTATCACTCTGTTGAAATGATCAGCCTTTTTGCTTATATTCTTTTAAGTGAATCTGACCTTATAGATATGATCTACATGGTGGGAATAGACTTTTGAATCTTTGGTGATTAAAAAATCAACAGCCATAAATGCACACTTTTTGTGGAAAAAACATGATCTAAAGGATAATATGCAACAAATTGATTATGCTGAACACATCTGTAATATCAGTTCGATTCAAAACAACTTGCACTTATGAGTTTCAACTCATTGACACCCTTTACACATCTGCGCCATATATATATATATATATATATATATATATATATATATATATATATATATATATATATATATATATGTGTGTGTGTGTGTGTGTGTGTGAGAGAGAGAGAGAGAGAGAATTAAGCATATTAGGCCTTTTTTCGTTCTGTCCCGTTAGACCCCATAGTTTGAAGTGTTTTATGATAGATCTGAACTGTTTGATGTGTTTAGCATGCTCAATTTAGTGGGAATCTGCTCTTGAATCATGTTTTTTCAACAAAAAAATGTATATTTATGAGCTGAGAAAAATTGATGCCTTAGTAGCCATTGATTTTGGATCACAGGAAAAACCTGTATACAGGTCAGATTCCGGTGATCTAAAAACCAGTTGCCACTAAACAAAACCTATAGATCACATATATATTGTCAGATGTGAGGGGAAAAAAACAAAAAACTGTGAAACAAGAAAACATGGCAGAAGGACCTCCTTACTATATATTTATATATATCACATATCAATCGATACCTACGGCAGATGATTCATGGCCACGTATATGGAATCTCAAAAAGCAGCCAACATCATCATCACTAAGGTATATATTGTTCTTCACATGGTGAGAATCTCAGTGGGCCTGGACCATCACTGATACAACCATGGAGGGCGAGAAACTCTGAACTCTGGAGGTGGTCAATTGGTAAAATGCCACAAGAATAATGATTAATGATAAGCCATCCCTGTTTTATAGTACAGAGTTGCAGAGCATGAAGAGGGAATTTATGGAGAAAAGTAAAATTGAGGAGGGGGAGAACGTGCAGAGGCATGATTAGAAGCACCCACCATTTGGGTTCCAAGGGTACCTATTAATATTTATTTAATAAGCTCTCAACTCATTAAAGTTAGTTCATCCAACAAAGGATGAGAAAACACAAACAATGGGTCTCTGGTTCGGCTCTGTTAGTGCAGTAATAGATATATTTTATGTACCTATATATTACACCATAGAGTGTAAATGTTTGAAGCGTTTGGCTTGCAAGCAATAAGTTTAAAGCTCCTCTTTGTAATAATGTATTTAGTTTGTAAATCAGTAAGTTTTAGCTTAGCTGAACAAGTTAAAAGTCCAAATTCTATTATTTTAGTTGTTTTTTAGAGGACTATTATTTCCAATTTTGAAAATAATCTTTGTTTGTAACTCACCTTGAACTCATAACTGGCTCACCTCACTGTAAGAATGAGCCGAGCTTGACACCCATCTATTCAGTTTATCCGGCTCACTTACCAGTGCAAATAACCTATGTCAGCTTTTGGAGTCTTTCTGGGTCAATCATGTTCCCACCTATCATTATATGAATAACTTGCTACTTGAATGTAACAAATGAAAATTTCATTTAGAGGCCAACCTTTGGTCCCAAATTTATAATATGGGCTTCACGCCAATGTTATCAGTATCGGTGTGTCAGCCGATACTCATCATATCGGCAGAAAATCAATAAGCTTCTCCCTTGAATAGGCTATTTTTTAATAAATACAAAATTACTAAAAATATTTTTTTATTAAATATTATTTTAATAGTTTTAACACTTGTTCTATTATGATTGATACGTAATATTTTTATATTATTTTTCAGCTGATACAAAACGATTCACTTGAGTATCCTATAGGGCCGATACAACTGAATCGGTGGCCCAGCCAACGATTCAGGCCGATACCGGTACTGATAACATTGCATCACACTTTTCAAAGTTTGTTGGAAACTCATAAGTTGAGTTCTTTGTTGTAAAGTTGAGATTATGTTGTTTTCCTTCTTTATTAGAGAGAGGCCCGGTTGTGGAGGGCTCCTTGAAAAGGTAGAAGTGGGGTGAAGGTTGAGCAAACCCTCAAAATGGTATGGAATCACTACCCGCCCCAACACTGCACCCTCTCTCCCTCCCTCCCTCCATTGTGACAGTCCAGTAAATATACGTCGTTGGATGCAAAAAATCTTTCTTTTATCCTACCTTAGAGTTTAACAAAGGAAAATAAAATGAACGTGGGTGGGCAAGGAGGTTAAACAAGTAAGAAGAAATGAAGGTTGCGTTGCGAATGATACACTTTCTTTTAAGTGAGCTTGAAGCTGAGCCTACTTGGTAGGCAAGGGAAACCAAGGGGTTTATGTCAATGAACTTAGTGAACAAGGTACTTTTCCCCCCCAAAAAAGGTAAAATCAAGTGGTGATTGAGCACACATGTGCACTCACACATGTGCACTCAGTATTCCATATTACTAATTGTTTGCTAATCATGAAATTAAGAATCGCTATAAGAAAAATGTTAATTAGCGATGGAAATAATCCAAATTTGCGACGGATTAGCTAGAGAAAACTAGTCGTCCTTAAAATTAGAATTAGTTGCAAAATTAGTAATGAAAAAAATCTGTCTCAAAATTCGTCGCTAATTAGCGACGAAAACATTCTATTTCAAACTCCATCGCAACTTCGCGATGGATGAACGACAAATTTTTTTCGTCGCTACTCCGTCATTAATTTGCGGCGACGTTTGAGACGGAATGTTTTCATCGCTAATCCGTCGCTACTTTTCGATATAAAAGAGCCCATCTAGGGCGCGAAATTCTCCCTCCCTCTCTCTCTGATTACCCCCAAATCGGCCGGAGTCGCACCGCCGTCGTAACCACCACTGCCACTGCCTCTGCCTCTGTTTTCTTTCTCCCCCCTCTCACGCAGTCACCAAAGTCCTTTTCTAATCCTCTTTTTCATTCCTCGACCAGAGATCGGACGGAATCGGGTCGTTGCAGACCTCCGCCGGCAGACCCCATCCCTTCCTCATCTTCTTTTTTCTTCTTCCCCTTCTTTCTTCTTCTCTCCTCTCTGGTATGTCACTGCTTTCCCATTTTCGTTTGAGTGCTGACCAGAAGCTATGTTGTGACTTGTCGTCGTCGCCTGGGTCTCCCGTTGCCACCCACATTCCTACCTTGTTCGGGTATCTATCGTCGAAGGTAAATCCCTTACCGAAATCCATCTTCGAGCCGTTGTCGCCTATGGACCTAGCTGAGCCCCGGATTTCGCCTGTTAGCAAGTTGCACCTTGTGCCTCCACCACTGACATCAGACGTCCACATCTCTGCCACCTCTGCATGATCGCCCAACGTCGAAGGGTATCTCCTTGTTCTTCTGGCTTGCATGAGTGTGCATCAAGGGAAAACAGAGTCCCTGTGTGAGCTGTATTTGCACCACGAGCACAGCGTAATATCTTAGTGATCCGACATCTTTTTCAGACAAAATCTATGCCATTTGAAACATTATTCTTTCTAGAATGTTTCTTCTGTTGAGCAGAATTTTAAAAAACACCTCTAGCTGCTTCATATTGGGGGCTTAACGAAAAAAATAGGCTCAGATTTTTCTGTTTTTCCTACTGAATAGTCTTTGGTGTTTTGATCGGCTTTTTGCAACCCAGTGTTAGATCAGTGAAATTTTTATTTTCTCTGATTCCTAACACACCTGCTTTTATTTTATCTTAATATAAATTTTGAATTTAAATTTGAAATAACTTCAACACTGAATGAAAATTGGATAAAGTTTGAATTTCAATTTCAATTAGAATTAAAAAAAATCCAACTTTGAATTCATATTCTAATTCAAAATTCATCATTGATTTTCACTTTAAATTTTACTTTGAAATCAAGTTTTAATTTACATGTTTAATTCAACTTCAGGTTTAAGTATTTAATTTTATTTTGAATCTAAATTTCTAATTAAATTTTAACTTTGAACTTGAATTTGAAATTCCAATTTGATTTTAAAGTTTAAATTTTAGTTAATATCAAACATAAATTTCAATATTTAAGTTTAAGTTAAAATTTGAATCTGAATATCAGATTTGGCATAGTATTTGAATGTGAATTTTGAATATAAATTCAAATTTGAATTCACTTCGAGATCGAATTGAAATTGGATGAAGTTCGAATTTGAATTTCAAATGGAATCCAAAAATGAAATCCTACTTTGAATTCAAATTATGACGGATCACTAGGTTGTATGATAGATTCTCAAAGTTAGTTTGTACGTACACTGAATTTGCACCATGGCACAACGTAGAAATGTATTATATTGTTTTGTATATTTGTGTTTTGCAGGTGCGTAGCTGAGCTAATTGCGTGATGCTTAGTGCTAAGCATCACATGCGGCTAAAAAATGTCATGCAAAAATAAATAAGAAAAATACAAAGGCAAAAGCATGCAAATCGAGTAAATACCCGTAGTGAGTAAGTGATGCAAGCGCATCATAGGTTATTTAGTTTCTTGGATGCAACATTTTTCTGCTTACACACTCACTTAGTTGTGGATATCTAGGATTGTTTTGCTGGAGTTTGTAGATCATGCTCAGCATGATTTGAATGTATGAGAATAGAAGTGCTCTTATTTTTGTAGTTCAGAGACCATGCTAGTCATGGTTATAGTTAGCGGGATATTAGAGTGTGTTTGCTGCAGGTATATGTTTGTCATTGTTGTGGTATGAATGATTGATTGTATTATCATGTTTGATGTAACTGTATTTATGCTTGCATGAAGTTATTTTTATTTGATTATGCCTTTCATGTGAAATTGTATCATGAAAATATGCTTAAAATAAATATATCATGTTTGTGAATGTGATTTCATCTTTCTAAATATCCTTGTTATGTGTGTAAATATGATGTGATGATGTTACATACAAAAATATTGAATTATCAATGCATGCATAATAGTTCATGGAATTACATTTTATGTTAAGCATATTTGTGGTAGAGAGCAGAAGAAAATTTATGCATTAACTGAAACAAAGAAATTGCTCACTAACAATCACCAAACAAGAACTTCTAATAGATTTGTAAACCACAACAAAGTGTTAACCAACTCAACGCAAGCAACAAGCAAAATGAAGACTTTATGACCTACAATATGAAAATTATAACAAACCAACAAGGAGAAATCAGTCATTTCATTCCCATTACCTTGGATAAATTGAACCTACTTTGTAATTTCATCTAAATGTGTGGAAAACTACTTTTGCTTGACAGTAGTTTTCTTGAAGGTGAATGACATCATATATATATATATATATATATATCAAATCATTACATCCATCATCAATGCATGATAAATTAGATATTTTCTTCATCATAGCATTATTATGATTCTCTTTTAACTGGTTAAGATAATATCAGTAACATCATAGGACAAAATGGTTGCAAACCATAAATGGATGTACCTTAGGATAGTTGATAATGAGGTGTCGCTTGAATATATGGATGGTGTTCATAGTTTTATTGAATTTGCAACGGAAAATGTCAGTACAGTGGATCTCACTGGTCGAATCAGGTGCCCCTGCATGATATGTAAGAACAATCGATTTATAGAACCTCATGGCGTTAGACATCACCTATACAGAAAGAGTTTTGTCAGTGGTTATCAGAATTGGATGCTTCATGGTGAAGAATTTTAGAATAACTTTGACGCATGGGTGGATGTGGTGCACGATAATCTATATGTGGATTTGATATTTGATGTCGCAGGACCAGAACTAGGTTTTACTATGAGTCCTAGTGATGTATCAACTGAGATAGAGGAAGAAGCACCAAACGATGTAGCTAGTAGATTTTATGACTTACTTAGAGATGCTGATGAGCCACTATGGAATGGTTGTAAGAGTCACACTATCTTGTTTATGTACATATGAATTTAATCCATTTGGGGGCAGATCAACCCCATACTCATGTTGGCCGGTATTTGTCACCCCATACAACATTCCTCAAAGCTTGTGTATGAAGCGTCAAAATCTTTTTTTGTCTCTATTGATCCCTGGTCCGACGTCTACAAGCCAAAATCTTGATGTATATTTGAGGTCATTGATTGGTGAACTAAAAATACTATGGGATGATGGTGTTCTCACGTATGATGCCCACAAAAAATAAAATTTTAATATGAAGGTTGTTGTTCTATAGACAATTAGTGACTTCCCTGCACATGGTATGTTATCTAGTTGGAGCACACATGGAAGGTTGGCATGTCTGTACTGCATGGATGATACAAAATCTTTTAGATTGACGTAAGAAAGAAAGTTGTGTTGGTTTGATTGTCACTGTTGATTTCTACCCAGCAACCATCCGTTCCGACGATAAAAGAATGTGTTCCGAGCAGACACAACTGAAGTAGAAGAGTCACCTACACGGTTGTCTGGCATAGAGATTTTAAAACGATTGCAATACTTTCTAAATGGACTGACAGATGCCTGTAGTGCGACGCCCTTTCTTGGATTTGGGAAGGATCATAATTGGATAAAGAAATCTATATTTTGGGAACTGCCATATTGACTGACCTTATTGATACGACATAATTTGGATGTGATATATGTGAAAAAAATGTGTTTGATAATGTGTTCAATACGGTAATGAATGTCAAAGGGAAAATGAAGGATAATTCAAAGGCCCGTATGGATTTAAAAGTAATATATAAAAGACCAGAATTGAAACTCCAAGAGTACAATGGCAAAGTACTAAAACCAAAGGCAAGGTACGTGCTTGAACCAGATCAAGTAAAGCAGGTATGTCAGTGGTTGAGACAATTGAGATTTTTTGATGGATATGTCTCTAACATTACTCGGGCTGTGAAGATAGACGCGAGACAATTATATAGGTTGAAGAGCCATGATTGTCATGTCATCATGCAATAGTTGATTTCCCTAGCATTTCATGATATGTTAGACAAACCTATATGGGAGGTATTATCCGAGTTGAGTCAATTTTTTAGAACAATGTGTGCATTAGAAGTTGTAACAACTGAGGTAAAGAATCTCAAGGATTCTGTCGTCACTACTATTTGTCAGCTAGAGAAGATATTTCTGCCAGCATTTTTCGACGTTATGAAACATGTGATCATACACTTGTCATATGAACTTAGTGTTGGTGGTCTTGTGCAATATCGGTGGATGTATCCATTTGAAAGGTATATTTTTATTTATATTTTTCTCTTTGATGCTATTAGAAATTTATTGTATTATGAGATGTATATTGTTGACAGATACATGTTTGACCTAAAAAAAAAGGTTTGAAATAAAGCAAAAGTGGAGGGTTAAATTTTGTGAGGCGTACACTTTGGAAGAGATTTCAAATTTCTCATCTATGTACTTTGAGTCTCACATTCCAACACGTTACACTTGCCCACCTTGTAATGATATTGGTGAACAAGTTATTGTGGTTGAAAAACTATCAATATTTAAACCACTTGGGCATGCCTTTGGCAGTTGTCAGTCAAGACTCTTGAAAGATCGAATGTTACCTTAATGTTGATTGTAGTTTGAATGAAATTTTTTTATTGGATGGTAACTCACAGTGTTACATAAAAAATTCTTTTTTTGACTCTTGTTTATAATCATATATAAAATGAAAAATGTAATCATATGCAGTTCTTTGGTAGATAAAGATTTTATATTTAAAAACTATAAATAAAGGATGTATTTTTGTTTAGAAAAGTATAGAGGTACTTTTTGGCTTAAGAAAGAAAAATAACAAGTATATCTTTTTTTATGTTGAAAGATGGTAGCTTTGCTTTCTTGAGGTTTATCTTAGATTTTAATAGAAATGTGATTCAGAATGTGATAGCTTCTTCTTGGTGAGTGAGATGAAGTTTTGGGTTGCACGCATCGATTCTCTTGGTGGGGTTAAAAGACATGTGCAGTTATTTCTATTTACAATTTTATTTATACTTTCTCTGTGAATGTATGTGATTTTCTCGAATCACATAAAATTCTCTTATTTTGTGGTTATTTACTTTTTTTGCGGATTTTTTTAAGATTGATTGTGTTTCCTAATCACATCAATATCACATCTGACCTAGTGTGTTGATGGGTTTAACCCCAAAATCACTGGTGGTATCAAAGCTATTGGTTATAGAAAATACTAGATATGACCTAAAGGTGATGAATATTAAGTTTGAAATAAAAAAGTTTAATAGCAAAGAAAACTTTTAATTATGGCAAAAAAGAGTTAAGGATATATTGAGTTAATAGGGTATTTACAAGGCAAGTAAAACAAATGAAACTTTGTTGTAGGTGAAGCAGAAAGTTATGAAAAAGGCAAGGGTGATGGCTCTTCGTCAAAATCTTCTTAGGTTTAATCATGAGATAGCTCATTGCAGAAGGTAGTTAAATTTTATAAAAAGTTTACTTAGGCTCATGAGCAATGTACATGGGATGATGATGTGATAGTGTACATTTTGTGAGTTGAATACGCATATTCTTGCATGAAAAAAATGACTTTTGCAGGAAAAAAAAGGCAAAACAGTAAAGATTGCAAAGTTCAGTGTTAACCTAAACTTGAACTCTTTTATGAGCTATATTACTTGAGACATAAGAAAATGGGGTGTTTAAAGAAAGTTTGTTGAAGAGCATTCAAGCTAAGGAGAAGAATAATAATTGTGTCATGAATGAGTCCTTATTTGACTATGACTCACATTGCCATATAAAAAAGTTTTTTGGACTCTTGTTTAGAATCTCATATTATATAAAAAATAAGAATCATGAGATTCATTGATGGATAAAAACTCTACTTTTGAGAATTATAAATAAGTGTGCTTTTCTTTGAAAAAGTGAAGAGGTACATCTTGGCTTAAGACAAAGAGAAACAAAAATAGAAGGTATATTTTTTTTATGTTGAAAGATGGTGGTTTTGCTTTCTTCTATAGTTCTCTTACGCATGAGGATTCTCCTGGATTTTTAGAAAAGTGTAAAAGAGAATATGACGGCTTTCACTTAGTGAGAGAGATGAAGCTTGGAGTTATATACATTGATCCTCTAGGTGAGTCGAACGATATGTGCAATTGTTTCTGTTTATAGTTTTATTTATTTTCTCTTGTATCGATAATTAATTATATTAGTAAAACTCTAAAATCCTCTTATCTTCTGATTATTTGCTTTTTGTTAGTTTTACTATGATTAGTGTTTTTGTTCCTTAATCACGTTAATATCGTATCTGACCTAGTATGATCATGGGTATAGATTTCAAAATCATAATAATGAGGATGTTCTCATGATTTGGATGTTAACAAGAAGATGATGCCTACAAGGGCTCCAGACACTTGGTTAGATGAATTCTCTTAAGGCATTCAAGGTGAAGGATGTAACAAGTTTGATACTCAAGGTGTGCATCTCATACTGCAAAGCTGAAAAAACAAGCTCCAAGTGAAGGGACAACTTTCGTGGTTTTACGCTGTCGGAGGTAAGAACCATAGTTTAGCAAGAATTTTCAACATGGCAGGTCTTTTGATTTTGACATAGATTTTTTGTGACATCCCAAACCCCGACCTTGGAAAAACCTTTGGTTTTTGAGCAAATTTTTTTTTTAAAGTGTTTAAATGAAACAACAAAAATACAAGGAAAAAGGAAAGACAAAGGCCGCAAGTCTGAGCGGGTCACAAATGAAATACACACAAACCAAAATCCAAACTGTCCAGAGTCTAAATTGTTTCAAAGGTACAAAAGAAGACATTAATATTTCAACCAGCCTCTCAAAATGAGAAGAAAAATCTCCTCAAATCCCAAAAAGAAGAAGTCAGGATCAGTAGACTAAGTGTGGGTCTCAAGCCTCCAACTGTGTGTCGTCGCATCACAGCTGAACCTATTCATCACTTGTATCTCCATAAAACGGAGTCAGAACTCTTGTGAGTTGGTGAAAAACAACAATCACATATTACCATTTTTAAAGGAAAAGCATACAACATGGAAACATGTAAATTAACAAGTATATGTACAGGTAACAGATAAGTGCACGTACTACTAGGCTAAGCAACAAAGGAAGTAACAAGTGCTACAGGCTACAACAAATAGAACAAGGAACTAAACAAAACAACTACTGAATGAGCAACTAAAGGACAATGAGTAAGACAGGTACAAGAGCAGTACTAACATAAGCAAGCAAAGCAACTAACAAAGTCAGTTAGTCTGTGATTTGTTCGTAATTACGTTCTTCTAATTACTCCTTTGGGTATATAAAGAAACCTCGTATTCTGTGAGACATCCACCCAGCATCTGTTATTTAAATTCTAATATGGTAATCGGGGATCCTACGCATCGAGTAACCTCATGTAGGCAGCCCACGGCTGAGAGAAACCTCACATAGGTAATAGATTGCAATTTTTACTACTGCAGTAGTGAAGGTACCTCAACAGGTAACATCGACCTCCCTAACTCTGAGTGACTGGAGGTCAAAGAATGCCTCAACTCTTATAAAACGTGTCGTAGTAACGACTTGTCACTTAGGGTTGTACCATCCACCCTCTCTAAGGTGAACCATTCTTGTGAATGAGGCGACGACATGTTTATCTTTCATAAACTGATTTGACAATTATACCTCCTTCTGAGGTGTATATGCCTCGTGGTCACCGTGGGGTACACAAACGAGGTCTTAGCCTGCCCATTCATGTGCTCGGCTTCACACGGCCAAAGAAAGACCACATCGCCGGTGAAGGCAATACAAAACCATTTTTCATTTTCATTTTTAGTGTATCACAATACGTGAGCTTTCTCATGAACATGGGACCATCGCCCGAAGACTTCAGTAGAGTCGTACAATCTCAAAAAGTATTTGTGCTAGTACCCTATGGTGTTCAAGTCTCAACCATTTGTTACATCGAGTGTATAGTGTGCACTTGATACATTTTTTGCTATCTCGAGCACAAGACTAAAGTGTAACACTCGAGGTAAGAAATGGATAGTACATATGTCATGATGTGCCAACGTGTAAGTGTGAAGTCATACCACACATAATTCCAATTATTTGCACATATATCGAAAACAACAACAATGGCACTTGCGCATTCTTATATAAACACATTGCAACACGTGAAAATGCAAGTGAGTGTATCATTCGACATTCTTATGCAATACAAGATTCAACAATGAGTAACTTAGTCATGATTGCATATATATCAAGATAAGACAGTTACCGAATACTTCGTGCATAAGCCATGATAATAAAATTTCAAGTAAATGCATTCAAAACATCGCTCATAGGTCAATTTGTATAGCATGACCATTTGCAGAAAGAACTCACGACAACAACACTCACGAGTGTTGAGGAATGAAATTTTGAATATTTGCATACGTATGGAGATTACGTTAGCATTTCCAAGGTTGGTTGCTGCACATGCCGAAACTAGCTATGCAAATCCAAGGTTTCAAGTGAAAGCGGCCAAAAATCTATAATGATGGAAAAGGAGCACACGGGGTGGGCAGCATGCTGCTATCCACCCTGCTCAGTACCTCGCTACAGTGACGGAACAACAATGGGGCCACGGGTGTGCCTTGGGCCAGCACCCACATTCGGCTGCCCGAATGTGACAATTACGAGGGGCAACTAAGTGGCCCACCAACGAAGTGCAAGCTGTGACCAAGAGGCCAACAGCCCACTGGTCTGGACATGCACAACCTGTGCAAAGTGTCCAGGTCAGTGCATGCTGGACAGCATGCCCAAACCACTTACTTTCTTAGTTTTTCTCTTTCTTTTTTTTAGGTTGGCGACAAAGATGGAACAAGAAGGCTGGTTGGCTGAGCACCAAAGGGAGCTCAACCAGGTCTGATCCAGAAGAGACCAGACCCAACTGGGATTACCCACACCCTGGTCTGAACCGGGGTTGTTCGGACCAGGTGGGTGCCAAACCAAGGGGTCAGTTGGAACACCCCGGACTGGAACAGTTCAGGTGTTCCAGCAAGCAAGGCGCCCAAACCGCAGGATCTGGTCCTTCGGACCAGACCTTAATGGTATGAGGGGATCCTAGTCTGAACCAAAAAGGTTCAGACCATGTGCTGCAACATAGTGCAGCCTGGTCCCAAGGCCAAAAACAGTGGTCGACAAGGCCACTCGGGTGAAACTAGCACCCGGTTGCCTGCGGCCGTGCCTAGGGGGGCTAGCTGGGAGCACCTGGCCGAGCACCTGCTCGGACCAACGGGCTTCTGGCTGGGACTAACCCAGGTGGTTGCAGACCACAGCCGGCACAGCAAACCGAAAAGGAAGATAAAAAAAAAGATGAACCGCAAAAAGGGGCTACAACGCCCCGGGGTGGAGAAGGTCGCAACGGCTGGGCTGGGCTACAAACGAGCCCAGTCTAGTCACTCCAGCCAACTCTGAGACCCAAGGGCTGTCCCAGCCGACCTCTTAACAGTGAGAGGAGGCTTCGAACAGAGCAAGCACAGTAGAAATAAGGAAAAGGTCATACATGCAAAACTAAAGAAAAACTAAAATTTTCTTTTCGTCTGAATGCAAGCAACATAAGAAGGAGAAAGCACACAATGCAATTTCAGTGGCAAGCAAACCACAAAAGAAAAAAAATACTAAAGATGTTTTTTTTGGCTGAATGACATTTACAAAAGAAAAACATAAGATACAAATGTATCTTTGGTTGGAAGCTAGCATTGAATCAAAGTAAAAACCTTAGAACTGAATGAAGACTCGGTTGCTTAGTGTTACGACAATGAAGCCGTACATGATACTTCAAGTACAAGGTTTTGATGATGAACAAGTAAATCAAATGAATTTCAGCTAAGGCAATGAAGAAAATGAAGAATTCGATGAAGAATCTTTGAAGACTAGTGTGCATATGTTAAATTCATTAAAAGTCTTAGATTCTTGTAAGAGCCTTACTTAGAGTTCATATTTTGGTTGCATTTCAGCTAAAAAGTCTTTAGAAAAACTTTTCTAAAAGAAAGCTTCATGAAAATCTTTTTAGAAAACTCTTTTCTTAAATCGTGTTTATTAGTCGACCAATAGACTCATCAGTCGACTAATCTTTTCGCGCCATATTTTCTAAAATATCATTTTTGTCAAATTAGTCGATCGAAGGTATTGTCAGTCGACCGGACAGAATGTCTGTTTTCTGAAAATTTTAGCAGCAGTCGACTAATGACTTTATCAGTCGACTGGACAGAACATGTGTTTTCTGGAAATTTAGCAGCAGTCGACTAATGCTTTTATCAGTCGACCGGACAAAATGTGTATTTTTCAGAAGATTTTAGCAGCAGTCGACTGAAAGGTTTTTCAGTCTACTGATGATATTATCAGTCGACTAATTTTATCTCTAGTCGACTAAGTTTCAAAAGTTTAGATATTCAAACGGCTCGATAAACAGATCAGTCGACCGACGATAACTGTCAGTCTACTAATAGCGAATTATTAGTCGACTAACTACTGTTCCAGTCAACTAATTTTGTCGTTTTTCCTGAAACTTCAAAAAGGCGTGTCTTTTCATTTTTCAAACATTTTGATCGTTCAAAATGGACTGTTTTGACACCTTTTCATACCCTCAACTTATGGAAACTTTCAACTATAAATATGAGTGCATTTTGCACTCAAAAGCACTGCAATTCAATGAATTTGAATCAATTACTCTTTGCTTTTTACTCATATTCATTTTCTCACTCACGTGATATTTTTTACTTCAGTTTTTCACTCAAATTCTTTTGAGAAATAGTGAATTCATGAGTAGAGTATTTCAACAACCTCAAAAGCCAATTGCATCTCATTTGCATTCATAAGAAGGATTCATAGGTTGTATTGTAAGTTGTTACTTATTTCAATTTTCTGTAAAAGAAAGGACTCCTTGGTTTAAAGGAGTTGTTTGCTTTCAGTATGTGTGTTACTGAAAGTGGAACCGGATTTGGTCTGTATGATCTTGTAGTTACACAAGGTTGATAGTCAAAATCTCAAGCGGGTTTTGCTTGAGGACTGGATGTAGGTCGGGAAAGACCGAACCAGGATAAATTATTGTGTTCTTTGTATGTTTGCTTTGCAAATTGCAAAATCCGTCAAAATTTCGCAGACGATATTTAAAAGCACTATTCACCCCCCCCCCCCTCTAGTGCTCGTTGCCTCGATCCTACTGCACTTTCATTTGGTATCAGAGCAGGTTTGCTATTATTTTGATTTTATCATCATCTAGCATGGCAACTACAACATCTCAGCACAAAGAAGGATGCTCCTCTGTTCGTCCTCCTCTCTTTGACGGAACTAACTATAGATACTGGAAAGTGAGAATGACAATATTCTTGCAATCCATGGATCTCGATATTTTGAGAGTTGTTTCAGATAAGTACTAAACTCCATCAACTGATTTCAGACGATGGACAGATGAAGAAAAGAAGACAGCTTCACTTAATGCTAAAGCTATGAATGCATTGTATTGTGTCGTTGACAAGGTAGAGTTCAATTGCATCTCTCAATGCTCTACAACAAATGAAATATGACATACTCTTCTCGTGACTCACGAAGGTACGTCAAAGGTAAAGGAATCTAAAATTGCTTCTTTAGTTCATAAATTTGAATTGTTTAAAATGAAGCAAAATGAATCTATATCGGACATGGTAACAAAAATGACCGATATAACTAACACTCTGAAATCTCTTGGATAAGAATATTCACAAGTGGACTTAGTCAGAAAGATCCTAAGGTGTTTAACTCCTAAATGGGAGAGAAAAACCACAACTATTGAGGAAGCAAATGATTTAAACACTCTCACTCTTGAAGATTTGGTTGATAACTTAATGGCATATGAAGTTCAACTTCAAGACAGACAAGAAGAAGAACCCAAGAAGAAATCTCTTGCTTTTATAGCTACTTATGACTCTGAAAATTCAGAAGAAGATGAAGATATTGCCCTCATCACAAGGCAATTTAAAAGATTCATCAAAAAGGGAAGATTTCAAAGAAAGGTAAAGAAAGCAGATTCTTTCAATCCAAATGAAGTCAAGTACTTTAACTGCAAAAATGCAGGACATATCAAGAAAGATTGTCCTCTTCTCAAAATCAAACCAAAGGACCAATTCAAGAAGAAAAAGGCATTTCAAGCATGTTGGGATGATAGTGACTCCTCTTTCGATGAAGAATCAAATGAAGAAGTTGCCAACATGTGCTTTGTAGCACAAGAAGACTCGGTAAGTCAATTTGACTATGATGATTTATTAGAAGCATTCAATGATTTATATGCCAAATTTAAGAGTCTAAGTTCTAAAAACAAAGAGTTAAAAACTGAAAATTCAACTCTTGACTCTGAAAACAAAGTGTTACTTCAAGAGATAGAAGATCTCAAGAAGGAAAACTCTTGTCAAGCATTTGAGATAAAAGAAATTGGAATTAGAATCAATCTCTTACAAAAAGAAATAACTAGTCTAAAAAAAAATCAAATGATCTTCTTTCTATAGTGACCAAACTTACAAATGATCAAGAGAATCTAGAAAGACTTCTTGGTTCTCAAAGATGCTCGGTTAATAAAACTGGATTGGGATATAGCTTCTTTGATACTCAAAATAGACCAAACTATGTTGTGAGGAATCAAAGACAATATTCTCAACCATTTGTTCATAGAACTAAATTTTCCAGTTCTAATAGAAATTCAACTAATCATGGAACATATAATGCTTATAAGCCTAGACATGATTATTCGAGAAATACTAAATCTTGTTATAGAAAGAATACTTTTTATCAAAGGAAACCAAAATCCAAATGGATATGGGTTCCTAAGACTAACTCTCATGGACCCAAAAATAGAAAGGGGTCAAATGCTTTGTCTTCTAATTTTGTTGTAGGTACACAAAATAAGGAGCAAATGGATATTGGACAGCAGTTGTTCCAAACATATGACTGGAAGGTCGGAGTTATTTTCCATCCTCCAAAATAAGGATGGAGGAACTGTCACCTTTGGTGACAATAACAAGGGAAAAGTAATAGGTATTGGTAATATTGGTAATCCAAAATTTTCCTTGATAGAAAATGTTCTTTTAGTAGATGGTTTAATGCATAATTTATTATCCATTAGTCAATTATGTGATAAAGGTTTTCATGTTTCTTTTAAACATGATTTATGCTTAATTTCTGATTTTCAATCTAAAAAGATCATTTTTAAAGGTAAAAGAAGGAACAATGTGTATGAACTTTATCTAGATGAGTTACCCACTTTTAATGAAAAATATTTTATTGCTTCAAATGAAATTCAATGGTTATGGCACAAGAGACTTGGACATGTTAACTTTAAAATTATTTCATAGTTATCCAAGAATGATCTTGTAAGAGGCCTACCTAGAATACCATATAAGAAAGATCACTTATGTGATGCTTGCCAAAGGGGTAAACAAATCAAGAGTTCTTTTAAAGCAAAAGATATAGTTTCAACAAAATGTCCTCTTGAACTTTTACATTTAGATTTATTTGAACCATCTAGAATTCAAAGTTTGAATGGTAGCAAGTATGTTTTTGTTATAGTAGATGATTATTTTCGGTTTACATGGGTGATTTTTCTAAAAAGCAAAAATGATGCTTTTTCTGAATTTTCCAAACTTTGTAGAAGAATTACAAATGAAAAATTTACATCTATAATTAAAATTCGTAGTGATCATGGTGGTGAATTTGAAAATGAATCTTTTCTAAAGTATTGTGATTTACATGATATATCTCACAACTTTGCTTTTCCTAGAGCGGCTCCACAAAATGGAGTTGTTGAAAGAAAGAATAGAACTTTGGAAGAATGTGCTAGAACCATGCTTCAAGATAAAAATTTACCAAAATACTTTTGGGCTGAAGCTATAAATACAGCATGTTATGTTTTAAACCATGTTCTTATTCGACCAATCTTACATAAAACATGATTTGAATTATATTATGATCATATACCAAAGATCTCATATTTCAAAATTTGGTAGTAAATGCTTCTTGTTAAATACCAAAGATAATCTTGATAAGTTTGATTCAAAATCAGATGAATCAAAATTTCTTGGATATTCTTCTAGAAGTAAAGCTTATCGTGTTTTTAATAAAAGAACATCTTGCATTGAAGAATCTTTACATGTTGCATTTGATGAGAATTGTGAGCAGGTTATACCTCTAAGCGAATGAGAAAAAGTAATACTTCAAGAAGAACCTTTGATAGAGAGTACTTCTCAAGATAATGTTCATCTTCAACCGGTTTGGAAAGAAGTTCCTAATCATCCACATGAACAAGTTATTGGAGAAATGAAGAGTGGTATCCAAACTAGAAGGCAATTAGAAAAATGTATTGCAAATGTTGCTTTCATATCTAAAATAGAACCAAAGAATATCAATGAGGCTTGTGATGATGAATTTTGGCTTTTGGCCATGTCTGAAGAACTTAACCAATTTACTTGGAATGATGTTTGGGATCTAGTTGATAGACCAAAGGATCATCCAGTAATTGGAACAAGATGGGTCTTCCGTAATAAGCTGGACGAAAATGGTGAAGTCATTCGAAACAAAGCAAAGCTAGTAGCACAAAGTTATAATCAAGAAGAAGGCATAGATTTTGATGAAACCTATGCACCGGTGGCTCGATTGGAGTCAATTCGAATGATGCTTGCTTTTGCTAGTTATGTGAACTTCAAGTTATATCAAATTGATGTTAAGAGTGCATTCTTAAATGGACACATCAATGAAGAAGTTTATGTAGAGCAACCTCCAGGCTTTGAAAATGAGAAATATCCAGAAAAAGTCTACAAATTAAAAAGAGCTTTGTATGGACTTAAACAAGCACCAAGAGCGTGGTATGAAAGACTACGAAATTTTCTAAAACAATCTGGTTTTTTCATTGGTCGGGTAGACTCCACTTTATTTATTAAATATTTTAATTCAGATATTCTTATTGTGCAAATTTATGTTGATGACATAATATTTGGTTCTACTAATGATTCTCTTTGTAAAGAATTTGCTAAAGCTATGCAAGAAGAGTTTGAAATGAGCTTGATGGGCGAATTAAACTACTTTCTTGGACTTCAAATAAAGCAAACTGAAGAAGGAATCTTCATCAATCAGGCTAAGTATACAAAAGAACCTCTCAAGAGATCTGTGATGGACTCATCGAAATCAAGAAAAAATCCTATGAGTACAACTACTTTTCTTGATAAAGATGAAAATGGTAAAAATGTAGATACTAAGCTCTACAGAGGTATGATCGGATCTCTATTATACTTAACTACTAGTCGACCTGATATTATGTTTAGTGTTTGTATGTGTACAAGATTTCAAGCTAATCCAAAGGAATCTCATTTAACTGCAGTAAAACGAATTCTTCGTTATTTGAAAGATACTTCAGATTTTGGTTTGTTTTACCCAAAATCATCTTCCTTTGATTTGGTTTCATATAGTGATGCAGATTTTGCAGGAAGTAAATCTTATCGCAAGAGTACTAGCGGAACTTGTCATTTCTTAGGAAATTCCTTAGTCTCTTGGTTTAGTAAAAAAAAACAAAATTCAGTGTCACTCTCAACAACTGAAGCAGAATATATAGCGGCTAGTTTAGCGTGTTCACAAGTACTATGGATGAAACAGACCTTAAAAGATTTTGGTTTGAATTACTCCACAACAACTATTTATTGTGATAGCACTAGTGCTATAAATCTTTCGAAAAATCATGTTCAGCACTCAAGAACTAAGCATATTGAAGTTAGACATCATTTCTTAAGAGATCATGTGTTAAAAGGAGACATTTCGTTAAATTTTATTTCCACTAATGAACAATATGTCGATATCTTCACTAAACCACTTAAAAATGAAGATTTTATGAGATATAGGAGAGAACTAGGCATTTGCTCGTTTTTTTATTTATAAAAATGTTGGTTTTTTAACAAAATCTCAAAATCGCACCATATTAGTCGACTGATGCTTTAAAATTTTTTTTAGAATGAGTCGTATCATATTAGTCGACCTATAAATTTCTAGTTGACTGATGCTTTTAAATTTTTTTTTTTTAAAGAATCGCACATTATTAGTCGACCAATAAAATTTTAGTCGACTAAAAAAAAAATTTTTAAATTTTAACTGAAGGGACCCGATACCCCTTGGATTTTTTTATTACCCGATTTTTTTTAGGGCATCGTTTCATTTTCACGCACCCTTTCATTTTTTTTTTAAAAACGAAACCCTCTCTCACTATCTCTCTCACCCTTGGATTTTTTTTCTCTCTCTCTTCCGAAAAACCCTCGGAGTGTCGTTCGAACCTCTCAGTCCTCGACGTGATAGGGAGTTGCCAGAATCATCTTGTCGTGACCGGTGCCTCTTCAGTCCTCGACGGAATCCCCTTGTGGCAGCCTCCTCGCATCTGCCGACATCCACCGCGGACTCCTCCTCGTCTATTCACTATTTATGTTGCATTGGTTCTCCTTCACAACACCGGACAACATCTCCCTTTTGTCGGACGTCATTTGGAAGCCGACATCATTCTCTGCAACTAATTTTTTTTGGGTGAATCTGTTTTTAACCATGCCTCATTCGAAGACTGCATCTGCAAAATGTTCTTCTCCTCCTACACCTTCAGCAAGACATGGATTTTCTCTCAGATTACTTCGAAATCCTCTTTTATATGATACTTTTGGATCGATTTCTGCACTTCCTATTTTACCAGACCGAAATGTCCTGTTTCACCTGTTTTCTTGTTACAAAATTAGAGAATTATTTCTAGGAATTTCACATCTTTTTGATGCCTGTGCAGACACCCTTCATTATCCTTTTCTGATTCACTTGTTTTATACAAATTTACAAAATGATCATGAAACTGGAGTTCTTTTCTCTCTTGTTCGTGATGTTGAAATTGAGTTTGATTCTAAACTACTTGGAGAAATCCTAGAAATTCTACCTTCAGACACTCTTTTCAATACTGTTGAACTAAATGATGAAAGAATTTTTAAACAAATTCTTCTTCCAGGTGCACCTCATTGCCCTCCTTTCAAAAATACTAATCTTCAAACTCGTGCACGCATTGCTGGACAAATCCTTACCCATAATGTTCTACCTAAAACGGGTTCTTTTGATTACTATTCCACAGATCTATCTACGGCTCTTTATGTCTTATTTGGAAATATTTTTGTAAATTGGGCAAACGTGTATTTTACTAATTTGTGGAAACAAAAATCATTCCTTCCTTATGGATGTCTTCTAACTCGTATTTTCAAACATTTCCAAGTTCCCTTAACCAATGAAAAATATATTGAGCAAAAGGAGTTCTTTGATCAAACTATTTTTAAATGAATGAAAATCAAATATTTGCCTCCTTTAAATGTTGATCAAACTGAACCATCAATTTTTGAACCCTCACCATCTTCTGCGACACCTTCATCTCAAGCAAAAAGAAAGAAATTTTCTATAAGTCAAGACCATGATGAAGTTTTGCAGCGATTGGAAGCTTTGGAGTTGCATCAACACACTTTTTGTGAAGATGTGACTCAACAACTTTCTTCGATTCAGAAAGATATTACTGCAATCAAGGACTTGCTCAACTCACTTTTCTGATATTTGTTTTTTGTCTTTACTAAACTTTGATACTTTATGGGTTGTAATATTTTAAACGTGTATTTACATTTTGCTTATGCTATTTCTGCCCTTACTCTTTTTTATTATGACAAAGGGGGAGAAAAAAATAACTTGGTGTCTCTTGGTAGACACATGATGGAAATTGCAAGAGAAAAAGATAGAAATTGAATATTGCATTATGACATGGAAATTACATCATGAGAAAGCATTGAAAATTGCATTCTTGAAAAAGTTTTAAAAATGCATGAAGTAATGATAGAAATGCAAACCAATCAATATGTGATATATGTGCTTTAAATATACTAACTTTTAATGTTTTACACCATATTGATAGGGGGAGTAAAATCTCCATCTATTCATCTAAATGTTTCATCTTTGATTAAGTTTGTCATCATCAAAAAGGGGGAGAGTCAACCCTCTAGTTGGACCCAAGCCCACTTACGAAAGAGAAATTCAATAAAAATTCCAATTAGACTCGGATTTCAAAAATATATACTAGGTTAATGTTCTTTGTGAAAAACTATCTCCAATATGACCCATACATCTTAAAAATACATTCTTTATTAATTTACATAAAATGATAGAGTTTTAGCTTCGTTTGAATTCATCGATTTGAGATCTGATTGATCTTATGCAATTCGAATTGAATTTAGAGTTTTTATGAATAATGTATTGTGAATTTGCCTTCGTATCAATTTGTACATGTATATCTATATATATACACTAGGGTTTCGCACACACGCACACACGCGCACACACACACACACACACACACACACACACACATATATATATATATATATATATATATATATATGTGTGTGCAAAAGTCCTCGTAACCATACAAAAATATTTATCTCAGAATCAGGAATTGAATTTACTCAAAAAATTCATAGGTCATCCTTCCCTCCTTAAAAGGGATTTCGTCGGCGAAATCACAAACATCAGTTTACAAAAAGATCAGGGTACTTCTCTCGCATGCTCGCTTCGGGCTTCCATGTACATTCTTCGATGTCATGGTGTTGCCAATGCACTTTAACCAATAGAATCGTCTTCATACATAAAACTTGATCTCGACGATCAACGATTTTGACAGGTTGCTCAACTATCGTCAGATCTTCCTGAACTTTCACGTCTTCATATCGAATGATGTGTGATGGATCAAGAATGCATTTCCTTAACATCGACACATGAAAAACATTACGAATTTGGTCATATCGCTGAGGTAGCTCAATCCGATAAGCTACTTCTTTGATTCTTTCTAGAATCTCGAACAGTCCTACATATCTAGGACTCAACTTCCCTTTCTTTCAGAAATGAAACATGCTCTTGGTCAGTGAGACTCTCACAAAGACCATGCCACTAACCTTGAAAGATAGCTCTCGACGTAACTCTTCTGCCTATCATGCGCTGCCTTTAAGCATTCTTGAATCTTCTACACTTGCTGAGTGTAGTGCTGAAGAACAATCGGCGATTTACTGGATCTATCATTGATATCGTCTCAATATGACGGTGATCGAAAAGGTCTCCCGTACAGTGCTTCGTATGGAGCCATCTCGATACTGGCGTGATAACTGTTATTCTCGACTAAACACAAGTGTGTATCCCACTCGCCTTTCCAATCGAGCATACAAGCTCGTAACATATCTTCTAGCATCTGAATCATTATTTCTGACTGACCATCAGTCTGAGGGTGAAAGGCAGTACTGAACTTCAACCTTGTTTCTAAAGTTGTCTGCAATTGTCCCCACAATCGCGACATGAATCTGGGATCACGGTTCGAAATAATTGACACAGGTACACCATGTAACCATACGATCTCTCTGACATACAAATTGGCAAAGCTTTCAAGAGACTGACTGATTCGGATATGCAAGAAATTGGCAGACTTAGTGAGTCTGTCCATAATTACCCAAATCGCATCGTGCTTACGTCTGGTTCATGATAATTCTACCACAAAATCCATAGTAGCATCTTCCCATTTCCACTGAGAAATCTCAATCCTCTACATGGAACCTCCAGGACGCTGGTGTTCAATCTTGATTTGCTGACAAGTCAAGCACCTCGAGATGTATGTTGCTACTTCTCGCTTCATACCGTTCCACCAATACTTCCTTTGTAGATCCTTAAACATCTTCGTACCTCCAGGATGAACAGTGTATTTAGACATATGAGCTTCATTAAGAATTTCCTTCTTCAACTCTGGGTTATCGGGAACCCAAAGTCGATCTTTCATACGAATGCTACTATCGTCCGCCACTCTAAAGAATATATCTTCCTGCTCTGCTTGAGCTAGAAACTTCCCATACTGGGCATCAAGATTTTGTACCTCGATAATTCTAGGCAAAAACTCTGATCGAATGGTTAACTCGAACAATCTGATTGTTCCGCTTCCAATCAAAAATGGCTTTCAAGCCACGAAATCTTCAATCAACTTCTGGCTCCATACAAGATTAGCCAGAATGTTGCTCGACTTGCGACTAAGCGCATATGCCACAACGTTCGCCTTACCAGGGTGGTAAGACAACAAGAAATCATAATTTTTGATGAACTCGAGCCATCATCGTTGTCTCATATTCAACTCCTTCTGAGGGAACAAATACTTGAGACTCTTGTGGTCAGAAAAGACCTTGAACGATTCTCCATACAAATAGTGTCGCCAAGATTTCAAGGCGAACACCACTGCCGCTAACTTCAGGTCATGAGTTGGGTAATTTCTCTCATGGATCTTCAATTGCCTTGATGCATACGCGATCACTTTGTCGTGCTGCATTAGCATGCAACTCAATCATGTTCTTGAGGCGTCTGTGTATACCACAAAACCACCTCTACTAGAAGGTAAAGCTAACACCGGTGAGGTTGTCAGCTTCGACTTCAAGATCTAGAAACTCTCTTCACAAGCGTCAGTCTACTCAAACTTGATGCCTTTATACAAAAGCTTCGCCAATGGTAGCGCAATTCTAGAAAAAAACTGGATAAATCATCGATAGTAACCAGCTAAACCAAGGAAACTATGAATCTTTGAGACATTCTGAGGCTGCTTTCAGCCTAATATGGCTTCAACCTTCATTAGATCAACTGACACTCCATCTCTGGATATCACGTGACCCAAAAACATAACTCGCTCGAGCCAAAACTCGCACTTGGAGAACTTGACAAACAATCTATGCTCACGAAGTACTCCCAGAATGATATGCAATTGCTCTTGATGTTGCTCAGAACTCTCTGAGTAGATCAAGATATTGTCAATAAACATGATCATAAAGGTATCCACGAATGGATGAAAAATTTGGTTCATCAAATCCATGAATGCAGCTGGTGCATTTGTGAGCCCAAAGGCATCATTACGAACTCGTACAACCCATATCTTGTTAGAAAAGTTATCTTCGCAACATCTTCCTCTCTAATGTGAGCTGGTGATAGCCTGATCTGAGATCGATCTTTGAGAAAACCCTTGCTCTCTACAACTGATCAAAAAGGTCTTTGATTCTCAGTAACGGATATTTATTCTTGATTGTCACTTGGTTGGGCATCCGGTAGTCAATGCATAACCTCAATGATTTGTCTTTCTTATTTATGAACAATACAAATGCACCCCATAGAGATGCACTGGGTCTGATAAAACCTTGCTCCAATAACTCCTCCAACTGACGCTTCAATTCTTCAAGTTTTGTTGGAGTCATATGGTACGGTGCCTTGGAAATAAGGGTAGTTCTAGGCAATAACTTGATACAAAACTCAATTTCATGCTTCGGAGGTAATCTGGGCAGTTCCTCAGGAAACACATCGAGAAACTCCCAAAGTACATCTAAGTTCTCGATCGAAACTATCTCAGACTCAACTGGGGTGATACTGACCAAGAATACAGTACCCCCATTCTGTAAATACTTCTGGGCCTTGAAAGATGAAATCAAATGATTGTCTCGCAACGGTCGAGAAAGCTTAATCTCGAAATCGTACGGTCGGGATGGAATAAAACCACCTTGCCTTTCTATAAAGAACTTGCATGATACTCAAACAACCAATCCATGCTTAAAATGACATCAAACTCGATCATATCTAGTAGGATCACGTCAGCTAGCAAGTTCTACTCTGCCATTGACACCTCAATGCTCGGAATGTATGACATACACAAAGACTGATCACCAGTCAGAGTACGAACCTCCAACAGGTAATTCAAAGATTCTATGGACAAAGGCAAAGTTCTAGCAAATCTAGCAGAAATGAAAGAATGAGAAGCTCCACAATTAAATAATGTAAAAGCTGCTTATCTAGCGACAGGAATAGTACCTTAGACCAACTTTCCCTTGGTCACTTGCTCGATTGTCTCTGCATAGGCTCATCCGGCTATCGTCTTCTGATTGTCTGGTCTCTACTGATGCGATTGTTGTTGTTGATGTTGTTGTTGTTGTTATTGTTGTTGTTGTTGTTGTTGTTGTTATTGTTGTTGTTGCTGCTGCTGCACCGGTCACTGATATGCTGGTTGGGATGTTCCGAGAACATTCCTCTTCAAATCATCTGATTGCTTCTTTCGGCAGTCCTTGATGTAGTGGCCCATCTTGCCACAATAGATACATCCTCCAGTGTCGTGAGGACACGGTCATCTCGGATGATCAACAGGGCACTTTGGACAACCCGACGTTGCCGCTATCTGCCTCTGTTGCAGATGATGTTGGGGCTGACGGTACTGATGCTGATGGTTGTTGTTGTTTTTGCCTTAGGGTCTGTTCTTCTTCGTCGGTGGATGAAACTTCTTTCCACCAGGATACTTCTGAAACTGCCTCTTCTTAGGCCAACTCCTTTGGCCTTGATGTTGGGATCCTTTGAACTGTTGTGTCATCTGCGACTCGAACCAATCTTTCTTCAGGAGTGTAGCTATCTCTAAAGCCTCATCTAATGTCATGGGAGCTTGCGTGTAAACCTTTATATAGAGAGCAGGCTTCAAACCTCAAGCAAACTTTATCGCTCGGTCCTTCTCGGTGACAAACATTAGGACATTAGTGCTCTAAACTTCAAAACTTTGTGACATATTCGGCTAACGTAGAGCTTTCTTGTTGCAGGTCAAGGAACTCTTGCATCTTACAGCTCCTTTCATGTGTCGGAAAGTATGCTGCATAAAAGACTTCCACGAACTGCTCCCATGTTACCGGCTCATTCGCAAACTTGATTTCCAAAGTGGTCTCCCACCACCTCTCTGCATTCTTCCTGAGTCTGTACGTCCTAAAATCTACCTTTCGATCCACGCTGACTTATAGAACACGAATATACGTTCAATTTCTCGTACCCAATCTTTTGTTGCTTCCGGTGTAGACATTCCATTGAAGGATGGAGGGTTCATGCTCATGAATTGCTTGTACGGAACTACAGTGGCTGGAGTCTGGACAAGTGTCTTTCATCCTTGAGATGCCTGCTGAAGATGCTCACCCATGGTACACATTGCTTCAGCTTGATGATCAACAACCTCCATAAGGTTGTTAAGAGACTCCATCAAGTCATCACAACGGGTACGCCACGCCATCTTAAACAAGTAAACATTGTATAAGCAACAATATAACTTTTCAAAAGCAAATTTTCATTTCATAAGCAAAGGATTTCATGCATTACAGGCCAAAAATACCCTTTGTCTAAGACAGAGTTACAAAACACATCCGACTACATGGAAAACAAAACTTAACACTGACTCAGTGTTTCCACAAAATGTTCACAACAGAACAAACATTGTCATCCCTTTCTGGTGTAGAAGTCTCGATAGTCACTCCAACTTCCACATCGTCGCATAGCTTGGTCTGGCATTTCACTTCGACATGCCCTCAGAGACCACAGTACGGGCAGTCGCTCAATTCATGGGGACAGATTTGTCCCGCATAATCCAAAAGGCATCTGGCACACGAAGGTGCTTGATTTGCGATCATATGAACACCTCGAGCTAAATGCTGAACAACTTGGTCCATGGCTTCTTTGCCTCGAACCAAGTCACGTAGGGCTTCAAGAATCATTTCATATCTTGTGTTCGATCACATTTAACCCATATATGTATTCAATTAAACATACAAGTCTAACTAAAGAAGTAAAAAACATCAATAACATAAATTCAAGTTTAAGCATACTTACAGTGCGATGGACGATGCACGTTGAAGTCTTGGACCACACTTAACACTGCTCTGATACCAATATTTGTGACGCCTCAAACCCCGACCTTGGAAAAACCTTTGGTTTTTGAGCAATTTTTTTTTTAAAGTGTTTGAATGAAACAACGGAAATACAGGGAAAAGGGAAAGACAAAGGCCGCAAGTCTGAGCGGGTCACAGATGAAATACATACAAACCAAAATCCAAATTGTCCAGAGTCTAAATAGTTTCAAAGGTACAAAAGGAGACATTATACAATATTTCAATCAGCCTCTCAAAATGAGAGAAAAAATCCCCTCAAACCCCAAAAAGAAGAAGTCAGGATCAATAGACTAAGTATGGATCCCAAGCCTCCAACTGTGTGTCATCACATCGCAGCTAAACTGATTCATCACCAGCATCCCCATAAAATGGGGTCAAAACTCTTGCGAGTTGGTGAAGAACAACAACCATATATTATCATTTTTAAAGGAAAAGCATACAACATGGAAACAGGTAAATTAACAAGTATATGTACAGGTGACAGGTAAGTGCATGTGCTACTAGGCTAAGCAACACAGGAAGTAACAAGTGCTACAGGTTACAACAAATAGAACAAGGTACTAAATAAAGCAACTACTGAATGAGCAACTAAGGGACAACGAGTAAGACAGGTACAAGAGCAATACTAACATAAGCAAGCAAAGCAACTAACAAAGTTAGTTAGTAATTATGTTCTTTTGATTATTCTTTCGGGTACGCAAAGAAACCTTGCATTCTGTGAGACATGCACCCAACGTCTATTATTTAATTTCTAATATGGTAATCGGGGATCCTACACATCGAGTAACCTCATGTAGGCAGCCCACGGCTGAGAGAAACCTCGCATAGGTAATAGATTGCAATCCTCACTACTGCAGTAGTGGAGGTACCTCAATAGGAAACATCGACCTCCCTAACTCTGAGTGACTGGAGGTCAAAGAATGCCTCAACTCTTATAAAATGTGTTGTAGTAACGACTTGTCACTTAGGGTTGTACCATCCACCCTCTCTAAGGTGAATCATTCTTGTGAATGAGGAGACGACATGTTTATCTTTCATAAACTGATTTGACAATTATACCTCCTTCCGAGGTGTATATGCCTCGTGATCCCCGTGGGGTACACAAACGAGGTCTTAGCCTGCCCATTCATGTGCTCGGCTTCACACGGCCAAAGAAAGACCACATCGCCGGTAAAGGCAATACAAAACCATTTTTCATTTTCATTTTTAGTGTATCACAATACGTGAGCTTTCTCATGAACATGGGACCATCGCCCGAAGACTTCAGTAGAGTCGTACAATCTCAAAAAGTATTTGTGCTAGTACCCTATGGTGTTCAAGTCTCAACCATTTGTTACATCGAGTGTATAGTGTGCACTTGATACATTTTTTGCTATCTCGAGCACAAGACTAAAGTGTAACACTCGAGGTAAGAAATGGATAGTACATATGTCATGATGTGCCAACGTGTAAGTGTGAAGTCATACCACACATAATTCCAATTATTTGCACATATATCGAAAACAACAACAATGGCACTTGCGCATTCTTATATAAACACATTGCAACACGTGAAAATGTGCAAGTGAGTGTATCATTCGACATTCTTATGCAATACAAGATTCAACAATGAGTAACTTAGTCATGATTGCATATATATCAAGATAAGACAGTTATCAAATACTTTGTGCGTGAGCCATGAACATAAAATTCCAAGTAAACGCATTCAAAACATCGCTCATAGGTCAATTTGTATAGCACGACCATTTGCATAAAGAACTCGCGACAACAACACTCACGAGTGTTGAGGAATGAAATTTTGAATATTTTCATATGTATGGGGATTACGTTAGCATTTCCAAGGTTGGTGTGATCATCGCAAAATTTTTCCTCTCTTGTGGTTTCTCTCTCTTCCTTCTCTTTTTCCTTTCCAGCCTCTATTTCTTCATTTTTTAAGGGAGAAAATAGAAGACATAAAAGAAGAGAGAAGAGAAAAGAAAGAGACGAGAGAGGAACTCTTTTGCGGGGTCTCACTTGACCTTAATTTGAAAATATTTAGCAAATAACTCGCCTCCGTTTTAAAAATATCTGCGGGAAAATGGAGAGACGGGATTCGCTCGTCGGTACGAGGTTCGACCGTTCCTGGCGCCTTTACCAGGGGTAATCGAATCAAAGATCGAATATATGCCTTTTGCTTTGCCTAAATATTATCTAAGGATTTATCCTAAGTCTAAATGCACAAAGAATCATGCTTGTGCAATGCAAGGATGTATGCTTCTTTTGAAAAATGATTTGGAAATCTCCAAGTTTTCTGAGATAGACTTGATAATGGAGTGAAGAAATGGTTTCTGGATGATAAAATCCAACTTAGAATTTTAAGATAGATCAGAGAAGTTCTAAGTCTTTGAAGTAATTTAGAGTTGGAAGAATAAAGAATGATTTGAAGCTGAAATGAAGTTTCAAAGTCAGAAAACGGACTTTGAATCTTAGATTATAAACTTGGGTTTAGGAAAGGAAATGAATATCTAAAATGGAGTTGAACTCTGGCTTTGAAGTTTGAAATCTGAAAGAGATTTGGGAAATCTAAATAGGATTGAGAAACGAGATTGATTTGAAAGTTGGAGTTCAGGATGGATTTGAGAAATTCAAATGGTATTTACAAATAGAAATGGATTTAGGAAATTCAAATGAGATCCGAAAATGGAATTGGATTTTGAAATCCAGAATTTAAGATGGAATTTTGAATTCTGGATCCTAAATGGAATTTGGATCTAAGGTCTGAGATCCTAAAGTGGAATTGGATCTGAAGTTTTGAGATTCAAAGTAGAATTGGGTTCAGGATCCTAAAATGGAATTGGATCTGAAGTCTGAGATCCAAAGTAGAATTGGGTTCTGGATCCTAAAATGGAATTGGATCTGAAGTCTAAGATCCAAATTAGAATTGGGTTTTGGATCCTAAAATGGAATTGGATCTGAAGTCTGAGATCCAAAGTAGAATTGGGTTCTGGATCCTAAAATGGATTTGGACTTGAGATCCAAAAGTGGAGATGGTACTTGGAAATTTGGATCCAAATTGGGATTTAACATCTAACTTTGGATTTGGATTCTGAAAATCCAAATGGGACTTTTTGAAGACGGATCTCGGTTTTGAAAACCCAGATTGAATTTAGAATTTAAGAAGGGTCAAATTTTGAGATTTAGAATCAGTCTCAAACTTTGATTTTGATTTTTGAAGATGATAAAATAAAACTTGATTTTGAAACAGAAGATGACTTTAAAGTTAAATTGAACTTTGAAGTTTGATTTAGAATTTAAATTTTTGGGATATACGAATGAATTTCTAAGTCAAATTGGACTTCGAATTTGAATTTTGAATAAAAAAATGGATCAGAAATCTCAAAGTTTAAATTGAACTTTGAAATTGGACTTGAATTTAGGAATGTAAAAAATGAATTTGAAATTCCAAAAGTCAATTTAGATTTTGAAATTGAATTTTGAAGTAGAAGAATGAATTTGATTTTGATATTCAAGATTACTTGGATTTTTGAAAAGGAATTTTGAAAATATGATGCAATTCTATCCTAAAGGATGAATGAATTTAAGTAATTTTGAAATTGAATTTTGAAAAGCATATCTCATTCTTCAAATGAATCAAAAATGAGATTGAAGATATAATACATCCCTGACTATGGTCATTGAATGTATTATATAATAACCACATTTAAATTCAAGTGAAGAATAAAATACATTGTTGGTGCTTTTATAGAGTTTAAAATGAAATTAACTCTCAATATATCCTGACTATGGCCATTGGTATATATATTGAATTAATTTTAAATAAAACTCTGATAAAAGAGGAAAATATTTAAAGAAAATACGATGAATTTTGGAAAGGGTCCAGTGTGGATCCAATGTTATTTTATAAAAGATAAAAATCCTAAGTTTTGTTTACATCCTGACTATGGCCATTGATGTAAATCATCAACATAGGATTAATTACCTCTTACAAAATGGTGCATGTGCCATTCGTGTTTCACCATTGTGAGATTTTGAAAATAAAGGAGAAAATATGAGAGCAAGTAATTCATGATATTCATAATGCTCATTCATTCTATCTAAAAGCTGGAAATATAAAATTTTCATCAATGTCTAGCTTATTACAATGTTGGAACCGAAAGTATCGAAACATTTCTAATTTCCAACTTTTCTCACGTCCCTGCAAGATAGCATTCGCATAAAAGGAGGTAAAAAATGTGAGTGTAAATGACTAAGATTCAGGGCGAACCATCGTGGAATATAATGGACATAGTAGTTCATGATGAACAACTGCATATAAAAAGAAATGTAGCTGTGGTGGTTCTTGATGAGCTACTACAACAAAGATCGATCATAATGGTTTCTTGTGAACCATTAAAAGAATGACAGTTATACTAGTTCTGGATGAATTATCATAACCAAGAAGAAGCCATAGTGATTCCTTGGGGATCACTGTAAAAAAAAACAGTTAGGATAGTTTTGGATAAACTGTCATAACTAAAAAAAAATACGGTGGTTCTCTGGGAACCACTGAAAAGAAAAAAAAAGAGTGGCAGTTATGACAGTTTCTAAACGAACTATCATAACTAAATAAAAAAAAATGTAGTGGTTCTTTGGGAACCACTGTAAAAAAAAAAAAACATGATGGAGGTGTTGATACGGCTGTATCATGGATATGCATCTGATAAAACTATAACGACTTAATACCATGCTGTGAAAGGGTGGCAAAGAGTATCCTGAGTGACCCTACCACGATTTGGCAGAGAAATGTTGTGTAAAGAAAAAAAAAGGATGGTTCATAACAGATACAATGAAATGCTGATGAAATATATATATATATATATATATATATATATATATTAAGAACAATGAGTATACATAAAATACATTAGTGGAGCATATACTACATGACACTTACTTACAGAAACTTTCAGCAAACATTAAGAGAAGTATTAACAAGATGGCTACAGCTGAATAGATGGTTGTAATAAGCAAGTAGTGGCGTGTATTAGAGGGGTGTGAACGTGCAGAGGTGATTCGGTAACAGGCTCATAAATGGAGAAGATGAACAGCGAAAAAGACAATGTGATTCTGTGTGATAAGTAACAAGTACTGTGGCACAGAGATGTTTATTCAATATGAAGCTTTTCATAATAAATCAGACATGTTTATTCAAAACTCACCCTTGCATCAAATTGAATCTGCTATCATAGAAAGTTAGTTCAAAGGTATACATATATCAAAGGTGGCAAGGCAAAAAAAAAAAAAAAGAATAAATGATGATAATGAATATGATTGATGCTCTGTATATAAAAAAAAGAACTTATATATACAAAAATGAATGCTTATTATCATGAAACATCATAAAAGAATTTTCTAAATCCTATAGACAGGGAAACCTGACATATGTTCGTTGGTGCTGCTATGGAACATGGCGCCAGTTCATCATCGACCCAAAAGCGGAGGATAAGACTTTGCTACTGGGAACATACACGATCCCTGTGGCGTCGGCCTCCACACTCATACAATCAGACTTGATCACACATTCTTGATGCAACTGTCATATTCCTATCGGTTTCCCCCTTTTATTACTGACCAAGGTCTGTTCATGATGCTATGCATGGACTCCCAAGACGATTTTATTCATCATGGAATTTCTCTCTTTGATAAGTGAGGCAGTTAATCTCAGAAGTTCACTCAATTCACATACTCCATCTTTTACCATTCACAGATAAATGCTAAGGCTAACATTCTTATTGAATTGGTGCCTATGGAAAGTGACACTGGCATAGTCCCAATGAGGCAATAAAGGGGGCGCAATACTGTGGGTCAATATGACGATGCTGAACAAAAAAAAAAACTAGCAAAGTTGGATGATGCTACAACACTGTAATAGATACCCGATAAATGGAAACGATCTAGGTAATTAGATTTAACAAGGAGACATCAGTTAGTGAACAGAGATCAAAAACACAGAAAAATGGGAAGTAGCCAAAGCACAAAAGCAATAAAAAAAATTTGTGATCATCTAAAATGGGAAATGAACATTACAGAGTAGATATACATGTTGCAAGTAGCATTAATCAGGAGATGCATAGGCAATACACGATGATATGGGGGTTTATGACCAAAAACCAGAGTCAATAGGCATATAATTGCCGTGATGGCTAGAGAGGTACTTACCCACATTTTGACAACACATAATGATAAGATCGTGTAGATCCTAAGTATGAAATAGGATGATCGACTATCATGATCCTGAACACAGACATAGAAAATATAGTTATCGAACATACCTTACTAAAGAGTGGTAATGCCGATGATCAGATTCACTCAGACAGCTGGACAATGCGCAGGTGAGAGGATGTCGGTGAGATTATACCTGCAAGAAAAAAATGAGGATGTATTAGTCTCAAGTCAGGCTATATGATTATCGGTCATGGGTCATAGTCGGTTGCGACTGTAATAGACTAGCAACAATAGTCCTTGAGATGATCATCTCGTGACTGGTAGGTCTGGGTGGCTTTGGCTTCATTAGGTACCCTGATCCTGTTGGAAGTCGGTCTATCTGGATTCAAGATTTTACATGCAATAATCGGTAAGACAAATCTGTATTGGAACACCCCGGAATCCTTCTTTGGTTAACTTCTGACATCAAGGTGTTTCCTCTGTAGATGTTAGAACTCCATTGTTTCTAAAGAACACTTGAGATAGAGCTCGTCTTTCATTGATTTCTTAATGAAGGATTTTGTAGGAGGGCACATGTAATCTGAACTTGAATGGACGCAGGTTCCCAATGAAGTTGATCTTCGCGAGCCTCATGTCATGAAGAGCAGATGTGGTGTATCCCATAGCTGAGGCTACAGACTTACCCCCCCCCCCCCTTTTTTTTTTATATCAGCAGATCTCTATACAAAAGGGCCACCTGCCCTCTGCGGTATATGATTTGAGCTTCAATCATACGCAATATGCTGATAACAATGTGCAGGGACCAATATTTGCGATGAAAACATGTTGAAGACTCAAAATCAGATAAAACTCGTATATATTATGTAGGGGGCTGGGATTGAAGTGTATGGATAGTGTTTTGTACAGTGAGACAAGATGAGAATGTCAGTGATATTATGATGCAGATGAAGCATAAGAGCAAAAGATCTTACATTCATCAATTAGAACCCGAATTTCTCCAGGAATCAGAGAATCTGGATTTAGCGATCTGTTGTACTTAGTGAAATGAGACTAGACGAAAACATAGGGGTGTCGAGAACCCCAATGATGATGAAAAACGAATGGAGTTGATGCTATATTTGAATTAGAATGCATAAAAATGAAGTATAATGATGAAAAAACTGATGTGAACTAAAGCAGATGGCAAAAACATAAGTGAGATGCAATCTGATGCTAAACAAAACAGCAAAAACCACAAAAAAAAATGTTAGTAAATGATGACAAAGTTGGGTTAGAACCAGAAATTGATAACACGTGGGGAGATATATGAAATGCAACTAAAGGAGATAATATAATGAGAACAAAACAAAATTGCAGAAAATAAACTGTGAGAAAAAACGAGAATCGTGAATCATATACTAAAAAAAAATGATGCATCGGTTCATATCTTTATAAAGAGAAGGGAATAAGGATCTCAAAGGGGCCTAGTAAACACTCTGGATCATTATTGGGCCTCGTATGATTCCTCGGCAAACTGGTATTCAACACCCAGTTATACCTCATCTGGGTGCCAATGGTAGGTCATTACCGGAGAGATCTCGTAGAACCACCCATCACAAGAAAGAAATGAAATTAAAACAGGAAAGAGGGATTGCCGAAAAAGAGAGAGAGAAAAAAAAAAGTTAAGACTTAATGTAAGTGAAATGGCAAGAAAAAAAATGGGATGTTGGAACAAAAAATCGTTCCTATTGGCTATAGCACAGAAAGGGAGAGTTTAGCATTGCACAGGCAATGACAACTCCACCGGAAGTGTGTCGATGGGTGATAAACAAAACAAAGAAAGAAAAACAAATAATCGAAGAATTCAAACGAAGTGAAAGAAAAGAGGAGGAGTGTTTACCGAAATGGGTTGCTGAAGGAGAGTCGACTTTCAGTCACTCAATGTGGACGTCTCAGGGAGCCAGGAGACGGAAAACGAGACAGAGAACCTTGTAGTCGACGGAGGGAATGAAGGTAAAAGGAATTTGTGTGGGAAATGGGGATGGGCTTATCGGGTTATGCAGAGAACCCGGATGAGGGAGCCGAATTCTTCCCCTCCACTGTAAATGCCTTTTGTCCCTTGTTATAGGGATTCTTCGTTGCTGAGATTCCACTGAGGAGAGTCGAAGGATAGCGGGATCTCTTCTGGTTGTTGGGTGGCTTTCAGAACCCGAGACAAAGAAAAGGAAGACTGGACAAAGGGGAACAATGGGCATAATCGATGCCTCCGATGGATGGTGGATCCCTCCTTTTAAAGAAGAAGGGGAAAATTCCAGAAGAGCTTCCGTTAGAGATGAAAGGCGAGTGAAGATGGTTGCCATGGATCAAAGGTCACGGATGGGGACTCGGGTTTCGTTGGCGATGAAGGGTTCAGGGAGGAAAATCGCACATGGGGGGAGGTTCTGGAGGGTTCGGTGGAAGCTCCTGCGGCTGAGGGTTTCGAGCGAGTTCGTTGGTGATGGAGGGTTGGAGATGAAGGTTGCACATGAGGTGAAGGAACTCGATGGGGAAGAAGGCTCTGGACGGGGCTCGATGGGGATTTTAGTGGAGGGGGGTCTGCGAGAGGGAGCGGGAGCAGAGGAAGTCTCCAGAAGGTGAGATCGTGAGAGGGAATCCGAGATGGAGAGAAAAAGAGCGAGACAGAGAGGGTGGTGTGAGCGAACCGAGACAAAGAGAGAGCGAGACTCTGAAAAACCCTAAAAGAAATTCGTTAAAACCATCTTCAAAAGGGCGGTCCTTTTAAAAAGTATTTTCAAAAAGATGGTTTTAGTTTGAAAGATGTTTTCAAAAAGGAGGTCTTCAGAGTTATATTTTTTTTTTCTTTGTATTTTCCATTTTTTTTTGTATTTTTGAATAAAATTCTAAAGATCTATGCAAAAACAAAGTATTTTTGGTATTTTTGTAATTTCAATTTGAAAATTGGACAACGAGGCTCAGATTTTGATTTTGGTAATGGATCTGGATCCGAAACTGAGTCAGATGCATAAAAATGGATTTAATTTCGATAGAATTTGAGAAATAAACTGGAATTTAGATTTAAAACTGACTCGATTGTTCAGAAGATGGGGTCAAAGACAAAAAGGGAATATTTACAATATTTTGAAAATTTTGGGGTGTTCACAGTTGGTCACCGTACTTGCAAAAACTAGCTATGCAAATCCAGGGTTTCTAGTGAATGCGGCCAAAAATCTATAACGATGGAAAAGGAGCACACGGGGTGGGCAGCATGCTGCGCTCCACTCTGCTCACTACCTCGTTGCAGTGACGGGACAGAACGAGGCCACGGGTGTGCCTCGGGCCAACACCCACATTCGGTCGACCGAATATGACATGTATGAGGGGCAACTAAGTGGCCCACAAATGAAGTGCAAGCTGTGACCAACAGCCCACTAGTCTGGACATGCACAACATGTGCAAAGTGTCCAGGCCAGTGCATGCTGGACAGCATGCCCAACAAACACACAAACCACTTACTTTCTTTATTTTTCTCTTTTTTTTTTGTAGGTTGAAGGCAAAGGTGGAACAAGAAGGACGGTTGGTTGAGCACCAAAGGGAGCTCAGTCAGATCTGATCCAAGTGGGACCAGACCCAGCTAGGCTTACCCACACCCTGGTCTGAACCAGGGTGGTTCAGACCAGGTGGGTGCCGAACCAAGGGGTCGGCTGGAACATCCCAGATTGGAACAGTCTGGGTGTTCCAGAAAGCAAGGAGCCCAGACCGCAAGGTCTGGTCCTTCGGACCAGACCTTAATGGTCAGAGGGGACCCTGGTCTGAACCAAAAAGGTTCAGACCAGGTGCTGCAACAGAGTGCAGCCTGGTCCCAAGTCCAAAAACAGTGACCGACAAGGTCACCCGAGTGCAACTAGCACCTGGTTGCTTGTTGTCGTACCTAGGTGGGCTTGCTGGGAGCACCTCGCCAAGCGTCTGCTCGAACCAGGGTGCTTCTGGCTGGGTCTTACTCAGATGGTTGCAGACCACAGCCGACACAACAAACCAAAAAGGAAGATAAAAAAAAATGAACAACAAAAAGGGGCTGCAGTGCCCCGGGGTGGAGAAGGTGGCAACGGTTGGGCTACAAACGAGCCCAGTCTGGTCACTCCAGCCAACTCCGAGACCCGAGGGTTGCCCCAGTCGACCTCTTAACAGTGAGAGGAGGCTGCGGACAGGGCAAGCACAACAGAAATACGGAAAAGTTCACACGTGCAAAACTAAAGAAAAACCAAAATTTGCTTTTCGTTTGAATGCAAGCAATATAAGAAGGAGAAAGCGCACAATGCAATTTCAGCAGCAAACCACAAAAGAAAGAAAAAACTAAAGATGCATTTTTTGGCTGAACAACATTTACAAAAGAAAAACATAAGATACAAATGTATCTTTGGTTGGAAGCTAGCATTGAATCAAAGTAAAAACCTTAGAACCGAATAGCGACTCGGTTGCTTAGAGCCCCTCTCCTTTCATGGAACGAAATGGAGGGAAGCTCAAGCACTTCTCATAACAACAAACATAACATTTTATCAAACGAAATCATGGGTGCTCAAAGTGAAGGAAAAAAATAAAGAAGGTAACACGATACCAAGCACCTTAATCCGCCAAGGGACGTGCATGCAATGGATGCACCCGGCCCTCTTGGCTTCATGAATCATGCCACATGCGAAACTCAAAAAAAATGGAAATAAGGTTGAACTCTTCACCTTAGCTTTTGGATTGGAAAGAGGAGAGGGAATTGGCTGCTAGCTTGAGAGCTTCCTCCACTCAGTTGCATAACACACCCCTTGGAAACACACACACTCACACGGTTTGGAGAGGAAGAGTGGGAAAGAGAGAGAGAGAGAGACTCCACAAAAAAATCGCCAACTTCTTGGCTCTCTCTCTTTCTTGAAAGCTTTTATGTGCAAGTGCAATCACATCGTGTGGCTAGGATTTGATCTTGGAAAAATGGATGGCTAGGGGTGTTTCACACCCCTCCATGCCATGACAAGGTTGTGGTTTCTTTGCATGGCCACCCACATCTGCCAATCGAGCTCCTCTTTTTGAAATTATCCAAAAGCATTTCAAAATTGCCATGGGGTGCCGCCCCATGCTTCCCTTGGAAATATGCCCCTCCCTCATCATGACATCCAGAGATATTACAGGATTTCCATAGGCGCAACCCACTTGGCCAATCCTTGCTATCCTTTTAAATTTTTTTATTTTACTTACCTTCTTGCCACCGCACAGTTGGTCAAACGTGACCAGCTGGTCTCCAGGGCTATCCCATGTCCGATATGTGGTCGACCATGGGCTAGGGTCAACCCCCTAGGTGTACCCAAGCCCACCTACGAAAGAGAAATTCAATAAAAATTTCAATTAGACTCAGGTTTCAAAAATATATACTAGGTTAATGTTCTTCGTGAAAAACTATCTCTGATATAACCCATACATCTTAAAAATACATTCTTTATTAATTTACACAAAATAATAGGGTTTTAGCTTCGTTTGAATTCTTTGATTTGAGATCCGATTGATTTTATGCAATTCGAATTGAATTTAGGGTTTCGATGAATAATGTATTATGAATTTGCCTTCGTATCAATTTGTACATGTGTGTGTGTATATATATATATCTAATTATATGTGCAAAAATCTTCGTAACCATACAAAAATATTTATCTCAGAATTCACATCAGGAATTGAATTTTCTCATAAAATTCACATGTCTTACGTTTTTCCTTATGGGCATGTTTAGAAATGAGAAAATGCTAAGGAAAATGCAACCAAGTTCCTTAAAAGTTTCCTATTTTACCATGATTTTGATAGAAAATTTTCTCCGTCTCAAGAGATGGAGAAATTTTTCTTATAAAAAAAACTTTTCATTTTTTGGGGCAACCCTCACCCTAATTTTTTTATAATCAAAACACTAGTTCTAACAATCTTACAACCTGATTTTCTCATGCACACACACAAACAACAAAAAAAAATTATACGGAAAAGGTTGCATATCAAAACTTCTCATAATCATTTTTTTTCTATGGCATTTTTTCATACTTTCAAAATATGCCTTAATGAAAAAAAAACCAGGGGACGTTTCAGGGGAACAGCTGTTGTATCATGTACGTGGCAGTAGCAAACTGTTGGGACTTGTTTCTAGAATCAATCAATAAACTATTTCCTTTGAGGAGTGAAGCGTGGTTTGTTACCCTCAAACATATTGGGCCAACGAGTGCTAGTTAGAATTCCAATTTGACCTTGACTAGCTACTCGCCATATAATTGTCACCAGATCATGAAATCACGTCAAGGATTTTCTAATGATAGTGCTAAACTGTAAAGTTAGAAAATATAATTAATTATCTAATGCATCGAGCAGCGCAACAAATGGAATTACTAAAAAACATAAAAGAATTGGTAATAGGGCAGACAGTCTGGTTCTTTATCCTGACTCGACCAAAGCAGGTTATATGTTCCCCCCCCCTGATGATTCACTGAATCCCACGTCTGTGTTCGGGGCTTTGAATGAGCACCATGTATACAAGCACATGGGGCTCGTATTCCCGTGTATGTTGACATAACTTTGCATCGGACTCTGGTGATGTTGCAAAGACTTAATCACCCTTACTTGCTTTTCTTGCCCTGAAATGACGGTTCGAGGAAATGACAAAAATATCCTCCATTCAAAAGTTGTGAAACGACGGGTGGGGAAAAGGACAAAAAAGTCCTCCTTCCAGAAAGTTTGATGTTAACCATTTAAAGTGGAGACGTTCGCCTGCGCCATCTGCTGTAACGGTGCTCCCATTATCAACGTTCCAGTGTTACAAAACATTCCAGTGTCTTCTCTTCATTACTGCTGTCGTTAGGCATCATGGAAGAAAGCAATGATTCACAAACATTCAAACCAGTGCCATCAACCCTCTCACTCTCTCTCTCTCCCTTCTATTTCTGCTTTTGTGCACATCCATTAGAAGATCATACATTGCTCCATCAAGCACCGACTGACCTGCACATTGACTGTTGTGGAGCCTGATTCAAAGTTTTTACCCTTACAGGAGGAGGGTTTGGGGGCTCATCCCAGCGTGGGTAGCATCATTCAACTCTCACTCTCTCTCTCTCTCCCTTCTATTTCTGCTTTTGTGCACATCCATTAGAAGATCATACATTGCTCCATCAAGCACCGACTGACCTGCACATTTACTGTTATGGAGCCTGATTCAGAGTTTTTACCCTTACAGGAGGAGGGTCTGGGGGCTACTCTCAGCGTGGGTAGCATCATTCAACTTGAAGAGTTGTGGAGTCTGATTTAGAGTTTTTACCCTTACAGAAAGGGGGGTATGAGAGCTCCTCCCAGTGTGGGTAGCATCATTCAACTTGAAGAGTTATGGAGTCTGATTCAGAGCTTTTACCCTTACAGAAGGGGGGTCTGAGGGCTCCTCCCAGCGTGTTCATGGCCTTTTGCCCTTACAGGAGGGGGGTCCGGGGGCTCATCAACCCTCTCTCGCTCTCTCTCCCTTCTATTTATGCTTCTGTGCACATCCATCAGAAGATCCTACATTGCTCCATCAAGCACCGACTGAGCTGCACATTGACTGTTGTGGGTCCTTACTGATGAGCTGCCTCTAAATTTATTCGACTCTGGGTCCTTACTGCACTTGAAGTTGAGTCGTTGTATTTTTTGTTATTCGGTGGGTGGTGAGGCCCTCCTCTACTCTCTCAAGACTCTTAGCTTAGGCAATCTTTCTTTTGATGATTGTGGATACATTACAACCACAATCATCAAAAGAAAGATTGCCCAAGCTAAGAGTCTTGAGAGAGTAGAGGAGGGCCTCACCACCCACCGAATAACAAAAAATACAACGACTCAACTTCAAGTGCAGTAAGGACCCAGAGTCGAATAAATTTAGAGGCAGCTCATCAGTAAGGACCCACAACAGTCAATGTGCAGGTCAGTCGGTGCTTGATGGAGCAATGTAGGATCTTCTGATGGATGTGCACAGAAGCATAAATAGAAGGGAGAGAGAGCGAGAGAGGGTTGAGATTCCACCAGTAAGATCTGTAGTCCTTCTTGCTGCTAACTCTTTACATTTGCAGGTTGTTTCTTCAAATGATTATAATAATGACAAATATGTGAAGGAGTTCAGTATCAGTGTTTCTAATGCGCTTGCTACTTGTCCTGCTCAGGTTTTGCCAACTCCTCGTGTGAGTTGATCATATGTAATGAACAAAACAATAAATTACATATGATCAACTCACACGAGAAGTTGGCAAAACCCGAGCAGGACAAGTAGCAAGCGCATTAGAAACACTGATACTGAACTCCTTCGCATATTTGTCATTATTATAATCATTTGAAGAAACAACGTGCAAATGTAAAGAGTTAGCAGCAAGAAGGACTACGGATCTTACTGGTGGAATCTCAGTAATCCAATCGAGATGAGCATGAGGGCCAGATTCTGCTTACTAAGAAGCACTTAAGCAGCAAGCAACAAACACAAACAATCAAAGCAAGAAAGAGATGCTTCAAACATTGCAATCAAAACAGATTCAACTAAAGTTGGCATTACGATAAATAACCTTTGAAATGTTGTTTTGCCTATCAGTGGGACGTTGACATGTTGCTCTGAGCATAGCTGTTTGAAAGGGTGAAGCCCAACTGTTGCAGCCAATCGTTGGAGAGGTGGAAGAAGAAGAGGAGGTTGCGGCGTTTGAGACGTCGATGGAAATGCCACCCCTCGAAGCCGAAATCAAGTCCGGCAGGGCAGATTGGTCCGGAAATTGCAGGTTAGAAGGTTCAATGAGGCCGCTGTCCGGGCTGTCCGACTGGTTCCGGCGACTGGAACCCAAGTTCGGAGGAGGTTGGAACAAGGTTGGGATCTACGGGGCTTTGAAGGCATCTTTAGGGAACATAAAGTGTCAGGCCAACGTGATAAGGGCTCTGTTTGAAGCATGGTGCTGGGAGACCAACACCTTTGTGTTTCCGTGGGGAGAGATGACGATCACCTTGGAAGATTTGGCGATGATGGGACTCCCTTTGCTTGGAGAGCTCGCTCGAGAGGACCCCAACAATTTCTAAAGCAACAGTGCAGAATCCGGCAAGGCTTGAGCAATCTTTCTTTTGATGATTGTGGTTGTAATGTATCATTGAAGTTAAAATGGGGAATGAACTGACAATAGAAATCGCTGAAAATTTACAGAAATAAACTAGACTCAATAACGAAGACACCACTTTTTACGGATTTGGAATATGACTTCCGGTTAGGGAGATATGGCCTTGACAAGTTGGTCCTAATTCGGGTCGGGATTTACAGCGATTTGCTTACTGAATAACACTACAAATCGCTATAGCGATTTGCGGAAGACACTAAAAATCGCTATAGCGATTTGCGGAATTATTTACAGAGTCGGTACTGAGATCTCATGTTCGGGGGTTCCAAACCGGGCCACGTATAAGATGCAGACCGTCATGTATCCCCATGTGGGTCGCCATCATATTGCATCGTAATTTGGTGCCGCAGCAAAGACTCAAGTAACCTTTACCGCCATTCGCTTCCTCTTCCTCGGACGGACATAAATGCCCTCCCTCTAGAAAACTGAAGCGTCGGTTCGTGAAAATGACAAAACTGCCCTCCATCGATATCGCGGGAAAACGTTCCGCAGGTGGTTGTAATGTATCGTTGAAGTTAAAATGGGGAATGAAATTACAATAGATATCGCTGAAAATTTACAGAAATAAATGCCCTCCTTCTAGAAAACTGAATCGTCGGTTCCTCTTCCTCGGACGGACATAAATGCCCTCCTTCTAGAAAACTGAATCGTCGGTTCGTCAAAATGACAAAACTGCCCTCCATCGATATCGCGGGAAAACGTTCCGCAGGTGGTTGTAATGTATCGTTGAAGTTAAAATGGAGAATGAAATTACAATAGATATCGCTGAAAATTTACAGAAATAAATGCCCTCCTTCTAGAAAACTGAATCGTCGGTTCCTCTTCCTCGGACGGACATAAATGCCCTCATTCTAGAAAACTGAATCGTCGGTTCGTGAAAATGACAAAACTGCCCTCCATCGATATCGCGGGAAAATGTTTTGTAGAGTTTGCGTATGTAGCAAGCGTTATGTTGTGTGATACAAATAGTTCAAAAAAATCCTTTTCCGCTCTAAGCACTCTACCGGAGATTCTTTGCTTTCATCTCGAGTTGCCGGAGCATCCTTTCCTTTTTACCAGAGCATTTGTTTCCGTCTTACGCGCAGTCGCAGCATCGTTGCCACCTTCTGTTGCGTATTAGTTGTTACTGTTGCTTACTCTACAGTTGGAATATCCAAATTCCCATCGTTTCGGTGAGTTTCGTGTAAGTTTTCTTTCTTCAATCTGAAGATTGGTTCTTATACAAGGATTTGTATTATGAACCCAAATATTCCGACGATTTTTAATGATGATGATCGTGTATTGTGTTATGCAGGTTAGCAATGTCTGCGCCTCATCAGATTAGAGATACCCCGTCGTTCTATGGGTTGTCTATTAGAGAAGTGATCCGCCAGTCCCATCTATCTAAAGTTTTTGAAAGATACCAAAATATACTTAAGATTGAGAACGATGAAGACAGGGAAAAAGCCTTGGAATCGTATTTTGCGGAGAATTATCCATCAGATATCGAGGCTGCGGACCAAAGGAAGAACTCTGAAGAACGGAAGATGCAGAACAAGGATGACGAAGAGAAGGCAAATGCAAGAAATATTGCTGAGAATTTGAGAAGAAGGCTGAGGATTGACGCACATGCGAGGGAAAAGAGGAAGAAGAATGCGGAGGAGTGGGAAAGGGATGTTAGCAATATGATGGCGGAGGCTCATAGGAGAAACTTGGAGAGTAGAGCAATGCGACAGAAGGAGGCGGAGGAGAGGCAAAGGCAAATGAATAAGGAGGAAGAGAAGGAACAGAATATTCCTCAGTTTGAGGAAGAAAAGGAAAGGCGAAGGAGGGAGTTGGAGTTCGAGGAAGCTAAGGAAATGCAAAGGCAGCAAAAGGAGAATGAGGAAAAGAAGGAAAGGCAACAGAAGGAGATGGAGGAGGAGGTAGAGAAGGAAAGAGAAAGGAAGAAGCAGGAGGAAGAATTGCAGGAAAGAAGGAAATAACAACTGCAAGAGAAAGAAAGGCGGCGGAAGGAGAAGGAGGAAGAAAAGGAAAGGGAAAGGAAGAAGCAGGTGGAAGAACTGCTGCAAAGAAGGAAACAAGAAATCGAGGAGAAAGAAAGGCGGCTGAAGGAGAAGGAGGAGGAAGAAAAGGAAAGGGAAATGAAGAAGCAGGAGGAAGAGGCGAAAAGGGAGAGACAAAGGAAGCAGAAGGAGGAGGAGAAAAGGCAGAGAGAAAGGAAGGAGGAGATAAAGGAGAGAGAAAGAAAGGAGAAGGAGGAGGATGCGAAAAAAGAGAGAGAAAGGATGCAGGATAAGAAAAGGGAGAGAGAAAGGAAGGAGAAGGAGGAGGAAAAAAGGCAGAGAGAAAGGAAGCAGAAGGAGGAGGAGGAGAAAAGGGAGAGAGAAAGGAAGGAGGAGGAGAAAAGGCAAAGAGAAAGGAAGCAGAAGGAGGAGGAGGAGAAAAGGCAGAGAGAAAGGAAGGAGAAGGAGGAGGAGGAGAAAAGGGAGAGAGAAAGGAAGCAGAAGGAGGAGGAGGACAAAAGGGAGAGAGAAAGGAAGGAGGAGGAGGAGAAAAGGGAGAGAGAAAGGAAGGAGAAGGAGGAGGAGAAACGCGAGAGAGAAAGGAATCAGAAGGAGCAGGCGGAAAAGGAGAGAGAAATGAAGCAGAAGGAGGAGGAAGAGAATAGGGACAGAGAAAGGAAGCAGAAGGAGGATGAGAAAAGGAAGGCGAGAGAAAGGAAGGCGACGGTGGAGCCGGTAGAGATGGAGATTGAAAGCCAGTTCGAGGCAGTGGACCCACCAGAAAGTCCCAGGTTGGAGCGAGAACAGCAGAAAATAGCGACCAAGGTAAATATATTCATCCTGTCTGCGAAGATTTAATAATATGTTTAGCGATTTTGGTATAGCGATTACTGTGTTAGGTATTGATATTTATAGCGATTACTGCGATAGTATGTCTGCAACCGATATTATTTATAGCGGTTAGTAGAATAGTATTTATAAGTACAAATGGAAGTAATTTATAATTTGTAGGAATAATATGTTATTTTGTGTTACAGGGAGGTCACAGGAGAAGTAGAGCACCAGGTGAAAAGCTCGGAGGTCGCTGTCAATGGCCTGTAGTTCTGTCTTGGTATGGTCAACTGAGTGCATATCAGAAGGACCGACTACGAAATATGCACTTCGGTGGCCTTTTGGACCAGCAATATTTTGAAACTTGCTGGAATACCATGACTCACCTGGTAAATAAGTGGAATGATAAGACTAACACATTCCAGTTTGATTCTTTTGAGATCACCATGACTCTAGAAGATGTGGCGAGGATCACTGGCCTTAAGTGCGCTGGCAGTGCTGTCCTATTACGGCATTCAAACTATAACGCAAGGGAAAACTGCACTGCTCTTCTAGGAATGCCGATGGACGAATGGAGTCAATGTATTTCTGGTGGAAGCAATTCCACATCAATGAAGGTCTCAGTTTTCCGTAATAAATGGGAAGGCCACTCCGCTACTTGTGCATCTGAAACAGCTGACCAAGAGTTGCACGGCTTCCTTCTATATTTTTTTGCTCTTACATTATTTTCCGATTGTTCTGGTTCGAGAATAAGTTCCATGTGGCTGCAGTACCTGGCAGACTTAGACGAAGTCGACAACTATGCCTGGGGTGCCGCTATGCTCGCACACCTGTACAGTCAACTCCACCGTGCGAGTAATGGTACGAAAACAGTTGGCGGATTTTGGCCATTTGTTCAGGTATTTGTTGATTACATACTTAGTATTTGTAGACAAATCTCATTGCAGTCTGTGGCGTTGCTAATAATATTTTTTTTTGTTAGGCCTGGGCGTTGGAACATATTATCCCATTGCGTCCACGGTGTGGCCCTCCGATTTGTGGTTTTCCAAAGATCGGTCGCTGGGCCAGAATAAACGTCGCAGTTTATAATGCTAAGTCCATTTTGGATGGGCTGCAATTAAACGAGGTAAACGTTCTAAAATTGTTTACAATCGCGTCAGCATTTACCATTGAGTATTATAAGTCGTTGTAATGTTCAGCATTCTTAAGTATGCATCATTGCAGGATTGTCTTCCGTAGTGCATATCGTTGTTTCCATATCATGCGTAAATAAATTTTAATATATTTGTCATTCATTATTAAAAAGAATTACCAATATACAGGTTTTGTGGAGACCTTATGGAGATGGGGAGGACGATGATGAAGACGTTGTTGCGGAGGCTGTCATATTGTCTGGCCGCGATTTGTGGCTATTCTGCAATTTTGAAGCCGAGATGCAGCAAGGTAGTCGAGTTCTCCTACAATCTGGCTTGAGGCAGTCTATCCCAAATAAGCCTTTGGAGGTGAGAAGGAAGATGAATAATGGTGGGGGCAGGCACGTGAATTGGAGCGATCGGTACAGGGACGAATTATTGAATTGGAACTCAGGTGGTGTCCGTGCCGTATCGTATGATCATGAAGGACGACAATTTGATCCCTTCTATTTCGAAAGCTATTGGGAACCAATGCGGCGAAATCGGAAGATTGAGAAAATTGTCAACCCATGCCTCCCAACTGTCCCTTCTCATGTTGTAGCCCAGCCTCTACAACCAAAACGTCGCCTCGGTCAGGTTAATACGACTAGTCCATCAGTAACAAATCACGAGGAAGACCGAACTCTTGCTCCAAAAGAAAAGACTGTCTCTGCCGCAAGGTTCGAACTTATTGAGAGGGAGAATAAGAAATTAAGGACAGAAGTAAGCACTATGGGGACCCAATTGAATGCAGTGGTGGACATGATGACCAGTCTTCTTAGGCAAGGTGTCGCAACGTGGAGGCCACCCAGGATAGACGGTCCACCAATAAAAAGTGAGAGACAAGTCTATGAAATTTCATCAGATTCGTTTAGTGACTCGGAATAAATCCTAGATTTTATTTTTTATCACGCTATACATTTGTTGTAATTGTATAATGAGTTGCGGTAACGTGAAATTCTTTTACTTTTTAATTCTTTATTATTACATCTTTCCGACTTTGGGTCTCGGTAATAAATAAACTTTCCTCTATGGGAGGATTAGTAGGTTGATAAGAAGGATGGTTGTCTTCATCTATATTTTCTTTTTTACTAAACTAATTGAGTTCATCATCAATAAAAATATCATCATTTCTAGATAGTAACTTAAACAAGAAAGAGTAATCCATATTCTCTTTATGGGATTCATCCTTCTCAAAACCACTAACGTTATCTAAGAAAGTCACATTCCTAGAAACGTATAGTTTGTCGTTCTTAACATCATAGCATCTAAATCTTTTTTGAGTTTCAGAATATCCAAGAAATGCATTAGGAATGACTTTTGGTGAGAGTTTGTCATTTTTGTCGGTAAGGACAAAACATTTACATCCAAAGATTCTTAACCTATTTTAGTCGGGTTCCTTTTGGTATAAAATTTTAAAAAAAGAAGTTTTGTTTAGATTTTTTGAAGAAATGTGATTTATAAGATAAACGGATGTAAGAGCCGCCTCGGCCCAAAAACTTTTTGGAATGTTTTGAGAAATGAGTAAAGTTCTAGTTGTTTCAATAATATACCTATGTTTTCTTTCAGCTAGACTGTTTTGTTGTGATGTTTTTGGACAAGATCTATGATGAACTATTCTATGGTTTTCAAGATAGTTTTTAAAATCATTTGAAAGATACTCTCCTCCGGAATCAACTCTAAAGATTTTTAAATTATCATTAAATTGATTTTTAATCATCATATGATATGTCTTAAACGATGCAAAGACTTCATGCTTATGTTTAAGGTAGTATATCCAACAAAATCTTGAATAATCATAAAAAAAAATAACATAGTAAGCTAATCCTCCCTTAGATACTACGGGTGTCTTCGCCTCGAAAGAATAGCGCGCAAAGTATTGGCGAAGACAAATACAGCGATTGTTTGCCATCGCTGACTACAGCGATGCAAATAATCAATAGATAAGGAAAGGATTTGTAGCCATCGCTGGATACTTTGTGCTTTGAGTCGGACAACGATCTATGGCATCGCAGCATAAATCCGAGTGCACAAGTTGAAAAGATTTGTTTGTAAACGTAGATCTTTGTTCGGAAGTCAAGCTTCTCATTTTTCCAAAAATGCAATGATTACAATTGAAATTACTATTACAGAGATTTTTGTCTTCGTAATCGCTGTATTTGTCTTCGCCTCGAAAGAATAGCGCGCAAAGTATTGGCGAAGACAAATACAGCGATTGTTTGCCATCGCTGACTACAGTGATGAAAATAATCAATAGATAAGGAAAGGATTTGTTGCCATCGCTGGATACTTTGTGCTTTGAGTCGGAGAGCGATCTGTGGCATCGCAGCATAAATCTGAGTGCACAAGTTGAAAAGATTTGTTTGTAAACGTAGATCTTTGTTCGGAAGTCAAGCTTCTCATTTTTCCAAAAATGCAATGATTACAATTGAAATTACTATTACAGAGATCTTTGTCTTCGCAATCGCTGTATTTGTCTTCGCCTCGAAAGAATAGCGCGCAAAGTATTGGCGAAGACAAATACAGCGATTGTTTGTCATCGCTGACTACAGCGATGCAAATAATCAATAGATAAGGAAAGGATTTGTTGCCATCGCTGGATACTTCGTGCTTTGAGTCGGAGAGCGATCTGTAGCATCGCAGCATAAATCCGAGTGCACAAGTTGAAAAGATTTGTTTGTAAACGTAGATCTTTGTTCGGTAGTCAAGCTTCTCATTTTTCCAAAAATGCAATGATTACAATTGAAATTACTATTACAGAGATCTTTGTCTTCGCAATCGCTGTATTTGTCTTCGCCTCGAAAGAATAGCGCGCAAAGTATTGGCGAAGACAAATACAGCGATTGTTTGCCATCGCTGACTATAGCGATGCAAATAATCAATAGATAAGGAAAGGATTTGTTGCCATCGCTGGATACTTCGTGCTTTTAGTCGGAGAGCGATCTGTGGCATCGCAGCATAAATCCGAGTGCACAAGTTGAAAAGATTTGTTTGTAAACGTAGATCTTTGTTCGGAAGTCAAGCTTCTCATTTTTCCAAAAATGCAATGATTACAATTAAAATTACTATTACAGAGATCTTTGTCTTCGCAATCGTTGTATTTGTCTTCGCCTCGAAAGAATAGCGCTCAAAGTATTGGCGAAGACAAATACAGCGATTGTTTGCCATCGCTGACTACAGCGATGCAAATAATCAATAGATAAGGAAAGGATTTGTTGCCATCGCTGGATACTTCGTGCTTTGAGTCGGAGAGCGATCTGTGGCATCGCAGCATAAATCCGAGTGCACAAGTTGAAAAGATTTGTTTGTAAACGTAGATCTTTGTTCGGTAGTCAAGCTTCTCATTTTTCCAAAAATGCAATGATTACAATTGAAATTACTATTGCAGAGATCTTTGTCTTCGCAATCGCTGTATTTGTCTTCGCCTCGAAAGAATAGCGCGCAAAGTATTGGCGAAGACAAATACAGCGATTGTTTGCCATCGCTGACTACAGCGATGCAAATAATCAATAGATAAGGAAAGGATTTGTTGCAATCGCTGGATACTTCGTGCTTTGAGTCGGAGAGCGATCTGTGGCATCGCAGCATAAATCCGAGTGCACAAGTTGAAAAGATTTGTTTGTAAACGTAGATCTTTGTTCGGTAGTCAAGCTTCTCATTTTTCCAAAAATGCAATAATTATAATTGAAATTACTATTACAGAGATCTTTGTCTTCGCAATCGCTGTATTTGTCTTCGCCTCGAAAGAATAGCGCGCAAAGTATTGGCGAAGACAAATACAGCGTTTGTTTGTCATCGCTGACTACAGCGATGCAAATAATCAATAGATAAGAAAAGGATTTGTTGCCATCGCTGGATACTTCGTGCTTTGAGTCGGAAAGCGATCTGTGGCATCGCAGCATAAATCCGAGTGCACAAGTTGAAAAGATTTGTTTGTAAACGTAGATCTTTGTTCGGAAGTCAAGCTTCTCATTTTTCCAAAAATGCAATGATTACAGTTGAAATTACTATTACAGAGATCTTTGTCTTCGCAATCGCTGTATTTGTCTTCGCCTTGAAAGAATAGCGCGCAAAGTATTGGCGAAGACAAATACAGCGATTGTTTGCCATCGCTGACTACAGCGATGCAAATAATCAATAGATAAGGAAAGGATTTGTTGCCATCGTTGGATACTTTGTGCTTTGAGTCGGAGAGCGATCTGTGGCATCGCAGCATAAATCCGAGTGCACAAGTTGAAAAGATTTGTTTGTAAACGTAGATCTTTGTTCGGAAGTCAAGCTTCTCATTTTTCCAAAAATGCAATGATTACAATTGAAATTACTATTACAGAGATTTTTGTCTTCGCAATCGCTGTATTTGTCTTCGCCTTGAAAGAATAGCGCGCAAAGTTTTGGCGAAGACAAATACAGCGATTGTTTGCCATCGCTGACAACATTAGAACAAATATATGCAAGATTGAATCACTAGAATTTTTTTGACAACCGTAGAACACATATATGCATGATTCAATCACTATTATTTTTTTTTACAAACTTAGAACACATATATGCATAATTAAATCACTATAGCATTTTTCTACAGTGGTAAAACACATATATGCAGGATTGAATCACTATAATTTTTTTTCTTCAAAAGCTTAGAACATATTTATGCATGATTGAATCACTATTAATTTTTTTTTTTTATAACCTCAGAACACATATATTCAATATTGAACCACTATGATATTTTTTTGACAGCCTTATAACACTTTTTTGCGTGATTGAATCACTATGATTTTTTTTTATGAGAGCCTTAGAATACATATATGCAAGATTGAGTCACTATGAAATTTTTTTTGGTAGCCTTAGAACACATATATGCATGATTGAATCACTATGATTTTTTTTCACAACCTTAGAACACATATATTTAATCACAAATATATGCATGATTCAATGTCTAAGATATTTTTTTTGACAGCAATAGAGCACATATATGCATGAGTGAATCACTATAATGTTTTTTGACAAGCTTAGAACACATATATTCATGATTGAATCAATATAAAAAAATATTGACAGCGTTAGAACACATATATGCATGATTGAGTCACTATAAAATTATTTGGCAACATTACAACCCATATATGCATGATTGAATCAACATAATTTTTTTTTTTGACCGACTTACAACACATATATGCATGATTGAATCACTATGAGTTTTTTTTTATAACCTACGAACATATATATGCAAGATTGAATCACTATGATTTTTTTTAGGGCCTTAGAATACATATGTGCAAGTTTGAATTTTTTTTGAAAGCCTTGGAACACATATATGCATGATCGAATCACTAAAAAAATTTTTAACAGCCTTAGAACACATATATGCATGATTAAATCACTATGAATTTTTTTTGTCAAACTTAGAACACATATATGCATGATTGATTCTAAATGAACTTTTCTTTACAGCCTTAGAGCACATATGCATGATTGAATCACTATGAATTTTGTGTCAAACTTAGAACACATATATGCATGATTGCTTCTAAATGAACTTTTTTTACAGCCTTAGAACATATATGCATGATTGAATCACTATGAATTTTTTGTCAAACTTAGAACACATATATGCATGATTGATTCTAAATGAACTTTTTTTTTACAGCCTTAGAGCACATATGCATGATTGAATCACTATGAATTTTGTGTCAAACTTAGAACACATATATGCATGATTGCTTCTAAATGAACTTTTTGTTACAGCCTTAGAACACATATGCATGATTGAATCACTATGAATTTTTTGTCAAACTTCGAACACATATATGCATGATTGCTTCTAAATGAACTTTTTTTTACAGCCTTAGAACACATATGCATGATTGAATCACTATGAATTTTTTGTCAAACTTAGAACACATATATGCATGATTGATTCTAAATGAACTTTTTTTTACAGCCTTAGAGCACATATGCATGATTGAATCACTATAAATTTTGTGTCAAACTTAGAACACATATATGCATGATTGCTTCTAAATGAACTTTTTGTTACAGCCTTAGAACACATATGCATGATTGAATCACTATGAATTTTTTGTCAAACTTAGAACACATATATGCATGATTGCTTTTAAATGAACTTTTTTTTACAGCCTTAGAACACATATGCATGATTGAATCACTATAAATTTTGTGTCAAACTTAGAACACATATATGCATGATTGCTTCTAAATGAACTTTTTTTTACAGCCTTAGAACACATATGCATGATTGAATCACTAATTGGCCATATCGATTTATCATACTCAGGTTACAATTTACCGAATAGAACATACCCATCAGGCTATGTTTTACAAAAATGAAACAGTCGAAATCGGCTAATGAAAATTAACATAATCAGGTTATATTTTTCAGAAGAAAACACATGTTATTGGCCAACATAGATTTATCATACTCAGGTTACAATTTACCGAATAGAACATACCCATCAGGCTATGTTTTACAAAAATGAAATAGTCGAAATAGGCTAATGGAAATTAACATAATCAGGTTATATTTTTTAGAAGAAAACACATGTTATTGGCCAACATAGATTTATCATACTCAGGTTACAATTTACCGAATAGAACATACAGGTTACATGTTATTGGCCAAAAGCTGTATTTATATTTTTTTTAAACACAATCAATTAATTAGCTTCGTGCTTTGAGTCGGAGAGCGATCTGTGGCATCGCAGCTTAGTGATTTGTGGGTATTGTTCGAATGTCAAATCACACGTGGAAAACGTATTTTTGAATATTTAAAACCTAATGAGCGGCATGGAAAGACGTATTTTTGAATACTTCGAACGAAAGCATTTAATTTGGCGCGGTTATCAAAAAAAGGCGGCATGCGAAAAGCCGTATTTATATTTTTTTTAAACACAATCAATTAATTAGCGGGCTGTTTTCAACAAATGGTTGCACGTTAAAGGACTTTACCTTTGGACGGCGTTTCAGTATCTCCGTTGCAAAGGTGCCATCGATATCTCCGTCCAGGCATGGCGCCGAAGAAGGGGACAATCAGAGCAGTACGACCAGCCATGGCGGACAAGAAGAGGACTAGTGGAGCAATACGACCCGGCACGACGCCAAAGACGATGGGAGCCCTACGACCGGGCACGGCGCCAACGGAGAGGACGATGGTAGCAAAACGACCAGGCACAGCGCCAGAGGAGTGGACGAGGGGAGAAAAACGACCAGGCACGGAGCAAACGGATAGGAGGATGGGAGCTAAACGACCAGACACGTTGCCAATGGAGTGGACGATGGCAGCAAAACGGCCACGCACGGCTCTGAACAAGAAGACAACCACATCCACAGTCTCGGGTGGGCGACAACGCCCTGACGAGTTCGTAGATGACATTGAGCAGATGCAAGATGAATTTGCAGATGGGAACACTATCAGTAATTTTGTAAGTATTTGTCCACTATCAATTTCTAGGTCATTGGTTTGCATGTTCTGAAGTTCGTAACTTTGTGCAACCAGACAATGTATGATTTTGTCAATTACATTCAGAGCAACCCAACGAGCAATACAGTACGCATCCTCAGCCCGTATTTCATGGTATGTCTGTGCCACTGTTGTTCTGTTTGCTTTCATGACGTACTCACGTTTCTTGGTGGTTAAACCTTGCTATTTCGTGCAACAGATGTACGTCCGCCGAAAGCCATACGGCATAGGATTCGACGATGCACTACCTTGTTGGAACATCGATGATGAGTGCATAGACATTTCGAAATTTGGAAAGGTAAGTGAACAAACCTCTTATCCAAGGTTTATTCGTAACATCCCCATCACGATAAGTCTCTGGAACGAAAAATGATTTTATCGATTCGCAGATTTTACTCCCTACACTCTGGCAACATCCAGACCATTGGGTCCTATACGAGATGAATTTTCAGCTAAAACAACTATGGTGCTACAACTCATTGGACTGCCACAGTGGCGTTGAACGCGATGCTATGCATTTGGTAAGCTTGTACCCAAAGGTGAAGTAGCTATTCGCGGTGGACCGGACTGTAATATATTATCTATTTTTCACAGGCGGGATTCCTTAACGGGCAAATGGGTGTCGACATTGGTGAGTGGATGTTGCTCTGTGCTGACGATGCTCCGTTACAAAGTAATGGGGTCGATTGTGGCATATTCGTAATGAAGCATATTGAAGCAATATACAATGGAGAACAACCTTGTTTCCACGCTGTATGAGCTTCGTATCCGATGTTATTGGGTATTCCTGTTATATATTGGATTTCACATTACCTGTTTTGTTGCAGGAACATATTCCGGTAATACGCGACGAAATATGCAGAAAATTGATTGAGTTTAAAACGAATGGCAGACAGAATAGTATAAAGTGAAACCTATCAATTGCTCTGTCTGTACAACCTAACGAGGCCCTCCATCACCGTTCTCGCCGTCCTCCTCGACAGTAACCCAGTGGTGCAGTCGCACTGACGGTGGCCAGCAGGAGCTCCGCCAAGTCATGTAGTGTATAACTGTAATGTTTCAAGGTGTTAGTGGGTATCTAAATTTTTGTCATGTAGTGTAAAAGAGGGTCGACCGCTATATGTTGTAACCTTTTCAGGGTTTTGCGCTAATGAAGCTTAAGTTGTCTTCCCTCTCTATTCTCCTCTCTTCTCCTTTTGTTCTTGCTGATTTCCCGATTTCAATATGGTATCAGAGCTCTATTGAAAATGAAAGGGTGCTTTGTTGAAGATCGGTGAGAGGAAGAAGCTTCATCTGCATCGGTCGTGCTGGGACCCACCTCAGCTTGTGTTTTCCACAGCTGACGTCCGTACCAACCTTGAAGTCTTGAACTTTTGGCCGATTGATGTTGGATTCCATTAGCTCTTGATTTTTATGATTGAATGAATCAAGAATTCTAATGGTCGGATGAAATCTCAATTTTTAGTGGATTTAATTGTATTTTCTGAAAAAACTGATGAACAGTACCCTGAATGCAAAAAGTTTGTGATTGTGATGCTATCGGTGGGTTTTGTTTGCCCAAATCAATTGTAATCTGGTCATTTTTTTGGTGTGATAGATTGGGACTGATTTGAAGGGCTATTTGGGTGTTTGGGTGCAATTTTGATGATAGATTTGGGTTCCTAGTTCAGGCGGTAACCCATTTTCTGTAGTTTTTCTCTGTTTCGACCAGCATATTGTGTTGGGTTGCTGGTGCTTTCGACCAGCACAAGTACGACCAGCATATTTTTCTCTAGCGAAAGATATTTCTAAATATCGCATTACGTGAACTTATTAATAAGAAAAGTTTGTTCTTAGAAATCGCTGTATTGATGAACCGACGGTAATGTACACCTAAGGCGATTTCTTTAGACGTACTTGTGGATTTATTTGAGACCCAAAGATTTGGTCCAATCGCATTGACTACCATTCAGAATAGGCCTCTGGCATGACATTATTTTCTTTAATGCGGAGTGCTTTTTTATTTAAGATTTGCTTTTGGTTTAATGAAACTGACGTATATACTGAAAAACTGACGGATGGTGATAGGACGTTTCATTAATATTTGAATGACACAACACACAGTTCCACTTTGCTTCGCGAATAAGGAACCGACATAATCGACAATTTCTGCATACACTACTTATTCTTCAATCGAGTGCATAGGCGGCTTCGACGCAGTTGTCGTATCCGTCTATACCTTTTTCATAGGTCTGTAAGATCATAATTGAAGAAACCGTCGTTTAAAATTCAAGCAATTTTTAAATGCTGGCACAGGTTTTCATGGTCGTAGCAGTGTAGTTTGACGTTAGACCACCAAGCGTATCGCTTTGTACTATTCGTAAAATAAGAACGCGACATTGAAGCGATGTTTAAGCATACAACATTTCATAGCGATGTTGAATATTATCATTTCGAACATTAGAAGTCTTTGTTCATTGCACACATCGCAGTCTCACCCTGTGAGTGTCAATCACGCGGGTTGAGCGCACATCTTTTATCAATTACAAGCCTTTTAGACCTCGCCTCCGTCAGTTTCTCCTTCGAAATGAGAAACGACGTCAACTTTTTGCAGAGTTCTTCGCGGAATCCGGGTATATCAACCTGCATAAACAGATTGTAAACTAGAAGCAATAGACATGCCCTTAATTGCCAATAACAAAGGCCAAGGAATGGCATACAGCGTTGAAACAGGGTTCTGCACCATTGTATATCGCTTCAATGTACTTCATTACAAATACGCCGCAATCAATGCCATTATCTTGTAAAGGAGCATGGTATGCCGTGCAAAAGATCTACTCGCTGACATCGACTCCCAAAATGGCTATGAGGAAACCGATCTGAGAATAATGCGACCGAAAGTAAATTCATGACCCCAGTACACTACACGATACTCATATAGATGGAATCTTACGAGATGGGAAATGTCTAGCCATAAACCACTGTCAACTTCCAACGAATTGTAACACCATAGTTGTTTTTCGCGTAAATCCATCACGTATAAGACCCAATGCTTTTCAGACTGCCAGAGTGTAGGAATCAGTATCTGCAAATAGATCGAAAAAATGTTGTTACCACTGTCAAGCTGTAATATTGCACTGTAGGTTTGTTTGCTTACCTTTTCACTTGTCATAAGGTCTCTGCAGTGATTACCGTTAACCCAATAAGGTTTTCCGTCTTGAAATCCACTGGAGTATGGCAAACGGCGTAATATAGTCTGCAAACCGAAAGAAACATTGCTAACACCAACGTTAACATACAAATCAATTGGACTAAATCAATAATGAAAAGCAACATAAAATACAACCGATATACCATGAAATATGGGCTGACGACGCTCACAGTCTGGCTTGGTGCGTTGCTTTTAATATAATTTACGAAATCGGATATAGTCTGTTTGCAGCAAATATGGTGTTGTATTAATCATACGTACACATGGCTTACGTTTATAGACAACTACTACTAGTTTAATACTAACAAAATTACTGATCATGTTGCATTGTGCGAATTCACTGCGCATTCGGTTGATGTCCTCCAGGAGTGATTGACTAAGTTTTCGCCCAACTTCGTCGGTGGATGTTCGACTGAAATGAATGCGGACATTGCAACGACCGATATTTAAATTACATTATATAGTACACAAAAATAAATCGCAAAAAACGCATGAAAGAGACGGATTTTGCTGAACATGTAGACTATGTGTAGACAATATACCCATGATTCGCCATTGTTGGTCGTGTAGCTGTCTTCGTCTGCCTCACCGACTATAATTTTCTATGTTCGAGGGCGGATCTCCAGGTTTATGAAGGAACCGTCGGTTTGGTTGTTGCTGGTTCACGAAGTAGAAGAAAAACACACCTTCCAGTGCTTGTGCGACTATTTATGACCTAAAAGATGTACTGCTCAACCAACATGATCAATGGCTACTGTACGACAACTCAAACATTTATGGGTATCCGTTGGAAAATACACATTGAGTAGCCTTTTATTTATAATATATGGATACAACTTTTCACAAGAGAACTGACAATAATGATTTCAAAAGGCAAGTGGAGGTGTCGGGAACGCGAAAGATTTGTTGGAGAAGAAGTTCACTGGAGGTGTATGGCGATTTGTGGTTATCGTTGAATAGCGATCTGTGGCATCGCAGCACAGTGATTGACAGTCCTACGCTGCGATGCCACACATCGCAGCACACTTGAACAATCCTTTGCATCACGCTAAGATTGACAGTCCAACAATAATCAACAGCGTTCTACGCTGCGATGCCACATATCGCTATCCACGTGTGATTAGACATTCGAACAATACCCAAAAATCACCATGCTGCGATGCCACAGATCGCTCTTCGACTCAAAGCACGAAGCTAATTAATTGATTGCGTTTTAAAAAAATATAAATACGACTTTTCGCATGCCGCCTTTTTTTATAACCGCCGCCAAATTAAATGCTTGCGTTCGAAGCATTCAAAAATACGTCTTTCCATGCCACTCATTAAGTTTTAAATATTCAAAAATACGTTTTCTACGTGTGATTTGACATTCGAACAATACCCACAAATCACTGTGCTGCGATGCCACAAATCACTGTGCTGCGATGCCACAGATCGCTCTCCGACTCAAAGCACGAAGTATCCAGCGATGGCAACAAATCATTTCCTTATCTATTGATTATTTGCATCGCTGTAATCAGCGATGGCAAACAATCGCTATATTTGTCTTCGCCAATACTTTGCGCGCTATTCTTTCGAGGCGAAGACAAATACAGCGATTGCGAAGACAAAGATCTCTATAATAGTAATTTCAACTGTAATCATTGCATTTTTGGAAAAATGAGAAGCTTGACTTCCGAACAAAGATCTACGTTTACAAACAAATCTTTTCAACTTGTGCACTCGGATTTATGCTGTGATGCCACAGATCGCTCTCCGACTCAAAGCACGAAGTATCCAGCGATGGCAACAAATCCTTTCCTTATCTATTGATTATTTGCATCGCTGTAGTCAGCGATGGCAAACAATCGTTGTATTTGTCTTCGCCAATACTTTGCGCGCTATTCTTTCGAGGCGAAGACAAATACAGCGATTGCGAAGACAAAGATCTCTGTAATAGTAATTTCAATTGTAATCATTGCATTTTTGGAAAAATGAGAAGCTTGACTACCGAACAAAGATCTACGTTTACAAACAAATCTTTTCAACTTGTGCACTCGGATTTATGCTGCGATGCCACAGATCGCTCTCCGACTCAAAGCACGAAGTATCCAGCGATGGCAACAAATCCTTTCCTTATCTATTGATTATTTGCATCGCTGTAGTCAGCGATGGCAAACAATCGTTGTATTTGTCTTCGCCAATACTTTGCGCGCTATTCTTTCGAGGCGAAGACAAATACAGCGATTGCGAAGACAAAGATCTCTGTAATAGTAATTTCAGATGTAATCATTGCATTTTTGGAAAAATGAGAAGCTTGACTTCCGAACAAAGATCTATGTTTATAAACAAATCTTTTCAACTTGTGCACTCGGATTTATGCTGCGATGCCACAGATCGCTGTCTGACTCAAAGCACGAAGTATCCAGCGATGGCAACAAATCCTTTCCTTATCTATTGATTATTTACATCGCTGTAGACAGCGATGGCAAACAATCGCTGTATTTGTCTTCGCCAATACTTTGCGCGCTATTCTTTCGAGGCAAAGACACCCGTAGTATCTAAGGGAGGATTTGCTTACTATGTTATTTTTTTTATGATTATTCAAGATTTTGTTGGATATACTACCTTAAACATAAGCATGAAGTCTTTGCATCGTTTAAGACATAACATATGATGATTAAAAATCAATTTAATGATAATTTAAAAATCTTTAGAGTTGATTCCGGAGGAGAGTATCTTTCAAATGATTTTAAAAACTATCTTGAAAACCATAGAATAGTTCATCATAGATCTTGTCCAAAAACACCACAACAAAACAGTCTAGCTGAAAGAAAACATAGGTATATTATTGAAACAACTAGAACAACTAGAAGCAAAAACCCGCTATCTATCGATTTTAACAAATTCAACCACGAACCGCAAGTCGTCAATGACAAACGACTATAAACTCTCCAAAAACCCGGCATTGTGGAGATCGGGTCATGCAAAGAGGCATGCCAACTAAGTTAATAGCCCACACGAGATTCCTGTGTCCCAAACCAATCGGTCGACTGCATCGTAGCCTGTCATGAAAGAGAAAATATTAGACACTGAATTAAGTTTCACAAGAAATGCCTACCTCCTCGCAACATCGATAACATACCAAAAGCCTTGTAAAACTGTAGCGATCGTTGCCGGAAATCTGGTCAGGAGGAATGTAGGTTTGAACGTTTGCCGGTACTTCTGCAGGGTATTGCTACATGATGGACATTACAGGAATTAGCTATTTGACAAGCTTCACGCAATGGGGAGCAATATAATGTTTTACATACCTGTTCATTCGAAGGGCTTTGTTGTTTTTTATTACAGGTTGGTTGTTTCTTAGTCATTTTCTTGCCAACCAATTCTAGTGCACCATTTGCCCTCCGACGACTGCGATCAGAGGCAGGTTTTCTTTTGATACCCTTTGCTTCATGAATATGTCCATCATAATCAACAACGTTCACTACTGACTTGTTGAAGATAATGTTTACGCTTTGGCGCAACTTCTCGGGAGTGTCAAGCGAGACATGATTTTGACCTACGTTGTTCGATCCCATTATCTTCGGCTGGTATTCATTCGCTGCAAAAGACTTAATGTGAATTAACTCCACGTTTTCAAGTAACTCCGTTGCAGCTTTTCTCGCACATGCATAGCCTTCTTCGCTTCTCGATGCCAAATCAGCAACATGCATGAATGACCTACACAGTTGTTGGTAACGGGAGGCTATGTGGCACTTCTCGTCAACAACAGATTTACTCGCATTGTCCATAACGAGCATTTCAATCTTCGCGCGTCTCGTCCATCTTTGCATTACGTAAGACTCAGGTATTTCTTGTATCTTCTCTTGATTGAGTGCCTTTAATGCATGACAGCATAGGATACCTTTGAATTCATACATTTTGCACGAACATTCTACCCTTCCGTTGTCGACATTGTACGTGACATGCGCTTCTTGCCTTTCCTGATGCTTTTCGCCCTGACAAAAAATATGGTATTTGTGCATATTCTCGGTTTGCACCAGTTCTTCTATTCTGCAATTCATGACATGAAACACCTCTTTCTTGATCCATTCAAATACAGTTAGTGTATACAGAGCTGCAGGTCGCATCAATATTTTCATGCCAAAAGTTAGAGGTCGTGTATTGAAGCATTTCACGTCTTGTTCAAGCTCATTCTGTCTTAGACCGTTTACAAATAATTCATATTGTTCCATGAAATGAAACATTGTTAAACATGAATACAGGGTTTTCTTCAGCGTGGCATGCATAGATTCGGCTCTTTGTGTGCTTATCATACCTGCACAAAAGTATTGTCTTCCATATGCCAATGCCCACTTCTCTTTTTCTGTATATAAATTTTGTAACCACAGACAGTCAGCAAGGTCGTATGTCTTAATCATTTTGTCCCAATCTGACTTAAAGGTGACCTCGTCTACGCTATGAAGTACACACCTTGTAAAATGTTTGTCAAACCCTGTATTCTGATTAAATATGTGTCCTATGTTCTTTGCTGCATTTTGAAAGATATGCCACAAACACAGGCGATGATGTGCATCTGGCCACACATGAAGCACTGCAGCCGCAATTGCGTGATCACCATCTGTGAGTACAGTTTCAGGATGCTTCCCGTTCATTGCCTGTGTAAATACTCTGAACAACCACTCAAAGGTTTCCTTGGTCTGGTCATACACAAAAGCACCGCCTTATATACAACTCTGTGCGTGATGGTTCACTCCCACAAACTGCGCAAATGGCCACTGTTCAGTGTTAATCTTTACTGTAGTATCAAACACAAGCACATCATTGAAGCATTCATAATCTAATCTAGACCTTGAATCTGACCAAAACATATTCACGGCATATCCATCTGCGTCCACTTGCATTGCACTAAAGAAACCATGTTCATTGCTTGATTTATTCTGTAAGTAACGAACCAAACAACATATTTATCCGTTCTTCATGTTTTCTGTCCTCTTCCTGCTCAAGTGGTTTCTAAGATCCAAAGGTGTGAATGGCACATTTTCGCGACCACCATCTATGTGGGTAAACAAATTGTATGTCTTCCTTGGTGCAATGCTGGCGCTATCGGCTATTTCAGTCATTGCAGCATGAGCTACAGTTACTTTACGATGTGACCTTAGCATAGGAGTCATAAATGATGCAGATAAATCATGATTATGATCACTGATTAAAGTACGCACGACAAATTTCCCATTCGGATGTCTTCTCAAAACCAATCTCGCCTGACATCCACATCTTGATTTTGGCGTGCTCCTAGTTGGATTTCTCATTGATTTCTTCCAACCTTGCTTGGAACAGACATATGTCTTTCTAACCAAGACACCCTGTGCATTTTTTGACCAAGAAAACCTTCTCACACTGAAGCCAACTTTTAAGGCATAATCATTGTAAAATTTATATGCATCTTCTTTGTTATTAAAATGCATTCCTTCTACAGAAACATAGTCAAGTGCAATTCCATGTACATTCCCAGTTCCTACGGTTTTCTTAAGTGTACTGACATCAAAATCAGGATCATTACTGAATTGCATTTCTTCTCCTGGAACATTGAAGTCAGGTGTACTTCCGTGTACATTCCCGGTGCATACACTTTTATTATGTGTGCTGTCATGGTAGTCTACCTCATCATTGAATTGCATTTCTTCCACTGGAACATTCAAGTCAATAGTGGGTCTAATGTCTGCACCTTTCTTTTCATGTGCATCGTTAGTGCAGATGTTCAATTCTTCAGTTGGGTCATAAGTATAGATATTCAATTCTCCAGATCTTTCTATTGATTGAGCTACATCGTCTTTATTACAATCTGATGATAAGCTCAATAATGTTTTAAGCAATATATCAATTTGTGTTTGCAGTAACATGGCAAACAAGTCGATATTATCTCACAAAAACGAGAGTCTGTTACTAATACAGCGATTTGAGATACAATGCATATGATGAGTGAATGTAGGATACCTGATGGGGTAGAGGCCCTTCCTAGCATCTGCAAACAAGCATTCCTGTCAACAGGTCCCAGCGTCTTACAAATATCGATAAGTTTCCAACCTTCGTAAGAACAAGATCTACCTGCAATAACCAAACAAAGCCTTAATGACACACAAGACGACATGCCTTCTTCATCGATAGCATGATGCTGGGAAGCTACTCACGCCGCCTTGATGGAACTGGTTGGAATGTTTGTGCATCATTGCTTTCTTCCTTAATGCCTAACAACAACGACAAATAAAAGAAGACAGTGGAATGTTTTGTAAGCAATATATCAATTTCCGTTAGCAAGCGGCATAGGTTTACTACGATTTAATCAGGATGCATATAAGAACGGATACCACTAGGGTTACGCAAGTCAAAGCAACAATTTAATGAATGAAAGTATCAAAGCAAGTGCGGTTTGATGTTTGCTTGTGCTGAGCATCGATGTGTCGCTTACCATGCCAATAAAATAAACATGTCGTACATGTGTGTTGACGATAACGCTCTCATAATATCCACGAGGCTCTAAAGCGAGTTCAATAGAAGTCGCTGAGAGAGCAACGATATGCATGCGAAAATCGCCCCGCCATGCGTGTCAAGATGTGTTTCTGCACCCAAACGTTTTCAAAGTCTGTGTACAAATATCTTACAAATACATATTACAAAACATATAATATCTTACAAAACGATATGTATAGCGATTTGTCAGATATTGAAAATCGATACGGCAGTTCAATTTTTATAACTTATAACTCGACGATACAAAAACATACTATCTAAAAGGTCGATAAATATATCGCACAATAAATTACAAATCGATAAGGAAGAACTTGAACATAATAGCAAACAAATCGATATTAACTAACAAAAATGTATCTCACAAAAACAAAAGTCTGTTACTAATACAGCGGTTTGAGATACAATGCATATGATGAGTGACTGTAGGATACCTGATGGGGTAGAGGCCCTTCCTAGCATCTGCAAACAAGCGTTCTTGTCAACAGGTCCCAGCGTCTTACAAATATCGATAAGTTTCCAACCTTCGTAATAACAAGATCTACCTGCAATAACCAAACAATGCCTTAATGGCACACAAGACGACATGCCTTCTTCATCGATAGCATGATGAGATGAAAAGCTACTCACTGTGCCTTGATGGCACTGGTTGGAATGTTTGTGAATCATTGCTTTCTTCCATGATGCCTAACGACAGCAGTAATGAAGAGAAGACACTGGAATGTTTTGTAACACTGGAACGTTGATAATGGGAGCACCGTTACAGCAGATGGCGCAGGCGAACGTCTCCACTTTAAATGGTTAACATCAAACTTTCTGGAAGGAGGACTTGTTTGTCCTTTTCCCCACCCGTCGTTTCACAACTTTTGAATGGAGGATATTTTTGTCATTTCCTCGAACCGTCATTTCAGGGCAAGAAAAGCAAGTAAGGGTGATTAAGTCTTTGCAACATCACCAGAGTCCGATGCAAAGTTATGTCAACATACACGGGAATACGAGCCCCATGTGCATGAATACGTGGCGCTCATTCGATCCCCCGAACACGGACGGGATTCAGTGAATCATCGGGGGCGAACATACACAACCCTCTCTGACTCGACGAAGCCCTGCGGTTCTTGAAATCCCCATGGCATAATAAGTTCAACACACGAGAGAGAGAGAGGTTAGATTGGGATTTCCTGTCAATCATCAACAATGTCATAAACAATATCATTATGGGCAATCACATGGTAGCATTTTGCATTGGGCCCCACACAAATTAAGGACATGCATGTGATTGGTGCTTGCATGTGAGATTGCTCATGTTAGGTCCCAACCAATGTTATCATAATCGGTTTCTGAACCGAACCATTCTTTTAAAAAGATTTAGAAAATCAGCTCGAAAGAAATGGAATTGAATTGTTTTGACTCGGTTTATTTTAAAAAAATTGGTTTTCCAAAAAAAAACAGAAATCATTAAAAAATTAAATAGTTTTCAGAAATTATCTAAATAAAAAAGATTCACAAATAAAGTATAGAAAAATTTACAACAACACGCTAAACTTTTGCCTTATTTGCAGATAGCTTGACTTTTGAGATATCACGAATACACTCCTAACTAACAAAGCAATTCTCAAAAGTTAGGAGTGTACTCATGATATTTCAAAAGATAAGCATGCGTTTGTAAAATAGGCCAAAAAGCTAGACGATTTTTGAAAAAAAAATTAAAAGAAAATCATGACTTATAGTTCAATAGAGTTCGATCAAGTTCGAAAAAAATGCGTTCGATACTTACGACAATGAACTGTTATAACAATTATCACAAAAAAAAAAGATTCAGGCCGATTTTCAATTGAATCGGTGAGGTGAGAATTCTCATAACATTGGTTCCAATTCAACAAGATAGATAGGTTCTTGTATCCACCCTTGGCAAATGCAATAGTTGGTGTGCACTAGCAACAGTAGGTTGTTAGTGGGCACATTAATGTTCAGCCTCCTCCTCTGCTCAAAACCTATAGAAACAATACGGAATTGATGATCCCTAATATATTCAGTACGGGCCTTGTAAATTCACCTTACGACACAGTACAATGGTCCTCAGTTCCCATTAGCCAAAACTAGTGATTAAGAGAGGAAAGGAAGCATGCATTATGCCTTTTGCTCGTGCCGAAGCAAAGCAGTTTACACCGTCAGAGAAGCGATCATAACCTAATCAGACCGACTAAGTCTCTGATCTTGAGAATGGTTACCGGATTACTCGTGAAAAAAAAAAAACATATTTTGTAGTGGAAAGGGAGCTGGTTTCAAGCGTGATGAGAAGGGGAGGGTGGCCATGCATGCTTGCCCTCGGCATCACTAACGAAGAAACAGAAGATTTTTTAAATTAATGGCGCAAAAGGGCTGTTTCCTTTTAGGTTTCTTCGGGCATTAATGGTGGTTAGTAAGAGTAGATCCTATGGAACAAAATAAAGGTCTCCATCGACAAGAGACAGGACTCCTGTATACCACTAAAAGAGGGTGGTGGTGCAATGAATGCAGGTAAAGAACGAAAGGCAGACCCCGAGAAACGTCCAAATAATCTCAGTAGTGCTTTCTTATTCTCTCCTACTTGTCGCTACCTATCTTTTTTTTTATACTTGTCCAAGTATTATTCACCGTATTCGAACGTGTCAACAAGAGAGAGAGAGAGTGTGTGTTGCAATGTGGAGGGAGCAGGGTATTTTATGTCCGTGTGAAGGGCAATATGAAGATTTGATAGCGCATCAATAACGAGGGTTTGCAATGCCGAGAAGTATTCAATGTGAAAGCGAGAACAATCAGTTCTATTTTTTCTCTCCTCCCTCATTACTCTGCCCCCTCCACCCCCCTCTCTCTCTCTCTCTTAATGCATATCTGGAGTAATCAAACCTTCCTTCTCTCGTTACTCATCTGTTGATACATGCTTGGTTTTACTTATTCTCTCTCTCACGCACACACAGCGTGGAGCAATCAGACCTATTTTTCCATTCTCCCCTCATTACTCGGCTGTTGCTACCTGCTTGCTTTAACTTATTATAGCCCTAGTTTATCTGTGTGTGTTCGCAAGTGGAGTAATCAGACCTAGTTTTTTCACCCATCTATTCTCATTACTCCTCATCTGTTGCTACCTGCCTGGTTTTACATATTGTAGCTCTCTCTCTCTCTCTCTCTCTCTCTATATATATATATATATATATATATATATATATATATATATATATATATATGCACATGTGGAGATCAGACCTATTTTCCCATCCTTCTCTTCTTATTACTCCTCATCTGTTGCTACATGTCTGGTTTTACTTATTTTCTCTCTCTCTCTCTCTCTCTCTCTCTCTCTCTCTTTCTCTGCGCATGTAAAGATCAGACCTATTTTCCCATCCTTCCTTCTCTTCTTATTACTCATCTGTTGCTACATGTCTGGTTTTACTTATTATAGCTCTCTCTCTCTCTCTCTCTCTCTCTCTCTCTCTCTCTCTCTCTCTCGTAGCCCCCACTCTTAAATTCCTCCTTAAATCCCCTTACCTCCTACTCTTCACCTTTCTCATTCCAAATGACTTGCATTCCTTGGATCTGTGAAGCAACACCATAAGAGAAGATGCCTGGTTTTTTATTCTTATGCAGATATGTATGAAGGAGTAGTAACCAATGTCCGCACTTGTGGAGGGGTGACAACCAATTTTCCGATAACGGTTGGGTTACATCAAGGATCTGCTTTAAGCCCTTTCCTATTTGCGATAGTGATGGATGAGTTTACGAGATCAATTCAAGAAAATGTACCGTGGTGTATGTTGTTTGCTGATGATATTGTTTTGATTGATGAGTCTAGAGCTGGGGTTAATGCTAAGTTAGAATTATGGAGACAGACATTGGAAGCTAGAGGTTTTAAGTTGAGTAAGAGTAAGACTGAATATATGGAATGTCGGTTTAGTAAGCAACGAAGTAGTGATGGGAGTGTAGTGAAGCTTGGTGAGCAAGATATACCGGTGAATGATTATTTCAAATATTTGGGATCCATCATTCAAAAGTATGGAGAAATTGATGGAGATGTAAATCATAGGATAAAGGTTGGGTGGATGAAATGGAAAAGTGCTACTGGAGTGTTGTGCGATCGTAGAATGCCATTGCGGTTGAAGGGAAAGTTTTATAGGACGACTATTAGACCCGCTTTACTATATGGTACGGAATGTTGGGCTGCCAAGAGACATCATATTCAAAAAATGAGTGTAGCTGAGATGCGGATGCTTAGATGGATGTGTGGAAATACAATAAAAGATAAGATTCGAAACGAAGAGATACGTAAGAAGGTAGGTGTTGCACCCATTGAAAATAAGATGTGAGAGAATCGTTTACGGTGGTTTGGACATATTCGGCGAAGGCCTAATGATGCTCCAGTTAGAAGGTTGGAGAAATGGGAAAATATATTAGTTAAAAGAGGTCGGGGTAGGCTTAGGAAGACTTGGATGGAGATGATAGGAAAGGATATGAATGCTTTGAACCTCACCGAGGACATGGCGTTGGATAGAAATGATTGGAGGAAAAGGATTCATGTGGAAGACCCAAAATGAATTTCTTTTTTGGTTCATATCGCTGACCCCAATTGTTTTGGGATGAAGGCGTAGTTGTTGTTGTTGTTGTTGTATGCAGATTAATTTTTCATGGGTTTAACGAAGGGTTTCTTACAGAGATTGTTGGCATTCTGTACACCTCCATACACATGGCTTTATTTTTCCGTTGGTTTTCCCATTTATTTCTTTGGAAAAGGAAAATGGAAAACCTTTGTTGCCTCTGCGATGGAGGTGGATAACCTGCCAAAAGAGCTCTGTCGGAAACCCTTTGTAAAACCCATGTGATGATTCCTCCAGATGTTGCAGACCGGCTTCTATCTCTATTCCTCCCTTCTGATCTTGAGATGGTGTTCCAGAAACAAGTATGAAACAAAGCAAGTGAAGCGATTTCATATCCATAGGGTTTACCGATTGCACCAGCTGTGCATTGACTGAATTTTCTTTGCTTGCATTTTCACATTGTTTTTCTTTTCTAATATGGTGGTATATATCTAATGTTTTAAAGAACAACGAATCTCTCTCTCTCTCTCTCTCTCTCTCTCTCTCTCTCTCAGCATGTATACTTCTATTTGTTAGCAATGATTTACTGCATATGTATACACATGATAATGACGGGATGCGAAGGAGCTAATGGTTTAATAATGCAATTTTCGTAAGAAACTAACGTTTTTGGACGTCTTTTGTTATGGATCATAACCAAAACAATCTGAGGGTTTCTTGTCAACAGAAACATATCATGTATTTAGAGATAGACAAAACTTCTTTTCTTTTTCAATTGGAAACTGATTTGTTGCATAATCCATCTGTTCTTATGTATTTTACCCTATATCTTTGTGATGTGATTTTTTTTCTTTGGTGATGGTTTGAGGTTCGGCTAGAAGAGCAAGGAAAACAAAGGAAACGTTGTCCGGGACATTACCCTTCAGATGAATTGATGGAAAATTTGAAACCCCTTTTCCATGATGGCCTGGCTTTTGATAGTATCTCAAGTTCATTTCAAGTTATTTGTACTCTAATTACGTAAATGATGAAGTTTTTGACGTTCCTTTAGATATGCTAAAAGCGTTTCTTTTTTCTCAGCGTACGAAAAGCCATGCATATTGCCTTTTGTTGGAAGAAGGTTAAATGCTTCACCACATTTCACTGCAAGAAAATGTGTAGAGAAGGGCGAGTTTCGACTGCATATAATGGTGATGAGAATCCAAAGTAAAAGAAAATAAACAGTAACGATAGGTTATGATGACTACAATTGCAATTAGGGTTGGGAAACAAGCCGAGACGCTCCTGACTCAGCTCATGTGCCGATCTCGTTCAGCCTTGCAAAATAGGCTCGGCAAGCTGATCAAGAACAATAGGTACTCGTCTCAGCTTCACTTATGGAAGTTGGTCTAGTAGTTAAAAATATATTTTATACATATTTTTCATGCATTTTATAGTAATCTTTTTCCTTCCAGCTCTAAAACAACGTATTTTTCTATCAATTAACAAGCCACTGGAATGAGAGCTCCAGCTCAGCTTGACTTGTTTTGTTTGTTAAGGATCAAGCCTTGGATCCTTCTTTTGTGATCTTTTGAGTTATAAAATTTTGGCAGTGTAGGCCGTTGATTTGTGTACCTCATTAAAAACTTAATTATCTGTCGTAATCACATTATTCAAACCAGATTTCTAGTAAACAAACCATGTTCAACCATGTAGATCACAAAAAATAAAAAATAAAAAATTTTTAAAGAGAAAAGTGATTGTTATTCATTATTAGCCAATATTTACCCTAAGAAAAGTGATACTTTAAGCCATCCTACTACCATTGAATTGCTGTTTTCCGGTTTTTTTATAAATTCCACCATGGTCAATTTGTTATAAAATGATACTTGAATAGTTTTTTTGTTAAAAAAGATGATTTTAAATCATTGAATATTTTAAAAAAATTTAAACTGTTGATTTTTAAATCTTATAGATCACTGATTGTCGAAAATCACACTGTTGATTTGGAAAGTGCATGGTTTATATATATATATATATATATATATATATATATATATATATATATATATATATAATTGAATCCAACAGATATTGAAGCAGGTTATATGTTCTCCCCCGAACAGGGCAATGTGTGTCTCGTATCCCCATGTTTGTCAGCATTAATTAGCGTTGGAGTTTGATGCGATTGCAGAGACTTAAGTGCCCTCTCTTTTATTGGTGTTAAAAAAAATGACCATTCTTGAAAAGGAGTGGTTGTAAAGACTTAAGTGCTCTGAAGATGATTATTTAAGACCCAGTCTATGCACTGCAGAATTATCTAAGAAAGAAATCTTCCCTTGAGGAGGTCATGAACATCAACCCTCTCATTTTCTCTCTTTTCTATTTATGCTAATATGCACATCCAACAAAAGATCTTACATTGCTCCATCAAACACTGGTTGACTTGCACATTGATTGTTGTGTAGCCTGATTCAGAGTTTTTACCTTTACAGGAGGAGGGTTTGGGGGCTCATTTCAGTGTGGGTAGCATCATTCAACTAAATGAGTTGTAGATCTTGATTCAGAGTTTTTACCCTTACAGGAGAGGGGTCTGGGGGCTCTTTTCAACGTGGGTAGCATCATTCAACTTGAAGAGTTATGGAGTCTGATTCAAAGTTTTTACCCTTACAGAAAATGGGGGGTCTGAGGGCTCCTCCCAGCGTGGGTAGCATCATTCAACTTAAGAGTTGTGGAATCTGATTCAGAGTTTTTACCCTTATATGAGAAGGGTTTGGGGGCTCCTCTCAACGTCGATAGCATCGTTCAACTTGATTTGTTGTGGAGCCTGATTCAGAGTTTTTGCCCTTACAGGAGAAGGGTTTGGGGGCTCCTCCCAGCGTGGGTAGCATCGTTCAACTTGATTCGTTGTGGATCTTGATTTAGAGTTTTTGCCCTTACAGGAGGGGGGTCTGGGGGCTCCCTCTGCACGGGTCTCGGGTGTCGTAGTTAAAAAATGCACAAGGTGTCGTGGTGAGAAAGACATATGTTTGTTCTAAGCAAGGTTGGAAGAAATCAATGGAAAATCCAACAGGGAGCATGTCAGAATCAAAATGTGGATGTCAAGCGAGAATGGTGGTGTGCAACTCAAATAACACAAAATAATAAGGGTCTGGTTTTTAGTTAAAATGGGGAATGAAATGACAATAGAAATTGCTTAAAATTTACAGGAATAAACTAGACTCGATAACGAAGACACCATTTTTTATGGATTTGGAATATAACCTCCGGTTAAGAAGATATGGCCCTGACAAGTTGGTCCTAATTCAGGTAGCGATTTACAGCGATTTGCTTACTGAATAACACTATAAATCGCTATAGCGATTTGCGGAAGACACTACAAATCGCTATAGTGACATTCAAAAACACTATAAATCGCTATAGCGATTTGCGGAAGACACTATAAATCGCTATAGTGAGATTCAAAAACACTATAAATCGCTATAACGATTTGCGGAAGACACTACAAATCGCTATAGTGAGATCCAAAAACATTATAAATCGCTATAGCGATTTGCGGAAGACACTACAAATCGCTATAGTGAGATCTAAAAACACTATAAATCGCTATAGCGATTTGCAGAAGACACTACAAATCGCTGTTGAAAAGCCGGATAACACTATAAATCGTTGTGGGGCTCGTTGGAGACCCAAAAATACTACAAATCGTTGTAGGAAAGCCCGATAACACTACAAATCACTGTTGGAAGGCCCCAAAAAAAATTGGTTCTGAGGGCGCTGCCCCCCGAGGCCCCCGCAGCGGGATCCGCGTCGAGGGGAGAGCCCCCGGACCCCCTTCTTTAAGGGCAAAAACTCTAAATCAGGCTCCACTACGAATCAAGTTGAACGATGCTACCCACGCTGGGAGGAGCCCCCAAACCCTTCTCCTGTAAGGGCAAAAACTCTGGATCAGACTTCATAACTCTTCAAGTTGAACGATGCTACAGTCAGTGTACAGGTCAGTCGATGTTTGATGGAGCAATGTAGGATCGTCTGTTGGATGTGCACAGAAGTAGAGAGAGAAGAGAGAGAGAGTGAGAGGGTTGATGTTCATGGCCTTCTCCAGGGAGAACTCTTTGCCTCCCTTGATTTCTTCTCTAGAGAGAGAAAGGGTTTTACAGTGTTTTACGGAGAAATAAGAAGAAGACTTTGAAGAGTCAACATCATCCTCGACTTTCTGGATGGAGGACATGTTTGTCCTTTTTTTTAACAGAGAAAGAAGAAGAAGACTTTGAAGAGTCAACATCATCCTCGACTTTCTGGATAGAGGACATGTTTGTCCTTTTTTTGAACGGAGAAAGAAGAAGAAGACTTTGAAGAGTCAACATCATCCTCGACTTTCTGGATGGAGGACATGTTTATCCTTTTTTTGAACTGTTTGTTTTTTCTTTTTTGAATGAAGGGCATTTTTATCATTTTCTCAAACCATCACTTTATGAGAAGAATAGCAAAAAAAGGTACTTAAGTCTTTGCAACAACACTAAAGTCCAATGCAAAGTTATGTTAACATACACGGGAATACGAGCCCCATATGCTTGTATACGTGGTGCTCATTCAAAGCCCCGAACACAGACCTGAGATTCAGTGAATCATCGGGGGAAACATACACGGATATTGAACGAAGAATGTGGGTGCCAGAAACAACGACCTTTGGTGAAAAGTGGTGAAAAAAGTTTGGTGAATTTGACTTTGACAAGACGATCACGTGTCAAAAATAAAAGTCTTTCAAAACTTTACAGATATATCTGATTTGTAATGATTTGTCTTCCCACATTTCGAAGTTAAAAAAATCATTGCCATCTTTAATTACCCTCTTCATTGATTATTATTATTACTATTTCAAAGTCAAAGTTCGGGTTAACCAGTCGGTTTACAAGACAAGCCCGATCAACAGCCCCTGCCGGGCCTACGGCCCATACCCAGTCTAGAAGTGCTGGTTGACGGGTTGCCTGCTGGGACCGATTAGTTGTTTCAAGCAAAAAGTGTGTGTCGATGCAGTCCGGCCCGGCCTAGCTGGGCCCAAACCGGTTCATGCCTGTCTGGACCTCAAAGATGATGCCTAGGCTTAGCATGCGGGCTGCTCGATCCAATGTTCCCGAAGGCCACCAAATTATGTTTGTATAACTTTTGCTAGCATACATATAGGGATGTAAACTGTTTGGTTTGGAATTGGATGGGGCCAATACCATATCTGACCAATTGGATGTAGGCTAAACTGTTTGGGATTCAGATTTGAACTTGGATGGTAAAAAGTTATTCCACTTTTTCCCATGTAAATGGATTTGAATATTCATCAAACTTTATATATTTTTTAGATTCGATAGCAAAAAATCAGTACCATACCAGTGTCCGATTATAATTGTTATGGGTTTAGCTTTTACCAAATGCAAATAAATGAGATCAAATTCGGTCAGAACTGGATAAAATGGGATTGATTGACATTCCTACATACATAGATGCAAATGGGATGGGCTTGGTTTGGATTTAGGCTTTACTAATCAATCCATCCTAGATTCAAAGTCCAATGTCAGAAGGTCATATTGAATTTGGATCTGGCCTGATCTTGCCTAATCAGATTCATATTTGGTCTAGGATGTGAAGGCTAACTGGAATTCTGAATCTGATTAGTAAATCAGAAATGTTTAATTTTCAATCTGTCAAACTATCCCGGATTCAGATTCAAATGCCAAGTGCATAATGAATCCTAATATGATTATTAATTGGATTCTGCATGCTTTATCGGATCTGGCTAATTAAATTTGGATTTGGTTGAATGTCCTGGTCAAACCAGATCTGCCAAGCTATGAGAAATTCATCCTTAACGAAGTCAAGCACGAAGAAATGCATGGTGTTGGCCTCAGCTCAGCTCAGTTGAGCGTAGATGAAGATAAAGTATATAGCCAATAAGCATAATTTGTGTCGTAAACAGTAATATGGTAAAAGCTGATGGCGCTGAACACAATGGGGTTAGCGTCGTTGGAGCAGGCTTCAGCTGTCAGACCCGACACTCCGGGTTGGACTCTTCAGGCGGTAACTCCTTTCGCCAGCAGAAACAAGCATATGCCCAGAGCAAGGTCATTCGAGGAATCTAAACTAGGTTGGGCACAAATGCACAAAAAAAAATCAAAACCCTAAATTCAAACATAGTTCATAGATATGTTAATTGAAAAAATATATAAAACCAGTAAAATTCTGACCAAAATCAAGGATGCATTCACGGAATCATGTTTAATGTTGAATGATAAAAAAATGCCTAATTAAATATTCATAGCATTTAAAAAATCAAATAAAAAACTTAAATTCTAATAAAAATCAAAGATTTAGAGGTTTGATAAGTAACAACAAAAAACAAGCATTCATTAATGGAATCATGCTAATGACATAAAAAGAAAAAATACAACAACAACAACTACACCTTCATCCCAAAACAATTGGGGTCGGCGATATGAACCATAAAAGAAAATCATTTTGGGTCTTTCACATGAATCCTTCTTCTTCAATCATTTCTATCCAATGCCATGTCCTCGGTGAGGTTCAAAGCATTCATATCATTTCCTATCATCTTCATCCATGTCTTCCTAAGCCTACCCCGACTTCTTTTAACTAATATATTTTCTCATTTCTCCATCCTCCTAACTAGAGCATCATTAGGCCTTCGCCGAATATGTCCAAACCACCATAAACGATTCTCTCTCATCTTATTTTCAATGGGTGCAACGCCTACCTTCTTACGTATCTCTTCGTTCCGAATCTTATCTTTTATTGTATTTCCACACATCCATTTAAGCATACGCGTCTCAGCTACACTCATTTTTTGAATATGATGTCTCTTGGCAGCCCAACATTCCGTACCATATAGTAAAGCAGACCTAATAGTCATCTTATAAAACTTTCCCTTCAACCGCAATGGCATTCTACGATCACACAACACTCCAGTTGCACTTTTCCATTTCATCCACCCAAGCTTTATCCTATGATTTATATCTTCATCAATTTCTCCATACTTTTGAATGATAGATCCCAAATATTTAAAACAATCATCCACCGGTATTTCTTGCTCACCAAGCTTCACTACACTCTCATCACTACTTTGTCGCTTACTAAACTGACATTCCATATATTCTGTCTTACTCTTACTCAACTTAAAATCTCTTGCTTCCAATGTCTGTCTCCATAATTCTAACTTAGCATTAACCCCAACTCTTGACTCATCAATCAAAACAATATCATCAGCAAATAATATACACCACGACACATTTTCTTGAATTGATTTTGTAAGCTCATCCATCACTATAGCAAATAGGAAAGGGCTTAAAGCAGATACTTGATGTAACCCAACTGTTATAGGAAAATTGGTTGTCACCCCTCCACAAGTGCAGACATTGGTTACTACTCCTTTATACATATCTTTAATTATACTAATATACTTGAGAGAAACTGTGAACACCCCAAATTTTTCAAAGATTTGCAAAATGACCCTTTTGCCCCTAACCCCATTTTCTGAGAAAATCAAAGCAATTTCAAAGCTAAATTTTAGTCATTCTTCAGATTTTCTGAATTAAAATCCATATTGGTATGTTCAAAATCAATTCCGGATCCGAATCCAGTACTTTAAATCCATATTTCCTCAAAATTCGGATCCAAACCCATTTCCGAAGAAATTTTCTCAAAATAGCTTTTAAATTCTCAAAAAAATTCCCTTTTGTAAATATTTTTATAAAAATGCAAAAAATTAGTTTTAATCTTTGGTTTCTCGTAAAACTTTAGGATTTTATTCCAAAAATACAAAAAAATTGAGAAATAACATAAAAAACCAAAAAAATTGGAAAAACTACGAGAAAAATGAATGATTTTCAAGCTTTTGAAGCCATTTTGATAAAAACCTCATTCCCTAACCATTTTTTTACAAATTTTTTTTAAAAGGAGTCCGCTTATTGGAAAATGAGAAAAGCTTCAACGGATTCCTCCCGCGTCATGATCTCAACCATTGATGCATAACGACCCCTCCACCTTCCGGATCCTTCCTCTTCCCTCAATAAGAAGAGGTGGAGGAGAAGGGGTCGGGCAATCAAGGAAATCCGGCCTCCATACCCCTGGTGCATTACTCTCGAGCTTCTCTCTCCTGAAAGAAAGAAACCAATCTTTTCCTTTCCAGCAGATCATCCATCCCCCTCGTCTGCGCTGAAGCATCAAGGATCTACTCGCATTTTGCATCCCATCCCTCAAGGAGTCTTCATCGAAAACGATCTTCCCCAAAATGTTTCCTCTATAAGAAGTCATTGTCCTCTTCCTTTTCGATCGAGTAAAAGGAATTCTAGGAAGCAGGGAAAGAAGAATTCACTCCTTCAGAACCCTTGCAGTATCCCGGTAAGTCTCCCCTCTCTCATTTTTTTTATTTTCCTCATAGGCTTTTCTCTGTTTTAATTCCCTTTTTACGCACTATGGGTGTTGTCGGATTGCCTATGGCATCCTTGACCCACCTTGTGCAACAATAAACAGAGTGAATAAGTCTAACATTTTGAGCATCCACTTGATTTCAATTACTAATATCCTCTATGAATCATTACATTATTATCTGTAATTTCATTTTTCAATATGTCGTTCTTTCCCTTCTTGCCTCTATATAGCCTCGTCGGCTACTTCCATTTTCGATTAGAAATAGCTTTTGCATAGACATCCAGTCCGAGCGGCTTCGCTTAGCAGAAGTTGTTTTCAAAGAATCTCGGATCCTTCCTATGATTTGGTCACGTTTCCTCATTGAGGGATGAACCACTGTGTCTTTGGCCATTTCAATTCATCTCATAATCTGTTTCGATTTTCCCTCATCTCAAATCTTCTTTGACGATTGGATTGTTTTTAATAGACATTCGATCATCGGATTTTTTTTTATACCAGTTCGGCTTAATTTCTTGCCTTGATTATTTTTATCATTACTTTGTTTTGATCTTGTTTGAAAGCATCATTTCTGTTTCATTTTTTTATTTATTCGTCTATATCATGCGATCCTTGGGATTTTGTTCCATCATATGAACATCATATCGCAGCAATTAGCAATCGAAAACTCAAACTAGAGTCACTGAGAAATCTGGCATTTAATCCAGGTTCTCTGGATAAACAGATCTGTGCTGCTTTCATTATCACTTATCTATTATCCAATATATCTTGTTTCCCATATTAGATTCCACTAATTACCTTATATTTTGCACCAACTGTATTTCTGTTTTAATTCAAGTTTTGCTTGTATTTTTTTTTTTTTTGCCATTCGTCCTTTGTCTGTTCATCCGCTTTCAATATTGGTTTAGGTTTCATTGTGCATTTCAGCATTCTCATCCTATTGTTGAATGACTGTAGCTTCATCACCTTTGCAATACCTGTGCATTGTATATCTTACTGCCATAGGTTCCCTGTGCTCCCTACACCATAACATTTGCCTTCATTATTTGTCAAGCTAATGTCAAATTCCAGAATCAAAATATGAAAGGTACAGAAGTTCTGGAATGGAATTGTGGTTTTGTCAAATGGTATAATCAGAATACCATTGTCAATAAGATTACTATCCATGATTGACTGCATCACCTGAACTCGTTTCGCTGTTGGGTTTCATAAGGGACCCATCAGGAAAAACCTCTCTTCATTTCAATGGTCCAAAAAAAAAAACAGTGATGTCAGGATCACTATTATGAGACCATCATAGGTTACTGCACTATTACTTGTTATCATATTGCGACTTCTTCATTCCTCTGCAGCTGTGTTCTCACGTTGTCATTGTTGTAGCATTTTTACCACATGCATTACTCCCACTTCCACAGCCTTCCTCCTCATCATGACAACGTAAGACATCATAAAGAATTGGCATTAAGATTGATGGACCCCGCATATTCATCATCTATAGATTTTATCCAATGGCTGCTACACCTCATTGCATGTGGTGTTCTTGTCAAATATCTGGCTGTAACTCATGGAGAATTAATTTTGTATATAGCTGTTGGATTGTCAAAAGCCGGATGGTTTCTCTACCTAAGATCTGAATCAGCACATATGACGACATCTATCAAATAGTTGTAATAACTATTATTGAAAGAAATTGTCCCTAGAGATACAGGAGCCTCTCAAGTTGTGAAGCAGTCAGAAGATTGCTAAGGTCATGGTTCACCTATGGAGACCTTGCTGTTAGGGTTGATTTAGACATGGTTCACTTTCCCTTATAAAATGCAGTGATAGTTTCTTTTCCTTCTTTTTTTTTCTTTCTTCTTGCCTGTTCATTCGTATCATCATGCCATGGTTGTTGTTTGGTTATTGATCAGGAATCAATTGGAAACTCAGAAATTAATAGATGTTCTTCTTTCCAATGCCCGGTGTAGTAGTAATTTCTTCTTAAAATTCAATTTGCCTGTTTGGTTCTATATCCTGTTTTATTAGTATTTTGTTATTTACCACAAGTTCCTGCAATTTCATAACATCTTTTTTCTGTAAAGACTTTGTTTTCATTAAGTAAACCCCCATGCCCTGTCATATATGTTGTAGTGGTTAAGATCATTAGCCTGCCCCTTCATGCTGCCACCATCATTTGCATCATAGTTTTTTTTTTATCACAGCACCTACCTTGTTGCCACCATCATATCCCAGTTGCGATACCACAGCACCAGTGGGCTGCTTTCTCACCTGCATATTTTAACATATCAATATTTATGGTGATGATCACCCTCGAAATTCATATGCAGAAAACGATGGATTAGTCAAATCTATCATGTTATACCCCTCATAAGCAGTTGATATATATATATATATATATATATATATATATATATATATATATATATATATATATATATATATATATACCTACATGCCTAACATAAATGTATAAATATGATATATACATCATTCCCTATCTTTTCTAGATATATGAACATCTTCTTACCACTGACATCTTTTGGAATCTGTGAGACATATCCAATTTTTTTTTATTATTTATTTTGTATTAACCTACTTATTTTGCAGGGAATATGTGGAAAAGGTTATCATTTGAAATTGTAAATTTGATTTTATGTATTGTAATAGCTAGATTTGAATGAAAATTTATAATTCTGCTTTCTTATCTTTCTTAGCAAAGAGGCGCATCTGTCAACACCCCAAATTTTTCAAAGATTTGCAAAATGACCCTTTTGCCCCTAACCCCGTTTTCTGAGAAAATCAAAGCAATTTCAAAGCTAAATTTTAGTCATTCTTCAGATTTTCTGAATTAAAATCCATATTGGTATGTTCAAAATCAATTCCGGATCCGAATCCAGTACTTTAAATCCATATTTCCTCAAAATTCGGATCCAAACCCATTTCCGAAGAAATTTTCTCAAAATAGCTTTTAAATTCTCAAAAAAATTCCCTTTTGTAAATATTTTTATAAAAATGCAAAAAATTAGTTTTAATCTTTGGTTTCTCGTAAAACTTTAGGATTTTATTCCAAAAAAACAAAAAAATTGAGAAATAACATAAAAAACCAAAAAAATTGGAAAAACTACGAGAAAAATGAATGATTTTCAAGCTTTTGAAGCCATTTTGATAAAAACCTCATTCCCTAACCATTTTTTTACAATTTTTTTTTAAAAGGAGTCCGCTTATTGGAAAATGAGAAAAGCTTCAACGGATTCCTCCCGCGTCATGATCTCAACCATTGATGCATAACGACCCCTCCACCTTCCGGATCCTTCCTCTTCCCTCAATAAGAAGAGGTGGAGGAGAAGGGGTCGGGCAATCAAGGAAATCCGGCCTCCATACCCCTGGTGCATTACTCTCGAGCTTCTCTCTCCTGAAAGAAAGAAACCCATCTTTTCCTTTCCAGCAAATCATCCATCCCCCTCGTCTGCGCTGAAGCATCAAGGATCTACTCGCATTTTGCATCCCATCCCTCAAGGAGTCTTCATCGAAAACGATCTTCCCCAAAACGTTTCCTCTATAAGAAGTCACTGTCCTCTTCCTTTTCGATCGAGTAAAAGGAATTCTAGGAAGCAGAGAAAGAAGAATTCACTCCTTCAGAACCCTTGCAGTATCCCGGTAAGTCTCCCCTCTCTCATTTTTTTTATTTTCCTCATAGGCTTTTCTCTGTTTTAATTCCCTTTTTACGCACTATGGGTGTTGTCGGATTGCCTATGGCATCCTTGACCCACCTTGTGCAACAATAAACAGAGTGAATAAGTCTAACATTTTGAGCATCCACTTGATTTCAATTACTAATATCCTCTATGAATCATTACATTATTATCTGTAATTTCATTTTTCAATATGTCGTTCTTTCCCTTCTTGCCTCTATATAGCCTCGTCGGCTACTTCCATTTTCGATTAGAAATAGCTTCTGCATAGACATCCAGTCCGAGCGGCTTCGCTTAGCAGAAGTTGTTTTCAAAGAATCTCGGATCCTTCCTATGATTTGGTCACGTTTCCTCATTGAGGGATGAACCACTGTGTCTTTGGCCATTTCAATTCATCTCATAATCTGTTTCGATTTTCCCTCATCTCAAATCTTCTTTGACGATTGGATTGTTTTTAATGGACATTCGATCGTCGGATTTTTTTTTTATACCAGTTCGGCTTAATTTCTTGCCTTGATTATTTTTATCATTACTTTGTTTTGATCTTGTTTGAAAGCATCATTTCTGTTTCATTTTTTTATTTATTCGTCTATATCATGCGATCCTTGGGATTTTGTTCATTCATATGAACATCATATCGCAGCAATTAGCAATCGGAAACTCAAACTAGAGTCACTGAGAAATCTGGCAATTAATCCAGGTTCTCTGGATAAACAGATCTGTGCTGCTTTCATTATCACTTATCTATTATCCAATATATCTTGTTTCCCATATTAGATTCCACTAATTACCTTATATTTTGCACCGACTGTATTTCTGTTTTAATTCAAGTTTTGCTTGTATTTTTTTTTATTTTTGCCATTCGTCCTTTGTCTGTTCATCCGCTTTACATCTCCTCTTTCAGTATTGGTTTAGGTTTCATTGTGCATTTCAGCATTCTCATCCTATTGTTGAATGATTGTAGCTTCATCACCTTTGCAATACCTGTGCATTGTATATCTTACTGCCATAGGTTCCCTGTGCTCCCTACACCATAACATCTGCCTTCATTATTTGTCAAGCTAATGTCAAATTCCAGAATCAAAATATAAAAGGTACAGAAGTTCTGGAATGGAATTGTGGTTTTTTCAAATGGTATAATGAGAATACCATTGTCAATAAGATTACTATCCATGATTGACTGCATCACCTCAACTCGTTTCGCTGCTGGGTTTCATAAGGGACCCGTCAGGAAAAACCTCTCTTCATTTCAATGGTCCAAAAAAAAAAACAGTGATGTCAGGATCACTATTATGAGACCATCGTAGGTTACTGCAGTGTTACTTGTTATCATATTGCGACTTCTTCATTCCCCTGCAGTTGTGTTCTCACGTTGTCATTGTTGTAGCATTTTTACCACATGCATCACTCCCACTTCCACAGCCTTCCTCTTCATCATGACAACGTAAGACATCGTAAAGAATTGGCATTAAGATTGATGGACCCCGCATATTCATCATCTATAGATTTTATCCAATGGCTGCTACACCTCATTGCATGTGGTATTCTTGTCAAATATCTGGCTGTAACTCATGGAGAATTAATTTTGTATATAGTTGTTGGATTGTCAAAAGCCGGATGGTTTCTCTACCTTTTTTCTTTCTTTCTTCTTGCATGTTCATTCGTATCATCATATCATGGTTGTTGTTTGGTTATTGATCAGGAATCAATTGGCAACTCAGAAATTAATAGATGCTCTTCTTTCCAATGCACGGTGTAGTAGTAATTTCTTCTTAAAATTCAATTTGCTTGTTTGGTTCTATATCCTGTTTTATTAGTATTTTGTTATTTACCACATGTTCTTGCAATTTCATAACATCTGTTTTCTGTAAAGACTGTGTTTTCATTAAGTAAACCCCCATGCCCTGTCATATATGTTGTAGTGGTTAAGATCATTAGCCTACCCCTTCATGCCGCCACCATCATTTGCATCATAGTTTTTTTTCTTATCACAGCACCTACCCTACTGCCACCATCATATTCCAGCTGCGATACCACAGCACCAGTGGGCTGCTTTCTCACCTGCATATTTTAACATATCAATATTTATGGTGATGATCACCCTCGAAATTCATTTGCAGAAAATGATGGATTAGTCAAATCTATCATGTTATACCCCTCATAAGCAGTTGATATATATATATATATATATATGCCTAACATACATGTATAAATATAATATATACATCATTCCCTATCTTTTCTAGATATATGAACATCTTCTTACGTGAGAAGGCGGCGAACCCAGTCATCCAAGTGGTCTGGGAACATACGTGAGAAGGTGGCGAACCCAGAATAATACCACCGAGGGAAGAAAGGTCGAGACTGGATGACCCGCAGATCCGGGGATCCATCCTGGATCTGATAGAAGACATGATCTCGGGGAAAGACAACATCGAGGGAATTTGACGCCATTTGAAATGATACTGGGGTAAAGAAAATAAGAAGAGTTAGATAGAATGCAGGACTTACAGACAGACTTCTTGAAGAATTAAACCAGGAAATTTTGAAAATGTTGATGATTTTTTAAAGGAATTTTCCAGGATTTTTGAAGAAAATTTGATCTAAAAGAGAAAAGAAATATAGGTAGATAGAAATATACACCTGGGTTTTTTGAAAATAAGGGTAAGTTTTGAATAATACACCCAGGGTTTTCGAAAAGGGTTTGATACATATATATATGAGAGAATAAGAGAATTATCATATAACTAAAGCTGCACAAACAAGGATGCGCACACAGCACTCCCTAAAGGCTGACTCTAAATGCAATATTTGAAATGGCTTGTAGGACCTTAATCCTAACTCTAGGGTTCAGATCATCTGATTCCAATCAAGATATGCCGATATACCCAAGCCGAAGCTTGAAGTATGTGGCATAGAAATATTTCTCCGGTTCTAAGGTAATGGCTTTCCAACATCCTTGAGCACCTACCGATATACCTCAGACTATGGCCCTTAGGTACGTGGTAGGGGGGCGCGAACCCAAATAAGTGATCCAGTTGTGAGGCTCTCTCCCAAACTATGGTTCAGTGAGACAACACAGCAACGTGAAGGCCGGGACAATATTAGGTAGGGAGGTTTTCAAAATATGTTCAACATGCCAGGAATCAGATGGCTCTAATGCAAGTCCTAAAGAGATAGATTAAAATGAAAAGAAGTATACACTTGCATACATTGTTTGCATTCAATCCCTAGAATTGAGTAGAGTTGTATTTCAGACCTAGATCTAATGTGAACATGGAATAATCTCCTCAATATGGTCATACCAAACCATACTTAGATCCTATATGCAATGATGTCAGCTTAGGACATAGTCTAGGCTCCTAAGGTTTGCATGGAAATGAAGCTGACATTTGTAGAATAAAGACATAGATAATATCAAAGCAAAATAAAAGGCATCAAATTCTACCGGACGGAGACGGGTCCCATCACGGTCGCCAAAACTGTGATCATCGCAAAAATTTTCCTCACTTGTGTATTTCTCTCTCTTCCTTCTCTTTTCCCTTTTAACCTCTTATTTTTCTCCTTTTTGAAGGGAGAAAGCTAAAAGACAGAAAGAAAGAGAGAAGAGAAAAGAAGAGAAAAGAAGGAGAGAAACTCTTTTGTGGGTCTCACTTGACCTTAATTTTGAATTTTTTTTGAAATAACTCGCCTCCGTTTTTGAAATATTTGCGGGAAAACTGGGAGACGGGATTCGCTCGTCGGTACGAGGTTCGACCGTTCCTGGCGCCTTTACCAGGGGTAATCGAACCAAGGGTCGAATTTTATGCCTTTTGTTTTGTTAAGAAATTATCTAAGAATTTATCCTAAGTCTAAATGCACAATGAATTGTGCTTGTGCAAAAGATGCGCCTCTTTGCTAACAAAAGATAAGAAAGCAGAAAAACTAAGGCATCATCTTCACTTGTCTCCCCTGACGAAAACTGTCTTTTTGCCGAAATCCTGGCCGGTGAATCCCAACCCTGAACTGTCTGTATGCTGAACTGGAATGATGGGCTCTATCATACCGTCTTCATCTTTCTCCATGCCTCGGAATGGCTGATATCCATGTTTTATCAGCAGATCAAATCCCTTTCTTGCTTTGGAAAACTGAGGGAATAAAGGATGATCTTTGAAGGAGGTGTAATTAATTCGTCCTCCTAGCTTGAAGAAATAAGGTCCCTGCCATTGGACCGTGGTTGCAACACTCTCTTCTTCCATGACATCTTTCAGTTTTAACATCTCTAGACTGTCACTGAGATTGATTTCCTCTGCCTCCCGGATGCTGGGAATATCTGCTGTAAATGTTGGACGGGGAATCATAGGCTGTGGCAGCCTTTCTTCAGGGTCTTTGCCCAAAATGGTAGTAATCATTCCACCCTTGGACCACTTTATGCACTGGTGAAGAGTTGATGGAACGGCATTGGCATTGTGGATCCATGTTCGTCCCAACAGAAGATTGTAAGTTGGCGGCACATTGACGACAAGGAATAAGACGGTGTGCACTGAGTAGTTGATAAAAATTTCCAAGAAAATTTTGCCCTTGGCAGTCTGCCCGTGATTATCAAAGCCGTAGATGGTGATAAGATCAGGCACATATTCTTCTTCTTTCAATCCCAGTGCTTTCGCTGTCATTTCTGGACAAATATTCAAACTGCTGCCCCCATCAACAAGTACATGCGGGACAGTCATGCCCCGAGTCCTTACCATAATGTACAATGCATTATTGTGGAATGAATGAGGTTTAGGCAAGTCCTCATCGGAGAAAGTAATAGGCGCATTAGTCATTGCTTGATTTATAATCTGCGCCATATCTTTGGGTGTGGTGCCCGGCATCACTTTGATCTTTCTCAGTAAGTCATCTAACTTTTCTTGATGCTTAGGAGAATCATGGGTTAATTCAAAAATAGAGATGTTAGAGAGTGCTGTAATAGGCTTTTGAAGGCTTTTGGCCCGCTCTACTGCTGCCTCAGAGGTTTCTGCTTCCTCTAAGGAGGCTTCTTTCTTCAAAAATCTCTTTGGAAAAACTTGGGTTTTCCCACTCTCAACTGACATGTTTCTGATGTTAAAAAATGAGAGGATATCCTTTCTCTGAAATGCATGTTGATTCTGATGTAGAACCATTACCTGACGCTGCAAACTTATCTCCTCGCTGAAACAAGGATGCATGTGACTCTGTGGGAGAAAAGAATCTTCTGAAATGGTTGATGCTGAATGCTTTGGGAATGGGGCAGACATGATGTCCATTTTTCCCTCTTCTTTATCCTTGAAGAGGATGCTTTTATCAATGCAGTCCTGGATCAGATGCTTCAGGACGAAGCAATATTCAGTGTCATGGCCCATCTCTCTGTGGAACTTGCAGTATTGTTCCTTAAATCTTCCCATGAGCACTGGCGGATCTGCAACTTTGGGAAGTTTTACCATTCCGTGAGACAGCAAGTATTCCAGAATTTTCTCTAGAGGCTGGTCGAGGGGAGTGAATTTCCGATCCCTGCTCCAGTTTATATGTTTGGGTTTTTCTTGAAGGTCTTCTTTTTGTTGAGGACCGGTCGGAAGTGGTTTATCATTGTTCTTGAAGAATTTGCCCTTTCTGTCTCTATTCTGCTCAGGCTTCGTACCACTGCCGCTGCCCTGCTTGCTGCTACTGCCATGACTATCTTTGGGAACCTCGGCTGAGTAAGTAAAGTGTGCTTTCTTCTTTGGATCCTGCACATTTTTTGCCAGAGCGACACCTTCATACATCCCGTTCTCTACCCCCATCTCGAGCCATTCTGCTCGCTCCGTCAGCTCAATAAAGGACTTAAAGGGATATGGGAAAAGAAGACTTTTTAGGGGTTGTGATAAGTTATTGAGGATGACTTGGAGGGCATGCTCTTCAGAAATAGGATTCCTCATTTTGTTGCAAAGGCTTCTCCACTTGTGAATGAAGTCCCTGGCCTTTTCATTGGGCTCCTGCTTTAGGTTGCACAGGTGGTTCAGGGTGGGCAGAGCTTCCGTGTTGAACATGAAGCGTTCAACAAACATGTTGACGACTTTGTCAAAATCCCTTAACTCGATGGGATTGACATGCTCAGCATACCATTTGGCGGCTATTCCCTCCAAACTGCGGGGGAAACAGAGGAAGAGGGCACGGTTGTCTTCGCTGAACCAGGCGCATTCCGCAAAGAACATGGCAAGATGAGCCTTAGGAACCCCGGATCCATCAAACTTAATGAACTTTCTGGGGAGGTTCTCTAGATTGATGTCCCCTTCCAAGCCGAGGTAAAAATCCTGTCTAGTGTATGACCTTTTCCCTTTATCCCGGACTTGCAGGTCTTTAACAATTTTGGTCAGTGTCTGAATTGAATCTTCTGCGGGGGCCCCATACTTAGGCTTGTTCGCTGACACTGACTCTTCTACTGGCTTCTTGGATTGCCGCAGATGTTTCGGGATGTAGATCAGTTGCTCTTCTTCCTCACAGACTTCTTCTGCTGATCCGGAATCCTCAGAGGTGCTGTCACGTTGTACTTTCTGCTTGCTGATTTTGACCGGCTTCTTTATGGGCTTCTTCTTAGCTTTGGTCTTGGAAGCTGCCTTCTTGAAAACTACCTTAGCCTGCTCGGCCATCATCTTAGTCATCATCTTTTGAAAAACCCGGTACATGGCTGAATCAACATCACTCTCATCCCCCGAGTCATGCCTTTTGAAATTTCTAAGAGAATTCACCTCATCTGGTTCGCTGTCACTGTGCTATTGAGCAGCCCTCTTATCAGCCCTTGTCTAAACCATTTTGAATGCCAAAGTTTTCCTGCAGAATATGGGAATGGTTGGAGTATGGAGAAGCTTTTTTGAAAATCATAACTTTTGAGGGAAAAAGAATGAAGGATTTCAGCAGACAATTTCAAGAGATTATCCCATTACCCGTGATTGGGTCATCACACGATTTGTGATAATTGTGTTTCCATTTGATGATAACAGAGAAAATGTGCCTTGTTACCTAGGCGAGGTCGTCAACCATGATAAAATATATTAAAGAAAAAAATGTGGGAGGAATGTCCCTTTTACCCGGGATGAGGTTGCCACCAAAATTATGACTATTTGTGCTTATATAAACAAAATACAAGAAACAAAATTTTGGCCAAAAAGTAATTTTTATTGATATTAACATTCAAAGACAAAGAGAGGGTGGGCAGACAGTTTGCCACCATTCTCGATATTTAGATGATACATTTGGTCCAGGAAATATAGACAGAGAAATAAAGGAGTCCTAGGTATATTTAGCGACATGATATGCCCCAGACCACTGATCCGACAGCAGGTTGAATTCTGGCATGTTGCCTGTCGGGAAGCGGGTGTTGGCACGAATCTGCCATTGCGAAAACTATCTGAGACATTGTTCTGGATGATAATCAACACAAAAGAAATGGCCCATCAACCTGTAGCGCTTGTCACGTGCATAGGTGTATCGAGGAACAATCTCTCTTCTGTCAAAGAAGTCCCAAGTAATCTCCTCCTGATGCAGTTTCTCGATCAAAGCTCGACACTGAATGACTGACTTCGGCTGCTCACTGTTGAATCTGAAAGAACTGGCCTTCGAGGGAACGTGTCGCAGGAACCACGACTGCAGGGCGTAAGTGCACCCTTCTACCAAAATGGTCTCCCCAAGAGCAAATCGAGCGAAGCCTCTGTAAAGAAAGGCTAATGCGGCCATGGAGACTGAGAGCTGACGGGTCTGCTTACTTCCCCATCTTTGAAAGAGCTGAGCAACTCTGATATCTATAAAATTCTGGCCATCTTGGAAGAAAGCTAACCCCACTGTGCACAAGATCATGGCATGCTGAATTCTGTCCTTCGCTGCTCGAGACAGAGTGTCTACTTCCTCGTAGGTTCCGTACTTGCGATAGAGTCCGAACAGGTCGATGAATTGATTCCCGCCAATCTCAATAAATGGCCAGGATCTACTCCCTGTTGCTCTGGCCAAGGCTTCTCGAACATCCACCCCTTTGATGTTGATAAAAAACTGTTGCTCGACAAGATCATCTGGCTGACCAGCTGGTTCGGGCAATCCCATAATATCATTGAACTCATCCATGAGTAAAGTCATCTCTCCCCAAGGAAACCAGAATGTGCAGGTACACGGATTCCACCGTTCTGCCATAGCTTGAATCAAAGCTCCATTGATGGTTTGCTTGCCTACTGCTGATGCCATTTCCAACCCACAATCATCCAAGTGGTCTGAGAACATACGTGAGAAGGTGGCAAACCAAGAATAATACCACCGAGGGAAGAAAGGTCGAGACTGGATGACCCGCAGATCTGGGGATCCATCCTGAATCTGATAGAAGACATGATCTCGTGGAAAGACAACATCGAGGGAATTTGACGCCATTTGAAATGATACTGGGGTAAAGAAAATAAGGAGAGTTAGAAAGAATGCAGGACTTACGGACAGACTTCTTGAAGAATTAAACCAGGAAATTTTGAAAATGTTGATGATTTTTTAAAGGAATTTTCCAGGATTTTTGAAGAAAATTTGATCTAAAAGAGAAAAGAAATATAGGTAGATAAAAATATACACCTGGGTTTTTTGAAAATAAGGGTAAGTTTTGAATAATACACCCAGGGTTTTCGAAAAGGGTTTGATACATATATATATGAGAGAATAAGAGAATTATCATATAACTAAAGCTGCACAAACAAGGATGCGCACACAGCACTCCCTAAAGGCTGACTCTAAATGCAATATTTGAAATGGCTTGTAGGACCTTAATCCTAACTCTAGGGTTCAGATCATCTGATTCCAATCAAGATACGCCGATATACCTAAGCCGAAGCTTGAAGTATGTGGCATAGAAATATTTCTCCGGTTCTAAGGTAATGGCTTCCCAACATCCTTGAGCACCTACCGATATACCTCAGACTATGGCCCTCAGGTACGTGGTAGGGGGGCGCGAACCCAAATAAGTGGTCCAGTTGTGAGGCTCTCTCCCAAACTATGGTTCAGTGAGACAACACAACAACGTGAAGGCCGGGACAATATTAGGTAGGGAGGTTTTCAAAATATGTTCAACATGCCAGGAATCAGATGGCTCTAATGCAAGTCCTAAAGAGATAGATTAAAATGAAAAGAAGCATACACTTGCATACATTGTTTGCATTCAATCCCTAGAATTGAGTAGAGTTGTATTTCAGACCTAGATCTAATGTGAACATGGAATAATCTCCTCAATATGGTCATACCAAACCATACTTAGATCCTATATGCAATGATGTCAGCTTAGGACATAGTCTAGGCTCCTAAGGTTTGCATGGAAATGCAGGTTGATTCTGATGCATTTAGAGTCAGCCTTTAGGGAGTGCTGTGTGCGCATCCTTGTTTGTGCAGCTTTACTTATATGATAATTCTCTTATTCTCTCATATATATATGTATCAAACCCTTTTCGAAAACCCTGGGTGTATTATTCAAAACTTACCCTTATTTTCAAAAAACCCAGGTGTATATTTCTATCTACTTATATTTCTTTTCTCTTTTAGATCAAATTTTCTTCAAAAATCCTGGAAAATTCCTTTAAAAAATCATCAACATTTTCAAAATTTCCTGGTTTAATTCTTCAAGAAGTCTGTTCGTAAGTCCTGCATTCTTTCTAACTCTCCTTATTTTCTTTACCCCAGTATCATTTCAAATGGCGTCAAATTCCCTCGATGTTGTCTTTCCACGAGATCATGTCTTCTATCAGATTCAGGATGGATCCCCAAATCTGCGGGTCATCCAGTCTCGACCTTTCTTCCCTCGGTGGTATTATTCTTGGTTTGCCACCTTCTCACGTATGTTCTCAGACCACTTGGATGATTGTGGGTTGGAAATGGCATCAGCAGTAGGCAAGCAAACCATCAATGGAGCTTTGATTCAAGCTATGGCAGAACGGTGGAATCCGTGTACCTGCACATTCTGGTTTCCTTGGGGAGAGATGACTTTACTCATGGATGAGTTCAATGATATTATGGGATTGCCCGAACCAGCTGGTCAGCCAGATGATCCTGTCGAGCAACAGTTTTTGATCAACATCAAAGGGGTGGATGTTCGAGAAGCCTTGGCGAGAGCAACAGGGAGTAGATCCTGGCCATTTATTGAGATTGGCGGGAATCAATTCATCGACCTGTTCGGACTCTATCGCAAGTACGGAACCTACGAGGAAGTAGACACTCTGTCTCGAGCAGCGAAGGACAGAATTCAGCATGCCATGATCTTGTGCACAGTGGGGTTAGCTTTCTTCCAAGATGGCCAGAATTTTATAGATATCAGAGTTGCTCAGCTCTTTCAAAGATGGGGAAGTAAGCAGACCCGTCAGCTCTCAGTCTCCATGGCCGCATTAGCCTTTCTTTACAGAGGCTTCGCTCGATTTGCTCTTGGGGAGACCATTTTGGTAGAAGGGTGCACTTACGCCCTGCAGTCGTGGTTCCTGCGACACGTTCCCTCGAAGGCCAGTTCTTTCAGATTCAACAGTGAGCAGCCGAAGTCAGTCATTCAGTGTCGAGCTTTGATCGAGAAACTGCATCAGGAGGAGATTACTTGGGACTTCTTTGACAGAAGAGAGATTGTTCCTCGATACACCTATGCACGTGACAAGCGCTACAGGTTGATGGGCCATTTCTTTTGTGTTGATTATCATCCAGAACAATGTCTCAGATAGTTTTCGCAATGGCAGATTCGTGCCAACACCCGCTTCCCGACAGGCAACATGCCAGAATTCAACCTGCTGTCGGATCAGTGGTCTGGGGCATATCATGTCGCTAAATATACCTAGGACTCCTTTATTTCTCTGTCTATATTTCCTGGACCAAATGTATCATCTAAATATCGAGAATGGTGGCAAACTGTCTGCCCACCCTCTCTTTGTCTTTGAATGTTAATATCAATAAAAATTACTTTTTGGCCAAAATTTTGTTTCTTGTATTTTGTTTATATAAGCACAAATAGTCATAATTTTGGTGGCAACCTCATCCCGGGTAAAAGGGACATTCCTCCCACATTTTTTTCTTTAATATATTTTATCATGGTTGACGACCTCGCCTAGGTAACAAGGCACATTTTCTCTGTTATCATCAAATGGAAACACAATTATCACAAATCGTGTGATGACCCAATCACGGGTAATGGGATAATCTCTTGAAATTGTCTGCTGAAATCCTTCATTCTTTTTCCCTCAAAAGTTATGATTTTCAAAAAAGCTTCTCCATACTCCAACCATTCCCATATTCTGCAGGAAAACTTTGGCATTCAAAATGGTTTAGACAAGGGCTGATAAGAGGGCTGCTCAATAGCACAGTGACAGCGAACCAGATGAGGTGAATTCTCTTAGAAATTTCAAAAGGCATGACTCGGGGGATGAGAGTGATGTTGATTCAGCCATGTACCGGGTTTTTCAAAAGATGATGACTAAGATGATGGCCGAGCAGGCTAAGGTAGTTTTCAAGAAGGCAGCTTCCAAGACCAAAGCTAAGAAGAAGCCCATAAAGAAGCCGGTCAAAATCAGCAAGCAGAAAGTACAACGTGACAGCACCTCTGAGGATTCCGGATCAGCAGAAGAAGTCTGTGAGGAAGAAGAGCAACTGATCTACATCCCGAAACATCTGCGGCAATCCAAGAAGCCAGTAGAAGAGTCAGTGTTAGCGAACAAGCCTAAGTATGGGGCCCCCGCAGAAGATTCAATTCAGACACTGACCAAAATTGTTAAAGACCTGCAAGTCCGGGATAAAGGGAAAAGGTCATACACTAGACAGGATTTTTACCTCGGCTTGGAAGGGGACATCAATCTAGAGAACCTCCCCAGAAAGTTCATTAAGTTTGATGGATCCGGGGTTCCTAAGGCTCATCTTGCCATGTTCTTTGCGGAATGCGCCTGGTTCAGCGAAGACAACCGTGCCCTCTTCCTCTGTTTCCCCCGCAGTTTGGAGGGAATAGCCGCCAAATGGTATGCTGAGCATGTCAATCCCATCGAGTTAAGGGATTTTGACAAAGTCGTCAACATGTTTGTTGAACGCTTCATGTTCAACACGGAAGCTCTGCCCACCCTGAACCACCTGTGCAACCTAAAGCAGGAGCCCAATGAAAAGGCCAGGGACTTCATTCACAAGTGGAGAAGCCTTTGCAACAAAATGAGGAATCCTATTTCTGAAGAGCATGCCCTCCAAGTCATCCTCAATAACTTATCACAACCCCTAAAAAGTCTTCTTTTCCCATATCCCTTCAAGTCCTTTATTGAGCTGACGGAGCGAGCAGAATGGCTCGAGATGGGGGTAGAGAACGGGATGTATGAAGGTGTCGCTCTGGCAAAAAATGTGCAGGATCCAAAGAAGAAAGCACACTTTACTTACTCAGCCGAGGTTCCCAAAGATAGTCATGGCAGTAGCAGCAAGCAGGGCAGCGGCAGTGGTACGAAGCCTGAGCAGAATAGAGACAGAAAGGGCAAATTCTTCAAGAACAATGATAAACCACTTCCGACCGGTCCTCAACAAAAAGGGGACCTTCAATAAAAACCCAAACATATAAACTGGAGCAGGGATCGGAAATTCACTCCCCTCGACCAGCCTCTAGAGAAAATTCTGGAATACTTGCTGTCTCATGGAATGGTAAAACTTCCCAAAGTTGCAGATCCGCCAGTGCTCATGGGAAGATTTAAGGAACAATACTGCAAGTTCCACAGAGCGATGGGCCATGACACTGAATATTGCTTCGTTCTGAAGCATCTGATCCAGGACTGCATTTATAAAAGCATCCTCATCGAGGATAAAGAAGAGGGAAAAATGGACATCATGTCTGCCCCATTCCCAAAGCATTCAGCATCAACCATTTCAGAAGATTCTTTTCTCCCACAGAGTCACATGCATCCTTGTTTCAGCGAGGAGATAAGTTTGCAGCGTCAGGTAATGGTTCTACATCAGAATCAGCCTGCATTTTAGAGAGGAGATATCCTCTCATTTTTTAACATCAGAAACATGTCAGTTGAGAGTGGGAAAACCCAAGTTTTTTCAAAGAGATTTTTGAAGAAAGAAGCCTCCTTAGAGGAAGCAGAAACCTCTGAGGCAGCAGTAGAGCTGGCCAAAAGCCTTCAGAAGCCTATTACAGCACTCTCTAACATCTCTATTTTTGAATTAACCCATGATTCTCCTAAGCATCAAGAAAAGTTAGATGACTTACTGAGAAAGATCAAGGTGAAGCCGGGCACCACACCCAAAGATATGGCGCAGATTATAAATCAAGCAATGACTAATGCGCCTATTACTTTCTCCGATGAGGACTTGCCTAAACCTCATTCATTCCACAATAATGCATTGTACATTATGGTAAGGACTCGGGGCATGACTGTCCCGCATGTACTTGTTGATGGGGGCAGCAGTTTGAATATTTGTCCAGAAATGATAGCGAAAGCACTGGGATTGAAAGAAGAAGAATATGTGCCTGATCTTATCACCATCTACGGCTTTGATAATCACGGGCAGACTGCCAAGGGCAAAATTTTCTTGGAAATTTTAATCAACTACTCAGTGCACACCGTTTTATTCCATGTCGTCAATGTGCCGCCAACTTACAATCTTCTGTTGGGACGAACATGGATCCACAATGCTAATGTCATTCCATCAACTCTTCACCAGTGCATAAAGTGGTCCAAGGGTGGAATGATTACTACCATTTTGGGCGAAGACCCTGAAGAAAGGCTGCCACAGCCTATGATTCCCCGTCCAACATTTACAGCAGATATTCCCAGCATCCGGGAGGCAGAGGAAATCAATCTCAGTGACAGTCTAGAGATGTTAAAACTGAAAGATGTCATGGAAGAAGAGAGTGTTGCAACCACGGTCCAATGGCAGGGACCTTATTTCTTCAAGCTAGGAGGACGAATTAATTACACCTCCTTCAAAGATCATCCTTTATTCCCTCAGTTTTCCAAAGCAAGAAAGGGATTTGATCTGCTGATAAAACATGGATATCAGCCATTCCGAGGCATGGGGAAAGATGAAGACGGTATGATAGAGCCCATCATTCCAGTTCAGCATACAGACAGTTCAGGGTTGGGATTCACCGGCCAGGATTCCAGCAAAAATACAGTTTTCGTGAGGGGAAACAAGTGAAGATGATGCCTTAGTTTTCCTGCTTTCTTATCTTTTGTTAATCTTGTAGGGACGACGCAATCCCATTTCTTTTGTCAAAGTCTTGTAAATACTTATTTTCCAATCAATGAAAGATCAAATTTTCTCTTCGAGTATCCATCATTTCCTTCTTATACTTTGTCGATGTCATTATTCTTTGCTTTATACAAAAATTTGATTTGGATCGTACTTTCTCTTAAACAACCTTTCTTACATTTTCAGGACTATTAACTCATGAATCAATGACAAGATTCGTTATCAATCCCAAATATCTGAAATTTTCAAGGTTTCCTGAGATGAAAGACAGAGCAGAGGTCAGTCAGGCAGCGGAGCAGACTGAAGAGCCAGACGAGTTTGATTCCACCATTCAGGATTTGCCAGAATTTGCTCACATTCAGAAGCAGGATGAACCATCATCTTTGGTTCAATATCCAATTGAGGATATCAACATTGGGTCGGAAGATGATCCGAAAATTCTCAAAATCGGGTCGAGTCTAAGCGAAGTTGAAAAAGCTAGACTCATCCAATTCCTCGAAAAGCATCAGGAAGTATTTGTCTGGACTTATGAAGATATGCCAGGATTGGATATCAAGCTGGTTGAGCATCGACTCAAGTTGAAACCAGAAGCCAGACCAATCAAGCAGAAACTGAGGAAGTTAGACCCTCGAATTGAGCAGCAAGTCAAGGAAGGACTTGAAGATTTGCTAAAAGTAGGCTTTATCCGAGCTATTGATTACCCAGATTGGTTAGCAAATATCGTGGCAGTCCCTAAAAAGAACGAAAAAGTTCGGATCTGCATTGATTTCAGGGATCTCAATAAGGCCACCCCGAAAGATGATTATCCGCTTCCCAATATTGACCTGTTGATCGATAGCACAGCAGGTCATGCCATGTTTTCTTTCATGGACGGATATTCAGGTTATAATCAGATCAAGTTGGCTGTTCGTGATCAGTCCAAGACTTCATTTACTATCCCATGGGGAACCTTTTGCTATATTGTTATGCCATTTGGGCTCAAAAATGTCGGGGCAACCTATCAAAGGGCGATGGCCGTTATTTTCCATGATCAAATGCACAAGAATATGGATGCATATGTGGATGACATTCTAGTTAAGTCTAAAGAAGAAGAGGATCATCTCGATGCTCTTAGTCAAGTTTTGAAAGACTTATTCTTTACAAATTAAGACTTAATCCTCAGAAATGTGTTTTTGGAGTGGAGTCCGGCAAATTGCTCGGCTTCATTATCAGCAAGAAAGGGATCGAAGTAGATCCAGCCAAGGCAAAAGTCATTATTGATATGCCGCCTCCAACTAATCTCAGGGAACTGCGAAGCCTTCAAGGGCGTATTCAGTCTATTCGCAGATTCATCTCTAATCTGGCCATGAGATGCGAACCTTTTAATCATTTGCTAAGGAAAGGAGTTAAATTTGAATGGGGATCGGAATGTCAGCTCTCGTGTAAGCGCATCAAGCAGTATCTCCTTAATCCACCAGTTTTGAAGCCGCCAAAGCTGGGAAAGCCTCTCCTACTATATATTTCAGTCAATCCGAATGCCTGTGGTGGATTCCTCGTGCAGTATGAAGAAGGCAGCCTGATAGAGCACGCCATCTACTACGTAAGCAAAACTTTCATTGATTATGAAAAGAAGTATTCTCAGATGGAGAAAACTTGTCTAGCCCTGGTTTGGATGTGCCAGAAGTTAAGACATTACTTGTTGGCTTCCGAAATCAAGTTCCTATCGAAGCTTAATCCTCTCAGATACATTTTGGAACAACCCTTTCTCACTGGACGGATTGCGAAGTGGCAAGTCCTTCTAATGCAATATGACTTAGAGTATGTCTCTCAAAAGTCGATTAAAGGCCAAGCGATTGCAGATCAATTGGCAGATTTCCCTCTGACAGAAAAAATTAAAGCAGATGATGATTTTCCTGATGAGCACATTTGTAATATCCAACAGCCCCCAGTTTGGAACATGTTCTTCGATGGCTCTAAAAATATGTCTGGCATCGGGATTGGAGTCTTGCTAATCACTCCAGAAAAAGAAATGATCCCTTATTCCCTCAAGCTTGGTTTTCAATGCACTCATAATATGGCCGAGTATGAAGCTCTAATACAAGGCCTCAAAATCTTGCAAAATTTTGATGTCAAGAGAGTGCATGCCTTTGGCGACTTTTTACTTGTTGTCAGTCAAGTTAACACTGAATGGCAAGTAAAAGATCCAAAATTGATTATGTATCAGAAGATCGTCTTAGCTCTTGTGGACAGCTTCGAAGAATTTCAGCTTAATCATATCAGAAGAGAGCATAATCAAATAGCTGACGGTTTAGCCAGTCTGGGCTCCATTTTATCCTTCAAAGGCAGTGAATCATGTCGTTCTTTCAAAGTAGGCAGACTTGAGCAACCTGCTTTCGACTCAATTATGCAAGTAAACCAGGTCGATTAGAAGAAGAAGCCTTGGTATCAAAATATCAAAAATTTCATTGAGTCTGGTGAATTTCCACCAGAAATGTCAAAAAGAGAGCAACGTGCGATTCAACGTATGTCTACTTGTTATTTCATTCTCGCCAATGTCCGCTACCGCCGTGGGTTCAGTTCTGAGTATTCAATGTGCTTAGACAAAGAAGAAGCTATGGAAGTTATCTAAGAGGCACATGAAGGGATTTGTGGTGGCCATGTCGGCTATCAAACTCTCGTCAAACAGATCGTTCGCGCTGGATACTATTGGAACACCATGCGGCAGGACTGTCATAGATTTGTAAAGAAGTGCATCAAGTGCCAATTACACGCGACTTACATTCATGCTCCGGCCGCATATCTACAATCAGTTGTTTCTCCTTGGCCATTTTCTATGTGGGCTTTCGACATCGTGGTCCCAATTACTCCTTCTGCTTCCAACGACCATAAATACTTTGTGGCTGCGACAGAGTATTTCAAAAAATGGGTTGAAGTTGTTACTCTACGCACAGTAGAAGGCCGCCATGTGGTTTCTTTCATTCATAAGAACATCCTTTGTCGCTTCGGCATACCACATGATATTGTCTTAGACAATGGAACCCATTTCAAAAATGAGAGGATGAAAACATTTTATTCTAAATTCAGAATTTCCCATCATTTTTCAGATCCCTATTATTCTCAAGGGAACGGCCAAGCAGAGGCTACCAATAAGATCTTGATTTGTATTTTGGAAAGGGCTGTGAAGACAGGTCGAGATTGGCATGAGAAAATTCATGACGCACTTTGGGCATATTGGACCACCATTCGGACTCCGACCAATGCCACTCCTTCAGAACTTGTTTACGGAACTGAAGTGGTATTGTCTCTCCATGTCCAAAAGCCCGCTCTCAAATTTGCCTCTCTTATGGAATTGCCACTCGATCAGTATCAGCAGCAGAGATTGGTGCAGCTGGATCTGCTAGATGAAAAAAGGCTCAAGGCAGCAGAGCATGCTCAAGCTTATCGACAGAGGATAGCTCGACACTATGCCAAGTCCGTCATTGAGAGAAAATTTCGAGTTAACGATTTGGTACTCAGATCAACGACTCATCTCAAGCATCGACCGCGGGGCAAGTGATCACCCAATTGGGAAGGCCCTTATGTGGTTAAGGAAGCACTTCCTCGCAATTCGTATCGTCTAATCAACGCAGACGGAGTGGAGATGCCAGATCCCATCAATGCTCTGCATTTGAAAAAGTTTTACACCTGAAATGTACGTTCTAAAGCCTTTTTGTACTCTTCAAAGAGCCATTTCAATAAAATAATGATCTATCAATTCTTACATTCTTCTCCATGATACTGGGGCATTTAATTTTAATCCATAATCATCTTCTTCATCATATGCAGGCAGGATTAGACGAAAGCTCTTTTCCTCAAATTTTGTTAATTCTTAATTAATCTTGTGGTCTTTATTTTTTTATTTCATTTGATTCACTTTTGTTTGATCAAATTTACAACAGGCTAATGCTCATTTGTGGCAAGTTTTAACAAATTTTTCAATCTTATTAAAATCTCATCTACTTTTATCTTTAAAGAATACCCTTTCAGGATAAGGGATAAACCTGATGCCTCCTTTCAATGAGGTATTCCTTTTATTATTTCTCCCGTTCAGGATAAGGGGATAAATCCTGAATTATCTTCTAAAAACTCATTTTAAAAATCTAGCTCATCTTTTAAATCCAGTTCTCGCACTGGTTATTTCTCAAACTTTTCAATCATATATTGAGCTCATTTGGAAAATCTGGTTCTCACACCGGTAACCTTCTAAAATCAGTCTTCTGACCAAAGACTTTTCTCCTTCTAAATTCAAGTTCTGACTTAAATCTCCCAAAACTTCATGTATTTTCAAAAGAGCCAGCATCTCGCTGGTCATGTATTTCCGAAAGATCCAACACTCGTTGGTCATGTATTTCCAAAGGATCCAGCATCTCGCTGGCCATGTATTTCCAAAAGGATCCAACACTCGTTGGTCATGTATTTCCAAAGGAACCAGCATCTCGCTGGTCATGTATTTCCAAAAAGATCCAGCATCTCGCTGGTCATGTATTTCCAAAGGATCCAGCATCTCGTTGGTCCTGTATTCCAAAAGATCTAGCTTTTGCTGGTCGTGCATTCCAAAAGATCAAACCCTTAGGGTGCGACTCCTCAATTCTATCATTTCCAAACCCTCAAGATCTTCAATCTCTCAAATTCTATCAGTTTCCCAACCTTTGGTTGCAATATCTTCAAAATCTCATCATTTTCTCAACCCTCGGGTTATAATCTCCCAAATTCAATCACCTTCAAAACTATCAGATTAAATTCTTCATTTTCAAATCCATTTTCTATAACTGGTCGGGATTTTTCAAATCCAGTTTTTTTAACTGGTCGGGATTTTCGAATCCAATTTCTATAACTGGTCGGGATTTTCAAATTCATTTTCTATAGCTGGTCGGGATTTTCAAATCCAGTTTCTATAACTCGTCGGGATTTTTCAAATCCAGTTTTTTTAACTGGTCGGAATTTTCGAATCCAGTTTTTATAACTTGTCGGGATTTTCAAATCCAGTTTCTATAGTTAGTCGGGATTTTCAAATTCAGTTTCTATAACTAGTCGAGATTTTCAAATCCAGTTTCTATAACTGGTCAGAATTTTCAAATCCAGTTTTATAACTGATCAGGATTTTCAAATCCAGTGTTTTCACTGGTCGGGATTTTCAAATCCAGTTTTTTATAACTGGTCGGGATTTTCAAATCCAGTGTTTTCACTGGTCGGGATTTTCAAATTCAGTGTTTTCACTGGTCGGGATTTTCAAATCCAGTTTCATAACTGGTCGGGATTTTCAAATCCAGTTTTCATAACTGGTCGGGATTACCAAAATCCAGTTTCTCATAAACTGGTCGGGATTTCCAAAACCTAATGTATTTCATTAGTCCAGTTTTCTAAAGTCTGATTCCTTACACCGTTTCTTTAAATTACAGCTAAATGTATCATCAAAATCTATATTGAGTGATTATTTCACAAGAAATTCATGAAAACTTTGCCAATTTGCTAAAAGCATTAGTTGATTCTAAAAGTCTGACTACACAAAAAGAATTTCCTTAGATTACCTCTACTATTTCTTTCCAAAAGGTGAAACTTTTTGCGAAAAAGAGGTAAAATTCAAATCTTTTCCTGTTGATCAACCAAAAGGATGTAAGAAATGTCCTCGATATGATCAATGAAAGAAATCTTCAATGATGTTGAAAAGCCAGAAGCGAATTGATATTGATCTTAGCTATGGCACATGTTTTAAAAATGACTTTCTGGCAATCAGGCAGTGGAAATATCTTGAGCCATAGGAAGAATACACTCAACTCATATCTTCTCATTTTCGTTTAAAAAGTTGCAATCGAATATCCGCAAAAGGGATCTCTCAATTGTCGTCAAGATGAAAGCGAATTAAGCGAGTAGACCCCTAGGGCCAAAGAAGATTTGAAACATCTCCAAGATGACGGAGTTTGTGACAGATCCTTCTACGGAAAGTTCAGATCACCGTCGAGATGAAGGCGAGTATGATGAACCTACCGACAAACCCTAAAAGATATTTGATTCCAGCTATCATCTAAAGACCTTTTGAGCCAATGTCATCATATATAATCCCTGAGAAAAAGAAGGATCAGAACATCTCCAAGATAAAGGAGTTTGTGACGTACCCTTCCCTGAAAAAGAGAGAAAAGTCAGGACATCCAAATGAATGATGATGTGAAAAACCGAGAAAGCCCAATGACTCAAAAAGAGTGCAAAAAGATCATCGTGGGAAAACACCCAGATATCAAAACTGCCAAAGTTGCCAGAAGTCATCTTTTCTCATGAAAAAATGTTTTATCAATATCTCTTTATTACTTGCTTTTATGAAGTTAAGAATATTTATTCTATTCTCATATCAAGGAAATAGATAGCTTCCTTGAAGAAAATCATCAGCGCAAATTTTTGAATTTGACTCTTAGAACTGAAGAATTTGAATTTCAAAAGCTTTAGGGACCCTATATTTCTTCCTTTCGCAAAAACCCCTTTTGGATATGTTCGTCCAAATTCCGAAGGTCCCATTATGGTTTCTCCATTTTTGAGAAATCCGTATGGTAGATTTCCCCCACTCAGGATAAGGGTCAAACCTGAACCATTTGCGAAAGATCATTTGATTTCAAAAGTTATTTCAGTCTCAACAAAGAGACGCCCAATTTCTTCCCCTTTTCGAAGCTTTAGGGAACCCTATATTTCTCCTTTCGCAAAAACCCATTTCGGATTTGTTCGTCCAAATTCCGAAGGTCCCATTATGGTTTCTCCATTTTTGAGAAACCTGTATGGTAGATTTCCCCCACTCAGGATAAGGGTCAAACCTGAACCATTTGCGAAAGATCATTTGATTTCAAAAGTTATTTCAGTCTCAGCAATGAGACGCCCAATTTCTTCTCCCTTTTCAAAAGCTTTAGGAACCCTATATTTCCTCCTTTCGCAAAAAAACCTTTCGGATTTGTTCGTCCAAACTCCGAAGGTCCCATTATGGTTTCTCCATTTTTGAGAAATCCGTATGGTAGATTTCCCCCACTTAGGATAAGGGTCGAACCTGAACCATTTGCGAAAGATCATTTGATTTCAAAAGTTATTTCAGTCTCAGCAATGAGACATCCAATTTCTTTTCCCTTTTCAAAGCTTTAGGGAACCCTATATTTTCTTCCTCTCGTAAAACCCCTTTCGGATTTGTTCGTCCAAATTCCGAAGGTCCCATTATGGTTTCTCCATTTGAGAAATTCATATGGTAGATTTCCTATTCAGCCTAAGAGTTAACCCGGAACCTCACTTTACGAGGTATTTTCCTTTCAGGATTAGGTTAAACCTGAGACTCGTTCCAACGAGATTCTTCATTCTAACGAGATGTTTTCTTCCAATCCCATCATGGCTCTTTCCATCGAGAAGCCCGTGTTTTGTATATCCATCCAGGATAGGATCCTACTTGAGCTTTATTTCACGAGACATTCTCCAAAAATGTCCCATCAAGGTTCTCATGTATTCCTTTCCTCATTCAAATACACTTTTGATATATCTTCGTCCCATCCAGGTTAAGGGCTAAACCTGAATCATTTCAAAAAGAGTATCTTGTCTCACCTATGAGACCGGATCAAAATTCTCATTTCCCACCATTTCAGAATTTCCATACAAAGTCCCATCACAATTTTCTCATTCTCTACTCAATCATATCATTTTCGAGGATTTTGTCTCCCCGAAACCATTCAGGATAAGGTTCTAAGCCTGAGAAGTCATATTTTCAAAATAATTCTTCCACACCCAGCTCAGATCTGCTGACTGGGGCATTTTTAAAATTTGGAGTGTTATCTTTGCCACTAAGTTCGGCTTTCAACCGGCTTAGTAGCAAAGAGGGGCATCTGTGAACACCCCAAATTTTTTAAAGATTTGCAAAATGACCCTTTTGCCCCTAACCCCATTTTTTGAGAAAATCAAAGCAATTTCAAAGCTAAATTTTAGTCATTCTTCATATTTTCTCAAATAAAATCCATATTGGTATGTTCAAAATTAATTCTGGATCCGAATTCAGTACTTTAAATCCATATTTCCTCAAAATTCGGATCCAAACCCATTTCCGAAGAAATTTTCTCAAAATAGCTTTTAAATTCTCAGAAAAATTCCCTTTTTGTAAATATTTTTATAAAAACGCAAAAAAATAGTTTTAATCTTTGGTTTCTCGTAAAACTTTAGGATTTTATTCCAAAAATACAAAAAAATTGAGAAATAACATAAAAAACCAAAAAAAATGGAAAAACTACAAGAAAAATGAATGATTTTCAAGCTTTTAAAGCCATTTTGCCAAAAGCCTCATTCCCTAACCATTTTTTTACAAAAAATTCTTAAAAGGAGTCCTCTTATTGGAAAATGAGAAAAGCTTCAACGGATTCCTCCTGCGTCATGATCTCAACCATTGATGCATAACGACCCCTCCACCTTCCGGATCCTTCCTCTTCCCTCAATAAGAAGAGGTGGAGGAGAAGGGGTCGGGCAATCAAGGAAATCTGGCCTCCATACCCCTGGTGCATTACTCTCGAGCTTCTCTCTCCTGAAAGAAAGAAACCCATCTTTTCCTTTCCAGCAGCTCATCCATCCCCCTCGTCCGCGCTGAAGCATCAAGGATTTACTCACATTTTGCATCCCATCCCTCAAGGAGTCTTCATCGAGAACGATCTTCCCCAAAACGTTTCCTCTATAAGAAGTCACTGTCCTCTTCCTTTTCAATCGAGTAAAAGGAATTCTAGGAAGCAGGGAAAGAAGAATTCACTCCTTCAGAACCCTTGCAATATCCCGGTAAGTCTCCCCTCTCTCATTTTTTTTATTTTCCTCATAGGCTTTTCTCTGTTTTAATTCCCTTTTTGCGCACTATGGGTGTTGTCGGATTGCCTATGGCATCCTTGACCCACCTTGTGCAACAATAAACAGAGTGAATAATTCTAACATTTTGAGCATCCACTTGATTTGAATTACTAATATCCTCTATGAATCATTACATTATTATCTGTAATTTCATTTTTCAATATGTCGTTCTTTCCCTTCTTGCCTCTATATAGCCTCGTCGGCTACTTCCATTTTCGATTAGAAATAGCTTCTGCATAGACATCCAGTCCGAGCGGCTTCGCATAGCAGAAGTTGTTTTCAAAGAATCTCGGATCCTTCCTATGATTTGGTCATGTTTCCTCATTGAGGGATGAACCACTGTGTCTTTGGCCATTTCAATTCATCTCATAATCTGTTTCGATTTTCCCTCATCTCAAATCTTCTTTGACGATTGGACTGTTTTTAATCGACATTCGATCGTCGAATTTTTTTTTACCAGTTCGGCTTAATTTCTTGCCTTGATTATTTTTAGCATTACTTTTTTTTATCTTGTTTGAAAGCATCATTTCTGTTTCATTTTTTTATTTATTCGTCTATATTCTGCGATCCTTGGGATTTTGTTCCATCATATGAACATCATATCGCAGCAGTTAGCAATCGGAAACTCAGACTAGAGTCACTGAGAAATCTGGCATTTAATCCAGGTTCTCTGGATAAATAGATCTGTGCTGCTTTCATTTCCACTTATCCATTATCCAATATTTCTCGTTTCCCATATTAGATTCCACTAATTACCTTATATTTTGCACCGACTGTATTTCTGATTTAATTCAAGTTTTGCTTGTATTTTTTTTATTTTTGCCATTCGTCCTTTGTCTGTTCATCCGCTTTACATCTCCTCTTTCAGTATTGGTTTAGGTTTCATTGTGCATTTCAGCATTCTCATCCTATTTTTGAATGATTGTAGCTTCATCACATTTGCAATACTTGTGCATTGTATATCTTACTGCCATAGGTTCCCTGTGCTCCCTACACCATAACATCTGCCTTCATTATTTGTCAAGCTAATGTCAAATTCCAGAATCAAAATATAAAAGGTACAGAAGTTCTGGAATGGAATTATGGTTTTGTCAAATGGTATAATGAGAATACCATTGTCAATAAGATTACTATCCATGATTGACTGCATCACCTCAACTCGTTTCGCTGCTGGGTTTCATAAGGGACCCGTCAGGAAAAACCTCTCTTCATTTCAATGGTCCAAAAAAAAATAGTGATGTCAGGATCACTATTATGCGACCATCGTAGGTTACTGCACTGTTACTTGTTATCATATTGTGACTTCTTCATTCCCCTGCAGCTGTGTTCTCACGTTGTCATTGTTGTAGCATTTTTACCACATGCATCACTCCCACTTCCACAGCCATACTCCTCATCATGACAACGTAAGACATCATATAGAATTGGCATTAAGATTGATGGACCCCGCATATTCATCATCTAAGATTTTATCCAATGGCTACTACACCTCATTGCATGTGGTGTTCTTGTCAAATATCTGGCTGTAACTCATGGAGAATTAATTTTGTATATAGATGTTGGATTGTCAAAAGCCGGATGGTTTCTCTACCTAAGATCTGAATCAGCACTTATGACGACATCTATCAAATAGCTGTAATAACTATTATTGAAAGAAATTGTCCCTAGAGATACAGAAGCCTCTCAAGTTGTGAAGCAGTCAGAAGATTGCTAAGGTCATGGTTCACCTATGGGGACCTTGCTGTAAGGGTTGATTCAGACGTGGTTCACTTTCCCTTATAAAATGCAGTGATAGTTTCTTTTCCTTTTTTTTTCTTTCTTCTTGCCTGTTCATTCGTATCATCATGCCATGGTTGTTGTTTGGTTATTGATCATGAATCAATTGGCAACTCAGAAATTAATAGATGCTCTTCTTTCCAATGCCCGATGTAGTAGTAATTTCTTCTTAAAATTCAATTTGCCTGTTTTGTTCTATATCCTGTTTTATTAGTATTTTGTTATTTACCACATGTTTATGCAATTTCATAACATCTGTTTTCTGTAAAGACTGTGTTTTCATTAAGTAAACCCCCATGCCCTGTCATATATGCTGTAGTGGTTAAGATCATTAGCCTACCCCTTCATGCTGCCACCATCATTTGCATCATAGTTTTTTTTCTTATCACGGCACCTACCCTGCTGCCACCATCATATCCCAGCTGCGATACCACAACACCAGTGGGCTGCTTTCTCACCTGCATATTTTAACATATCAATATTTATGGTGATGATCACCCTCGAAATTCATATGCAGAAAACGATGGATTAGTCAAATCTATCATGTTATACCCCTCATAAGCAGTTGATATATATATGTATACCTACATGCCTAACATACATGTATAAATATAATATATACATCATTCCCTATCTTTTCTAGATATATGAACATCTTCTTACCACTGACATATTTTGGAATCTATGAGACATATCCAATTTTTTTTTTATTATTTATTTTGTATTAACCTAGTTATTTTGCAAAGAATATGTGGAAAAGGTTATCATTTGAAATTGTATATTTGATTTTATGTATTGTAATAGCTAGATTTGAATGAAACTTTACATTTCCTGCTTTAGGTAAAATGAATGAGCATTCTAAATATCATGAATTGCTTGTTTTCATGCATTTTTCTTTATTTTTCAAAATTCTCACAATGGTAAAACATGAATGGCACGTGCACCATTTCGTAAGAGATAATAAATACTAAGTTGACGATCCACATCAATGGCCATAGTCAAGGTGTGGACAAAACTTAGCATTTTTATCTTTTACAAAATAACACTAGATCCATTTTTCAAAATTCATCATATTTTCCTAAAATATTAATTTCTTTTATCAGAATTTAACTTAAAATTAACTCAAAATATATACCAATGACCATAGTCAGGGTATATTGAGGGTTAATTTCATTTTAAATTCTATAAAAGCACTAAAAAAGTATTTTATCCTTCATTTGAATTTAGATATGACTATTATATAATACATTCAATGACCATAGTCAGGAGTATATTATATCATTAATCTTATTTAAATTCATTTGAAGAATGAAATATGATTTTTAAATCCAATTTCAAACTTATTCAAATTCATTCATCATATAGGATAGAATTGCATCATATTTTCAAAATTTTCTTTTCAAAATTCCAAGTGATTCTTCTTCTTCAAATCCAATCCTATCTTATTTCAAGATTCAAAAATTCAATTTCAAAGTCCAATTTGACTTTGAAATTCCAAAATCATTTTATATTCAAACTTCAAATTTCCAACTCAATTCAAAATTCAATTTCAAAGTTCAATTTAACTTTGAAGTTTATGATTCATCTTCAAATTCAAAAATCAAGTTTATCTTCTTATCTTCAAATTCAAAATCACAAGTTTGAGATTGATTTTGAATCTCGACTTTTCTTAAATTTTAAATTCAATCTGGGTTTTTCAAAGCCCGGATCCATCTTCAAAAGTCTCATTTGGACTTTCAAAACCCAAATCCAAAGTTAGATCAACTTGGATCCAGTTTTCTAAATACAATTCTACTTTTGGATCTTAGACTTCAAATCCAAATTGCATCATGAATTCTAGACTTTAGACTCAATCCCTTCTAGGATCCAGATCCTCATTCCACTTTGGATCTCAAATTATAGATCCAAATTCCATTTAGGATCCAGATCCTTATTCCACTTTGGATCTCGAATTACAGATCCCAATTCCCTTTAGGATCCAGAACCCAATGCTACTTTGGATCTCAGACTTCAGATCCAAATCCTTCTTAAGATCCAGAACCCAATGCTACTTTGGATCTCAGACTTCATATCCAAATCCTTCTTAAGATCCAGAACCCAATTCTACTTTGGATCTCAGACTTCAGATCCAACTCCATTTTAGAGTCCAGAATCCAATTCTATCTTGGATCTTAGACTTCAGATACAAATTTCATCTTGGATTCCAAATCTTGAATCCAATTCCATTCAAAATTTCAGATCCAAATTTCATCTTGATTCCAATTCTTAGAACCAATTCCATTTCATTTCCAGATATCAAATCAAGTTCCCATTTCAGACCCTAAATTCAAAATTCAACTTTGAACTCTATTCAGAATCCAGATCTTGGATTCGGATTTCATCTTAAAATTCCAACTTTTAAATCAATTCCATTTCTCAATTTTATTCAGATTTCCCAATCCCATCTTTCCTTCTGATTCAACTTCATTTTCATTTCTATTCCAATTCAAAGTCCATTTATGACTTTGAAAATTCCTCTTACCTCAAAACTTCAAAATCATTTTTCAAAAATCCAGATTTATTTTCCCAAGCTCTTGATTATTATAAAAACTTAGAACTTTAATCTTAAGTTCTAAGTTAGAAATCAATTTCTTCACTCTATCATAAGATTCATCTTAGAAACACTTGGAGATTTTCAAATCCTTTTTGAAAAGAGCATACATCCTTGCATTTTGCACAAGCATGATTCATTGTGCATTTAGACTTAGGATAAATTCTTAGATAATTTCTTAACAAAACAAAAGGCATAAAATTCAACCCTTGGTTCGATTACCCCTGGTAAAGGCGCCAAGAACGGTCGAACCTCGTACCGACGAGCGAATCCCGTCTCCTAGTTTTCCCGCAAATATTTCAAAAACGGAGGTGAGTTATTTCAAAAAAATTTCAAAATTAAGGTCAAGTGAGACCCACAAAAGAGTTTCTCTCCTTCTTTTCTCTTCTTTTCTCTTCTCTCTTTCTTTCTTTCTTTTATCTTTCTCCCTTCAAAAAGGAGGAAAATGAGAGGTTAAAAGGGAAAAGAGAAGGAAGAGAGAGACATACACAAGTGAGGAAAAATTTTGCGATGATCACAGAAACATTATTCTTCATCATTGTCCACCAGAGAACATCCTTAGGTACTCTATTGTATGCCTTCTCCAAATCAATAAAAACCACATGCAAATCTTTGTTCCTCTCTCTATTTCTCTCAATAAGTTGTCTAAGAATATGTATAGCTTCTATAGTTGATCTTTCAGGCATAAAACCAAATTGATTCTTTGATATCATGACAACCTTCCTCAACCTAGACTCAATCACTCTCTCCCAAAGTTTCATAGTATGACTCATGAGTTTTATACCACGATAGTTTGTGCAATCTTGTATATCACCCTTATTCTTATATAGAGGCACCAAAGTACTCTTCCTCCACTCATTAGGCATCTTATTTATCTTCCAAATCTTGTTAAAAAGATTTATAAACCATTCTAAACCTTTCTCTCCCAAGCATTTTCAAGCCTATTATCAGATAATTTTTAAGAAAAAATACAATAAAAAAACTTCAACCCCTAATTAAACATTTATGTCATTTAAAAAGGTCCAAATCAATACCTTAATTCTTTAAAAAATCATAAATTTATCCAAACTAAAAAAAATCTTAATTGTCCAACCAAAATCAACCATCCATTACTTGTCTCGTGCTAATTTAAAAAATAAACAAAAACCTTAAAACCCTATTAAACATTCATGTTATTTAAAAAATAAACTAAATAAAAGACCTAAACCCTAATAAACATCATACATTATACTAATTGAAAAAAAAAACTTTAAAATCAAAACACACAAAAAAAAAACTAATTAAACATTTATGTCATTCCAAAAATCTAAATCAATACCCTAAATCTTAACAATTTCATAGATTTATGCTAATTAAAAAACAAAAAAACAAAACCACTAATATTTTAATCAAAATCAAGCATTCATTACATGCCTAATGTTAATTAAAAAATATACAAAAACCTTAAAATCCTTAATTAAACATTCATGCTATTTAAAAATTAAACTAAATCCTAACAAACATCAAACCCTACTAATTGAAAAAAATAAGAATATATAAGAATTGAAATAAGAATAGACATGGAGGAGTCGGATTCAAAAATGTATAATAAAAAATGTATTCGAGAGATGAATTGAGGAGAAAAAAAATTATTTATGAATGAAGAGTAATAAATGTGAGTTGTCATAGAGAGAAGTGAGATGACATATATGGATTTTTGTGAAGAATAAAGAAGTAAAAAAAAGGTGGATGAAAGACATAAAGTTATGATTGATATGATTTATTATTTATATTCTTAAAGAAACTCGACAAGGTTAAGTTTTAAACAAGAGTTGACAAGAATGGAGGCTTAATTTGTATACGAAAGAGATGATAATAGATAGTTTGTAGGGCTATGATATAACAGATGATATAGTAAAAAAAATTACGTGAGAATATAGCAACTAGATCTTTTAAAGGAACTAAATAGTCATTCGATTTTAACTAATGAAGAGTATGAGTTCTCATAAACTAAGTAGGACCATTTATCGTAAGAAAAGTTTTTATAAAAGGACAAAAATAATAAAGGAGTTGAGTGATGTGAACATTGTTATGATGACTTTTAATATAATTAGTTTTTATGGATATGAGAGAAAGGAGATAGGACAAGGAGTTATAATGGATGTGTACTTGAAAGATGACAAGTTAAATGACATAAAGAATGAGTCTTATAAGAATACGTGAATATGGAAACTTAGTTTGACTAACTAAAATCAATAAGAAGGAAAGCAATTTAAAATAAGATTTAAACAAGACTTATAAGAAGTATTATAATAAGTGTGATTAATTTATAAGTCACCTAGTTTGCATATTCCTAGTTCTCTTCTAATTCGTGTGAAGTCTTCCTGTTTTAATGGTTTAGTGAATATGTCTGCTAACTGTTGATTAGTTGGTATGAATTCTAATTTAATTATGTTGTTTAAGACTTGTTCTCTTAAGAAGTGGTGTCTTATTTGAATGTGCTTAGTTCGTGAGTGTAAAATAGGATTCTTAGATAGGTTTATAGCACTCGTATTATCACAGAAAATAGTTGTATTTTCAAAATTTAAACCAAAATCTTTTAAAGTTTGTTTCATCCAGATGACTTGAGTACAAGCTAGGCTAGCAGCAATGTATTCGGCTTCAGTAGTTGATAATGATACACAGTTTTGTTTCTTACTGAACCATGATACTAGTGAGTGCCCTAGCATGTGACATGTTCCACTTGTGCTTTTTCTGTCAGATTTACTTCCAGCAAAGTCAGCATCGCTGTATGAGATTAGATCAAATGTAGAGGATTTTGAATAGAATAATCCAAAATCAACTGTGTCTTTTAAATATCTCATTATTCTTTTTACAGCTTTAAGATGTGATTCTTTTGGATTTGACTGAAATCTAGCACACAAGCAAACACTAAACATTATATCTGGACGGCTAGCAGTTAAATAAAGAAGTGATCCTATCACACCTTGGTATACCTTTGTATCAACAGGCTTACCATCTTCATCTTTGTCCAACACAGTAGTAGTGCTCATAGGAGTAGATTTTGAAGCATTTTAGTTCATGTTGAACCTCTTCAGAAGTTCACGAGCATACTTAGATTGATTGATGAAAACTCCATCCTTGGTTTGCTTAATATGCAGTCCAAGAAAGTAGGTGAGTTCTCCCATCATACTCATTTCGAATTCATTCTGCATGGACTTAGAAAAATCTTCACAGAGAGTGCTGTTAGAAGATCCAAAGATGATGTCGTCGACATAAATTTGAACAATTAGGGTATGATTATTCACTACTTTGACAAATAGTGTAGAATCTGTTTTGCCAACAGAAAAACCAGTTTTTAATAAAAAGGTTTTAAGTCTTTCGTACCAAGCACGAGGTGCTTGTTTTAAACCATATAAAGCACGTTTGAGTTTAAAAACATGATCTGGGTATTGTTCATTTTCAAATCCTGGAGGTTGTTTTACATAGACTTCTTCATTTATAAAACCATTTAAGAAAGCACTTTTAACATCCATTTGAAATAATTTGAAATCCATATAGCTTGCATATGCTAAGAGCATTCTAATAGATTCAAGTCTAGCAACAGGAGCAAATGTTTCATCAAAGTCAATACCTTCCTCCTGGTTGTATCCTTGAGCTACTAGTCTGGCCTTGTTTTTTATAACATTACCTGTTTCGGCTAGCTTGTTTCTGAAGATCCATCTTGTCCCAACGATTGGATGATCCTTTGGTCTAGGTACAAGATCCCAAACGTCATTTCTTTGGAATTGATTCAGTTCTTCAGTCATGGCTAGCATCCAGAACTCATCAATGATGGCTTCATCAATCTTCTTTGGTTCAAGTTGAGAAATGAATGTCATGTTTGCAATCCGTTCTAGCTGAGCTCTAGTTTGAACCCCCTTTGTTAGTTCTCCCAAAATCTGCTTTTGAGGATGATCTTTGATATCGACAAAGGTTCTTTGGTGATCATCTTCATTAGACTTAGCTGTGTTATCTAAAAATAAATTTGTACTTTCAACATCATCATCATCATTAGTTTGTATATGAACAGATTGATCAATAGATTCACAAAAACTAACATGCATAGATTCTTCAATAGTATTATGACTCTTATTGAAAACTTTGTATGCTTTACTATGACTTGAATATCCTAAGAATATGCCTTCAACAGATTTAGCATCAAACTTATCCAGGCTATCTTTTGTGTTTAGGATAAAGCATTTACATCCAAAGACTTTGAAATAGTCTATTCTTGGAGTTCTGTCATAGAATAGTTCATAGGGAGTTTTATTTAATAAGGGTCTAATGAGAACTCTATTTGTTATGTAGCATGCAGTATTAACAGCTTCTGCCCAAAAGGATTTTGCAAGATTATTGTGTTGGAGCATAGTCCTGGCAGATTCCTGAAGGGTTCTATTCTTTCTTTCTACTACACAATTTTGAGGTGCAGCTCTAGGAAAGGCAAAGTTATGAGAAATACCATGCAAGTTACAAAAATTTTCAAAGAGTTCATTTTCAAATTCTCCTCCATGGTCACTACGGATTTTAACAATAGAACACGATTTTTCGTTTTGTAATTTTTTACATAAGATTTCAAACTGACAAAACGTGTCACTTTTGTTTTTTAAAAATATTACCCAAGTAAATCTTAAGTAATCATCTACAATGACAAAAGCATATATGTTTTGATTAAGGCTAGCTACCCTAGAAGGACCAAAGAGGTCCAGGTGGAGAAGCTCTAAAGGTCTTTTACTTGAAATGACATTTTTTAATTTGAAAGAAGATTTTGACAATTTTCCTAATTGACATGCATCACAAAAATAATCCTTTTTAAAAGATATGTTGGGTAATCCACGTACTAACTTATCTTTAGCTAGTTTAGACATGTATTTAGAATTGACATGGCCCATTCTCATGTGCCATAGATGTTGAGTGTCATTATTAGCTATGAGGCAATGTTCTGTGATGTTTTCTAGGTATAGTTCATATATATTATTCTTTCTTATACCTTTTAAGATGATGTTTTCATTGGTGTCAGCTATGAGGCATGCATCATGATTAAAGCTAACATTATAACCTGTGTCACACATTTGACTGATACTTAGTAGGTTATGTTTTAAGCCTTTAACAAGGAGAACGTCTTTGATAAGAGGTTTGTCTATGTTACCAATATTTCAAAAACCAATTATCAAACCTTTGTTGTTATCTCCAAAGGTGACGGTTCCTCCTTCTTTATGATGAAGAACAGCAAAAAGGTCTGGATGTCCTGTCATGTGCTTTGCACATCCACTATCTAGTATCCATCTGTTCTTCTTCTTTGGAGCCTGCAAAACATTAAGTAAATCTCCTTTTTGCTACCCAATCGGGTCCTTTTTTGTTAGACTTTGGAACCCATATCCATTTGGATTTGGGTTTGTCTATCTCTTTAGAGGAGTTAAAAAGATTATCATTATAATACTCCTTATTTGGTTCAGATGAACTTTTCACAAACGTGGTCTTTTGATTTATACAAGAAGGTTTTTTGAAATGAGAATAGCCAATACCATTCTTGTAAAAAGAGACCTTCTGAGAGGATAAGAGTTTATCCAAGTTCTCTTTACCTTTAGTAAACTTGAAAACCGTCTTCATGAGGTTCTCAGTTTTACTTTTTAGCTCTGAAATTTCTACTTGCATATTTTTAGTTTTGGAGCTAGTAGAAGAAATTTCAGATATAAGCATAAGATTTTTCTTTTTCAACTCGGAATTTTCACTGCTGAGTTTTTCATTCTCTTGAGAAAGCTTTAAATTTTCAGATTTTAAAACTTTATTTTTGAAACTCAATTTTCTAGATTCTTCAAATAGTTCTTGAAAAGCATCTAGAAGTTCTTCAAAGGAAAAATCAGAGATTTCACTTACCGAACTTTTGTTTGCCATGAAGCACATATTTGCAGTTTCGGCTTCATCATCACTTGACTCTTCACTAGTGGATGGTTCTGAATCATCCCATTGAGCATGCAGAGCCTTTTTCTTGAAGAACCTCTTCTTTGGTTCCTCAGTTTTGGACTTTCTTTTGAGAAGGGGACAGTCACGTTTTAAGTGGCCTGGCTTATTACACTGAAAGCACATGGGATCTTCTTTAAGATCTTTTCTTTCCTTGTGCCTGTTTGGAAGCCAGTTCCTTCTCATGAAGCGCTGGAATGTTTTGGTAAGTAGCGCAATTTCTGATTTTTTATCTGAGTCTTCATTCTCAGATAGGGCTGGGAAAGCTAGAGTTTTCTTTACTGGTTGCTCTTCTTCCCTTCTTTCTTTCATGTGGACTTCATAGGCCATAAGATTGCCTATTAAGTCGTCCAAAGTAAGTTTAGATAAATCTTGAGCTTCTTCAATAGTAGTAGTCTTTTTCTCCCAATCAGTTGTGAGAGATCTCAAGATTTTCTTCACCTTTTCAGTCTGGGAATATGTTACACCCAGAGATTTGAGATCATTGGTGATGTTGGTGAATCTGGTAAACATCTCTGTGATGGGTTCATCTTTGTTCATTTTGAACAACTCATATTTTCTAACAAGAGATGATATTTTGGCTTCTTTAACTTTGTTGGTTCATTCATGAATAACCTCCAAAGAATGCCAAATGTCATATGCAGATTCACATATAGATATTCTGTTGAATTCATTCTGATCAATGGCACAATATAAGGCATTCATAGCCTTTGCATTTAGGTTTGCCATTTTCTTTTCTTCATCAGACCATAAGTTATAGTCTACGGATGGAGATGTGTATGGATGCTCAACAATTTTCCATACAGCAAAGTCTATGGATTTGAGAAAGATAGCCATTCTGCACTTCCAATATCCATAGTTGGAGCCATTGAAGAAAGGAGGACGAGATGCGTGTTGACCTTCAATATCACGAGCATAAGAGGTAGATGTCATTTGTGCTGGAAGACTTGTTACGTCGAAACCAGCAAACCTGCTCTGATACCAAATAAAATTCCACTAGAGGGGGGGTGAATAGTGAAATATGATTATGATCGATAAAATAAAATAATTAAGCAATAAGGCACAACACATAAAACACAGAAGTTATACTGGTTCGGTCAATATTCAGACCTACATCCAGTCCCCAAGCAAACCACTTGAGATTTCCACTATAACATCCGAGTCACCGGATAAATAGTACAACACCCTCTTCTCAAGAGGTCTTCTTCTCTCAACAGAGAAGGGGCACACCCTCTTCCCAAGAGGTCTTCTTCTCTCAACAGAGAAGGGCAACACCCTCTTTCACAGAGGTCTACTTCTTTAAACAAAGAAGGAATACAGTGAACAACAGAGTTACAATACTTCCTATAGAACCTTCAGAATGATATGAATGCACGAATGAAGGATTCTAAGAATGTTCTGTTTGTCACTCAGAGGATACTCTTTGTCAAAGAGCTGGACTTGACTTTTTCTCTTTTTTTTCTTTTTCTTTTTCTCTTTCTTTTTCAAGGCTCTCTTTTCTAATCACGAATAGAAAATTTTTCTCTTTGTAAGCTCACACGTCTATTTCATTCCATTGGTTTGAATAGTTTGTTTGTGTGTGTTTATATAGCTTATAAAAAGTAGTCGTTACATTTTGGAATTGTAACTTTTTGAAATGTGAAATGTTATGTCATTTCAAAAACCTTTTTTTAGAGAAGTTCGAGAATGCCTTTTTCCATAAAGGTGAAATAGAGGGTACACTAGTCGTTGTATTATTTTTAGGTAATACATATTTTATGTAAAAAGTCTATTTCTTACAATAGTACATTGAACGTTGGGTTGTAGTTTTGTCTTTATTCTAATTAATGATTTGAGGTACATTAGTACTTCTTTACTTTAAATGAGTGTAAGTACTATGAGTGCTTTGAGATATTTATTTGTACATAGTCATGTCAAGTGTTTTCTTTATGTTGTGTATTTCAAAGTCTCCAGAGAGAATGAGGACCAAAAAGTAGGTCGACATTCTTTGGGAAGGATATTTAGAAAGGATTTGTTACAGAAGGCATTTAATGCTTTGTAGAGAGAATGATGACTTCAAGTAAGTCGACATTCTATGGTTATGAAAAAAGGTAACTAGAGTCCTTTTAAAACCATATAATATTTGTTTTTCTTATGTGTAGCCGATTTATGTTTTTTTTTTTATTTTCTTCTTGTATTAAGAAACATTTCATTAAAGAAGATAACTAAAGTCTTTTCAAAAACATATTTTATTTGTAGTCGTTTTTATGTTTTTGTCTTAAACAATATTTTTTTAAAGAGGGAAACTAGAGTCTTTTCAAAAACATATTTTATTTGTTTTCTCCATATAGTCGATGTTATGTTTTTTGTCTTTTTCCTACATTCCTTTTTTCATGTTGTCTTGTATATAGTGTAAGGTATAATGACAAAATGTCTTTTTCATAAAAGGTTGTAAGAAGGTACAATTATTATATGACAAAATATCTCTTTCATAAAAGGTTGTAAGAAGGTACACTTATTGGTTTTCAAAAAAGAAGCTTTTTGAAACTATCGTATACTTTTATGATATAGTTTTTATGAATGAGTATGTAATATGCAATATGCAAGTTCCTGAAGGTTCTGTTACATATGACTCTAAAGAAGAAAAAAATCTTCATCTTGAGGTAGCCGATTTCTTCATTTGAACTTTAGGAAAGCATGGCTCATCAAGCTTTTTCTTCAAGGAGTATGATTGCACCATAGTTGTACTTGAACAGGAAGTCTCCATCCTTATTGGGTGAGATATTCTTGCATCAAATACTCGTTAGATTTAAGGCAAAACATATTCAGTCATAATATAACATTATTTCAAGAGAACATATTATCATATCATATAAAATCAAATGAGACAGTGTATCATATTATGTGACATCAAAACCGAGTTTCTCAACATTCTCCTCTTTTTTGATGATGACAAAATATGCTCCCCCTGTAAAAAAGACATTATGCATAGAAATAATAATATGATAAAAAAGTGAAATAATGTTTAAAGAGAGAATATTTCTCCAATAATGGAGACAGGTTTTCTCCCCCTTTGTCATGGACAAAAAGGAGGGATTAGAGTAAGAAAGTTATTATAGACCAAAAAGTAATTTAAAAGTTATTACAGATAAAAAATGAGTCTTAGTCAGAGTCAGTGGTATTGAGCTTGCGGCGGCGGCGACGTGAATCTTGGCCCATTGTCAAGGAGTCAAAGGCCTGTTGCAGAGAGGCTTGATTCCTGAGAAGTAGAGTCTGTGTATTTTGGATGTCGACGAGGGTAGAGAAGATGTCGGGGTCAGAGCTTGCTGGGGGATCAGCTTCACTGGTGCTTTCATCGTCAGAGTGATCTCGAGGGGACCCTTCCTCAGGGAGGTATGAGTCATCGAATGCATGATCAGACCGGTGAATGATGTCTTGGTGGAGAGGCACCTGGAAGTGCTGAAGGATATGGGTGATGAAGTACCCGAAAGGAAGAGAGTGGAAGGTCCGAAAATTGATCATGTTATTGAAAATGATACTGGACCAGTTGATGGGAAAGTTGCAGAAGATTGCATATAGGAGAAGGGAGATTTTGTTTGCCACAAAACCCTTGGAAGGAAGCTTTGGAAAGACATTGGATGAGAGGATGTGTGAGAGTATTAGAGCATGAGGTTTTAGATTGCTCGTATGCCATGGGAAATGGGTGCAGCGAGTGGAGAGAAGGACTTTCTTAAACACAGTTCGATCTATCGGAACTATGTTAGGAAGCTCAATGCCATAGGAGGAAAGGTTTAGAATGCAGCCTAGTTGAGAGATATTGAAGGAGATGAGTTTTCCATGTACCATGGATGTAATGGTGGTGTGGTCACGGTCTACAGAGAGGTTGGTATAGAAAATTTTGATGAGATGAGGATAGTAGGTCATGGAGTTAGTCGTTCCTAAGATGGGAACAAAATCTTGAAGAGAGGTATGGAGGTCAAAGGATGTGAAGGCGTCGAAGTTTACTAGTTTGCCAGTTTGAATTGGCAAGGTGCTAATGTACTAAAAGTGGTGAATAAGGTCTGGGTATCTTAGATCTGCGGAGGTGATCACATTGGTAGAGGAGGAAGCCATTTTCGAGTGTCTTGAAAATAAAGCACTAGGAGCGAAGGGAGTTTGAACCGAGAAAGAGTGTGTATAAGGATAGAAAAGTTCGAATGGAATGGTAAGAGATGAACCAATTTGATTAAATAGAAAGAAGAAAATAATTGTTGATATGAAATGAATGACATTGGAAGTGAGTAATTTTTAGATTTTAGTCAAATAAGGAAATCGGTGAGTAGTAAGTTAAGAGACTTGTGAATGACAAATCAAATCAATGTTTGAGGATAGTGTATTATATTAGATTGAGGAGGACATAGTTATTGAAATATATAGATTTTACTATGGATGAGTTTATCGACTAGTGAGGGAAACCATTAATAGAGTATGGGGTGTCATGTTGAATAAAAAAATGATTGATCTTGAAAATAATGGCCTAATAAAACAAACAACTTGTTACTCTATGTGGAGGGATTCTAAATTCGTGAATGGAGATAAAAAGATGATGTGGATATCTAGAGATGAGAGAAAGATGATAAAGGACAATATTTACTTGATTTAGATATGACATAAAGTAGAGTTAGAATAAAGGTTTGTTTGGAGACAAGACTTTAAAGGTTCTTGATTTTAGAGGGATATACAATAAGAGAGAGACAAGGTCACGGATGGAAAGAAAGGTCATAGGGTGATCATGTGATGTGTACTTTGAAAGATATGACATTTTAAAGAAAAGAGTGCCTTTAAAAAAAAATGTTTCATGATTAACATTTGTAATTTTTATGAGTATACGTGGATATGAGAAAGACATATTTTGACTTAGACTAGTGGTAAGAGATGATGAGACAAAAAGGAGAAAGAGTTAAAAAATATATAAGAATTGAAATAAGAATAGACATGGAGGAGTCGGATTCAAAAATGTATAATAAAAAATGTATTCGAGAGATGAATTGAGGAGAAAAATAATTTATTTATGAATGAAGAGTAATAAATGTGAGTTGTCATAGAGAGAAGTGAGATGACATATATGGATTTTTGTGAAGAATAAAGAAGTAAAAAAAGGTGGATGAAAGACATAAAGTTATGATTGATATGATTTATTATTTATATTCTTAAAGAAACTCGACAAGGTTAAGTTTTAAACAAGAGTTGACAAGAATGGAGGCTTAATTTGTATACGAAAGAGATGATAATAGATAGTTTGTAGGGCTATGATATAACAGATGATATAGTAAAAAAATTTTACGTGAGAATATAGCAACTAGATCTTTTAAAGGAACTAAATAGTCATTCGATTTTAACTAATGAAGAGTATGAGTTCTCATAAACTAAGTAGGACCATTTATCGTAAGAAAAGTTTTTATAAAAGAACAAAAATAATAAAGGAGTTGAGTGATGTGAACATTGTTATGATGGCTTTTAATATAATTAGTTTTTATGGATATGAGAGAAAGGAGATAGGACAATGAGTTATAATGGATGTGTACTTGAAAGATGACAAGTTAAATGACATAAAGAATAAGTCTTATAAGAATACGTGAATATGAAAACTTAGTTTGACTAACTAAAATCAATAAGAAGGAAAGCAATTTAAAATAAGATTTAAACAAGACTTATAAGAAGTATTATAATAAGTGTGATTAATTTATAAGTCACTTAGTTTGCATATTCCTAGTTCTCTTCTAATTCGTGTGAAGTCTTCCTGTTTTAATGGTTTAGTGAATATGTCTGCTAACTGTTGATTAGTGGGTATGAATTCTAATTTAATTATGTTGTTTAAGACTTGTTCTCTTAAGAAGTGGTGTCTTATTTGAATGTGCTTAGTTCGTGAGTGTAAAATAGGATTCTTAGATAGGTTTATAGCACTCGTATTATCACAGAAAATAGTTGTATTTTCAAAATTTAAACCAAAATCTTTTAAAGTTTGTTTCATCCAGATGACTTGAGTACAAGCTAGGCTAGCAGCAATGTATTCGGCTTCAGTAGTTGATAATGATACACAGTTTTGTTTCTTACTGAACCATGATACTAGTGAGTGCCCTAGCATGTGACATGTTCCACTTGTGCTTTTTCTGTCAGATTTACTTCCAGCAAAGTCAGCATCGCTGTATGAGATTAGATCAAATGTAGAGGATTTTGAATAGAATAATCAAAAATCAACTGTGTCTTTTAAATATCTCATTATTCTTTTTACAGCTTTAAGATGTGATTCTTTTGGATTTGACTGAAATCTAGCACACAAGCAAACACTAAACATTATATCTGGACGGCTAGCAGTTAAATAAAGAAGTGATCCTATCACACCTTGGTATACCTTTGTATCAACAGACTTACCATCTTCATCTTTGTCCAACACAGTAGTAGTGCTCATAGGAGTAGATTTTGAAGCATTTTAGTTCATGTTGAACCTCTTCAGAAGTTCACGAGCATACTTAGATTGATTGATGAAAACTCCATCCTTGGTTTGCTTAATATGCAGTCCAAGAAAGTAGGTGAGTTCTCCCATCATACTCATTTCGAATTCATTCTGCATGGACTTAGAAAAATCTTCACAGAGAGTGCTGTTAGAAGATCCAAAGATGATGTCGTCGATATAAATTTGAACAATTAGGGTATGATTATTCACTACTTTGACAAATAGTGTAGAATCTGTTTTGCCAACAGAAAAACCAGTTTTTAATAAAAAGGTTTTAAGTCTTTCGTACCAAGCACGAGGTGCTTGTTTTAAACCATATAAAGCACGTTTGAGTTTAAAAACATGATCTGGGTATTGTTCATTTTCAAATCCTGGAGGTTGTTTTACATAGACTTCTTCATTTATAAAACCATTTAAGAAAGCACTTTTAACATCCATTTGAAATAATTTGAAATCCATATAGCTTGCATATGCTAAGAGCATTCTAATAGATTCAAGTCTAGCAACAGGAGCAAATGTTTCATCAAAGTCAATACCTTCCTCCTGGTTGTATCCTTGAGCTACTAGTCTGGCCTTGTTTTTTATAACATTACCTGTTTCGGCTAGCTTGTTTCTGAAGATCCATCTTGTCCCAACGATTGGATGATCCTTTGGTCTAGGTACAAGATCCCAAACGTCATTTCTTTGGAATTGATTCAGTTCTTCAGTCATGGCTAGCATCCAGAACTCATCAATGATGGCTTCATCAATCTTCTTTGGTTCAAGTTGAGAAATGAATGTCATGTTTGCAATCCGTTCTAGCTGAGCTCTAGTTTGAACCCCCTTTGTTAGTTCTCCCAAAATCTGCTTTTGAGGATGATCTTTGATATCGACAAAGGTTCTTTGGTGATCATCTTCATTAGACTTAGCTGTGTTATCTAAAAATAAATTTGTACTTTCAACATCATCATCATCATTAGTTTGTATATGAACAGATTGATCAATAGATTCACAAAAACTAACATGCATAGATTCTTCAATAGTATTATGACTCTTATTGAAAACTTTGTATGCTTTACTATGACTTGAATATCCTAAGAATATGCCTTCAACAGATTTAGCATCAAACTTATCCAGGCTATCTTTTGTGTTTAGGATAAAGCATTTACATCCAAAGACTTTGAAATAGTCTATTCTTGGAGTTCTGTCATAGAATAGTTCATAGGGAGTTTTATTTAATAAGGGTCTAATGAGAACTCTATTTGTTATGTAGCATGCAGTATTAACAGCTTCTGCCCAAAAGGATTTTGCAAGATTATTGTGTTGGAGCATAGTCCTGGCAGATTCCTGAAGGGTTCTATTCTTTCTTTCTACTACACAATTTTGAGGTGCAGCTCTAGGAAAGGCAAAGTTATGAGAAATACCATGCAAGTTACAAAAATTTTCAAAGAGTTCATTTTCAAATTCTCCTCCATGGTCACTACGGATTTTAACAATAGAACACGATTTTTCGTTTTGTAATTTTTTACATAAGATTTCAAACTGACAAAACGTGTCACTTTTGTTTTTTAAAAATATTACCCAAGTAAATCTTAAGTAATCATCTACAATGACAAAAGCATATATGTTTTGATTAAGGCTAGCTACCCTAGAAGGACCAAAGAGGTCCAGGTGGAGAAGCTCTAAAGGTCTTTTACTTGAAATGACATTTTTTAATTTGAAAGAAGATTTTGACAATTTTCCTAATTGACATGCATCACAAAAATAATCCTTTTTAAAAGATATGTTGGGTAATCCACGTACTAACTTATCTTTAGCTAGTTTAGACATGTATTTAGAATTGACATGGCCCATTCTCATGTGCCATAGATGTTGAGTGTCATTATTAGCTATGAGGCAATGTTCTGTGATGTTTTCTAGGTATAGTTCATATATATTATTCTTTCTTATACCTTTTAAGATGATGTTTTCATTGGTGTCAGCTATGAGGCATGCATCATGATTAAAGCTAACATTATAACCTGTGTCACACATTTGACTGATACTTAGTAGGTTATGTTTTAAGCCTTTAACAAGGAGAACGTCTTTGATAAGAGGTTTGTCTATGTTACCAATATTTCAAAAACCAATTATCAAACCTTTGTTGTTATCTCCAAAGGTGACGGTTCCTCCTTCTTTATGATGAAGAACAGCAAAAAGGTCTGGATGTCCTGTCATGTGCTTTGCACATCCACTATCTAGTATCCATCTGTTCTTCTTCTTTGGAGCCTGCAAAACATTAAGTAAATCTCCTTTTTGCTACCCAATCGGGTCCTTTTTTGTTAGACTTTGGAACCCATATCCATTTGGATTTGGGTTTGTCTATCTCTTTAGAGGAGTTAAAAAGATTATCATTATAATACTCCTTATTTGGTTCAGATGAACTTTTCACAAACGTGGTCTTTTGATTTATACAAGAAGGTTTTTTGAAATGAGAATAGCCAATACCATTCTTGTAAAAAGAGACCTTCTGAGAGGATAAGAGTTTATCCAAGTTCTCTTTACCTTTAGTAAACTTGAAAACCGTCTTCATGAGGTTCTCAGTTTTACTTTTTAGCTCTGAAATTTCTACTTGCATATTTTTAGTTTTGGAGCTAGTAGAAGAAATTTCAGATATAAGCATAAGATTTTTCTTTTTCAACTCGGAATTTTCACTGCTGAGTTTTTCATTCTCTTGAGAAAGCTTTAAATTTTCAGATTTTAAAACTTTATTTTTGAAACTCAATTTTCTAGATTCTTCAAATAGTTCTTGAAAAGCATCTAGAAGTTCTTCAAAGGAAAAATCAGAGATTTCACTTACCGAACTTTTGTTTGCCATGAAGCACATATTTGCAGTTTCGGCTTCATCATCACTTGACTCTTCACTAGTGGATGGTTCTGAATCATCCCATTGAGCATGCAGAGCCTTTTTCTTGAAGAACCTCTTCTTTGGTTCCTCAGTTTTGGACTTTCTTTTGAGAAGGGGACAGTCACGTTTTAAGTGGCCTGGCTTATTACACTGAAAGCACATGGGATCTTCTTTAAGATCTTTTCTTTCCTTGTGCCTGTTTGGAAGCCAGTTCCTTCTCATGAAGCGCTGGAATGTTTTGGTAAGTAGCGCAATTTCTGATTTTTTATCTGAGTCTTCATTCTCAGATAGGGCTGGGAAAGCTAGAGTTTTCTTTACTGGTTGCTCTTCTTCCCTTCTTTCTTTCATGTGGACTTCATAGGCCATAAGATTGCCTATTAAGTCGTCCAAAGTAAGTTTAGATAAATCTTGAGCTTCTTCAATAGTAGTAGTCTTTTTCTCCCAATCAGTTGTGAGAGATCTCAAGATTTTCTTCACCTTTTCAGTCTGGGAATATGTTACACCCAGAGATTTGAGATCATTGGTGATGTTGGTGAATCTGGTAAACATCTCTGTGATGGGTTCATCTTTGTTCATTTTGAACAACTCATATTTTCTAACAAGAGATGATATTTTGGCTTCTTTAACTTTGTTGGTTCATTCATGAATAACCTCCAAAGAATGCCAAATGTCATATGCAGATTCACATATAGATATTCTGTTGAATTCATTCTGATCAATGGCACAATATAAGGCATTCATAGCCTTTGCATTTAGGTTTGCCATTTTCTTTTCTTCATCAGACCATAAGTTATAGTCTACGGATGGAGATGTGTATGGATGCTCAACAATTTTCCATACAGCAAAGTCTATGGATTTGAGAAAGATAGCCATTCTGCACTTCCAATATCCATAGTTGGAGCCATTGAAGAAAGGAGGACGAGATGCGTGTTGACCTTCAATATCACGAGCATAAGAGGTAGATGTCATTTGTGCTGGAAGACTTGTTACGTCGAAACCAGCAAACCTGCTCTGATACCAAATAAAATTCCACTAGAGGGGGGGTGAATAGTGAAATATGATTATGATCGATAAAATAAAATAATTAAGCAATAAGGCACAACACATAAAACACAGAAGTTATACTGGTTCGGTCAATATCTAGACCTACATTCAGTCCCCAAGCAAACCACTTGAGATTTCCACTATAACATCCGAGTCACCGGATAAATAGTACAACACCCTCTTTCCAAGAAGTCTTCTTCTCTCAACAGAGAAGGGGCACACCCTCTTCCCAAGAGGTCTTCTTCTCTCAACAGAGAAGGGCAACACCCTCTTTCATAGAGGTCTACTTCTTTAAACAAAGAAGGAATACAGTGAACAACAGAGTTACAATACTTCCTATAGAACCTTCAGAATGATATGAATGCACGAATGAAGGATTCTAAGAATGTTCTGTTTGTCACTCAGAGGATACTCTTTGTCAAAAAGCTGGACTTGACTTTTTCTCTTTTCTTTCTTTTTCTTTTTCTTTTTCTCTTTCTTTTTCAAGGCTCTCTTTTCTAATCACGAATAGAAAATTTTTCTCTTTGTAAGCTCACACGTCTATTTCATTCCATTGGTTTGAATAGTTTGTTTGTGTGTGTTTATATAGCTTATAAAAAGTAGTCGTTACATTTTGGAATTGTAATTTTTTGAAATGTGAAATGTTAGGTCATTTCAAAAACATTTTTTTAGAGAAGTTCGAGAATGCCTTTTTCCATAAAGGTGAAATAGAGGGTACACTAGTCGTTGTATTATTTTTAGGTAATACATATTTTATGTAAAAAGTCTATTTCTTACAATAGTACATTGAACGTTGGGTTGTAGTTTTGTCTTTATTCTAATTAATGATTTGAGGTACATTAGTACTTCTTTACTTTAAATGAGTGTAAGTACTATGAGTGCTTTGAGATATTTATTTGTACATAGTCATGTCAAGTGTTTTCTTTATGTTGTGTATTTCAAAGTCTCCAGAGAGAATGAGGACCAAAAAGTAGGTCGACATTCTTTGGGAAGGATATTTAGAAAGGATTTGTTACAGAAGGCATTTAATGCTTTGTAGAGAGAATGATGACTTCAAGTAAGTCGACATTCTATGGTTATGAAAAAAGGTAACTAGAGTCCTTTTAAAATCATATAATATTTGTTTTTCTTATGTGTAGCCGATTTATGTTTTTTTTTTGTCTTCTTCTTGTATTAAGAAACATTTCATTAAAGAAGATAACTAAAGTCTTTTCAAAAACATATTTTATTTGTAGTCGTTTTTATGTTTTTGTCTTAAACAATATTTCTTTAAAGAGGGAAACTAGAGTCTTTTCAAAAACATATTTTATTTGTTTTCTCCATATAGTCGATGTTATGTTTTTTGTCTTTTTCCTACATTCCTTTTTTCATGTTGTCTTGTATATAGTGTAAGGTATAATGACAAAATGTCTTTTTCATAAAAGGTTGTAAGAAGGTACAATTATTATATGACAAAATATCTCTTTCATAAAAGGTTGTAAGAAGGTACACTTATTGGTTTTCAAAAAAGAAGCTTTTTGAAACTATCGTATACTTTTATGATATAGTTTTTATGAATGAGTATGTAATATGCAATATGCAAGTTCCTGAAGGTTCTGTTACATATGACTCTAAAGAAGAAAAAAATCTTCATCTTGAGGTAGCCGATTTCTTCATTTGAACTTTAGGAAAGCATGGCTCATCAAGCTTTTTCTTCAAGGAGTATGATTGCACCATAGTTGTACTTGAACAGGAAGTCTTCATCCTTATTGGGTGAGATATCCTTGCATCAAATACTCGTTAGATTTAAGGCAAAACATATTCAGTCATAATATAACATTATTTCAAGAGAACATATTATCATATCATATAAAATCAAATGAGACAGTGTATCATATTATGTGACATCAAAACCGAGTTTCTCAACATATGTCAAAGCCTCAAATGAGCTCTCAGTCTGGTCACGCCCAGACTGAAATGAGTCAAAGAAAGAAGAGGAACATAGAGCTTTATATCTAGCCCGACTCGGTTTGGAATACCCAGACTGAGTCTAGTCACATGGAGGTGAGACAAAGAGACCAAACTCTCTATCTCGGCCCATAGTTTAGACCAACTAGGTCTGGACAAACCAAGTTGAGTAGAAAAGAGGATGAAACAGATAGTGAAAACTCTTTGTCTCGACGTAAAGTTGGAGACCAACTTGGTCTGGGCATGCCAAATCAAGTCAAGTCAAAAAGCAAGTGAGACAAAGAATTTCACTCTCTGTCTCGGCTAGGTAACAGACTTGAACGGACCTGGGTTCGCCCAGTATGAGAATCAGTTCTTTGTCTAGGTTGGATCCATATTAAAGTAGATTTAAAACTAGATCTGAGTTAGAAAATCCAGAATTGAACCAGAAAGGTCCAGTTTGGATTAAACCTAAACCAGGCTGGGTTAGGTTCAGTTTGAGGATTGAGCACAGATCAAGCTGGGTCAAAGATAGGTTCAATGAATCTAGAATTGTTAAAAACAATATTAGTGTATGAGAGGATGGGGTTAGGGTTTGTACTTTCAACCTCTCATGTGAAGAAACCTACACGTTACCAGTAGGCCAACCATGTCTAGTTTATCAAATAGTGCAAACAAAATATATATATTTACTTGTTTTCGGTTGGATATATAGAATTCATATCAGGGTCAGATGTGATCTAGAATTTGAGAATCAGATCAGAAAGAAAATTTGGATCTCTCGATAATCTTGTTAATCGGATCCTGACCTATTTGAAATATAAAAAGATCATTTTGTCCTTGTTATGCTCATTTAGTAAATCAAACATAACTCTTTACTCCAATATCGAATTCTAATGGTTTTTGGACTCCTGAACTTTTCTCTTCGAGAAGGATCTATTTGCATAGGGCAAGATGGCAAACTCTAAGAGTTTGATATCAGAGTTTGGCAAGGAGGCTTATAGGTATTTCTATAATTTTTATACAAACATCAACTTTAATGAGGCTTTTAGTAATTGCTTGGGATTTATGATCATTTTATATCAGGATTTGCAAAAAGACTAAGGATGATCCTTAGTTTGAGATTTGGGTGATCTGAGGTAAGTACATTTGAAAATAACTCTCTAGATAAATAAGATATAGCTGAATATATGGATCCAAAGCTGATATGATCACGTAATGATCAAGTTGTAATTCACTTTGAGACAGTAAGTAAATAACTTTGATTGCATGTTTAATAAAGAATATGATTATGCTTTTCATAAGGCACATGAAAAGGGGGAGCATTTGCCATGTTTTAATTGATTAAATAAGCTTTGTCTAATATATTTGAAGGCTATGGATTTAAATTGCATGCAATGTGATTCAATTTTAATTTGAATCAAGATAAGGGTTCATTAATTAGTGTTGATTTTAAGCATGAATATGCTTAAAAATTACTATCAATATAGATGTTGACATGGATAACTTGCATTAATGGGTTGATAAGTAGTATGGCAAAAAACCTATTGTTGGTCAGCAATATATGGACAGTTGGTATTGAACTAATTGTTAGGTCGTCATCCCTTGGGTGGTTATAAAAGGATCATGCATTCCTCTTAAAAATGACATGTTAGGAGGATTGGTGTCCATGTTGGCTTTTCTTAGAGTTCATGTGGTTAGTGGAGGCTGGCCACCTCTACTAACCGTGTGAGGAGATAACCGTGATTATTGAAGGCTAACCACATCTACTAACTATGTGACGAAATCTTATTTTACTGCACATAGGATGCAAGAAAAAAGTGGCATTACAATGTGCATGTGTACGTAGATATCTAGCATGAATGCTTAATTGAATGCATGAATGAATATTTCATTTTTCATGCTTTAGATGCTTTATGCATTGTATGCAACAAGGTCATGTTAATTTTTTAATTATATTTATGATTATTTGGATCTGGATATATTGATCCAAAATAATCAGGTGTGATTAACTTGATGAGTGTTTTAACATGTTGCATATGATGATGATGCACTTGGATAGTGAAAGTATAGTATATGGTAAATTCTTGAAAAGTGAGAGCATAAATCATGTTTGGCAAATCATTTTTTATTAATTCATAGGATGATAAATTTTTATGAATCTATAGGATGATAAAAAATCATAGTACTTCACTAATGTGCTTGAAAATTTTGTGCATGGTTATTAGGACAAGATGATGTCCTATGACATGGTCATGAAAGAATAATATGAATCTCATGATTATCTAAGAATGTGAGACCTTAGCTATGTTGAATATGCAAAATAATTCACCATGGTCTTCTATAGACTAGATCTAGTGAATGTGAAAATAAAAATAAATTTTGCATATGATATTGCACATTAAGGGTTATGATTAAAAAAATTTACATAATGTAAAACCCATATAGTTATGTGAAATGAGTGAATGATGAAAAATCAACTTAGTCTGTAAAAATCCCCATGATAAAGATATATCATAAAAAGAAAAGTCGAGCTAGTGTATGTAAAATCTCATGATATTATGGCTAAACTCATACTATATGTGAAAAAAATCATGATTCATGTGATAATGAAAAAACCATATGTCTATATAAGAAATAACTTATAGCATGTAAAAAAACATCATATATAACTCTTATAATTGTGTAAGGTCACTTGGTGCATGCTTTGCTATATATGATACATGATGCACCAATTGTGATATAATATGATTGTTTGCCCCTATTGCCAAGTGAAAGATATTAGATCTAAATATAGCCATTGGGTCTCACTAACTACTAAGGTAGTAGACCTTTGGAATGCGGTAATAATGGGAGTGGTTATTGGAGACAAGGTAAGTTATTTACAATTTGTGGTATAACTCCCCACATTTTCTAGGCAGATGACAATACCAAGGGGTGTAATATGTAAGGGCCTAGAGATCTCTTCTAAAGACACTTGATTGCAACAACAAAGGAGAAAACCCCCTTGAAGCAAGTCATCAATCCTCTCATCCTTTTTATCTTTCTAGATTCGCTGCAGGTATTTAATATGGGCCAACACTCTTAATTACATAGAGGAAGTTTCTTTGTCATAATCCTTTAAGGAAAACCTCGAATACAACCTTAGAAGAATGTCAAGGATCAAACTAGCATGTATTAGTCTTCACTGGCAACAAAGGTTCAAGCATCTGAATCCTCCACATGAGCATGTGGGATACTCACATGTGACAAGTTCATCCCAAAATTTGGTGAAAAAGACTGCAACAGAACTCTACATTTGCTTATGGCTGATTATTTTATATTGAATTTAGTGTATCATGGGAGCATTGGATTGTGAGAAGCGATTATAAAGTTTGCATCGGGTAATGACACTGGCAGCAAGGTTCTTGTGCAGATAGTCAAGATACATGATAGGATCATGTTGTTGCAGTGTTCCAGTGTCACTGCCATGGAAGGAGGTTCACTCAGTTTTAAGAAGAGAGCCATCAACAAAATAGAGTTTATTTTTAGCATGTCGGGTTCTTATGGGGCCAAATTAAGCCGGCCCGCCCCAACCCGACGTCCACCCCTACCTACACAGTCTATACACCTTTAACTGTGAAAATTATTTTTATACATTAAACATGCAAAAGAAATATTCATGTACCATCCTTTGAATATCTATAGCATAGACACACTTCTTTGGGTGCAATCTTAGGTGACATGCCACAACAAGATATATGAAATGTATGATGATTGCCTTATTTTTTAATAATTAAAAAAAGAAATAGTTTTTAATGGTGCATCTACAAGTTTGGCTTCAGTCCATCAGCGGATTCTTCGTGAGGTGCCCAATATTTCTTTTGGCTAATATATCGCCCTCTTTTCTTTTTTCGGTTGATCCCTCTTCAACCGATCGCTAATTTTTTCCTATCTATAAAATTTTCCTGTCTTCTTGTCAATATATATACGTTTTTCTACGTACATACAATATCTAAAAACATTTTTTATCAATTTAAAATTAAAACATTTTCACCGTGCCACTTTTTTAAAAAATTAGAACGATTCGTGCCAGCGATTAATTTTGTTGACAGATAACCTAGGGATGCCTAATCGCCACCATCTTAAGGTTACCTCAAACAATCGATTAGATCCCTCTCTCATATTATATTAATTTTTGTTGATAAATAACCTAGGGATGCCTAATCGACACCATCTTTAAGGTTTCCAATCTTTCGCAGGTTCAGTTTGCCCAACCTTTCAAGCAGGGGACCTTAACCAAGTGGGTCAGACTTGGGTTGGATTCGCAGAGCCTATCTATTTGAACGAGTTGGACCTGGGCCGCAACCTAGACCCAGGCTCTGTTCAGATTCAGATGAGCTGAGCGTTGGCCAGCTGCCGAGTTACGAAGGTATTAAACCGAGCCATGCTACTGAATAAGATGGTCAATTCTTCTGTCATGTACAAGCGGTATAAACACATGAACATGTTTGAATTATTTAAAACAATAGGTGACAAAAAAAAGCTGAGCCAGGACTCTATGACCTACCAGATGAGAGAGAGAATTCATTCAGCCTGAAAATGAACGGCACCCAAGGCACTCATAAATTCCAAAAGACCATATATAATCTATGAGTCTCTCACCCGCATTGGATTTAGAGTGCTACTAATAGGGATGCAATTTTCTATAAGCAAGGGCCTTCAGGTTCCTTACCTTGGTGTTTGATTTGTTAAGATATTTGATATTCTTCACCAGGCACAAAAACCATAATCTTGCTTGTACAACCAACCCCCATTTCATAGTCCCTGGATCAAGCCTATCTAAAAGTTTGGTATTCATCATAAATGTGGAATTCGTGAAGACCATGTTTGAATTCATGGAATCAGGTGGAATGTGTCCAGTTCCATCAAATTTTTTTCTACCCAAAACAGGGGAAAAGAGGATTCTAATGTGAAAAATCCAAGCACCACAAAAGGGTTCCAATTCTCAATGTAACCCATACAAAGAGAGTTCCAAAATGAGGCAAAGAAATTTAAGTCCGGGTTATCAAGGAGAAGATGCAACATAAAACCAGTATCCCTTTCTATAATTCCAACTAACTTCTCTGAAACAAGCAGGAACTTCTGAGATGTCAATGGAGTGAACAAGCTTGAAGTTTCACATGGTTACTAAGGGTGATGGAGACGTGAACAAAAGATGCATCACTAAACATTTTTTATTTCATCGCTCAACCAAAAGTTGACAAACTTAGATGAGCTAATAAATATATGTAATTAGAATGAAAGATAAATCTAACTGAGGCATCACTCTCATCTAAGGTTATAAGAAAACAAGGAAAATGTTAAGATGAATCCCGTTCTGTACAAGACTACCTTTGACTATTCTTGAGCTTGAGCCTCTTTGCCCCTTTCCTCTGCTGCTCTCTCCTCTCTTCCTCCTCAATGAGGGCAAGTTCCCTCTCATCTTCCTCCTTCGCAATCCTTGCACTATAGAAGCAAAAGAAGAAATGCATACATTAATCTGCTGGAGAAATCTATTCAAATGCATTCAGGATTCAGCAGAGAAAACAAAAGATTCTGTATAAATTCTTTCCGCAAGATTGCAAAGTCCAGCCTTTGATAGAAGCTATGTAACACGGACACTCCATTTGGGGTGTCGTATCCGTGTCGACACGGGTACCGCCACCAGATGCAGTGTGGGCGCGCTGCAGATCAGGTCCCGCACTGCATCTGGTCAGGTCCACAAAAAAACCGACCCGTGTTGGGTTTTTTAAAGAACTCTCTCTCTCTCTCTCTCTCTCTCTCTCTCTCTCTCTCTCTCTCTCTCTCTCTCTCTCTCTCTCTCTCAGCTCTCTCCACCCCTCGCAGCATCGCCTCTCTCAGCACCTCGCAGCGTCGCCCTCTCTGCACAGCTCAGGTACTCGTCTCGTCTTTGTCCCTCTCTCTGTCTCCCTCTTGACAGAGACCATATTCCTATCAGCGGATTGTCCCCTCATGTAGAGAGGGGTTACTGTTGATGATACTCTAGCGGTAATCATCTGTTGTTGTCAAACACTTAATAAATATTCCTATCAACGGATTGTCCCTCATGTAGAGAGGGGTTACTGCTGATGATGTTCATGAATTTGTATGACAAAATGTGTGAGGGTTGTATGGGGCAATAATCTCTATGTTTCACATTTTTAATGGCACAAAAGTGCTTTCATTAAGTGTTTAATCTACAAGGTCTTGGCTATTGCAGCTGCCACTTGTCTCTTTTGTTTTTCTGTTTAAACCAAGGTTGTAAGTATCATATTGTTATCCATATCGGTCAGGCCTAAAGTAATACCGTATAGTAAAATATCATATTTTTTAATACAAATTCCGAAAAAGCAAGAAAAAACAGAAAAAAATTACAAATATTCTAATATATATATATATCACATTAAACAATGATGAATTGCACAAAATACAACCATAAAATCACATATGAAGCATTTATGTCTCCATAAGCTGCTATGAATGGCATGCATATCTCATAAGCAGGGCACCGCACCCGCGTCGCACCCAGGCGGGTGCGACACTTGGACACAACTTCCTTTGTGTTAGGTGAAGTCAACCACACTGAGATCCATTTCTATCCAAAAGCAGATTCAGTTAGCCCTAATCAAGTTCATTTTTATCAATATTATATATATAAATACATAAATGCACACAAATACATATAGTGTCAACTTAAAACTGTTAAAAAAAAATTATATATATATATCCTCCCCGCACCCAAGTTTTTTTAAAGTGCCGCGTCGCCGCATCCGCACCCGCTTCTGCACCTATGTGACATAGCTCATAAGAAAAATGTAAATTGTGAAATAATAAACAACACTAAGCTAACAAGTCATCTGATCCATAATAGTGCATGTTTACGTAAACAAAAACAAAATCCCTAAGTGTTTCTCAATACTTAAAAATTTTACATAACCAAATTTTTTTAAATTCAAACAAAAATGAAGACTTCTTCTTCTTGCAAGAAATCAAACCCTAAATCGAGGACTCTTCTTATATATTTCAAAAAAAACAGAAAAAAAATGAATTGAATGCAACATAAAATACGTTAATCGTATATCGTAAGATACACCCTGTATCGGGGTGTATCGTAGGATACACCCCAGATAGGTACGATACACACCCGTGTCTCATATCGATTAGGCCCAAAGTAACGATATGTATCGTATGATACGGTACGATACTTACAAGGTTTAAACTTTAAACTAAACTTTTCTTTAAGTAGTACTTTAAACCTTTATAAGGAAATTATCTGACTGAATATATTTAGATTATTTAGATATTTCAGACTGAATATATTTAGACTGCATAAATATTTATTATTTAGATTAGATTCAGTTTATAATTTATTAATTTAAATATATTCAATTTATATTCACTATTCTGTTGTTGTTGTTGTTGTATTCTGTTTGCTAAGTACTAATTGTTAGGTATTAATATCTATTATCTATTTATCTGAAATTGGTATTAGCTTGTTATAACTTGTTTCTTAAATGTTAATTTGTTAGTCGTAGTTTAGTTGGTTGTTATTGAATTTTGATTCTTTGAATAAAAGTTGTTAGCACCTTCTCTTACTAGTTTAGTTGGTTGCTAAATATTAATTGATTAAATGTTAAATTAGTTTATGTTGTCTTGTTAGAATAATAGATTTTGATTTTTTGGAATTTATTTTATATTTATGTAATATATATATATATATATATATATATATATATATATACCTCTGTGTCCCCGTACCTACATTTTTTGGAATTGCCATGCACCCTCCGTACCCGCACCTGTACCCGTACCCATGTGACTTAGGATAGAAGGCATCATAACAATTCAGAATAACCAGGAATCATCAAAGCCCTTGTATCAATAAAGTTCTACCTGGATAACAGGACCACAGACATGGCTATGAATTTCAATTGATAGGTGAACCACCTCAAAATAATCTGTTACCTTCTCCTTTCTTCTGCTTGAATGCGGCTAAAGCCAACCTCCATGTCACTGTCATCATCATCCATCCCGCTGTATTTTTTAGGATCATACCTGTACATGATAAGTGAAAATCACAAACGTAAGAAGTCATAAAAAGGCATGGTAAACCAAGTAACCAACTCTTTGCAACCAATTCCTAAGTTGCAAATTTATATAGGGCAGTTCAGAGTCTTCAGACTATGAATGCCCAAGTTCCAGGACAGGTCCACCTTTTGATGAAAGCAACCAGCTTAACCAAACTTCAGACCCACTTTTCACCAAGAATGATACAAAAGGAAACACTCACCGAAACATTTGCCTGATCAAACTGCGGTAATCCTCTCCACCTCCTTCATCTTCATCTTCATCAGAATACTCATCTGCAGGCCTCTTCTTTGGCCGGCTGCTGCTCATAGGCCGTGAAGGAAGTTGTTTTGGAGGCTTCACATTCTAAAATGAAAAATTACAATGAGAGAGAGCAAATGATAAAAAACAAAGTTGTCAAAAAGATCCACATAGGGAAGGCAATCAAATGCGCACCTAGTACATGCCTAGGGATGTCACCGGGTCGGATCTAGGTATTACTGAATCCGACTTAAACGGATCTGACCTGATCAGATTCGGATTCGGATTTGGAGTATGATGGAAAAAGATAAAACCGAATCCAGATCAGACTTAGCTTAAAAGCCGATATTTATACTTAATCGGATTCAGATTTTAGTCGTCACTTTTTAATCGGATTTGGGTCTCAATGCAAAACTCAATACAGAACCCAAATCTGATTTTTAATTGGATCTGGATTTGGCTACAGAATCCGACTAATCAGATATGGATTGGGGTCAGATATTGGGTTACATCTGACCCGTTGACATCCCTATACATGCCCATTTGTATGCTAGTTCCAATTCCTGCAATATGCAATATGAACTTCGCCCATGCAGCGCCATGGTGAAAAGAGGTGAGATAATTTTATTCTCCCACATGCAAAGTTGTCGCTGACTTTTTCTCCTACAATCGCACCCTATACATACCCCTTGAGAGTTCAAAAATGACAACCCCAACAGTGTTTGTTTCAACCATTGGAGATTAATCCAAAGTTTCCAGGAAAGAAAGCAGCAATCGAAAAGCAATGATGGAAGCAAGAACTTTTCAAGTCCATGTGAAGTGGGACATAAAAACTGAATTAAGAAGTGAACCAAAAAGCATTTAGTGCTTCTCATACAATGATACAAACCACTGCAATGGACAATATGAAGTGTGTGAAAAGCATGCTTGAAGATGCAGAAAGTGCATTAAAAGCATGTAGGCATAAAGTAAAACATGTCTGCTTCCCGTGGTGCACCAGAGGCAAGAGAACCGTGACATGATTCTAAAGTAAGGTTCCAAACTTAGCGTGGCATTTCCAGTAGAAATAGATTAATCATAGACATCAGACAGCATATCACTATATTCCCTTGCAGCCAAAAGCAAATCTGAGGTAGCCAATGAAACATTTCCGCAAACTCAAAAAGATACAGAAGAAAAAGATGAAACCATGGACTGCCATCAAATATTAACAAATACGTAAAAGCCATAGACCCAAATTGTGCACCTTGGCTTCTCAGTGTCTGCGTATCAGAGTGTGTGTGTGTGTGAGAGAGAGAGAGAGAGACCTGTTGTTTTACAGAAGGTGGGCGTTGAGATGTTCCTGCAGGTGGGCGTTGAGATGTTACTGTAGGTGGGCGTTGAGATGTTACTGCAGGTGCACGTTGAGATGTTACAGCGGGTGGGCGTTGAGATGCCACTTTAGTAGATGTAGATGTGAGTCGTTCAGACATCATTTTATCAATTGGCCTCTCAGCCTTCTGGGGTAGCCTTCCCTGCTCTATGTGCCGCTTTTGGACCAGTGTTTGTTGCTTTGGCAAAGGCATCTTTGGTGCACCAACAGAAGGGTTACACTTGTTATTAGCATGGGAAGATTTCTTCTGATCCGATGTAACACCATGTGACTTCTGACCTGGCAGTGACTTCTGATACGTCACTTTTGTTCCAACAGGCCAGCCGGGTCCAGCACCTGTATTACTAGCGAGAAGTTTCCTAGGTTCGCCTGAGGGTTTAGGCTTGTTTGGAGGAGCCCCTTTTTGTACCCCAACCTTATGTAGCAGCCTTCCAGCTGAAACTGTTTTATTTTTATCACGAACAGCATTCGACAGGTTGGCAGGCTTGCTCACTGATGGCTTTCCGTTTGCAGTCACTTGCCTTGGCCGAGCATCTTAGACATCAGAGTGACCTGCATAAGTACTCCCCGTGAAAATATAAGAAAGAATAAACTCAAACATAGTGGACATAAGGGCACCATCGACACACCAGAAGTAGGGATGATTTTCTGTTGAGGTGGCCCCTCCTTTACAGGGGCAGGAAATTCTGCATCTCCTGACAACAAAAATGAATAATCTCTGGCTTCTTTAAGTTTCTGTATTTTCAACTTTGCCTGCAAGGATACAGTGATTCATTTTGATGTGAAATTTGCACCTTGTCATAGATAAATCAACGGAACAATTATTTATCGCCTTCATACCTTGTCAACAACTTTCACTGGCCGCTTACTTTCAGTAGACCTTATATTTGCATTTGGAGTGGTAATGACATTCTTGTTCTGCAGCTACGAGTATTCATAAGTTGGGTCAGCAGGAGAGAAACATGCAACAAAGCCAGCAGGTTCACATGCTCATACCTGTGAAGCAGCCTTTGGTCCAGTGGCTGTAATATGTCGTAAGTCCAGCATTGCACGCCTTTCTTCAATCACCCTTTTTGCAATAACAGGCTGAGAAGGTCCAAAAAAAGAACCAAAGCTGCAGAATACAGAACTTATCATTTTGGAATTTGGAACGACATGATCACTACAAATATTCCATAAATTTGAAAACGATTAGAAATAAACCAATGCTTAGATCCAGCATGATAACAGCCCTATGACATGCTGCAGCTATACAAGGACAAGTAATCGTTAAAAATCAAAGTACTGAACATACATTTCATCAAATTACAAAAGTTCTCCATTCTTCTCTATGTCAAGCTCAGACATATTTACTCAGGAAGTAGCTAATGCATATGAAGCCAACTGCTTGTCATTAGGATGCTATTTTAGGCTATGTCTCCAAACACGGATAAAAAACCATTTTGGCAAAGTTTTCCATTAAGAATATATAAGAGGATATGGTACAGGAGTAAAAATAGAGCATTTACGTGATTTTCGGCACTCCATCCAAGTGCAGAGGCAAGACTTGAACTCAAGAGTTGCAACCATCTGCATGTCACGGCCCAAGCAAGTCTCGGCAAGTGAACAAAAGGAAAAAAACAACTGCTAGAACCATCTCAAGTTAGAAGAGAATAAGCCTGGCAAGGCAGTGGAAAGGCTAACAAAATATTGGCCTTTTGTCCTCAACATGGACTGCTGCACAAAAAGAATAAGACGAGTCTAGCAGGATGTATTCAAGAATGCAGACTTGAAATAACTGAAAATACTTGAAAACACATCACCAATGTTGTGAAAAGAGTGCCTCAAGGTGCAAAAAGCACTGATATAGCGCAATTAGCCTTGAGGTGGGCACCTCATAGGCCATGAGGGATACACCTCAAAGTGAGGTGTGCTTCAGGCTATTTGGGTCCAATTGGGGTCAAAGCCCAAATTTGACCCAAAGGTCTCTCTCTCTCTCAAGAAGAAGAAGAAGGTGGAGGCAGAGGCTCCCCAAGTAAGCACCTCTCTCTCTCTCTCTCTCTCTCTCTCTCTCTCTCTCTCTCTCTCTCTCTCTCTCTCTCTCTCTCTCTCTCTCTCTCTCCTCCTTCTCTTCTTTCTTCTTTCCTTATGATCTTCTTCTTCCCTCCTTCCTTTTCTTCTTTTGTTCTTCTTCTTCCCTCCACGAATTCTTCATTTTCTTCTTCTTTCAGTCTCCTTCTTCGTCCCTTATTCTCCTTTTCTTCTTGCTTTGTTTAGTCCTTCCATGATGTACACCTTATGGAGGTGAGATAGGCTCCATGAACTCGATTTGGAAGTAAGGCCCTACCTTTCAAATCTGCTGAGATGTAGCTTCTTGAAAACAAAAATGAAAATGTTTGTTGTTCGTACTCATGACATAAAGCACAACCTATGTCACAGGGATTCGGCCAAGACAGGTGCCGCACATGCGTCGACGCGGGTGCGGCACCGGGTGCGGTCAACCCGACCCTGGGTGCGGTCAACGCACCCAGGGTCATTTTGGTCCATTTTTTTGGATTTTAAAAAAAAAAATTCTGTCCGCTCCGGGGGGAACCCCAGACCCCCTTATATATATATATATATTAAAAAATTTTGCCGCACCCCCGCACCCAAGGTTTTTGAAAGTGCCGCACCCGCACCCATGTGCACAACATAGTTCAAGAATTTTTAATTGAAAAAACAAGTTTAAGCTCTTTTTTTGTGTGTGAGAGCAAGCATAGATATGGATTATTATGTGTGATTTTAGTCATTTAATAAAGCTAATGTTTCAAGCAAGCAAGCATGCATGAAAAAACAGCTTGATGTTTGTTTAGAAAATAGAACTTTAGATGAGTTTTGTGTATAGGGTTGAGAAATTTGTTATAAAATTTGCTCTTTACATAACCTAGTTGTGTGCATATATATATATATATATATATATATATATATATATATATATATATATATATATTAAAAGTTAAAATTTGTTGTATTTACACATTAAAATGCACTTGTGTGTGTATATATATACATTGATTTAGTAATTTATTGATCTACTTCCTTATTTGTGTTTTATATGTAATTATAATTGTAATTGATTGTTTGTTTTTATAACTCTTTATTTGTGCGTTATATGTAAATTTTAATTGATTCTTTGTTTATACAACTCTTTGATTTTTTGGTCTTTGCTTATGAGTTATAATAAATATATATAATTTTCATTTGCATTGTTGCAATTGAACAATGGAAAAAGATGCTGAATGTGATCATGGAACTAAAGTTCCAAATCCCACCGAGGATAAAAAAACCCATAGGGTATGTAATATGCAACTACTGTCAGAGAGATTACAGGTGGCATTTCGAGGTTGAAATATCATTTAGTTGGCACAAGACAGTGTAATTCCATGTGACAAAGTTTTACCTAATGTGAAAAGGTTCTTTCAGAATTATCTATGGGATCATAAGGAAAGGAAACAAGAAGAAGAACAAAGTTAGAAATTGGTAGGAGTTTTATTTTGGTTCAACAACATCATGGCCGATAATGTTGAGGTCGGTGGATCAAGTAGTATGGCAAAAAAAACACAGCAGGACCCATAGACCAATTTGTACAAAAAGAAGCACGACAAACCATAATTAATAGTGCATTCAAAAGCGATGAGACAAAAGGTATATGGTGTGTCATAGGGAGGGTTTTTTATGCCAATGCTGTACCATTTAATCTTTGTAAGTCTATATTTTGATCTAATGCTAAATGTTGTTGGAAATTAAGAGTGAGGGTTCAAACGACTTTCTTACCATAAGATCAAAACATGAATTTTAAAGGATGAGGTACAATCTACACATGAAATGTTAAAAGATATGTCACATGGGTGCGGGTGCGGGTGCGGGTGCGGGTGCGGGTGCGGGGATTCGGCACTTCCAAAAAACCCGGGTGCGGGGGTGCGGCAGGGGCAAAAATGTAAAAAATTATATATATATATATATATATATATATATATATATATATATATATAATTTTGAAGTTTTAACAGTTTAACATTTAACAGTAAACATTGTCATAAACTCATAATATGATTCATCATGCATGCAGTATATCAACCTAAATATCAAATTATCAATCAAATAAGTAAAGCAATTACATAAATCGACCTAAATATCAATCAAATAAGTATTGCATAAAAGAACTAAATTACATACCAAAGTATATCCTGATGAAGTAATGAATGCTAATAATTTTCTTCTTCATCATCAAATGCATCATTAGAAGGAATACTGGGTTCAGCTAAATCCATGTTTGTTACGTTGAATTCATGTTCTCCCTCGAAGTCACACTCTTCTGGGTTTACATCCCAAAATTTGGATGTTCCTTGTCTGCATTATAAACCCAATTTGAAAATGATAAATACAATACAACTATATTTAAATGAAAACTAAGAAATAATCAAATAACTAAGAGAGCAAATTAGTACATGTATTCATCATTGCTTCGCGAAAGTAATCGAAGATTTGAATGAACATATACTAAATCCTCTGCACGCTTGCTGGTGAGTTTATTTCTCTTCATGTTGTGGATTTGAGAATATGTGCTCCAATTTCTTTCACAACAAGATGAACTAGCAGACTGCGATAGCAATCTTAATGCAAAACGTTGCAGAAGAGGTGTTTCTGATCCAAATGTTGACCACCATGTGATAGGATCTATATTATCTTCTTCTCTCGCGAATAATGCCGATGCATATAATCTCGAAGATGAAAATTTTCCAAACTCTTGTGTGACTTGATGTAGAAGATATGCTTCTGGAAAAAGTCTTGTCATACACATATTTCTATGTCTTGATAGCTCTGGGTCTAAATTTGGAGGGACACGACCAATACCACCAGCCCACCACTTATCTGCATAATATTTTGGATTAAGAGAATGTGTCATGCAATGCAAAGGAGTGTTGCTCTTATCTCATCTTCTGACTAAAATTGAATGAATATGATTAAAAAATTTGAATCATCCAATGCAGGATTTTTTTCTTCATGCATGAAAACTATAGCTTGTATTTTTTCAATCATATTATCCCACATTTCATAAACTCTGTGAAGCATGGGCTCATCCTTATCAACTTCTCTTAACATTTCCCAAATAGGTTGCGTAAATTGAAGGAAGTATACCACTATGACCCAAAACTCATCATCAAGAATGAATTTCTTAATTTCTTGAGCCTTCATATCATCATCAACACGATATAATGTCCAATTTTCATCAGTCACCATGTTAATCAAAGCATTCTTCACTCTTTTAATCATCTTCATCATCACAATGATGGATGCAAAACGTGTTTCAGCAACCTTCAACAATTTCAAATCAGAATGACTATTAAATATAGCATTAGCACGATGGTGGTTAACAACAAAATTCCTAATGCTTTTGACATTTCTTTCTAAATCTTCAATCTATGAACATAAAGCATATGCTTGTGAATTTTCTTCTTCTTTGGGGTTGCATATGCTCTTTAGGGCTAGATTTAAGCTGTGTGCTACACAGGGAGTCCAAAAAATATGAGGGTACTCACTCTCCAAACTCAACGCTGCACTTTTACAAACCGGAGCGTTGTCTGTAATGATTTGTACCACTTTCTGATCACCCACTTCTTTTATCACTTCTATAAAAAATCCCTTCAAATACTCTGCATTTTTATATTCCCCAGATGCATCAACTGCTTTTAAGAATATTGGGCCACTAAGCGAACAAGCAATGAAATTGATTAATGGACGCCTTTGAATATCTGTCCATTCATCAGACACAATGGAAACTCCATTTTGCTCCCATGAATATTTTTTAATTTCTAGCAACCTCTCCACGTTTGCCCTCTCTTCTGCAAGAAGTGTGGTTCGTATTTTTTCTAAACTTGGAGGCACATAACCACTCAAATTACAATTTGCCAAGGATGTAACTAAATCCTTCCAATAAGGATTTCTAGCCGCATTAAATGGGAGTGAACCAGAATAAAAATACCTCCCAACTTTTCTATCCAATTCTTCTCTTCCATATGTATTGAATGTTGCTTGTATCGTTCCTCTACCTCCTAGATTGACTTTTCTTTTTTTTCAGCATCTTCTTGGTGGCTTGCAAATGGCACACTGAGTGCAGAAGAATCGTCCATTGCCTTTCTCTTCTCATATTCTTCTTGTATTTTCTTGTATTGCCTTCGCATTGCCTCATCAACTTTTCTGCAAGCTGAAATGCCATGTCTTGGTATCTTCAACAAATGAGCCTTCACTCTTGTGTAAGACCCAACAAAATCTTTTTCGCAGAGCTTGCATCGAAATCTTTTGTTTCCACCACCTCCTTCTCCAGTTTTTGCAAGTTTATTTACATGTATCCATAGTGGCCCCACATCTCAATCCCACTGCAACTATCAGCAAAACTAGCAGCAGAACTCACATGTTGGGATGAGGATGACGCAAGTCCTTTCCCTTTATCGGTCATTTTTATCCTGAAAACACAAAAAAAAATACATTACAATTTTCAAATCAATTCGAAAACACAGGGAGAAGGGGGGGCTCAGCCCCTCCCCTGCCAACCCAACAAGAGAGCGAGAGCGAGGGGGGCTCGGCCCCTCCCCTGTCGACCCAAAAAAAAAACATATGGGGGAGGGGCTCGGCCCCTCCCCTGTCGACCCAAATAAAAAAACAAACAGATGGGAGAGGGGCTCGGCCCCTCCCCTGTCGACCCAAAGAAAAAAACATATGGGGGAGGGGCTCGGCCCCTCCCCTGTCGACCCAAAGAAAAAAACATATGGGGGAGGGGCTCGGCCCCTCCCCTGTCGACCCAAAAAAACAAATGGGGGAGGGGCTCGGCCCCTCCCCTGTCGACCCAAAGAAAAAAACATATGGGGGAGGGGCTCGGCCCCTCCCCTGTCGACCCAAAAAAAAACAGATGGGGGAGGGGCTCGGCCCCTCCCCTGTCGACCCAAAGAAAAAAACATATGGGGGAGGGCCTCGACCCCTCCCCTGTCGACCCAAAAAAAAAAAGATGGGGGAGGGGCTCGGCCCCTCCCCTGTCGACCCAAAGAAAAAAACATATGGGGGAGGGGCTCGACCCAAAAAAGAAAAACATAAAAGGGAGGGGCTCGGCCCCTCCCCTGTCGACCCAATCGACCCAAAAAAAAGAGGTAGATGGGGGAGGGGCTCGGCCCCTCCTGTGCCGAAAAACGAGGGAGCAGGGGAGGCTCAGCCCCTCCCCTGCCGACCCAACAAGAGACCGAGAGAGGGGGGGGTGCTCGGCCCCTCTCCAGCTGACCCAAGAAGAGAGTGAGAGACATACCTGCGAGCCGAGAGGAGGAGCCGAGAGGAGGAGTCTGGGCGGCGACGCTGGGGGCGACGGAGCTGGGGCGGCGATGGGAGAGCTCGAGCTCAGGGGGAGAGAGAGGAGAGATTAGGGCAAAAAAAAAATTTTGCCCTAATCCTCCTCCTTTTCATCGAGGGGAAAAAAAATTTTCGCCCAAAAATGTGGACAAAAATGACCCTGGGTGCGTTGGCCGCACCCAAGGTCGTGTTGACCGCACCCGGTGCCGCACCCGCACGCGATCCCGCGTCGCGCCGCGTCGACGCGGGTGCGGCATCTGTTTTGCCGAGTCCCTGTGACATAGGTTAAAAGAGATCGAAAAAGAATAGCCAAAAGTTGATTGCAACAATATGGTAGATGATTGGACATATGGCAAGGAAAGAAATTTAATTAATTTTCTTGTGAATAGCTCATCTTGCATTAGTGACATGAAAAAACTGATGAAAATTTGTGTAAGTTATTTGAAGTTAAAAAAGTTTGTTAAGAAAATGTGGTGCAATTCATTACACATAATGCACCAAATTATATGTCAGCTAATAATATATTAACAACAGATAATACATTTTTTTGACACCACGTGTGGTGTATTGTTTGGATTTGATGTTAGAAGATACTGAGAAGGTGTCAATTTTTAAAGATACAATAGAAAAGGCAAAAAAATACAAAATGCATCAATAGTCATGCATAGATATTAAATTTAATGAGAAAGTTCACAAAGAAAATAAATTTTATATTCAATCGTCACTCATTTTGTCACATCACATCTCAAGCTTCCTAGCATTGGCAGCCACAAGAAAAAGTTGAAGTTGATGCTCTTGTCTTAAGATTTTAGATCATCTAATTACATGAGGATAACAAGATTGCTCATATTGTTATTAATGATCATAATTTTTTTTGTCATATCATATGCAATTAATGTTACGTTGTTCCGTGAAATTATTGTGATTAGAGGATGAAGATGAGCCTACTATGGGATTCTTGTACAAGGCAATGGATATAGCAAAGGAGGAAATTTGCTTTGAACCTTGGTAACGTGGAAAGAAAATATAAACCTATTTGGGACATCATTGATAAACGATGGGATGCAACCGAGTATTTAAATCTTTAATTTCATTATGTTGAAAACTACACCCCAAATGGAGAAGTTATGATCATAGTTTAAAAACTCATCGGGTTGACCTGGTGACTCGATTGACTTGGCCCAGATGGCCTAGTCACTGGGTCAAAAAACATATGTAACTCTGTTATTACAAAACTCGGCCGAGTCATGGGCAAGTCAACATATATATATATATATATATATATATATATATATATATATATATATATATGAAATATAATATAAATATTGTGTATATTATATATAAAAATATGATTATACATGTATTAATAAAAATTATACATTAAATATATTATAAAATTATCATATAATATATATTATATATAATGTATTGGTAAAATACTATAAAATATAAATAGTATATACATATATTTATATATTTTATATAAAATATAAAGTTAACATGACTCGACCGAGTCACCGGGTTTTAAAACCATGGTTATGATTGGTTTATATGATTGTAATGAAAAAATGGTTTCTGATGCAAATGTTTGATTGAAAATTACAATACAAATAGATGCATTTAAAAAGGCAAAGGGGTAGTTCGGTAGAGGCAACCAAAGGAAAGTAAAAAGTCATGGTAAGTTTATAATTATGTTAATAAATATAATATTATTTTTATGTTTTGTTTTTTGTTAATTGTGAGATTATTATTGTATCATTTTTTTATTGTTTTATTTGAATGTAACTTGGAGATCATTTGGGCATGAAAATCATGAACTAAGGAATTTTGCAATTCGAATTATAAGTTTGGCATGTAATGCATCGGGATGAGTGAAAATAGAGTATGTACGTGACTTATAATTGCATTCAAAACAAAGAAATAAACTTGAACAAGAGAAGATTAATGCATTGGTTTTTGTCATGTACAATATGAATGGAGCAAAATATGAGAAAGACTACCAAAGAGCCAATATGTCTAGATCACATAGACTCAAATAATGAGTGGATTGTTGAGAATATCCAGTATTGGTTAGCGATTCTAATTGGTTGGAGGATTTATGGTTGGACCCGAACTTCAACATAAGAACCATTGAGCATATGCTTACTAAAAAAGTCACTTTGCATCACGGTTCACAAAGTGGTTCTAGGAAAGACAATACTACAAGGTCATCAAGAGCTCTAGGTAAAGCTATATTCATTTTACCTTGTTAAGAATATAAATGTATTTTTTTAATTATATAAAATCAGTATCTAATACATGAATTTTTATTAAAAAGAAAAATAAGTGATTGAGGATGTGAAGGAAGAAAGTGCAGCTGATGAAGAGACACAAAATGAGGATAAAGAACTTGTTTATATAGATTCCTCAAATGATGACATTGAAGGCTTGGATATTGATGATGACGAGACACAAGTAAAGCCTAGGGTCTAATTCATATCATAGGACTATAGACATTCCTATGTTTTTTTGGTCCTTCATTTGCATTTGTGAATGTTGTAACTCTCATTTTGGAGAGTTTGAGTTTTGAACAAATACATTAACTTGTGGTTGTTAATGCTAATACGCATTATATGATGATGACATGATGTTGATGAATTTGATTGTTAGTGATTTTGTGGCTCATATTTTATTTATTAGATACTTATATAGATAGATCAAATTATTGCATTAATGTTATTTTTACATGTTATTCTCATATTTTTCAATATTTATTTGAGATTTCCTATTTTTTATTGGTTGTTGCTTCGTCAATAAAGCATTTATATTATTTATTTGTATTTTATATATTTTTTAAAGTTTTTTGAGTTTTTACAAATATATTTTTTATGCTTACAATTTACACCTTCAGGCTTACACCTCACTTCATATTTTTGTGGAGCGCTTCGCTATGCCTCAATGCTTTTCACAACATTGCACATGACAAGACTTCATGAACTTTATCTACTGCAAGACTTACTCCACTTGATATATTAAATAAACAAGTCTTACCAAGACTTTTAATGACCATAAATCTAGACCCACTTGCCCAAGACCCTAGTCAGCCAAATTCAGCAAAGATTGAACTCTGCATAATCTCCATTCAACGTATGATACTGGCACTGATACAAATTGAGTGATCAGCAACTTCTTGAAACTAGAGTATGCAAGGAACAAAATCACATTGTCATGGATGGCTGCCTATTTGGATTAGTTGAATCTTGAACACTTTGAATGGTACCATAGATGTAAATCTAGCAGTTCCCACGGCAAATATGAATACATGATCCATATTAATATGATACAGATTTGTTCATGAAACCAACTTTATTCCATCACGTACAGTTTATCCTATATTTGCATTGCTGGATCTTGTGTGCTAGAATCGACCTATACAAGTATACAAAGATAGCATGTGAGGGGTGAAACTGACAACTGACTCTAATAAGATGGGCAACTGCAAGAACATTTTCACACAAACATGCATGCCTATAGTTAATGGATTTGGGTTTGGATCCATGGACACAAAACCCAAAATCATCACTTCACTTAATCCTCTCACGTCCCTCATTTCACTCCTCATTCCACACACCTTTCACCTCAGACCCTTTTCTCCCCTTTTTCCTCACCTACCCCCTCTCAAATCCCTTGTTTCACGCATAATTTTATGCATGCAATCACCATAACCCACCCCCCTTAACTCACTCGCATTTTCACTCTCGTGTCTCTCCTCTCATTGACCCTCCTCCATTCTCAGGCGATGAGAGGGGTCAATTCACCCCTCCCGTCCTCTCTCTTCCGGCGAGCAAAGACCCCCAGCAGCACCAGTCGGTGACACCAACCTATGCCTCAGCCGGAGCTCGATAGAGCCCGGCCATCACAGCTGAGCGTTGCTATCGCTGTCTACCCCCCTTTCCTTTCTGTGTGAACACGTTCGGCCACTGTCACCTACCTCCTCTCCTTTTCTGTGTGAACACAGTGTCCGAATAGCCATTGTCACCCACCTCCTCTCCTTCTTTTCACTATCACCCACCTCCTCTCTCCTTCCTCTTCTTCTTCCAGGTTTCTGTCAAGCACCCCGGTCGTGGGTGACTCAGCCCAGCCAAGCCGTCGCCCACCTTCCAGCTCCCTGCTGTCGCCTGACTCGTAGGCCCGGCCCAGCCAGTCGAGCCTCTTCACCTCAACTGCACTGCGGGTGGTGCAGATCAGCCCGATTCCTCCTCGCTCATCATGGCATTACCGGTTGGCAGGTGCGGCCTGCCAACCTCACTGTCGAACCACCGATGTTGTAGATTGTTGCCTCGTCGTTGCAACCCTTCTCCCTTGGTTGTCGCGAGGGGTACGATAAACCGCCCTTCATAGTGGTTCGCTCCACTTATCACTGTCCAGTGCGATAGACCATGCACGCACTCCTGTGCTTGTGACACGAAACCTGAGGCGCGTGTAAGACCGCGCCCGCTTTCACATCTGTCGGCAAGCACGATCCACATTGTGTAATCCTAGAGGGAAATCCCTAGGAATATTTTTGGGAGTTTCTGCTTCTCATAAAAACTCCACGGATTACCAGGTAGGATTAGTTTCACTTAGCATGTATGCATAGCCTTAGGTTGCAAGATTCAAAGTTCGTATATTTGTTAAGTACGAGTATTTTACGCACAAAATACCAAGGTTTTAAAACCCGTGACTCGGAACTCGACTCGTTCTTTATTGACTCGTGACTCGGCGGGTCAACTCGGTGACTCGGACCGGGTTTTGTTAACTTTTGATTTTAAAAGAAAAACAATATATAATCTGTCTGAAACCATGTTTTTGAGTAAACAGTCTCCAAACGTCTGTAAGAATATAAAAACAACTGCAAAGGGCTATAGAGGTTTGCTTGAATAATTGAATTTGATATCTATACAAGCACTTTGACTAATTCATGACTTGAATTAGAGGATTTGGTCACCATGAGTTCAGTCTGCTACTACCTAAGGTTCCTAAAATGGCCAATCATATATGCTAGCTTGTTTTAAAAGTTTTAATTCCCTCTCTAACAAATCCATAAATGTAAAACAGGGATATATGTGCATATTGAAAGTTTACAGAGTGCCCAATATCAACATAAATAAGCAATTTTCTCATGTATAAAACTATGCAGGAAATATATTAATGGCACAACTATTAAAAGACTACTAATATTTGAATATGTACAATGCTTGTTCACATAACAAATGGATGATGAAACCTAAATGTGACTTCCCATAGGCACAGTTGACCCGCCATATATAGTGAGAATCATTTCTTTAAAATATTTTGCTAGAATAAGTTGATAACACAGGGTGAACAGTAGTTCGAACAACATGGCGATTTTATTCTATGGATTTAAATGCTTTTTTATCTTTAAATGATTTTTATTTTCTTTTTTATACAAAATCTGGGGGTAACCCTTGTTAAAATATATGTACTTATATATTTCGAAACTGTAATTTGAAACTCAAAAAACAAATTTCAAACATCCCAAAACTCGCCCGAGTCAGGCCGAGTCAGGCTGAGTCAAGCCCGAGTTTTGGCAAACCGAGTTTGCCTTGCCGGGTTGACTCGCTGGAGGGGCGAGCCGAGCCGAGTCAGCCGAGTCAACGAGTTGACTCGGCGAGTTTTAAAACACTGCAAAATACATATGCATGTTTTGGATTTCATAGACTTGTTGATTTACATATTACGAAAATGTTGGTCATGCATGTTCTGTATTTCAAATGATACTAGATATTAACTATGCATGTTTTCGAACTATAAGTTGTTCAAAAAAATGAGTTTTGTTGCAGTGAAACCGATTTGCTTAGTTGATTATAGTTGTTTAATCAGATTTGTTTTAGGCATGTTTATAAATGAAAAATCAGATTGTCAAGGCATGAGTGTAGTTGTAAAAATCGAGATTTATAAAGTGTGTTAGCATGATGCTTATGCCTATGACATGATGTAGTGCATAATGAATGATGTAATGCATGTTGAATGATGCATGTATGTATTGCATAATGATTAAACTTCACCATGAAATGTAATATGCAACTGTTTCTTTTCAAGTGAATGTTCGAGCTCAAATTTGTGCCTCCTAACCTTGTGTATGGTCAACTAGATCGATATGGGTTGGTGTCCTAAAGTGGTGGCCGACAACCTTGTGACTGGTTAATTAAAATCATATGTGCTTGTACCTTGTGGAGGCCATTGATCTTCAAGAGAATTAATTAAATAATGAATGATATGCATGTTAATTCTCTTTTGGCTTACAATGAGAAGGTAAGCGGTATATTAGGCTTCGTGAGATTTTGTTAAGCACGGAGTGTTGCTTCCCCAGCCACGAAGATAGGGGCTAGCTACCACCGATGTCGCAGGGTGGTAGTGAGATTGTTTCAGCTAAAATTAAATTCAGATATATCACGTTGGGGGTGTTGGGGTCTTTCTCTCGACAGGTTCGTCCCTCACCCAAAACCAGAAAAGATGTGCAAGGCCAAAGTAATAAGACACAGATTGATTAAATATATCCTTGTGTTTCTAATCCAGATATTGTTTGTGTTTACCCACAGAATATTGTGAAAGAGAAATGAAAATGTATTGTGCATATAATGAGGTATGACATGCATCATCTAAAAATATATATATAAATAAAGGAATTATAAGTTACTCATGCATAAGGTAAATGTTTTGCTTGCACCGGTAAGTCATGCATGAGTAAGATTATTGCATATGATATTTAATTGTTGCATTACAATTATTTGTTAACCGGTTATGCACTGATAATTGTTTATTTATCATATGTGTATGAAAAGAATGTTATTTCATATATGCCCGTTTCTATGCATATATGTTTTGTCATTGTATTCTTAACGGGGCTTGTGTACATCTGACGCCTACAAAATTTCAGGTAAAGAGTAGTCTATTGGAGTTGTTGCGAGAAGCTGTGACGACATCGAGAGCCAGTCATTTTTCTTTCCCGAGAACTGAATTATGGATACATATTATTACTGATTTTGTAAAACATTATGGATTATTCTGAAATAGAAATACTCTATTTACTAAAATAAAAATTTTTAGAAATGTTATCTGCATTAAAATTCAGTATTATCATTATTGTATGAGCAGTAACCTGCCTAAGGTTTTAGACCAAAGTTAAAAAGATTTCGGCTGATGAAAAAAATCATGTGTTTTTCAGGTTTTAAAAGCCTTGGGGCATAACACCTTAGTTCTCTCAATCTTTCTGCAACTCATTCCACCACACCTGGGTTGGACCTCGAAGCTGTGTCGCCACCAACGAAACCCTATCATGCTCTAGAATATTGTTGACGACCCGAAAGCAAATGCAGAAATCGAGGCAGAGAGAGAGAGAAAGAGAGAGAAAGAGAGAGAGAGAGAGAGAGAGAAAGAGAGAGAGACGGTTGTAGGAAACAATTGAACATCTTCTTTGATTAGGGCTCCTCTCTATGTTAAATAGAGAGAAAGGCCAAAGCATTGAAATTACACGTAAGTCCCTCATTAGAATAAAAATTCAAATAGCCTCTAGTTTAGGAAAACTTAACCATAAAACCTCTTAATCTCAACACTCCCCCTCAAGCTGGAGCATAGATATCGATCATGCTCAGCTTGTCACAACAATGGGAGAAACTAGGCCTCGCAAGGGCCTTGGTGAAGACATCAGCAACTTGATCTTCGGAAGATACATGATCTGTGCAAATATAACCAGCCTGGATCAAGTCACGTACATAGTGATAGTCAACTTCAATATGTTTAGTCCTTTCATGAAAAACTGGGTTGTTGGCAATATATGTAGCAGCCCTATTGTCACACACCATCACTATAGGTAGGGATACGTTCACCTGAAGTTCGGTCAAAACTGATTTTACCCACATGATCTCAGCTGCGGTTTGAGCCATAGCTCGGTATTCTGATTCGGCACTAGACCTGGCTACAATAGTTTGTTTCTTACTTCTCCAGGTAACAAGATTTCCTCCCACAAAAACACAGAATCCAGTTGTTGACTTTCTATCTTCGATAGACCCCGCATAATCTGCGTCAGTGTAAGCAACAACGTCCAAGGAAGGATTTTGTTTAAATAACAGTCCTTTACCCGGAGATGACTGTAAGTACCTGAGAACCATCATAGCTGCATCCCAGTGAGCTTTGGTAGGTTTATCCATGAATTGACTAATTTTACTCACGGCTAATGAAATGTCTAGTCTAGTAACGGTCACATATAACAACTTACCCACCAAGGATCTAAAACTGGTACTATCCACATATTCAGATTTCTCATCGAACATATGAGTTTTGGGATCCATAGGAATGTTAGCTGGCTTCGCTCCTAGCATTTCAGTCTCTTTTAATAAGTCCATCACATACTTTCTTTGTGACAAAACTAAGCCCTCTTTGTTTCTTGCAGCCTCAATACCCAAAAAATATCGAAGGGAACCAAGATCTTTAGTAACAAAATGTTCCTGAAGGTGATCCTTTGTTGCGAAAATATCTTGGGCACTGCTTCCTGTTAATATGATGTCATCGACATATACCACCATAATCACAATTCCAAAACTAGTTTTCTTGATAAACAAGGAGTGGTCTGAGGCTGACCTGACAAATCCAAAATTCGACATTACCTCAAATAATTTTTGAAACCATGCCCGAGGACTCTGCTTCAAGCCATAAATAGCCTTATTCAGCTTGCACACTTTCTGACACTCCCCCTGAACCTCAAAGCCTGGGGGTTGTTGCATATAGACTGTTTCATGTAAATCTCCATACAAAAAGGCATTCTTGACATCCAACTGAGACAAGGGCCATCCATAGTGCACTGCAACAGAGAGAACGAGACGAATAGTGCCAAGACGAGCGACTGGGGAAAAAGTTTCAAAAAAGTCAACACCATAAGTCTGAGTATAGCCTTTTGCAACCAACCGGGCTTTCTACCGTTCAATTGACCCATCCGAGTTATATTTAATGGTATATACCCATTTGCAGCCAACAATATATGCATCAGTTGGAGGATCAACCAAGTCCCAAGTGCCCCTAGAGCATAGGGCATCCATCTCATCCTGCATAGCCTGCATCCATTTGGGGTCGAAGAGAGCCTGACTGTGATTAAGCGGAACAGAAGAGGCAGACAAAGCCGAGATAAAATTCTTCATAGATGCCCCAAGATTAACTTCAGAAACAAACTGAGAAATGGGATGAAGGGTGCACTGTCTTTTCCCTTTTCGCAGAGCAATAAGAAGATCCTCATCAAGAGCAGAAGCTTCAGTATGCTCAGAGATACTTACCTCAGGAGAAGGAGATAATGGGGGCATGGAGGTAGGTGGTAACCTGTGAGTATACACTATAGGAGGGTTTCTATATCGAGACTCCCCAGAGGATGGAGCCACAGGCTGTGGAGTGAACGACTCTAAAGGAAAAGGAGGAATTGGCAGAGGAAAGACATCACCCTGACTCTCTTGTAACCTTGGAGTAGTACTCGTGAAATATGGGGTAGACTCAAAGAAGGAAACATCTGCACTGACATACTTTTTATGGGATATAGGATCATAACAACGATATCATTTTTTATTCTTAGGATACCCAAGGAAAACACATTTAATAGACTGTGAAGCAAGTTTATCTCGTTCAGGACCCAGCTTATGCACAAAGCACACACATCCAAAAACTTTAGGGGGGATAGGAAAAAGAGGAGCCTCAGGACGGAGAATTTGGATTGGGATCTGTTCTTCTACAGAACTTGAAGGCATGCGGTTTATAAGAAAACCAGCAGTCAAAACTGCATCTCCCCAGTATGACGCAGGCATATTGGATTGAATCATTAGGCATCGAGCGACATTTAGAATTTGTCTATGTTTTCTCTCAGCCACACCATTTTGTTGGGATGTATGAGGACATGTAAATTGAGGTTGAATCCCTTTCTCAGAATAGAATTGAAGCAAGTCTTTGGATTTGAACTCAAGAGCATTATCAGTGCGAACAATTCTAACACACACGTCAAATTGAGTTTTTATTTCAACAATCAAAGATTTAAGAATGACAGGGCCTTGAGACCGATCTTTTAACAAGAACACCCACGATAACCTTGAGAAGTCATCAACAATGACCAAATAATAACGACACTGAGACCTACTAGGAATCCTACTCGGACCCCATACATCGACATGAAGGAGGTCAAACAATCTTTGACTCGATGGACTTTGACTAGAGGGAAAAGAGCTTCGGCAATGTTTTCCCAATTGACATGTTTCACACTGAAGAGAAACTGAGGGAGGTATATGAGAAATGACACGACGAAGTTTTGTCACTGGAAGGTGACCCAAACGATGATGCCACAAAAGAGGACTTGAGGATGATGTAACAGCAGAATTGGCTGAAACCTCTGGTTGGTGTAGGTAATACAGACCACCTTCCTCATAGCCACCACCAATCCTTCTCCCCGTCAGCAAGTCTTGAAAGGTGCATCCCATAGGATCAAAAATCACTCTACAATTTCACTCTTTTGTCAATCGACTGACAGATAATAAATTTTGTGAAAACGAAGGAGCATGAAGAACATGCGACAATTGAAGAGTAGGGGTAATAGACATGTTTCCTTGCCCTACAATTGGGGAAGAGCTACCATCAGCAAGATGTACCCCTTTTTGACCTGTCACAGGTTTTAAACTCACAAAGTTGCTCGAGTTTCCGCACAAGTGACCAGAGGCTCCAGAATCAATGACCCACCTACCACCTTGGCCAAGAAGGCCATCTCTTGCCGAGCCTGCAACCTCTGCACCAGGAGGCTTCGAAGCGGATGAACATACGGCAAGGAGCTCATCATATTCAGCCCTGCTAAGAGTTACAGAGTCATTGGAATAATTTTCACCTGGTTTAGCCCCTTGAGCCATAAGATAAAATGATGGGCTTGATTAAAAAAAAAGGTACAACCACACGTGCACCCAGTTTGCTGAAAATCCAAATCTGATTCACAACCAGCTATGCAACTGGCTATATCGAGTTTTAATTTCACAGATAAACCCTGAGATTCATGACCACCGACTGTAATATGACGACTATTCAGACCCAATATATCACATCCACCTTAACAATGAACTGCTATAGGCAGCATATCACACCATCACCAGAGATAGCACTAAAGACCTGCTCCACACTCCGCAGATCAACGACAGCTGATGGCCTTCACCGAAATACCTTGAAGCTTCAGCACAACTTTCTTCCAGACTTGACGTCAAACCTAATTCCAGATCAACGTCTAAAAAAAAACTTTTAGCAATCCAGATCTCCACCTGATCTGGTTCCACGAACATTAGATTTTTCTCTCCACCTTCACGCGACTTCAACCTTCACGCTATCTCCTGGTTGGGTCTTCAAACAATTTCCAGATCTGGCAGCAGACAACTTCAACTACAATAGAAGCAATATCAGATATGAATATGATCTGATTTTGAGAAATCTGACTTTGATAGAGAATATCAGATCTGAAGGAATATGCAGGACCACGACTTATATAAGAATCCCTACAGTTTTTTCTTTCGACAACCAGAACATTAAAGAAATGGCGATATAAGCAAATTAACATCTGTTCTCACAGCACTCCTGCTACTGCCAAAAAAAAACATATCACGACATAGCCTGCTGCTTCCACGAACAGAAATCGTTATTAACATTCTGTTTTCACATCACTAATGCTACGACCAAAAAAAAATCACGAACCAGCAAGAATCACGCCTGCTGATATTCATGTCCTGAAAGTGAACAGCCAAATAAGATCCGAGAAGAACTCGGCACCCAGATTCACAACCAATGACAGCATGTTATTAAAAAAAAATAATTTCAGGACTCAGCAGGGAACTTGGCAACCATATTCACGACCCACGATGACAGGTGCACGCAGAAGCATAGAATCACGACATCCAGAAACTGTCAGTTGTTTTTTTTCAGCAACAAACAAAAACTTTTCATATTCCGATCTTAATGACACACACTCATCGTGTCAAAGATCTATCATCAGAGAAAAAGGAGCGACACACTTGTTTCCACCTTTTTCAGTTTTATTTGAATATTTTTTTTTTTGAGTAGGTCGATCACGCTCCCGGGATCTACCGCTTTGATACCATGTTGACGACCTGAAAGCAAATGCAGAAATTGAGGCAGAGAGAGAGAGAGAGACGATTGTAGGAAACAATTGAACATCTTCTTTGATTAGGGCTCCTCTCTATGTTAAATAGAGAGAAAGGCCAAAGCAGTGAAATTACACGTAAGTCCCTCATTAGAATAAAAATTCAAATAGCCTCTAGTTTAGGAAAACTTAACCATAAACCCTCTTAATCTCAACAAATATAATGATACTTGAAGTAGAACCACACCGCATAGACCCAATCAAAGAATATCTTGGTATCCAAGGGATCATGAAACTCTGAAAACTCCACTTTGAACTTATAGGCATTGGCATGCTTGTGTTAGATCCATAGTCACAGATATCGCCGATATTTTGAAAATATCGCAATATTAACGCGGTACAATGGCAAAACGATATTAAAGTTAAAATATTGCAATATTTTCAAAATATCAAGAATTTATATATATCATGATATTATCATGATCGCAACACAGCAATGGTGTTTTTTTAATAGAGATGTTGTAAGGGTATTTTAGGGTTTTTCTAAAAAGGGGATACATATGTCTTTCTTAAGTTTCTTAATAGGTTAGTTTGGGTATAAAGTTTATACATGTTTTACTTTTGCGAGGGTTTTGTACTTACCTGTCACCTTTTAAAAAAGAAAGAAAAAAGAGAGAGAAAGAAAGAAGAATAAGAGGAAAGGACGAAAGAAAGGAAAGAAGAAAGAAGAATTTATGTTATATTATGGCTCATTTGCTTTATATTTATTTTTTTTTCTTTTTCCAATTTTTTTGTTTTTTATCCCAATATTTTCTCAAGATTTATTAGAAAACCAATAATATACTGATATTATACCTCACTGAGATATAGCTGATACCGATACTTGTGATTGTGGTTTGATCTTAGTTAATTGGGATCACGGGGCATGTCGATTATTCTGGGCTTGAGAAGGTTCAACAGAGTTGAGGTTAGGCTGGGTAGGCTTAGGTGGGCCATGTGAAGTAGAAATGGGTTGGGTTTGGGTATGGTTTAAGTAGGGATCATTATTTGGGTTAAGCAGTGTTATTAAAAAAGCACCTCAAGGCGCAAAAAGCGTGCCTCACCTCAAGGCGAGGGGCTTTAAGCCTTGAGGCGCACGTAAAAAGCGCAAAAGCTCAGAGGCGTGCGCCTCATACGCCTTGAGGCGCACACCTCGAGGCGAGGCGCGCCTCACGCTGAGGCATACACGCCTTAAGTTTTCGTGGTCAAATGAGGGTCAAATCCCTCATTTAACCACAAAATAGGGTTTCGACTAGGTTAAAAAACAAATTTAACCTAGTTCCTCCTCCACGCACGCTCTCCCTCTCCTCTCCCACTCGCTTTCCCTCTCCTCGCCCACTCGCTCTCCCTCCCCTCACGCTCCTCCTTCCCCATCGTCGCCCACGTCGCCACCACTTCCACCGCTGCGCCCGCTTGCTCGCTCTCCCTCTCCCGGAGGTCAGGTAAGCTCTTTTCCACCGCTGGGATGAATTGATATCTGAATTATTTTGCTTGTGATTCTTGTGATTAATGTATCTATGAAAGTTGAATTGAAAATGGTAGCTAACCATATTGTTAAGTATGTGTTAGTCATCTTTTCTACTTGCTGAGTTTAAACTCTATAGAGACAGTTTATTTTCTTAAATTTCTGTAACTGCTAAGCTGGAGGATACCCTTGGATCTGATTCAACCCTTTGAACCTGGGTTAAAGATAGTGCAACTGCGGGAAGCTATCACATGAAGCCCTAAAAATTATGTAGTTACGCATATGATTATTTTGGTTGAGTTATTATTTTATTTTTTTCCTTTGTGAAATTTCTGACGTAAGTTTTTCTGTTTATGATTTCAATTCAAGAAGTTACCTGTCAATGTGTGATTTCACTCACTGTGCACTCCAGGATGTTCAATAAGAACATTCAAATTTTGACACGGTCCTTATTGAACACTGATTTATATCTATAAATCACCTTTCCATTTCCATTAATATATGAGTAAAACATGACACGGTCCAGAATATATATATATATATATATATATATATATATATATATATTAGTCTTGTTTAAAGTGGGGATGTCAATAGTTTGAATATGGGGTCAGATACCAACCGTAACTGTAATGGGTATGATTATATGTTTTATAATCGGAGACAAAGTCATTAATTTTCTGTTATCAGGAAAGTAGAATTGGTTACACACCAGAAAGTACACCCGGCTCGTTGGGACAAGAAATCAGGTGCAATCACATTTACTGTATGATAGGCACCAGAAAGTACACCAAGTTTTTTAATTAGTTTTAAATTTATATATGTTGATTTTTATTGAATATGAATATAATTTTTTGTGTTAATATATATTTTCTTATATGCATTTTTGCAGTTGAACAATGGGAAAAGATGTAGGATGGGATCATGGAGTTAAAGTTCCAAATCCCACTAAAGATCCCAAACTCGTAGGACATGTAATTTGCAATTACTGTCATAAACAGACTACATGAGGCATCTATAGGATAAAGCATCACTTAGCTGGCACAAAACATAGTGTAAGCATGTGCGAAGCGGTTTCACCTGATGTGAAAAGATTTTTTCAGAATCATCTAAAAGATCAGAAGCAAAAGAAACAAGAGGAAGAAGAAAACAAGTTGGATATCGGGAGGAGTGTTTATTTTGGATCATCAACAGGCAATAATGTGAACAAAGAAACCAATGGATCATGTAGTGATGCAAAAACAAGCACGGATAGTCCTATAGACCTCTTTGTGAACAAAGAAGCACGACAAATCATAATAAACACTGCTTTCAAAAGAGATAAAAGAAAAAATGTATGTCGTGCCACATGTAGATTTTTTATGCAAATGCATTATCATTTAATCTTTGCAACAATCCATATTTTGGTGCAATGATAGAAGCTATTGCAAATTATGGGCGAGGGTTCAAACCGCCTTCTTATCACGAGATCAGAACTTTGATTTTGAAGGACGAGGTAGATTGTACTCACGAAATTTTAAAAGAGTTCAAAAATGAATGGCCAAAGGTTGGTTGCAGCATTATGGAAGATGGGCGGACGGATGGAAAAGGAAGAAAATTAATTTTCTTGTGAACAACTCATTTGGGATATTATTTTTGAAGTCCGTTGACATTAGCGATATGAAAAAAACTGGTGCAAATTTGTGTAAGTAGTTTGAAGAAATTGGTGAAAGTAATGAGGTGCAATTCATTACATATAATGCACCAAATTATGTGGCAGATGGAAATATGTTAACAGCAAGAAAAACATGTTTTTGGACACCATGTGCAACGCATTGCTTGGATCTTATGTTAGATGATATTGAAAAGATATCAATTTTTAAAAATACAGTGAAAAAGGCAAAAAAAATTACAATATATATCTATAGTCATGCATGGGTATTAAATTTGATGAGAAAGTTCACAAAGAAGAAAGAACTTCTACGTTCAGAAGTCACTCGTTTTGCTACAACATATCTCATGCTTCATAGTATTGGATGTTATAAAAAAGAGTTGAAGTCGATGTTCTTGTCTTCAAATTTTAAATCATCTAATTACTATAAGAAATTTGATGCTAAGAACATTTCTTATATTGTTCTTAATGATCATAAATTTTGGGTTGCTATATCATATGCAATTAAAGATACACTTCCGCTCGTGAAAGTGATGCGATTAGTGGATGTAGATGAGCCTGCTATGGGATTTTTGTATGAGGCAATGGATATTTGGGATATCATTGATAGCCGATAAGACTTACAACTTCATAAGCCTTTGCATGCAACTGCCTATTATTTAAATCATCATTTTCATTATGCTGACAACTTCAACCCGGATGGAGAAGTTATGAGTGGCTTTTATGATTGTGTTGAAAAATTGGTTTCTGATGCAAATGTTCGGTTGAAAATTATGACACAAATCGATGCGTTTAAAAAGGCAAAGGGGTTGTTTGATAGAGAAACAATTGTTACAACAAGAAAATTAAAAAGTCCTAGTAAGTTTGCAATTATAATGTTATTTGTTAACATTTTTGTATGTTTTTGTTAATTATGACATTCTTAATGTTTTTATCAATTTTTTATTGTTTTATTTAATTTCAGCTGACTGGTGGAGTTCATTTGGGCACAAAAATCATGAGTTGATGAATTTTGCAATTCGAATTTTAAGTTTGACGTGCAGTGCATCGGGTTGTGAGAGGAATTGGAGTACTTTCTCATTGGTTTATGACTTTGTATTTTATTTTTAAAATACATTTTTATAAGTATAATTATCTTATAATTGATTATCAATGATTTGAAATTATAGGTGCATACAAAATGAAGGAATAAACTTGAACAAGAGAAGATGAATGTATTGGTTTTTTTAATGTACAATATGAAATTAAGAGAGAGAAATATGAGGATGAGGGCTACCAAAGACCCTATATGTCTAGATCATATAGACTCAGACGATGAGTGGATTGTGGAGAAGGAAGCTCCAGTGTTGCCTAGTGATCCCAATTGGTTGGAGGATTTATGGTTGGATACGAACTTCGACATAAATGCCATTGAGCATGTGCCTATTGAAAAAGTCACTTCACCTCATGATTCATAAAGTGGTTCTAGGCAAGACAGGTCTTCAAGAGATCGAGGTAAAGTTATATTCCTTTTACCTTGCTATGATTATAAATATATTTTTTTAATTACATAAAATAAGTATTTAATATATGATTTTTTTATTGAAGGAAAATGAAAAGCAAAAGAAGTGATCGAGGATGTAGAGAAAGCAAGTGCAGACGATGATGAGTCAGAGAATGAAGATGAAGGAGAACCTATTTATATGGATTCATAAGATGATGACATTAAAGACTTAAATATTGATGATGACGAGACACAAGAAGAGCCTAGGCCCTAATTCATATCATAGAGATATGGCCATTTATATTTTTTGGGGGTCTTTCATTTGTAATTGTGAATGTTAACACTCTCATTTTGAAGAGTTTTGGACAAATATATTAACATTTGGTTGTTAATGCTAACCAGTGTTATTAAAAGCGCACCTCAAGGCGCAAAAAGCGTGTCTCGCCTCAAGGCGAGGGGCTCTGTGCCTTGAGGCGCAGGCATAAGGCGCAAAAGCCCTGAGGCGCACGCCTCATACGCCTTGAGGCGTACGCCTCATGGCGAGGCGCGCCTCACCTTGTTTTGGTAAATATATATTTTTTATCCATTTTACATTGAAATTTGAGGATCTCAGTTGGAACTCGGGTTTGGCCCATGTATGGTATGAAAGTTCACAAACCATATCATATATTAATTAGACCCTTCGGGTCTGACTCGGATTCTTTTTTAACCTTTTTATTTATCATCAAACCCAAACCATTGACACCCTTAGGTGAAAGGTGCTTGACTAAATCAGCTTGATTGATTAAACTTGAAAGGTAAAGTTCTTGAATTAAGTTTTGAGCCTGAAGTGGACCTTCTTGGGGCATTTGCACAAGAGCTCCAAACCAGTTTTTGTCCTTTTAAATCTCTCTTTTTTCTTAAGTTAGCCATGGAGAAGCTGCTGCTATAGCTTTGACCTGAGTCATTGTCTGCAGTATAAAGTTGCACAAGTGCTCTTCATCTTACCATTGAGGCTAGTTTCTCAGTTTCCTGTCATTGCCAAATAAAATAATTAATAGAGAAGAGTTTGTCTTTCTATGTTGTTCTATTGTAAACGAGTATCGATTTTTTAGTGTATTTTAACTTTTGTTGGTTAATCTCATAGATTTTCCAGTTATTTCAATTATGTAATTAGTTTTTGTTAGGCAAGGGCGACAACCCTAAACCTAAATAAATCGGGTTTGATCCATAAGAAATCGGGTCCCAAACATAAGCCCAAGAAAAAAAAACTTTTTTTTGGGGGGGGGGGGGGGGCGCTGCCCCTTATAACCCCCCGTCAGGGGCGTCCCCCCGCCCGCTGACCGTGCAACGGGACCCGCGCCAGGGAGGAGAGCCCCCGGACCCCCCCCCCTTTCTGTAAGGGCAAAAACTCTGAATCAGGCTCCACAACTCATCAGCTTCTTAATATATTTTAACTTTTGTTGATTAATCTCATATATTTTCCAGTTATGTAATCAGCTTTTTAGTTACTTTTATATGTTAATCTCATATTTTTTAGAATAATCTCAGATATTTTAACTTTTGTTGGTTAATCTCATATATTTTCCAGTTATGTAATTAGTTTATAACTTTTTTTGTTATTCTCATATATTTTCCAATAATGTAATCAGCTTTTAGTTACTTTTATATGTTAATCTCATATTTTTTAGTAGTTATTTGAGATTTTCTATTTCTTATTGATTGTTATTTAATCAATAAAGCATTTCTTTATTTATTTGTATTTTTAGATATTTTTTATAATTTTTTTAAAGTTTTCATTTTTTTTAGGCTAATGCTTTACGCCTCGCCTCGCCTCGGCTTTTGGTGGAGTGCCTCGCTACGCCTCGACGCTTTTCACAACACTGATGCTAACATTCATGTTCTAATTATGACATGATGTTATTAATGCTAATATGTATTTCGTTGTTAATGTTAATTTTTTATTGAATGAATGCTCGGATTTTATTTCTTAGATACTTATGTAGATCAAGTTGTTGCATTAATGGCACTTTTACATGTTAATCTCATATTTTTCAGTATTTATTTGAGATTTTTTATTTTGTGTTGGTTGTTGCTTCATCAATAAAGCATTTTTTTATTTATTTATAATTTTAGATATTTTTTATAGTTTTTTTAAGTTAAAACAATTTGAGGCTTACACTTTACGCCTAGAGGCTTACACCTCGCCTCATATTTTGGTGGAGCGCCACACTACGCCTGAACGCTTTTCGCAATACTGGGGTTAAGGTTTGTGTGGTCCGAATAATGGGTTTGGTTCAGATCCGGTTGGATCACGACCGGATTGGGTACATTAGGAGTCGTAGGATAGAGCATGAATTGGGTTTGGGGGTAATAGGTATGGTCTTGACTCGATCCAGATTCATAAAGTGGTTGGGTCTGGTTTTGACTCGGTCTAAAACCAAGTTGGAGCTTCGTCCAGGCCTGATTAGGGCAAGTTTGGGTTGGTCCAACATTAATGGGACAAAAGTACCGGGTTTGAAGCTGATCCAGATGAAAAAAAAATTAACCATACTCGGCCTCGGAAGGTTGGAAATGGGCCTGAACGGGACACAAATAACAATTTGCAAAGATTTTTCACTATTTATAGCAAATTAGTAATCGGGTGGATGGACACAAATAAAAATTTGCAAAGATTCTTCACTATTTATAGCAAACTAGTAACTGGGTGGATGGTGATCAGTCATGCACCAAACAAGCAATCAACTTTTACACTCATACAAGATGGAAAACCAGATGGCAAAGTGAGAAAACAGCCACAGCCTTTTACCTGTCTTTGGGAGGTTCTTTCTTCTCCTTGGAAGAGACCACAACCAAGCCTTCCTTTTTCATTTTTTGCCTTTCAATTTCCTTTAGCTTTTGCCTCCTTTCCAAATATTCTAGTTGATCTTTGGTGAGCGGGGGTTCTTCTTCTTTTTCATTACTTCCTTCTTCATATTCAGCTTCTTCCTCCTCTTCATACTGTTCATCATCTTCGTATTCGTCCATATCTCTATCACTCTGCCGACAATACATATTAAATTTGTGAGAAAAAAAAAGGAATCAATATCAGCTACAATCCGTAATACACAACCACAATAAAAAATCCAAAAAAAATTTGTTCCATTATAAACTACAAATCTGCTTACATATCTATTGGGGCCCCTCATTGCTTTATAACTCTCCGAACCTAATGATCTCAAAGCATGTATAGTGCCCCAATATCTGTATATGTCAAACCAAGCAGAAATATTAACAGAGCATATACTAATCAAAATCAAAACGAAACCAGTGTTGCACATAATTAAGTGAGACAAAACCGACAGTCATTCAAACAAAATAAGAAGCATTCTACATCTCTTTTGACCATGTAGATGACCAATGAGGAAAACCTCTTCAAACCGATGGTTGGTCGTTCAGAAGAACTAATTTGTGTGCCCTGTTCTCCACCAAGAGCACCTCACACATCATTCACTACAAATAATACCACCAGAAAACCAACATCCAGGAGGCAATCCTTCTGGAAGCTTCCTCGGAAGTTCTTTATTATTATTAGATTAATTCCCCCTTAAAATTACTGCAAATGAGAAAATAATAATATATGAAATTCTCCATGATTCTCATAAAAAATTAGGGAAAATAGAGGCAGTCAAACATAATCATATTCTAGAATTTTTGAAAAGAAAAAAAAACACATCGATCTTCCATCATCATCATCTTCTATCAAACCATTCGTTTCATCCACCACAAAAAAGTTTCCATCTCCTCATTACTCCCTCCCCTTTCAGATTCATCCAAACCCTAATTTCACCTCATGCATGCGATTAAGGTCTATTGGAGGGAAAAGAACATCCAACCACACAAAACCTGGATTTTCCTTTAAAAAAAGGCATGCCTAACGATTATAGTGTTGTTTCCAGCCCTAACCTTAATCCCAACCCTAATCCGTACGGGCTCTCTTGGTGGTAAGGGGTCGTCGGAAACGATGCGCACAAAAAATCCCCAGACGTTTTCGGCCATATCCTCGACGGAAACAACAGAGGAAGAAAACAGCAAGGCCTTTCCCGGCGAAAATTCCCCAAATTACAGGACAGATCCGGCCAGATCTAAATGTATTCCTCAAATTCCGGCCTCTACCTGGCCGTTTCCGACGCAGATCGTGACCACCCACCCTCCTCACCCACAGGCAGAGAGAGAGAGAGAGAGAGACCTGAAGATCTCGCCGGCTTCTTGCACCACGCGCAGCCCTCGATACCGCTGGAGAATACGAGAGAGAGGGAAAAGGTTAGGGATTGGGAAGGTAAAGTTAACGTGTCGTAGGAGCGGCGGAGCCACGTTACGTTCAGGGTGGGCACGTACCCACCTTGACCTGAAAAAAGTGTCCCAATGGTTTCGGGTCTGGGCAGTGCCCACCTTGACCCGAAGCATACATAAAAGGTGTCCTGGGTGAGGGTGGGCACTATAGAGCCCTACCAAAGGCCAAAGCACGACTTCGATCCCACCTTGTCTCAGAAGGCCATCAATTCGCTGTCCCGAGGCGCCACTGCATAGGTCATCTCTCTTTAAGTTCCTGCTCACGCCGTGGACAGGTATGCCATCTGACAGTCTCTCTGGCACTGTGAATGGTGGGACTTCTTCTTATTGTGTTTTTTTACCGTTAGGGATTTTTATGATTTTTTAGAAGGATTTAGGTTTTTTGTTTATTTTTTTCTTAAATAATTGTGCATCAATAATTAGGTTTTAGGGTTTTTTTAATTAGTATTTAGGTTCTTTTAATAAGATAAACATTTATTAGTTATTTATGCATTTTTTCTTTGATCAACATTAGACATAATACAGCATATTTGATTTTAGTCAAAATTTATGGGGTTTTATTATTTTTGTATGAAACTATGAATGATATTTGTTAGGATTGAGGGTTTTTATTTTATTTATTTTTAATAGCATGAATATTTAAGTAAGTTTTAGGGGGGGGGTAATATATATATATATATATATGGGGGGGCACACGAATGGTGTTTATTTAGGATTTAAGTTTTTTATTTACTTTTTATTTTTTAAATAACATGAACTAAAAAAAATTATTAGGTTTTAGAGTTTTTTGTGCTTTCCTCTTTCTAAGTAGCATTTAGGTATTTTTATGTTTTTTCATCTGAATCAATATTAAACTTGATTTCACCTATTTCGTTTAGTTATAAACTTAAAATTTTAGAGGTTTTATTTTTGTTAGGATTTAGGTTTTATATTTATTTATTTTTTAAATAACAAATATTTAATTAGTTTTTAGGCTTTTGTGTTTTTTTTCAATTAACATTTAGGTAATTAACATTTAGGTGTTTGATTTGTTTTTTAAATTGAGATGAATATTTAGTTAGGTATTTTTGTGTTTTAATTTATAATCAACATTAAACATTATTCTACTTAAGTAATTTTAGTTAGAAACTTAAAATTTTAAGTTTTTTTTTAAATAGGGTATACATGTAAATGATGTTTGTTTGGGATTTAGGGTTTTGACTTAATTTTTTTTTAAATAACATAAACTACGAATATTTCATTAGGTTTTAGGATTTTTTGTATTCTTTTCAATCAATATTTAGGTATTCCTTTGATTTTTTTTTCAATCAGCATTAAACTTGATTCCACATGCTTAATTTTAGTTATATTTAAGGATTTAAAGTTTTATTAATTATTATATAATGATATTTGTTAGAATTTAGGTTTTATATATTTTTTAAATAGCTCTTTTTATTATGCATTTATACCCACCCTAGTTTAGATTTCTGTCTCCGTTTAAAGTGGGTTGTGCGTTATCAAACAGGGATGCAACCAAGCGTCCAAAAGATTCCTCCAAAAAATGAGTTAAGAGGACTGTGTTGGTCAAAAAGTGTACATCGCACGAACACGACACAGAAGAACACCTTACACGTTATTATTGTTTGATTTTGCTAGTAACAATTGTACACAAAATTACACATGAGAGCAAAGTTTGAGAATACCTGTGACATAGTAGGAAAAGAAAACCTATCAATCCCAGCCAAACAAGGCTTTTTTTTTCCTAGTGAGCCCAAGTCGAGTTTGGCGTGGAACCCGACAAAAAACTTATCTCATTTGGATATTTGGAATCATGTCAGTGATGTCACGCAGTGCTCGTCTGCACCCACCACTGGCCCGTCACTTGGTTGTTTCTGGACGTCAACCTCAGTGTGATCACCCATCTCCCATCTCATGGTACTGAAACCAATGAGAGATTAAGGCTCAAAAGGCTTAAAGTAAGGGTCTTGTTCTAGCTTGCCTAAGTGGTTAGGGGGGTTTGGGAAAGGCGGTGTCACCCATCTTGCCAAGGATCGATTCCTTCTGAAATCATTCCAGTGGCTTGTTTGGTGGGTGTCCCTTTTGGGCTAAGTCACTCACCCCAGGTTTACCCTCTAAGAGGAGGGGCCTAGGCAAAAATCTTGTCTCATATATATATATATATATATATATATATATATATATATATATATATATATATATATATATATATATATATATATATATATATATATATATATATGCATTCTTTAGGCCCCTTTTTTTGTTAGGTCTCATTGAGTCCACTAAAAAATCATAGTTTTAAGTATTTTTCTTCTCACATCAAACATGATAGATGTGATCTATAGGTTTTGTTTAGTGGGAACCGGCTTTTGGATCTCCGAAATCTGACCTGTATACAGGTTTTTCCCATGATCTAAGATCAATGTCCATGAAGGTACCAGTTTTTCCCGGCTAAAAAAATATGTTTTTTTCATAAAAAAAAACATGATCTAAGAGTCAATTCCCACTAAATCTAGCATGTTACACACATGAAAGGTTCAGATCTATCATAAAACACTTAAAACCTATGAGGCAAAATGGGGCAGAATGAGAAATGAAACTTAATGTATTCAGTTCTCATATATAGTCAACTTTACTGTTAAATTTGATATAGAATTAACATTATACCTTCAACATCATATTTTTCTAAAATACACCTTAAAAAGAGTGAAGGAACCTTTGAAGGACTAACTAGTAAATTAACTCTTTTAACTCATCTTAGGTTAGTGATAACCTAGGTTAAATGGATGAAAGTTTGTTTTAGAATAACAGTGCAAAAATTTGTGCCTCTTTTAAGTTTTCAAAACTTATGTAAGTTTTATATTAATGCCCAAACTTTAGGTGCATTTTTTAACAAAAATCCTATAGGTATGAGACCACATTTGCTATAGTCGTCTATAGGTACAAATGTCACTTTCTTTCCCTTTTTTTATGAAATTAACTAAACATTAGAAACTTGATCACATGTTTTTCTTGTTGGGAATTGGATTCTAGATTGCTCAATTACAAAGGCAGGTTTTTATAAAACATCGAAAATACCAGCCTACTATGTGTGTATTTGTACCTATATATGTCTATGCTTGTAGCTATATATATATATAGTTATGTTAAACATTAGCTACATTCAATCAATCATGTTAAAATAACTAAAATGCTTTTAAAACAATGGCATTTTTTGAATGCATGTTTGTTTTGTTGAGTAATATAGGTCTTTAAACTTGGAGGAAAATGAAAAGACAAACATAACTATTCTGACATCAAAAAGTAAACATGTATTTTAAAAAATGTTATTTATAAAAATATTTTAATCATTTTAGTAAAAAGTTGGATTTATCTAATGTTAAATAAAACTATTTTAAAATTATATTAACTATATGTATATATATACAAAGTGATTGGTACGTAGGAATATCCATACAATATAATCATAAAAATGGTTTTAGTTTTTAATGTCACAAGTTGTACCTTTTTTTTTAACAAGTAGAAACCACCAATGTGATTTGGAAGATGCGAGTAGAGCCATGTTGACCTAGAATCTCATATGTAGTTGTAGTTCTGCAAGGTCTATTGCTCCAGTTGCGGTTCAGTTGGTTCATGAATTGCCAAAGGAGTGAGTCTAAGGAGTCAAGGAAAGGTGAGTCCCCACTGATTCAACCATGTAGAATACATTTATATGGTTAGAACTAAAAAGTTGTTAAAGAATTGATAAAAAATGGAGTGCATTATGTCACTCTTTATATATATATATATATATATATATACACATGAAAATTCTGTACTCTATATTAAGGTACTCTCTGACTGAATCTTGGCAAGCTCTAGTTGTCCAATTTGACCCCATGAATGAGTACAACATATTCCATTTACTAGGAATTGCACTTTGAATTGAGTGGTTTGAATGGAAAAAATGGGTTTTATTAATATTGAAATTTGGAGGCATTTTGGATGATTGAATTTTGTAGCACTTAGAAAATCTGACTATACAACACAAAACGATCTAAAACATGTTTTTATTAAACAAACCATATAAACCATGTCTAAGACTTGATTAATAAAAAACTAAGATAATGTTAGGAAACCGGTTGTTTATACTAGGGGTACATGCACTCGAGCAGTGGTGGGCATCGGGCCGGACCAGCCCGTCTAGAGCTTGGCCCACTGGGTTTTAAGTGTGGTCTGGTTCTTAATGGGCTCGGTTTTGAAGAGCAGCCCATGATCTGGCCCATTGGCTCAATGGGTCAATGTTCTGCAGGTTGGACCAGCCCGACCCAAACCTCATGTGTAGGTTGTTTTTTAATGAAGTTCATAAATTAAAATTTATAATATAAAAAATAATTAATTAAACAAAAAAAATAATGCACTTTTATAATTATTTTAATATAATAGTTGCAACTAATTAGGTAGTAATAGTTACCAGGTTACTTTGCTGCTAGATACTAAAAAATTAATTAAGTAGCTCAAGCCCATCAGGTCGGTCTGGTAGCCCGTGGGTCGACTTGAGCCTATTCATCTATATAATGGGTCGAGTTTCAGCTCTAGGTAACGAGTTAGGGCCTAAAATCTTGACCCAAACCCGGCCCATGGTGGGCCAGGTCAGCTTGGCCACCAGGTCGCCTGACCCATGGTGGGTCGGGTCGACTTGGCCCACCAAGTCAACTTGGCTCATGGGGCCGCCTGTCCCATTGCCCGGCCCTACTCAACAGTAGTCAATATTTTTCATACATGATTTAGCCCTTGAAAAATCAACTGCAAAGAACAAATTCATAAAACCCAAGGCTATTTTTTTCTTTAATCAAAGAAGCATGATTTAGGTGCCAATTCCTAACAACGGTCCAAAATCTTTGCAAAATTTATAGGCTCCAAATATATTAAAAACACATGATGCAGGTATGGATTCCTAGTAAATGGACCATGCCCAACACATTTATGTTGATAGAAATGCAAAAAAAAAAACGATGAAGAAGCCAAATAACTCATTTATTATATATGTTTCACTTAGAATATTTCATTTAGCATGTATATATATATATATATATATAGAGAGAGAGAGAGAGATGAATGAAAACCTACACACTAAAAATCATGCCAAACCTACCACCACACGTTTTATTGAATTTTTTATGTTTTTTTTTTCAAAATTCTGACCGTACAAATGTAATCTATATGCTTGTTTTTATAAGAACCAGTTCCTGGAGCATTTGATTATGATGCATTAATAGGTTTTTATAAGTTTCAAAAATGAACGATGTACAAACTTTATAAGTTTTTGAAGCTCCAAATACCATTTTTTCTATCCAACATTCATGATCCAAGTGTTGGTTTGCAGTAAATCAATCATGTTGAATACATCTGTACGGTAAGAATTTTGAAAAAAACATCAAAAAAATTTTGGTGGGTAGGATTGGCATATTTTTTTGTGGGTAGGTTTTCATTATTACACACAAGTCTCCAGTTGGGATGCATATACTACCTCAATGAGAATGAGCAGTGTTTTATTTCTCATATTTTAAAAGTGAATTTAACCTCCCAGTTATGATCTTCATGATCTGTTTGGTGAGCATTGACTTTCAAATCTCCAAAATCTAATGTGTGTGCATGTTTTGTTGGTTATTAAAAATGGGAAAAGACCATAATGTATAACAAAAATGACAAGTTTTTTGGAATGCTTCATAATTTTTAAATTTTTTTCCGTGTCCAAAATTGCAAATAACCAACATTGTTAAGACTCTTTTACCTATCTCATGTGTTAAACTCACGAAGTTTGTGCGATATATCACTCCTCTTGTCAGATTCACAAACTCTCACTTAAAAAGTGGTCTGCACATTTTTTTAAAGACATCACGAAGTTCTCATAATCATATTTTTAAACTCAAATCTTGAAACTTCGCAAATACTTGACTAAATTCTCATATATAATATGAAATTCACATAAAAAAGTGTGTAAACCTCCTGTTAAACTGAACCTTGTAACCTCACATATATCTTACTTAATCGGCATATGCCATATAAAATTCACAGAAAATATTTGTGAATTTCTTTCAAAATATGCAAATTTCCTCCCATCTATTTGTGAATGTCCTCATGCATGCATCTATAGTTGTGAATGTCCTCATACTTACATAACCTCACACATTTGGGAATGTCCTCCTGTCTATGCCCCTTATGTGATCTTTGATAAAAGGAGTTTGTTGGAAAAAGTTGATACTTAAAAATGGTGATAGACATTTAGTGATGCTTCAAAAGCACTGCTAATTAAATCCTTTAGTGATACTTCAAAAGCACCAATAAAAATTTTAGCGCTAATTCAAAAGCACATATTTGAGGGAGAAATCGTAAAATATAGTATGATATTCACATTCTCATATGTGTGAGAGAAACTTCACATATTTGGGAGAAATTCACAAATAAAGGATAAATTTTGCACATTTGAATAATTCAGAGGAAAGTTCACAAATTTGAAGGAAATTCACATGTGCGAAGGGTGAAAGAAAATCTTTTTACAATCAATCATTTTAGACATCGGGCATATTTCAAATTTGTAAGTTTTTTCATGAAACACATCATTTTTGTCATACAATACAATCATTTTTTGTATTAAAAAATAAACAATCATAAATGCTCCAAAAAATTTGAAGACTTAAAAAAAGGACTTTTTGTAAGGAAACAAAACACAATCTAAGGGTTCTCTATAAATTGTTTATGTTGAACATGGAAGCAGATCAGGTCATGCTGAACATGAGTGTTTTTGCTCATGACAACATCGTGGCCGTCTGTTTGCATTTTGGATGAATGCCACATGGTTTTGTTGACTTTTGAGCTTTTTAAAATGCAAATCGGATGGCCATGATGTCAGCATGAGCAAAAAACACTCATGTTCAGCATGACCTAATATGCTTCTGTTGAACATGTGTACAAAATAAGATTGGGTTAAAACAACTTACATTGCACCTATGAGTTTTAACTCACTGGTAAGACTTTTATTTTTTTTTCTCTCTCTATATATATACCTATATATATACGTGACAAATATTTGGTACCCTTATTGGTAAGGAAACCCCTAATTGAAACTTGTACTTAGAGGTTGTTTTTGACCAAATATAAACTCACGAATGTATTCAACATAGTCAAATAGTAGGAACCAACTCTTGGATCATGTTTTTTTAAGCACGATATTTAAATTAATACTTCCACAAATTTTTATCGATATCTAGCATATTTCAAAGTTTTGTTGATATTTTATCAAGCTCAGTTAGTTTATAATAATTTAATTAATAAGTAATTTATTATCTTTATAACTTCATAGTTTTTTCGTAAATGATATATATATATATATATATATATATATGGGTCTAAAACTTAAACAGAAATCATGCTTTATTTTATTTATTTTATTAAAAAATGGTAACATTAATCACATGATATTATTGTTGTTTTTGTTTAAACAAGTAGTAAATATATTCTGGCCAGTTGTAAATTACTAACAAATGTTAATTTATTGATAATTTGGCACGATATAATCAACACATAGGTGATATGCGATATTGATAGCCAATAATATGTTGTCAGTATAGGCTTATGATAAAGGTTTCTTTTTTTAATGACAAAGGAAACCTCACCGAGAGTAGGTTACTTAATGGGTCTGCCTCCCTGCAAGGTAAAACTCTGAGTTGAGGGCATGACCACCAAGCCCTACATACCCCAATTGTGTTAAAGCAAAGGCAGCCCCATGTGCTAGTTGGGATTCAATCTCGGGTCTTCAGCTTGACAGAGGACCCCGTTGACCACATGGGAATCCACTGCGGTGGTATGATGAATGTTTTCAAGCATGCCCTTAGTAGATCAACTACTATCGTGTGCTATGTGCTAGAAAATGACTGTCCTTACAAACAAGTCACAATGAAAAATTAAGAATCAAAATATAAAATATTAATGTAAAACACTAAAATAAAAATCTAAGTGTCTTATATTAATTATTTAATAAGTCACAATACATATAAAAAGTATTATATACAAGTATTCTTAATATTATTATAATATTGTTAGACATAATTTGTTATATTCACTTAAGAATGTAATGGAGGTGTAGGTAGTACAAGGAAAGTGGAGAATAAGATGTGGGTTGAGTGTTTGGGAAGCAAAGAAGGAGGATTAGGGAGGTCAGCTAGCTTGAGAGGAGAGAAGAAGACATGTTGAATTGGGTTGTTTGGGGAGAGATATTATGGATGGTTAAGGAAGAGATAAGTGGAATCTCAAGTGGTTAGGGGTCTAATGACTTAAGTCTAACATTTTTAGACCAGTGCATACTTCTAAAGAAAACTCACAAGTGAATGCTCTTAACAATGCATTAAATAATCAAGTAAGACACTGGCAATTATGAGTTAAGAGGCTTAGGCTGAACCTTATATAGGTCGCGTCCCTCCTAACAATCCCATTACATGTGTTTATTACATTTATGTCATCCTCGTTCTTAGTGAAAGCAAAATGACCAAAATATAAGCGAAAATTGTAATGCATGTTGTGCCACCTAAGAAGAGCCATGTAGGCAGCTCGACCAAGGTAGGTGCATGTATCATAGTTATCTATCAAGAAGCTTACCAATATTTTAATTGCGGCTAGTTTCAGGCTCCAACTTGTCTCATTTATAAAGAAGTGAGTCAAGCCAAGCTCTTTCGAAGCTATGCTATATATATATAAGTATTCTTAATATACTTATAATATTGTTAGTCATAGTTAGTTGTCAACAAAATAACCAAGATTTTAACTAACACTAGTTATAGTCTCCAACTTGCCTCATTTATAAAGAAGCGAGTCAAGTCAAACTCTTTTGAAGTCATGTTTTTTTCAAAGAACCCAACTAATTTCACATCATAAGTGGGTAAGATCCCATTGCGATAAGTTAATAAAACAATGTGCAATGGAAAAAACATCTAAAAAGTTAAAGCTAGGAACACTTTAATTGCAAGCACAAAATACAATTATTGTTACATATGATAGGTAAGTTTTCATTTAACCAAAATAAATAACACTATTTAATGTAGTGAATGATCTGCTTTAACACTATATATCCTAGAGTTTGGAGGTCGATCAGGCATGAAAAAGATTTTTGTAACCTCATGTGTTACGGACTATCCCAGATCCGACTATGAGAAACCATTATGGATTCAAATCCGTTCAAGCGACCCAGTCTCACAGGGACTGGAGAATGCTCTTTCTTATTTAGATTTTTATTTTTGGCCTTTTATTTTGTTCTAAACTCTATAAATAAGTGTAATTATTTTTTATTAATTATGAATAAAATTAGTATATTGGCTTTTTTTTGTTCTCCCTAGTCTTGAGCTTTAGTCCTAGAGGGAACACATTTTCTTCCTCTTCTCTTTCACATTTTTTTCAACAGCAGCCTACCAAGAGGGATCAATATTCTCCCTCTTTCTGCTGCCCTATCTAGCGTATAATCTAACAAGATTGAGAACATATTATTCTCTTTCTTTTCAAAATTGGATTTGTAGAAATCATCCTTCCATAGGGACAAATTTGTAACATTGGTATCAGAGAGAGACTTTTCGTGAGATCAAGAACAATGAATACACATTTTTGGAGGCAGATCAAGACCTTTTCTCGCAACAACAAAGGCCCATGTCCTTCCTAAATTCGTTCATATTTCTATCATCACATTGAATCGAAACGTCAGAGAGTTTGAAGTTTGTTTAAGAGATGATGAAGGTTAATGAGTCATTCGACAATTTCAGCAGTTGTATGAATAATCTCAACAACACTATAGATGGAGGGTTCGACAAAATATAATGAGCACTTATAGAGCTCGTGTATGACCTCCCTCTCCACCTCGTGACTAATCATCCCAGGAAACCCACCCGATGTTTTTTCATCGATCGAACCAACCCGACTTTCGCCCACAGGAAACCCATGGCTGGATCCCAGTCATCGATCGAACCAACCCGACTTTCGCCCACAGGAAACCCATGGCTGGATCCCAGTCATGTTGTTCTGTTTTCTTTCCTAAACCCATTAAATATGACATATGACCCAAGTAACCCAATTATTTAAATCAAATGTATCATATCGTTACTCATCCATCTACTTACCTGACCCAGTCCGATCCTTTCCAAAACCATTCCCCAGGCTCCAACCCAATCTATGATCTGAAATTAACCCAAACCTTAACCCCAATTAGCCACATCCAAACCAAACTTAAACCTAGACTTTACATATCCCAAGACTCAATCCCATCAGGTACGTGAAATAAACCATGAGCCTAGTGTTTGACTTCAGAGGTGACAAGGATCAATTGCTGCACTAGTTTCTAGAGAACTCTCGCATTGAGGATAATGCATGTTTGAGAGAGGTGAACTATTACAAATCGGCTCAAATCTGACCCTAAGAAACCGTTTTGGATCCATATTCGCCTAAGCGACCCAATCTAATAGGGGCTGGATGATGTCCTTTCTTATATGGATTCTTATATTTGGTTTTTTATTTATTGTAGGACTATATAAACAAGTGTCGATTACTTTTTTGTTCTTCTTGTTCTTGAGTCTTAGTTTTAGTCTTAGAATGAACGCCTTTTCTCTCTCTCCTCTTTCACCTCACTTTTAGCAGCATCCCACCTAAAGGGATCAATGTTATCCCTTTGCTCACTATTGACCTTATATAGCGCAGAGTCTATCCAGATTAAGAACATATTTTTCCCTTTTTTTTTTCCGTGTCAGATGCTCCCCAAGACTGAATTTGTAGAAACCGTCAAGCAGAGTTTCTAATTAAGAAAAAAGGCTAAAAACAAAATTTCCATACATTAATGAGAAAATGATATGCATCATAAAATCAATGTTCAAATTTTGCTGGAGACTACACATGATCCGTCTTTAAGTAGTAAGATATCTCAAATCTGCACAAAAAATTAGATCATTATACGTATATGATCCTTTTGCACACCTATTATGGGTAGGGGTGTCAAGGGGTTGGAGCCTTGGCAGAAATGGGTGGGTTCAGAACTGAATCCAACTGAGAGGTCTCAATTCCTAACGTGGACCTGGGTCTGACGAATCCTACCATAGGTAAAGCCATATCTGGGTCCGTTTAGGATTAGATAAACCAAACCTAGCCCATACATGATAAATAATATTTTTATGTTTTTTACATTGAAAAATTTTGGATCTCAAAGGGATTCGAGTCAGATCCGGATCTGCTATGAAATTTCATAAACCACACTAGGTTCATATATATTAATCGGACCTATAGGGTCCGACCGAAATTCTAAATCAGACCTCCTTGTTTCATACCAAACCAGAGTCCCTATGAGACCCGGTACGGGTCGGAATCTGGTTGTACCCGATCCGTTATCAATTTATTTATGCGTCACGTGGTCGTTTTCTTCGTGTACATTTGTTACAAATCAGAGGTAATTTAGTAATTAGACAAACCCAAGGTGTCTGCGTTTGGCGTCCACCACCACCACCGCTCAACGCGTTTGAGGGATAAAGAGAACGTCCTGTGGACAATGGGGCGGCCGCTCCGCCTCCCCTGCGTCGGGCTTCCGCTCGCCGGAAAATTCCTCCGGTGGCCAGGAAATGTAGAGTGAGTTGGATTCCGGTGATGGATTCCGACCAGCGGCGGCGGAGCCCCCGGTTCCGCCTCTGCGGGTGGTGCTTGACCTTCGTCCTCGCCCTCGTCGTCTCCTCCTCCTTTGCGATCGCCGGCGGCCTCATCGCGCTCCTCCTCCGAAACCCCTCCGCTCCCCTCCCGATAGCCGTCGATTCCCGCTGCAGGATCCTCTCCAGCAGTGAGTGCCCTCCTCAACCACTGTCTCTCTCTCTCTCTCTCCCTACGTTTTGTTTTGCATGCTATAACATGAATAGAAGTCCTTCATTCTTCGGAATTCATGTGAATGTGGCGACATTTTGTTTTAGTTAGTTGTGATCGATGATCAGATGCAGGAAATTATGGGTTTTCTTTGAGTTAGTAGCTCAATTACGTTAGAAATCCACAATCCCTAGAAGGATGCTAGGGATTCTTGAGGATATAGAGAAACTGATGAAGCCTCGGTTAATTTTCCGATCTTCCTATTGAACATATGCGAGGGCGACGGTCATTGCGCTCGAGTTACGGAAGCTAAACGAAATGGTAATCGGCTTCAATATGCTTCGAGCGATGCGGAGATAGCCACCGTCGAAAGAGTTTCAAATTTCAATAAGCATTTTTTTTTAAGTTTTCCCTGTTGCATTTGTAATGTGGTGGTGTTTGTGGAAGTGCAGATCACGTTGTTTGAGATTCGCCTTCCATTTTTCATGAAATGGGACAAGAACGATGGTGCTTTTACTGTAAATAAGCAGTGTTGGAGAAGATAGACAGTGAGCATGAGTTAATTCCACCTATGATCTTTTTAGGCAGAGAGATGTTAGAAATCTGCCCACCTATGATCAATTTTGCATTGCTCTGTAGTAGTTCCTTCATTTAAATCATCAGTTATGTGGAGTTATTGCCAACCGAGCACCACCAACAGCTTCTTCCCTGAACCTTTTTTCCCCCTTCTTGTAACACCTTGTAGAGCTGATCTGATTTATATTTCCATTGAATCTAGGTTAATGTAGAATTAATAAAGAAGGCACGATGAAGCAATTTGGTTCATTTTCATAAAATAAAAAAAGAAAGACAATGTCTTCACTGTGACTGTAAAATGGAGTTGAGGAAGATAGATAAAGAGCATGATGTAAACCCAGTATCCTGTTTTTGGGAACAACGAATCTGTGAGCTGTGAAATATAGCTTGTAACTTTTTTTTCTCCTTATTCATGACCTCAAGCGAAAAAACTTATCTGATGAAACAAACCAAAAAGCGGAAGACTTGTTGAGCTAACAATTATTCTCCGGGTGAGCCCTAACAGCCGCTTCATTCAAAAAGAGGAAGAGTTTCCTGTTCCAATTTTATATTTAGAGAATAGCCTAAGCAAACTTACCGTGTAGTGAACACACTTTAGCTCAGCCTCTAGAATCTTAGAATGAAACACACGCCAAGCAGACAGTGGGAATTGTTATTGTTCTTGTGTTTTGTCCAAAGCATTTCCTGACTTAGATTGTTCATGGTTAGAACTTAGACTCTTGACTTGAATTCACCAAGTCATGGCTGGGTCATGTGCGGTTTCGCATGGTCTATGAGCCAGAAAGGCTATGATACCGTGTTAAGCAGTGGAGGGCATAAAATGGTTCCCAAGGATGCCAACTTATCCTATTGGTTCTTACTGTGGATCTCTAAGACACTGCCCCAATTAGTATAACTCAAGCATTTGGTCACTTTATGTGTCAACTTGCATCCCACAAGAGTAGCCCATGGGGATGAGTTTCTACATATGGTCACTTTATGTGTCAACTTGCATCCCACAAGAGTAGCCCATGGGGATGAGTTTCTACATATGGTCACTTTATGTGTCAACTTGCATCCCACAAAAGTAGCCCGTGGGATTAGTTTCTACATATAAACTTTATCTCTTGGTTCTTGGATGGAGTTATTTGCATATTCAGGTTGGAAGAAAACTTCTACTTATATAATTCATCTTTTGTATAAACCTAAGCAAGCTGGCAAATTGACCCTATGAGAAGTTAGTTTTCCTATTAAAAAATAAGAATGAAATATGTGCATCCCTATAATTATAGTTATGGAGTTGTCCTTTATAGTATACAGTACAGGTTGAATCAAAACTTCTGCACATAAGTCAGATCAACATGGCTATCCTACAGTTAGTGTAGCTTTCACTCCACTCAGTTTGCATTGACCATTGAACACGTTAATTATGAAAGGATTCTGCTCATGCAACGTGATAAACACTATGATTAGTGTGTAACATGGGCATCCAGCTAGTGTTGACATCTGCATGTAATGTCAATTACATAGTCTGGCTCAGGGTTTTGGGTTTTGGCCTGAATCAAAATGGCTCATCCGTCTTCAAACTTTGAACCTATCTTGCAACTATATCACTCACTTCATGCATAATCTCGATTCATAACCCATTGCTATAACACTAAATGGGCATCAAAATGTAACACTAAATAGCAGGTTTGTATCTTCCAATTGATTCATTTTCCTTTCTAATATTAAGTGTCCGAAAAAACCCCCAGCCTAGTACTTACCCCATGCCTTTGGATGGGGACTATGAGTGGGTTTGTCCCCAGCCTGCCTTGATACCCAATGAAGCCATCACTGTCTCCCTCTTTAAAATCCTTTGTTGCTCAAGAATGTAGTCTTCATCTAAAAACGATCAATGGTCATCAGTAGCCAATTGTGTACATGAAAAAAAAACACAATGTGTTGGATGTCTAAGAGCTGCTATTCTTTGCTGCACATTGCCTTCTTTCCTTCTGTTGATTATTGATGGTTTTGATTATTTCAGGATTTGATAACTGACTTGAGTTTTCAAATTGCATTCCTATTGCTATAAGCCATGATGAAACATCCAATTACTTTTCATGATTGTTTTTCATATTTGTTTTTTGATAATTTTTTAAACCTTTGCTGATTCTTTTTTATCTAATATCTGATGGGATTTGCTCTTAGACATTGATCTTAGGTCTGCTAAAGTTTGTGAGCTTGGATTGTTCAATTACAAATCCAAAAATGTATTGAACACTGTGGAAAGAACCAGATTCAGATGCCATTATGATTATTATTGGACTTCGATTTTTAAGGTAAGGTTTAGGCTAAACTTCTCCTTGTCAAACATCTTACACTTTTTACTTTGCCCTTTTTCTTTTACAAAGTGCATCAGTTATCACTAGTGTTTGCTGAAAATAGGTATCTTATGGAATGCTGCATACTGCTTCTCATTTCTGAGCAGATGTCCTCGATATCCGTCATAACTGATAGCTGGAATGCCCTTATAACAAAATTTCCATGCACAGTCTTTTTCCCCCTTTATGCATGCAGTGATTATGAGCATCTTTATTGCATAGTACCATCCTCCATGATATTTTGTGATAGATATAAACAGTTTGTACCACCGCGGGGATTGCCTGTGTGGCCAGCAGTGTGGGTGTGAGGGCGTTGAGATGAAGACACTGGATTGAGCCCCACTGGCACGTGGGTGTGTCCGTAGCTTTTACAGGTAGGCCACGTAAGTCAGGGTCATTATGGACCCCACCCAGGGTTTACCCTGAAGGGAAGCAGGCACATTTAAGTGACCCGGTTCTCGGTTTTTGAAGTATCTCTTACTGCTAAATCATGGTTTGCATGATTCAACACTGCAATAGATGTTTTTTTCATGTATATTTTGCTAGGTGAGAGACATAGGTTAGTCTACTGCAGCATTCATGCACATTTATCTGGGTTCTTATGGTCGTTGGTCACATTCTTATTGCTTGCAAGCATAATGATGATATGATCATTAATGAAGTCCTTCTTCCTTTTTCTGTATTCATTAAGTAAATGACTGAGCTTACTGTTGTGATTTATATTAAGTCTGGACCTTTTCAGGTATACTCGAGATATTTGAGTATCTCATTGTATTATAAATATACATGAAAGAATTGAGTATTCTTACATGGTCAAGCTTTTAGAAATTTAGAGAATTCATTGTTCCCATATCTCTCTTTAGTTACAGGATTGTGGCTATGAAATAAAAAATGTTGCAATTTTTGGGGAGGATTAACTATAGATAGTATCGGGAATCTAGTTGCTTAATTTTTTGTATATCAATCTTACCAGCAGTTAGGTAGGATGTGGGTGTCTGTCATGTCACACACACAATCATACTCAGCAATATGGGTCCTGCCAATATTTCAGTATGACAAATGTCAATAAATTATAGGTTTTTATAAATATCAGAAATTTTATTTTTATTATGAATAAAAGGAAAACTTTTATAACATAAAAATATGAAAACTATAAATTTGTAAATAGCTTCTCGACAATATAAAAAACTGAAAAGTTATTAAAGTGGAGAAGGATGCTTGGGAAGGGAAGTCTTCTTATTGAACTTTTGGACCACATGGCTGATTTTTCAGTTCTTTGACACTGTATCAGGTCGTAAGGTTCATAAGGACAGGTGTGGATTAGAAATATTTAATGAGGATTAAGCCCTGAAAAGGGCTGCAAGCATAATCTTCATTTGTGGTGTTGGTAACCTTCAATGAAACACCTAGGGATGTTGCTTTTTAACGGCTTTTCTTTGGCTTCTGTTGAAAGACAAGAGTTAGAACCAGAAAGCAATCATGGTCAGCAAAGTATTTCTTTCTTGTGGGTTGCACTAGTCTGATTTTTCATGGCTCGTCAACCCTCCCATTTAATCAGTTTTTGATATTCCAAAGAAAACTGAGAGACTTCTGAAAACATTCAAATCCTTTCTTTGGAAGAGTAATGTGAATGGTGGAAAGAACGAATTTGGTTGTTTGCTTGCAAGCAGTATTACCTAGGTCCTTGGGAGGCCTAGTGATTAAGGATCTGAAATTGATGAGTACAACTCTTAATTAATGGCGGTGGAAGTTCATTAAAATGAATGTCTGGAAAATCTTCCAAAGGAAAAATATAAGCTAGTGATGGCCTTGAGAATGGAAAACAAATCGTAGGTGGCAAGATGACTTTAAGAGTATGGAATGCTGATTAAAGTCCTTGAATATATTTTTAGGTGGAGCAAAGTCCAGACTGGATGATGGTTAAATTATTGTCCTTCTGGAAGAACCATGGTTAGCGGAGAGGCCTTTGATGTATTGGGGTGCGAGATTCCACTAAAAGGCCAACCGTTTGAGCTGGGTTGTAGGAATAGCTGAACCTAATGAAGCTTCTTGCAGTGTTGCTGCTAAAGAAATATGTGGGAAATCTGTTTTCATAAAGGAATACCTATGTCACATGGGTGCGGGTGCCGGTGCGGGGATTCAACACTTACAAAAAACCCGGGTGCGGGGGTGTGGCAGGGGCAAAAATGTAATATATATATATATATATATATATATATATATATATATATATATATAAAGGGGAGAGAGAAAATCCTTTACGAAAAAAAGGATTTGAAAAGGCAGGAGCTGTCAGCACCTGACAGGAGCTGTCAGCAGCTGTCAGCCGATTTTTTTTTTTAAAAAAATTTCGCAGCCCATCAGCAGCTGTCAGCAGATTTTTTTTTTTAAAAATTTCGCAGCCCATTTCATAGGGCAAATTTTTTTAAAAAAAAAATCCAAAAAAAATGGACCTAAATGATCCTGGGTGCCGGTGCCGCACCCTCACCCGCACCCGCGTCGAGTCGCGTCGACGCGGGTGCGGCACCCTGCTAGCCGAATCCCTGAGACATAGAGGAATACTTTGTCTCAGATCCTGGTAAGGTGCCAAATCATAAGTGCTACCTGCCTTCCTGTAATGGAATACAAAGAAACACAAACAAATGCCTCTTATGGGCAAGTACAACACACACAAACAAAGACCACTTATGGGTCAATATACAAACACAATCACAATCACAATGCCACTCATGGGCAAGAGAGAGCATAAAAATTATAGATTTTATTGAGAGAGTGCTTAAGAAAGGTTAAAATACAAGAGGGGTTTGCCCCTTATATATACACCACACACATGCATAGAGACCATTGGGACCACCCCCAACGGTGACTCTATGGGCTCTAGACCATAATGCCCTTAGCTTTTAGCTAAAGGGCATTATGTTAAATAAATGAAAAAAATAAAAAAGGAAAAAGACTGATGTGCCCCTAATTGGCACAACATATTACAATAAAGGAAATGATTAAAATACCCCTAATGGGTATTTGCTATTGCATCAAAAGAAATATAAGGTGCAAACTGTTCGGTTCAGGTATTGTTGTAACTCATAGGGAAGTATAGAAATAATAGGGCATAGAGCATAATGACCTTTCCAAAGAAGGGCTAACTTCTTGGTCAAGGTGTCAAAGTATATATATATATATATATATATATATATATATATATATATATATATATATACCCTATTATTGGTTAGGGTGTCAAGCTAGCTCCTTCTTTGGAAAGGTCATTCTGCTCTATCCCCTATTATTTCTATACTTCTCTATAAGATACAACAATACTTGAACCAAACAACTTGCACCTTGGGAATTATTACGGTCCTAGATTCAGAGAACTCACCCAGATCCGTGCTCTAGGATTCAGACGCCACATCAGCAGAAAAAGAGGGCTTCCTAGGTTAAAGTGGGGGCTAGTGTAATACCTAGGAAAAAAAAAATTTTAAGTTATCCGGACCCGGGTCGGACCCGGATCCGAGTCCCGTGAAGGGACGGCTAACGGTAGGCCGTAAGGGCCTACCGAGCGGTGCCCGTCTCCCTCACCCCTGCTTATAAATGAAGCAGGCAGGAGGGGGGGGGAGCATCAGACGCTCTCCTCTCCCCGTCTCCTCTCCCCGTCGCCTCTCCTCTTCCCCCACCATCTCTTTCAAGTCATCGCCGACCCAGCCACCTACCGGCGCCGACGCTTGCCATCGCCGTCGCCGGCACCCGCTACCTACCTCCGTCCGTCACCATCTGCCTCCGCCGGCGACCTCCAGGTGAGTCCCCCCCTCTCCCTCGTCTTCCTGTTTCCCCCATGAGAGGGGAAGGCTAACCCCTCCCCCTGCAGCCTCGACAGGAGGAGGGGGGGGGTGGCTCTCGGCAGGGGGGTTTCGCCCCCCCTGCCTTTCGATTTTCCGGCAGGGGGCAAGCCCCCCTGCCTTTTGGTGGCTTCCGGCAGGGGAGTTTCACTCCCCTGCCTTGTACTTTCCGGCAGGGGGCGAGCCCCCTGCCTTATGTTGTTTGGCAGGGGGTTTCGCCCCCCCTGCCTTATGCTTTCCGGCAGGGGGCGAGCCCCCTGCCCTATGTGGTTTGGCAGGGGGCTTCGCCTCCCCTGCCTTATGCTTTCCGGCAGGGGGCGAGCCCCCTGCCCTATGTGGTTTTGCAGGGGGTTTCGCCCCCCTGCCTTATGCTTTCCGGCAGGGGGGCGAGCCCCCTGCCTGATGTTGTTTGGCAGGGGGTTTCGCCCCCCTGCCTTATGCTTTTCGGCAGGGGGCGAGCCCCCTGCCCTATGTGGTTTGGCAGGGGGTTTCGCCCCCCTGCCTTATGTTGTTTGGCAGGGGGTTTTGCTCCCCTGCCTTGTGTTGTTTGGCAGGGGGTTTCGCCCCCTGCCTTATGCTTTCCTGCAGGGGAGCGAGCCTCCCCTGCCTTGTACTTTCCGACAGGTAGGGGGCGAGTCCCCTGCCTTGTGCTGTTTGGCAGGGGGGTTTCGCCCCCCTGCCTTGTATTTTCCGGCAGGGGGGGGGAGCCCCTGCCTTGCATTGTCTGGCAAGGGAGCAAGGCCCCTGCCTTGCTGCCTCTGTCCTTCCTAATGCAAGGGGCTGAGCTCCCTGCCTCCCCTAGCTTTGGGGTCCGGTACCGCTGCGGGTCTTACCGGACCCGTTCCTCGTAGTATTATGGCACATTCATCCTTTTGACCTTGCAGGTTGCACCACGGAGCCTTCTCGTGTTTCGCGGCCTGAGACAGTTATCACTTACGCTCGCAAGCGGATAAACCCCCGCACCCCTTCTAGGTAGGGGTTTGCGTAAAAAGGAACATGAACAATGAACTGCTAAAAATAAAGGACTTAACCAATAAATTAAAATATCTACATATAATATATATGTACGTTCCTTCCTGCACTTTATTTTTCCTGCACTTTACTTTTCCTGCACTCACTTTTTCGTTGCCGTCGCGCTATACGTGCCAAGGCCTTCCTTTTTATGTACCTTTCCTTATTGCCTTTTACTTCCAGGACGCGGTTTCGCGATCCTGGTCCCGTTTCCTTTCTGTACTTTACTTTTTCGCTGCCGTCGCGCTATATGTGCCAAGGCTCTTCTTTTGCACTTTCCTTTCTTGTTTTTGCTTCCAGGACGCGGTTTCGCGATCCTGGTCCCTGTTGATTTCATTTGTCGTTGCTTCCGCTATTTCATACATATATATGTCACTCTTTCTTTTTATTGTCATAGACTCAACCCTGCCGTTGATTGGTAGGGTTCGACAGCAGAGCTTAGCCTTGCGTAAGAGTTACGAAATGAGATACTGATCTATAATACACCAAAAAAAGGTCTCAGGCGCCTTCACAGGCAAGATGCTCATTTGGGTCTAATGGACCAGGGCATGAAGAATGAGGCGGCGGTTGAGAAACCCCCGTCGCGCTCAATTCGACTTTGTTTCGCCAAGAGAGAGGACGAAGGGTACCAACTCCGATGGACAGGCCATTAATGGCTATTTACGGGCAAAGGACCCGTCTTCCTCGGTCATCGGAGGTTAGGGGAAAGAGGCTGCACTAGATAGCCTAACACTTCTGCAGAAGTTAGATGCATCCCTACTGGGCCTTTGGGGGCTTGCTCTCTCGACCACCGGTCGCCTCCTTAGGATAGGATTCAGTCAGTCAACCGAGGTAATTTAAGATACATGGCATAATAAACCCTCGGATTGGTCTCGATTGTTTCGGCTCGTGTGCCATGTACGTACCCACATGGCCAGTTAACAAGTGATAATCAAATTAAGCATGCTCACCCTTCAGTTGTTGTTTTTGTACACTTGCGGTATTACGTGCTAGCATATTGGTGAGTTTTCCTGTACATTATATTATTGCTGTCGTGGTATGTCTAAATGCTTTACCTGTTAGTTGTTCTTGTTCTTTTTACACTCCTACTAGTTTTTCGCGAGACTAACCCATTTTATGGGCAGGTGATGTGTAGCGGCGACAGGCAGTCAACGGTGCATGCGACGTGGCTCGCGACTATACTTTTCCTTCCAGACTTCTGGCTATCGTCGCAGGGTTTTGAATTTTGGGTTTTTGTTTTAATCTGGGGGCTGGGCCCCCTGTTGATTTTCCTTGTATAATGACTTCTTATTAAGAATGTAGTACTCTTTTTAGCCGCCTGCTATTTATCGCCATGGTCATGTTTGAAGTGCCGAGCTAACGTGCCTGGGATTTGCAAAAAACTTGATTTTTAAACTAGAAAGATATTTTTTTTGAAGACTTTTCAGAACAACGGAGTTCGCGCTTTCAGGGAACTCCTTCATAAAAACTTTACTTGTCAAGTTAAGAAATTTTGGGGCGTTATAGATTGGTATCAGAGCCAGAGGTTGTGAAGAGTAAAGTCTCGACTACCGAGCATCCTGTTGCACTGTGAGTACCTGTCCCCTTTTCCTTATTGTTATAATTTTGGCCTAATTGGGGTAAAATTTTGTGCCAACAGTAAGATGGACGCATCTGGCAACCCCACTATTAGTCCTGGCGGGTCCTCGCGTACAACACATACTCGTATTTCTTCGGAGGGTGGCCCTTCTTTGAGTCTGGGTCACCTCGAGGGTTCTGTGATCGAGTTTGGGTCCTTTCGCTCTCCGTTGCCCGTTTTCACGGATGAGTGGTGCACCCCGCTACCTTTGGCCTTTCAGGTTTCATTAGCGACAGCTTGGGCCGAGGTTTTTTCACGGGTAGGCGGGAGGGTGCCTTCCTTCGTCCAGGTTCATCAGCGGGTTGTTGTGGTGGATTCTGGGGAGCCTAACCCTCAGGAGGCGGAGTATAGCTGCGATCGTTGCGGCATGCTTGGGCACTTCGCAGATCAGTGCTTTCGCCAGATAGAGCCTTTGGTCACACAGGGTTCAGTCGATCCCGTTCCTCCAGCTCCTGCCGCTGTGGCCTTCTCCACCCCAGCTAATAGGGGGGCGTCTCCTCCTCCACCGCCTCGGGTCGAGCCAGCAGTGATAGGCAAGACCCCAGCTCCGTCAGAGCTTCATACGCCAGCCTCTGTAATACCGATTGTTGTGCCTGAGTCTCCGACTATTTATGTTTCGGACTCGGATGTGTCGTATTCTCCAGAGTACACGCCTGCTACTCCTCTTTACGGGGAATATCCTTCGGAGGACGATGATGATCTCCCATTTACCCCCAAGCGCAGGTTTAGACGCACAGGGAATAAGAGGGAATATCTTCGTCAGTTCTCCGGTCCCGCCTGAAGGGAGTCTTGGATGTTGAGGATTGGTCTGGATCTATATGCTTCTTGTACCAGACTACTTTCATTTTGATGTTTTTGTATCGGCATTGCCGAATATTCTGGATACGTTGTACAAAAAGGAATGATGAAATATAAGATGTTACTTGTTGTTTTAGTCGTAAGCTTAACTTAGTTCGTTGTATTATTTTCAAGGATGAGGAGAAGTTCGAACGAAGATTCCGTCGACGAATGGTCTGAGCAAAGGGGATTTGTGATGGATACCCTCAGCACTTTGGCCGAGGCGATCAAAAATCAGGTTGCCACACAAGGAGAGCGTGTTCCTACAACTTCGGGGGTTACTTTCGAGAAATTTTTAAAGTTAGACCCTCCAGCTTTCTTCGGCAAGGTGGATCCCGATGCCGCGGAGCAGTGGATCAAGGAAATTGAAAGGGTGTTTTTGGTCCTTTCAGTTTCCGATGAAAAGAAGACTTTATTTGGGTCCTTCCGATTAAAGGACAATGCTAGAGTTTGGTGGGACGCAACTCGGAAAAGGCATTTCCCAGATGCAGAGGTCATCCCATGGGACGCCTTTAGGCGTGCGTTTTACGAAAATTACTTTCCTCCTCATGCGAGGGAAAAGAAAAAGGTGGAATTCTTAGAGCTGTGTCAGGGCAGCTTATCGTTGGGCGATTACATCGCCACGTTTCAGCAACTGGAACAGTACTGCCCTACCCTTTTTTATAGTGAACGCGAGCGAGCAGGCAAATTTGTTCGTGGCCTAAAGGAAGGACTCAGATACAGGGTCCTTTCAAGCATGCCCGTGACCTTCTCAGCAGCTGTTGAAGCAGCGACCCTCTTGAATGAGGATTGAGAGCGTTCTAGAGCGGCACAAGTTAAAAAGCCACCTGCCTCTGGAGGGGACCAGAAGAAAGCACAGTCTCATGATCAGGTGCGGCGACCACCCTTTCCCGTTAAACCTGAAGGAGGGAAGCAGCAAGGACCACCTGCAAAGAGGCAACGCCCGCAGAACCGCCCACCACCTCGACGACCAGTAGGGAATGGATGCACTAGGTGCAAGGGGTCTCACGTCGGACAGCCATGCCCCTTGGATACGGGGGGTTGTTTGTATTGCGGTAAGATGGGGCACTACGCTCGAGATTGTCGCAAAAAGGCGGCCGACGAATCTAGGCAGTCGGGTGGAGTACCTCAGCCTCCTCATCAACAGCAGACACCGCCGACATACCAGCAGCAACCGCAGAGCAGCGGAGTAAAGAAAGTTCCAGGGCGAGTCTACGCCACTACCGTCGAGTAGTTGACCAAGGGGGAGCTCGTACAAGGTACTCTCTTAGTTGCCGGTCATGCTGCTTTCGTTCTGTTTGATTGTGGTGCTACGCACACCTTTATTTCGGCAAAATTTGCGGCCCAGTTGCAATCGCCTGTTCTGCGCTTGCATACAACTTTAGAAGTATATAATCCGTTGGGGGAGAACGCTAGTTGTGCGACGTTTATCCCTAATCTTGATGTGGTGATATCGGATCGTCTTTTGCCTGCGTGCGCCATCTTGCTGAATATGTCAGAATTTGACCTCGTCTTGGGCATGGATTGGTTGTCTCAGCATCATGCCAAGATCGATTGTCGCCAGGGCAAGATCACCTTCTCCCCTCCGGATTCTCCGAAGGTGGAATTTCGAATTCCTCGACCCATGCGAGCAAGCCAGATGATTTCAGCCCTAAAGGCTCGTAGCTTCATTCGCAAGGGCTGTCCGGCTTTCCTCATCAGCGTCGTTGAGTCAGATCCTACGCCTACAATTATTGATACCCTAGACGTGGTTAGAGAGTTTCCGGATATCTTTTCCCAGAGGTTGTTTGGCCTTCCTCCGCCTCGAGAGGTGGAGTTCAGCATCGAATTGTTGCCTGGAACTGCCGCAATATCTAAGGCCCCATATCGGATGGCACCCGCCGAGCTTGAAGAACTAAAAAGGCAGTTACAGAAACTTTTAGACCAGGGATTCATTCGTCCCAGCGTATCACCCTGGGGAGCTCCTGTACTCTTCGTAAAGAAGAAGGAATGAAACCTTGAGGTTGTGCATAGATTATAGAATGCTTAACCAGGTGACGATTAAAAATAAGTACCCTTTGCCGCGTATTGAAGACCTTTTTGATCAGTTGCAGAAGGCCAAAATCTTCTCCAAGATCGATTTGAGATCTGGGTACCATCAGCTTAGGATCAAGGACAGCGATATATCCAAAACAACTTTTCGCACCCGGTATGGGCATTATGAGTTTACAGTTATGCCCTTCGGTCTTACGAATGCTCCTGCTGCATTTATGGACCTTATGAATTGAGTGTTCAGACCATTCTTGGACATTTTCGTGATAGTGTTCATCGATGATGTTCTCGTCTACTCAGAAAGTCGGGAGCAGCATCGTGGGCACTTGCGCATCGTTTTAGAGACCTTAAGGAAGGAGCGGCTCTTCGCGAAGTTCTCCAAGTGCGAGTTTTGGCTCGAGGAAGTAATGTTCTTGGGCCACCTCATTTCTAGCAAGGGCGTTTCTGTAGACCCTTCAAAGGTTGAAGCTGTGCTAGACTGGCCGCAGCCGCGGAATGTCCGTGACATTCGAGGTTTTCTTGGGTTAGCAGGATATTATAGGCGTTTTATCCAGGATTTCTCAAAAATCGCATTACCTATGACTCGGTTGCTGAAAAAGGAAGCAAAATTCGTATGGGATGATCGTTGTCAGGCCAGTTTTCAGCTATTAAAGGAGCGTCTTACGACTGCTCCTATCTTGGCTTTGCCGACCGGTAAGGGCGGCTTCGTAATTTATACCGACGCTTGCGGATCGGGCCTGGGGGGCGTCCTTATGCAGAATGGGAAAGTAATCGCGTATGCATCTCGTCAGCTTAAGCTTCACGAGAAGAACTACCCGACGCATGATCTCGAGTTAGCTGCCGTCGTTTTTGCGCTAAAGATTTGACGTCATTATCTATATGGAGAACAATTCGAAGCATTTACCGACCACAAGAGCCTTAAGTACCTCTTCTCCCAAAAGGAATTGAATATGCGACAACGTCGCTGGCTTGAATTTTTGAAAGACTATGATTTTTCCCTTTCTTACCACCCAGGCAAGGCAAACGTGGTTGCTGACGCCCTCAGTCGCAAGTCATCAGGGGTTCTCGCCAGTATGTTATCAACAGGTTGGAAGTTGCTCGAAGACCTTGCATCCTGGAACCCGTTTTCTGTAGCACCCGGTCCGGTGAGGTTGTCAAATTTGGTAATTCGACCTGACCTGTTTCCCAGGATCGTTGCCAGCCAAAAGGGTGACTCTCGCTTTGAAGAGTTGAGATCGCAAGCTTTGTGTGATGGTTCTTCTTTCCGCATGGGGAAAGGAGACAGTGTTTGGTTTGGACAGCGCCTTTGGGTCCCAAATGACCCCACCCTCAGGAGTGAAATTTTAACTGAAGCCCACAAGTCGAGATATACCGTCCACCCGGGGAGCACAAAGATGCTGAAGGCCCTGCAGAGGAATTTTTGGTGGAATGGCGTGAAGAAGGATGTGGCCGAGTTCGTCTCGAGATGCCTCATCTGTCAGCAAGTAAAGATCGAGCATCAACGGCCAGGAGGAGCGTTGCAACCCTTAGATATCCCAGAATGGAAGTGGGAGGGGATCGCCATGGACTTTGTAGTTGGCCTTCCTAGGACTCGACGCAAGCACGATGCGATTTGGGTGATCATCGATAGACTCACCAAATCAGCGCATTTCCTACCTATCCGCCTTGGCCAGTCCCTTGACAGCCTGGCCGATCTTTATATCCGCGAAATTGTAAGGCTCCACGGTGTTCCGGTTTCTATTATTTCTGACAGTGATCCAAGGTTCACGTCAAGATTCTGGGGCAGCTCCAGCAGGCTCTAGGCACCAAGCTGAGTTTTAGCTCGGCTTTCCACCCTCAGACTGATGGTCAGTCTGAGCGAACTATACAGACCCTAGAAGATATGTTGCGGGCCTGCATGTTGGAGTGGAAAGGTGAATGGGATTCCCATCTCAGTTTAGCGGAGTTCGCGTATAATAATAGTTTCCACGCTAGTATCGGCATGGCTCCCTATGAGGCCTTATACGGAAGACCGTGCCGATCGCCCGTATATTGGGATGAAGTGGGAGAAAGAGGACAGGAGGATCCTCTTGTGCTTCAGCATTATTCGGAACAGGTACGAATGATTCGGGATCGTCTCCGTTCAACTCAAAGACGACAAAAAAGTTACGCCGACCGTCGTCGCCGAGAGCTCGTTTTTCTTGTATGAGACATGGTGTTCGTCAAGGTTTCTCCAACCAAGGGGGTTTTTCGTTTTGGAAAGAAAGGGAAGTTAAGTCCCCGGTTCGTTGGCCCTTTTGAGATTTTGAATCGCATCGGCGAAACGGCTTATCGCGTAGCATTGCCTCCCCAATATGCACAAATTCATAACGTCTTCCATGTGTCTATGTTAAGGAAGTACGTTCACGATCCTTCCCATATCATCAAGTTTGACGACATTCAGATTGATGAGGATATGAATTTCGAGGAAAGACCGATAGAAATCATCGACCGTCGCGATCGGGTGTTGAGATCGAGGACAATACCTTTTGTAAAGATCTGATGGCAACATCATGGAATTGACGAATGTACTTGGGAACCCGAAGCGGATATCAGGGAAAAATACCCAGAATTGTACACTCGCATATGATATTAATAAAAATTTCGCGGACGAAATTTGTTTAAGGGGGTTAGGATGTAATACCTAGGAAAAAAAAATTTTAAGTTATCCGGACCCGGATCCGAGTCCCGTGAAGGGACGGCTAACGGTAGGCCGTAAGGGCCTACCGAGCGGCGCCCGTCTCCATCACCCCTGCTTATAAACGAAGCAGGCAGGAGGGGGGGGGGGGAGCATCAGACGCTCTCCTCTCCCCGTCTCCTCTCCGCGTCGCCTCTCCTCTTCCCCCACCACCTCTTTCAAGTCATCGCCGACCCAGCCACCTGCCGGCGCCGACGCTTGCCATCGCCGTCACTCGCCGTCGCCGGCACCCGCTACCTACCTCCGTCCGTCACCATCTGCCTCCGCCGGCGACCTCCAGGTGAGTCCCCCCCTCTCCCTCGTCTTCCTGTTTCCCCCATGAGAGGGGAAGGCTAACCCCTCCCCCTGCAGCCTCGACAGGAGGAGGGGGGGGGTGGCTCTCGGCAGGGGGGTTTCGCCCCCCCTGCCTTTCGATTTTCCGGCAGGGGGCAAGCCCCCTGCCTTTTGGTGGCTTCCTGCAGGGGAGTTTCACTCCCCTGCCTTGTACTTTCCGGCAGGGGGCGAGCCCCCTGCCTTATGTTGTTTGGCAGGGGGTTTCGCCCCCCTGCCTTATGCTTTCTGGCAGGGGGCGAGCCCCCTGCCCTATGTGGTTTGGCAGGGGGCTTCGCCCCCCTGCCTTATGCTTTCCGGCAGGGGGCGAGCCCCCTGCCCTATGTGGTTTGGCAGGGGCTTTCGCCCCCCTGCCTTATGCTTTCCGGCAGGGGGCGAGCCCCCTGCCTTATGTTGTTTGGCAGGGGGTTTCGCCCCCCTGCCTTATGCTTTCCGGCAAGGGGCGAGCCCCCTGCCCTATGTGGTTTGGCAGGAGGTTTCGCCCCCCTGCTTTATGCTTTCCGGCAGGGGGCGAGCCCCCTGCCTTATGTTGTTTGGCAGGGGGTTTCGCTCCCCTGCCTTATGTTGTTTGGCAGGGGGTTTCGCTCCCCTGCCTTATGCTTTCCGGCAGGGGGCGAGCCCCCTGCCTTGTGCTGTTTGGCAGGGGGTTTCGCCCCCCTGCCTTATGCTTTCCTGCAGGGGAGCGAGCCTCCCCTGCCTTGTACTTCCCGACAGGTAGGGGGCAAGTCCCCTGCCTTGTGCTGTTTGGCAGGGGGGTTTCGCCCCCTGCCTTGTATTTTCCGGCAGGGGGAGGGGGGGGGGAGCCCCTGCCTTGCATTGTCTGGCAAGGGAGCAAGGCCCCTGCCTTGCTGCCTCTGTCCTTCCTAATGCAAGGGGCTGAGCTCCCTGCCTCCCCTAGCTTTGGGGTCCGGTACCGCTGCGGGTCTTACCGGACCCGTTCCTCGTAGTATTATGGCATATTCATCCTTTTGACCTTGCAGGTTGCACCACGGAGCCTTCTCGTGTTTCGCGGCCTGAGACAGTTATCACTTACGCTCGCAAGCGGATAAACCCCCGCACCCCTTCTAGGTAGGGGTTTGCGTAAAAAGGAACAGGAACAATGAACTGCTAAAAATAAAAGACTTAACCAATAAATTAAAACATCTACATATAATATGTATGTACGTTCCTTCCTGCACTTTATTTTTCCTGCACTTTACTTTTCCTGCACTCACTTTTTCGTTGCCGTCGCGCTATACGTGCCAAGGCCTTCCTTTTTATGTACCTTTCCTTATTGCCTTTTACTTCCAGGACGCGGTTTCGCGATCCTGGTCCCGTTTCCTTTCTGTACTTTACTTTTTTGCTGCCGTCGCGCTATATGTGCCAAAGCTCTTCTTTTGCACTTTCCTTGTTTTTGCTTCCAGGACGCGGTTTCGCGATCCTGGTCCCTGTTGATTTCATTCGTCGTTGCTTCCGCTATTTCATACATATATATGTTACTCTTTGTTTTTATTGTCATAGACTCAACCCTGCCGTTGATTGGTAGGGTTCGACAACAGAGCTTAGCCTTGCGTAAGAGTTATGAAATGAGATACTGATCTATAATACACCAAAAAAAGGTCTCAGGCGCCTTCACAGGCAAGATGCTCATTTGGGTCTAATGGACCAGGGCATGAAGAATGAGGCGGCGGTTGAGAAACCTCTGTCGCGCTCAATTCGACTTTGTTTCGCCAAGAGAGAGGACAAAGGGTACCAACTCCGATGGACAGGCCATTAATGGCTATTTACGGGCAAAGGACCCGTCTTCCTCGGTCATCGGAGGTTAGGGGAAAGAGGCTGCACTAGATAGCCTAACACTTCTGCAGAAGTTGGATGCATCCCTACTGGGCCTTTGGGGGCTTGCTCTCTCGACCACCGGTCGCCTCCTTAGGATAGGATTCAGTCAGTCAACCGAGGTAATTTAAGATACATGGCATAATAAACCCTCGGATTGGTCTCGATTGTTTCGGCTCGTGTGCCATGTACGTACCCACATGGCCGGTTAACAAGTGATAATCAAATTAAGCATGCTCACCCTTCAGTTGTTGTTTTTGTACACTTGCGGTATTACGTGATAGCATATTTGTGAGTTTTCCTGTACATTATATTATTGCTGTCGTGGTATGTCTAAATGCTTTACCTGTTAGTTGTTCTTGTTCTTTTTACACTCCTACTAGTTTTTCGCGAGACTGACCCATTTTATGGGCAGGTGATGTGTAGCGGCGACAGGCAGTCAACGGTGCATGCGACGTGGCTCGCGACTATACTTTTCCTTCCAGACTTCTGGCTATCGTCGCAGGGTTTTGAATTTTGGGTTTTTGTTTTAATCTGGGGGCTGGGCCCCCTGTTGATTTTCCTTGTATAATGACTTCTTATTAAGAATGTAGTACTCTTTTTAGCCGCCTGCTATTTATCGCCATGGTCATGTTTGAAGTGCCGAGCTAACGTGCCTGGGATTTGCAAAAAACTTGATTTTTAAACTAGAAAGATATTTTTTTTGAAGACTTTTCAGAACAACGGAGTTCGCGCTTTCAGGGAACTCCTTCATAAAAACTTTACTTGTCAAGGTAAGAAATTTTGGGGCGTTACAGCTAGGGTGATGATGTGGCAGCTAAGGTGTCCTCTTCACTAGTGGAAAAGTCAATGGACACATGTCTATTAGATGAGGAAGAAGAGCCTGACATGTATCCACGCTAGAGCAGAGGAGATCCTCCCAGTGAGGCCCATAGGGAGGACATCACATTAGAGGAAGAGGGTGAAACATCCTCACCTTTCTAGACCCTTCTCCCCCCTTCCAAGAAGGAGAGGTTGTGTAGAGTCCACCATGTTTTTTTTTAACTTTTTAGGACTTTAGGTATGGAGAGTTCAATTCTGACTAGGACTCTAGTCTCTTATTCTAGTTTAGTTCTGGGTGCCTAGTAGGTTGTCTTTTTTGGCAACTAAAATGTGTTTTAGGTTTATGAGATAGTTTAATTTTATTTAATAATTATGGTCTCTATCCTGGACCTCCCATATATAAATATAGGTTTGGGTAACCCCTTTTTATTATTGAATTTTGATTGGTTTCTCTCAAGCTCTCTCTCTAGCCGTCTCCCTCTCTCTAGGTGTCTTTCCTTTTTTTTTTCTCTCTCACGCCTCTCTCTCTTCTCTTTCTTTCTTTGTTAATCAAAGGTTTACGTGAGGGCCAGAACCCCAAGAGCTTATTGATCTATCCTCCGAAAGGGCCCAAGCTCCTTCATTACCCCTGACTGTGCGTATCTGCTTCCCGACGAGCCGATTGACATCTCCACATTACAGATCATGTGTCTGAGCTCTAGAACGTGGGGAACACCATCTCATCATGCTACAGACCTCCAAGGTACCTCTATAACCCCTCCATAGCCTTAGATCAACCTTTATTAGTTTTCTGGAACCTGAAACCCAAAACCAGATCTTGCCCTAAATCAGTAACCCTTAACCGTCAACACCCTTTCCCTCTGTCTAGAGCCTATACTAGACCCTTACACACGTGCCTAGGACACCCTAGAACCCCTGGACTGGGTCCTTTTAGTTCTGGACAAAAAACCTTACCAGAATTGCTTATTGAGCACAAACCACACCTACCTGATTAGCCGTTTGACCCGGTTTCTCAGCGCTTTGCCATAGCTGCAACCACGAGAAACCTTAGACCTCTCCCCTACCTTGTCCAATAGGATTCAATATCCCTGGCACATGTTTCACAGATCCCACGATCCAAAAACCGTAGGTTCGATTCTCTTGAGTCAGTCAGGCTCAAATTGCAGTATCTATCTATTGTAAATCCTGACCTACCTTTTCTGCCCCTCTTTTGATCCTTCTACATTGAAAAATTCTGAGGGTGTAACATGTTGGTATGAGAGCACACTTATTCAAATGGAGCTGCTACCACCCTCCAATATTGGCAAGATGGAAGAAGTTCACAAACATGCCGAACAAGCCTGAATGATTGCCGAGCAAATGCAAGCCAAACTTTTTTGACAACGTCAAGCGAGCGTGGAGCAAGGCAACCGCTTGGAGCACATAGAGCGGGCTATTGCAAACCTCATAGATCGCATTGAGACCATCTCTCTCCACACACCGAGGTAGCCAGACAACTGGGGTTTCGTTTTTGCTAGTGGACACATGTCGGTCCCAAATGCCCCGATTCTCGGAGAGCCGTTGTTTGAGCATGCACGAGGTATGGGTAAGAAACCTCGCTTTAATGTTCCTCCCTTTTTTGGTGACAACGTGCGTGATTGGATATTTAAACTCAATCACTTTTCACCTGTCATAATGTGCCACAAGAGGCATGTGTTGCAGAAGCGGTCACCCGCCTTGAGGGTGGCGTCTTTCGATGGTACAAATGGTTAGACATTGCACATGGAAAGCCCTCTTGGGATGATTTTGTTGAGCGCATTACAGAGAGGTTTTGCGCTAAGTTGACGAAGAGACCTTGCTCGGATCATACGTTGGTGGGCTGCATGAGGACCTTTGTATTGAGGTCCTAACTGAGGAGGCCTATAAGGTGGCCAAACTTCATAACGAGAAGCAAAAGAGACTCCAAGCTATGCGGGGACTGAATTTGCCTACCGATGCTTGCAATCGTTCCTCGGGTGGCCAAACCAAGTCCGGTTCGTCCAAGGGGGTAACGTCAACCCCTAAGGTGGAATCTATCTCACGTGCACAATGTGAGGAGTGCAAAAAAAATGGCTTGTTCTTCAACTGTAAAAAGAAGTGGTTTAAGGGCCACATATACAAGCGCTACCATATCTTCCAAGTGGTATAATCGGATTTTGAAGAAGAAGAGGCGCCAGACGATCAATCACCAGATGATGAAGATAGTGATGAGGAAACTTGTCATGATATCTCCTACCACACACTCTCGGGCGTCTCTACGCCCAACTCCATGAGGATTCATGGCCACATAAGCACGCGAGAGATAAACATTCTTATCGACACTGGTAGCACTCACAACTTCATTCGTGAGAGTATAGTCTCAGAAATCATGTGTAAATTCAAGGAGCACCCTTCATTTGATGTTATGGTTGACAACATGACTAACCTCAAGTGTTTAAGTGTCTGTCTAGATGTGAGTTTGCAGTTCCAAGAAGCTAAATTATTTGTGGACTTATACGTCTTATGGATCCATGGTGTAAACGTGGTCCTTGACATGTATTAACTACCTTAGTTGTCAAAGGCGATGCCTAGGCGCAGCCCCATCACCTTGGCGACTAGGTTTGGGCTATGGGGCCTTATATTATCGCCTAGGCTGCGACTGCCTAGGCTTTTTTTAGAGCCTAGGCTTAAATTTTTTTTGATGATTTTTTTTGAAGACATATCATTTATTTTCTACTTTGAGAAGAAGAAGAAGAAAAACGAGAAGACATGTAATTTGTCCATTGCTTGTATTATGTCTATTGTTGAGAAGAAGAATAAGAAAAAGAAGACATATTGTTTGTCTATTGTTGAGAATTTGTATATTGCTTGTATTATGTCTATTGTGTCGTTAATTTTTTTGTATACATGATTTTATTTTTTGTGTATTGTTTTTTACATTGTTAGTTGTATTGTTTGTTGATTCAATTGTTAATTGATTCTTAATTTGTTTGAGCAAGTTAAGCTTATGTAATATAATTGTTTTACAATGTTCAACAACATATTATTTGTCTATTGCTTATTGTTGATTGATCTTATGTTGTATACATGTTTCTTATTATATTTTTTTATGTTTTATTTTTTTTATTTGGGTTACCGCCTAGGCTTTTTTAGGGGCTCACCTAGGCTCCTAGCACCTATGATAACTAAGTTGACTATGAACTTTGAGGAAAATGGCTTGAGAGTTCTCCAATATGGAGATGTCTTTCCAGAAGGACAGAGGGAAGATTAAGCTTGTTGCTATCAAATCTCCTACAATGGAGTAAGTGCAGCATAAGAGGGCATTGAAGTTGCTACGGGGCACCAAACGTGCCTACTTGTTTATCACCCAAGTAGTGGATCCAAAAAACACCCGAACCCCTTGGATGTTTTTCCTCATATTGCAGATTTGTTCTGACGTATTTGGTGAGCCACATGGGCTCCTTCTAGACGGTCCCAAGACCATCACATACCTTTGAAGGAGGGCACTAGATCCGTGAGAGAGATGTTGGGACAAGGGATCATCCGCCCTAGTGTGAGTTCATTCTTCTCACTGGTGCTCTTGGTGAAGAAGAAGGATGACACATAGAGCTTTTGTGTCAACTACAGGGCCTTGAACGATATCGCAGTGAAGGGCAAGTTTCCGATCCTGATTATCGATAAACTACTTGATGAGTTGCATGCTGTGTTGTGAAAAGCGTTGAGACATAGCGGGGCACTTCAGAAAAAACTGAGGCGAGGCATAAAGCGTAAGCCTTAAATTATTTTTTTGAAAGCTTAAAAAAAACTATAAAAAATATCTAAAAATACAAATAAATAAAAAAATGCTTTATTGATGAAGCAACAACCAATAAGGAATAGAAAATCTCAAATAAATGCTAAAACTAATTACATAATATGTATGTCTAAAATACCCCTAATGGGTTTCACTTATTATATAAAGAAATATATATATATATATGTATATATATATATATATATACATATGCAAACAATAAGTCTTCTTCTTCTTCTTCTTCTTTGTTCACACCTCAGGCTGGCGCCTTGAGGCACAGAGGGCCTCGCCTCAAGGCGAGGCACACCTTTTGCGCCTTAAAGCGCGCTTTTAACAACACTGGTTGTACGGTACTGCGTACTTCACAAAGCTAGATCTTCGTTCAAGGTGTCACCAAGTGCGTATGGCCTGTGACAACGTTCATAAGGCAAATTTTAAGACTCATGAAGGTCTCTATGAGTTCCTGGTCATGCCCTTTGGTTGACCAATGCACCCGCAACCTTTCAAGCTATCATGAACGATGTTTTCAAATGTATGCTACAGAAGTTTGTGTTTTCTTCGACGACATATTGGCGTATAATCGTTCTTGGGACGCATATATGTAGGATGTGCATGTGATTTTTAACACCTTACGGTTGCATCACTTGTATGCTAAGATGTCCAAGTGACTCATTAGACAAGAACAAATGAGCTATCTTGACTATATTATCTTCGATCAAGGCGTCCGAGCGGATCTAAACAAACTTGATGCGATGCGAGTGTGACCTAAGCCACAAACCGTAAGGGCACTTAGGGGTTTCCTCGGGCTGACCAGGTACTATCAGAGATTCATGAAAGACTATGGTCTCATAGCCCAACTCCTTACCTCTTTCTTGAAGAAGGATAGCTTCACGTGGATCGACAAATCCACCAATGCCTTCGAGAGGTTAAAAGAAGCCATGTACCAAGCTCTTTCTTTAAGGTCTTTGTGGTGGAGACGGATGCATGCAACAATAGGGTAGGTGCTGTCCTCTCTCAAGAAGAACACCCCATTTGCGTTCATGAGCAAGGCCTTGCCCAAGGAGATGCTTGCAATGGTTCTTGCGGTAGAGAAGTAGCACCCCTACTTCCTTGGGTGCAAGTTCATTGTTAAGATCAACCACCAAAGCCTCAAATATCTGTTGGGGTAGCGTATCACCACCGTCAGCCAACAAAGATGGGTCACAAAACTCATGGGATATGACTTCTAGGTTCAATACGAAAAGGGCGTGGAGAACAAAGTGGCTAATGTACTTTTTTTGAGGATTTGAGGTATACAACTTTTGCACACACTCACCACTATTGAATGTGATGTATGGAGTAAGACATGTAACACCCAAGCATGCCATAGTGGTATTTATAAGATTGTGTGTGAGTTGGGTACGAACCCGGATAGTCACCCTAACTGCACAGTTAGAGGTGGGGTCCTGTTCTACAAAAGGACAAATCTACTTATCGTTGGAGAGTGACGTGATCCAGGCTCTATTACACAAGGTGCATGATACACCTAGTGGCTGACATGGGGACGTGTCCAAAACGTATGAGGCCTAAACCTTTTTTATTGGTCGGGCATGAAACTCATGAATATGTGCGTCAATGCGTTCAAGCCAATAAATACACAACAATGAAACTGCCAGGTTGTTACGACCTTTGCCGATCCTCGAATGAGCATGACAAGATATTTCCATGGACTTCGTGGAACTCTCATGTGAGAGAAAAGAAGTCATCGTGACCATAGTGGATAGATTCTCTTATCATGCTCACTTCATCGGATTACCACGAGAGTATTCCGCTGAGTTGGAAGCTAAACAGTTTGTGATTCACGTGGTGAAAGTTCATGGGATGCTAAGGAGTATTATGAGCGATCGGGGCTCGATTTTCTTGAGTCAATTTTGAACCACATATTTCAAGTTAAGTGGGACAAAGTTGAACTATAGTACTTAAACGGATGGGCAAACATAGTACGCTTACAACACAAGTCATCACTCCTCCATAGAGATGACTTCGATCGAGGCGTTATACGGGTTTCCTCCCTCACCAGTAGCCGCATACGAGGATGAGAGTGCTGCATCTCCCAAGGTATATCATGTTCTAAAGGGGCAAGATGAGATTCTCGCTACGTTAAGGCAAAACATCGCGAAGACCCAACAATGCATGAAACAAATCTACGACAAGGGTCGATCTGATCGGGCTTTGAAGGTAGGAGTTTGGGTGTGGCTGAAACACAGGCCTAGATGACATAAGACTCTCCTGGGCCAAGATTACCACAAGCTCCTGCCCAGGTTATATAAACCGTACCAAGTGGAACGAATTGAGAAATTGGCCTACCGTTTGACACTTCCTTAGGAGGTGAAGATCCATCTTGTATTCCGCATATCTCGCCTCAAACCGTTTCATGCCCTATGATGAATACCATGTGCCCCAACCCACTACCATCCTAACAACGAAGCGACTGAAAGTACGATCGGATGATGCAAAAACATCTCATTGACTCAGATCACGGTGAAAAAGATTCAGCCACATGGGAATGGGGGTTCGACTTGAAGAAGAAATTTCCAAAATTCAGACCTTGGGGGCAAGGTGATTCAGCTATTGTGGTCCTAGATTCAGAGAACTCGTCAGGATCCATGCTCCAGGATCCAGATGCCACCTCAACAGGGAAATAGGACTTCCCAAGTCAAGGTGGGGCCTAGGGTGATGATGTGGTAGCTTGTTAAAATATGTATATATATATACATATACTTATATATATATATACATACGTATATATATAAGTATATATATACATATATGTATATATATACATTTTTCCATTTCTTAAAATACCCAATAGGGGTATTCTTGTAAAACCACATGTACCCTTTTTCTCTTTTTCTCTTTTGCTTTTTTCCTTTTTTTCTTTTTTCTTTTCTCCTTTTTGTAAGACCACAAGGGCCCCACACATGTAGTCGTTGGGGCTCCCAACGACTACATGGGAGCCCCTTGTGGTCCCTTCCTTTGCACTCCCTCCTCTATAAATAGAGGAGGTCTCTCCTCTTGTAAAGCATGGGTTTTTCACCCCTCTTTCTTTCTTCAATAATATTCAACTTATGACTTTAAGTCATTTTCTACTTTTGTGAGTTTTGTGTACACATCTAGTGTTTGTGTTCTCGGCTCTTGGTGTCACTCTTAAAGAGTGCTTTTGCTATATTGGTGCTTCCGCCTTTTTTCGTTACATGGTATCAGAGCTCGGTTGGTGATTGGGCTTCTCTTTGTTATCTTGGGACGTGTGCCTCTCAAGCTTTTTGAAGAAAGAAAGAATATTTGGTGCCGATGGAACATGATTCTAAAGTTGAGCTTTCTTTTAAGCTCAATGGGTCCAACTATCTTATGTGGGCCTCCGCGATGGAAAATCATCTAAGAGGTAAGAAACTTTGGGGTTTTGTTATGGGAACTACTTCCGAACCCTCTCTTGTTCTCACTAAAATCGAAAATGATGTTGAAAAAGTTTTAGATGGCGATGAGCGCATCAAAGCTATCAATGACCATCAATCCAAAGTTAAGGATTGGGAGAGTAACCATGCCAAAATTTTGGCATGGTTTATGAACAATGTTGACCTTAAAAATTGTGCTAATATTGCCAAATTTAGAAGGGCCAATGAGGCTTGGTTTTTCCTTAAGGGTATGTATACCCAAAAGGATCTTGCTCGACAATTTTTTTGTCAAGAAAAAATCCGTTCCACCAAACAAATGGATATGAGTGTCCGAGATTACTTTAGCTCTCTAACCCCTCTTTGGGATGAACTTGCTCTTTTTGAGCCCAAATGGGTGGCCCCGGAAGATATTGAATTAAGAAGGGAACAAATAGAAAATGAGCACTTTTTTCAATTTCTTCATAGTCTTCGACCGGAATTTGAACAAGTTAGGGCATCCCTTCTCCATAGAAGCAAAGCCTTACCCATAGAAGACGCCTTTGCCGAAATATGCCAAGAAAAAACTCGACTTAGCCTAAGCATTAAGAGTGATGGAGTTTTGGCCGTTACTAGGCCCAGATCAAATGTAAAAGCATATAGACCTCCTCACTTTAACAAAAACAATGGGCCTAGAAAGGGAGTGATATGTCATTATTGTAATGAACCGGGACACATTAGACCGGTTTGTCCCAAACTTAAGGGAAAAGTAGCCGCGGTCGGAGAAAATTCTCCAAAGAAGGAAGAAGAAAGTGCTAAAGAGGGAGATATCAAAGAAACTCTTAATCATATCTCCGAAGTTCTCCAACATCTTCTCAAGACGTCTTCCTCAACATCCGGAGCCGCCATCGCCTATTCTTCATCACCTCCAAGTATGTGGATACTAGACTCCGGTGCTTCTTTTCATATGAGATCTCATAAAAACTCTCTTTCAAATATTTTTTCCGAACCCATATCCTCTTATGTCTCAACGGCCGATGGAACATCTTTGAAAATTGAAAGTATTGGAACACTTGATTTTAAAAATTCTCAAAACTTTTTTGTTCCTAAAGTAAGAATCGTTCCAAAAATTAATCTAAATCTTTTTTCCGTTTCCCAAATCACCGATCATGGATGCCAAGTCTCTTTCTCACCTAAAGATTGCACCGTGCAGGATCTCCAGTTAGGGAAGCTGATTGGGCAAGGCCATAGAAGGGGTGATGAAATTGTCTACGAAGAGACAATACATAAACAAACATAAAAACTTTATAAAAGAAGTGCACGAAAGCACTCTCACAACACCTGAACACAATACGCAAAAAGCATATAAATAATAAACATGCAATAATGCATGTATTTCAATATATAAAAGCAAATGCTTGAGACTCTCAAGCTTGAAGAATTACAAGGGGGAACACCTCTATTTATACAAGAAATGAGAGGTGCAAGGGGGCTCCCCAAAGGAGTCGTTGGGGAGCTCCCAACGGTCACAATTGTGACCGTTGGGGGCTCCCCAACGACTCTACTGGGGAACCCCCAAGGTACCTTTTTGAAATTACAAAAAGGAGAAAAATAAAAAATAAAAGAAATTAAAAATAAAGAAAAATATACAACATATTCCAAATGGAATATGCGCAAAATGTAAAAGGACTAAAATACCCTTTTTGGGTAAAAAGGAAAAAATGTATAAATATATATACTTATATATAGAGATACGTATACATATAACATATGTATACATATCTCTATGTTTATAAGTATATATATTTATACTTACAATAATGTTTTTGAGTATACATTTTAACACCCCCCCTCAAACTTACGGTGTGATAACCGCAAGTTTGTCAAGAAGGAAATGGAATCTAGGCGAACAAAGAGCTTTTGTGAAGAAGTCCGCAAGTTGATACTCAGACGTCACGTATGGTAGATCAATGACCTTCTTCAAGTATTCTTCCCTGATATAATGGCAGTCCATCTCTATATGTTTTGTTCGCTCGTGAAATGTGTGGTTCTTGGCAATGTAAATTGCACTTTTATTGTCACAACAAAGTTTTGTTGGTTCTTTGACAACTACTCCCATATCTTTCAAAAGACGTTGAATCCATACTATTTCCATGGTGGTAGATGCCATGGCTCTGTATTTGGCTTCAGTGGATGATAGAGAGACCTTCTGTTGCTTTTTACATCGCCATGAGATCAAAGATTCTCCTAAGAAAATACAAAAACCAGTGGTGGAGTGACGGTTACTAGGGTCACCTCCCCAATCTGAGTCAGTATAAGCAAGCAATTTTAATTCAGAAGAAGAGGATAGGAATACTCCCTTATTCACCGTTCCCTTCAAATATCTGATGATGCGAAGCACAGCGCTCATATGAACGGTTGTAGGAGCATGCTGAAACTGGCTGGCGATGTGAATGGCATGTGACAAATCGGGTCGAGTAATGCTGAGATACATTAAAGATCCTACCAACTGCCTGTAAGGAGTAGGGTCAATTAGAGGAACCCCGTCGTCAATCTTCATTTTTGCTCCCACAACTTCAAGAGTTTCGCATACTTTGTCATCAGAAATTCCTGATCTGTCAATAATCTCACAAGCAAGTTTAGATTGAGACAAAAAATAACCACGTTGCGAATAAGCAACCTCAATTCCAAGAAAATATGTCAGAAAACCCAAGTCTGACATCTCAAATTTTGAAGTCAAGACGGACTTAATACCCTTGACTCCTTGAACATCATTACCTGTAATTAACATGTCATCAACATATAGTAATAATATTACAATCCCTGCCTTAGATTTTCTAGTAAATAAAGCAGTGTCAGTATAACATGAGGAGAAGCCATTTTCCAGCATTACACTGGTAAATCTGTCATACCAGGCTTTGGGGGCCTGTTTCAAACCATAAAGGGCCTTTCGAAGACGAAGGACTTTATCTTTAGGGATCTCCATGCCAGGTGGAGCATCCATATACACTTCTTCATTAAGATCACCATTTAAAAAGGCATTTTTCACATCCATTTGAAAGATATTTCAATTTTTAATAGATGCAATAGTGATAAGACACCTAACTGTAACCATTCGGGCTACAGGAGCAAAAGTTTCTTCATAATCAATCCCATACTCTTGCCCATACCCTTTTGCAACTAAGCGAGCCTTATACCTTTCAAGGGATCCGTCGCTCTTAGTTTTAACTTTAAAAACCCATCGACAACCTATAGTTTTCTTTCCTATAGGTAGAGATTGAAAATCCCACGTTTCAGCCCTTTTAAGAGCATTAAGTTCATTTTGCATAGCTTCTTGCCATTCTATACATTTCTTTGCTTCTTCAAAGTTTCTTGGTTCAAAATAAGAATGAATGACACTAAGACAAGCCCTATATCGGGGCGAAAAGGAATCAAAGGAGACAAAACGAGTGGGAGGTCTCCTATTCCTCTCAGACCTTCGGTGATCGAGAACAGGAATAAGTTCACTATATTGGTCAATAGCACTTCTAAAGGTGTCTTGGTTTCTACGAGAGTATGTTATAGGATCACTTGAAATCCTGTCTTCTTGTTGGTTTTGCTCTTCGATATTACTCTCAATGTTCTCATCATGGTTTAATGACATATCATCATCACTAGATGTATCATCATTACTAGATAATAAGTCAAAAAGGAAGGAATAATCAAAATTTTCTTGTTGAGAAACATTTTTTTCAAATCCACTTTCATTTTCCAAAAAAGTTACATTTCTAGAAACATATAATTTATCTTCTCGAAGATCATAGCATCGAAATCCCTTTTGAGTTTCGGAATATCCAAGAAAAGCGCAGGGGATAGCCTTGGGAGAGAGTTTGTCATTCTTATCCGTAAGTATGAAACACTTACAGCCGAAGACTCGTAACCTATTATAATCCGATTCGAGTTTATACAAAATCTCGAAAGGGGATATTTTTCCTAATATTCTAGAAGGCAAACGATTTATCAGATAAACAGAAGCAAGAGCAGCTTCAGCCCAAAAATTTTTTGGTATGTTTTGGGAAATAAGAAGGGTTCTAGTGGTCTCAATAATATGTCTATGTTTTCTTTCGGCCAACCCATTCTGTTGGGGGGTTTTAGGACAAGATCTTTGGTGAATGATTCCTTGATCTTCAAGATATATTTTAAATTGGTTGGAGAGATATTCTCCTCCAGAATCACTTCTAAAAATCTTTATATTACTATTAAATTGATTCTTGATCATCGAATGGAAAGTTATAAAGCATGAAAAGACTTCATGTTTGAATTTAAGAAAAAAGATCCATGAATATCTAGAGAAATCATCCACAAAAATAACATAATAAGAAAAACCTCCTTTTGAGACAACAGGTGCCGGTCCCCAAACATCGGAATGAACAATTTCAAAGGGTTTTGATGAGAACATAGTTCTTTGCTCAAAAGGTAAACTTTTCATTTTTCCGAGAATACAGTCATTACAAGAAAAGGAACTTTTACATAGGTCTTTTGCAAAATGTAAGTAAGACAACTTGGTGATATTAGGATGACCAAGTCTTTTGTGCCACATGTTTATATCTTTGTTTCGGGCAACATTATAAAAAGATTTTGGAACTCGAAGAGATTCCATGTAGTATAAATCGCCTTTTCTAAAGCCTTCCCCAATCAATTTTCCGGACAGGCGATCCTGTATTAAACATTTATCACATGAAAATTTAATATCACAACCATGATCCGAGAGTTGAGAAACAGAAAGAAGATTTAAATTAAGTTTAGGTATAAATCTAATTTTTGGAATAAAAAAATCTTGAGTTTCAAAATTACCTATTCCTTTAATTTCAAGAGAAGTTCCATCCGCAGTAGAAACAAAGGATGGAGAAGCATTTTTTGAATAATCGGAAAGTGAAAACATGTTTGGGGACATATGAAAGGATGCACCTGAGTCCAAAAGCCAAGAGACTTTACCTGGAATGGAAGAAGTAGACACGGCGGCACCGGATGTAGCTCCCTTGAGAAGAGGTTGAAGGGCTTCCATTATTTGGTTCAACGAGAGTGACCCACTTGATGATGCCTCTTCCTTTTGTGGTGCGCCGGTGGTGGCCATAGCAAGAAGCTTCTTCCATTTGGGACATACCGGCTTGATATGCCCCGGTTCTTTACAAAAGTGACATATAGTCTTGCTATAGTCCCGCTTTCCTCTTTGTCCACCATCTCCTCCTTGATTTTGGAATTTAAAGTGAGGAGGACGATAGGTCTTTACATTATTTTCGGGTCTTGATACGGCATTAACCTCATTATTTTCTTCATAATTACAAGGAACCATAAGAACACTTGGTCCTTGTTTACATAAATTCATACGAGTCTCCTCACCACTTAATTTGGTGAGAACATCTTCAAGAGAGGGAGGAGTAAATGAGGATAGAAGTGATGACCTTATTTGCTCAAATTCCGGTCTCAACCCATTCAAAAAATTGAAGAAACGATCTTCTTCAAGTTGCTTGTGGCGGAGTTCAATTGCCTCTCCACTCCATTTTGGTTCAAGCATAGAGAGCTCATCCCAAATAGAGGAAAGATCGGCAAAATATTCCCTAATAGACATTTCACCTTGAGTAAGGGAGAGGGCCTTCTTTTGAAGGTAATACTTATGAGATAGATCTCTTGATGTATACATCTTCTCGAGATAATGCCAAGCTTCCGATGCTTTTTTGAATTTGATAATGTTGGCATTAATCTTCGTTTCGACGGATGCGAAGAACCAAGAAAGAATCTTGAAGTTCTTCATTTCCCATTCGTCGTGTTTCTTTGAGTATTCTTCAAGAGCTTTGATCCTTTCCTCTCCCTCAAGAATCTTGATATCACTTCCGTCCATTATGGTTATCTTGGGTTCCGGTTCCGGAATTGTTCCTTGCACATAACCCCACAATCCTTTTCCTTTTATGTGGGCCTCCATATTCCCGGCCCAAATATGATAGTTGGACCCATTCAACTTGAAGCCAAGGGCAAAGTGAGACTCTTTCTCACCCATTAAGACGTAGAGAGAAGAAGAAAAAAGACGTACCAATACGATGTTTCAACTTCTTCTTAGCACAAGATCCTTCTAAAATATTTGAGAAGCAAGATCCACCACTTCAATCTCAAAAAATCCGAAGGCACGGTTTTCGAGGCACTCGAACAAAGGCGGATCCCACGATCTCCAATCACCAACCGAGCTCTGATACCATGTGAAATTGTCTACGAAGAGACAATACATAAACAAGCATAAAAACTTTATAAAAGAAGTGCACGAAAGCACTCTCACAACACTTGAACACAATACGCAAAAAGCGTATAAATAATAAACATGCAATAATGCATGTATTTCAATATATAAAAGCAAATGCTTGAGACTCTCAAGCTTGAAGAATTACAAGGGGGAACACCCCTATTTATACAAGAAATGAGAGGTGCAAGGGGGCTCCCCAAAGGAGTCGTTGGGGAGCTCCCAACGGTCACAATTGTGACCGTTGGGGGCTCCCCAACGACTCTACTGGGGAGACCCCCAAGGTACCTTTTTGAAATTACAAAAAGGAGAAAAATAAAAAATAAAAGAAATTAAAAATAAAGAAAAATATACAACATATTCCAAATGGAATATGCGCAAAATGTAAAAGGACTAAAATACCCTTTTCGAGTAAAAAGGAAAAAATGTATAAATATATATACTTATATATAGAGATACGTATACATATGTTACATATAACATATGTATACGTATCTCTATGCTTATAAGTATATATATTTATACTTACAATAATGTTTTTGAGTATACATTTTAACAGTGATCTCTATTTTATGGATTTTTTGACGCTTCCATCTAAGTGATCTTGCAATCTTGTAAAAGACAAAAGTATTGGAATTTGACATGAGAGACTTGGTCATCCAAATTTTGTAAAAATGTCTCTTTTTCCTTTTTTGAACAATACTTGTAAAGACAATCACATGGCTTGTAAAGATTGCATTTTTGGGAAATCTAAATCTACTCCATTTCCTCAAAGAAGTTACTTCACCACTCCGCCTTTTGAACTTGTTCATTCCGATGTATGGGGACCTTCCCCTATTTTGTCTAAACGAGGTTTTTTGTACTATGTGGTCTTTATTGATGACTTCACTCGATTTACATGGATTTACTTCATAAGTCGCAAATCCGAAGTGTTCACCTTCTTTAAAGAATTCCATGCGATGGTTAAAAATCAATTCTTGGGAAACTTATCTATTCTTAGGTTCGATTCGGGAGGCGAATACATGTCCAATGATTTTCAAAGCTATTTAAAAGAAAACAGAATTTGTCATCAACGTTCTTGTCCCATAACTCCGCAACAAAATGGTCTTGCGGAAAGAAAGCATAGGCACATAATAGAAACCACAAGAACGTTATTAATTTCGAAAAATATTCCAAAATCCTTTTGGGCCGAAGCGGTTTTAACCTCAACATACCTTATCAATAGAACCCCTTCATCTTCTTTGAAAAATCTCTCTCCATTTGAAAAACTTTACAATATGTCTCCCGATTATAAAAGACTAAGAATTTTTGGATGTAAATGCTTTGTTTTAACTCACAAAAATGATAAACTTTCTCCTAGGGCTATTGAATGCATTTTCTTAGGATATGGTGAAAAACAAAAAGGGTATCAATGTTTTGACATACTAAAAAACAAACTTTATATCTCAAAGGATGTCATATTCCTAGAAGAAGAAAATGTTTTTTCGCACCAACCAAATGAAAACATTGATTATTCCTTCTTATTTGACTTGTTGCCTCAAGAAAACATCATAGATGATCATATTGATCCTAGTGAACCTCTCATTGAAGATCATTTTGAACATCCAAATGATGATCAAAATTTAGAAGAAAATATGTCAAGACAAATACAAGTCTACTCTAGAATAAATGAAAGAAATCCACCTTGTGCCCTTGAAAAATTCTCTCAAAGTGAGTCAATCGAAGAAACCCCTCAAAGAAGATCAAATCGTATTTCAAAAGTACCAAATAGATTTGTTTCTTATGATTCTTTTTCTCCCAACTATCGAGCATGTCTACTTGCTCTTCACTCCTTTCATGAACCATCTCACTACAATGATGCTAAACAATATGCTCATTGGAATGAAGCTATGAAACTAGAACTTAATGCTTTTAAAAAGGCACAAACTTGGAAAATCATTGATCCTCCCAATGGCAAGAAACCCATTGGATGTAGATGGATTTTTAAAGTAAAAACTAAGTGTGATGGTTCATTGGAAAGATATAAGGCTAGGTTAGTGGCAAAGGGATATGCCCAAGAGTATGAGATAAATTATGATGAAACCTTTGCCCCTGTTGCTCGAATGACTAGTGTTCGAGCTCTTATTGCAATAGCCTATGCTAAAAAATGGCCTATTTTTCAATTAGATGTCAAAAATGCCTTTTTAAATGAAAATTTAAATGAAGAAGTTTACATGGAACCACCTCCGGGTATGAATTTAAATGGTAAAATTTTGAAATTGAAAAAGGCCCTATATGGTCTTAAGCAAGCTCCTAAAGCTTGGTATGATAAGTTTAGTAGTGTTTTAATCAATTTAGGATTTACTTCTTGCTATACTGACACTGCTCTTTTTGTTAAGAAAACAGGTAATCTCATCGTTATTCTCCTATTATATGTTGATGATATGATCATCTTTGGGAATGACAAAAAGGGGGTAAATGATGTAAAGTCTATATTAAAAGAAACCTTTGATATGTCTGACCTTGGATTCTTGAGATATTTCTTAGGAATTGAAGTGACATACTCCCCACGAGGATACATTTTATCTCAGATGAAATTGGCAGCAGACATTTGTACCAAATCTGGAATATCTGATGAAAAGAAGGTTGAGACTCCCGAAGTTATCAATGCAAAATTGAGACTTGAGGATGGTGTTCTTCTTGAGGATCCAACTCCCTATCGTAATTAATTGGATCTCTCACTTACTTATCCATCACCCGTCCAGACATAGCTCATGCAGTTCATGCTGCAAGCTATGTCACAGGGACTCGGCAAAACAGATGCCGCACCCGCGTCGACGCGACGCGGGATCGCGTGCGGCACCGGGTGCGGTCAACATGACCCTGGGTGCGGTCAACGCACCCAGGGTCATTTTTGTCCATAATTTTGGGCGAAAAAAAAAATTTCCCCTGATGAAAAGGAGGAGGATTAGGGCAATTTTTTTTTTGCCCTAATCTCTCCTCTCTCTCCCCCTGAGCTCGAGCTCTCCCATCGCCGCCCCCAGCTCCGCCTCCCAGGCTCCTCCTCTCGGCTCATCCTCTCGGCTCCTCCTCTCCTTTCGCAGGTATGTCTCTTACTCTCTTCTTGGGTCGGCTGGGGAGGGGCTGAGCCTCCCCTGCTCCCTCGTTTTTCGGCACAGGAGGGGCCGAGCCCCTCCCCCATCTACTTCCTTTTGTATGCGGAAGGACTCAGGAGAAGATGCTAGCAGCATCAAGGATCAACAGGAGCGAGAAGAGCTATCGTATTTGTTGGAGGAGGAGGGAAGAAGGCAGCCATGTTCTTCCTTCCCATGGAGGAAGAGGAAGCCAGCAGAAGAGGGCAAAACGCCAATTCAGAGAACTAAAATGCCCTAATCATGGTAGCACTGTCTGTTGTTCTCTATAAATAAATCAATAATAAATACACCATAAATAATTGCTGGTCCCATCAAGTTGACTTGACCAGCGAGAATACAGACACCTCTTTTACCCTCCGTCAGTGTGAACCCTACCAACTGATACATCCTTTCGTCTTTTTTGTCCGTCCTTTATTTTTTTTATACGAAGAGAAACCTCGCTGAAGAAAGGAAAACTCCGAGTGAAAACTAAAATACGAGAACCAAAATATGAGAACCGGAAATATGGGCATTTTCGACATTTGTTTTGCAAATCCAACCATATGTTAACGTGCTTGGCATGATGAATTTGCTTGGAATCAACCATAGGATCGTGGGTATTTTTGATAAAAAAATATTGAATATTTTATATGAACCATTGATTTTAAAGCCTTGAAAAATCGCACTATTCCTTCTAATAATGCATTTGATGATGAAGAAGAAAATTATTAGCATCCATTACTTTATCAGGATATACTTTGGTATGTAATTTAGTTCTTTTATGCAATACTTATTTGATTGATATTTAGGTCGATTTATGTAATTGCTTTACTTATTTGATTGATAATTTGATATTTAGGTTGATATACTGCATGCATGATGAATCATATTATGAGTTTATGACAATGTTTACTGTTAAATGTTAAACTGTTAAAACTTCAAAATTATATATATATATATATATATATATATATATATATATATATATATATATATATATATATATATATATAATTTTTTTTTTTACATTTTTGCCCCTGCCGCACCCCCGCACCCGAGTTTTTTGGAAGTGCCGAATCCCCGCACCCATGTGACATAGGTTGCAAGCCAGTTTCAGCACGCACCTACTACAGTTCATATGGCTGCTTTAATGAGAATTGTGCGATATATCAAAAATACCATATCCAAGGGACTCTTCTTATCCTCTTCCTCATCTCTTGAATTAACTGCTTTTACTGATGCTGACTTGGGAGGAAATCCCAATGATCGTATCTCAACTACTGGTCTTTACATTTTTTTAGGTGAATCTCTCATCTCGTGGAGATGTAAGAAGCAGCAAAAGGTCTCACTATCATCCACTGAAGCTGAATATCGCGCTATGGCAATGACAACAATGGAAATCGTGTGGCTCAGAGGACTCCTTGGTGACATGGGTGTCTTCATTTCCTCACCCACCAAGCTCTGTTGTGATAACAAAAGTGCGATCTACATTGCAAGCAATCATACGTTTCACGAACGGACCAAGCATATCGAGATGGATTGCCACTACGTTCGAGATGAGTACCTCAGAGGAACTATCACATTACCATACGTCACTTCAGAATATCAACTGACTGACTTCTTCACCAAAGCGCTCCCAACTCCACGATTTATGTTTCTTCTTGGCCAACTTTCGGTCTTCTCCCCGTAAAGTTTGAGGGGGCGTGTTAAAATATGTATATATATATACATATACTTATATATATATACATACGTATATATATAAGTATATATATACATATATGTATATATATACATTTTTCCATTTCTTAAAATACCCAATAGGGGTATTCTTGTAAAACCACATGTACCCTTTTTCTCTTTTACTTTTTTGCTTTTTTTCTTTTTTCTTTTTTATTTTCTCCTTTTTGTAAGACCACAAGGGCCCCACACATGTAGTCATTGGGGCTCCCAACGACTACATGGGAGCCCCTTGTGGTCCCTTCCTTTACACTCCCTCCTCTATAAATAGAGGAGGTCTCTCCTCTTGTAAGGCATGGGTTTTTCACCCCTCTCTTTCTTTCTTCAATAATATTCAACTTATGACTTTAAGTCATTTTCTACTTTTGTGAGTTTTGTATACACCTCTAATGTTTGTGTTCTTGGCTCTTGGTGTCACTCTTAAAGAGTGCTTTTGCTATATTGGTGCTTCCGCCTCTTTTCGTTACAGTAGCTGAGGTGTTATCTTTACCAGTGGAAAAGTCAATGGATAAATGTCCATTAGAGGAGGAAGAAGAGCCTGACACGTGTCTATGCTAGAGAAAAGGGGATCCTCCCAACGGGGTCCACAAGGAGGGGCGTCATATTAGAGGAAGAGGGTGAGACGTCCCCACCTCTCTAGACCCTTCTCCCTCCTTCCAGGAAGAATAGGTTGTGTAGAGTCCACCATATTTGCTTTTTAATTTTTTAGGACTTTAGGTATGAAGAGTCCAATTCCGGTTGGAGCTCTAGTCTCTTATTTTAGTTTAGTTCTGGTTGCCTATGAAATGAAATGGGGATCTTCGAAACACGAGCTTTGATTAACAAGAGCAAGTGTCAAGAATGACACTAAAGCATAACCCTTAAAAAGGGTATAACTGGAAACAAAATAAAAATAAAAAATGTATTCTTTATTGATATGAAAAACCAATTGCTTAAGAAGCATTGGAGTAAAATACAAGAGGGGCTGCACCCCTTTATATACACAGCTGAAAGAGGACTCAATAGAGCTGTTGGGCACAGTCCAACAGCTCTATTTAGAGCTGTTGGAATGTGTCAGTCCAACAGCTCTATTAAGAGCTGTTGGACTGTGTCAGTCCAACAGCTCTATTGCTAGTCAAGTCTGGACAGGACTTGACTAGCAACAGTCATTCTAGTTCAAACTGAACTAGATGACATAAAAACAAAAAATAAAAATAAAGGAAAAAAATACAGAAAAGAAAGAAATTAAAAATGTATTTATATATATATAATAATATAATATTATTATATATACATATATGTACAGTTTTACATTTTAACACTCCCCCTCAAACTTACGGTACAATGAGCGAAAGTTTGTCTAAGAGAAAGTGAAATCGGGGAGCAGCGAGAGGCTTTGTAAAGAAGTCTGCTAACTGATATTCTGAAGTGACATATGGCAGATCAATTATCCCGTGTAGATATTCCTCTCTGACGTAGTGACAATCCATTTCGATGTGTTTGGTGCGTTCGTGGAATGTTCTGTTACTGGCAATGTAGATCGCACTTTTGTTGTCACAACACATTTGTGAAGCCTTTGTTGCTTCAACTCCCATGTCAGCAAGCAGTCGTCGGAGCCAAACTACTTCCATGGTCGTGGTTGCCATGGCTCTGTATTCAGCTTCGGTGGATGAGAGAGATACCTTCTGCTGCTTTTTACACCTCCACGAGATTAATGATTCCCCTAAAAAGACACAAAAGCCAGTGGTTGAGTGTCTGTTATTGGGATCACCTCCCCAATCAGCATCAGTATATGCAATTAAATCAAGAGAAGAGGAGGAAGATAAGAAAAGTCCTCGTGAAAGAGAGGACTTGATGTATCTGATAATACGCATGACTGCTCCCATATGAACAGAAGTAGGAGCATGTTGAAATTGACTTGCTGTATGAACAGCATGTGCTATATCTGGTCTGGTAATGGATAGATAGGAAAGTGCCCCGACAAGCTGTCTGTAAGGAGTAGGGTCTGCAAGAAGTTCTCCATCATCAATCTTCATTTTAACATTAACAACTTCTGGAGTGTCAACTTTCTTATCATCAGTAATACCAGACCTGAAAACAATATCAAAAGCAAATTTAGTCTGAGATAATAAATATCCTCTAGGAGAATAAGCAACTTCAATGCCTAAAAAATATCTCAACAAGCCCAAATCAGTCATTTCAAAATGAGATTTAAGAAGTGTTTTGATTGTTGCAACTCCCTGTTTATCGCTTCCGGTGATGATCATATCATCCACATAGAGAAGAAGCACAATGATCCCTGCATCAGAATTCTTAATAAACAAAGCAGTGTCAGTTAAACAGAATTGAAAACCAATATCAATCATAACACGACTAAACCTATCATACCAAGCTTTTGGTGCTTGTTTAAGTCCATAAAGAGCTTTTTCTAAGCGAAGGACTTTACCCTTAGGAATACTTAGACCAGGAGGGGGTTCCATATATACTTCTTCAACTAGCTTTCCATTTAAAAAAGCATTTTTGACATCCATTTGAAAAATAGACCATTTTTTGATAGAAGCTAAGGCAATTAAGGTTCGGACAGTAGTCATACGAGCCACCGGAGCAAAGGTTTCTTCATAATCAATCCCATATTCTTGGGCATAACCTTTGGCTACTAAACGGGCTTTATATCTTTCAAGAGTACCATCACTCTTGGTTTTAATTTTATAAACCCATCGACATCCTATAGTTTTCTTCCCTGGAGGAAGATCTTGAATATTCCATGTAGAAGCCTTTTCAAGTGCATCTAATTCAGCTTTCATGGCTTCTATCCATTTGATATCATTTTTTGCTTGAAAATATGTGGATGGTTCTTCATATGAGTGAATTAATGCAATAACTGCCCTATATGTGGGTGAGAAAGACTCGTATGATACAAACTTTTCTGGAGGCCTCGAGATTCGGGATGATTGTCTAGTTGGAATGTTAGAATATTTCTCAAGTGCACATGGAGTATTAGACTCTTGTCGCCTGGAATATTGAATACTAGTATCTCTATGAACTTCTTCATTTTCAACATTAAGATCAATAATTCTGTGATCATCATCAAAGTTACAATCAAGGTCATATTCATCAGATGTTGATGTTAGATCTAGCAAAAAGGAGTACTCAGTGACGTCTTTTAATTTTCTAAAATCAAAGAAGCTCTCCTTTTCAAGAAAGGAAACATTTCTAGACACATATAGTTTATTATTTTTGAAGTCAAAACATCTATAACCTTTCTGGTTTTCAGCATATCCTAAAAAGGCACAGGGAATCGCACGAGGGGAAAGTTTATCATTTTTGTCAGTAAATATGAAACATTTGCACCCAAATATTCTTAATCTAGAGTAGTCTGGAGAAATGTTCATAAGTTTTTCAATGGGAGTGATATTTTGTAACGAAGAAGATGGCATCCTATTAATGAGATAGGTGGCAGTTAAGGCAGCTTCTGCCCAAAAGTCTTTAGGGACTTGATTTGCTATTAATAAAGTTCTAGTGGTTTCTATAATATGGCGATGTTTTCGTTCTGCCAGTCCATTTTGTTGAGGTGTATAAGGACAAGATCTTTGATGTGTGATGCCATGCAATTTAAGATAATTTTGAAAATCTGTGGATAAAAACTCTCCCCCTGAATCTGTGCGAAAAATAGTAATATCATTTTGAAACTTGTTTTTAACCATATTATGAAAAGTTTGAAAGTATGAAAATACTTCAGACTTATGTTTGAGAAAGTACATCCACGTATGTCGGGAGAAATCATCGACAAAAATAACATAGTAAACAAATCCTCCTTTAGAAATTACTGGTGCAGGACCCCAAACATCCGAGTGTATTAATTCAAGTGGTCTTGAAGAGAAAAAGGTTCTGTTCTGAAATGGTAATTTTTTCATTTTGCCGAGAATACAATCTTTACAATCAAATGATTCAGAGTTACAAAATTTCCCTAGATTTGGAAAATGTTGGATTTTGGCTATATGTGGGTGACCAAGTCTCTTATGCCACAGTTCCAACTCTATTTTTTGAATATTATAACAAAAAGCTTTCTTCGGCATTTCCAAAAAATCCATGTAATAGAGCCCTCCTTCTCTATGGCCTTCCCCAATCAGCTTACCTGACTGGCGATCCTGTACCCAACAACCATGAGAAGAAAAAGAAATATTACACCCATAATCAGAAATTTGAGATACAGATAAAAGATTTAAATTTAATTTGGGAACATGTCTAATTTCTGGAATAAAAAATTTTTTTGTTTTATAAATTTTTTCAAAATTTCCTATTCCTTCTATTTCAAGAGAAGTCCCATCAGCAGTAAAGACCTTTGACACACTTGTTTTATTTTTAACACATTTGGATAGACTTTGATTATTTGGGGTCATATGAAAAGATGCACCAGAGTCAAGAAGCCAAGAAATTTTACCTAAATCAGAAAAAGATGAGGCTGCTGCGCCGGTTGAAGCTTCAGATGAGGAAGAGGCACCTTTGATGAGAGGCTGAAGAATCTCCATTAGTTGGGCCAGGGAAACTGGTGCATCCTGATCTTTAGGCTCCGATCCAGCAATTGCAGCTCTTTTTTCTCTCAGTTCCTTAAGTTTGGGACATTGTGGCCTGTAGTGTCCCGGTTCATGACAGTGATGACAAATAACTTTCTTCTTATCATAGTCACCATTTTGTCGGTTAAAGTGAGGAGGCCTATATGATCGAACATGATTCCCTGGTCTAGACATGGCTAAAACGGAATCATCTTCAATTTTTAAAGAACCTTTCCGGAGACGATTTTCTTCCATTGTTAACTCTTCAATAGTTTCAACAATAGAAGGAATTTTTCCCCTGTGAAGTAGGGCCGATTTAGTGGTTTCAAATTCCGGCCTTAATCCAGTGATAAACTGGTAAAAATGTTCAGCATCGAGTTGTTTCTGACGAAGCTCGATGTCTTCGGCACAATGCCACTTTGGTTCTAAAAGGGAAAGTTCTTCCCAAAGTTCGGACAACCCATTGTAATATTCACGAATAGTTTTGTCTCCTTGTGTCATCATTCGAACTTTTTCTTGGAGGTTGCACACGTGTGCAATATCTTTAAGGGAATACATATTCTTAAGGTATTCCCATGCCTTATCGGCATGATCAAATTTGGCAAGACTTGAGCATTTTTTAATGTCAACGCTATTGATAAGCCATGACATTATCTTCGCATGAGATATTCTCCATTCTTTCCATTTCTTCTCGTATGAGGCAATAGCCTTGATTTTCTCTTCTTCCGATAGAGGGACCTCTTTATCTCCCTCCTTTTTAGTAAGAGATAGCTTAGGTTCCGAATCGGAACCATCCACAATCCCCCATAAGCCTTTTCCCCATATATGGTGCTTCATGATTGAAGCCCATGTTACATAGTTCGTATCGCTTTGTTTCATAGGCATGATGGTGACTTTATCATTGTCATCCATCGATTACAAGGAGAGAAAGAATAGGGATAGAAGAGAAACAAGAAGAAAAATGAGAAAGAAAGAAAAAAAAAAAAAACAATACAACAAGATGTGAAATCTTCTCCAATGAAGTGATAAAACACTTCTCTTCAAGTGGCGAACACTTTTGCAAACGGGCACGGAAACCGAGGCAGCTTTTCCTCAAGATTTAGTACTTCCGCGGCTCTGATACCATGAAATGAAATGGGGATCTTCGAAACACGAGCTTTGATTAACAAGAGCAAGTGTCAAGAATGACACTAAAGCATAACCCTTAAAAAGGGTATAACTGGAAACAAAATAAAAATAAAAAATGTATTCTTTATTGATATGAAAAACCAATTGCTTAAGAAGCATTGGAGTAAAATACAAGAGGGGCTGCACCCCTTTATATACACAGCTGAAAGAGGACTCAATAGAGCTGTTGGGCACAGTCCAACAGCTCTATTTAGAGCTGTTGGAATGTGTCAGTCCAACAGCTCTATTAAGAGCTGTTGGACTGTGTCAGTCCAACAGCTCTATTGCTAGTCAAGTCTGGACAGGACTTGACTAGCAACAGTCATTCTAGTTCAAACTGAACTAGATGACATAAAAACAAAAAATAAAAATAAAGGAAAAAAATACAGAAAAGAAAGAAATTAAAAATGTATTTATATATATATATAATAATATAATATTATTATATATACATATATGTACAGTTTTACATTTTAACAGCCTAGTAGGTTATCTTTTTTTGACAACTAGAGGGTGTTTTGAGTTTACTAGATAGTTTAATTTTATTTAATAATTGTGGACTCTATCATAGACCTCCCATATATAAATAGAGGTATGGGGAACCCCTTTTCATTATTGAATATTGATTGGTTTCTCTCAAGCGCTCTCTCTAGCTGCCTCCCTCTCTCTGGGGTGTCTTCCCTTCTCTCTCTCTTTCTCTTTTCATTTTTTCTTTGTTAATCAGAGGTTCACGTGAGGGCTAGACCCCCAAGAGCTGGTTGATCTATCTTCTGGAAGAGCCTAAGCTCTTTCGGTACCCCAGGTCGTGCGTATCTGCTTCCCGACGAGTTGATTGATGTCTTCGCATTGCAGATCATGTCCGAGCTCTAGAACGTGGGGAACTCCATCTCAGCCTGCTTCAGACCTCCAAGGTACTTCTATAACCCTTTAATAGCCTTAGATCAACCTTTATTAGTTTTTGAACCCGAAACACAAAATTGAATCTTGCCTGGTACCCGATTTATCCGATTTTCTTAAACCAATAACCCTTGACCGTCAACACCCTTTTCCTCTGTCTAGAGCCTATACCAAATTCTTACACACATCCCTAGGACACCCTAGAACCCTAGACCATCCTTTCAGTTCTGGACCAAAAACCTTACTTGAACTACTCACGGAGCCCAAACTGCACCTGCTCAATTAACTGTTTGACACGACTTCTCAGCGTTTCTCCCTAGCCGCAATAACGAGAAACCTCAGACCTCTTCCCCACCATGTCTAGTAGGGTTCAACACTCAACACATGCTCTACAGATCCCACGATCCAAAAATTGCAGGTTCAATCCTCTTTGAGTCTGTCGGGCTCAAATTGCAGTATCCGTTTGTTGTAAATTCAAACCCACCTTCTGGTCCCTCTTTCGAACATTCCACATTGCAAAGTCCGAAGGGTGTAACAAGAATTCCGCCAAGTTATTTGCATTATGTCATTGTTATTGATAGGCCTCCCACATAGATGGCCTTGAAAAAAAAATGGAGGATTGCATTTGCCATGTTTGTGTTATGTTCCGAAACATAAGATAGTGAGTGGCCTTCATATGTGTTGGTGCTATTGCCACTTCCAACATTGCTTAGAATTCTGAATTTGATCACTTGGGCAACAAGTCAAGGAAAGGAGTGGATGCATGTAAGTTAGTCACTTTAGAAGCCAAGACCTCATTATATAAGATGTTCGTTTGGTGTTTATTACATTCTCAAACTTTTGCATTTTTTCTCTTTTGGGGAGAGGGGTTAATTTTAATATCCTAATAATTTCTTTTGTTGATTTTCCATTTAATTCATCTTCTTGTTCTATTCATTTTGTTCATTGCATTAATTATCAAAATCAAGGTTTTAAGTATCGTATCGTTACCCCTATCAGTCGAGCCCAAAATAAGATACATATGGTATCATAAAAAAATACAATTTTTTATTAAAAAAAATCAAAAAATCTAAAAAAATCATGAAACATCATAAAAAATTAGCAAAAATTAAAAAAAAAATCACAACACATGAAACAATGTGGAATTACACAAAATACCATAAAATCACATATGAAGCATATATGTCTCACAAGAACAATGCAAAATATTAAATATCTTACAATTAAGAACATGCCTCAGGACTCATACTTTCATATTACATAAAAAAATATTATGGTAATAGATGCACTCGATTTTCAATTGTTTTTCACTCATTATTTGAGTGCCCCGTTGCCATATCGGATTATATCATGCCATCTTTGTTGGAGTGTGGAACCTGATTTCTACCTTGATATAAATATTTAATTTTTGCGGATCTGATTTCGCGGTAAGTTGGTAGGGAGTTGTAGGTGAAAAGTCTATTTGTCTATGTATTCTTTACTTGTATTTCGGTTCTGGATAATATATCAGACCCGACCCATACCGTAAACAAAGGATATATATATATATACATGTTTTAGGTCACGATTTCATAATTGGAAATTGTGACAGCCGCAACTATTTCTTTCTCTTTCATCTCTCTTTCATGTGTGACAAATCCTAGTGAAATCTAACATGGTATCAGAGCAAAGATCCATCTAGGGCTTCAAAGTTGCTTCCAGAAGGTTTGACCTGAGAGATCGACCTGCATCCAATCAAGAGGTTTTCTTCTTTCACCTTCTCTTCCATCTTCTTCTTTCTTTCATTTACTCATTCTCTATTATTCTTCAGCCCGAATATTCAGATTTGATGTGAATCAGCGTTAGACCTGAAAGACTTCGGTTCTTCTATCTATTCTCGTCTCACAGTTTGTATTGAATATTCAGATCTGATCGTGTACATGCGTCAGATCTGAAATATTCAATCCTTGCGTCAAATCCCAAATTTTCTTGATTGTGCATATTCTTCGTCTCACACCTCCTCATTCTGTCAGATCTGAAATACCCAGATTTGATCGTGAATATCCTTGGTCTCGCAATTCCTATTTATGCCAAACCTTGTCTGAAACCATTGGATCTGATCATCCATCAGTATCAGATCTGGGATACAATATTTCTTGATTGCTGAATCACGCAAATCGTTGTGCCTACAAATCGCTGTGCCTACAATTCGTTATGCCTACAAATTGCTGTGTCTACAAATCGCTGTGCCTATAAATCGTTGTGCCTGTAAATCGTTATGTTTGCAAATCGTTGTGCATGAAATACACCTGTTGTCAAATTCCATATTCACGAAACCCTTTGTTCTTGAACCAACAATGTTCCCATATGCGATTTATTAAAGTCTGTTCAACGTGAGTTGTGTTAAAACTGCTTGCGTTGGCTGTTTTTGTTGTGAATACCGAGAAGGAGGAGGGGAGAAGAGAGGAGAGAGGAGGAGGGATTTTCCTTTGTAATCGGCAGCCACTCTGATTTTCTATGTGCTGCACTAAACATCATTAGAATATAATAGGTTTACAATCACCTTTTTACAATGGCAAGATTGCCCCTGGTTAGTAATGTAAAATACATTATAATGGTAACATACACGTGCATATGTTTTATATGGATATGGATCCAGAACTGGATCCATATCCAATCTATATTCTAATACCCTCCCTCAAGTTGTGCATGGGATTGAACCATGTGCAACTTGTTCTTCAGATACCAAAAGCGGTTACTTGTAAGACCTTTTGTGAACATATCAGCAACTTGGTCTTCTGAAGGCACATAGACCGGTTCAATCTCTTTGTCTGTTATCTTTTGTCTGATGAAATGTTGGTTAATCTCAATATGTTTGGTCCGACCGTGATGAACAAGATTGAACGCAATTTGTACAACACTTCTATTATCACACATGGGGATTGAACTTGAGATACTCTCTCCCATTTCTGTAAGGAGATGCCTAACCCAGGTTACTTCTGCTGTGGTAGCTGCCATAGATCTATATTCTGCCTCCGTGCTAGACCTTGCCACAACTTTCTGTTTTCTGCTACTTCATGAAATAAGATTGTTCTAATGAAAACACAGTATCCTGAAGCCGACCTCCTTTCATCTAGGTCTCCTGCCCAGTCTGCATCTGTATAGGCCAATATGTCATGTTTCGGTGTTGCCCACGAAGATTGAGCATATTTGAGTCCATCACCCACCGTGCCTTTTAGATATCGAAGAATACGTTTGACGGCATCCATATGACCAGTCTTTGGTTCATGCATAAACTGAGATACTTGATTTACAGAATATACAATAGAATATACAATATCTGGTCTAGTAAAAGTAAGGTACTGTAACATGCCCACTAAACTGCGATACTTGCTTGCATCAGGATACAACTCGCCATCACAAATGCTGAGTTTTTGATTGACAACACTGGGTGTAGGCACAAGTTTGCAATCTGTCATTCCTGCTTTGGCCAAAAGATCAAGAGTGTATTTGTGTTGAGTTAATGACATTTCTCCATCCTATCTGTCCACCTCTACACCAAGAAAATATCTTAGCTTTCCAAGATCTTTCATCTTGAGTCGCATACTCAGCAAAACTTTAATTTGTTGAATATGCTCTGGAGCATTGCCAGTGACCACTATATCATCAACATATATAAGCAAGAAAACTACAGTGGTTCCATCCCTGTATATGAATAAAGAATGGTCAAGTTGGGAACGAATAAAACCGTGGTTCTGAATCTCTGAGGAGAAGCTTTCAAACCATGACCTGGAGGCTTGTTTTAAACCATACAATGCTCTGGTTAATTTACATACATATGCTTTTGGGTCTCCCTCTGCATAACCTTGAGGTTGCTCCATATAGACCTCTTCTTTTAAGTCCCTATGAAGAAACACATTTTTGACGTCAAGTTGACTAAGGCTCCACCCATGTTCAATAGCCAAGCCGAGGATAATACGAATGGTTCCCATTTTCACTACTAGGCTGAAGGTCTCATCATAATCTTCACCATATTCTTGGGTGAAACCTTTGGCAACAAGACGTGCCTTGTATCGTTCAATGCTCCCATCCGGTTTATATTTAATCTTATACACCCATTTTGAGCCAACAACATTTTTATCTGGGGGACGACCAACTATCTCCCATGTTCGACACTCATGAAGTGCCTCTATTTCCTCATTCATCGCCTCAATCCATTTGTTAGATTGAGCAGCTTGACAAAACCCAAGTGGTTCTTCATGTTTTTCAACCTTGGATAGGAAAATTTGAAAATCCATAGAGAAGTTATCGTAACTTACCCATTTTTCAATTGGATGTCTTATCCTGCTTGATCTTCTTGGTGCCTCTATGTTATTGGGGAATGTCATGTGTTCTCCAATAGGTGCATCTGTTTGCACTCTGGGTCTTCTGGTGTAGACGTTCCCTTTGTATCTCTGACATTCTGTTTCCGACACCTTATCTGAAACCGTCTCATCATGTATGTTTTCAGGAGCCAAAGTGCTACATTCAGCCGCATGTGAAATAAGTTCAGCACTGAGCCATGGATTATACCAATTATCAGTCATAACACCATGTTCACGATCATAGTTGGCTTTATTTTCTGGAAAGCTACTTTCATCAAAGACAACATTTCTGGAAATTCTGATCTTCTTATTGATGTGGTCATAATACCTGTACCCCTTGTGTTCATCTGCATAACCTACAAACTGGCATATAGAGGCTTTGTCTTGAAATTTGTTTCTCATGGATTTGTCAACATGTACATAACATGTGCATCCAAAAACTCGTAACTCATCATAATTAGGTTGTATTCCAAAGAGAACATAATAGGGAGACTGATTTTCAAGGATAGGAATAGGAAGACGATTTATCACATGAGTGGCAGTGTGAAAAGCTTTTGTCCAAAGGTTGATAGGCAAATTACAACCATGCATCATACTCATTGCACTTTCCATACGTTCAACAATTCCATTTTGTTGTGGAGTATACGGGCAAGAAACTCTACGATGTATCCTATTATCTTGGAGGAAATCTAAAAATTCTTTGGAGGAATACTCACCACCTCCATCACACTGGAGAATTTGAATATTTTGGGAGAATTGATTTTTAACATAGGCATGAAAGTGACGAAAAATAAGAAAAACCTCTGATTTGTGTTTCATGAAGAATATCCAGGTAAAACGAGAGAAACTGTCAATAAAAGATACATAGCATTTACTTCCTGAAGAAGAAGGATTGGGAGCTGGACCCCAAACATCAGAGCATATTATCTCAAAAGGGATAGAAGATCTTTTATTTATTTGATGAAAGGGAAGTACATGACTCTTGCAAACTTGACAACTGGAACACATTTTATTCTTTAATGAAAGTGAAACAGACTTTGAAAGAAAACCATTGGACACTAACTTTTCAATAAAGACTTGACTACAATGATCAAGACGAGAATGCCAGAGATCTGGCTTATTACATTTGGATAAACTTAGGACGTTTTCAGAGAGGTGATCAGGCTTGGCCTTCAAGACACTGGAGGCTGGTTCTTCACTGAAGACATACATGTTTCCACGTCGCTCTCTTTTAGCGAACATCTTCTTCGTTTGAAGGTCCTTGACAAAGACAGAAGTAGGAGTAAATTCTACAGATGAATTGGTAGAGTCAACAAGTTTAGATACAGAGACAATGTTTTTCTTTATATTTGGTGCATGAACAACATCAGATAAAGAAATAGATGACTCAGACAAAGGAATAAGGACATTGCCTATGTTTGAAATGGGGTGGTGAGTCCCATCTCCGGTTACAATATTAGATTTTCCAAAATAGGAAACCAAAGTAGAGAATTTACCTGCATTGCCAGTGACATGAGTCGCTGCCCCGGAGTCAACATACCATATTCCATCATCATTCTGTTTCAAGTTCAAGTTGGCCATCGCAGATAAGAGAAGATCCTTAGCATCATCATTGACCCGAAAAGTACCTGCAGTTCCTGGTGTAGCAATATTTCTATTATTTTGCGCTCTATTTCGATTCTGCGGGTTGAACCAACAGTTGGCTTTGATGTGGCCTCGTTTATTACACTGATAGCATGTGGGAACATTCCTTGAAAAACCGGCTATGGAATTTGGTGTAGGTAGTAATCCACGTCCACCCTGGATGGCAGTTCCCCTGCCTCTGCCACGTCCTCCTCGTGCTCGATCAACTATCATTCCTGTGGCAAGAACCTCATGTGTAGATGATTGTCCAGCTGGAGCATCAGACATGCTCTTCAGAGTCATTTCATATTGAAGGAGTTTGACACGTAATTCCTCAAAATTGAGTAATTTAGGTAAGCATAATAAGGAGGTCACAAGGACATGATATTCTGATCCCAAGGCATTCAATGTTTGTTGCACCTTTTCTTTATCTGATACTGGATACCCAACCATGGCTAATTGGTCCGTAATGCTTTTAACTTGATTTAGGAATTCAATAATGCTCATTGCCCCCTTTCTTAACATCTGAAATTCGCGTTTGAGAAACATTACTTTAGCCTTTGATATCTGAGAATATGTCTGAGCTAAAACTTCCCACAAAACTTTGGATGTGCAATCATCAGGAATGAAAATCAATATCTCTTGAGATAGTGTGGAAGTGATGTATGCAACAAGAGCCTGATCACGCTTCATCCAAGAAACAAATGCAGGATTGCGGATAGTACTCGGCAATCCTCCATCTTCTTTGGTTTCAGTTATGATAAATTCTGGAGGTATTGGAGTAGATCCATCCAAGTGGCCTGAAAGGTCTTGACTACGAATAAAAGGTGCAATTTGCCTTTTTCAAGTCAGGTAGTTGTTGGTAGTTAATTTCTCCGAAACTAGTTGTCCAAGGAAGTTGGAAGAAAGACTCGAATAGCCTGAAGTATCCATTGGTAGCTGGTTGACAATGGGAAGACACTGCTCGCCTGAAGTATTAGTAACTGAAACTGAAATGAAAACACTTGTGGCTGAAGTAACAAGAAAAGAAAACGACAGAGTAATGCAAGATTAAGTAGAAGAGAATAAAGTAGTCTGACAAAACAATTTTCAGACCAACAATAACGTTGGCGTGATATGGGAATACAACAACAACAACAACAACTACGCCTTTATCCCAAAACAATTGGGGTCAGCTGTGATATGGGAATGAAACTGCAAATAAATCTCAGCGAAAGAAAATAGAAGAAACAGAAGATGACGTTGAACCAACAGTATCGTGATGTTCAGAACTGTCAGAAAGGGAAAACAGAAATTAATGACAGCGTGGGAGAAAAAAAAAAGTTGGCGTGATATGGGAATGAAACTGAAAATAAATCTCAGCAAAAGAAAAATAGAAGAAACAACAGATGACGTTGACAGAAATGGAGTATTTCAGCAGTAGAAGAAGAAGAAGCAGCAGATGACGTTGACAGAAACGAAGTATTTCAGCAGTAAATAAATCTCAGCAAAAAGAAAAATAGAAGAAACAACAGATGACGTTGATAGAAATGGAGTATTTCAGCAGTAGAAGAAGAAGAAACTCGGTTGCTGTTGAAGAACAAAGGGCTCGACTGAAGTAGAGAGAGAGATAAAAACAGACGTGACCTGTTTGTAAACTTGACTGAAGGTCGGCTCGTCTGCGAACTCGGCTGTCTGAAGAGGAGAAAAAGCAGGTACGGTAGGTCGTGGAGCAGGCCCTTTCACGATCCCTGATGAAGAAATAGGCTCGACTGAAATAGGCCCCTTTCACGTTCCCAATGAGGAGAAAGACTCGACAGAAGGCTTGGCAGATCGTCACCAATGGGGCAGACTCTTTCACGATCCCTGACGAAGATACTTTTACGCCCATATTGATCGGTGCTCTGATACCATGTTAAAACTGCTTGTGTTGGCTGTTTTTGTCGTGAATACCGAGGAGGGGAGAAGAGAGGAGAGAGGAGGGATTTTCCTTTGTAATCGGTAGCCACTCTGATTTTCTGTGTGCTGCACTAAACATCATTAGAATATAATAGGTTTACAATCACCTTTTTACAATGGCAAGATTGCCCCTGGTTAGTAATGTAAAATACATTATAATGGTAACATACACGTGCATATGTTTTATATGGATATGGATCCAGAACTGGATCCATATCCAATCTATATTCTAATAAGTTGTTCTGCTCCCTTTCCTGCATTTATCACAACAAAAAAAAAAAAGGAAAAAAAGGGACCAAAAAGTTTCTCAAACAGTGGACTGGGCATCTCGTGAACACTTTGTTAACTTTAAGCTATGGACTCCTCCCATTCTTCCCAATCTGGTCTCTCTTCAAGTTTTCTCAATCAGCTTGTTTCTGAAAAGTTGACCACCTCAAACTTCTTGATTTGAAAAAGACAGATCATTCCTTTTATAAGGAGTCAAGGTCTCTTAGGTCATCTGCATAGAACCGCTTCAGCTCCACTGGAATTTGTTGCGTAAGAAGAGAAGGATGATAAAGGGGCAATCTCAATTGTGTATGTCAAAAATGCAGAATATCTCAACTGGGAAAAGAAAGATCAGTCAGTGGTCGCGTACATTACCTCTACACTCTCTCAAGAGGTACTTATTGCAATTTCTGACAATTGCATAACCATGCAACTTTGGGAGAGACTGGTTCAGACATATTCACAAGTTTCTCAGGCAAGAATGTTTTTTCTCAAGAGAGAATTTTAGCTACTGAGAAAAGACTCTATGACTATCATGGAGTATCTAAACAAGATGAAGACTATCATAGATCAACTTGCGGTTATAGGATGTGCAGTGAGCGACAGTGATATGGCGCAACAAACCTTGAGTGGATTGGGATCAGAATGTAACATGATTGTTACCTCATTACTGTGTTTGCCTGCTCTTCCCACCTTTGATAAGCTTCATGCTAAATTAATTCAGTATGAAATGACTCTGAAAGGCTTTTCTGAGGATAATCACACTCATACGAATACTCAAGAGGTCTTTGCCATAGGAATGACTTATGGTCGAGGACGAGGGCGAGGAGGACAAGGGCAAAATGGACACGGGGGACGTGGATTACTTTCCATTCCCACCGTTACTTAGGGATCAAGACCCATTCCCACATGTTTCTTTTGCAATAAAAGGGGGCATATCAAGGCGAATTGTTGGCATAATCCTGAAAATAAAGGAAAGTCTCATTAGGCAACATCCAAAAGGAAGTTTAACAACACCAAAGACAATTGAGAGATTAAAGAATTGTTAATACCTGCCTTGTCGGGATTGAATCTAAAGCAGAATGAACAATAAACTTGGTTCGTTGACTCTGGGGCAACAACTCACGTGACCGGTGATGCAGGTAAACTTTTCAAACCTATTCCCTATTTTGGAAAAAGTAAGATTGTCACCGGAGATGGATCTTACCACCTTGTTACTCACATTGGAAAGTCTATCATCCCCATGTCACATTCTATTCTTGAACTCTTCAATGTCCTTCATGCTCCCAATATCAAGAAAAATAGTCTCTGTTTCTAAACTTGTTGATGATAATCATGCTTCAGTCGAATTTACTCCCTTCTCTGTGCAGATCAAGGACCTTCGCACGAGAGAAACATTCGCTGAAGGAAAGAGACAAAACAATATGTATGTCTTTCAAGAAGATCCATGTCATTCGGCCTGTCCTGCTCACCCGGATTTGAAGTCTCCATTAGAGTTATGTCTTTCTGAAAATGTTCTTAGTATTTTTGAATGTAATAAGCCTTCTCTATGGCAGAGTCGTTTAGGGCATTGTGGGAGTCATTTTATTGAGAAACTTGTTTCTAATAATCTCATTCTAAAAGAAAGTCTCAATGTGGAAGAAAAAAGTCAAAAGTGTTCCAGTTGTCTTTTATGCAAGAGTCATGTATTATCCTTTCGTTCTATTAATAAGAGAGCTTTAAAGCCTTTTGAGATAATATGTTCTGATGTATGGGGTCCTGCTCCAGTCATCTCTGGATCTGGAAGCAAATACTATTTAATTTTTGTTGACAGTTACTCTCGATATACTTGGATATACTTCATGAAAAATAAGTCTAAAGCTTTCTTTTTGTTTCAGAACTTCCTGTCCTTAGTAAAAAATCAATTCTCCGAGTCCATTCAATTTTTCCAATGTGATGAAGGAGGGGGGAGTTCACATCCAGTGACTTCATTTCCTTTCTTCAAAATAATGGGATAGGAAGAAGAGTGTTCTATCCACACACTTTAACAGAATGGGATTGCTGAGCGCAAACATAGGCATATTGTTGAAAGTGCGATCAGTATGCTTCATGACAGTCATCTTCCCATTAATTTGTGGACATAAGCCTTTTATTCTGCTGTATATGTGATAAATAGACTGCCCATGGTTGTCTTAGAAAATAAGTCTCCTTACCATTGCCTTTTTGGAATTCATCCTGATTATCATGATTTACGTGTTTTTGGATGTGTTTGTTATGTGCATATTGATCAGTCCTTGAGAAACAAGTTTCAGGATAAGGCTCAAAAGTGTAGATTTGTAGGATATGCGGATGACTACAAAGGATACATATGTTATGATCCCATTAGCAGACGCATCAAAATCTCAAAAAATGTTGTTTTTGACGAGCTGAACTTCAATCATAAAATTGGCACAATTGACATGTCTTCTACCTCAGTTGAAGTTTATTACCCTTGGCTGAATTCAGATCTCTTTGATAGTTCGAATGAAGAATGTCATTCGGACTGTGTGCAACACGAAGAAGAGAGTTCCAAAATCATTGGTATATCGGAATCGCAGAACTGTGAAGCAACACCACCATTGGAATCGGGAAGGTATAAGGGCGTTTCCTACACTAGACAAAGAACGACTGCTTTAGAAATCCTAAATCGGGCTCAAGAGGCTGCACCTACCTCCTCACGCACCCTTGATGTCAGGAAATCCAGTCGCATGCGGCATCCTATTGATAGGTGGGTCAGTTACAACAATTTCTCCATGGATTTTCAACTCTTTTTGGCTGCTCTCAACAAGAAAGATTAACCTATTATGTACTACCAGGCAACCACTTCTAAGAAATGGGTAGAAGCCATGAATGATGAGATGTAAGCCTTGCATAAATGTGGAACCTGGGAAATTGTTCCTAGACCGCCTGACAGAAATGTGGTAGGATGCAAATGGGTCTACAAAATAAAATATAAACGAGATGAGACCATTGCACGATACAAGGCAAGACTCATGACAAAGGGTTTCACACAAGAAGCAGGACAAGACTATGATGAGACTTTTAGTCTAGTGGTGAGAATGGGAACTATTCAAATCATTCTTTCCTTAGCTGTTGAACATGGATAGACACTGAGTCAACTTGATGTTAAGAATACATTTTTGCATGGAGATTTGAAGGATGAAGTTTACATGAAACAACCACCTGAATACTATGAGGAAGATTGTAAGACAAATGTATGCAGACTAAAAAGGGCTATCTATGGCCTAAAGCAAGCATCTCGCTCTTGGTTTGATAGCTTTTCTCTTGAGATTCAGAAGCATGACTTTGCTCACTCCCTACTAGATCAATCATTGTTCATCTTTAGAGGGAAAAATGTGATCACCTTATTGCTAATTTATGTTGATGATATTGTCATCATAGGAAACTCTGAGGATCATATCAAAGAAGTAAAGAAACTACTGAGTCAGAGATTCAAAATGAAAGACCTTGGTGCCCAGCGTTATTTTCTTGGAGTTGAAGTTGATAGCCGAGTTGATGGGTTGACTCTTATCCAACACAAGTATACGATGGACGTTCTAACCAAATCATGTATGAATGATTGTAAGCCTCTAGGGACTCCAAGTATTCTTCACAAAAAACTGAGCGCTCATGATGGAGATTTGTGTGAGGATCCCACTAGGGATGTTACAGTATCTCACATTCACTCGACCTGATATTGTTTATTCAGTCAATCAGGTGTCCCAGTTCATGCATGAACCGCGTACTAGGCATATGGAGGCTGTTAAAAGGATACTCAGATATCTAAAAGGAACAGTTGGGGATGGATTGATATATTCTCCAAAACCATTTGGCAAGGACATGTGCGAGATTACTGTATATTGTGATGCGGACTGGGCAGGGGATCCGGATGAACGAAGGTCTACATCAGGATATTGCATCTTCATTGAAAGAAATTTAGTATCCTGGAGCAGTAGAAAATAAAAGGCCATTGCTAGATCAAGTACTGAGGCTAAGTACAGATCTATGGTTGCCGCTACTACTGAAGTCACATGGGTAAGACATTTGCTAACTGAAGTGGGAGACGTGATATCTCGGTCTGTCTTGCTGTGTGACAATCAAAGTGCTCTCAACATGTCATTCAATCCGGTTCATCACAGTCGTGCCAAGCACATTGAGATTGATCAACATTTTGTGAGACAAAAGGTTGAAGAAAAGGAGATCGAGCCCGAATTTGTTAACACTGAAAGATAAGTTGCAGACATATTTACAAAAGCTTGATCAAGGATCGTTTTTGGACACTTAAAGGCAAGTTTTTCATGGTTCAACACCATGATCAACTTGAGGGGGGGTGAAAAAGTCTATTTGTCTATGTATTCTTTACTTGTATTTTGTATTCCGGGTCTGGATAATATATTAGACCTGACCCATACTGTAAACGAAGGATATATATATATATATACATGTTTTAGGTCACGATTTCATAATTAGAAATCGTGACAGCCACTGCTACTTCTTTCTCTTTCATCTCTCTTTCACGTGTGACATATCCTAGTGAAATATAACAGTAGGGAGGTAGTGCTCTCAAGGCAAAATTTTTTGGAGGGTAATTTTGTAATTTTACTCATAATAAAGATTTTTTACCTTAACCCATTTCCTTGGGTGAAAAAATGGTGAAAATGCACTTTTACTTTAGCAAACCGCAAAAGCCCTCTCCCTTGTGCACGGATCGGCCCCCAAATCGCTCTCATGAGTCCTAGGGTGAGTGGATACATTTCTAACAGCTTCTATACAAATGAGGGAGTCGACCCTCAAGAGGTCTTTAAAACCCAAAAATTGAAAAAATTAGATTTGGCCATTTTTTAATTTTGCTGACCTTGTATCATACAAATACGATAAACCCTGTATCGTACTATACAACTATGATATGAGTGCGTATCGTATCGATATTCTTTATAGTAACTATGCGTATCATACAATACATACAACATTGATTAAAATACTGGCAACAAGAACTAATTAAAGGCACCATGAATAGTTCAAGATGATTATCAAATGAACTGATGAAGATTTTAGTAAGCACAATCTGCTTTATCTTCTTAATTGAACCCTTAGTTGGGTTTATTTTTGAGTACAAGTAAAATAATAACGAGAAGTCTTGTGCATATGTTAAGATCCTATTATGAAGTGGTTCACATACATTCTTTTGGTACTGCCTAAGACAGAGCAAGATTATTGCAGTTCATAAATTGGATTCCAGCTGCCATGAACATGTGCTTGCTATCTTATGAATATACTTTAGTCATTATATTTTCTAATGTAGAAAGAAATCTTATTATCTTATGGATTTTCAGTTTTTGGGTTAAATCCTTTCTTTTTCAATAAATAGAGGTAAGGTTTTGTAGGTCGAGTACAGACAACATCCTTCTGGACAAATGCTCCATGCATTTGCAGAGGCTCCCAAGGAGGCCCTTCCACTTGACTGCAGACCCAGCTTCAGCTCTGCCTGGTTGACAAGAGACAGGTTCAAGGTACTTTTTTCTGAGTTTTGATCTTTCATGATGCCCATTATTCTGTCTTATAAAAAGTTTGTAATTTCATTATGAGATGGGAGCTAATCTGCTGTTGTTTTATTCTGTAAAACGTTTGTGGCTTTATAACTATTTCATTTGAGTATGTTTCAGGTAGTGTTGTTCAGTGCAAAATTTAGGATTTTAGTGTTTCTAACCACCCCACGCAATCTCTCTCTCTCTCTCTCTCTCACACACACACACACACACACACTGTGTGTGTGTGTGTTTCCACAAGTTTTAATATCAAAGCTTATTGGAGATCTGAAATTTGCCATGGATCCAGGATTTGTGTTAGCGTTGCTTGTGTCCTTTTGATGGCCTATCTGTGTTTGTGTTTCCTTTTTATTGTCTCTCTTAGGTTCTTTTAGTCATTCTTGGTTATTATCATCATCATTACTATTGTTTGACAACAATGACAATGGTAACAACAAAGAAAAAAAAATTCTTGTTCTTTTCATCTTTTTCATGTTTTAACAGATTGTGGTGTTATGGTTGCTTCATGATGATTTCCAAACTTTTTCTTTAGTTTGATTAGATAGAATTGATTGGCTTCTTTTTGCTCTGGAATCATGTGTTGGGTGGATTTGACAGTCCATAGGTTCTACGGGATGAAAGTGGGGCTCTGGAAGTAGAACATTGAAGACTTGAAAAGTCCTTGCTTTCTGCTTTCACTTCCCTTGTTGCTTCTTAATACTATTTTCCTTGATGCCTTGGGTTTGAGACTTTGAGTCTGTTAAAAGCTTCATACAAGCTATCAACCCCACTTGCTACCCAAATCCTATATTTCTAGTTTGCATATTGTCAATCTTATTTTGTTATCTCCTGTTATGTTATTCCATACAGGTGAATGAAACTTACAATTGCAAGTACATTCCCGGGATGGCCAAGGTTGACATTTATAGTAATGATTTTTTTAATTGCCATTCAGAAGAGCCATCTCCACTTAAGCTGATGGGGAGATTCTTGCTTCTGTAAGTATCAATGTATGCCTTGTATTACTGCCATTTTTCTGGGGTGATAGAGTAAGCAGAAGCAATGGGGCAATTTTATAGATGGATAAAATATCACCAAGTAAAAATCTTTCCCTCTTTGATATGAATACTTTTGAGGTATTTGGCTTGGAAATTTGGTAACTTGTTATGCATGGTGATCTGACCGAATGTAGAGTAGGTGATTTGGGCCAATTCTCACCAGTTATGATAGTTGAGTAATCTGTAGGCCTGTACCGTAGAGGTGCCTGAGAGTTTGAATAATCTAATTTAACAAAGTGGAGATTTGACCATATAAAGTTGGAATTCATTTCTTTACGGGGAACCCAGATTAGCAACCAATTGAACACTTGTCAACTTGACTTGCTCAGAAATGGGCAGTTTAGGTCTATCAACATTCTTTTTTCTCTATCTCATTAGCTTGCTTATCAAATTTCGCAAATCCTTAACCAACGTAAGTAGGGAAGCCTTCAACTGATTATAGGCCTGAATAATGAAAGGTGCACAGACGAGACTGGATAAGTGGGTTGTGGCTAACTCATGCATGGACATATGTGCAACCACACATGCAGATGTTTCTCATATTCTCATATTGCTTGTGTTTCCAGTTTTGCTCAATCAATGAAAATGTTCTCCAAGAATGGGAGACCGGGGCGTATGTTTCTCTATTTTGTTGCTGGTGTAATTTTTGGCCTTCCTTTCATTCTTCTGGTCCGATTGGTCAAGTCGCTTGCTACTGCATTGCTCCTACTGAGAAAGAAGCTAGTTATCAGAAACTTATCCGTTGGTATCTACAGAGTGAGGTTGGTTCGTGCTTGCTTCCTTCTAGCTTCCTTGTCTGCTATGGGCTGGATAAGTATGCGATATGGGAGGGTTTTTCATTTCTCTGATTTCAGTTTTTCAGTGAGACGATAGTTCTTGGAAAATGGAGATGGTTTTAGTTCACTTTTTAGCTTTCACATGTATCATGCTCAAACTTCACATTCTGGAAATTATACCTGAAGTATTGGTTGTCTTGTACAATGGTCTTCTACTTGGATGTAAAGATATGGCTATGGCAGTGTATGGATGGTCTGCTAATAATAATTTTCTATCTGCAATCCATGGATGTATTATCTGATTTTTGTTAGTGTGGGTTGTTTAAATTCCTTTTCTGTTAGTAGGGATGTCAACGGATTAGATATATATGCGATGTCCTACCCAATTCGGAATCCGACTAATGTTAAGAAAACCGAATCCCATTAGTAATCTGATTCGGCTTCAGATTAGGTTTAGGTTCAAGGATTTCATGACCGAATCCAATTACATGCATTTTTTTCTAATTCGGTATTAGCTTTTTCTCATCTAAACCTGAATCTGAATCCTAGTCCGATAAGCCATGGCTTCATCCGACCCAAATCCGAACTGTTTACAGCTCTATCTATTAGATCACTGCCGAATTGTTGCCAATGTCAGCGATACTTGGTGTGCGATGATGCTGATACTATGTCCTAGAAGCACACCATTTATGCCGTGTCCCTGCTGGCATGAGAGGACACGCTGATTTGGACACTGACACATACAGATATTATTCTAATATATTTTAATATTTTAAATATTGTTTCAGTAAAAGAATACATTTTTAATTATTAACATATCTACAAATATTTTTTGTTGATTAAAAAACACTAAAAAATTTCTGTGTCCTCGTGTCTATTTTCAATAAAATTTCAAACTAGTGATGCGTGTCTTCGTATCCATGTGTCCTTGTGACATTATTGATACCAGCAAGGAGCTGGTGAAAAACTTGAATGAATTATATTCATAAAACCAGGTTTTGACTAACCGCAAGACTCCTATGTAATAATAAAAATCCATATACCTATTCACTACCTTTTAGAGGGAGACTCCTGCGTGATAATAAAATCCATAAACCTATTCACACTTTCATCCTTTTAGAGGGCCATCGGTTATGAAGTGCCAAATGAGGCTTACTACCAAATATTTGTATCTCCCAAGCTGGTGCACAGCCCCATGTCTGCATGGATTAATGCAAAATTTTCCTTGAGGTCATGTTGTTGCTTTCCAAAATGCATATAATTTTCATTCGGAAAATGACAGTATTGTATGACAAATATGATGCAATTTTTGAAATGTCTTACATTTTTCGGCTATTATCTCTATGTTTAAAATTATAAATATCTGGTTTTAAAAAGACCTTTTTTACTATTTGCACATGCAATTTTCTAAATATAAGTGAATTTTCTCTCATATTATTTTTGCAGAACAATCTCTGTTCTTAGATTTGTATCTCTCTGATCCGATGTTGAAAACTTACGTTTTTATGGTCATTGAAAAGCTGAGACATAGGCCTGTAACACAGAAAATATATGCAGAACTTTGCATATATAGCAGGAACTTTACATATATCTACGAGAATATATATATATATATATATATATATATATATATATATATATATATATATATATATATATATATGCAAAAATCACATATTTAGGAGGAAAATCATATATATAAGCAAAAAATCACATATATAAGAGAAAGTCCATACATATTTAAGAGAAAATCACATATATAGGAGGAAAGTCACATATATAAGAGGAAAATCACATATATATGAGAAAATCACATATAGTTAAGAGAAAATCACATGCTTAGGAGAAAATCACATATATTTAAGAGAAAAACCATATATATAGGAGAAAATCACATATATTTAGGAGAAAATCATATATATAGGAGGAACTCCATATATATTTAAGAAAAAAATACATAAAATAAATGCAAAAATCATATATATATATATATATATTTTGCTTAATAGTCTTTGTTCTCATGTCTGCTGCTCCGACATCGAAAACCTATGTTTTTACAGTCGTTGAAAAGTTGAGACACAAGCCTATTTATTTTGAGTTAGAGCAAAAAACCCCTCTAGGGTTTTCATTTTTGAGCTCCAAAATCGAAATAAAAGCATATTTTGCAGATTGGAATAACTGAATAATATATCTTTTAGAGGACGTTTCTCCTTAATCGCTCATCTGATCAAGGTGATCTTGATGTCATTAAAAAGCTAACATTCTAATCTATCTTTGTCATTTTTTTTTTATTTTCAACGCATGTGGTTGAAAAATAGCATAGAAAAGACAAAAAAAGCGTAGCTACACTTGTTCCAGTCCGTAGAGCATGCTTCTATTATGGTTTTAGAATGTAGATACGGGAACCCTAGAGGGATTTTCAATTCTGACTCAAAACAAAAAAGTTCTAGGCCTATTACTCAACTTTTCAACGACTATAGAAATGTAAGTTTTCAATGTCGGATAAGAGAAATACATATATGAGAATAGAGACTGTTTTGCAAAAAATAATCACATATTTAAGAAAAAATCACATGAAAGAAGGGTAAAAATATCTTTTTAAAGTCACATATTTGCGATTTTAGACATGAGGAGCAGGAGCGGCACAAGAGAAGTTGAGGCCCTAGGCAAATTTCATTGGAGGCCCATATTTCTCCTTTTTTTTGCATTGGAAGCCTTCAACATTTGAAATATAAGCGTTGTATTTTTTTCATTTGAGGCCCTATGCGGTAGTCTTAAATCTCAAAGAGAATAGCATTTTGTGAAACACATCATATTTGACGTACAGTACTATCATTTTTCGATTTTCATTTTTAAATGAGCATGAGCCTTGGTTTTGTTGCTGGTTTTTTAAGTGTCACTTGGACTCACCATAACAAGCTATAAACTACCACATACATATTATTTTGTTTTTACTGTTCTTAGTAACATTTCAACAAAAAAACGTTTTTATATATGAAAAATATTAATTGATCAAAACATGAAAAAATCCATGTTGTGACGGGTAAACGAGCTGAACTAGTTAAACTTGACTTTTTTTTGTTTAATACAGGTACAAGGCCTTAGGCCAAGCTTATCCTTCACAAGCTGGAACTTATACTATTATTATTATTATTATGGTTAATTTAATATTAAACTAATTGTGTTTAGTATTAGATGAATTCAACTTTATGAAAATGATTAAAACACACTTAAAATAATGATATTTTTGAAAAATTGCAGACTCTTCAATTTCCTCCATGTTCAAAAGACCCATAATACCCAAAAAAGTAACTATGCATTTAAAAAAAAATAACATTCTTTCTAAAGTATTTTAGTCATCTTACGAAGGTTGAATCTCTTTAAAACAACTAGTTTAAAGTATATATATTAACCCTTATTATTATTATTATTATTATTATTATTATTATTATTATTATTAAGGGTCACTTAATGTGCCCCTCGACAGTCGACACCCACCGGGCAAGCCAATGGTATTGAGCCCAAGAAGAGTTAATCCTGGGTGAGACGGGTCATTTAAGCTCAACTCGTTAAACAAAACGATCTCATTATGAGTGTTTTTAGGAGTATGAACGAACTAATTGCCAAGCGAGTTAGGAGCGGGTTGGTTCATTTACTAACCCAATGGCTAACCCCCCTCTCTCTCTCATGTGAGGGGATTAAAGAAATGCAAAATCTTAACTAGTTAATAAATTTGTATTTTAATATTATTTGATCATTTTAATATGATATAATATTGGTATTAGAAAATTTGGATATCTTTTCTTTGGATCACAGGAGCTAAGTGGGCTAGAATCCAGATCTAAGCTCAACTACTAGGTCTTAGCCAATTGCCATCTCGTGCAGTCACGTCAAGGCCTGACTCCGCGCAGATGGACGAGATACATGATCTGTGATTCATCTAGGTCAGTTGTGGTCAGTGTTGGATAAAGCCAACCTATGTCACAGTGATACGCCATCTGAAGGGCATATCATGGATGACACGGTTCAGACACACAGTGACACGATGCCCCGGCCCATATGCGTTTATCCATTATTTTAATATCTTAAACATTATTAATATTTTATAAAATATTACATGTATATGTTAAAAGTTTAAAAAAAGTTTTTTATTTATTAAAAAGTAAAAGAATCTGTCCCTTGTGTCTTAATTTTAATTTTTTTTTGACTCGCCTGTCGAATTCGAGTTGTGATTACCGACTTACCTGCATTTTTGTCACATAGAATCCAACCCATGGAACACCACATAAAACTAGTCGGATCTAGGATCCAAACCTCATTACGATGAAGAAGTATCTATGGATGTCAACGGGTCCCATGTAACCCGACATTCGACACAAATCCAAATTCATTGAGTCAGATTAGGTAGCCAAATCTGAATCCAATTAGAATTTGAATTCGGATTCAAGATTAATTTTGCATTGAAATCCAAACCCAAATCTGATTAAGATCTAAATCCGTTTAAGTGTAAATATCAGGTTTTAAACTAGTAAAATTCGGATTCAGTTTTATCTTTTTTCCATCCAACTCCGAATATGATTAGGTCAGATCCGAATAAGCCGGATTTGGTAATGACTAGATCCAACCTGAATCTGATATGTTGACATCCCTAGATGTATGAATAGAAATGAAGTTCAATCCAGTAATGCCAGATCCAACGAGGTTACTTATACCCAAAACCCAAACAAAGTCCGACTTGCTTATATCGACCCAAAAGTCCATGTTCGAACCTACTCCATTCACCTTGCCTACTAGTTGGTGGTGATATTTTCTGAATCCATACAAGGCAATGTTGTCTGTATCGGTGTCCTACCTTACTCTATATTGAAAACGATTTAAAGAATGTGCCTACATAGACTTGAATAGGACATTTTTATTTTCTGTTTTTTATTTATCACTTAAAAAAACTATGTCCGGGCTCGAAGACCTAATTGCGCTGGCTCAGCCTGTCATACCTAAGGTAAGCAAGATTTTGTCTGATTAGACCACGAATTACAAATGTCTAAAAAAGCTCTATTGCTATTTCTCGAGGTAATCCACATCGATGCAATGAAAGCGAAGGGCTTACCACAATGATGGAACGACCCGAATAATTGTTTACCAAGTAGAGTCTCGCAAAATCTTCCCTCTTTGCCTTTAATTACATCTGAAAACGACTTGTAAACTTTATTGTGACCGTCCCTCGTTCGTTGTCCGCGGATCCCATTATCAAGAGGTCTTTGGCTCCGAGGCTAGGACCCTTACCCCAAGGGCCTATGCTGGGCATCTACTTGCACAAGGGAGTTAAAAAAAAAATTTATTAAAAATCTAAAAAATATTAGATATTAAATTATTTTAAAAATATTAAAATATTAAAAATTGGCTGACGGCTGAATCAGTCCATATTCAATCCATTTTAGGCGGGTACGATATGAATACTGACAACATTGGTTTAAGCTCACGTATGATTAGCTCACAAGGAAATGATTCTCACGATCCCCATTTTCTCACTTCATTGCAAACACGAGAAAATAGGTCTGCAAGAGAAAATGTGATTCATTCTCTCACACTAAACTGGGCATGTTTCTTTCACATTGTCGAGTCTCTATAACAATTCAGAAAAAGAAAAAGTTTGAGCAATGTTTGGGGCATGCTTCTTCTGGTAGGAAATGACTTCCTCGGTATTGGAAATGTTTCTTAATGATAAAAGAATTATACTTCTGAGAATTTAATTTTTTCTTAGTTAATTACAAACTCCATATATATAATGAAGAATTTTCTAAAAAAGCTTAAAATTAATTTTAAATAAAGCACCAGTTTCAATTACATTTAAAAATTTTTAGATGTAAGGCACTTGTTTTATGAGTAGGGGTAGCTGCCTACTGCTTGTCCGCTGGGCTTTTAAAATGGTCATTTTCAAGTTTTTTTCAACTCTGGCATACAGATCTATTCTACGTGTGAACGGGCTATTAGACCGTTTGATTTTGACACTAGGTAGTTTTTTTTAAGGTTTTAAAATCGATGCTTTACAATTTTCATAAATATTCAAGCTTAAAAACTCATGTTTTTAATAGAAAACAAACATGACCCACATGTTGTTCGTCATGTTTGTTTTATAGCAATTGGACCCTGCCAAATGCATCTGCAGTCAGATTCACGAGAAACACCTTTGTTCAGTTGCAATAGGCACCTAACTTTGTGAGGTTTTGAGCAGGGATCCAGAGAGCAACTAAGTCACATGCCTATTTGACATTGGCATGTTAGCATAAAATGGATCTCAGAAGGTTCAATCCAAAATTTAACATTCTCCCACTTGAGCCATTGACATGAAAAAACACACAATTGAGGTTCTTTACCGTTATCTCGATTTAATTTCTATTTAGGTTTAGATATTATCCAGTATCACAAGAATGAACCATACAAGTCACGGAGATGAATACCTTTATATGAGATGTCATATTTCCATATACTACAATACTATTCATTGTTAGTGTTTAGCATGTTAAAAATACCTTTATGAATGAGTTAGAGACTAACTCATTCTATTGGTTTTTTAAATATTGTTATTCTGCTTTTCTCTCTAGCCAAATGAAGATACTTTATATAGAATCAACAATGCACAAACCCATAGATAATCAATTTAGTTTCATAAATGTGATCACATATAACCATAATGTATTGTCACACATTAGAAGTAATCATACAGACCGATCCCTATTACATGTTGGGAATATAATCTCGATGCTAACCCTTTAGTAACGAGATTCATAGTCATTTTCTTCTTACCGATTGTATCAATACACACTAAATGATTCTCAATCATTTATTTAACAAAAAAGTACTTTAATTTCATGTGTTAACATGAGTATAACTCTTGTTGTTATTCGAGAAAAACACAATAACTTTATTATCACATAAGATCTTTAGTGACCCTCCCAATAGAGTATGCTATACTAAGACCTATAATGAAGCTTCTAATCCATATGACCTGAGATGAAATATCATTTAAATCAATAATTTTTATTCCAATGACTTTCAGAAATTTTTTCACTGTCATCCAATAAGAGATGAAACCTCGAATATTCTTAGCAACTCGCTATTACAAAAGCAACATGCTATGATTATTTGAGCACTCCCACTTCTCAGAGATATCTTTCTAAGAACTCTCACTTTTCATAAACGACCTTCTGTTCGACTGTACTATTCTTTGTATGAGTGGGAGATTAATCACTTTATATGAGATTCATACCGAAAAGGTAAATGTGTGACCCTTTACTATTCATCTTTTCTAAGGCAAGCATAATAGAGTTATTATCATTTTACTTTGGTGAAAAAAATAATACTCAAAGTTGTTTCACCTTCTCAATCCAAAGAAATTGACTTCAATTGGTGAAATTATAGTTCATGTAACCAAAGATAATTCGACACTATAACTTTGGGTACAAATATGCTTCATAGGTTGGTATACACATCTACTATTATACCCTATATGAATTTGGAATACAATGACCTACCTTTGGGTACAATCATTGTTTCATAAAGTTATACAAATCATAAAATCAAATCTTAACACAATCCAAATAATCATCAATCAACACAACTCATGTCACTTTGTTGATTGTATGAGTCAGTTAATCAAGATCTTTTACCGCAAATATATTCGTATTATAGAGCATGCCCATGCATACATGATAATGCATGTATATTCATAACAAAGTATGTATTATATCATAAAAAAATATAAATGCATGCTTCAACTTATATGCATAAATAAAATTTTGATGAAAATACATCACAAGTGTTATAAATTTAGTCATAATTCATGCTTAAATATCATGCACAACTTAACTAAAATAAAATGCAAGCATGAGACATGCAAAAGTCATACTTTTATGGTAATAAACACCTATAATGCATGAGAAAATAACAAAAACATATTTTACAGGTAATTCCCGGGGTTCCCATGTTGGAACCGGTTAAAAAGTACTTCAAACTGAAATAAAATAGCCCAAATCAGACAAAAATGACCCTGAACTGGCCAACAAAGGTCCAGAACCGATCTTAGAACAACCAAACCGGTCAAAAACTTATACAAAAGCCTATAAACCCCTAAAACTGAATAAGAAAATCCTTGTTCCTTCACTAATTTATGAAAATAGGGTCTCTACATTTAGAAATGGGTGAAAAACATATAGAAATTGGTGAAAAAGGGCTCCAAACTAATTATGGAATACCCTGTATCAGTCATAGAACCAATTTGGTGCTTTAAAGGGTTTAATTAGTACGTGAACCTTATTTCAGACCTAATCTGATCTAGTTCAGATCCAAATCCTGTTCCAATGGATCTTGGGCCAGATCTCATGTTCCAAATTCGATCTGAATTCTATTTGGATCATAAGATCCAACCCGTCATTAACATATACAACTATAATTATAGAGTTACTCTCACTAGTCTTAAGATATATGCACCGATCAACAATGCTTTCAGTGAATCCAAAGTTCAAAATCACCTGGTTGAACTTTTTATACCAGTGGCGATAGGCTTGTTTAAGTACATAGATTGATTTCTTCAATTTGCAAACTGATTTATTCAAGTCATCTACACTAAAACTAGGAGGTTGTTGCATATATATCTTTTTATTCCAGAAGAGCCATTTACCAGATGTTAGAATAAAATGGATTGTGGAAGAACCACTTACCAGATGTGTATACCAACCCATGAAACACGTCTAGACATTTTAGCTTGGGCTCATTGAGGGCGTCAATTAGTTTTCACACAGGGTGTAATAGTAGATATGCATATCAGCCATGAAGCACGTTCACACCCAAAGGTACAATGCTGAATTGCCTCTTGTTACATGATCTGCTAGTTTCACCAATTGAAGTCAATTCTTTATAAATTGAGGAGACGAAACAACTATGTGTATTATCATTTCTACTAAAGTAGAATGATAATGATCCAATTATGTTTGTCTTAGAAAATGTGAATAATAAAGTATCTCAGTTTTTTACCTTTTCAACATAGTCTCGTTTGAGCAATTATAAGGTCTTTTCTTTTTGTTGTTTGCAGCACCAAATTCTTTGATTATTAATGGTTCCAGTAATATCTCCATCTTAGACGAATCCAATTTTTTAGATTAAAAAGAAATAGTGTTATTCACTCTAAGTTATATGAACTGAGATTTGGCTCTTAGAATTGACCAACCTCCTGCTCTTACAGAGCAGAGTACAGTTAAGCAGAAAGCTACCTTTGAGAAGTGGGAGCACTCAAATAAATCTGTTGCTTCTGCAATCAAGAGTGTTTAAGAACATTCGAGGCGCCATCCCTCACTGCAGGACAACGAAGAAATTCCTGGGAGCTATTAATGCTTAGTTTGTCAGTTCTAATAAGGCTAGGGCCAATACACTGATGTCGAAGTTGGTGTCTATGAAATATTTTGGTGATAGTCACATCCAACGTCACATCTTACAAATGAGGTGCATTTTAGGAGTTCTATTAGGATAGATGCATATCAAAATTTTGAATTTTAGAAATTATAGGATTTAAGTTCCATACCTATGAAGGATAAGGGCTCAACTTTTTTGCTCATTGTTCCTCTGAATAATAATAGAGAAAATCCAATCAATGAACATTAATCTCAAGTAGAACAAGTTGTTGATGGTGACATATAACAATAGGAGGCAGAGGTTCATTTTGAACCACCTATAGCACCTGTATGAAGGTCTATGAGGACCAGAGAATCTGCTATCCTTCTAGACTATGTGGTGTATTTTCAAGAGCCCAATAATTTCATACAATGATGATGATCCTTTTACCTTTGCAGAAATCATTGAAAGTGAAAGATCGATACATTAAATCAATGTCATTAAAGGGTTTCATACAGATGGAGGGTATTGATTATAATGTGATTTTTTCTCTTATCTTAACTAAAGAATCATTAAGGATAATTATGATCCTCATAGCTCATTTTGATTTAAAGCTACATCAAATGAATGTTAAAATTGATTTCCTGAATGAGGATCTGAAAGAGGAGGTATATATGCAACAACCTCCGGGTTTTAGAATAAATGACTCGAAGAATTTAGTTTACAAATTAAAGAAATTAATATATGAACTTAAACAAGCTTACCACCAATAGTATAAAAAATTCAATCAGGTAATTTTGAACTTTGGATTCATTGAAAACATTGTTGGTCAGTGTATATACCTTAAGGTTGGTGAGAGTAAGTTCATAAATTTGGTTTTATATATTGATGATATTCTTCTTGTAACTAATGATTTGAGTATGCTACATGAGATAAAATATTTTCTTTCTTCTCATTTTGACATGAAGGACATGAGTGAGGCCAAAATGCATATGTCATTGGGATTGAGATCTGTCATGATAAAACTAAGGGTGTCCTTGGCCTCTCTCAGAAATCCTATATCCTTAAGGTTCTTAAAAGATATGGGATAAAAAATTATTCTCCTAGATCAACACCCATAGTGAAAGGGGATAAATTGACCCTAAAGAACTGTCTTCATGATGATAATGAAAAGGTTTAGATGACAACTGTCCCATATGTTTCGGCGGTTGAGAGTTTGCAGTATACGCAAACTTGTATACAACCAGATATCGCATTTGCTGCGAGAATGCTTGGTAGATATCAGTCTAATCCAGACATTACATACTAGAAGGTAGTGAAGAAGGTCACACACTATTTGTAAGAAACGAAAAACTATATGTTAACCTACAAAAAAGGTTGACCACCTAGAGGTCATTGGGTCCTCTAATGTAGACTTAGGAGGATGTCTCGATAGTAAAAATTTAATTACTAGATACATCTTCCTATTGGTAGGTGGTGCCGTCTTATGTAGAAGTAAAAAATATTATACAATTGCAGCTCATATCATAGAGACAAAATTTATTGCTCTATATGAGGCTTCATCTCAGGCCATTTGGACAAGAAACTTTATTATGGGTCTTGGGATTGTGGATACTATTGAGAGACCACTAAAGATCTTTTGTGATAATAAAGCTATTGTGTTATTCTCAAATAACAACAAGAGCTTAACCTCGTGTCGACACATGGAGTTAAAGTATTTAGTTGTTAAAGAAAGAACTATAGATCATTTATTTTATATTGATACAATTGGTATGAAGGAAATGACTGCGAATCTCCTTACTAAAGAGCTAACACTGAGATTATATTCTCATCATGTAAAGGGGATGAGTCTGTTTGATTCTTTATAATGTATGACAATGCATTATGGTTATTTGTGATCACATTTGTGAAGCTAAATTGATTCTCTATGGTTTTGTGTATTATTGATTATGCACAAATGATCTCTCATTTGGGTAAAGAAAATAAGAGAATAATAATATTAAAAGACTAATAGAATGAGTTAAAGACAAACCTATTCATAATGGTAATCTTAACACGCTAAAACACTGAAAATGAATTATATTGTAGTATATGAAAATATGACATTTTTGTGAGTATTCCGTTGAGCAAAAGTTTAAAGTACACCAATTTTTTGCATACATATGGTTTTGCGATAGTTGTCACCTTTATTGCATTCATTATATGCATTGCCCTAACAGTTGGCGTCTCTATAGGTTAATGAACTTCCTTATCCTAAAAAGCATTTACAGTTCAGAGCATAAAGTTATGTTCATTCCCTTGTCTATGATTCCTGTCGGGACACGTATCTGCCCAATGATCGCCAAAGTAGATTTGATAATCACAATGATACTAGTTGACCCCCTAAAAATTATTCATGTTTTGATTATTGTTATTATTATTCTGGACATCATGTCAGCCTTAATTCTGTTGGTTTCCATGGCTAGCAGTTTGTCTATTGTTATTCCTTCGATTATCCTTTCGATTATTATTGTTACTGTCATTTCCATGTTGTCTACTTTGAAATGTTGTGTTGTACTTATTAAGTTCGGTAAGCTTCTCCGCAACAACAAGCACTGTAACAAGAGTTGGAGGATCATGCCAAATGAGTTTCGTGGCTACCCACCCCTGCAATCCATGCATGAATTAGAATAATCAATTTGCGTTGCCCATGACCTCGATGTTCAACATCACCGAGGTGCCCTTCTCTGTTGAGAGAAGAAGACCTCTGTGAAAGAGGGTGTTTTCCTTCTTTGTTGAAAGAAGTAGACCTCTGTGAAAGAGAGTGTTCCTCTTCTCTGTTGAGAGAAGAAGACCTCTGAGAAAGAGGGTGTTGTACTATTTATCCGGTAACTCGGATGTTATAGTGGAAAGCTCAAGTGGTTTGCTTGGGGACTGGATGTAGGTCAGGGTTTTGATCGAACCAGTATAAACTCTGTGTTTTATGTGTTGTGCCTTATTGCATTCTGTTTTTAATTTATCGATCTTTTAAAGAATTTCACTATTCACCCCCCCTAGTGGAATTTCATTTGGTATCAGAGCAGGTTTGCTGGTTTCAACATAACAAGTCTTCCAGCATAAATGGCATCTACCTCTTATACTCGTGATATTGAAGGTCAACACACATCTCGTCCTTCTTTCTTCAACGGCTCCAACTATGGATACTGGAAATGCATAATGACTATATTTCTCAAGTCCATGGATTTTGCTGTATGGAAAATTGTTGAGCATCCATACACATCTCCATCCGCAGACTATAGCTTATGGTCTGATGAAAAAAAGAAAATGGCAAATCTAAATGCAAAGGCTATGAATGCCTTATATTGTGCCATTGATCAAAATGAATTCAATAGAATATCTTTTTGTGAATCTGCATATGATATTCGACATTCTCTGGAGGTTATTTATGAAGGAACCAACAAAGTGAAAGAAGCCAAAATCTCATCTCTTGTCCGAAAATATGAGTTGTTCAAAATGAACAAAGATGAACCCATCATAAAGATGTTTACAAGATTCACCAACGACCTGAAATCTCTGGGAGAAACCTATTCCCAGACAGATAAGGTGAAGAAAATCTTGAGATCTCTCACAACTGATTGGGAGAAAAAAACCACAGCTATTGAAGAAGCTCAAGATTTATCCAAGCTTACCTTGGATGACTTAATAGGCAATCTTATGGCCTATGAAATCCATATGAAGGAAAGAGGAACAACCTACAAAGAAAACTCTAGCCTTTCCAGCTCTTTCTGAGAATGAGGACTCAGAAAAAGAATCTGAAATTGCGCTACTCACCAGAAAATTTCAGCGCTTCATGAGAAAGAACCAACTTCAAAATAAGCACAAGGAAAGAAAAGATTCTAAGAAAGATTCTATGTGCTATCAGTGTAACAAGCCAGGTCACTTAAGGCGTGACTGTCCTCTTCTCAAAAGAAAATCCAAAACTGAGGAACCAAAGAAGAGGTTCTTCAAGAAAAAGGCTCTGCATGCTCAATGGGATGATTCAGAACCACCCACAAGTGAAGAGTCAAGTGATGATGAAGCTGAAACCGCCAACATGTGCTTCATGGCAGAAAGCTCTATAAGTGAATCCCTTGATTTCTCCTTTGAAGAACTTCAAAATGCTTTTCAGAAACTTTTTGAAGAATCAAGAAAAACGATTCTCAAAAATAAATATTTGAAATCTGAAAATCTAGAGCTTATGCTGAAAAATGAAAAACTCAGTATTGAAAATTCTGAGTTACAAAAGAAAAATTTTTTTGATTACTTCTGAAATCTCTTCTACTAGCTCCAAAACTAAAAATCTTTAAGTAGAAATTTCAGAATTAAAAAGTAAAATTGAGAACCTTATGAAAACAGTTTTCAAGTTTACTAAAGGAAAAGAGAACCATGATAAACTCATATCCTCTCAAAAAGTCTCTTTCTACAAGAATCGTATTGGCTACTCTCATTTCAACAAACCTTCTTGTATGAATCAAAAGACCACTTTTGTCAAAGGTTCTTCTGAACCTAAAAAGGAGTATTATAATTTTAATTCCTTGTACTCCTCTAAAGTTATAGACAAACCCAAATCAAAATGGATATGGATTCCAAAGTCTAACAAAAAGGGACCCGACCGGGTACCAAAAAGATTTTTTACTTAATGTTTTGCAGGCTTCAAAGAAGAAGAACAGATGGATACTAGACAGTGGATGTTCAAAACATATGACAGGACATTCAGATGTTTTTGTTGTTCTTCATCATAAAGAAGGAGAAACTGTCACCTTTGAAGATAACAACAAAGGTTTGATAATTGGTATTGGTAATATTGGCAATATTGATAAACCTCTTATCAAAGATGTTCTCCTTGTTAAAGGCTTAAAACATAACCTTCTAAGTATAAGTCAAATGTGTGACACAGGATATAATGTTAGCTTTAAACATGATGCATGCCTTATAGCAGACACCAACGAAAACATCATTTTAAAAGGTATACGAAGAAATAATATATATGAATTATACCTAAAAAACATTACTGAACATTGCCTTATAGCTAATAATGACACTCAACATTTATGGCACATGAGAATGGGTCATGTCAACTCCAAATACATGTCTAAATTAGCTAAAAACAATTTAGTACGTGGGTTACTTAAAATATCTTTTAAAAAAGACTATTTTTGTGATGCATGTCAACTAGGAAAATTGTCAAAATCATCTTTCAAATCAAAAAATATTGTTTCAAGTAAAAGACCTTTAGAGCTTCTCCACCTGGATCTTTTTGGTTCTTCTAGAGTAGCTAGTCTTAATCATAATAAATATGCTTTTGTCATTGTAGATGATTACTCAAGATTTACTTGGGTTATATTTTTGAAAAACAAAAGTGATACGTTTCGTGAATTTGAAATTTTATGTAAAAAGTTACAAAATGAAAAATCTTGTTCTATTATAAAAATCCGTAGTGACCATGAAGGAGAATTTGATAATGAACTTTTTGTAAATTTTTGTAACTTGCATGGTATTTCATAACTTTGCCTTTCCTAGAGCTGCACCTCAAAATGGTGTAGTAGAAAGAAAGAATAGAACCCTTCAGGAATCTGCTAGAACTATGCTCCAACATAATAATCTTGCTAAATCTTTTTGGGCAGAAGCTGTTAATACTGCATGCTATATAACAAATAGAGTTCTTATTAGGCCCTTATTAAATAAAACTCCTTATGAATTATTCTATGACAGAACTCCAAGAATAGACTGTTTTAAAGTCTTTGGATGTAAATGCTTTATCTTTAACACAAAAGATAGCCTGAATAAATTTGATGCTAAATCTATTGAAGGCATATTCTTAGGATATTCAAGTCATAGTAAAGCATACAGAGTTTTTAATAAGAGTTCAAATACTATTGAAGAATCTATGCATGTCAGTTTTTGTGAATCTATTGATCAATTTGTTCTTAAGCAGACTAACGATGATGATGTTGAAAGTACAAATTTATTCCTAGATAACACAGCTAAATCTAATGAAGATGATCATCAAAGAACATTTGTTGAAATCAGAGATCATCCTCAAAATCAGATTTTGGGAGACTTGACCAAGGGGGTTCAAACTAGAGCTCAGCTGGAACGGATTGCAAACATGGCATTCATTTCTCAACTTGAACCAAAGAAGATTGATGAATCCATCATCGATGAGTTCTGGATGCTAGCCATGACTGAAGAATTGAATCAATTCCAAAGAAATGACGTTTGGGATCTTGTACCAAGACCAAAGGATCATCAGATCATTGGGACAAGATGGATCTTCAGAAACAAGCTAGATGAAACATGTAATGTTATAAGAAACAAGGCAAGACTAGTAGCTCAAGGATACAACCAGGAGGAAGGTATTGACTTTGATGAAACATTTGCTCCTGTTGCTAGACTTGAATCTATTAGAATGTTTTTAGCATATGCAAGCTATATGGATTTCAAACTATATCAAATAGATGTTAAAAGTGCTTTTCTAAATGGGTTTATAAATGAAGAAGTTTATGTAAAACAACCTCCAGGCTTTGAAAATGAACAATATCCAGATCATGTTTTCAAACTAAAACATGCCTTATATGGATTAAAACAAGCACCTCGTGCTTGGTATGACAGACTCAAAACCTTTTTATTAAAAACTGGTTTTTCTGTAGGCAAAGCAGACTCTACTCAATTTGTGAAAATAATGAATAATCATACCCTAATTGTTCAAATTTATGTGGACGATATCATCTTTGGATCTACTAATGACATTCTCTATGAAGATTTTCTAAGTCCATGCAGAAAGAATTTGAAATGAGTATGATGGGTGAACTCACCTACTTTCTTGGACTGCATATTAAGCAAACCAAGGATGGAGTCTTCATCAATCAATCTAAGTATGCTCATGAACTTCTGAAGAGGTTCAACATGAACTCAACTGCTTCAAAGAATACTCCTATGAGCACAACTTCTGTTTTGGACAAAGATGAAGATGGTAAGTCTGTGGATACAAAGGTATACCGAGGTATGATAGGATCACTACTCTATTTAACTGCTAGCCGTCCAGATATCATGTTCAGTGTTTGCTTGTTTGCTAGATTTCAGTCAAATCCAAAAGAATCACATCTTAAAGCTGTAAAAAGAATAATGAGATATTTAAAAGACAGTTGATTTTGGATTATTTTATTCAAAATCTTCTACATTTGATTTAATCTCATACAATGATGCTGACTTTGCTGGAAGTAAATCTGACAGAAAAAGCACAAGTGGAACATGTCATATGCTAGGGCACTCACTAGTTTCATGGTTTAGTAAGAAACAAAACTGTGTATCATTATCAACTACTGAAGCTGAATACATTGTTGCTAGCCTAGCATGCATACAAGTCATCTGGATGAAACAAACTTTAAAAGACTTTGGTTTAAAATTTGAAAATACAACTATTTTCTATGATAATACTAGTGCTATAAACTTATCTAAAAATCCTATTTTACACTCACGAACTAAGCATATTCAAATAAGACACCACTTCTTAAGAGAACAAGTCTTAAACAACGTAATTAAACTTGAATTTATACCCACTAATCAACAGTTAGCAGACATCTTCACTAAACCTTTAAAACATGAAGACTTTACACAAATTAGAAGAGAATTAGGAATATGCAAATTAAGTGACTTATGAATAATCACACTTATTTAGATTAAAACATCTTATGAGTTGTGTTAAAAAGTTTTATTTTAAACCGAGTCCTTTTTATCAATTCTTTCTTTTTTTTATCTATCATATACATTTTCTTTGTTTCCACTATTTAAAGTCAAACTGTGTCTCCATATTCACGTATACTCTAAACATTCATAAAAACACCTTCATCATGACACATCCTTTATGTCTTTCAACTTGTCATCTTTCAAGTATACTTCAATTATTTCTCCTTGTCCTATTTCCTTCCACGCATATCCATAAGAACCATTTACATTAAGTAAAGCTATCATGACATCGTTCACATCACTCATCTCATAACACCTTTTATCACTTTTTGTAAAAACCTCTCTTACGATAAGCCAGCCTATCTCCAACATAATATTGTATTTTAAATTCTCACTTATTTTATTTCGTTTCATATATTCAAATAAAATATCCATTTTCATGACCTCCTCTATTAAGTCACTTCACTCAACTTCATGTTAAATCAATCTCTTAACAAATCTATACAAAATCCTCTCTCGAAAATCCATCTTTCTCTCTCTCCATCTCTTTCATTTAAACCTTTAAAAAAAATTTGTCAATCATTACTTTATGTCATTCATTGATTATTGTCCTTGTACATCCTACTCAAAAATCCGTATATGACACCACCTTCACTTTATATCTACTCTCACTCTCACTCTCACTCTCACCACTCATATCCATAAAAATACTTCCTATTTACAGAAATCATTATATCTCTTTTGTCTTATTCTAAACTTATTCTTCACGAATTTAGAATGCATTCACATAAAAACATTGTATAAAAAGTTGTTTGTTTTTATTAGCCCATTATTTATTTCACTCCTCACATCTCATCACTTCCTCACGCGAAAATCCATAGATTATCCACTTTCTTGACTTTATTCATTCATCACACATCTAGTCTAAAGGGCACTCCATACTCATTGTATGACACATCTCACAATTCGATAAACTCTCCCATAGTAATTTTTCCCCATATAGAAAAATTACTTGTGAAACTATGTTTTTCTTGTCATTCATACTAATATAATACACTATCTTTCAAAAAGTGATTTGATCCATCATTCACAAGCCTTTCAAGTTACAACTCACGAATTTCTTCATTCAACTAAAATCTAAAAATCATTCACCTCAAATGTCATTCTTTTCTTATCAAAATTATTTTCTTCTCTCTATTTAATGAATTGGTTCATCCCTCACCATTCCACTCAAATTTCTCCATCTTCATACAAGCTATCACTCTCTCTAAGTTCTTCTTTCTAAGTTTCTATTTGATCAAGCATACTTGAAATGACATCCTCTTCAACATCCGACATTAACATGCTTGAGGCCTCAGAGTTGAGATTTCCAGATCTCATTCACACATATCATTCCATTAACTTCATGCCCATCCAACCAGGCAAGTTAGTTCATCTTGAAGCTTTTCCATCATTTGATCTACAAACATCACTTTCCGAATTTATTCATGTCCTAGCCTCTCCCTAATTAATGACCATTTATCCACATCTCATCAAAGTGTTCTACACGAACCTTTCTGTCGACCACGATCACTCTACTATCACTTCCATGGTTCATGGAAAAATCTTCTCTTTCGACATGTCTAAGCTAGGCCACATTCTGAATATCTTTTCCTACGGGATTGAGCTCCCCAACATAGTTCCTCTCGACCGAACCGTGTTTAAGAAAGTCCTCCTCTCCACTCGCTCCACCCACTTTCCGTGGCATGAAAGCAACTTAAAGCCTCATGCTCTGTTGTTGTCCAAAATCCTTTCATCCAACGTAGTCCCTAAGTCGACCTCTAAAGGATTTATTTCCAATGAAATCTCACTTCTTCTTTATGCAATCTTCTGTGCCTTTTCCATCAACTGGTCCAGTGTCATCTTTCATAACATGATTAACTTTCGTTCCTTTCACTCTCTTCCTTTCAGGCACTTCATCACCCTCATTCTTGAATACTTCCAAATACCGCTTGAAACCGATGTCGTCTATCAATCCAACCGCACATTTGATGACTCATCTCTCCATGAGGAAGAGTCCTCTCACCCAAACTCTGACGACGAAGGCCCCCCAGAAGCAGATCCAGCAGCAACTTCTGACTTTGACATCTTCTCAGCACTTATCAATGTACAAAACACCCAAGATCTCCTTCTCAAGAATCACGCATCACTGCATCAAGCCTTCGAATCACTGCAAATCGGCCAAGATGCATTACTTAGGAAGTTTTACCCCTCATCCGACTCAGAATGAACTCTTTATTCATTTGGCCTGTAATAACTTTATTTTTTTTGGTCTGTAATAACTCTATCTTCTCTGATCCCCTCCTTTTTGTCCATGACAAATAGGGAGAACAACCTGTCTCCAATATTGGAGAAAAGTTACTCTGACATTTTTCTATATTTTTATGCACTTTTATGATATTATTATTACTATGCATAATGACTTTTTGACAGAGGGAGCATATTTTGTCATCATAAAAAAAGGGGAGAATGTTGAAAAACTATATTTTGATGACACACAATATGATACACTGTCATATTTGATTTAATATGATATGATAATATGTCTTCTTGAAAAATGTTATATTATGACTGGATATGCTTTGTCATGTATCTAACGAGTATTTGATGTAAGGATATCTCACCCAAAAAGGATGGAGACCTCCTAATTCAAGTACAACCTTGGTGCAATCATACTCCTTGAAGAAAAAGCTTGATGAGCCATGCATTCTCAAAGATCATCTAAAGGAATCAGCTACTTCAAGATGAAGATTTTTTTCTTCTTTAGAGTCGTATGTAACAGAACCTTCAAAATCATGCATATTGGATATTACATATTTTATCATACGAGTCACTCATTCACAAAAGCTATGCTTTATAAAAGTATATGATATTTTCAAAAAGCACCTTTTTGAAAACCAATCATTGTACCTTCTTACAAACTTTTATGAGAAAGGTATTTTAGCTCATGATTTCAAAAGCATTAATTGTATCTTCTATCATGTATAAGACAACTTGAAAAGAAATAAAAAGTAATGATTTCAAGTATGTAAGAAAAAGACAAAACATAGAAATTGACTAGTTGAACTAAACAAAGAAAAACTAAATATGTTTAGAAAAGACTTTAGTTACTTACAACTCAAAGAATGACGACTTAATTAAAGTCATTATTCTTTCTAAAAACATTAAAAACTTGTTTAGAAATGACTATCTTAATCCCACTCAAGAATGTCGACTTGCTTAAAGTCTTCATTCTCTGTGTAGACATTAAGTAGCACATCATAAAGTATTTTGAGATTTGACCATTTACAAATTAAATGACTCAAAGCATTTATTGTACTTACACCCATTTAAGTAAAGAAGTGACGATTTCCAAATAAAATACTAAAGTACTACAAATCATTAATGTGAATAAAGACAAAACTACATGATAGTTTATAATCCAACATTCAATGTACTATAAGTCATTTATTATGAGAAATGGACTTTTTACATAAAATATATCATACTTAAAATACTACAATGACTAGTGTACCCCATACACTACTTTTATAGAAAAAAGACTTTTTCGAAAATCCATAAAGTGTTGTTTGAAATGACTTGACATCTCACATCCCAAAAAAACCATCATTTCAAAAAGGCAACGACTATTTTTCTAAGGCTATATAAACACAATCAAATAATTTATTCACAAGGACATGTGAGCTTACAACGAGAAAAATTCCTATTGATATTTGAAAAAGAGAGCCTAGAAAAAGAAAGAGAAAAAGTCAAGAACAACTCTTTGACAAAGAGTATCTTCTGAGTGAAAAGAACAGAACATTTTGAGAATCCTTCATTCGTGCATTCATATCATTCTGAAGGTTCTATAAGAAGTATTATAACTTTCTGTTATTCACTATATTCCTTCATTGTTGAAAGAAGTAGACCTCTGTGAAAGAGGGTGTGCCCCTTCTCTGTTGAGAGAAGAAGACCTCTGTGAAAGAGGGTGTTTTCCTTCTTTGTTGAAAGAAGTAGACCTCTGTGAAAGAGAGTGTTCCTCTTCTTTGTTGAGAGAAGAAGACCTCTGAGAAAGAGGGTGTTGTACTATTTATCCGGTAACTCGGATGTTATAGTGGAAAGCTCAAGTGGTTTGCTTGGGGACTGGATGTAGGTCAGGGTTTTGATCGAACCAGTATAAACTCTGTGTTTTATGTGTTGTGCCTTATTGCTTTCTGTTTTTAATTTATCGATCTTTTAAAGAATTTCACTATTCACCCCCCCTCTAGTGGAATTTCAGTCGCCACTTCCACCTGTTTGCGTGACATCAAGTATGTAGATTGCAACAAGGGAGGTTTGGTATTAAATCTCTATCTGATCACAACTCAGCGTGTTTGGCAAAACAAAGTTGGATTTGTTAACGGATATTGATGAGCACAAGCCATTTTTGCATGAATCGTTGATTAGCAAAACGACTTGTGCATAAATCGTGGAAGATTCGTTACCTATCAAAAGGAACCTTTTACCTTCTTTCCTTTTACTGTTGCCTAACCATGATCATATCCGTTATGTTAGGCCTTTATTGTAAAAGCTATATATATTTTTCCCTGTACCAAATAATTATAAAAAAGTAAGAGAGGATCTTCAGTGAATGTAGGTTGCAATCAGCCGAACCACTTACATTGTGCATTTTTTCATTTTTGTTACTGTTTTGTTCCAGTATATCATAGTTTACATGGTATCAAAGCATTGATTTGAAGCTTTCCATCATGAGCTTCAACCATGGAGACAGTCAACTGGGCAACGATGGGTCTGTTGCAAACCGCATGCCATCTACAAAAAATGGTGATCCATGAGCAAAATCCTGTCCTGAAAATCACATCTACTCCTCTCAGTGGCTCAAACTACATTGGATGGTCGAAAGCAGCTAGCTTATTCCTCAGCGGCAAAGGAAAAATCGGCTACGTAAATGGTAAAATTTCTCAACCTGCTCTTGATGAACCAAATTATGATGAATAGGAATTTGCGAATCATTTGGTTATGTCGTGGCTCCTTAACTCGATGGAACCATTTATCACTGAAGGATTTCTCTTTCTTGAAATGACTGAAGAAATGTGGACTAGCCTAAGGGATGTATATGGCGAACAAAATCATCTTGCAAGGATCTATCAAATCCAGCAAGACATTGCTCATCTCCAATAGAGTGATAAACCATACCAGGTGTATCTTGGACAGTTTCGTGGTCTGTGGGACGAAATGTCCCAACACCGACCTATGTCTATAGATCCAGATGTGATCAAACGCCGCCTGGAGGAAGACAAAATTTTCAATATGCTTGCTGGACTTCGAGAAGATTTTGATGCTATTAGAAGCCAAATACTTATGTCGACGTCTCTTCCATCTTTCAATTCTGTGTGACAAATAATCCAACGTGAAGAATCCAGACGTGTGATGAATCGAGATGCAAAAATTAAAAACTCTGACCAAACACACGAAAATACGGTGTGCAAAGCTGAAAACAAACATGTTACTCAACAAACTAATGTCAGTGAGAAACAACTCAGCTCTGATGGAAACCAGGTTTTTTCCGACAATGACCTAAGATGAAGTGCACCTATTGTAAAAAGGTCGGACATACCCGTGAGAGGTGCTGGGATCTCTTCAGACGACCTTCAAAAGTTCGTCCAGCGTCATCACTTGCTCAACCCACCAAACAGGCTAGTGTAGCTACAATTAGCATGGAGGATCTTGCCAAGTTTTTTCAAAATATTGGGCAATCCAACCTAACTGCTTCCCAGCCTACTGATCAGCCGACTGAATACAAATCAGGCAATTTTCTGGCCATGAATGCTCATGTTATTTCTAATTATTGGATTGTGGATACTGGAGCCACAGACCACATGACAGGACACAAAAATCTTCTTTGCAATTTTCGGCCTACTATTAAGAAATCTGTCAGAATTGCCGATGGAACAAGAACTCTTGTTCTGGAAACAGGTGAAGTTCAACTTTTAAATCAAAACATTGGAACTGAGGCCTTATATGTTCCAAGCTTTCTTGCAAATATGCTATCTGTTAGCAAAATCACAAAAAGTTATGATTGTGTTGTTGTGTTTTTTGCTGATCACTTAGAGTTTCAGAATTCGGTGACAAAGGCAGTGATTGGTAGGGGAACCATACATAACTGGCTCTACATATTGGACTCTGGTTCACAAGCCCTTGCTGCTCAAATTAGTGATAACAATTTTGAATTGTGGCATAATCGTCTAGGCCACCCATCTACAAGTGTGTTAAAGACTCGCCTTCCAAGCATATTACAGTCTACTTATCCAAAATCCTGTGATGCTTGTGAATATTCTAAGTTTACTAGACTTCCATTTGCTAAGTCTGAAAAACAATCTGATGAACTTTTTTAATTGATTCATAGTGATGTTTGGGGCCTAACTCCTGTTAAATCTCATAGCGGTTTTATGTACTTTCTTACATTTATTGGTGATTTCTCTCGGATGACATGGGTGTATTTCCTTAGGCACAAATTTGAGGTTACTACATGTTTCGTAGAATTTTATAACATGGTTTTCACACAGTTCAACACTAGGATCAAGTCCTTCAGAACTGATAATGGAGGAGAATTTATAAATGCCGCTATGAGCAGTTTTCTCAGGGAAAAAGAAATTCTTCCACAACACACATGTGCCGGTACACCCCAGCAGAATGGAGTAGCAGAACGAAAAAACCGTCACATTTTAAATGTGACTCGCGCCATAATGCTTCACATGAATGTACCTAAAGGGTTCTGGGTTGAAGCCATATCTACTGCGTGCTATTCTATTAACCGTCTGCCAAGTAGCTCCATCAATAACAAAGTACCTGTAGAGATCCTCTATAACAAACAGGTATCTCTTGCTCACATTCGAGTGTTTGGTTGCAAATGTTTTGTGCACATACAATCCAAAGATCGGGACAAACTATCACCTAGAGCAGTCAAATACATCTTTCTTGGGTACTCCTTTGTGAGAAAGGGTTTCAGGTGTTATGACCCATCTACTGGTACATGGTACACCTCACGAGATGTTCATTTCTTTGAAAAAGAACCATACTTTTCCACACCTATCACATCGCTATTTGACGATAAACATGAGGGGGAGAACTTTAGTCATGATACTGAAATCATCTTGCCCAACCTCCAAGTGGAAGAAAACATCAACCCTCTTGTCATTAGTATTGACGACAACCAAGTTGAGGTATCAAACTGTCAGCCTATATCAGACACCTCTCCTACTCACCCAAGTACCTTAGCTCCTGTTTCCCTTAGAAGATTGACACGTGTCTCACAAGCTCCTGCTAGACTCCATGATTATTTCACCTATCTTGTTTCTGGATCAGATAAGACCGCTTATCCAATAAAAAGTTATATGGAACTTGATAAACTAAAACCCTCATATTATGCTTTTGTGTCACAAGTTTATACTCACTCGGAACCAAAAACTTTTCTCGAAGCTAGTGAGGATTCCAAATGGAGAGAAGCTATGAATGAGGAACTTAAGGCTTTGAAAAGAAACAACACATGGGAGCTTGTTGATCTTTCTGAAGGAAAAAAAATTGTGGGTTGTAGATGGGTCTACAAAATCAAATACAGGAGTGATGGCAATATAAAAAGATATAAGACAAGACTCGTTGCCAAGGGCTACACACAAGTAGAAGGTATTGATTACAATGAGACCTTTGCACCTGTAGCAAAAATGAATTCCGTTCGGATTCTTTTGTCTGTTGCGGCAAATCTACATTGGCAAACATATCAAATGGATGTTAAGAATGCATTCTTAAATGGAGACCTCGATGAGGAGGTTTATATGCAACCTTCGCCAGGAGTCACTCTTCCAAGAAGTAGAATGGTATGTAAATTAAAAAAGGCTCTCTATGGATTGAAACAATCTCTGAGAGCTTGGTTCTTCAAGCTACGAGAAGTTTTGTTAGCTCAAAAATTTAATCAAAGCAAGGCAGATCACACTTTGTTCACCCGTATTCAAGAAACGGGAACCGTGATGGTTCTAATATATGTAGACGATATTATCATCACTGGAAATGACGTGAAGACCATAGCTCAAACCAAACAAATTTTACATGATAAATTTGAAATAAAGGATCTGGGAAAATTAAGGTACTTTCTTGGCCTTGAAGTAGCTCATTCTGAAGAAGGAATTTTTATTTGTCAGCGTAAGTAGTCTCTTGATCTCTTAAAAGAGACAGGTTTATTGGGAGCAAAACCAGTAGACACTCCTCTTGAAGCTAACCATCGGCTGAATAAAACAGAAGGACAACCCCTAACAGACATTAGTGCTTTTCAAAGACTAGTAGGGCAGTTGATCTATCTAGCAGTCACAAGGTCAGATATTACCTATGCTGTAAACGTGCTAAGTCAGTTCATGCATCAGCCTCATGAGCCACACCTAAGAGCTGCACATAGAGTCCTTCGCTATATCAAAGGCACTCCAGAAAGGGGCATCATTATGAGGAGAAACAACAATCTAGAAGTTATGGGATATACCGATGCAAGTTGGGTCGGAGACTTAGATGATAGGAGGTCTACAACTGGTTTTTGTATATTTGTTGGAAGAAATGTAGTCACCTGGCGAAGCAAAAAACAAAACGTGGTAGCTAGATCAAGTGTTGAAGCCGAATACAGAGCTATGGCACATGGAACATGTGAATTAATATGGATAAAGGCGTTATTGAGAGATATGGGAATTCAGGTCGGAAGCCCAATGATAATTGCGACAACAAAGCTGCCATACATATAGGGGCAAATCTAGTGTTCCACGAAAGGACCAAACACATTGAGCTCGATTGCCATTTTGTTCGAGAAAAAATCAACTCAGAAGAAATCCAGACCGAATATGTCAAGAGTAAAGAGCAATTGGCTGACGTTTTTACAAAAGCTCTAAGTCGGGATAGCCATCAACACATGACTAACAAGTTGGGACAAATTGATATTTGTTCTCCAACTTGAGGGGGAGTGTTAACGGATATTGATAAGCACAAGCCGTTTTTGCATGAATTGTGGATAAGCAAAATAACTTGTGCATAAATCGTGGAAGATCAGTTACCTATCAAAAGGAACCTTTTACCTTCTTTCTTTTTACTGTTGCCTAACCATGATTGTATCCGTTATGTTAGGCCTTTATTGTAAAAGCTATATATATTCAGGATCTTCAGTGAATGTAGGCTGCAATCAGCCGAACCACTTACATTGTGCGTTTTTTCATTTTTGTTACTGCTTTGTTCCAGTATATCATATTTTACAGGATTGTAGATCGCAAACCATGGTCTCGTTTACTCCAGGAAAGTACCTTCAAGATTCATCAGTATGGTTTCCACAATTGTTTGCTCACAAATCACACGGATGGCGCAGTCTGCTGCATGGCTTACACTTCATTCGTGATTCTCTCCGATGGCATCTGGGCAACGGCAGACAGTTTTCTTTTTGGACGGACCCTTGGGCTTCTTCTACTCCGGTCATATAGCATTTGGGAATTCCTGTTAATAAATCCCAGCTGCATTTTCTAAAGCCCCTTCGAGTAGCAGAGGTGCTTATTTCTCAGCATGTTAATGAAGTGTATGTGCCCCTTCAAGTGCAGCGTTTTCTTCTCAATCAAGGGCTGCTGGATTTTGCAGAGAATCACCATGCAGACGCCGATGATTCAATCACCTTTGGAAACCTTAGGTGTTTCAGTACCAAACAAGCATGGGAAGCAGGATGCTCTCCTCACCCGGTCATCCATCATACGCGTCTAATTTGGTGTAAGGGTCATTACCCTCGTGCGGCCATCACGCTCTTGTTGGCAACAGAAGATCGTATCCTTGCACACAATAGATTAAAAAATTTGGGTTTTTCTATGGCATCAGTTTGCAGTCTCTGCGTTCAAGCGGAGGAATTTTGTTCACATCTGTTCCTAGATTGCCCGGTAGCTCAGCAGATGTGGAAACAGGTCTGTTATAGATTTAGGAAGTGGGGTGTTCCTTATGGAACACTTGCATCTTCTCTAATGTGAAGAGTAAAATTCGCATGCCCTCTAAAATTTTTCGTCGGACTTGGATGGTGGCCTTTCTGATCGTTGTTTGGAAATTTGGGGTTATAAAAAAAAAAGCTCATTCATTTGGCTTTTAAAATCTAAAACCTCAGAGTTCTAGTTGGTTTAGGACTATGGTCTAGAATTTCAGTTCGTTTAGAACTCTGTTTTCAAAACCTTTGAATTTTACCTGTTGATTTTTAACTCCTTTTCAAAGCTATTTTCAGTCTTTATTTCAATTTTTTCAAAACTTCGATGTGGGGCTCACTCAGTTGGCACCATATCTGGAGAAGTTCTGACCCAGTTAGAACTCTGCGTCATTGCAAAACTTTCAATTTCAAGTTTACTTTGAATATCTTTTGAGAAAATCTCTTGTTTTCAAGTTTTAAAATCGTTTTTTGAAAAACCAAATGGGTACCACTCGAGGTGGCACCACATTTGATAAAGTCAGGGTTAGACTAGGGTTAGTCAGTGTCTTAGTTAGGTTAGGGGTTTAGAAGAGTCAAAACCAACTTTGAAAATCCATTTTATTTAAATCTTTAACCATTTGTTTTTAAAAAGTTTTAAATTAAAGCTTTAAAAACCCAATGTGGGCCCACACTAGGTGGCGCCACATTTGGAGTCTCTTAGGTTAATTAGGAGTCTAGTTAGGTATTAATTAGCTTAATTAGGGTTAGGGGTAGGATAGTAATCCCATAAAAAAATCGTTCCCCCGCCCCCAACCAACTCAATTAGGAAAGAGTTTGTTTTTTTTAGAACTCTTTAGAAAACCTAAAAAAATTTCTATTTAAGGAGCCCATAGGGGGGGGGGGGGGTCGACCCCTATTCCTTCTCCTTCTCAAATCTTGGAGCTTCTCTCTCCTCTCGAGCACTTCCTTCTTCCTCCATTGCAGTTGTAGCCCCAAGGTGAATTTGCTAACACTATTTCATTATTTTTTTATTAGTCTTTTATGCTTTTCAATGGATTTCACCATGAAAACCTTCTTGTTCATGGATTTCAACCATGATTTTCAATTAATAACACCAAAACCGATCCAAGAAGATGATCTAATCTCGTTTAGTACTGTTTTTCGAGATTCCAATGCATGATAATCATTTATATTGTTGTTTTTTCATATTCTTAACCTATGAAATATGTGATTTACCCGTTGAATGGGTTAAATCCATAGTTTCCAAGGAAAAATTAATTTCAGCCATGAATTTCCTATATTTTATTTATTTTTCTTATTGTATTAATGTTTATTTCATATATTTCCAACATTAAATTTAATTTTGTTATACTGTTTATGTATTTTTTTTTGTTATTTTCCATGTTTAAATCATAGTTTTTAGTGTTTTCTTAGATTTTCACGTGTTTTGATTCTAGGTCTGTAGAAAACATACTGTTTCATGTTTAAATATTTCATAAAAATTTCTATTTTTTTTATATTTAGTCCACGGATATGTCAGTGAGTCACTGTAAAAAAATCAAAGGTTTTGGGATTCAGGAACTCTGTTAGAAAAATGCAAAATCGGATCATGATTTCTTTTACTTAAAATCGCTATTAATATTTAGATGTAACTTGCAGTTGCGTTATTTCTGTCATCCCAGGTCCGATTTGTAATCCGTAAACTGCAGTAGCTTCGTGTTAATGCCTATTATTTTCTGTAATTTCCTATATTTTTATATCAGTCTACTATTTTTCCCCTGTCAGAGAATCAGATCAATGTTTTAGAACTCGTTATGTTTTATTGAAACCCTAATTCAACTTGTGTAGATCGTATCTCCCTAACCGGAGATCCGATCAATGATTTGTATAAAGGGAAGTTCCTTATATGTATGTCCTCTATTCACTTCTAAAATTCTAAAATTCTAAAACTCTAAAACTTTCTAATGTATTATGCTATTTTTATCTGTATTTAAAACCGAAAGCATCTTTTTGATAGTTTTTATATTCGTTATAATTGATCAAATATTGCAGAAATGATATCTCCCTAACCAGAGATGATTTTTCCGATATGTAAAAAGGAGAATCTTTGTTTTTCTGTCTATTATATTTTTGTAAAATTGTATGAATTTTTATGGTGAATTGATCTCTGATTCGGGTCTAACACTGAAATAGGTACATGCCCGCAGGTAAAAATAGCATATTTTAGGGTTTACTGTAATTTTCATATTTAAATTATGTTCAAAATAGGTTTTATGATTCCAATCTAATTTCAGGGTTATAATAAGCGAAGATGTCAATTTTTACTGATTTTGGATATCATTTGATGCTTGGATGAGTTAAATTGCAAAATAGGGTGCTCGCAGGATCCCAAAGCACTGACAAAATCATGATTTTCATGATATTTTGGGTTTTTTTAGAAATTTATGTTTTTAGGGTTGGTGTATGTTTTTAATCATATTAGGGTGTTTCTTATTTGATTTTATGTTTATTTGGACCCCAAATCCAAAGTTTTTACCAAAATATTTTTTGAAACCCTGATTTCAAAGCCATAGTCTTGTTATCAGAGGCATTTTGGTCATTTGATTTCAATTTCGAAATTCCAAACTTTAATTTTCTTATTTTCAATCATATCATATCATTGTGTATTTGATTTATTCTCATTTGAATTTCAAAATTTTCATTTTATAAAATATCTTTCTGAAAAATCCTGATTTTAAGGCCATAGTCTTGCTATCAGGGGTATTTTGGTCATTTTACCCCAATTTTGAATCTTCAAATCTCATTTTCATATTTACAATTCAATTTCATCATTTATGTTTATATCAGGGAAGTATGAATTGGGTTTACATTTGGATAATATCTGATAATTTTTCAATATTTTCGGATAAATCTAGATAAACCTATATTTCTGTGTTAACATATTTTCTAGTTTTGCAGGGATATTCAAGGCTGTATTTATTTTATTTTCATTCAATTAGAAATGTAAATTGTAAATACATTTGGAATAAGAATTTCAATTTCTACTTAGATTAGGATTTGCATTGCATATAGTTTAAAACTTTGATATATAATTGCTATGTTTGTCATTCATGCATAAATTTCAAATTCACCGTGGTTGACATGAATGGCACGTGCACATGCTCTTAGGGAGTTGACAAATTTGGTGAAATTCGTATTCATGGCCATAGTCAGAATACAAATGAGACACAGATTTGTGATCTTCGCATTAGCCACATTCTGCCTACACTCTTAGGCTCACTTTAAAATGCACTGCATTTCTCAAAAATACAAAAAGATTTTATCAATTCCTCAAAACCATGTCTTTCAAATCTATATTCATTCATTTCATTCAATTTGCAAATTTCAATTCTAATTCAGAGAATATGATTTTCTCAAATTTTTTTTAAGTCTTACTCAGAAAATGATTATCTCAAAACTCTGAGCTTTCAAGTGGTATTTTAAGTATTCCTCAAGTTCAAATCATGATTTTTCAAGTCATAATATATTCAATTTCAAAGTTTGAATTCAGAGAAATCCAGTTTTCCAAAGTTATTTGAAATTCCTCAGAAATCGATTGTCACAAAACACTTGTATCTCTTCAGAAATCGATTTTCATTTCTTCAAAAATATTCTCTCAGCAAGGCTCATAATTTTCAAAGTGTTATATTTTCCAAGTATTTCAAATGTTCAAAGCAAGCATCATGTTTTCAAATCTGTATTTTCAGAAATTCATAGCACATGTCTGATTCTTTGTGCATTTAGGAATAAAACATCGATGTAGATATGTTCAACAAAGTAAAGCACCGGATTGATCATTGGTTCAATTACCCCTATTAAAGGTGCCAGAAACGGTTGAACCTCGTATCGACAAGCGAGTCCCATTCTTCGGAATTATCCTGCATGTTAAAACAGAGGCGTATTATTTTCAAAAACTTTTTTCAAGGTCGGTTTGACTTGCAAAAGTAAAATTTTGCGATGATAACACTGATATAACTTTGAACTTTTGTGAGTTCAACGTCATACCCTACTCTCTCTCTCTCTCTCTCTCTCTCTATATATATATATATATATATATATATATATATATATATATATATATATATATATATATAGCCATTGATAATGTATATAATGCCATATGAAAAAGTGTCAAATACCATTGCACCACTATTAGATAGTTGAACATTTTCTTTAAGTGCTTCCTTGACTTTGAACGAGTCTTGAACATTTCATTAGGGAAGAGGACTAAGCATATAAATAGTGAAGAGGCATGAAATGTGTACACTCCAAACTCTTTTGAAAATCATGGTATATGCGACTTGGTAGATTGTTTGGGCTTTGTAGCATCTAAAACATTTGCATTCACTTGAAGTAAATAAGAATTGAGAACATGACTGCTTGAGCATTTTTTGAGCAAACATATAAAATATGAGAGGAATTATCTTCAATACTATGCATTTAGTGAGTAGTATCTTCAAATTTATGAAGACTCAAAATAGTCTTTCAGCAATATGCAATGCGGAACAGATTTCAAGTTGTCATTACCTTGCCCTCACACAGTTTGAGTATCTTTAGATTTGCTTATTCATTAGATATTGATTTGCAACTGTCATATATGTTTACTTACATTGTTAACAAGAAATGCATCAATTTCACCTTATGGAAAAAAAGTTTCTTGCTTTTAACTCTTCTTTGTTAAGAGAGCTTTGGTTTGTAATGGTTTATATTTTCTTAAGGGTCAACAATCATAAGACTTAGTGATGAAAAAATATCAAATTTTGTAAAGAGGTGGGATCATTTATGTAGACATTAAAGAGATGAAAGAATAAATGTTATTTAAAATAGAATAAGCGGGAATTTTATGATGTATCATCAAGCGAGCCTAAATTTTGATGTTCTCTTAATTTATGAAGAAAGTTAATAAATTGGTATTATCAAAATGACTTAGTTGAATTTATCTATAAGATTCATTGGCTTGAATATAGCCAAGACTCCTTACATAGTAGAATATGTCACCTTAGCAGTCTCAATATAATAGGTTTATGTTTACTGTGCTTTCATTTTTTTATAATATAAAAGGTTTTTTTGTAAATTTATTTGTTATATATTATTTCATTTTCAAGTTTTTAATGTAGCAACATGCTTCTATTACTTACCATTACCAACCATTATGATGCATATACAACACAGTAAATTGTTCAAGCCAAATATAAGTAGGTTTATGTTTACTATGCGTTCTTTTGTTTGTGTTGTGAAAGATTGTTGTAGTGGATTGATTTTTTTATATATTACTTTTTTTTTTAGATTTTCAATGTTGCAACATGTTTTTATTGCTAGCCATTCTGACGAAGATACTAAGGTTTTAAAGGCAAGACACATAAATAGGTGTTTTAAAAAAATATGAATAAGGCACAAGCCTTGAAGCGTAGTGAGGTGTAAGCCCCAATATTTTTATGGTATAATTTTAGAAAATATAAAACTATTATAACTAGTAAAAAACATATTTGCTAACTATAAATACATATATATATATATATAACAATTTATTCTAAGTAATAATAAAAAATAAATTTATAAGTTATAACTAAAATATAGAATATATATGCCAATTTAATTTATTATATTGTAGGTGTTTCCTTGACTTTGAACACACTAACTTATTCACCAAAAAAAGCTTTTGTAAAGTATGATCAGTTTTTTCTCGATTCATCTTGTTTGGTAAAGACCAAGCATACTAGTACAATAATCAAATGCAAGATAAATAGCAGTAGGTAAAAAATAAGAACATGGATAATTGTTTTTTCATTCCACTGTCTACATAATGTTCCCAAATCTCTTTCTTTAGATAAGCGTTAAGCAAAAGTACCACAATAATGAATAGACTTGGTTCGACAAAACCCAAATTTGAAAGTACATAGACTTTGTATGGATTCTTCCATTGGGTACAAGAGCACACCTCATGTGGAGTTGTAGGACTTACTAGGGAAGCGGCTTAAGCCTATGGTGGAAAGGTGTTAAAGTCATATGCCCCAATATTTATAATGTGATATAATTTGATAAATTGTTTAGGCTTTGTTGCATCTAAAATATTTGTGTTCACTTAAGTAAATGAAATTTGGGTATGTGCATGCTTTTCTACTTTTTGGGCAAGTATTGGAAATAGGAGCACCAACATATCTTTAATGCTATGTATTTTCAAACTTATGAGTATTTAGAATAATTTTTACAATATGCAATTTGTGATAGGTTCTAAGTTATAAATAGAACCAATGTTTTGAGTTTTATGTTGAATAAGATTTGTATTGCTTACTTGCCCTTGCATAATTTGAGTATCACACCTATTTTAAATTCCATAAATAAATGGATGTTAAATCATTATTAACTTTGAGCATGATATATATGATATATTGGAGACTGGATTTTTCAACTTGTTTCACAATACATAGTTAGTATTTTAGGTTGTGGTTGAAACAATATCCTTATTTATAGGACTATTAATAAGTCAAGTTGTAATTGAATAGCATACAAGTTAAATTTTTAAATTTGTTCTATTGTATATTGAAATAATATCTTTGTTGCTGAGTTTATCATTAACCGCTAATAAATATTGAAATAAAATAAGTGCATGTGTTATGGTGCTGTGTGCAATCAAAGGTACAATTTTATTTATGATTGGGTTTTAGCACATCCTCAAATCTATCTCCATCACCAGCACTAGTTATGGAGATTGATGCAATGGAGTATTCTATGAACACTAGAATATCTTAACAGGATGCATTCATGCAACAAACAATCACACGTTTCCTTTTTGTGGTCAACTTGAGAACAAAAACTATGCAATAAACACAAAAAAATGTATCAACAACCATGAAAAAATGCTGTTGCATCTAAAACATAAGTGCAAGATATAGCTATTAAAAAAATAACCTATAAAAAGAAAGAGGAAATCATGAAATACACTTCTTGATGAGTGAGCTTCCTAAACCTCTCTCTCTCTCTCTCACACACACACACACACACACACACACACACACATATATATATATATATATATATATTATACAAAATAGAAATCATAGATGTATGTTGCATCTTCTCAATCAGATCTTATACATGTACTTAACACATTTTATAAGAATCATGTTTTTTGGACATCAAAAAAGGTTTTTTTAAGTCATGAAATTTTTGTACATTATGAGTCATTGATTTTTGAAGATCTTAAAAAGCCTACATGTATGCCATAATCACATATGAAAAACTTGTTTTTCACTAAATAATGATTGTAGATCATATCTATAGGGCGTGATCAATGAAAAAACACACAAATTTTGAAAATTTGAAGCTTCTATTAGGTGGGAGTAGGTGCTTTGGGAGCAACCTATCATTACTAATATATATATATATATATATATATATATATATATATATATATATATATATATATATATATATATATATATATATATATATATATATATATATATATATATATATATATATATATATATATATATATATATATATATATAACAAGGCACTAAATATCAAGGCTCCAAAAACCATTTTTCTATCCAAAATGCATGATCCAAGTGTTGATTTCTAGTAAATCAATTATGTTGAATACATTTGTATGGTTAGAATTTCAAAAAAACACCGAATCTGATAAAATGTTTCATTTAGTACCGCAACATATTTGGCACGGATCCTATATTATATATATATAGTAACGGTAGGGTGCTCTGGGAGTACCCACCTAATAGAAGCTTTAGATTTTCAATTTTCTTAAACATTTTTTATTGATCAAACCTATAAGCATTATTTAGTAGAAAACAAATTTTGGATCATGTGATTATAACTTATATGTATGTTTTTTAAGACCTTTAAAAATCAACAACTTAAAATGTATCACACTTTCATGACTTAAAAAATCCTATTTTATGTCCAAAAAACATGATCCAAAGCATAATTTCTATAAAACAAACTATGTTGAATACATCCATAGGGTTTAATTGAGAAGATACAACCTACAACCATGATTTCTAGTATGCGAAGCATTACTCATATATATATATATATATATGAGAAACCCTTAACAATGGATGCAAAAGTGCCCACTGTTTGTGAACACTTCTCTGCTGCTGATCTCGTGTAGATCAGTGACGGCAATTGCATTTTAATGTAGAAAAGAAATTAGTAGCGGTCATGACCGCCGCTAATTCATTTTTTCTCCATCATGCATTAGCAGCGGTTGTGACTGCCGCTAATGCCCCAGATTTCAGCAAATCAAATGCCTAAAGCATGTCTGACCCTTGTTCGATGGAGAGGCCATCCATTGTTACAACCTCCCCCGTATATATATATATATATATATATATATATATATATATGTATATATATATATATATATATATATATTGTGTGTGTGTAGGGGGGGGGGGGTAATGTTTGGTGTCATTGAAGACACCAAATTATATGAAACTATTGAGCTGAAAATCGTTTTATATTTCTTTCATAGATTAAATCCGATAGAAGTGATCGACAAGTTTTGTTTAGTCGAAAAATGGGTTTTGAATCATATGATTGTGACACATAAGCAGGTTTTCTAAAGGCTTCAAAATTAATAGCCCACAATGTACTAAAATTTCATTACTCAAAAAATAATATTTTTGGATTGAAATAAAGCTTTGATCTTTAGCAAACAAACCATCTTGAACACATATGCGGTCAGATTGAGTTGATAAAGCTTGAACCCATGATTTCCAGCTCAATAGTTTCATGTGCCTTCAATAGCACCAAATATGATACAGTAGCTGCCTATGGCAGCCTACAGGGAAGGGTGGTTTCCATGTTTTTCTCAAATCTGTCCATGATGTATTCAACATTGTCAATTTGCTAGAAAATGCACTTTTTTTATATTCACACGGAGGAACCACCCCCAGGATCAGAGGCCTAGCCATGCTGGCTATGCCTATCATACTTACGATCATTGTTATGGCAGCGTAAAACTCCATGGGCTTACCCCTTGCCTCCAGAGAATCGCTACACTTCGGCTTGTGCAAGGGGTGGAGCCCATGTGATTTGAACTTAGATTGCCTTTCTAGCGGCCTGGGCCCCATCCCATTGCACTAAACCCCTTTGGGGCCTAAGAAACAACAGTTGTATGGTATTTTTTGATAAAAAAACATGAATTTTAAGCCTTAAATATTTATAAAGATTTTGCACCATTGATTTTCAAAGCTTTTAAAAACCTACTTGCGTGTTGGAATCGAATGATGCATGAGTCCATTCTTATAAAATCAAATGCATATATTACATCTATAAGTTGAGATTTAAAAAAAACATGGAAAAGAACCCTTTGCCATATAGGCAGTGATAGACACAAATCGGTGTAGGTAGCTACTCTTTACTATATATATAGAGTGAGTGGTAGTTGCTTAATCCATGCATGCTCCATGGAATCACACTCACATTGAGCTTCCATCATGTGCACGACTAAAGGACCCAATTATGCTGAGACCACCTTTAGCGGCACTTCAAAGCACCACTAAAAACAATACAAAAAATGATGAGCTCATCTCCATAGGGGCTTTTGGGGGTGTTTTGAAGCGCCACTAAAGCATCATTTTTTTGAATTAAAGCATTTTTGCGCACTGACCATTCATCACGTTCGCGAGATGAACAGCCAAAGTGTGCATTCTGTTTAGACAACTATGGATTAAACAGCTATCACTTTTCTTATATATATATATATATATATATATAGTAACTAAAATATGAGAACTATAAATATGAGCATTTTCAATGTTTTTTTTGCAAATCCATGAGGATGTGCTTGGCATGGTGAATTTGTTAGGAATCAACCATTGGATCATATATTTTTGATGAAAAAATATAATTTTTGAATGTTTGAATATTTATGAAGATTATGAGCCATTGATTTTAAAACCTTAAAAAATCACGTTTATGGATCAAAATCAGATGATTTAAGAGCGGGTTCTTATAAATCCAAGCATGAAGATTACATTGGTATGATTTGATTCAAGAGAAAAGAACAAAAAATCCATGAAAATAATAGTTCACACATTAGTTTTCATGGTGACTCTCTCTCTCTCTAGAGAGAGAGAGAGAGAGAGTTGTTGCTGCAGTCTCTATTTATAGTGAGAAGGTGAGAATATAAACTAATCATAGCCATTGATTGGTCAACATAGGATGTATCTCATCATATGTCGCATGATACTAACCCTGCTCACCTCATCCAATTAAACATTGACCTGACTGAGCTTTACGAGCAAGCAAGCTCCAGCTTGACTCAAGGATCCATAGGATACACTGGTTGTGTTATTTATCTTGTAAAGTTTGGTTGGGACGGTTCAAACTCAGGTCAAGTGAGCCAATGCTGTTGGGTCCATCAAGGTAACATTTGTGGAACCAGTACAAATTTGGATCAGTCTGACGAATGTGTGTGTTTTCGCACCATATATCAGCAGGAGCTTTAGCTCTAAAAGATGGAGCCAGTCGGCTCGGCGCCATGGCTCGCAACCGTCCAATTAATTAGGGATGTCAGGTGATCGGATTTTATCAGATATCCAACTGAAGTTCGACTCTGATTAGCCAGATTTGGTATATGAAACTATATCCGATTCCAATTGGATGTGGATATGTTTTTTATTTTTCACTACTGAACATATATTCAGATTTGATGGATATCAGAATCCTATTGCATAAATAAAAATCAGATTTAGGATGAGTTTTTCACCATCCACATTAGAATCCAAATCCAAATCAGTTTAACCAACACCCAATCAATCCTATCTAGTGTTGACCTCATCAGACCCAAATTTTAACCATTTACATCTAGGGCTGTCAACAGGTCGAGGTCGAGTGTCCAACCTACCAGAATGCACCCGAATCCTTCCAAATAATAGATTGCCAAGTTCAGCTTTCTCAACCATGAAAATGAAATCTCAAGCCCAGAATATACATACAAATAGGGATGGCCATCAGGCCGGACCGAGCCAGCCCAATTGGGACCCAATAAGAGCCCAACCGATATTCAGGTCCGAGCCGGCCTGACCCAATTATATTTGGGCTTGTGTCGGGCCAGGCTCTTTAGGCCCGACTCATTTAATGGGATTGACCTATCAGGCCCTATGCATTTGCCACATAGGCCGAGCTGGAATCGGGCTCGGACCCGACCCGACACTGGCTGCTGTGTACCCGACAGCCTGTCTGGCACCTGGCCTGATGGCCAACCCTACATATAGGACACTACGGTCAGGTCAGGTACCCAGCAAGGAAACTGGTACAGGTAGGATGCCAGCAAAAATCATAAGTGAAACCTATCTGACATATTGCTCGGGTTGGGTTTGGGTGGACCCAAACATTAGTCGAGTGCACATTTTTTATGCTCATACCCAAAAATTCGAATTCCAGTTGAATAAAGTACCATATACATACCTGACCTCTTGACAACCCTAAATTACTTATCAAAATAGGTCTGTCAACGGGTCAGGTACCCGACCATCAAGGTAATACCTGAACCTGCCCAAATAACAAATTGCCGAGTTCGGGTTTTGTGCATAATTTTAAAATTTTATTTGTATTAAAAATACACATAAGATACTTGAGTCGGGTTGGGTACCCAGTAAAAATCATGACCCAAACTTAGCATGCATATTGCTTGGGTCGGGTTGACCCAAAAATTATAGAATCAGTACTTTCCATACTCGTACCTGAGAATTCAGGTTCGGGTCAGGTCCAGTACCCAATACAAACTTGACCCAGTTACTACAGCGTTACGTCCAATTATAATAACGCTTGACCCTTTGTCAGGTACATGAGATCAGTGGATTTTTTCAAGTCCTGACTATTTCATAATAAAAAAGAAGCTTCTCTTACGAGTAGTTAACCGAACTTGACAAAGAATAGTATTCCAGACACGTTGGGACAGCTATTCAACTCTCTCTCTCTCTCTCTCTCTCTGCCAACCACCAACTTCCGCCCACAAAGGCTCCGCTCATTTGGTAGGGGGTGACTTGTGAATGTCACGAAGTTGACAGGATGCCACAAGTTCAAAACCCACGGGTGGCATTCCTTACAGCAAGTTCGAAGCTGAGTGTACTTCTTTTCAAGGTTGTTAAATGCGATGAGGCGAAGCGAGGCGTTGAGCCTGCCCTTCGCCTCTGAGGCGTACGCCTCTAACAACTGGACTGGAAGTGAAGCGGTGGGAGGGGAGGCAGTAGGAGAAGGACCACGCGCCCAGCTGGTATTGAAGCGAGGGCCCCCCGCTTCCGGTGGTCGGAGAAGACTGAGCAGCCAACGGCAAAGTTCGCCACCAGGGAATTTGTAACCGGGGAACTGTGATGAAGGGCAATTTGCGCATCACAGCAACGCCTCAGTACCTTGAGCGTGCACCTTGCCTCTGAGGCGTACGCCTCTCACAACACTGCTTCTCTATGTGCAGGGGGGCCTTCAACCCGAGGCCAGCCAAGGTGCAATCCTTGACAAAGGGTTTTTTTCTTGAATTATTTAAAAAAAAAAAACACCAACCCTCCCAATCCCCACACACAACCACCACCAACAAGGCCTGATTCCCAATCCCCACACACAAATCAAGCTGAATGCCCAGGATCGAATCCCTCTGTCACATGGAGAAGCTGGTAGGGGTCCGCCTAACACCCAGCTTGCCTTTCAAAAAAAAAAAAGCTTGGTGAACACACTATTTTGGGGTAAGGATATAGTTAATACAAATTTGGACTAATCGGATTTGGCTAATCAGACACAGGTTTGAATGAGAAACGGCTAATAATGAATCAGAATAAACATGTAAACGGATTTGGATATCTGTCGGATTGAGTTATGAAATCCTAAACTGAAGATTCATGATTCAGTTTTCTTAACCAAATCCGGATCTGAATTTGGATCGGATATCGGATAAATCCGATCCGTTGATATCACTGTAAGAAACCAAAAAGAAAATCACGCCACTTCGGTGACCCACCACATCAAAGTTGCGTGGTATTATAAAAACGACTTTACTCCTGGAGCCGTTAATCTCAGCGATGGACGGTTCATAGGAAAAAACAGTCAAAGTCTTCCAATGAACCCCAAGCAAATGAAAGACCAAAATAGCAAGAGACGGATAATTTTCTTTCTCGTTATTTTGGCAAAAGAATCAGGGTGATATCGTCATTTCAGGTAAGCACAGTGTGATTCTCGCCACACATCTTTGACTTTGACGACTAGCCTACAGCGTTCAGACACCGCCGGAGCGTATAAAAGCCGGGGAGGGAGGATTCCTCGTGATCTCCACGCGACAGGGTGAAGTTTCCGGCGGAATCACCTAAGATCGACGGTCTAGATTTGTCCTCTGCCACTGATTTCTTCGGAAGGGACGTTCTCGAGGTAAGAAAACCCCACCGGATTTCTTCTTCCGTCGAATCTGTTCCTATTTCCCTTGTTCGTCTCTCGGATGACGACTCGTGGCATTTCGAGTGCTTTGTTATGGCTCTGCGTGTCGATTTTGTGTCAATTCCGTGGTTTATGTTGTTCCGATAGTTCTTTACTGATGAATAGAGGAGTTTTCCGAGTGATTTTTGGCTCTGATTTTTGCGATGAAGACCTGATTTTTTGGAGATGTTGATGAGAGATGAAATTGATGGATTGATAACATCTGATCTGCATGCAACGAATTCTTTATGGATTTGAAGGATTTTGGCGTGGTTTTTGTGGTTCTAGATGGTGATATGTGGTCGATTTGTTGATTTTTTCGACTGTCTGATTATTTTGCTACTTGATGATCTAGGGACTATTTGTTTTGTTGATTGTTGATGTTATTATTGTTTCGGTTTTGTTAATGGCTAAATCCTGTTTCTGAGGGAATGGTGAGTTTCATCCATGAACTATCTTTAGCGGTTTATATGAATTCGAGATGTAGTGTTTTTCCGGTGTTTTTATTCGAAATTTGTAAGGATTTGTCATAAATCTGATTGCATCTCCAGAAGAAAGTGGATGAACTAGAACACCGCATCCCGGCATATCCCATTTGCCAAACATGCCGAAAAACCATGAGGATTGTAAATATTTTTTTGGCGTCAGCCTGTCCTTTCCTATATCATTTCACGTTCTGTGAGGGTTTCATGGTGGTCTGGTCTTAGTGCGTTCCAGGTCTTGGGTGTTTTAACTCATAGATTATCAAATACTTGTTCTTTTAAGATGAAACTTTAGCCTAAAAGGACTTTCCCGGGACAGCCTGTGTCTGTTGTGATTTTGTATATATTATTCATATCGATTGTATATATGATGACACAATCCAAATCTTTATGCTTGATTGCCAGGAGATGCATCTTCCACTTAATTTCACTTATTTTGGTTGCATGGTTCAGGTCCTTTGAACAAAGTCTTCCAGTGCTATGAATTTTGTTTGGAAGTTGAATAATGGAAGTACTTTTTAGTGGCATCTAGAGCTTGATCCGTTTTATATGATCTAGTGATTGGTACAACCGAATCTGAATCTTATTGTTGCTCAAATGATTGTGTTGGGATTAATTTTGATCACATGTGCTAGCTCTTGTTTTAACATTTTCTTCCAAAGCTTTATTTGTAGGCTTACTTACTTTGAGTCTTATGTAACTTATTCGGTAATTTATAACTTGTTTGGCACTCCATGATTGTGCATCGCTTTGTAACTTTCATGAGTCTTGATAACAATCCTCAAATATATCTCTGATTCTCTAAACATTTGTTGTTCTTGAATTCTTGCTATTAGTCTTTATTTTCTTTCATGATATTAACACAGCAGATCCTTGAAAGTAAGTTTGTTCCTAGAATATCTCATGCTCATCGTGCTCTTGTTGCGCAGGCAGCATCACTTGGGAATGGAGTTTTGTCTTAGAGGCTTCAATGAGCAGTCATCATCAGAGCAGTTTGCTCATCAGGATATTCAAAGATGTCCATTCTTGAGAAACATCAACGAACCCACAAACTTTTCCTTCTCTTCAACTTTGAGTTTCCCTGTGCCTGTAAGTTTTATGCAAATGATCCTTTCTATCCTTTTTAAGTCATTGAATGTTGAGTCAGATAGTCCAACATGCTTTTAGGTTCTGTTATCTGATAGGCTTTTCATTGACTTATGGCATACTCCCTCCAATTTTACTTGGATGACCTGATTGATTTGATCAACTTATTGCAAACACTTAGTCACAGTTTGTAAATATGTGAATCAATCTGACTCGAAACTTAGAAGCCTCGAGTCAGATTGCTGATTTCAAACCATGGTGGCTTGCAATTAAACAGTTATCTTTTGGTCCCTTGCTGGTAGCTATTTCTTATGTTTTTCAATATCAATTTTCAGGCGAGAAGAGCTAAAGGGCCAATTTTCGAGGATGGGCCTAATTTTGACATGGCATTCAGGCTTTTCCATGGCCGTGATGGAGTTGTTCCACTTGCAGAAAGATCCTTTCCTCAGCCAGAAAATTTGGAGCCTTTGGAGCCTGAATCTGCTCCAAAATTTAATCCGCTGGCAGCGAAAGCAGCAACAATTAGCCTTTCAGCTTTTGGGACAGGGGGGCCCTTCAGTTTTGATTTCTTTTCTGAGAAATGGAAGAAACAAGCACAGAAGCCTTCGTCCAAGAAAGAAACTTCTCAACAGGTGAGGGATTTTGTTGACCTGATGTTTGTTCATGGCTCCTTTGAAGAATTGAACTTGGCATAAGGGCTATTTTCATGCTTAACTTCCACATGCATAAAGCCTCTCCTGTTGACTTGACTGTTAAAATATATTAAAATCAACATCTGAAAAGTCAGTGAGCCTGTTTTTAGATTTTGACTTAATCTGATAAGACAAACAGGTTATCGAGGAATGAGTCAAAGTGAAAACTAGAGAAAAATGGAAGGTAACAGTATTTGGGACTTATCATTCCTGAGGAGAAAATAGATGTTGTGTCTATCTCATTTGTTTTGGCTATACAATTCACATAACAAATTGTACAAAAGGAAATGAAATGTCCTTTAATTCAAACAGCTCTTTCTAGGCTATATGCACTGATTATTTTGCATAACTAGATTGGAATGAGGCTCACTTGGTTGTATTCAGTTAAGTTATTTAATTAATTCAATAATAACAATAGCTACAGGTAGGGCTGGTAAACGAGCTGAACAAATCAAACAGGGCATCTTCAGGCTTGGCTCATTTACCAATGAATGGAGCTCGTGATTTGACTCATGCTCGTGTTTATGTGAGCCGAGCTCGGCTCGATCCTGAATGAGATGAGCCTAACACGATCTGGCTCATGTAAAAACATTTCATGTTATTTATATATGGAATTATATATATATATATTATACTTAATTGTTCACATTTTATGCACAGATTTTCCTTGCATCCTTCTCTTCCTGAATGAGATGAGCCTAACACAATCTGGCTCATGTAAAAACATTTCATGTTATATATATATATATATAGTTCACATTTTATGCATAGATTTTCCTTGCATCCTTCTCTTCCTGAATGAGATGAGCCTAACATGATCTGCCTGATCATGTAAAAACTTTTCATGTTATTTATATATGGAATATATATATTATAGTTAATAGTTCATATTTTATGCATATATTTTCCATGCATCCTCTCTTTATATGTATATTTTATGCATTCTTTTCTTATATATATATATATGTATATATATATACACACACACACACACACACACTGGTACAATGCCCGTGTAAATGCACGAGAAGGAAAACTTCAGAAGAATTGTTGCATCAAGAATTTAGAGAACTATAAAATGAAATTCTCATGATTCAGGAAAACATCAAAAGAATTGTACAGGAAGAGTTATGTTTGTAAAGAAACTGAATAATGACGAGTGTATCATCAAACTATGCTCTGAGTATCCGACAAAACACTCTTTAGCAGCGGTCTTTGACCACGACTAAAGCTCCTGGCAGAAAAAGTCTTTAACCACTAAAGACCTATGTCACCTGGGTAGTACGACACGGCAATTCCAAAAAATGTGGGTATGGGGACACGGCTATATATATATATATATATATATATATATATATATATATATATATATATAAAATCACATAAATGCAAAATAAATTCAAAATAAACTGAATATAATCTAAATATATATTATATACTGAAAATATAAAGTCATAAACTGAAAATATAATTATATATTATAAATTGAATCCAAACTTGTATGTAGTATGTACGAAGGGTAAAATAGCGTGTCTAGGTGTCAACGTGTGTCGATACTGGTACGAAGGGCAAAATGGAGTGTCAGTGTGACATAGCTAAAGACCTGTTTTTCTTTTAACGTGTGCCGCTGATTGCACGTGCAATCAGTGACACACGCGCATCCGACGTGACAACCTACTCTCTCTCTATACACACACACACACACGAGCTCTCCTGTACTGAGCCGAACACCCTGTGTTCGGGTTCAACTTGTTTAAGCTGCTTGTGGCTCAGCTAGCCGGCTATACAAACCATTCATGGACGAGCCTTGTCACAAGCTGCTCGGTTTGTTTACCAGCCCTAGCTACAGGTCTCACAATGAACTATTGTTTCAATTTGAATCTTCAATAGGAATGCCAGAGTTTTGCTCTAGTTTGTAGAATTTCTTGGGGAATATCCTTGGTTTTCTTGTCTGTTTAGGTTGATTAAAGGAACATTTTCTTATTTAGCCCTCAGATTGAATTGATTTCCAGCTAAAAACTTAGAGAATATGCTCATGATTCTACACAGCAGGCAATGGACGTTGACAATTATATTTTCTCAGGGAAACTCTCATGAAGCAATGAGCAATGAATGGCTTGAAACTGGAAACTGCCCAATAGCAAAATCCTACAGGGCTGTAAGCAATGTCGTGCCGCTCATTGCCAAAGCGTTGCAGCCACCTCCAGGCATGAAGCTCAAGTGCCCGCCTGCAGTAGTTGCTGCTCGTGCAGCTCTAGCCCGAACAGCGCTTGTGAAGACCCTAAGACCGGAGCCGCTACATGCAAAAATGCTAGTAATTGGTGTGTTGGGAATGGCTGCCAATGTTCCGTTGGGTATATGGAGGGAGCATACAAAGAAATTTTCTCCGGCTTGGTTTGCTGCCGTGCACGCTGCAGTTCCATTCATAGCAATGCTGAGGAAGTCAGTTCTTATGCCCAAGACTGCAATGGCATTCACAATTGCAGCGTCGGTCTTAGGTCAGGTGATCGGCTCGAGGGCAGAAAGGCTCAGATTAAAGAGGATAGAAACAAGAGCCAGTGCAAAATCAGCAGCAATGCCCACAGAGGTGTTGGAACTGACAAGCAGTGGGGTTGCCGTTGCTGGGCCTCTTGCAACTGCAGCTAATGGGAGGACTACCTACCCTGAGTACCAAAATGGGTGTTGCGGAATGTATGTGTGGGACCCGCTGACGCTGAAGGCAGCTCCACAGTCATCTGCACGGGACGTTTGCTTCTGACGACGGTCTGTGGTGAGTTCTTCTGGAAGAGTCTGATTTGGGGTGTATCTGCATGCTGTTATGGGGGGCTGCAATAATAAATTTAAGATCATAATTTGTTCCAAACATGATTCACATTGTTTTTAGTAGTGTCAATTTGTTCCCAAACCAAAGCATCTGCAATTCTTTCTAGGCTCTGTTTGGAGCCTTGCAATGAGATGGAAACATGGTTTCAGTGTGGTCAAAATATCGTTTTGCCAACGTGTGATGTTAAGAGATGGAGTTGCCAAACAATCCTCTCGTGAGAAGTGTTGAGATGTGGTGTTGGGCATGCTAACACCAGTCCCAAACAGCAAGAGAGTATGAGAGCATGTCCGAAACCACGACACAGCCTCCGATTCAACGCTCCCAAACATAGCCTGACCATCATTGATGTTTGGAAACCGGATTTTGAGAGATGGGCCTTTTTCATCTGCATCTTCATAAAATCGTAGTTGACAAACCCTTTCATCACCCATTCTCCACTCCTATCACCTCTCTCATCTCCCCTCCAACACTGTTTCCCAAACAGAGCCCTAAAGTCTGCTTGCTTCTCTATGGCTGAAATTCTGTAAAAAGTACACGTGTGTTTGTGGGTGCATTTGTGCATGCAATCCTGCACGCTTCAAAAAACGATTTTAAATGTGTAGGATTAGATAGCAAATGCACCATGCCACTCTCATCTGAGTGCTGCATCTGCCAGGCCATGCACCGGACCCGCTCTTCAACTTTTGGATCCAGTGTTGGGTCATGCTAGACCTGACCCCTATTTATCATGCTGCTTGCATCCTTAGGGCTGCTCTCTCTCTCTCTCTCTCTCTCTAATGAGGAGAAACCCCCCGATGTGGTTCGGACATCCTATTATGGGTTGAAAGTTGCCACATTGACCATTATTGCTTTGTTTTGTGTTTGCAATGTAAAGCTCCACGAGCACCTCCTCTTGTCCGTGGGGATAGTTTCTTGTTAACTTCGACCTTGCAGCAAGGGACACACACCCCAAATGTCGAACTCATAACATCGTTCGACCTGAACGTCTTAATCCGGCCCACCTACCAAGTGTGTAGGCTACATCCTAGGAGTGAAAACCCAAGGTTTAGAGGAAGTTAGAGACAACATGAAGGAAGGTGGAGCAACTTGAAGTTTGCCCTGAGTTGAAATGGAAGAAGTCGGACCTAAAAGAATCACTTGGAAAGACAAGCTGTCTGGAGGAAATCAACAGTATATTTGTTCAATTAAACCATAAAGTGATTCATTCGTAGTTCGAATCCATGAAAACTTTCATATATTATCCAAACCACGTTTCTAGTGTCACATTTTGTTTCAATATGCTATTTTCTTCTGCCTATAATTAAATGCCAAATATCAATTGCCATTTTCAAATATCCCACATCAATTGTCAACCATTCCCCACATCATCCTGTTTTATTTAAACACAACTCATTTTGAGAAAATAAGAATACTCAAACGAATTAGCTGAGACTGGGGCTCATGACAAGCTGAGTCAAATTTTGAGCACTTACTAAACCAAAATGAGCCATCTTGAACAAGGCAAGCTCACGTATTGAGCTTCTTTGCTAGCCTTCCTAGAAATCGGCTCATCTACACATTATTATGCTCTCTCTCTCTCTCTCTCTCTCTCTCTCTCTCTCTCTCTCTAGAACTACCACGTGAACTAGGCATTTTTGACATTTGTTTTTGCAAATTTGACCATGCAAATGTGTTCAGCATGGTGAAATTGCTAGGAAGACTGTTGGATTGTGTATTTTGATGAAAAATATGATTTTTTAGATGGTCAGATATTTATGAAATTTTTGAGCAGTTGATTTTCAAGCCTTAAAAATCCTACTTATGCATCATAATCAGATGATTCAAGAGCCGGTTCTTATAAAATCAAGCACTTGGATTACATTAGTATGGTCAGATTTAGGTGAAAAGAATTAAAAAGCCATGAAAATATTAGTTCACATGGTAGTTCTCATATTCTAGTGGTCAGGCCATTTCCTACAATTTTTTTGCCAATCATACCATGCAAGTGTTCGGCATGGTGAATTTGCTAAGAATCGACTGTTGGATTGTGTATTTTCCATAAAAAAATACAATTTTTGGATGCATGAACATTTATGAAGATTCTAAGTTGTTGATTTTAAAGCCTTGCTTATGCATCATAATTGGATGATAGAGTTGATCCCTATAGAACTAATCATGTAGATCACATCTGTGTGGTTGGATATAAGAAAAAAAAAACCCCCATAAAAATCACGGTAGTTCTCACATTTTAGATAGGAGGTTATATTTGGTACTAATAAAGGAACCAAACTATTGGGCTGAAAATCATAGGTTCAAGCTATATCAACTCAATATGACCTCTCAATCTGACCACATAGGGGTGTTCAACATGGTTTGATTGCTACTAATCAAACCTTGGATACCAACGGGGGGCTCCACTTGTCTGGTAGGAGCAGTTAGTGCAAGTTACCTTGTGTTGGGACGTTGCAAGTTTGAATCCCAGTGGTATCACTGGTAGGGGTCTGCCCTAACCCCAGCTTGCCCTTCAAAAAAATAAAAAATCAAACCTTGGATCATGTTTTCTTAATTTAGAAATATGCTTTTTTGAGCCATGAAATTTTATTACATTGTAAGCTATTGAATTTTGAGACCCTTAGAAAACCTGCTTACATGTCACAGTCACATGATTCAAAGCTCATGTCTACTAAACAAACCTTGTAGATCGCATCCATAAAGTCAGATCTGCAAAAAAAAATCTAAAAATTATGAAAAGAATAAGATTTCTACTCGATAGTTCCTAAACAATCCATGTAGATCACATTCATAGGGTATGATCTGCAAAAAAAATCTAAAAAATATGAAAAGAATGTGATTTCTACTCAATAGTTCCATAGGAATGCTTCTTTTGTTCAATTTTTTTTGGTTTTGCTTGTTTCATTAAAACTAACATTACATATGCGATCTATATCTTTTCTTAGTGGGAATCATCTCTTAAATCGTCCAATTACAACACCTAGTCCGAGAAGCTGGGAAATTTGAAGCCGCAAAGGTGAGGAATGTTTTCGAAGCTGTTAGAGAGCATATGGATCTCATCATTTGACATAGGATGGGTTTCGGTCTACATTCAATCCTAGCCGTCCAATCAACCACTAGGATTGGTCCACATTATCACCAGGATGTGGACTGATCCTAGAGATCCAGATGCATGGTTGGATTGCTAGGAATGGCATAAGGCACATGTCAAAAGATGAGATACTTTTTGTAGAGTGCATGTGATCAGAGTCATCGGTCGAGCTGAAAACCCAATTTTTAGGAAATTTATCAAATTAGGGTCGGTGGGACCCTTCAAAGCCAGGTTAGATTAAAATCAATGTGTTCAGCATTCTTAGTTATTCAATCAGGAATTCGGGAATGTGGTTGCACCTGATATGCATTTGTTGGTTTTATAATATGCTGATTTACATGGTCCTACCGTATTCATTTGCAATGTTAATTGCCATTACTTGTCAAACTTGAACCATGTTCTTTCAAACACCTTTAGCCTTTGAATTATATGCTGTGAAGCAAGGTTATCAGAGTAAGGAATGAGAATAATTTAAGATCTACCATGTCATCATTCTATAGATACTACTGTTGAAAAGCATACCATTCATGCAAACATAATAAAGAAAAGAAAGAGAGTATTTATGTGGTTTGGTCTTATAAGACCTACATCCACAGACACCAAAAGCTTGATTTCTATTATGCAACTTCACCTATATATATATATATATATATATATATATATATATATATATAGGTGAAACAAGAGAGTACAAGAAAAAAGAATTGATTACATGGGTAAAAAACAAAGGGCCACCTTGAGCAATGAAAGAGGCCTCCTTGAAACTTTAAACATCACCTTGAAACCCAAGGTCACTTTGAAACCCCAAACGTCACCTTGAAACCCAATGTTACCTTGAGCCTTGTGACATCATTATTCATTTCTGGTGCCTTGATACTGCCAACTCATTAACTACTTCATGGAAACTGATGCTATAATTGGTTGTATGTAGGGCCTGCAAATGGGAATAACTCTCTCTCATTTTTTATTAAGTATTGATAATACTTTTGCTTGGGAGAAAGATTGATAGCTTTCCAAAGATTTCATTTCTGGAAAGCGAGAGAGGAAGCGAGGCACTTTCAAAATTTTAAGAAGCGGGAAGCACATAACGACTTAGAAGTGAACCAAAAATCATTTCAGAAGCCACCAAAGAAGCGAGCGGAGAGCGAGGGAAAAGAAAAAAAAAGAAAAAAGTAAGAAAATAAAAAAAACAGAAAAAAATGAAAAAATAAGAGAAAGCAAAGGAAAAACGAGCTTCCCATTTAAGAGAAGCGTGCTTCTCAATTTTTTTCGCACTTCTTTACACATTTTGAAAGTGCCACATTTCACGCTTCCCCATATGGTATAGCACCATTGTTTTGTGGGTAGCTTGGTTTCTTTGAAATCTGTGTACCACGAATCAAGAGCATTTCCCTTAACCTTTTATGATTGTTGCAGATTTTAGAACAAGATATATGTTTGGGACAAATTTTTTGATATGCATGTGAAACTCTTTTTGTGTTTGTGGTGCCAGAATTTGCAATGTGCATGCCTAGAACAGATTGTCTAATACCATGTGAATCAGAGTTCTAAAAGCATGAAAAAAATGGATGAACATTACATAAACCATACTTTGAGACAATTCAAGTACCCCAATGGCAGGCCTAAGCCATCCATGCCCTACATGAATGCGCTTTATGATAGCCATCCCTGTCACACAAAAAAACACAACGCAAACACACAAAAGAAAAATGGAAAAGACAAACAGCAATAGAACAATATCCAACTTCAAAGCAATAACAAATAGACATGGTTCTGCACCTCTTAAGTTGAAAATCAAAACTTAATAATAACACCTTAACCTGGATCAGGATTTTTACCAATATGATATTGAATAGAGTTTCGTGTATGCATTCTTTTATCTCAACTTACAAACACTATAAAGTGACTTGAATCCTCTCTAGGATGAGGATGTGCAACATCAACACCAAAGATTACTAAAGGTTTATCACTGACAAGTGAAATGAAATAAGTAAAACTATAATAGATGGCCACTAAGGGCTACAAGAAATTACAAATACAATGGTCACCAATGGACCACAAAAGAGAGTCAAAAGTAAAAAAACATGATTGTTTTAATTCACACAAAATGCTTAGATAGGCATACATTACAATAGAGAGAATGACACTATTAATAGAGCCAAGCAACAACAAAGGGAGGCAATCCAACTACTGCTTTCAACAGTCATAAATATGACTTTAGGAACAGTCCACAGTTCAACAACTAGTTGGACTGCCCCAAATGTCATATTGACCGACAAATAGAAGATAAAAAATAAAAAATACAAAAACAACAAAAAGAAGCAAAACAATCTAATTAGGTTGTTCCTATTACAACAAAGGAAATGACCAAACTATACCTTATATATAGTCACTTGTATTTCTCGAAGAGATTTTCAAAAGTTGATAAATTTCGAGAATATCTCGACAATATTTAAAAAATCAAATAAAAATTATAAAAAATAAGTAAAAATATTAACATAGAAGAATGAAAGGAAACTAAAATAAAGAACTTAAAATAGAAAAGATAATTTGATAAATGAGCAACTAAGTTAGCTTTAAAACCCTTAAAACACTTTTCTACTTTTATTTCCTATTTTACCCTTTAAAACTTTTTAAAACCCTACATTTTAAAGTTATAACTAATCTCTCAAATGCCCTTTTTTCAGAAACAACCCCTCACAACACTCGATTTAGGGGTTTTCTCATCATTTTTTGTATTTTTTGAAAACAAGAGCTTTTGAAAAAAGTCATAAAATGTGCAAAACATATCAATTTAATTTGGTTTTTGAACCAAATCAAACCAAAATTTGAGGCCAAGTTCATTTTTTCTTTAAATTGTAGAGATTTAAAAAAAAAATTATCTATAATAAATTTGAGGCTTTTTAAAAAAACCAGAATATGAAAATCATGCAGTTTCTATAGCGATATATCTCACGATATTATCGTGAGATATGTAAATTACCAATATATTGAATATATCGCGGTATATTCCCATTACTAATGTTTGGCTTGAAATTGCTGATATTTTTGCATCATTTTCAATATATCAGTGGCTATGATATAATCATATTTTAACACTCCTGCTCAAACTTGCGGTGAGATCACCAAAAGTTTGCTAAGAAAAAAAATATGGTAAAAAAAGTGCATATGGTAAATTAATAGTTCTTTTCAAGTGTTCTTCCTGAACGTAGTGGCAATCCATTTAAATGTGCTTGATTTTTTCATGAAATGTATGATTGTTGGCTATATATGTGCAACTTTTGTTATCACAACATAGTTTTAAAGGTTTAAGACATCTACTCATATATGTGTAAACAAAAACCTTAGCCACTCAACCTTAGTTGTTGTTATCACCCTGTATTCAACTTTTGTGAAAGACAATGATACTTTATGATACTTTGTACATCTTTAGGATATAAGGAAATCACCTAAGAATACACACAAACCTAGAGTTGAGTGCGAGTTATTGGGATATCCTCCTCAGTCAGAGTCAATATATGCAATATGATTTAATGATGAAGAAGAAGATAAAAATATTCCTTTAGATATAATAATTTTAATGTATCAAACTATTCTCAACACATCACTTATGTGAACCAGAGTTGATGCATGATGAAATTGACTTGTAGTATGCATTGTATGCACAATATCCGTTCTAGTGACAGACAAATATGCTAGTCATCAGTAAGTTGTCTATAATGAGTTGGATCATCTAAAAGACTATTTCAGTTGTCATTTTGATGTTGATCACTTCTAGAGTATCAACGTGTTTTTCATCTATGATTCCTGAATGTGCAACTATATTCGCTACAAATTTTATATGGGATAAGATGTACTCTCTTGGCAAATAGGTTAATACCTAAACAATATCTCAAGAAACCAAGGTCGGTCATATCATTTTTTTTCTTAAGCATAAATTTAATTTCTTCAACTCCTTTATTATTACTCTCAATGATGATCATATCATCAACATACATGAAGAAAATGATGAGTTGTGTCAGTATAACATGATTTAAAGGCAAGATCTAGCATAACTCTACTGAAGTGATCATACCAAGCTTTATGAGCTTGTTTAATCTCATATAAAGCTTTATAAAGGCAAAGAACCATACTTTTCTCAATACTTAAACTAGGGGAGGATCCATATAGTCTTTTTCATTTAAATTATCATTTAGAAAAATATTCTTAACATCTAATTGTTATTTGCTAATTTCTAATGTATGCTACAACAACTATAGTCCTAATCGTGGTCATACAAGCTACTGGGGCAAATGTCTCCTCATAATCTATACTGTATTCTTGGTAATACTCTTTTGCAACTTACCTAACTTTGTATCTTTCTAGTTAATTTTAAGAACTCACGTACATTCTAGTCTTCTTTCCCTTAGGAAGATGTTAAAATTTCCAAGTATTGGTTTTAGGTAATGCCTCTAATTCCAAGTTCATAGCATTAATCCACTATTTTATGTCTATGGCTTCTCTATAACTTGATGGCTCATTGTATGAATGAATAGCTAAAAGACATACCCTATAGTTGAGAGAAAAGGATTGATAGGACACAAACTTATTTGGGGCTCTAGAGAGATGTTGAGTTCTCCTACAAATATGTTCCTCTATTTCAAGTGTTTGACTATATTTATCAAGTGCACATAGATGCTCCCCATCATTTAGTCTAGTATAATGTAAAATTTCATGAGTAGGTTATCTATCAATACTTTGATCATTGTGCAACTCCACATTGTCATAAACATTATCAACATTCTCACTAGAAGCATTGATTTCAACATGGTTATTTTGATTAGGCAATAAATCAAACAAGCATACTAAGATTCATTCTTAGTTTCTTAAAGATCAAATCATTTTTTTGTCTTCAAGAAAATTGACATTTCTAAAAACATAAAGCTTATAATTCTTTAAGTCAAAACAATGATAACCTTTTTTATTATCAGCCTATCCAAGAAACACACATTCAATAACTTTGGGGGTGAATTTGTCTTATTTTTCAAGAAGAAGAAAACACTTGTATAAAAAACTCTTAATGTCTATAAATCTGAGTTAACTTTATAAAGTTTTTAAATTGGAGATTTTTTTTAAAACTTTATAAGACATTCTATTTATTAAACACACCACGGTGAGAGCGTCGTCAGCCCATTTTTTTTTTAAACTTACTTTTGAAATAAGCAAGGTTCTAGTTGTTTCACTAATTAATATGACATTGCTTTCTTTTGACAACTTTATTTTGTTGAGGGGTTTTAGGATAAAAGGTTTGATGTACAATGCCATGGGTTTTCAAATAGTTTTAAAATTCATTTGAGAGGAATTCTCCTCCTAAATCAAAGCGGAAGGTTTTGATATTAGTCTTAAATTAGTTTTTAATAAGGTGATAAAACTTTTTAAAACACGAGAATATGTCATATTTGAATCTATGAAAGTAAATCCAAGTGCGTCTACTATAGTTATCTATAAAAGCAGCATAATATGATAATTCACCTTTTGACATAATGAGTACATTCAAATGCACTAATTCAAATGATTCAATTGACAAAGATGTTCTAGATCCAAAATGGAACATTTTTATTTTACCAAGTATATAATCATTACAAGTGATTTTTTTTTCTTATAATATTTTTTCAAAAACAGAAAAAAAAGATAATTTTGACATACTTGGGTGTCCTAATCTTTTGTGACAAATATCTAAATCATTTTCTTTGATATAGTTACAAAAAGTGTCTTTGGAGAGTCATAAAGAGTCTATATAGTAAATATCTCCTCTCCCAATCAACCTCTTTGATTGGATATCCTCAACCCAACAAGCCTTAAATGAGAAGAAAACCTTACATTCATACAAGAAAATTTGATAAACCAAGAAAAGGTTCAAATTTTGAAATGACTAACTCTTGTAAAATATTTTTTTTTGGAATCTTTTAAAATGATTTTAAAATTTTAATACTTTTAATATAAAGAGAGGTTTCATCGACAATGGACATATAAAAAATAAAAAAGTAGAGATTCACTAGGTGTCATATGAAAGTCTTACTTGGAAGAGAAGATGTAGACACAACATCACTGAAAGTAGATGGGATAAGTTTTAGATATGGTTGAATAGCCTCCACAAGTTGAGCAATAAACAAGTCTTTGATGTCATTTTTTCTTTTGCTTGTCTCTTCTTGTTTGAGAGTTTCTTCACTTACTACAACTATTTTTTTTAGTTTAGAGAAATCTGGTCTAATGTGCCCCGGTTTATTACTAAAGTGACAAATAATTCTCCTTCCTCCATTATATTTTTTTCTTAAAATCTCTTCTTTTCTCAAAGTGAGAATGTTTATACATTTTTATATAGTTTTTGAGCCTTGAGATGATAAATAATTCTCCTCCCTCTTTATTTGACTTGTGAATGCCAAGTCTTCTCTTTTCTTGACATACTTCGGCAAGAGATTCACTTATAGGAAGAGGTGTAGTTCTATAGAAAAAAGATGTTTGTACTTTCTCAAATTCTAATCTAAGGCCATACAAGAAAGAAAATTTATTTTTCTTTTGAGTTGTTTCATTCTTATTTCTATTGCCCGTCCTTCTCACTTGGGTTCAAACATGGCTAGTTCATTCCATATAGAAGATAAGAGATCATAGTAATCTCTAACACTTTTATCTCCTTGTTTGGTAGTACATACATTTTCTTGACAAAAGTATAGACATACAATATCTCTTTGAATGGATGTACTCTTCAAAAAGACTTATGCATCACATGCTTTCTTGAATTTGATCATGTTGGTAGTGATTTTGAGTTCCACGGTATTCATAAACCATGAAAATATTTAAGCATTTGTTGTTTTCCAATCCTCTAACTTATCTTGATAATCTTTCAAAGCTTGCTCTTTTTCTTCAATGGTGAGTGCTTTCACTTGATCTCCTTTCATTGTTAGTGTCAATTGAGGTTTGGAAGTGAATCCATTGACAAAACCCCATAACTTCTTTATTTTAATGTGGTTTTCATAACGGTTGTTCACATCAAACAGTTATTCTCATTAAGCTTGAAGAAAATGATGAAAAACTCTCTTTCACCTATGTTCATGATCAAGGCGATAAGTTTTGTAGGAGAAAAATGATGATCACCACCAAGAAAGAAACTTAATAAAAAAAATTCAAATTACAAGAGCCCATGAAATGAAATAAGCAAAGCTACAATAGATAGCCACTAAGGGCTACAAGAAATCATAAATACAAAGTGATCACTAATGGACCAAATACACTCTCACAAATGAGATACACTAACACTTTACAAGAGAGCGAAAAGTAAAAAATATGATTGTATTAATTCACAAAATGCTTAGACAAGCCTACATTACAATAGAAAGAATGACCTTAATTATACAGCCAAACAACAATAAAGGGCTGATGAACTGCCTCCAATGGTCATAAATATGAGAATAGTCCACGGTCCAACAACTAATTGGATGCCCCAACATTCATATTGACTAAAAAAATAAAAATAGAAAATAGAAAAACAATAAAATAAAGAAGCAAAAAGAAGCAAAATAGCCTCTATTAGGTTGTCCCTATTATAGTAGAGAAAATAACCAAAATACCCCTTATATATACATATAATCATATTTTAACAAGATGTCACAATGTTGTCTTTCATATAACAGCTTTCATGTAGAAGATTTACAAATTTCAATGATCTGTAGAGTTTTATCAGCCAAGCTACTACTATCCATAATGAAGCAACCCTCAATAAAAGCCCTTGGTCTTTCAACACAAGAAGAGCTTTGGTTTCTCCATCAATACCATGGATTTTTTTTTGAATGCTACCAATAAGCAAAATAAGCCAGAATCAACAAATATCTTGCCTAACTTCCTTTAAGATGAATATCAACATTCATCATATCAGTTCCTCAATAAGGCCTTCTTTATTTTAATTCAAGAAACATGTGATATATTCTTATCCCAGGACCTCGAACAACATATCAAAATTATCATGATCCCATGCTTTAAACTCCACTTACTGTAATTTAGTTTGTTTATTCCTTGTAGTTTGAAATATATTCAAGATTTTACTTTCCCTTGGTTATAATGGAACTATTCTTACAATGAAACCAAACAAAAAACAAATAGTACAACTCTTTAACAAGCAAAATTTGTAGTCCAAAAAATATACTTCATAAACATAAAAACATTTCATTATGGAGCACCCAACTACAATAACTCAGAATAAACTCATTTGCAACTATATGATGATACATATTTGAACCATATTAAAGAAGAAACAAATGCTTGAAAATGTGGTATTCAAAATCTAGGAAGTCAGTTATGCAGTAACCCAAAACAAATGATATACAATCGAGTTGGTAAGGCCAACTCAACATTTGAGAGGCAACACATCTAGTGATGATTTAAGAGAAGTATATTTTGCTTTGAAGCCATGTTCATATACATGTGAGTATAGTGACATGGGATAGATGTTCTTTATCTAGCTCTGATCTGACCGCTCAGTAATTGCATCAAACACAAGATTCTGTCTGTCCTCTATAGGAAACTAAAGACATGTTCACTTTGCAGAACTAAGTACCAATCCAGCCAAGTCCTAGAAAGAGAAAGATTAATGCAACATCACAACCTGTCAACCTGAAAATTCAAGAGTTCTGCTTCTCTACAATTTGACACAAGAACTACACCAAGATGGAAGTGCAGAAAAACATGATACAAGAATGATCAGGCTAGGACGGAAGAACAGAGAGAGAGAGAGAGAGAGAGAGAGAGAGAGAGAGTAACAAAACGAAGAAAAAGGATAGAAAAAGGGAGTTAGCCCCAAGAAAGAAAAGGCAGGTGCCAAATGAACTCTACCTTTAGTGGTAATTTTATTTGCCACAATATTGTAGTCAGTTGCAGCTTCCACAGGTTGATTGCCACCTTACATGTCCACCGACAATTTCAACGAGCCAGACGCTAAATGTATGTCAATGTTGATCTAATTTGTTGTAGTCAAAACGATCAACATAACTATACAAATAAAGCAAGATTACAATGGCCAAACTATACTATAAACTAAATAGTTTGTTTGTTTTATACACTTGTATGAAATCTTGTCTGATTCATTTGTTTTTCTTTTGGTTTTACAGAAAATGAGTTACGCTTAAACTATAAAGGAAGGCGAGTTCTGTGAGGGCCGTAAGAGTTTCGCTCTGAATAAGTTATGCTAAAAAGTCACTGCTAAAAAATTATACATCAGAGAGTTCCTCTAAGTGGTGACCAAAGAAAAAAGAGATTTATTATTTCTCCTTTTAGGCGAAACTCATATTTGCCTAAGGGTAGAGTTTCGCTAATTTGTTATAGATTTTATTGTTATATTTCATAGGAAGGATGTCATCGTCCAAATCTAGAGTTTAGTTTTTTGGTTGTCAAGGTGAATGTTAGTTACCCTTTTAAATGTACTTTCACTAGAAAAGAGTTTCACAATAAAGGATTATAGACCAAAGTCATTTTTTTCATTTTTAGCAGAAAGGTAAAATCATCAAAAAAATTTCCATATTCAATAAAAATCAAGCAAGTAGGTATTTGAAGAATATTACAATATCTTGCAGCTATTTTGTGCCATAGCATCATTCTTAGAGGTAGTATGGTCATTTTCTGAGATAGATGAAAATTAACTTATTGAACCAACCTGTTTGCTTACATGAGAGAAGTTTTAAAAGTAGAAAATTTTATCCCAACTGTTTCACTTGATCAAGTCTAAATTTAAGTCTAGAATTTCTTTGGATAACTGAAGAAAACCCACCTTGCTCACCATGTTCATGGGCCCAATATACGTGCAGCACATCACATCATGCTTTCATTATTTTCCGACCCAAATAAACTTTATAATTGACACACACCTACTTTCCTTTATTTTGTTTCAATAAAAAGAAGACATCACACATGCCAAAGTTGGCATATGTATAATTAAGAAAACTCTTGAAGATATTCACACTCTTGTGTTCCAAAAGGCAAGTTGAAACCCTTGTGTTCCACAAACGATCCTGTGAAATAACCTTAAGAAACTTTAATATTGTAATAAAATCATGATATTTTTATTAAAACGATATTTTAAAAAATCATACTATCTTGGCCGTTCATGACACAACAAAAAGATCATGCCTTTTCAGTAATATTTTCTAATTAATATCGTTGATTCTTGTCATAAGGTTGTGTGGACCATCTTTTTATTAGATATACCATTTGGTGAAGTGTGATAGTCACAATGCCTATGTTGTCTTGGAAAAGTTATAGTTGCCTACCGTGTTTCTAGTCACCCCAACCTACCACGAGCAGTATTGGATTGTTTTTGGCAAATTTGACCTGTAATAGATTTGCTAGAAAACGGTACTTTGATTATGTTTTCGATAAAAAAAGCTGATTTTTGAGCCTTGAATATTTATGAAAAATCTTATACTGTCAATTTTTAAACCTTATAAAACCCTACCTGCCTGTCCAAATAGGATGATCCAAGAGTCGATTCCTATAAAAACAAGTATGTAGAACATGTTTGTACCATTAGATTTAAGAAAAACATAAAATACCTTCAAAAGCCTGATAAAAAGGCAGTAAGCTAGAAAAATACTAGGCAGCTACCTCATAGTCTTTTTGTTTCATTGCCAGGGTCATCCTCTTTCTATAAAACAAGAGACCATTTAAGTAGGGGTGCACATCAGACATGGTAAGCTTGGGCTCGGTTAAGCCCAATTGGGATCACTCAATAGAACAAGTGAATTGTGCCTCGATGTCAAGCCTAGGCTTAGCATTAGAAACGAGATGAGCTTGAAAAGGGAACATGTCTTGTAAGCCCCATTTAAGCTCGCAATCGTAGTGTATATGTTCTATAATACCCGCAAATTTTCTGGGATTTTAACAAGAATTGTTTGAGTATTTTTTAGATAATTAATTGGAGATTAATTATCGATAATATCTTGATATTTAATTAAGATTATTTGATTGTTGATTTTATGGAAATCGGTGAATTTTAGATATTTAAAAATTTTGTTTATTTAAACATTTAAAAAAAGAGTTATCTTATAATTAAATTAGAAATTTATGAGGTATTTGGATATGGATCTCCGTGAAAATCCAAGAGGATCAACCCACGCCTATTCGAATGAATACATAAGATCCACTGGATATTAAGTTATTCAAAATTGGATCTTTGAATGATTCGGGTTACCTCAAATGGATTTGGATAGATTTTAGACATGTAGGAGGGTTTAAACCAAACATCGAAGGGATTTGAATCCATTTGAGATCCAAATGGATCTCTCTCTAAAGTAAAAAGTATTTTGGATATATTTGAAGACCCCAATAGATCTCACTATGTAAAATGAGATTTGGATCCATTTGGAAGACCCAAAAATAGAAGAAAACACAAAAGGTAGGAGAGCTTGTAATGAAAACCAACTAATGTCATCAATTTGTACAATCTTTCGAAACACTATGGTTTCAAAAATAGATAGCCATTACGGATAAACAAAATTATGAGCATCCAACATAATAATGATTATACAACAAATGAGTGATACAACACACTCAGATCTAGAGATTAAACAATCGTCAGTTAGAGTCAAACTAAAGTTGACAATCTAAACTGGCATAAAATGACGTGCACACAACTCACCCCAACATCTCTGAATAAAAAATGACAAAGCCAATAAAAATGATGCATCATATAAAATTTTATAATGGACACAACAAATGCCATAAAAAGATGATAAATACTCACGAAATTCATTTTTCAAACAAATGAGTTCAAATATAAAAACCAATTTGAAAAAATAAAGTTTCGAATAAAATCCAATAATGGTAGATGAAAAACTTGAACCGAATATAGTGCAATCATATGCACATGCAATTATAAGTATAATTAATATAAGCAAGCTATATAGAGAGATAGCTCAATCTAAATTACAAGTCTACTATATGAGACAAGCAATGCCATTAAAGAGGATCAAAACATATATAAAGATTCTCAAAGAATCATACAAAAAACCAAGTGCATAGACAAGTACAACTAATCGTGGATTCAATAATGGATAAGTAATCCTACTAAGAAAAAGGTATTTTAGATCCATTTGGAAGACCCAAATGGATCCCACTAAGTAACATGGAATTTTTGGGTCCACTTAGAGACCCAATTGGATCTCATTAAGAAAATAAAATTTTGGACCTACTTGGAGACCCAATTGGATCCCACAAAGTAAATAAGGTTTTGAGATTCATTTGAGACCCAAATGGATCCTATTAAAATAAAATAAAATTGTTTAGATCCACCTAGAACCCAAATGAATCACATGATTTGGATTCATTTGAGAACAAAATGGATCTCACTTATGTATTGTAAGATTTATTTGGACCCACCTAAGGCCCAAATGGATCTCACTTATATGGATTAAGATCGAGTTTTGATATAAGGATTTGAACATGAGTATCCATTGATCCCAGATCCACTAAGACCTATCAGACCCTGAAGTCACTTGGTTTGGATATCAGCAGAGATCCAAACAGGTCCAGACACACACATTGATGGAGTTTTTGGACCTGGCCTAAGAAGATCTGGGTCTTGAGGGTCAACCCAAGGGGGTATGGGTTGGACCGATTTGGGTCAAGATCCAAATAGGTCACCCTCACCCATCACCTCACTCACCTCAGCCATTCACCGCACCCCTATCACCTCCCAACGTCGCACCCTATCCCGAGCAGGTTGTATGTTACCCCCTGAACACGGGGCCACGTGTTCAGGGGTCCAAATGAGTGCCACGTGGCACTCATTCGGCTGGTTGTGTACGGAGGAAGGAATATTGCAAAACCCAAGATCTTCCTCCGTATATAACCAGCTGAATGAGTGCCACGTGGCACTCATTCGGACCCCTGAACACGCGGGCCCGTGTTCCAGGGGGGACATACACCACCCTCTCCACCCTATCCCCCTTTCTCCAAAGCAGGTTATATGTCCCCCCCCGAACAGGGCCGGTACTGAGATCTCATGTTCGGGGGTTCCAAATAGCGCCACATATAAGATGCAGACCGACATGTATCCTAATGTGTGTCTGCATCATACTGCATCGTAATTTGGTGCCGCAACAAAGACTTAAGTACCCTTTACCGCCATTCGCTTCCTCTTCCTCGAACGGACATAAATGCCCTCCTTCTAGAAAACTGAATCGTCGGTTCGTGAAAAGGACAAAACTGCCCCCCATCGTTATCGCGCCAAAATGTTCCACAGAGTTTGCATATGTAGCAAGCGTTATGTTGTAGGATTCAAATAGTTCAAAACAATCCATTCTCTCTCTAAGCACTCTATCGGAGATTCTTTGCTTTCATCTGGAGTCGTCGGAGCATCCCTTCCTTTGTTCCAAAGCATTGGTTTTCGTCTTACGTGCAGTCGCAGCATAATAACCACCTTCTGTTGCGTATTAGTTGTTACTGTTGCTTACTCTACAGTTGGAATATTCAAATTCCCATCGTTTCGGTGAGTTTCGTGTAAGGTTTCTTTCTTCAATCTGAAGATTGCTTCTTATACAATGATTTGTACTTATGAACCCAAATATTCTGACGATTTCTAATCATGATGATCGTGTAATGTGTTATGCAAGTTAGCAATGTCTACGCCTCATCAGATTAGAGATACTCTGTCGTTCTATGGGTTGTCTATTAGAGAAGTGATCCGCCAGTCCCATCTATCTAAGGTTTTTGAAAGATACCAAAATATACTTAAGATTGAGAACGATGAAGACAGGAAAAAAGCATTGGAATCGTATTATGCGGAGGATTATCCATCAGATATCGAGGCTGCGGACCAAAAGAAGAACTCTGAAGAACGAAAGATGCAGAACAAGGATGGCGAATTGAAGGCAAAGGCAAGAAATATTGATGAGAATATAGATAGAAGGCGGAGGATTAACGCACAGGTGATGGAAAAGAGGAAGAAGAATATGGAGGAGTTTGAAAGGTATGTTAGCTATTTAGTGGAGGACACTAAAGCGGAATGTAAGAAGAGAGACTTGGAGCGTAGTGAAATGCGAAACAAGGCAAGGCTATTGAAGGAGGCAGAGGAGAGGCGAAGGCAAATGAATAAGGAGGAGGAAGAGAAGGAACAAAATATTCCTCAGTATGAGGAAGAAAAGGAAAGGTGAATGAGGGAGAAGGAGTTTGAGGAAGCTGAGGAAATGCAAAGGCAAGAGGAGGAGAATGAGGAAAAGAAGGAAAGGCAACGAAAGGAGAAGGAGGAGGAGGAATAAAAGGAAAGAGAAAGGAAGAAGCAAGAGGAAAAATTGCAGAAAGAAAGAAACAAGAACTGGAAGAGAAAGAAAGGCGGCGAAAGAAAAAGGATGAGGAAGAAAAGGAAAGGGAAAAGAAGAATCAGGAGGAGGAAGTGCAGGAAAGGGAAATGAAGAAGCAGGAGGAAGAGGCGAAAAAGGAGAGAGAAAGGAAGTAGAAGGATGAGGAGAAAAAGGAGAGAGAAAGGAAGGAGAAGGAGGCGAAAAAGAAGAGAGAAAGGATGTAGGAGGAGAAAAGGGGGAGAGAAAGGAAGCATAAGGAGGAGAAAAGGGAGAGAAAAAGGAAGCAGAAGAAGGAGGAGGATAATAGGGAGAGAGAAATGAAGCAGAAGAAGGAGGAGGAGAAAAAAGAAAGTGAAAGGAAGGAGAAGAAGGAGGAGGAGAATAGGAAGAGTGAAAGGAAGCAGAAGAAGGAGGAGGAAAAAAGGGAGAGAGAAAGAAAGGAAAAGGAGGAGGAGAAACGGGAGAGAGAAAGAAAGCAGAAGGAGCAGGCGAAAAAGGAGAGAGAAAGGAAGCAGAAGGAGGAGGAGAAACGAGAGAGAGAAAGGAAGGAAAAGAAGGATGAGAAAAGGAAGGATAGAGAAATGATGGAGAAGGAGGGCGAGAAAAGGAAGGTGAGAGAAAGGCATGCGATGGTGGAGCTAGTAGAGATGGAGATTGAAAGGCAATTGGAGGCAGTGGACCCACCAGAAAGTCTCAGGTTGGAGGGAGAACAGGAGAAAATAGCGACCAAGGTAAATATATTTGTTCTGTCTGTGAAGATTTAATAATATGTTTAGCAATTTTTGTATAGCGATTACTGTGTTAGGTATTAATATGTATAGCGATTACTATGATAGTCTGTCTGCAACCAATATTATTTATAGCGGTTAGTAGAATAGTATTTATAAGTACAAATAGAACTAATTTACAATTGGTAGGAATAATATGTTATTTTGTGTTACAGGGAGTTCACAGGAGAAGTAGAGCACCAGGTGAAAAGCTCGGAGGTTGGTGTCAATGGCCTGTAGTTCTGTCGTGGTATGGTCAGCTGAGTGCATATCAGAAGGACCAATTACGAAATATGCACTTCGGTGGCCTTTTGGACCAGCAATATTTTGAAACTTGCTGGAATACCATGACCCACCTGGTAAATAAGTGGAATGATAAGACAAACACATTCCAGTTTGATTCTTTTGAGATCACCATGACTATAGAAGATGTAGCGAGGATCACTGGCCTTAAGTGCGATGGCAGTGCTATCCTATTACGACATTCAAACTATAACGCAAGGAAAAAATGCACGGTTTTGTTAGGAATGTTGATGGACGAATGGAGTCAATGTATTTCTGGTGGAATCAATTTCACATCAATGAAAGTCTCATTTTTTCGTAATAAATGGGAAGGCCACTCCGCTACTTGTGCATCTGAAATAGCTGACCAAGAGTTGCGTGACTTCCTTCTATATTTTTTTGGTCTTACATTATTTTCCGATTGTTCTGGTTCAAGAATAAGTTTCATGTGGCTGCAGTACCTGACAGACTTAGACGAAGTCGACAACTATGCCTGGGGTGTCGCTATGCTCGCACACTTGTACAGTCAACTCCACCGTGCGAGTAATGGTACGAAAACAGTTGGGAGATTTTGGCCATTTGTTCAGGTATTTGTTGATTACATACTTAGTAATTGTAAACAAATCTCATTGCAGGTTGTGGTGTTACTAATAATATTGTTTTTGTTAGGCGTGGGCGTTGGAATATATTATCCCATTGCATCCACGTTGTGGCCCTCCGATTTGTGGTTTTCCAAAGATTGGTCGCTGGGCTAGAATAAATGTCACAGTTTATAATGCTAAGTCCATTTTAGATGGGTTGTAACTAAAGGAGGTAAACGTTCTAAAATTGTTTACAATCGCGTCAACATTTACCGTTGAGTATTATAAATCGTTGTAATGTTCATCATTCTTAAGTATCCATCACTGCATGATTGTCTTCCGTAGTACATATCGTTGTTGCCATATCATGCGTAAATAAATTTTAATATATTTGTCATTCGTTATTAAAAAGAATTACCAATGTATAGGTTTTGTGCAGACCTTATGGAGATGGGGAGGACGATGATGAAGACGTTGTTGCGGAGGCTGCTAGATTGTCTGACCGTGATTTGTGGTTATTCTGCAATTTTGAAGCCGAGTTGCAGCAAGGTATTCGAGTTCTCCTACAATCTGGCTTGGGGGCAGTCTATCTCAAATAAGCCTTTGGAAGTAAGAAGGAAGATAAATAGTGGTGGGGGCATGAACGTGAATTGGCGCGATCGCTACAAGGACAAATTATTAAATTGGAACTCAGGTGGTTTCCCTGCCGTATCGTATGATCATGAAGGATGACAATTTGATCTCTTCTATTTCGAAAGGTATTGGGAACCAATGCGGCAAAATCGGAAGATTGAAAAAATTGTGAACCCATGTCTCCCAACTGCCCCTTCTCATGTTGCAGCCCAGCCTCTACAACCAAAACATCGTCTCTCTCTGGTTACTATGACTAGTCCCTCAGTAACAAAGCGCGAGGAAGAGCGAACACTTGCTCCAAAAGAGAACATTGTCTCTGCCGCAAGGTTCGAAGTTATGGAGAGGGAGAATAAGAAATTAAGGGCAGAAGTAAGCACTATGGGGATTCAATTGAACTCAGTGGTAGAGATGATGAACAATTTTCTTAATAAAGTTCTCGCAATGAAGATGCCACGCAGGATAGACAGTCCACAAATAAAAAGTGAGAGACAAGTCTATGATATTTCATCTGATTCGTCAAGTGCCTCAGAATAAATCCTAGATTTTCATTTTTATCACGCTAGGTTTTTGTTGTAATTGTATAATGAGTTGTAGTATTGTGACATTCTTTTATTGTTTAATTCTTTATTATTACATCTTTTCGTCTGTGGATCTCGGTAATAAATAAACTTTAATCGAAAATAGATGTTTGTTTAGAAATAGTGGCATTGCCTAACCTCTCTGGCATCGCTAAGTTATAACATTTCTGTTTAGCAATCGCTGTATTTGTCTCTGCCTCGAAAGAATATCGCAAAAAAGATTGGCGATGTAAGCCGTGAACAATAATTTAACGAGTTCTGACGGCGTAAATGATAACAGTCAATAGCGACAAGAAAAGGTTGATGCTCCAAAATCTGTACGATACGGTTCCCGGTCAGCAATTGTTCATCTGGCAGGGACACCTTCAATTCAAACCGCGATAATGAATGTTTGTTGTTAAAAAACCGCTGAGGAAAGTATGTTGCATGAATATATCGATGTATCCATATACGATAATCAATAGAATAATCGTGAAAGATTATTCATACTTGGAAAACGGGTTTGTTCGGGTCGTGTCAATCTCCCACTGAAAGATTGTTATAATGCGATCGACAAACAACAGGTTTTTAATTATTTAAAAGTCAATCATTTAATTTGCGGGGTGTTTCCGAAAAAGTCCGGCATGTGAAACGACGTATTTTTAAATATTTAAAACGCAAAGGGTGGCATGTGGAAAGACGTATTTTTAAATACTTCGAACGCAATCATTTAATTTGACAGCGGTTATCGAAAAAGAGCGTCATGCGAAAAGACATATTTTTATTTATTTAAAACACAATCATTTAATTAGCGGGCTGTTTTCGAAAAAGGGCGGCACGTTAAAGGACTTTACCTTTGTATTTGACTGAGGACGGCGTTTCTGTATCTGCGTTGCAAAGGTGTCATCGATATCTCCGTCTAGGCATGGCGTTGAAGAAGGGGACAATCGGAGCATTACGACCAACCATGGCGGCCAAGAAGAGGACGATGGGAGCAATACGACCCGGCACGACACCAAAGACGATTGGAGCACTACGACCGAGCACGACGGCAACAGAGAGGACGATGGGAGCAAAACGACCAGGCACGGCGGCAACAGAGAGGACGATGAGAGCAAAATGGCCAGGCACGACGCCGAAGAAGAAGACAATCACATCCACAGTACCAGCACTAGCGTTTAAGACATATATTTTTTGAAACGCCTGAGCGGTTTAGTCAACATTTGCATTTTCATGTCATATTTGGACTAGTGTTGTTTACTATAGACAATAATTTCAATGTCGAATCCTGAATACCATGCTCGTGGTGCACGCAGTTCAACATCCACAGGCAAGGGTGGGCGGCAACGCTCTGACGAGTTCGTAGATGACATCGAGCAAATGCAAGATGAATTTGCAGTTGGGAACACTATCAGTAATTTTGTAAGTATTTAACCACTATCAATTTCTAGGTCGTTCCGGTTTGTATGTTTTGAAGTTCGTAAATTTGTGCAACCAGACAATGTGTGATTTTGTCAATTATATCCAGAGCAACCCAACGAGCAATACAGTACGCATCATCAGCCCTTATTTCATGGTATGTCTGGTCCGCTGTTGTTTTGTTTGCTTTTATGACGTACTCACGTTTCTTGGTGGTTAAACCTTACTATTTCGTGCAACAGATATACGTCCGGCGAAAGCCATACGACATTGGATTCACAGATGCACTACCTTGTTGGAACAACGATGATGAGTGCCTAGACATTTCGAAATTTGGAAAGGTAAGTGAACAAACCTCTTCTCCAAGGTTTAGTCATAACATCCCCATCACGATATGTCTCTGGAATGAAAAATTATTTTATTGATTCATAGATTTTACTTCCTACACTCTGGCGAAATCCCGACCATTGGGTCCTATACGAGATGAATTTTCTGGAAAAACAACTATGGTGCTACAACTCATTGGACTGCTACAGTGGCGTAGAACGAGACGCTATGCATTTGGTAAGCTTGTGCCTATAGGTGAATCGTAGCTATTCGAGGTGGACCGCACTGTAATATATTATCTCTTTATCACAGGCGAGATTCCTTAACGGGCTTATGGGTGTCGACATTTCCGAGTGGATGTTGCTCTGTGCTGACGATGCTCCTTTACAAAGTAATGGGGTCGATTGTGGCATATTCGTAATGAAGCATATTAAAGCAATATACAATGGAGAAGAACCTTGTTTCCACGTTGTATGAGCTTTGTATCCGATGTTATTGTTTATTCCTGTTATATATTGGTTTCACATTACATGTTTTGTTGCAAGAACATATGCCGGAAATACGCTACGAAATATGCGAACAATTGATTGAGTTTAAAAAGAGCGACAGACAAAATATGTAAAGTGAAACCTATCAATTGCTCTGTCTGTACAACCTAACGAGCTCCGCCATCACCGTTCTCGCCCTCCTCCTCGACAGCAACCCAGTCGGTGCAGTCGCGCTGAGGATGGCCAGCAGGAGCTCCACCATTGTTGTATACGCATAACCAATGCTGGTAAAAGTTGTTCTTCAGTAATGAAAAATATTGTACGGTGAAAGATATTTCTAAAAATTGCATTCCTTGAACTTATCAATAAGAAAGGTTTGTTCTCAGAAATCAATGTATTGCTGAATCTACGATAATGTACACCAAAGGCGATTTCTTGGGATGCATGTGGACATACTTGTGGATTTATTTGAGATCGAAAAATTCGGTCCAATCGCATTGATTACTATTGAGAATAGCCCTCTGGCATGACATTGTTCAATTTTATTAATGCAGAGTGCATTTTTATTGAAGATTTGCTTTTGGTTTAATGAAACTGACGTATATACTTGAAAACTGACGGAGGGTGATAGGACGTTTCATTAATATTTGAATGACACAACACACAGTTCCACTTTGCTTCGCGAATAAGGAACCGACAAATCGACAATTCCTGCATAAATGACTTGTTCTTGAATCGAGTATATAAGCGGCTTCGACGCAGTTGTCGTATCCGTCTATACTTTTTTCATATGTCTACAAGATCATAATTGAAGGAAACATCATTTAAAATTCAAGAAATTTTCAAATTCTTACACAAGTTTTCATGGTGGTAGCAGTGTAGTTGACGTTAGACCACCAAGCGTATCGCTTTGTACTATTCGTAAAATATGAAAGCGACATTAATGGCTCTTATTCACCACTTTTTTCATATGCCAGCAATAAAACGATGTTTAAGCATACAACATTTCATAGCGATGTTAAATATTATCATTTCGAAGATTAGAAGTCTTTGTTCATTGCATACATCGCAGTCTCACTCTGCGACTGTCAATCACGCGGGTTGAGCGCACATCTTTTATCAATTACAAGCCTTTTAGACCCTCGCGAGGCCTCCGTCAGTTTCTCCTCCGCAATTAGAAAGGACGTCAATTTTTTGCAGAGTTTTTCGCGGAATCCGGGTATATCAACCTGCAAAAACAGATTATAAAGTAGAAGCAATAGACATGCACTTAATCCCCAATAACAGAGACGAAGAAATGACATACAGCGTCGAAACAGGGTTCTGCACCATTGTATATCGCTTCAATGTACTTCATTACAAATACGCCGCAATCAACACCATTATCTTGTAAAGGAGCATGGTATGCCGTGCGATAGATCCACTCGCTAACATCGACTCCCAAAATGGCTTTGAGGAAACCGATCTAAGAATAATGCGACCGACAGTAAATTCATGACCCCAGTACACGACTTGTTCTTCTCATAGATATTGAAACTTACGAGATGGGAAATGTCTAGCTGTAAACCACTGTCAACTTCCAACGAATTGTAACACCATAGTTGTTTTTCGTGTAAATCCATCACGTATAAGACCCAATGCTTTTCAGATTGCCAGAGTGTAGGAATCAATATCTGCAAATAGATCGAAAAAATGTTGTTAGCACTGTTATGCTGTAATATTGCACTCTAGGTTTGTTTGCTTACCTTTTCACTTGACAAAAGGTCTCTGCAGTGATTACCGTTAACCCAATAAGGTATGTCGTCTTGAAATCCACTGGAGTATGGCAAACGACGTAAGATAGTCTACAAACCGAAACATTGCTAACACCAACGTTAACATACGAATCAATTGGACTAAATCAATAATGAAAAGCAATATAAAATACAACCGATATACCATGAAATACGGGCTGATGACGCTTACAATCTGGCTTGGTGCGTTGCTTTTAATATAACTGACGAAATTGAATATAGTCTGTTTGCAGCAAATATGTTGTTGTTAACGCACATACACATGGCTTACGTATATAGACAACTGCTACTAGTTTCATACTAACAAAATTACTGATCATGTTGTATTGTGCGAATTCACTGCGCATTCGGTTGATGTCCTCCAGGAGTGATTGACTAAGTTTTCGCCCAACTTCGTCGGTGGATGTTCGACTGAAATGAATGCGGACATTGCAATGAACGATATTGAAATTACATTATATAGTACACAAAAACAAATCGCAAAAAACGACATGAAAGAGATGGATTTTGCTGAACATGTAGACGATGTGTAGACAATATACCCATGATTCGCCATTGTTGGTCGTGTAGCTATCTTCGTTTGCGTCATCGACCACAATTTTCTATGTTCGAGGGCGGATCTTCAGGTTTATGAAGGATCCGTCGGTTTGATTGTTGCTGGTTCACGAAGTAGAAGACAAACACAACTTTCAGTACTTGTGCGACTATTTATGACCTAAAAGATGTATTGCTCAACCAACACGATCAATGAATACTGTACGACAAATCAAACATTTATGGTTATCCGTTGGAACTGCGAATTCGACTTCATATTCGCTGCATAGCGAGTTGTGGTTATCGCGGGAAAGTGATTTGTGCAGCAATACTCGGCCTTTGTAAATGGTGATAGTCAACACCGATTTGCGGTGTTAAACGATACTAGTATAACGCGATAATGAACATTTGTTGATAAAAACCCCACGGATCAGAAAGATCCCACAGGTTGAACTACATAGCGATTGTGAGAAATTGTGGAGTACCACTCACACTTGCACTTCCACTATTAAAGCGAACAAAGTTCCCCCTGTACCAGATGAAGAGGTTTACTTACCTCTTAAGAAATGAAGTGAGGAAGCGAAAAGACACATTGAGTAGCCTTTTATTTATAATATATGGATACAACTTTTCACAAGATAACAATAATGATTTCAAAAGGCAATTGGAGGTGTCAGGAACACGAAAGATTTGCTGGAGAAGAAGTTGAATCGATGATAGGTCATAGCTTTGCCAACTAAAGTTGGTAAATTGACCGGAATTCCTTCTTTGTTCCATGGTTGATCTCTCTTCGTCCAGGCATGGCGCCGAAGAAGTGTAAGCTTCGATTAGTGATTATCGCTTGGAGCTGCGTAAGTAGAGTTCGTATTCCCTGCGTAGACAGTTGTGGTTAACGCAGGAAAGCGAATGTGTTGTTATCTGGACAAGGATTTGTTGCCATCGCTGGATACTTTGTGCTGTGAGTCGGAGAGTGATTTATGAGTAGCGGCTGTTAGCGACTTTTTGCTTCTGCAGGAAGTCGATTGATGACATCATTGTATGGAAATTTGTAGTTATCGTTGAATAGCGATCTGTGGCATCGCAACATAGTGATTTGAGGGTATTGTTCGACTGTCAATCTAAGCGGGATAACAAAGGTTGTTCAAGTAAGCTTTTTTGGGGCATTGAGCAAGGTTGTGCTTCATTTTATGATCTAAGTAGGCTTTCAACCGCGCAGGTGATAGCATACTTAGATCATAAAATGAAGCGCAACCTTGCTCATTGCCCGAAAAAAGCTTACTTGAACAACCTTTGTCATCCCGCTTTGATTGACATTCGAACAATACACTCAAATCACTATGCTGCGATGCCACATATTGCTAATCAACGGTAACCACAAATTGCCATACAATGATGTCATCAATCGACTTCCTACAGAAGCAAAAAATCGCTATCTATCGATTTAAGCAAATCCAACCACGGACCGCAACTCGTCAGTGACAAATGACTATAAACTCTCAACAAATCCGGCATTGTGGAGATCGGGGCATGCAAAGAGGCATGACAACTAAATTAATAGCCCACACGAGATTCCTGTGTCCCATACCTATCTGTCGAATGCATCAGAGCCTGTCATGAAAGACAAAATATTAGACACTGAATTAAGTTTCACAAGAAATGCATATGTCCTCGCAACATTGATTACATACCAAAAGACTTGTAAAACTGTAGCGATCGTTGCCGGAAATCTGGTCGGGAGGAATGTAGGTTTGAACGTTTGGTGGTACTTCTGCAGGGTATTGCTGCATGATGGACATTACACGAGTTAGCTATTTGACAAGCTTCAAGCAATGAGAAGCAATATAATGTTTTACATACCTGTTCATTCGAAGGGCTTTATTATTTTTTATTACAGGTTGGTTGTTTCTTAGTCCTGTTCTTGCCAACCAATTCTACTGCACCCCTTGCCCTTCGACGACTGCGATCAGAGGCAGGTTTTCTTTTGATACCCTTCGCTTCATGAATATGTCCATCATAATCAACAACGTTCACTACTGACTTGTTGAAGATAATGTTTACGCTTCGGCGCAACTTCTCGGGAGTGTCAAGCGAAACATGATTTTGACCTACGTTGTTCGATCCCATTATCTTCGGCTGGTATTCATTCGCTGCAATAGACTTAATGCGAATTAACTCCACATTTTCAAGTAACTCCGTTGCAGCTTTTCTCACACATGCATAGCCTTCTTCACTTCTCGATGCCAAATCAGCAACATGCATGAATGACCTACACAGTTGTTGGTAACAGGAGGCTATGTGGCACTTCTCGTCAACACCAGATTTACTTGCATTGTCCATAACGAGCATTTCAATCTTCGCGCATCTCGTCCATCTTCGCATTACGTAAGACTCAGGTATTTCTTGTATCTTCTCTTGATTGAGTGTCTTTAATGCATGACAGCATAGAATACCTTTGAATTCATACATTTTGCACGAACATTCTACCCTTTCGTTGTCAACATTATGCGTGACATGTGCTTCTTGCCTTTTCTGATGCTTTTCGCCCTGACAAAAAATATGGTATTTGTGCATATTCTCGGTTTGCATGAGTCCTTCTATTTTGCAATTCATGACATGAAACACCTCTTTCTTGATCCATTCAAATACAGTTAGTGTATACAGAGCTGCAGGTCACATCAATATTTTTATGCCAAAAGTTAGAGGTCGTGTATTGAAGCATTTCACGTCTTGTTCAAGCTCATTCTGTCTTAAACCGTCTACAAATAATTCATATTGTTCCATGAAATGAAACATTGTTAAACATGAATACAGGATTTTCTTCAGGGTGGCATGCATAGATTCGGCTCTTTGTGTGTTTATCATACCTGCACAAAAGTATTGTCTTCCATATGCCAATGCCCACTTCTCTTTTTTCTGCATATAAATTTTGTAACCACAGACAGTCAGTAAGGTCGTATGTCTTAATCATTTTGTCCCAATCTGACTTAAATGTGACCTCGTCTATGCTATGAAGTACACACCTTGTAAACTTTTTGTCAAACCCTGTATTCTGATTAAATATGTGTCCTATGTTCTTTGCTGCATTTTGAAAGATATGCCACAAACATAGGCGATGATGTGCATCTGACCACACATGAAGCACTGCAGCCGCAATTGCGTGATCATCATCTGTAAGTACAGTTTCAGGATGCTTCCTGTTCATTGCCTGTGTAAATACTCTGAACAACCACTCAAAGCTTTCCTTGGTCTGGTCATACACAAAAGCACCACCTAATATACAACTCTGTGCGTGATGGTTCACTCCCACAAACTGCGCAAATGGCCACTGTTCAGTATTAATCTTTACTGTAGTATCAAACACAAGCACATCATTGAAGTATTCATAATCTACTCTAGATTTTGAATCTGCCCAAAACATATTCACATCATATTCATCTTCGTCCACTTGCATTGCACTAAAGAAATCATGTTCATTGTTTGATTTATTCTGTAAGTAATGAACCAAACAACATATTTCTCCGTTCTTCATGTTATCTGTCCTCTTCCTTCTCAAGTGGTTTCTTAGATCCAAAGGTGTGAATGACACATTTTCGCGACCACCATCTATGCAGGTAAACAAATTGTATGTCTTTCTTTGTGCAATGCCGACGCTATCGGCTATTTCAGCCATTGCAGCATGCGCTACAGTTACTTTACGATGTGACCTTAGCATAGGAGTCATAAATGATGCAGATAAATCATGATTATGATCACTGATTAAAGTACGCACGACAAATTTCCCATTTGGATGTCTTCTCAAAACCAATCTCGCCTGACATCCACATTTTGATTCTGGCATGCTCCTTGTTGGATTTCCCATTGATTTCTTCCAACCTTGCTTGGAACAGACATATGTCTTTCTAACCAAGACACCCTGTGCATTTTTTGACCAAGAAAACCTTCTCACACTGAAGCCAACTTTTAAGGCATAATCATTGTAAAATTTATATGCATCTTCCTCGTTATTAAACTGCATTCCTTCTACAAGAACATAGTCAAGTGTAATTCCATGTACATTCCCAGTTCCTACGGTTTTATTAAGTGTACTGACTTCAAAATTTACCTCATTATTGAATTGCATTTCTTCTCCTGGAACATTCAAGTCAAGTGTACTTCCGTGTACATTCCCGGTGCCTACACTTTTATTATGTGCACTGTCATGGTAGTCTACCTCATCATTGAATTGCATTTCTTACACTGGAACATTCAAGTCAAGAGTGGGTCTAATGCATGCACCCTTCTTTTCATGTGCATCGTTAGTGCAAATGTTCAATTCTTCAGTTGCGTCATAAGTATAGATATTCAATTCTCCAGATCTTTCGATTGATTGAGCTACATCGTCTTTATTACAACTTGATGATAAGCTCAACAATGTTTTAAGCAATATATCAATTTGTGTTTGCAGCAAAATAGCAAACAAATCAATATTAACTAACAAAACGGGATTTTGTTACTAATACAGTGGTTTGAGATACAATGCATACGATGAGTGAATGTAGGATACCTGATGGGGTAGAGGCCCTTCCTAGCATCTGCAAACAAGCATTCTTGTCAATAGGTCCCAGCGTCTTACAAATATCGATAAGTTTCCAACCTTTGTAAGAACAAGATCCACCTGCAATAACCAAACAATACCTTAATGGCACACAAGACGACATGCCTTCTTCATCGATAGCATGATGAGATGAAAAGCTACTCACGCTGCCTTAATGGCACTGGTTGGAATGTTTGTGCATCATTGCTTTCTTCCATAATGCCTAACAACAACGACAAATAAAAGAAGACAGTGGAATGTTTTGTAAGCAATATATCAATTTGCGTTAGCAAGCGGCATAGGTTTACTACGATTTAATCAGGATGCATATAACAACGGATACCACTAGGGTTAAGCAAGTCAAAGCAACAATTTAATGAATGAAAGTATCAAAGCAAGTGCGGTTTGATGTTTGCTTATACTGAGCATCGACTTGTCGCTTACCATGCTAATAAAATACACATGTCGTACATGTGTGTTGACGATAACGCTCTCATAATATCCACGAGGCTCTAAAACGAGTTCAATAGAAGTCGCTGAGAGAGCAGCGATATGCATGCGAAAATCGCCCCGCCATGCGTGTAACGATGTGTTTCTGCATCCACACTTTTTCAAAGTCTGTGTACAAATATCTTACAAATATATATTACAAAACATATAATATCTTACAAAACGATATGTATAGCGATTTGTAAGATATTGAAAATCGATACGGCAGTTCAACATAATAACTTACAACTCGACGATACAAAACCATACTATCTAAAAGGTCGATAAATATATCGCACAATAAATTACAAATCGATAAGGAAGAACTTGAGCATAATATCAAACAAATCGATATTAACTAACAAAAATGTATCTCACAAAAACGGGAGTCTGTTACTAATACAGCGGTTTGAGATATAATGCATATGATGAGTGAATGTAGGATACCTGATGGGGTAGAGGCCCTTCCTAGCATCTACAAACAAGCATTCTTGTCAATAGGTCCCAACGTTTTACAAATATCGATAAGTTTCCAACCTTCGTAAGAACAAGATCTACCTGCAATAACCAAACAATGCCTTAATGGCACACAAGAGGACATGCCTTCTTCATCGATAGCATGATGAGATGAAAAGCTACTCACGCTGCCTTAATGGCACTGGAAGGAATGTTTGTGCATCATTGCTTTATTCCATGATGCCTAACGACAGCAAAAATGAAGAGAAGACACTGGAATGTTTTGTAACACAAGGCAGGCACGAGAAGGCGACAGTGTGTTGTACAACAGGATAAAAAACAAGGCGGAAAGCTCGACTGGAGACGAAGGCAAAGTTTGGGTTGATAATGGGAGCAACTATTACAGCAGATGGCGCAGGAGTTTAATGAATAGGGAACGTCTCTACTTTAAATGGTTAACATCAAACTTTCTGGATGGAGGACTTTTTTGTCCTTTTCTCGACTCGTCGTTTCACAACTTTTGAATGGAAGATATTTTTGTCATTTCCTCGAACCGTCATTTCAGGGCAAGAAAAGCAAGTAAGGGTGATTAAGTCTTTGCAACAGCACCAGAGTCCAATGCAAAGTTATGTCAACATACACGGGAATACGAGCCCCATGTGCATGAATATATGGCGCTCATTCGATCTCCCAAAAACAGACATGGGATTCAGTGAATCATCGGGGGGCAACATACACCACCCTCTCCCCTTTCTCGCATCCTTCCCTTTGACCCATTGACCCCCCTTCCTTAAATACCCCTTCATGAACCCTCTCTCTCTCTCTACCTAAGTCTTGAATGAAAAATTCATTCACCATTTACCTCCTCCACCTCTTCCTCACTCGCATCTCTCTCTCAGTCGAGAGGTGGTGGCGACCAGGCAGGCACCACCTGCGCTTGCTCTTCCTCTTCTATTGTGGTTGGACGCCGCCTGCCACTGCCTCTCCTCCTCGACAGAGTGGGTGCGACTCAACCGAAGCACCGCACAATCACTCGCTTCTTCTCTGGTTTTCGAACTGCAACAGTCCGACCCTCCCTGTGTTCTGACAGACGAGAGAGCCACCTGACTCCTCTCGTTCTCTCTCCAATTTCGGCAAGTAGGGAGCGGACAGGTCCCACCCTGCGACACTCGCTCCCTGTGTTTTCTAGGTGCCATCCTCTCCCGTATTTTCCTTTAACGAGAGCCACCGAGGCTCTCTCTCTGTCTCCCTGTGCAACCCGACTCTCCCTTCTAAGCACCAACACTAGCAAGGGCCCAACATAACTGCAACTCCCTCGTCACAGTACCCCCTTTGTCTCAGATCTCTCTCTCTCTTTCTTTCTTTCTGGGGTCACTGGAAACCACCATAGGTGGTTCCTCTGCCCACCAGAGTAGCACTGCCTTAGTGTTGCTTGCCTCTTCTCTGCCTAGTAGGGGCACAGTAGAGCCAGGCCATCACTGGAAACCACCAAAGGAGAAGGAAAAAGGAAAAAAAATAAGAAAAAGAGGGGGGCAGCCCACCAGCCACGCTGCCACCGATCAGTACCATTACATCGCTGCCACTGTTGTAGCTTTCTCGAGAACTGTGTACTACCTCAGGCATCACCTTGGGAATCACACCACATGATATGCATGTTGCCTCAAGGTTTGCATTGTCATTGCCTTGCGGCTTGTTTTGCTTGCTCTGCCGCATTTGGATTGTCGACAAATGCATCCTTCATCACGGAGCTTCACACATTTCAACTTAGGATAAATTTATACTAACTTTGGTATCTATGTGATTCTAATGCATAATTTAAATTAAGTAAAATAAATGCTAGTAAGCATTGTTTTATGAATAAAATATTTATATATAGGCATGCTCAAAATTATATATGCATATTATAAAATATAATTGATTCGATGTATCAAATAAGCATGTTTTGGATTTTCATGCACATGCTTCAATATTCAATTTACGAATGCATAATGAAAGGCAATGGTAGATGTCTATGTTATGATATTAATGCATGCAATGAGATGTTTTTTTATGATTGAAATGCTGAAGTTATGAATATATGCGATAAATGTTTAAGCTCAAGATTAAGCTATATTTTATAGAATCCTGTTGGTTGGTTATGCTAAATGCATAATGATGTGACTTGAAATGTCATATGATGTGATATAAATTGCGATGCATGTTGAATGTATACATGTTTGTGTCAAAATTGATGGTCATCGACCCTGTGAGTAGTTAACTATGTTTCCGCATGTATGGAAACAAAATCCACTTGATAAAATAACTCGATAAGGAACTGTTTTCAAGAAGACGATATGTGAGGTTTTACATATCTAAGACCAGATAGTCTGGATAGGATGAGCCTACGAGGATGTACAGGTCCAACACTAGTAGTCTGGTAGAGATTAGCCTATGAGGGTATAAAGGTTCAATGCCAGTAGCCTGACTAGGACAATTTCATGTAGGTGTACTGCTTCAATATCAGGTAGTTCGACAAGAATGAGCTTGTGAGGAGGTATATTTTCAAGACCGGGTAATTCAACGAGAAACTTGTTTCAATATGTTGTAGATCTCAATAAGTATGAATATGTTAAGTATATTGATTGTGATGATCAAATAAGCTTGTTGAGATAATCAGTTGTGAATTTATGAATTTAGTTGTACTCTAATTGTTGTAGATCACAGTATTATTGGAATAAATATATTGATATATTAGGTGAATGACACATCACTCCTATAAATGAATATGTTGACTTATTAGGTGAATGACACATCACACCTATTTAGTCATGTTGCTAATAAATACATTGTATTTTCTTTATTGACATATATCACATATGCATACTATAATGAAAGTATATCATGAATATATGGTTGAATGAGTTATTTATCATTAATGTGCTATATATATTAATCTTGTATACTCACCATGAGTTTTAGTGTAGACCTACCACACTTTTATGAGTTTGACCATTTTTATGGGTTTTAAGTGAAGTGTGATGTATAATTGTGGAGTGGATGCGAGATGTTGTGATGACATCAAAAGCCAGTCATTTTTTTTTTCTGAGAGCTAAATTTTAATAAATTTAGTCTTATCATTGTTGTGTGGAATGTAACCCACTTGAGGTTTTGAACCCATGTTTAAAAAAAAATTACTGGCGATTTTAATAAGATTTTTTTTCATGTGTTTTACATATTAAAAATCTCAGAGAATTACATGCTTTATATGGTTGCACAAGTTATTGGGCATTAATGTGGGAGGTGGTGGGTTCGAATCCCGTCCCCTCAAAGTTTAAAGGCAAATTTTTTCTTTGTTTTAAATGAAAGACCCAAGTTAAGCTCTAATAGAGCTTATCAAGCTCTCTCAACTCCTATCTATCTAGCTTGAACCTTTTGCATTTTGGATGAGCTGATCTTGTCACTAGGGGTGTCAATGAGTCAGGTTTGACCTGGACCCCAACCGTACCGAAACCTATATGGTTAGGGTTCGATGATAAAGGAGAAGGTTGATTAGAATCAGTGTCTAACTCAAAGGGTTTGATTAGTATATCAAGTCGGATATGCTTTTTGAAATTTTATACTATACGAGTTTCCATTAAGATTTCTAAATTTACAATGTAAAAAAAGATTAAAAAATGTATTATGTTACTGGATATGAACTGGATCTGGTTCATACAATCCTTATAGGACCTAAGTACCCCTCTTCTTATGGTGGGTCTGATCAAACCTTATTAGCACCTCAAAGTCAGACCCCAGTTCGAATTCACACCTGGGTCTGAACCATAGATCCAACCCGTTGATGCCCCTACTTGCAAGGCTGCGAAACAAGACAAGTTGTTCGTGGCTTGGCTCATGTTTGGCATGTAAAGTGCTTGTTCAAACTAGTAAAATAGGCTCAAAAAGCTGAATATGGACAAGTAGTTAGCTTAATTCCTTAAGTAGTAAGAAATGTTTTTTAGATATACGTAATTTATGCATTTTATATGTATTTTTTTGTAATCCTATTTTCTCTTAACTCTAAAACAATGATTTTTCTTTTAAAACAACCCATTTAGAACTCAACTCTTTTAACTTGGGTTTATTATGAGCTCAAACTCAGCTTGGCTCATTACAAGAATGAGCCAACTCGAACACTTCAAGCTTGGTTCAAGCAGCTCGTTTACCAGCCCAACCTACTTGTCATGTGCATGTCCAAGCTCAGCTCGCCCGAAGTGCATCCGTACATGCAAGTGTTATGAGTATCTCCTTCATCACCTCACCAAAATATTCACTGATCATGCCTCGTTACTGTTTTTTTATGAAAGAAAACCCCGGGTGCGCCTCCACAACCACCCTGCCTTACATGACCCACCTCTGAAAGCTACGGACACACCCATATGCCAGCAGGGTTTGATCTAGTGCATTCATCTCAGCACAGTCCCAACCATGTGAAATTATCAGAGATAGCTTGGCTATCGGCTAGGGATGGCAGTGGAACGGCCGGAAATGGGCCCCTATCCGGCCTTGCCCCGTTTGGACCGGTGATGGAGGACATGAAATAGGGATGGAGGTTAAAATCAAAACTTGTGTAGGAATGGAAGCAAGGATGGACTTACGCTCCCCCCCCCCCCCCCCTCCCGCCCTGCCCTGCCCTGCCCTCAATCCTTCTTTAGAGATGACAATGGACCGAAGGGAAACGGGCCCCGCCCCACCTCACCGCGTTTTGACTGTTGATGGAGGTCCGGATTTTGAGATGGAGCGGGGGTGGAGACCTTGTTCCACCTGCTCCGGTCCACTGCCATCCCTACTATTAGCTATTTTTTAAATCTCAATTCTAATCTTGGTGAAATTATGTAGTATAATCTGTTAAGGTACAACTAATCAATGTCACAGATCTGGTTTTTTTGGAAAATCTGAGTGAGGGAAAATCCCTCAAAGTTTTAAAATATTTAGTTTTGTCAAAGGTCCTGGGAAGTATTTGTATATGTATAAAATGGAGTAATGTTTATTACATGCACTTGTAGGTAAAAATGCCTCTGGATCTTCATGGATCAGGTTGTGGCTACCCAATCAGACCTCAGAGATAGATTCAACATGCCCAAAATAGTGGGGATAAGCTTTTGAATTGTAAATATATGATTTTATGATCCAGAATCATAGATTGTAGGCTGTTGATTTTTAAAGCCTTATGAAAACCTGTCATATGTGTCATAGTCAAGGATGATCTAAAAGTTCATTCTCACTAGAAAAACTTATAGATCACATCTGTAAAGTTAATTTCATGAAGAAAACACCAAAAAAAATAAAAATAAAAGAGAAGCATTTGTACCAAATAAGTCACCATATAAAATATATCAAAGATATATAAAAAAATATAAAATTACGGGATAACATTTTTTTTACCCTCGAGGGCAAGGAACCATTTAGTTGAAACTCATAGGGTGTGGTTTTGATCAAATCTGGCCTTATGAATGTGTTCAACATCGTCAAAACAGTAGAAATCAACCCTTGGAACTTAGTTTTTGAAAGTTAAATGTTTCTTTTAGGTCTAAAAATTTGGTACATTGTAAGGCTTTGTTTTTTCAACCCTAGTAACATCTGGCATATACATCAGACAGACAAGATCCAAAAATCAGTTTATGCTAAACTTAATATGTAGACCACATTGAAGGGTGAGATGTGAAAAAAAAACTGAAAAAATAAAAATCTTACATTTCTTCACTAAGGGTTTCCATGAGGGTAGCAAACATTACTCCTAAAACTACTACAAATGCTGTTTTAATTGTGTTTATACTGTGAAAATGAAATATTTTTTAAGAACACCTATTCTGAAAATGGCATATTTATTTCACTATTATATCAACCTTCAAAAATATCCAGATAAATCTACTGCGGGGTTGAGAATCTATGTCACAAAGATGGGTGAGGCGGGTTCGACTCGCAAGTTCAATTTTTTTTCAGAAAATAGGACATGTGGACATGCAATGTTGTAATATTTTATCAAATAAAAATTATTTTTTGATGTTTTAATTGTAAAGTACATTTTTGTAGAAATAATATTAAAAGTGCTGAAATATTATTTAAAATTATTAATTAAAACAAGTGTCATACCTGGCAGTTCTTATGTCAAGGTGTTTGAGCGTGTCCACTTGTGTCGCCAGGGACACAACCAAAATGGTGTATCCCTATTGTTATGGGCATAGAATTTTTTGCAAACCCGCGATACACCAGACTGGCTAGCTTAACGGCCGGACTCGGTTCGGGGCACCTATGACCTAACAGCCGAATCTGGTATGGGCCCCACATCAAATACATTGCCTAGGGTTTTCAAATGTCCCCTCAAACAGGTGAGATTTAGGTTCAGATTTCTACATCTGAATCCTAATCAGACTCCAATTTCGATTTACATCTTAGTATGATAATATATGGAGGCCATTTTTTATGCAGTGGCGGTGCATGATTAGCATGCATCTTCACTGCTGCTGACCATCCATCTCAACATTTCTCCAGGTGGACACTGAAAAAATGGTTGGTTGTCTGCATATAACGTGAAATCATATATAAAAGTGCGCCCTATTAGATTTAATTTCTTAGTAAAATGTTATTTTCTTTTTCTTTGTTGTATTCTTTTACCAATAATGGGTGGTATATTTGAACAACGTATATGTGATGCCCAACGAACAAACCACAGCCTTTCAAATCGACTGAAAACACACAAAATGGCGTAAAATGATCTTTAGTGGCGGTTGAAGTGCCGCTAACCGTTGTTTTTTTTTGCATGTTGTTGGCCCTCAGATTTATTTCCATCCAACAATTCTTATGCTTTAGATCCTTTGTTTGCTAGGGATGTCAATAGGTTCGGATGTAACCAGGCATCCTACCTGAATCCAAAATTGATTATATCAGATTGGATTAATAATTTGATTCGGTTTTGGTATTAAGTATTGCATTCAAAACCAAACCTGAATCCGATTATTCAAACTTGGTAATGCCTAGATCCAACCCGAGTCCGACCCGTTTAGATTCGCCCTTAAGGGTGTATTTAAGCTTGTCAAAACTGGATTCGGTTTTAACTGATTCCATCCCATTGACTCTAAATCCGATTATCGGACTTGGTAATGCTTAGGTCCGACCTGAGTCTGACCCGTTTACATCCCTACTGTTCGGCCTTAGCCTACCAATAGTTTTTTTGCCAGTCATTATTTCTTGAAGTGGCACCGGATTAGTCTGTCTTTGTGTCTGTTCCTGGACAAGAGCTAAACTGATGAAAAAAAACAAAAGTTGTCAAAATCGTATCAGCTATCTAATCGTTTTTGGCAACGATTTAGGTGAATAGGCCGATATCAATTTTCAAGTGAATCTTTCTGAATCGGTTGAAAAATAATTAAAAAATATTCTGTGTCAATCAGAGCATGACATGTGTTTAAACCACTAAAATCATATTAAAAAAAATAATTTTAAGCAATTTTTTATATTTATTAAACATAGCTGATTCAGGTTAGTATCGTATAGATTTTCTGCCGATACGATAAGAATATGCCGATTCAGACCGATTCGCAGCGATACTGATAACATTGGGAAAAACTGTCGGCAAAGGAGTGTATTATTTGGGGCTGCACTGAAGAAAGGGATTATCAAACATGTCACAATCACAATACCGATATCGAACTCTTTGTTCATGAATCTGTTTACAATTGGATGCTAGTGCTGTATTTTAATTAATGCACTTGAATCCAAACGATTGGAACATTTCGGTTCTGCCGACAAGAAGTCATTCATTGAACAAATGGAAATGTGCTAGGTAGGGGTGTCAATGGGTAGGACCCGACCCTGACCCGACCCGTACCAAATCTTATAGTGTCAGGGTTTGGTGATAAATAAGAAGGCCAGATTAGAAACCGGGTCGAACCTGAAGGGTCTGATTAATATATGAAGCTGGGTATGGTTTGTGAATTTTCATACCAGATCCGAGCCCGACCCAAGTTCCAATTAAAATCCATAAATTTTCAATGTAAAAATGATAAAAGTATTATTTTAACGGGCATGGTCCGAGTCTGGTTCAGGTAATCCTTATAGGTTCCTAGTATCGTTTCTCTTATGTTGGATCTGATTAGACCCAAGTCTGGATCCAATACCATCATCTCAGGTCAGGTTTGGGTATGGTTCTACATGGGTCTGAACCAAACCCGACAGGTTGACACTCCCAATGATAGGTGCTTCCAAAAAATTTGTGTCCTAAAACCCATGTCAAATATTGAAAATCAGTGACCTAAATCGCAGTAATGCTACTAATTGTCTAATGGGCAACTTTTGGATTGTATCGGATCCGTTTGTGGCCCCGATTAGGTGTAGCTTAAAAAAATGGAGAGCTACTAAAGTGACATTCAATGATTTAAGTTAAAGAATGAATTGTGTCATTTTAAAGAGTTAACCTAGAGTTGGGTTATGTAAAAAGCAACTCAAGTGGTCCTATATGCAATTTGTTGACAAGGTAGGCTCTTATCTCAAATATTTGAAAGCTAAGGCAGTTAAAGGTAAATTTACCATATGTTAGGCGCACAACTTAATGTGTAAAATTAACCTTTAACTTTTAAGAAACTCCATCATGCTGTTTGCTATAACTTTTTTTTTTGTTAGGTCAGGGAAAAAGCCATCACTGACGCACATTGGTTGGCCTTAGGTTGGTAAAACTGTCGTTGGGTTTTGAACTTAAATAAAGTAAACGTCTTACTAGCCGATGATATTTTGTTGAGTCGGATAGCAGTGGTCTACAATCTACACCAAGTCCTTGCTTCTATTTCATAGGAAACTCGACGGGTTTGGATCCCAGCAAACCCATCTCATTGACAATCTCTAGAGCATAGTTTTGTTGACACAAATAAATGTCAGATTTGGATTATGCCACTTTTAGACCCAGGAAGTATTTTAATGATCCTAAATCCTTCATATGAAACTGTTGAGAGAAAAAATGCTTAAACTGCTCAATTTCTGCCGAATGATTTTTTGCAATAACCAGATCATCAACATAGACCAGTACAACTATAAAAATATGATCTTTGGAATAGAAAAATAAGGAATAATCCAATTTTGACTGTTTAAAATCAAATTCTTCAAGAGCATATGAGAACTTTGAGAACCAATTCCTAGGTGCCTGCTTTAAGCCATAAAGAGATTTATTGAGTTTACAAACTAATTTTTTTCCCTGTGTACCATATCCTAGTGGAATCTGTATGCACACATCTTCAAACAAATCACTGTGCAAAAAAACATTATGCATATCCATTTGACATAAAATCCAATTATGTGCAATAGCAATAGCAAGTAGAGCGTGAATAGTTACCATCTTGGCTACTGGGGCAAAGGTCTTTGTGTAGTCAAGACCTTCTTATTGAGAGTACCCCTACCCAATGTTTAAACTGAATGGCTTGATAATAGGACTCAGGTTTATGGAGAGTAGACAAAGTAACAATAAAAGCTTTATGAGAAGGTGAGAGCTTTGACAAGGAAAAATAGCTTGATAAAGGATAATGTGTACATTTCCATTTTTCTGAAGTCGAATTAGAGATTGAATATGGTGAAGAACTAAAAGAGTAATAAAAATCCTTTAGCCAGGTGGAGGGCTTTTTTATCCTTGCGGAACGTCTACTTACTTCATTATGAGAAGGTGTGAGTGAGCTTGGTTCAGTTTGAGAGGAAAGTTGAATGAGATCTTCAGAGATGTTTTCAGTTTGTGGCAACACAATGGGTGACGTTTCAAGAATATTGTTATCATGGTAAGGTTGCAATGAGTTATAGCTAGTTTCATCATCACAACTTATGGGCATACACTACAAGGAAAATGTGTATTGGTGACAGATTCTATACGTCGCTAGTCTGTCGATGTACATCTTTGTGACGGACTAGCGACATATATCACCCGTCGCATAACCCTAGTCGCTAAATTGCAACAAAATTTATCTATCGCCAATCCATCACTATGTTGTGACGACTTAGTGACGGATGATATACGTCGTGAATTCATCGTTAAATGGAGACCGATTTGGTTGTGCGACAAGATTTAATCTGTCGTTATTTTCGTCGCTACTATTTATCGACGGATAAGTATTCGTCGCTAATTTCCGTTGAAATGTGGTGACAGACATTAGCGACGGTTAAATTCCGTCACAAACTGACGCCTGCTTCAAATTGACGATAAAGTAGCGACAGATAATATCTGTCGCTACTCCGTCGCTAATTTGTAATAAAAAAAGTATTTTTTTTTGAAATATTTTGAAATTTGAGAAAAAAATTTCATACAATTCATAAATCTTGCTTATAAAAAAATAGTACACATAAAAAATACATACAAATTAAACACAAATACTAAGCTAAGCAAACTTTAACAACCAAATACAATCCTTGCGAAGTTATAATTAGTTACAAGTTTGTCAAACAAATTAAACAAAAAAATCTAATCCTCGCCAAGATTTTGGGCATCATCCTCTTCATTTTCTTGATCTGCCCCTCCCTCCATGCCTCCATCAGCTCCTCTACGTTGATCATCTCCAGCATCCTACAAAGGAGAACAAAAAATGTTAGTATTTATAAACAAAACATAATAAAATAAATTATATGCAATCCACCTAATCTAATGCAACAAAGTAAATGGCTGAATGAATGACACATAGACTAGTAATAAACTGAAGGACATTAACAAAATTATAAGGAAAGATTTATAGTAATTCAATCATGCATACCTGACGGGCACCTGAGCTCATGTTGAATGCAGATGAAGTTCCTCTGTCTTAAAAAAAGTTGCACAACTCATTATGGACAATGTTGGAATGACTTCATTTAAAAAGTGTTGCATTTTGTTCGCAAGACGCTGACAAACACCATCCCAAGACACATCAAGGTCAATAGAACGTTGGGAGTTGATGTTGGCGGAAGAACTCTGTGAGCCTGGGTTGCAGAAGGCAACGACTGGTGTGGTGTTCATGTTACTCCCAAACTCGAACACACAACCTTTTTTGGGTTCACCTGTAGCAGTCACCCACGCTGCAGGATCAAAAGTCAAATGCTGAGTGGAGTCATCGCCATATCGCCGTATTATTTGTTGCTTATATGACTCCTACAAAGTAATAATTAGAATATGAATTAATAATTAAGAATTACAATGTTTATGATAACATAATTTAAAGTAACTTGTATATTACAATGTTTATTAATACAATAAATACATACCGTTGTCGCTCTCGCATTCTCTGATCCAAAATCTCTCGTGCTCTTACATTTATGTGTTTTAACAAACATATCATTGTAAGGCACAATGCCTTCTTTTTCTGCTTTCTGTAATGTTACATGATAAAAAAATCGATTAATAAGTATGCAAAAATACTTACAAAATTGACAATATATATATATATATATATATATATATATATATATATATATATTGATGAGTTATCATTTTCTTCTGGTGGCTTCTGAAAGTCCTAGATCCACCTATGTGTAGCTGTGCATCGGGCATTGTTGCATGATTTTGTGCAGCGTTTGCTGAGCGGTTCCAAAATTCATTGCTCGCCCACTTACCGCACATGCCCTCCAGCTACTTTTTTTGCTGCAGTCTTCATATTGTGCAACATATCGGCAAAACGATTGGCAGTCACCTTCTGCCACACTACACTCACGTCTTTCTTCGCATTTGCAGTCATGAAGCGATTGAAAGCCTATAAATACATTTAGAAAGTTAGCACACATAAATATAAAAGACTTTTTGTTATGATAAATGATTGCATACCATGAATGAGGAAATTAATCTGTCCAACACCTCTCTCGGGTACTCTTTTCATTGCGCTACCGGTCTTGAAAGATAATACAGTAATGACTTCGTAATTCCTCGTATTACTTCTTGTTGCTCAAACCTTGCACTGCACATGAAAAGATACACATTAACAATTGACTGTCAATATACACTTTTTATAAGTTAAAATATCGGACAAGTGACAATGAAATACTTACAATCGACCATCGATATACACTATTTGAATTACTTGTTGTGGGTCACACTGAGAAGACCCTGCATCCGACGTAGGTGGGTCATGTGTAGGCGAAACAATACCTACAGAATAATGAGTTAGAAATCCACATAATGTATATTTCAACTAATCAAGTATAAAATTATTTAAATGATATACCTATCGAAGGAGCCCGTGAAGATAAAGGCTCAGATTGACTACCACTGGGTGCTCGACGAGTGTGTCTTCCATGAACCATATTCTAACAAATAAAAATATACTAGCAATACATTCAAACATTGTTATACATTTCAATATATTCAAATCAATACAATACATTTCAATACATTCAAATCATTCTAATCATTGAGATCAAATTGAAAAAAACTTCATGCAAGACATTCAAACATTGCAATACATTTCAATATATTCAAACCAATACAATATATTTTAATACATTCAAATCATTCTAATCATTCAGATCAAATTGAAAAAAACTTCATGCAAGACATTTAAACATTGCAATACATTTCAATATATTCAAACCAATATAATATATTTCAATACATTCAAATCATTTTAATCATTCAGATCAAATTGAAAAAAACTTCATGCAAGACATTCAAACATTGCAATACATTTCAATATATTCAAATCAATACATTACATTTCAATACATTCTAATCATTCAGATCAAATTGAAAAAAACTTCATACAAGACATTCAAACATTGCAATACATTTTAATATATTCAAATCAATACAATAGATTGCAATACATTCAAAACATTCTAATCATTCAGATCATTTAGGTATGTATTACAAGATGTATTTCACTAGCTCGTGAATGATTCATCATCACTTGTCTGACTTTCATACTCTTCTTCTTCCTCCTCCTTCTCCTCTTTGTCATTATCTTCTTCTTCATTTAGTGCCCATCCACTTCGTATATCATTTGGATCAAATTAAACTCGGACTTCAAATTCAGTAGTTGAAGAACTGCAGACAAGATAGTGTGACTCTCGCAACTATTCCACAATGGTTCATCAGCATCTCTAAGTAAGTCAGAAAATGTAGTAGTTGCATCGTTTGTTGCTTCTTCCTCTACTCCAATTGGTGCATCATTATGTCCCACAACAAAACCCATTTTTGGTTTTGTGACATCAAATATCAAATTTATATATAGATTATCGTGCACCACATTCATTCGTGTGTCAAAATTATTCCAAAATTCTTCACCATGAAGCATCTAATTTTGATAACCACTAACAAAACCCTTCCTATATAGGTGATGTCTAACGCCATGATGTTCTACAAATCGATTGTTCTTACACATCGTGCAGGGGCATTTGATCCGACCGGTGGGATCAATTGTACTGACAATTGCCGTTGCGAATTCAATAAAATTGTCAACACCATCCATATATTCATGCAATACCTCATTATCAACTATCCTACGATACATCCATTCATGGTTTGCATCCATTTTGTCGTATAATATTACAGATATTATCATCATCAGTTAAAAGAAAATCTTAATAATACGTAGATTTTCATGTGCAATACACCATCACATCATATTTATACACATTAAGAGGATATTTAAAAATTTGAAATCACATTACATATACGGATACATTCATTTGAACAAAAAAATCAGGATACATTCATTTGAAGTCATATGAAAGGCATAATCAAATAAAAAATAACTTTGTGCAAGTATGGATATAGAAACATCAAACATTGTAATACATTCAAATCATTCATATCAAAATATTATATCAAACATGTATTTGCAGTAAACACACTCCAATATCTCACTAACTACTATTATGCTAAGCATGAAATCCGTACTCCAAAAATAAGAACACTTCTACTTATACATTAAAATCATTCTCAGCATGATTTATAAACTCCATCAAAACAGTTCTAGATATCCACAACTATGTGAGTGTGTGAACAAAAAAATGTTGCATCCAATAAATTAAATAACATGTGATGCACTTGCATCACTTACTCACTACGGGTATTTACCCGATTTTGCATTGCATTTTTAGCCACATGCGATGCTTAGCACTAAGTATCACGTATCTTTGGCTCAGCAACGTACTTGCAAAGCATAAATATACAGTATAATACAGGGAGGCGGGTTACCTGTGAGGTCCCTAGATACGGGATAAAAGCGTCAGGGATGTCCAGAACACGAGCGAAAAAGAGGGAGAAAGGGAATGTTCGGACGGAGGTGTCAGCCTAGGTCAGGTGCGCGGCAAAAGGAGCTCAGCAAGACAACCGGAGAGGGGGAGGGGGGAGAGAGGATGCGGGAAGGGGGGCGGCGGGAAGGGGGGCCAAGGGAGGTGGGCTGGGGGGCAAGAGGAGGCGGGAAGGGGGGCGAGAGGAGGTGGGAAGGGGGGCGGCGGGTGGGGGGTTGACAGGCGATTGGAAGGGGGGCGGCGGGCTGGGGGGCAAGAGGAGGGGGGAATGGGGGTTGAGAGGAGGTGGGAAGGGGGGGGAGGGGGGGTCGACAGACGGCGGGAAGGGGGGCCAAGGGAAGGCGGACTGAGGGGCGAGAGGAGACAGGAAGGTGGACGACGGTCAACTAATTAACCGTAGGGAAATAGGAGGCTAACGGGAGGCGAGAAGAGGAGGGGGGGGGGGGGGGGGGTCGACAGCGGCGAGAAGTGCGACGACCGGCGGGCCGTGGGGCAATAAGAGGCCGACCGGGGGCCGACGGGAGGAGGGACGGGGGGATGGGAGGCGGGACGGGGGACAATGAGAGGCGGGCCTGGGAGACACAGCGAAGAGGAAACATAAAAGAGAAAGAAAGGGGGAAAATGAGAGATTTATGGGGAAATTTGCGATGGCCAAATTCCGTCGCTAAACTGTCGGTATTTGGCGACGACTCAGCGATGAAAAAGGTCTGTCGTTGATCCACCGCTAAGCTGTAACGGATATGGCGATGAAATAAAATCCATCGCTACGTTGTGACAGATTATTGACAGAATATTTTCCATTGAAAATAAACTATATTTTAACGACGAATATCATTCTTTCACTAATCCGACGGCACTTTGCGACAATTTTTTTCTGTCGCAAATGTTTGTCACTAAATAGGGTTTTTCTTGTAGTGATAGGCAACACAGGTCCATCAAGGGTTATTTTTGTAGAAAAAAAATTCTTCATAGAAAATCACATCACGACTAGTAAAAATCGGTTGTAACACTAAATCAAAAAGTTTATATGTCTTTTGTCCCATGAGGTAACCAATAAATATGCATCTTTTTGCTCTCGTGTCGAACTTAGTTTTAAGTTGATCTATGTTAGTGGCATAACATAGACACCAAAAAACCTGAAGATGACTAAATGTGAGTTTTTTTTTAAATAGCCTTTCAAAAGGTGTTTGAACCTTAAGACATGGTGTTGGAGTGCGATTAATAAGATAGGCTGCGGTTGGAACGTATTTACCCCAAAATTGAATAGGAAGGTTGGATTGAAATCAAAGGGCTCTGGCAACTTCCAATAAATGCCTGTGTTTTCGTTCAACTACATCATTTTGTTGTGCAGTAGCAACACAACTGTGATGATGGATAACAGCGTGGTCATTTAGAAAGTTTTGCATTTCGTGCAAGAAAAACTCGGAGTCATTATCAGACCTTATATTCTTAATATAACTATCAAACTGATTTGAAACCATATTAATTTTTTTTAACAAAGCTCAAGGTCTCATACTTATATCACACAAGAAAAACACATGTGGCTCCAGTAAAATCATCAACGATGCTTAAAAAATAATGTGTCCTCTTAAGAGAAGCTTGAGAATAAGGACCCCATATATCACACTGAATAATTTTAAAAGCACATGAACACATAGAAGGAAAAACCAGTCGTATTTGTTTGACACGATGGTAAGAATCACAATGATACAAATTATTAAAATCTAACTGAAACTGTAAACTATAAATTTTTACTAATTTTATTCTAAAAATTGATGGATTTCCAAGCCTTCTATGCCATAAGTCATAGCCTAACGAAATTGAAGCATTGGCTGAAAAAGATGGTGGTCGTGGTTGTAGAAAATAAAGCCCTTCTTTTTCTTCACCCTGCCCAATCATTATCTTTGACCTAAGGCCCTAGATGGTACATGAGTTAGACAAAAAAGTGATAATTTTTTTTTTGAGATTTAACTAGTTGACTGACCGAAAGTAAATTCATCTTGAAAAAAGGGATGAATAGAACATCATGTAATTCAAAAGAATCAATGTGAATGGATCCATAATGGGTAACAAGTATAGAATTCTCATTAGGTAATTTAACGGGCTTTGGACTATCATAAGAAATAAGATTATAAAATAAATGTTGATCGACACACATGTGTTGACTAGCTTCTAAATCTATAATCCAAGAATGAATTAAGGAAATTATAGGGTCGGTTATACCTTCACAGTTAACATTGAAGGTTTAAGATAAGGGGTTCAAATAGTTTTTCACAAGGGAGATAAGCTTTTGGTATTCCTCGATGGTGAACGAGAGAACTGCACACTTGGCGCTATAATCGTCTCTATCTGCTAGATTGATTCCATTAGAGTTCATATTGGCAACAACTTCCGGTTTGAAGTTGGGATCATATAGTCGATGCCTCGATGGATATCCTATCAATTTGAAACACTTCTCTTGAACATGCCCTATTCCTTGACAGTGAAAACATGTTGGGCGAGTTGGCCGACTACCTCTCATTCTCTACACTTTTGATTGTTGGTCACGATGTGCAGGTCGACACAAGAGTATATGAACCAAGTTCATCCCATAAGGATTTTATCTTGGTAAAATAGGCGGCAACCAAAAGAGTATCCTGTTGCAGACGATTTATTGTAGACTGGATTTGATAAATTCTGGGAGCAAGGCTCTGCGTGTACCTTTCTTGGAGATCATTCCAAAAATCACATGACGAGGTTGCATAGATAACATTGTCAGCAATATCTTTTGAGATAGAATTCAATATCCATGATAAAACCTTGGCATTACAACATACCCATAGAACATGTTTTGATGAAGTAACAACAGACTTCTTGATAGTTTTATCAATGAAGTCAAGCTTGTTCTTGGCATATAACGCTATGGACATAGCTTTATTTCAGGTGGCATAGTTTTCCCCTGTCAATACTTGAGAGACAAGCACATTTTCTGGATTATCAGAATGATGCATATAATATGGGTTGGAGATATTCAAAGTCGGATCAGACTTTGAAGCATTGTATGTTGCTGTGTTTTCTGCCATGAGACTTGCTGCGAGATCTTCAATTTTCTGCAGTTGATAACATAATCACTGTTGCATAGACACCGACTCTGATACCATGTGAAGTTGAACACTTGAGAAATATCTCATGTATTTCATTAAAAAAACATTTTTTAATGATACAATAATAAATAGAGAACAAAAAATGTTACAACTAAAATGAATGTTGTTGTTATCGTTTGTTACAACATAAAACTGATAAGGATATTGTTAGCGATAGCATATCATTAATGATATCACCATATCCCCTTAAATGATGATAGGGATTAGGATGATATCGTTAACGAAGGTGGGCCCCACTTCACCACCCTCCGTTTTCTCTCTCTCTCTCTCTATATATATATATATAGAGAGAGAGAGAGAATGTCAACGGGTATGATGTAACCTGATATTTGACCCAAATATGAATCTGAATCCGACTAACTCGATATGGTAGCTAAATTTAAATCCGATTAAAACCCAAACAGGACTTAGGATCCAAATTTGATTAAGTATAAATATTGGGTTTTGGACTAGTCGGATCCAAATTTGGTTCTATCTTTTCCATCCGACTTTGAATGGAATCTGTTTAAGTCAGACTCTATAATGCATAGGTCCAACCCATATATACGTGTGTGAGTGTGTGTGTGTGTGCGCACGTAAGTGAGAGAGATAACAACAATGATTTTCTATTGATAAATAATAATTTGAAATTTAGTCAAATTTCTTAGACTGGATGCACTTTAAATGCAATCCTACACATACAGACACTGACACGTACATAAAATATTTTAATATTATTTTATTATTTCAAAGTTTTCTTTTAATAAAATGTAAATATCAAAAAATGATTTTTTAATAGATTAAAAATAAAAATTTCATGTGCACATACCATATTTTGCAAAAAAAAAAATCAAACCTTCAAGTCAAACAGGTGTCCACGTGTCTTTGTGACATAGTACAAAGGGATAGTGTTCACCTTGCATGGCTTCATCCTTCTTACGTTAGCAAGCCAAGGGCTCGCCAATGCGTACTTTTTTTTTTTTTACGAAGGACAAAAAAATCACCCTCGAGATCGCGATGGCTCAACGTACCGTACCTACAGTCGCCTTGCCGTCTGTGTAAACTTGAGCAAAGAGAATGCAGGACCCACAAATCTTGAGTACCTCTGCGAAGGGGCCACTGGCCCACTGCCCTGCAATCCAAATTCCCCAGGTTCAGTTCAGACCCAATACACTTGGCTAGGTGAGCCCGGCCCCACAAGTTAGGTCCTGACCTAAGCCCAATAAATGCATGCAACATGAGTTTTCAAATCTGATGGCCCATTTGCTTCAGGTAAACCTTTGTCCGTTTAGCTCAAAAATGGGCTTGGTTGGCTGGGCCCACCTGCCTAAAATTTCAAAGCCAATATCCGCAGTTTCTCTTAGCTCACTTGACCCAACCATGGACCACAACCCAACACTTTCTCTCTCTTTCGAATAGTAAGATGGGTAAAGGGTGTCAATTGTCCAGACACAGCTCTGATTTGAGTTTGGATATCTGAATGAACCCAAATCCGATAAATCAGATTCAATAAAACAAACAGAATCCAATTTATAACAATCAGATTCAGATTCAGATTCAGTATGCAGATTTTTTATTCAAGTTCGAACTGAATTTGAATCTAACGGATAAACTGACCTGATAAATTATAAGAATATATCAGATTAGCTGATCGGATCATATAACTAGTTTCCGGATTCATATTCGTGTTCTGTTCAGGTTTTGTCAGCCCAAGAAAATTAAACCTCAAACTCGGATCCCTATAATTTAAGGAGTTTTTTCTCACAAAAAAAAAACATATAAAATAACTTGGGCCAAGCTGGGTCGAGTCGGATATCCAACAAAAATCATAACCTAAACCAAACCTGCATATTATTTGGCTTGGGTTTGAGTTTACCCAGATAAAATTCAGGCATTTTTATGGTCATACCCGGGTATATTCAGGTTTGGGCCAGGTACCTGGTACAAACGTGACCCATTAACATTCCTAGACGTACTTGTAGTATATATGGGTGGGCATTGGGCCGGTCCAGGCTAGTTTAGAGCTTGACCTATTGGGTTTTAAGTGTGGCCCGACCCACTTACTAATGGGCTAGGTTTGGGCTTGGTTCTTAATGGGCTCAGGTTTAAAGAACAACCCATGACCCGGCTGTTCAGTGGGTCAATCCAGCCCGTAACAAACTCATTTGTAGGTTATTTTTGAATAAAATTCATAAATTAATTATTATAATAAAATACAGTGAATTAAATGAAAGATTAATGTACCCAGCTAATTAACTTTTTATTTCTCATAACTAATTAAGTAAATATTAATAGTTACCAAGTTATTGTTCAACCAACTACTAAACATTTAGTTAGGTAGCTCAGGCCCATTGTGTCGGCCTGGTAGTCCGTGGGCCAACCCAGATCCGGCTCACATATATAACTGGCCGGGTTTTGGCCCTATAGCTAATAGGTCAGAAGTTAAAACCCTAACTCGAACTGCACCTAGGGGTGGCAATCGGGTCGGGTTGGCCCACTGGGCTGCCCGACCCATTGCATACCCCTCTTTTTTTTTGTGTGTGTGATAGGAAAGCTGGGGTTAGGCAGCATAACCCTAACGGATATCTTTTAATCCCCATGTGGTAGAGGGAACACAGGACCCCACTTACCACATGGGATACCACCCCTAATTGTGTATGCCTACCTACAATCCACCATATCCCTGAAAAATAATTTGGGTCTGTCGCATATCCAACCCATACTCTTCCTAGCTCGGGTTTTACCCAACAAGGCATGATACTGAATTGACCAGAATCCACCAAAAAAACTAAGTTAACAGTGATGGGTCTGGAGTGTCCACATATTATCCGGGCATGTACCTCATTTGACTGATGATGAACTAGACCCACACCTGAGCTGAGCTCCAATTAAGAGCAGCTCGATTCTATTATCAATTCTTCCCATTAATCCGTGTTTCGGTTCTAACCCAGGTCGACTTGAGTCCAACTCTTTGGCAGCCCTCAATGGATCTAAGACTAGGGATGACAGTGGATTGGGTGGGAGACGAGGGACAAGGTCTCCACCTTCACTCTGTCTCAAAATTTTGCCTTTCATCTTTGTCTTCATCCTCGCACGGGTTTTGATTTTAATTAACCTCCACATAGGGATGGCAGTGGGGTGGGGCAGGGGACAAGGTCTCCACCCCCGCCTCCATCCCCGGCGGGGAATGGATTTTATCCTCCATCCCCGCTTTCATCCCCGTTTCATGTCCTCCATCCCTGGTTCAAATGGGGATGAGGCGGGGTGGGGCGGGGAAAAGTGCATGTCCATCCCCGCCTCCACCCCCGGAAGGGGATGGATTTTAACCTTCGTCCCCGCCTCCATCCCTGTTTCATACCCTTCATCCCCGGTCCAAACAGGGCAAGGCGGGGCAGGGCCCAGCTTTCTCCCGGTCCACTGCCATCCATACCTCCACAGTTTCATGGTATTAGCGGTCCAAAGTTTCTCTTGCCAACCAGAGAGAGAGAGAGACGAGAGAAGAGTCTTAGGGGGTGTTTGGGTGCCGGCTGCTACCAAAATAGAATCGAACCCCTCACGGTGGGCCCCGTGGAGACGCACGATGCGTTTTCGCTAAAAACACCCGTGACACACAAACGTGCCCTTAGAGGGAGAGATCTCGCGGTAATCGATTGATGGGGGGTGGTGAGCGAAAAAGGGTCGCCGACAAAGTAATTGTGGAGGTTAATAAAGGTCCATAAATGTTAGGCTGCTCTGCTGAAGCCTCGAACTGGGAGAAGAGAGGAGATCTGGTGTATCATTTTTCTCTCATTCAAATTTCATAGTACTCTCTCTCTCTCTCGTTTGCTCCGCTTCTTTCGCCAACTTAGCGCCATCTTTAGTCCGCCTGTTCGTTTTTGTTACTCACTGTTCATCTGCGTGTGTTTGGTTTTTGGTTTTTTGGGGAAGGGAATTAAGAACTTGAGTTAAATTCTGAGGTTCTCTTCTCCTACTCTCTGCAGATCTGTTGCTTGTCTGTGCTATTTCTGTGGACTCTGGACATTGGAACAACATGGCTAAGTTATCCGTATCTAAGTATGTTCTTTTTCCGTCTTTTTTTGGCTTGTCATGGTTAGACTGGTTTAGTAATAGGAAAGTTTGGAATTGGAACTTTGGGTACCCACAAATGGATTTCGATGATTTCGGTTTATAAATTGATTTTGAATCAGAAGAGAATCTTTGATTTGTTAGTGATCGGCTGTTTATATGCAATTAGAGTTCGGATCTTGGTTAATTTTCATTGTTCTCCCGAGTAGTTTTAGTAATTATGTATTAGTCATAGCCTTCTCTGTTCATTTTTGCTAAGTTTCCAGCGGTTCTTATGATGGACAAGATGATCCTGAAATATATTAGTCTTTTTGTGATTTAATGCATGTGCACTGAGTTATTTGATTTGACGCATTTCTGGGATGTTGAAACATTGCGAAAGAAGTTGCCATGATTTCTGGTTTTGATGCAATTTATTCCACAGAACCAACCACTGATCCATGTTTATTTTGTGTAAAAGTTCTTCCGAGCTGGTTGTGTTCTGAACAGGTGAATGTGATATTCTTCTTCATGACAGATCTATCTCAAATTGCAGCTATTTCTTGCTCTATGAGCTCAATCTTTAATTCATCTGAGCTTGAAATGCCATATTAGAATGTCAGTTTCTCAAAGTTCAACTAGTCCTAGCCTCTGCTTATTACCGTGTGTCAGGCTTATGAAACGAAGAATTCAAGTTCCATTTCATAACCACTATTATTTTTTAAGACAATTAATTTGACCAGCATTAATTCACTGACCTCACTGAATCAGAGTGAACAGCTGACAGACTTCGATGGTTGTGTTCTTGGAAAGTTCCGATTTCTTAGTACGGCTTGACCAGGCTTCTACTGAGCTTCCTGAATCTTCAGTAGATCTGAACATAGAGTTCTTTTTCTTGTTTGGTTTTATGCATCATAATAATATTACATTCTTTTGAAGGTCTTGTGTATCTGACAATTTCACAGATTCAAGTGTACTTTTTATCTTTCTTGCTATGCGTGTGTGACTAATCTAGTTATCATTTTTTTTCGGTAGATAAATTATCACAAACAATTTTTTTTGGAGATTGTTTAATTGAAAATTGACAAGGAGTTGAATCATCATGTTGTGTTTACCGATCTTTTGTTGCACGTCTCTTTTCATTTCCTGATAGTTTGCTTGATGCACAAGCATTGTTTTTTTTTTTTAATTCCAAGGATGTTAGAAAGCATCTTTTCTTTAAGACTTGTGTTCAAGGATGTTGGACCTGTAAGTTTCTAAGAAAACTACTTTTTGTTTTATGCTGGAAAATTATTTTATTTTAGTTTTTCAGTAACTGAATTAAGCTCTCCTCTTTCTCATGGAAAAAATGGCTATATAATTTTATTTCAAGTGAAATCTTAGGGCTTCTTTGTGGAGGTGTCTGGTTAAGTGAAATTGTAGCTAAATAATTGTGAAATCTAGTTTCCTAGCCAGTGCATTTTGTCAATGTCATTCTTGCCATATGTAATTCATATATGTTTGCTCTTTACTTGCATTTTGTCAATGTCGAATAATGCACTGAATCATTTGCTGGGCAGTTATCTGCTAAAATAAATAACAGGCTCATTGTTTTTGTAACTTTAGCAATTAATTTCTGTTCTGAATTGTTCTAACAAAATCAATATTTCCTGTACAGGTACTTTGTAACCGAAAAGGTGAAGGTTGAAGATCTCAAGCCAGGGCATTATCCTGATAGAAAATTCAGAGTTCTCCCAATCACTTTGGTGGTCGTATTACTGTGTGCACTTTCATATTTTCTTGGTGGCATATTTTGCTCTGAGAAACATGGATTGTTTGTAAAGCATGTGGTTGTAGGCTCACAACCTGCTACAAAAGTTGCACTTTCTTCTCCTCAGCTTAAACCTGTTGTTTTTTCTGAGTGTGGCATCGAATATCAGGATTACACCCCGTGCACAGAACCAAAGGTATGAAGCTCTATTGTTTTCTTTGTTTCATTCATTTTTTTAGCTTGTTAAGCATAACTAGCTGAGTAATTAGCAGGGACCCACTTGACTCAGTTGGATTAGGTTGACTTAATTAAGATTAAAATATGTATGTTTTAAGTACCATATTTGTCAACTGCAACCCTGTAGAGTAGATTGAGGTATCTGGCTAGCATAAAGAGGTTTTGGTCAGCTCCTCCCATTGAAAACCTTATCGAAAATGTTTCCTTATTAGAAGTAAGCCAACTAAGCTAAGATCATACTGAGCCTGAGCTGGCTTTGAGCCTATGTGAGTCAAGCCTAAAGAGGTGAAGCTTGCTGTGATTCCACACTAAAGGAAAACTAATGAAATTCTTCTGTCTCATGCTGAAAAAATGTAGACCTTGTAACACCCTTGGTGCACATTTGCAGATGCTCTTGACTGAAAGATGAACTAGGTCTCTTATTATTAATATAACCATCATATTTATGTAGTATATTGTGATAATTGATTATCCTTCTTCTTGTTGCAGAGGTGGAAGAAATACAGTGTCCATCGACTGTCATTTATGGAGCGCCACTGTCCTCCACCATTTGAGAGAAAAGAATGCCTAGTTCCCCCACCAAACGGGTATAAGCCACCCATTAAATGGCCAAAGAGCAAGGATGAATGTTGGTACAGGTATTCTGTTCTGTCTTTTAAATTTTCATTTCTGAGTCTTTTTTCTCAGCATATAGTGGCAATTTGGTGGCTTTGTGCTCCCATGATTCTTCCTTGCCCCTACTTACTTTTACTAACACACAAAGACATATTTGGAATCATCTGAATGAATCACATTCATTTATTGTATTTTATTGTAGAAATGTTCCTTATGACTGGATCAACAGTCAGAAATCAAATCAAAACTGGTTAAGAAAAGAAGGAGAGAAGTTCCTCTTTCCAGGAGGAGGTACCATGTTCCCCAAAGGGGTTGGTGAGTATGTGGATCTTATGCAAGCTTTGATCCCAGGAATGAAGGATAAGAGTATCCGAACAGCTCTTGATACTGGTTGTGGGGTGAGTGTCAATTGTCCCTGTTACTAGAGCTAGGTTTATGCATGAAACACATGTATGATCACATTCATCTACATGAATATTCATTTTCTACATATTCCTATAATTATTTACTTATCATGCTCCTTCCGTTTGTACTTTCATGAATCTTTCCCGGTTCAAAGCAATCACATTTTTCTTTTCAGGTTGCTAGTTGGGGTGGTGATTTACTAGGTCGTGGAATTCTAACTGTATCCCTTGCACCAAGAGATAATCATGAAGCTCAGGTGCAGTTTGCTTTGGAACGCGGTATTCCTGCAATATTGGGAATTTTATCTACTCAGAGACTCCCTTTCCCATCAAACTCATTCGATATGGCTCATTGCTCTAGGTGCCTGATCCCATGGACCGAATTTGGTACATTTTCTATCCCTCCGGCATTGTGTTTTTTAAAGTAATTCAGGTTTCAGATTCAATCTTATTATGAATATGATTATAAAGCCTGATAAAAAGGGTAACCTAGTTGGCAATTGAATGAAATAATTCATATTAGGCAGAGTGTGCTCACTACAGCTTTACCTGGAATCTGGCCACTTCAGCAAGTTTAATTTGAGGCACTGAGACAGTCTTTGTGGTCCAAAAATCACATATTCAATTGAAGCTTCAACTAACATTCTTAGGACTTGGAGGTGGGTGCTTATTGGAGAATGAGTTCTGCAGTTTATATCTGATAAAATTCTGGGAATTATATATATAAATATAAATATATATAAATAAATAATATATATATATATATATGTATATATATATATAATGTGTGTGTGTTTGTCACGAAATAGCATGGAACCCAAGGCATTCCAAATGCCAATCAAAATGTATTTGAATACAAACTTGATACAAGTTGTATAAATAAATGATTTCATTCATGATGAATAATAAAATACATAAAATAAATAAATACATAAGGATGTCACTATAATACACTAAAACACACACAAAAAACTAAAAGCTACCCATCACTCTCTCACTTTACAAGGCACATACCCACTCCTATTTATAGAGAAAAAAGAAAGGAAGAATGGAGGAAGAGTGGAGAGAAAAAATCCTCTCAAGTAAGAGGGAGGAACCTCCCAACGGCTAGAATTCTAGCTGTTGGGAGCAAGTCACCTTGTTTGACTTGGTCCCAACAATATATTATATATATATATATTAATCTTAACACCCTCCTTCAAACTTATAGTGTCTCACTGTAAGTTTGCAAATACAAAGAAAGAACCCATTACATAAAAGTTTGTCATTTGACTTCATTAGGTACTTCCATAATACAAATTTTTGAAGGGGGCTTCTAGATCTTCCTTGACATGCTTGAAAAGTCTCTAGAATCATCAATTATGCCAATACTTTGAGAACCTGTAAACATAGCAAAAGAGCAAACCAACTAGAATATATATATTATGGAGAGAGGATGGCTAAACACAAAAAATACAATATATAGAAAATATTTAATAAGGCAATTTAACATTTTTCAAAATCAAAATCGTTTAAAGTAAGAATTAATTTTAAAAAATCATTAATTTCAAACACGATAGTCATTGAGAGTCATCTCAATAGATAATTTTAAGAAATCATAGTTTTTAATTAATAATTGCATATTATCAAATAGAGAGATGCATACCTAAAATATCTCAAGGATAAGTTCATAAATCATTAATTACTTAGAACATTAATGAAAACATGCATCTATACGAAAAGTTCATTAATGCATATAAGGTATGAAATATGGTTTTTTAAACAATACTATGAATAAATAACTCGCAAAGGAGTATACATTAAGAATCATTTTTACATAGCGAAAGATACAAGAAATTATTTCAATCATTTAATAAAGATTTAAGAAAAGACAAATACACAGATCAATTATTACATTTTAAAAGCAATACACAACTAATGCATATATAAATGAACCATGCAATAGTTTAGAATAAATTAAAAAGTCACATATGGACCAATTTTAAGAAAACCTTTCAAGTGATAATAACTTACAAAAAGTATGAAGAGATTTAAAATCCCACAAATATCAAGAAATCTCACAATAGAGATACAAACCAACTCACAAGGAGAGTCACAAGTAAAATATAAGAAATCTTTCATTAACATATGCTTAGAAAAGCATTAATTAAAATTATGCAAAACACGCAAGACAATCAATCATGAAATAAATTCAAAATATCCTTGATCATGCAATTAAAGCATATTTAATGAAAGATGCATGAAAATATTTCAATAACCATTTTCCATACAAGAGCAAATGAGTTTAGAAAATTTATGAAAAAAATCCCACATAACACAATGAATGATATTTGCAAATCTTAACACTAGTTCGACCACCACACGTAGTCACCTCACTAGACCTCAAAACCTCAAAAATCAAGTGTATCAGCTACTAAAACAAGGGCATAACCACAATGCCACTAAAAGGCTAAAACACACACAGAAAGTGTGAATAACCAACATCTCTTGACCACATAAAATGACACTTAAAACAAGTGTATTAGCGACTAGAACAAGAGTATAATCATAGTGTCACTTATGGGCTAAAAAAACACACAAAAGTGTGAATAAACATCTTTTGTCTACATATAATGACACTCAAAACAAGTGTATCAGTGACTAGAGCAAGAGCATAATCACAATGCCACTAATGAGCTAAACAAACATACAAAAGTATGAATCAACATCTCTTGTCTACATATATTGACAGTCAAAACAAGTGTATCAATGACTAGAACAAGTGCATAATTACAATGCTACTAATGGGCTAAACAAATACACAAAATTGTGAATAAACATCTCTTGTCTACATATAATGACATTTAGATAAAAAGCATAATAGGAGGAAAAACAAGAGGTAAAGAAAGCTTGTAATGAAAACAAACTAATGCCATTAAGAAGAATAAAAATATCAATTTTAACAGTCTTTCTAAAAACCATGGTTTCAAAAATAAACAGCCATTACAGGTAATCATAATTATAAGCATCCATTATAAAAATAGCCAAATAAACAAATGAGTGATATATTACACTCACAAAAATAGATATCAAACAATCGCCAATTAGATCCAAACTACAAACTGACAATCTAACCTAACACAAACTGAGGCGCACATAACTCACTCCAATAAAAACAATCCAAGAAGAAATGATGCATCATATAAACAACAAATACTCACGAAAATCAAAATCTAAATAAGTGAGTTTATATATAAGAACCGATTTAAAAAAATAAAGTTTTCAAATCAAATCAAATAACGGTAGATGAAAATTTTAGAATGAGTATAATGCAATCATGTGCACAACAAGATGTCAATTGATGCAATCATATGCAAACAAGATGTCAATTGATACTTTTTCACAAAACAAGATTACATCAATAACAATGAAGGATGAGCATGGTTAATATAAGCATCCATAATAACAATGGCCAAATAAACAAATGAATGATATATTACACTCACAAAAACAGGTATCAAACAATCGTCAATTAGAGCTAGACTGCAAGCTGACAATCTAACCTAACACAAACTGAGGTGCACATAACTCACCCCAATAAAAGAGGCCAAGAAGAAATAATGCATCATATAAAATCCTGTGATGGACAACCAAATGATATAATAAGGCAACAAATACTCACGGAAATCAAATTCTAAATAAGTGAGTTCATATATAATAACCGATTTAAAAAACTAAAGTTTTCAAATCAAATCAAATAATGGTAGATGAAAATTTTAGAATGAACATAGTGCAATCATGTGCATAATAAGATGTCAATTGATGCAATCATATGCAAACAAGATGTCAATTGATATTTTTTCACAAAACAAGATTACATCAATAACAATGAAGAATGAGCATGGTCAATATAAGCAAGCTATATAGAGAGGTAGCTCAATCTAGATTATAAGTCTACCTATGAAACTAGTAATTTTTAACATTAAATGGGTCAAAACATATATAAATATTTTTCAAAGAGCCATAGAGAAAACCAAGAGCATATACAAGTACAAATAATCATGAATACTTTCAAAGATAGAAAAGATCATGTATATGCAATAACTTTAAAGCCACATATCATATACAAAAGCTTATAATGGATCACATAGGATATACATTAACCATAAAGATACTAACATACCCAAAATATATTTTTGAATTATCTTGCTTACGCAAGAACCAATAAAATAATAACTCATTTTTAAAAGAAAGTATTAATTTCAATTAATTTGAGCACATGTCTAACTTTTCAACAAAATACTTAACAACAAATTTGAAATGGCACATAAAAACATGTATAGATATGTTCACGACACATGAATATATAGATGATATATTGATAGAGCAATCTCATGAGAGCATACAAACCATCCATGGCATGACTAATGAGAGCATGCATATAAGAATTTAAAAATTCTTAAGTAGCACATTGAAGTAAAGTGCTAAGAGAGGGATGTGATATCTCCATGTGCCAAGCAAATGCACCCACACATAAACAAGTAGCCAACAATGGGCAATAATACAACAAACCACAAATAGTGGTATACACACAAAAGTGAGAGAAAAAAATATATTCACTCAAGAATAGCTTCTAAGAAGCTTAACTTATAAAGGGAAAACACCCCTTTATTTATAGACAAAAGGAGGCCATTGGAAGGGCTCCCAAGACGTTGGAACCCTTCCAACGTCTCTTAAGGTGGGCCCTTCCAATAAGAAAAAGAAAAAGAAAAAAAGAAAAAGGAAGAAAAGGAAAAAGTAAAAAAAGGAGAAAATTACATATGTGCATGAATAAGAAAAAAGGCTGTTTTACCCCTAGTGGGTATTACAAAAGAAATATATATATATATATATATATATATATATATATATATATATATATATATATATATATATATATATATATATATATAAGATACATAATTTAACACCCCCCCTATGGTGAGATCACCGAGAGTTTGCTAAGAAGAAAGTAAAATCGAGGCGATGACAGAGCTTTGGTGAAGAAGTCCGCTAGCTGGTACTCGGTAGGTACATATGAAAGTTGAATGGTACCCCGTAGGAACTCATTACGAACATAATGGCAGTCCATCTCTATGTGTTTTGTTCGTTCGTGGAAGGTGTGATTGCTGGCAATGTAGATAACACTCTTGTTGTCGCAACACAACTTCGAAGGAGTGGAGAATGACACTGTAATGAAAAGAGGCGAAGCACCAATAGAGCAAAAGTCACTCTTTAAGAGTGACTATAAGAGCCAAGAACACAAACACCAAATGTGCATACACAAAACCTCACAAATATAGGAAATGACTTAAAGTCATAAGTTGGATTTATTGAAGAAAGAGAGAGAGGGGTGTAAAAACCCATACATTTAAGAGGGGAAGACCTCCTCTATTTATAGAGGAGGGAAGCACTAAAAGGAACCACAAGGGGGGGCTCCCTTGTAGTCGTTGGGAGCCCCAACGGTCAGAAATCTGACCGTTGGAGCCCCAACGACTACAAGTGTGGGGCCCCCTTGTGGTCTTTACAAAAAGGGAAAAATAAAGAAAAAAAAAAGGAAAAAGGGAAAAAAAGAGAAAAAAGAAAAAGGTACATTGTGGTTTTACAAGAATACCCCTATCGGGTATTTATCTAAATGAGAAATAATTTATATATATATATATGTATATATATATACTTATATATACGGATGTATATATATATATATAAGTATATATATATATATATATATATATATATATATATATATATATATATATATATATATATATTTTAACACGCCCCCTCAAACTTTACGGGGAGAAGACCGAAAGTTTGCTAAGGAGGAACATAAATCGTGGAGTTGGAAGCGCTTTGGTGAAGAAGTCAGCCAGCTGATATTCTGAAGTCACATATGGTAATGAGATAGTCCCTCTGAGATATTCGTCTCGAACATAATGGCAATCCATCTCGATATGCTTTGTCCGTTCATGAAAGGTGTGATTGCTGGCAATGTATATCGCACTTTTGTTATCACAACAGAGCTTGGTAGGAGTGGAAATGAGAATGCCCATGTCAGCAAGGAGACTTCTGAGCCATACGATTTCCATAGTTGTCATCGCCATAGCCCGATACTCAGCTTCAGTAGATGATAAAGAGACTTTCTGCTGCTTCTTGCATCTCCACGAGATGAGAGATTCACCTAAAAAAATACAAAGACCCGTAATTGAGATACGATCATTGGGATTGCCTCCCCAGTCAGCATCAGTAAAAGCAGTCAATTCAAGAGATGAGGAAGAGGATAAGAAGAGTCCCTTTGAGATGGTGTTTTTGATATATCGCACAATTCTCATTACGGCTGCCATATGAACCGTGGTAGGTGCGTGCTGGAACTGGCTTGCTGCATGAACCGCATGAGCTATGTCAGGACGGGTGATGGATAGATAGGTGAGGGATCCAATTAATTGACGGTAGGGAGTTGGATCTTCAAGAAGAACACCATCTTCAAGTCTAAGTTTTGCATTGATAACTTCAGGAGTCTCAACTTTCTTTTCATCAGATATTCCTGATTTGGTACAAATTTCAGCAGCTAACTTCATCTGGGATAAGATGTATCCACGTTCGGAATAAGCCACTTCAATACCTAAAAAATATCGCAAATAACCAAGGTCAGACATATCAAAGGTATCTTTTAGCATAGAGCCATAGACTTAACATCATTTACTCCCTTTTTGTCATTCCCAGTGATGATCATATCATCAACATACAGCAGAAGCATAATAATGGAGTCACCTGTTCTTTTCACAAAAAGAGCAGTGTCAGTATAACAAGAAGAAAATCCTAAATTTATTAATACGTTACTAAACCTATCATACCAAGCTTTAGGTGCTTGCTTAAGACCATATAAAGCCTTTTTTAATTTCAAAATTTTTCCATTTAAATCCATACCTGGAGGTGGTTCCATATACACTTCTTCATTTAAATTACCATTCAAAAAGGCATTTTTAACATCAAGTTGAAAAATTTGCCATTTCTTAACTGCGGCTATAGCAATAAGAGCTCGAACACTAGTCATTCGAGCAACGGGGGCAAAGGTTTCATCATAATCTACCCCATACTCTTGGGCATATCCTTTGGCTACCAACCTAGCCTTATACCTTTCCAATGAACCATCACTCTTAGTTTTTACTTTAAAAACCCATCTACATCCAATGGGTTTCTTGCCATTGGGAGGATCAATGATTTCTCAAGTTTGTGCCTTTTTAAGAGCATCAAGTTCAAGTTGCATAGCTTCATTCCAATGAGCATATTGCTTAGCATCATTGTAATGAGATGGTTCATGAAAAGAGTGAAGAGCAAGAAGGCATGCTCGAAAGTTAGGTGAAAAAGAATCATAGGAAACAAATCTATTTGGTATTTTGGAAATCCGATTTGATCTTCTTTGAGAAGTCTCTTCGGTGAACTCATTTTGAGAAAATTTTTCAAGGGCACAAGGAGGATTCCTTTCATTCCTTCTAGAGTAGACTTGAATTTGTCTTGAAACATTTTGATCATCGTTTGGATGTTCAACAAGATCTTCACTAAGAGATTCATTAGAATCAATATGATCCTCTATGATGTTTTCTTTAGGCAATAAGTCAAATAAGAATGAATAATCAATATTTTCATTCGGTTGGTGCGAAAAACCACTTTCCTCTTCAAGGAATGTGACATCTTTAGAGATATAAAGCTTATTTTTAAGTATGTCAAAACATCTATACCCTTTTTGTTTTTCGCCATATCCCAAAAAAATACATTCAATAGCCCTAGGGGAAAGTTTATCATTCTTGTGAGTTAAAACAAAACATTTACATCAAAAAATTCTTAGTCTTTTGTAATCGGGAGACATATTGTAAAGTTTTTCAAATGGAGAAAGATTTTTTAAAGAGGACGAAGGGGTTCTATTGATAAGATATGTAGAGGTTAGAACCGCTTCGGCCCAAAAGGATTTTGGAATGTTTCTTGAGATTAATAACGTTCTTGTAGTCTCTATTATGTGCCTATGCTTTCTTTCCGCAAGTCCATTTTGTTGTGGAGTATTGGGACAAGAACGTTGGTGGAAAATTCCATTTTCTTTTAAATAGTTTTGAAAATCATTAGACATATATTCGCCTCCCGAATCGGATCTAAGAATAGATAGATTTCCCAAAAATTGGTTTTTGACCATTGCATGAAATTCTTTAAAGAAGGAAAAAACTTCGGATTTGCGACTTAGGAAGTAAATCCACGTGAATCGAGTGAAATCATCAATAAATACCACATAATACGAAAAACCTCCTTTAGACAAAATAGGGGAAGGTCCCCACACATCGGAATGAATAAGTTCAAATGGCCGAGTGGTAAAGTAACTTCTTTGTGGAAATGGAATAGTTTTAGATTTCCCAAAAATGCAATCTTTACAAGTCATGTGATTGTCTTTACAAGTATTGTTCAAAAACGGAAAAGAGACATTTTTACAAAATTTGGATGGCCAAGTCTCTCATGCCATATTCCAATACTTTTGTCTTTTACAAGATTGCATGATGCCTTAGATGGGAGAGTCAAAAAATCCATAAAGTAGAGGTCACCCCTTCTATGGCCTTGCCCAATCAGCTTCCCTGACTGGAGATCCTGCACGGTGCAATCCTTAGGTGAGAAAGAGACTTGGCATCCATGATCGGTGATTTGAGATACGGAAAAAAGATTTAAATTTATTTTAGGAACGATTCTAACTTTAGGAACAAAGAAGTTTTTGAAATCAAGAGATCCAATACTTTCAATTTTTAGTGATGTACCATCGGCCGTTGAAACACAAGAAGATATCGGTTCGGAAAAAATATTTGAAAGAGAATTTTTATGAGATGTCATATGAAAAGAAGCACCGGAGTCTAGTATCCACATACCTGGAGGAGATGAAGAGTAGGCAATGGCGGCCCCGGATGTTGAAGGAGAAGTCTTGAGAAGATGTTGAAGAACTTCGGAGATGTGATTTAGAGTTTCTTTGATATCTCCTTCTTTGGTACTTTCTTCTTTCTTTGGAGAAGTTTCCCCAACCACGGCAACTTTTCCCTTGAGTTTTGGACAAGCCGGTCTAATGTGACCCGGTTCATTACAATAATGGCATATTATTCCCCTTCTAGGCCCATTGATATTTTTGTTAAAGTGGGGAGGTCTATATGCTTTGACATTTGATCCGGGCCTATTAATGGCCAAAACTTCATCATTCCTAATGCTCAAGCCAAGTCGAGTTTCTTCTTGACATACCTCGGCAAGAGCATCTTCAATAGGTAGGGCTTTGCTTCTATGGAGAAGAGATGCCCTCACTTGTTCAAATTCCGGGCGAAGTCCATGAAGGAATTGAAAAAAGTGTTCCTTTTCAATTTGTTCCCTTCTTAGTTCAATGTCTTGTGGAGCAACTCATTTGGGCTCAAGAAGGGCAAGCTCATCCCAAAGGGGAGTTAGTGAGCTAAAATAGTCCCGGACACTCATATCCATTTGTTTGGTGGAACGAATTTTTTCTTGGCAAAAGAATTGCCGAGCAAGATCTTTTTGGGTATACATACCCTTAAGAAAAAACCAAGCCTCATTGGCTCTTCTAAACTTGGCAATATTGGCACAATTTTTAAGATCTACGTTGTTCATAAACCATGCCAAGATTTTGGCATGGTTGCTTTCCCAATCCTCGATTTTGGATTGATGTTCATTAATGGCTTTGATGCGCTCATCGCCATCTAAAGCCTTTTCAATTTCATTTTCAATTTTGGTAAGAACAAGAGAGGGTTCGGGAGTAGTTCCCATAACAAAACCCCAAAGTTTCTTACCTCTTAGATGATTTTCCATAGCGGAGGCCCACATGAGATAGTTGGACCCATTTAGCTTGAAAGAGAGCTCCACTTTAGAGTCACGTTCCATCGGCACCAAATATACTTCCTTCAAAAACTTTGGGAGGCACGCTTTCCAAGATGTCAAATGAGAAGCCCAATCACCAACCGTGCTCTGATACCATGTAATGAAAAGAGGCGGAAGCACCAATAGAGCAAAAGTCACTCTTTAAGAGTGACTATAAGAGCCAAGAACACAAACACCAAATGTGCATACACAAAACCTCACAAATATAGGAAATGACTTAAAGTCATAAGTTGGATTTATTGAAGAAAGAGAGAGAGGGGTGTAAAAACCCATACATTTAAGAGGGGAAGACCTCCTCTATTTATAGAGGAGGGAAGCACTAAAAGGAACCACAAGGGGGGGCTCCCTTGTAGTCGTTGGGAGCCCCAACGGTCAGAAATCTGACCGTTGGAGCCCCAACGACTACAAGTGTGGGCCCCCCTTGTGGTCTTTACAAAAAGGGAAAAATAAAGAAAAAAGAAAAAGGAAAAAGGGAAAAAAAGAGAAAAAAGAAAAAAGAAAAAGGTACATTGTGGTTTTACAAGAATACCCCTATCGGGTATTTATCTAAATGAGAAATAATTTATATATATATATATATATATATATGTATATATATATACTTATATATACGGATGTATATATATATAAGTATATATATATATATATATATATATATATATATATATATATATATATATATATTTTAACAGACACACCCATATCTTTAAGCAAGCTTCTTAACCAGATAATTTCGTAGGTGGTTGTAGCGATCGCTCGATATTCAGCCTCAGTAGAAGAAAGAGATACTTTTTGTGGCTTCTTACACCTCCAAGAGATAAGTGACTCTCCAAGAAACACACAATAACCTGTTGTGAAAATACGATCATCGGGGTTACCCCCCAATCAAAGTCAGTATAAGCAAGTATGAAGAGGAGGGTAAGAATAATCTTTTTGTTATGGTGCTCTTTAAGTATTAGATAATCCTCATGACTGCGGCTATGTAAATGGTAGTAGGGGCAGTTTGAAATTGGCTTGCACTATGAACAACATGAGAGATATCGGGCTTGGTGATAGATAAATATGTTAGAGATCAAATTAACTAACGATAAAGAGTGATATATTAAAGGAGTGCTATCATTGGCTCTCATCTTAGCATTGATTATTTCTGGAGTCTCTACTTTCTTGTCATCTGTTAGCCCAGATCGATCAATGATGTCTGATGCAAGCTTCATCTGAGAGAGGACATACCTCCTTGGAGAGTATGCAACTTCAATCCCTAAAAAATACCTTAGAAAACCAAGGTCAAACATATCAAAATTTTCTTTTAGAATATTTTTAATAAGCTCAATACCCTTCTTATCATTACCAGTGATGATCACATCATCCACATATAGTAACAAGATTGTAATATGTTCCCCTGAAGTCTTAACAAACAAAGCAGTATCAGTATAACAAAAAGAAAAACCATTATCGAGAATTACTTTGCTAGATAAATCATACCAAGCTTTTGGTGCTTGTTTAAGACCATAAAGAGCTTTGTTTAATTTGAGAACATTTTTTTTCTAATTTCAAGACCTGACGGAGGATCCATAAAAACCTCTTCACATAGATTTCTGTTTAAGAAGGCATTTTTAACATCAAGTTGAAAGATAAGTCATTGTTTAATAGATGCTAAGGCAATCAAAGTTCGTACGCTAGTCATCCTGGCTATTGGAGCAAAAGTGTCTTCATAATCAATCCCATATTCTTGGGCGTAGCCTTTAGCAACCAACCGAGTTTTATATCTTTCGAGAGTTTCATCACATTTGGTTTTAACTTTATATACCGATCTACACCCAATAGCCTTTTTTCCTAAGGGTTGACTTATAATGCTTCAAGTTTTGGCTTTATTAAGTGCTTCTAACTCAACTTTCATAGCTTCAATTCAATGTGGATGGTCTTTAGCTTCTTTAAAAGTGGAGGGTTCATGATACAAATGTATCATCATGAGACATGTTCTATAGTTAGGAGAAAATGATTCATACGACACAATTTTTTGTGGTGGTCTACTATTACGAGAGGATCTCCTAAGTTGGTTATCTTCAACATGTTCTTCTAGAGAGAAGTCTTGGGAATATCTTTCAAACGCAGTTTGATGTTCATTTTCTAACCGTTGGGCATACACATTAATATCATTAGAATTCTCATTTTGAGAATCATCAATATGTTGTGGCACATTGTCATTGTGATGTAAAGTACCATCACAAAAATTATCATAAATAGTTTCACTTTGGGACTTAGTTCTAGGTGCTAAGTCAAATAAGAATGAGTAATCAATGTCTTCTTTAGATGTTTGAATGTCAAAACTAGGGTTACCGGAAGCGCCTCGCTAAAAGGGGAAGCGCGAAACGTCGCGCTTCCGAAGCGTGGGGGGGAAGCGTCCCCCTTTTTTGGGAAGCGCGCTTCCCATCACGCTTCCCCCTCGCTTCCCCTGTTTTTTTTCAATTTTTTGTATTTTTTATTTTTATTTTTTTCGCTTCCCCTTCGCTTCCGAGACGCTTCCTAGGTCGCTTCCGAGACGCTTCCTAGGTCGCTTTCGAGACACTTCCCGAATCGGTCCTAAGTGGTCCCACGCTTCCCCGTTTCCTAAAATTTTGAAAGTGCCTCGCTTCCCGCTCCCGCTTCCCGTATCGCTTCCCACTCCCGCTTCCTCAACTGGCAACCATGGTCAAAACCATTTTGTTTCTCAAGAAATGTTACATTTCGGGAAATATAAAGTTTATTATTTTGAATGTCTTAGCATCTATAACCTTTTTTATTTTCACCATAGCCAATGAAGACACATTCAAGAGCTTTTGGTGATAATTTGTCTTGTCCTTGAACAAGAATGGAGTATTTACATCCAAAGATCCTTAGTCTATTAAAATCTGGAGTAATTTTAAACAATTTTTCAAAAGGGGAAGCATTTTTTAAAGAAAGGGCATACGGTTTATAAGATATGTTGCGGTGAGAACATCTTCGGCCCAAAAATTTTTGGGAACTTTTTTATAGACAAGAAGAGTTCTTGTAGTCTCAATTAAGTGCCTATGTTTTCTTTCCGCAAGACTATTTTGTTGCGAAGTTTTTGGACAAGATCTTTGGTGCAAAATTTCATTTAGTTTGAGGTAATTTTGAAAATCTTTTGACATGTATTCTCCTCCAGAATCGGATCTAAATATAACTATGTTATTTTGAAATTAGTTTTGAATAAAAGTATGGAATTCTTTAAAATTAGAGAAGACATTGAATTTATTTTTAATAATATACACCCATGTGTATCTAGTAAAGTCATCAATAAAGACAACATAGTAAGAATAACCTCCTTTAGACATAACGGGTGCCGGTCCCCATACATCAGAATGTATAAGTTCGAAAGGTCTTTTTGACACAAAACTACTATGCAAATACGAAAGCGAATGAATTATTTCAAGTATATAATCATTGCAAGTAAATGTATTTGTATTACAAAATTTTTCCAAAAAAGAAAATAGATACAACTTGGAGATACTAGGATGTCCAAGCCTCTTGTGCCAAGTCTCAATATATTTAGATTGAACATGATTACAAAAAGATTTGGATGTCAATAACAAAAAATCCATATAGTATAAGTTGTAATGAAGTGCCAAACGAGAGAGGCGAAATCTCCAAGAGTAAGCACGGAAGCACGCACATACACAAGAGGCTACTAATGGGCAAAATAAACCACAAAAAGTGGTCAAACACACAAAGAGGTAAAAAAATATATTTCACTCATAAAATGCTTCATAAGAAGCTTAAAGAATACATGGGGCCATGCCCCTTATTTATACACAGCAAGGGACCCAAGGAGGGGCTCCCATAGAGTTGTTGGAGCCCCTCCAACGATCATATTTATGACCGTTGGAGGGGTCCAACGACTCTATGTGGACCCCTCTCAAACAATAAAAAAAAAAAACTAAAAAGTAAAAAAAAAGGAAAAAGAATAAAAGGAAAAAGTAAAAGGAAGCATATCTACGATATGCGTGTACAAGTGAAATGACAGAATTACCCCTATCGGGTATTACAAAATAAATATATATATCTATATATGTAGATAGACACATAGACATATATGATAATATATATGTGTATGTGTCATAATCTATATATATAGATATATATACATCATATTTTAACACCCCCCCCTCAAACACACGGTGAAATCACCGAGAGTTTGCTAAGGAGGAAGTAGAAGCGAGGCGATGGCAAAGCTTTGGTGAAGAAGTCCGCCAACTGATATTCGGTAGGAACATATGGGAGTTGAATGGTGCCCCGTAAGAACTCATCACGAACATAATGACAGTCCATCTCAATGTGCTTTCTTCGTTCATGAAAGGTGTGATTGCTAGCAATATAGATAGAGCTCTTGTTGTCGCAATACAACTTTGAAGGAGTTGAGAATGAGACACCCATATCTTTAAGCAAGCTTCTTAACCATACAATCTCAGTTGTGGTGGTGGCCATCACACGATATTCTGCTTCGGTAGACGAGAGAGAGACTTTATGCTGCTTCTTACACCTCCATGAGATAAGTGATTCACCAAGAAACACACAATAACCTGTGGTAGAAATACGATCATCGGGGTTACCCCCCAATCGGAGTCAATATACGCAAGTAAAGTAAGAGGTGAAGAAGAGGATAAGAATACTCCCTTAGTTATGGAATTTTTCAAGTATCTGATAATCCTTATTACTGCTGCCATGTGAATAGTAGAAGGAGCAGTCTGAAATTGGCTTGCACTATGAACTGCATGTGAAATGTCGGGCCTGGTGATAGATAAATATGTTAGAGATCCAATCAATTGACGGTAAAGCGTGGGGTCTGCTAAAGGAGTGTCATCACTGACTCTTATCTTGGCATTGATCACTTCTGGAGTCTCCACCCTTTTGTCATCTGTCAGCCCAGACCTAGCAATAATGTCAGAGGCAAGCTTAATCTGAGATAGGACATACCCCTTGGGGGAGTATGCAACTTCAATTCCTAAGAAATACCTTAGAAAACTCAGGTCAGACATATCAAAATTTTTCTTAAGAATATTTGTAATAAGGTCAATACCTTTCTTATCATTACATGTGATAATCATGTCATCAACATATATCAACAAAATTGTTATGTATTCATTAGAAGATTTAACAAACAAAGCAGTATCTGTGTAACATGAGGAAAAGCCATTATCAAGAACTACTTTGCTAAAAAGATCATACCTAGCTTTTGGTGCTTGTTTAAGACCATAGAGAGCTTTGTTCAACTTTAGAATATTTCCTTTCTCAATTTCAAGACCTGGCGGAGGGTCCATAAGAACTTCTTCACACAGAGTTCCATTTAGGAACGCATTTTTAACATCAAGTTGATATATCGGTCATTGCTTAATGGAGGCTAAAGCTATTAAGGTTCGTACACTAGTCATTCTGGCTACAAGAGCAAAGGTTTCTTCATAATCAATCCCATATTCTTGGGTGTAGCCTTTTGCAACCAACCGAGCTTTGTATCTTTTTAGAGACCCATCACATTTGGTTTTGACTTTATATACCCATCTACACCCAATTGCCTTTTTTCCTAATGATTGAGGAATAATGCTCCAGGTTTGGGCTTTGTTAAGAGCCTCTAATTCGATTTTCATAGCTTCAATCCAATGTGGATGATCTTTAGCTTCCTTGAATGAGGTAGGCTCATGATACAAATGTATTAACATGAGACAAGTCCTGTAATTCGGAGAAAAGGATTCATAAGACACAAATTTTTGTAGTGGCCTACTAGAACGAGAAGATCTCCTAGGTGGATTGTTGTCAATAGATTCTTCTAAAGAGAAGTCTTGAGAGTATCTGTCAATAGCAGATTGATGTTCATTTCCTAACCGCCGGGTATATACATTTATATCATTAAGGTTTTCATTTTGGGAAACATTATCATGTTCTGGTATATCATTATAATGTAAGATGCCATCACAAGTAGTATCACAAATAATTGCCTCAGGGGACTCAATTCTAGGGGCTAAGTCAAATAGAAAAGAATAATTGATGTCTTCCCTAGATGTGTGGATATCAAAACCATTTTGTTCTTCAATAAAATTTACATTTCTCAACACATACAGTTTATTGTTTCGAACATCATAGCATCTATAGCCTTTTTTATTCTCACCATAGCCAATGAACACACATTCAAGAGCTTTAGGTGACAACTTATCTTGTCTTTGACTAAGTACAAAGCATTTTCATCCAAAGATTATTATTCTATTAAAATCTGGAGTAATTTTAAATAATTTTTCAAAAGGTGAAACATTTTTTAAAGAAGAAGAAGGCATACGATTTATAAGATATGTTGCGGTAAGAAGAGCTTTGGCCCAAAAGTTTTTAGGAACATTTTTAGACACAAGAAGAGTTCTTGTGGTTTCGATTAAATATTTCTTTTTCGCAAGACCATTTTGTTGTGGAGTTTTAGGACAAAATCGTTGGTGCAAAATTCCATTTGTTTTAAAATAATTTTGAAAATCTTTAGACATGTATTAACCTCCTGAGTCAGATCTAAATATGGCTATATTGTTTTGAAATTGATTTTGAATAAGAACGTGAAATTCTTTAAAATTAGTGAAGACATCGGATTTATTCTTAATAATGTAAACCCATGTGTATCTAGTAAACCCATGTGTATCTAGTAAAGTCATCAATAAAAGAAATATAGTAAGAATAGCCCCCTTTGGACATAACGGGTGCCGGTCCCTATACATCGGAATGCACAAGTTCAAAAGGCCTTTTTGACACGAAATTACTATGTGAATATGGAAGAGAGTGAATTTTCCCAAGAATACAATCATTGCATGTAAATGTATTTGTATTATAAAATTTTTCAAAAAACGGAAAGAGGTACAACTTGGAAATACTAGAGTGTCCAAGTCTCTTATGCCAAGTCTCAATATCTTTAGATTGAACATGATTACAAAATGATTTGGATGGCAAAGACAAAAAATCCATATAATAAAGGTCCCCTTTTCTATGGCCTTGCCCAATCCGCTTCCCGGACCAGAGATCCTGCACATAACAATGGGTTGGTGAAAAAGAGACATTACACTCAAAATCGGTAATTTGAGAAACGAAAAAAAAAATTAGATTAAGTTTTGGAATAATTCGGATTTTGGGAACAAAAAATTCTTTGTTTTGGTCATAAGTTTTCTTAAGATTTCCAATGCCTTCAACATTCAAGGATGTTCCATCGGCGGTGGATACATATGATTTGAATTTATTGAGACTTGGTTTTGACAAAAGTGATGCATTTGGAGTCATATGGAAAGAGGCACCCGAGTCAAGAATCCAATAAGTCATACCTGGAAAGGAGGAGATGGCGGCACCAGAAGTAGAAGGTGAAGAGGATGATGTAGAGGAGTTTATCTTTATAAATTGTTGAAGAGTTTCGGTTAGATGAGCGATAGACTCCTTTATGTCACCATCCTTCTTTGAATCTTCATTGATGATTGGAGGAGTTTCACCCACGGAAGCCACCTTCTTTTTGAATTTAGGGCAATCCGGACGAATATGGCCTGGTTCATTACAATTATGACAAATGATTTTTCTTCCTCCACCGCTATTATTCTTCCAAAAATGTGGTGGTTTATATGATCTTACATTGTTGCTGGGTCTAGACATGTCAACATCTCTTTTCAAGGCCAAACGAGTTTCTTCTTGACATAAGTCGGCCAAAATGTCACTTAGGGGAGTAGAGGCCCTATGAAGAAGGGATCCTCTAAGTTGCTCAAATTCGGGACGAAGCCCATGAATAAATTGAAAGAACCTCTTTTTTTCCATTTGCTCTTGTCTCATGGCAATAGCACTTCCTTCCCATTGTGGTTCGAGAAGAATAAGCTCATCCCATAAAGATGATAGAGCACTATAGTAGTCCCTAATATTCATATCGCCTTGCTTGGTAGCTCTTACTTTTTCTTGTAGAAAAAAATGCCTAGCAAGGTCTCTTTGGGTGTACATGCCTTTCATAAAAAACCAAGCTTCATTAGCCTTATTGAATTTTGCAAGATTTGCACAAATCTTCAATTCGACATTATTCATGAACCATGCTAGGATTTTAGCATGCTCACTTTCCCAATCTTCCATTTTAGAAGAATAATCAAGAATAGCCTTTTTATTTTTCTTCTTCGTTCAATGCTTTTTCCTCATCTCCTTCAAACTTAGTTAACTTCAATTGTGGTTCCGGAATGGTTCCACATACGTAACCCCAAAGTTTTTTACCTTTGAGATTATTTTCCATAGCGGCCGCCCACATGCGGTAATTGGTCCCATCCAATTTGAATGAGAGATCGATTTTTGCATCTTTGTTGGCCATTTATAGAAAAAGAATTTTGAAGACAAGAGAGAGGAGAGATATTACTTGTCAAGAGAGGATCCGATGAAGCCTTCTCAACCAAAGCTCTGATACCATGTAATGAAGTGCCAAACGAGAGAGGCGAAATCTCCAAGAGTAAGCACGGAAGCACGCACATACACAAGAGGCCACTAATGGGCAAAATAAACCACAAAAAGTGGTCAAACACACAAAGCGGTAAAAAAATATATTTCACTCATAAAATGCTTCATAAGAAGCTTAAAGAATACATGGGGCCATGCCCCTTATTTATACACAGCAAGGGACCCAAGGAGGGGCTCCCATAGAGTCATTGGAGCCCCTCCAACGGTCATATTTATGATCGTTGGAGGGGTCCAACGACTCTATGTGGACCCCTCTCAAACAATAAAAAAAGAAAAAGTAAAAAAAAGGAAAAAGAATAAAAGGAAAAAGTAAAAGGAAGCATATCTATGATATGCGTGTACAAGTGAAATGACAAAATTACCCCTATCGGGTATTACAAAATAAATATATATATTTATATATGTAGATAGACACATAGACATATATATGATAATATATATGTGTATGTGTCATAATCTCTCTCTCTATATATATATAGATATATATACATCATATTTTAACATAAGTCTCATCTTCTATGGCCTTGCATAATCTGCTTCTTGGATCGGAGATCCTGCACATAGCAATGGGTTGGTGAAAAGAGACACTACATTCAAAATAGGTGATTTGGGAGACAGAAAAGAGGTTTAAATTAAGTTTTGGAAAAAAAAAATCTTTATTTTGACCATAAATTTTTTTAAGGTTTTCAATTCCTTCAACATCTAAAGATGTTCCGTCGGTCGTGGAAACATAGGATTTAAAAGAATTAAGACTTGGTTTTGATAAAAGTGATGCATTTGGAGTCATATGGAAAGAGGCACCCGAGTCAAGAATCAAAGAAGTCATACCTGGAATAGAAGAGATGGCGGCACCGGAAGTGGAAGATGTAGAGGCGTTCATCCGTATGAATTGTTGGAGAGTTTCAGTAAGATGTGCAATTGAATCCTTAATGTCTCCATCTTTCTTTGAATCTTCATTTGAGATTGGAGAGGTCTCTCCAACGGAAGCCACTTTCTTTTTGAGCTTGGGGCAATCCAGTTGAATATGACCCGGTTCATTACAATGATGACAAATAATTTTTCTTCCTCTTCACAATTATTTTTTCAAAAATGAGGTTTATATGGTCTTATATTATTACCAGGTCTAGACACGGCATGAACCTCATCAACATCCTTTTTTAAGGCCAAACGAGTCTCCTCTTGACATAAGTAAGAGGAGAGGAAACCCTATTTAGGAGAGATCATCTTAGTTGCTCAAATTCGGGACGAAGCCCATGAATAAATTGAAAAAATCTTTCTTTTTCCATTTGCTCTTGCCTCATGGCAATAGCACTTCCTTTCCATTGAGGTTCAAGAAGAACAAGTTCATCTCATAAAGATGATAAAGCACTATAATAGTCCCTAATATTCATATCACCTTGCTTTGTTTCTCTAATTTTTTCTTGCAAGAAAAAGTGTCTAGCAAGATCACGTTGTGTGTACATCCCTTTCATGAAAAACCAAGCTTCATTAGCTTTCTTGAATTTGACAAGATTCACACAAATTTTTAGCTCGACATTATTCATGAACCATGCTAAAAATTTTGCATGCCCACTCTCCCATTCTTCCATTTTTGAGGAGAAATCAAGAATAGTCTTCTTTTTTTCTTCTTTATTTAAGGCTTTCTCCTCATTGCCTTCAAACTTAGTGAGTTTCAATTGCGGTTTCGAAATTGTTCCACACACATAACCCCAAAGTTTTTTACCTTTGAGGTTATTTCCATGGCGGCCTCCCACATACGATAGTTGGTCCCATTCAATTTGAATGAGAGATCAATTTTTGAATCCTTGTCAACCATTCTTGAAGTAAAAATGTTGAAAGCAAGAGAGAGGAGAGATATTACTTGTAAACAAGAGAATCCAATGAAGCTTTCTCAACCTTGCTCTGATACCATGAAATAAAGTGCTAAGAGAGGGATGTAATATCTCCACGCGCCAAGCAAATGCACACACATGTAAACAAGTAGCCAACAATGGGCAATAATACTGAAATGAAATGGGGATCTTCGAAACACGAGCTTAGATTAACAAGAGCAAGTGTCAAGAATGACACTAAAGCATAACCCTTAAAAAGGGTATAACTGGAAACAAAATAAAAATAAAAATGTATTCTTTATTGATATGAAAAACCAATTGCTTAAGAAGCATTGGAGTCAAATACAAGAGGGGCTGCACCCCTTTATATACACAGCTGAAAGAGGACTCAATAGAGTTGTTGGGCACAGTCCAACAGCTCTATTGCTAGTCAAGTCTGGACAGGACTTGACTAGCAACAGTCATTCTAGTTCAAACTGAACTAGATGACATAAAGACAAAAAATAAAAATAAAGGAAAAAAATTACAGAAAAGAAAGAAATGAAAAATGTATTTATATATATAATAATATAATATTATTATATATACATATATGTACATTTTTACATTTTAACACTCCCCCTCAAACTTACGGTACAATGAGGGAAAGTTTGTCTAAGAGAAAGTGAAATCGGGGGGCAGCGAGGGGCTTTGTAAAGAAGTCTGCTAACTGATATTTTGAAGTGACATATGGCAGATCAATTATCCCGTGTAGATATTCCTCTCTGACGTAGTGACAATCCATTTCGATGTGTTTGGTGCGTTCGTGGAATGTTCTGTTACTGGCAATGTAGATCGCACTTTTGTTGTCACAACACATTTGTGAAGCTTTTGTTGCTTCAACTCCCATGTCAGCAAGCAGTCGTCGGAGCCAAACTACTTCCATGGTCGTGGTTGCCATGGCTTTGTATTCAGCTTCGGTGGATGAGAGAGATACCTTCTGCTGCTTTTTACACCTCCACGAGATTAATGATTCCCCTAAAAAGATACAAAAGCCAGTGGTTGAGTGTCTGTTATTGGGATCACCTCCCCAATCAGCATCAGTATATGCAATTAAATCAAGAGAAGAGGAGGAAGATAAGAAAAGTCCTCGTGAAAGAGAGGACTTGATGTATCTGATAATACGCATGACTACTCCCATATGAACAGAAGTAGGAGCATGTTGAAATTGACTTGCTGTATGAACAACATGTGCTATATCTGGTCTGGTAATGGATAGATAGGAAAGTGCCCCCGACAAGCTGTCTATAAGGAGTAGGGTCTGCAAGAAGTTCTCCATCATCAATCTTCATTTTAACATTAACAACTTCTGGAGTGTCAACTTTCTTATCATCAGTAATACCAGACCTGAAAACAATATCAAAAGCAAATTTAGTCTGAGATAATAAATATCCTCTAGGAGAATAAGCAACTTCAATGCCTAAAAAATATCTCAACAAGCCCAAATCAGTCATTTCAAAATGAGATTTAAGAAGTGTTTTGATTGTTTCAACTCCCTGTTTATCGCTTCCGGTGATGATCATATCATCCACATAGAGAAGAAGCACAATGATCCCTGCATCAGAATTGCATCAGAATTCTTAATAAACAAAGCAGTGTCAGTTAAACAGAATTGAAAACCAATATCAATCATAACACGACTAAACCTATCATACCAAGCTTTTGGTGCTTGTTTAAGTCCATAAAGAGCTTTTTCTAAGCGAAGGACTTTACCCTTAGGAATACTTAGACCAGGAGGGGGTTCCATATATACTTCTTCAACTAGCTTTCCATTTAAAAAAGCATTTTTGACATCCATTTGAAAAATAGACCATTTTTTGATAGAAACTAAGGCAATTAAGGTTCGGACAGTAGTCATACGAGCCACCGGAGCAAAGGTTTCTTCATAATCAATCCCATATTCTTGGGCATAACCTTTGGCTACTAAACGGGCTTTATATCTTTCAAGAGTACCATCACTCTTGGTTTTAATTTTATAAACCCATCGACATCCTATAGTTTTCTTCCCTGGAGGAAGATCTTGAATATTCCATGTAGAAGCCTTTTCAAGTACATCTAATTCAACTTTCATGGCTTCTATCCATTTGATATCATTTTTTGCTTGAAAATATGTTGATGGTTCTTCATATGAGTGAATTAATGCAATAACTGCCCTATATGTGGGTGAGAAAGACTCGTATGATACAAACTTTCCTGAAGGCCTCGAGATTCGGGATGATTGTCTAGTTGGAATGTTAGAATATTTCTCAAGTGCACATGGAGGATTAGACTCTTGTCGCCTGGAATATTGAATACTAGTATCTCTATGAACTTCTTCATTTTCAACATTAAGATCAATAATTCTTTGATCATCATCAAAGTTACAGTCAAGGTCATATTCATCAGATGTTGATGTTAGATCTAGCAAAAAGGAGTACTCAGTGACGTCTTTTAATTTTCTAAAATCAAAGAAGCTCTCCTTTTCAAGAAAGGAAACATTTCTAGACACATATAGTTTATTATTTTTGAAGTCAAAACATCTATAACCTTTCTGGTTTTCAGCATATCCTAAAAAGGCACATATAATCGCACAAGGGGAAAGTTTATCATTTTTGTCAGTAAATATGAAACATTTGCACCCAAATATTCTTAGTCTAGAGTAGTCTGGAGAAATGTTCATAAGTTTTTCAATGGGAGTGATATTTTGTAACGAAGAAGATGACATCCTATTAATGAGATAGGTGGCAGTTAAGGCAGCTTCTGCCCAAAAGTCTTTCGGGACTTGATTTGCTATTAATAAAGTCCTAGTGGTTTCTATAATATGGCGATGTTTTCGTTCTGCCAGTCCATTTTGTTGAGGTGTATAAGGACAAGATCTTTGATGTGTGATGCCATGCAATTTAAGATAATTTTGAAAATCTGTGGATAAAAACTCTCCCCCTGAATTTGTGCGAAAAATAGTAATATCATTTTGAAACTTGTTTTTAACCATATTATGAAAAGTTTGAAAGTATGAAAATACTTCAGACTTATGTTTGAGAAAGTACATCCACGTATGTCGGGAGAAATCATCGACAAAAATAACATAGTAAACAAATCCTCCTTTAGAAATTACTGGTGCAGGACCCCAAACATCCGAGTGTATTAATTCAAGTGGTCTTGAAGAGAAAAAGGTTCTGTTCTGAAATGGTAATCTTTTCATTTTGCCGAGAATACAATCTTTACAATCAAATGATTCAGAGTTACAAAATTTCCCTAGATTTGGAAAATGTTGGATTTTGGCTATATGTGGGTGACCAAGTCTCTTATGCCACAGTTCCAACTCTATTTTTTGAATATTATAACAAAAAACTTTCTTCGGCATTTCCAAAAAATTCATGTAATAAAGTCCTCCTTCTCTATGGCCTTCCCCAATCAGCTTGCCTGACTGGCGATCATGTACCCAACAACCATGATAAGAAAAAGAAATATTACACCCATAATCAGAAATTTGAGATACAGATAAAAGATTTAAATTTAATTTGGGAACATGTCTAATTTCTGGAATAAAAAAAAATTTTGTTTTATAAATTTTTTCAAAATTTCCTATTCCTTCTATTTCAAGAGAAGTCCCATCAGCAGTAAAGACCTTTGACACACTTGTTTTATTTTTAACACATTTGGATAGACTTTGATTATTTGGGGTCATATGAAAAGATGCACCAGAGTCAAGAAGCCAAGAAATTTTACCTAGATCAGAAAAAGATGAGGCTGCTGCGTCGGTTGAAGCTTCAGATGAGGAAGAGGCACCTTTGATGAGAGGCTGAAGAATCTCCATTAGTTGGGTCAGGGAAACTGGTGCATCCTGATCTTTAGGCTCCGATCCAGCAATTGCAGCTCTTTTTTCTCTCAGCTCCTTAAGTTTGGGACATTGTGGCCTGTAGTGTCCCGGTTCATGATAGTGATGACAAATAACTTTCTTCTTATCATAGTCACCATTTTGTCGGTTAAAGTGAGGAGGCCTATATGATCGAACATGATTCTCTGGTCTAGACACGGCTAAAACGGAATCATCTTCAATTTTTAAAGAACCTTTCCGGAGACGATTTTCTTTCATTGTTAACTTTTCAATAGTTTCAACAATAGAAGAAATTTTTCCCCGGTGAAGTAGGGCCGATTTAGTGGTTTCAAATTCCGGCCTTAATCCAGTGATAAACTGGTAAAAATGTTCAGCATCGAGTTGTTTCTGACGAAGCTCGATGTCTTCGGCACAATGCCACTTTGGTTCTAAAAGGGAAAGTTCTTCCCAAAGTTCGAACAACCCATTGTAATATTCACGAATAGTTTTGTCTCCTTGTGTCATCATTCGAACTTTTTCTTGGAGGTTGCACACGTGTGCAATATCTTTAAGGGAATACATATTCTTAAGGTATTCCCATGCCTTATCGGCATGATCAAATTTGGCAAGACCTGAGCATTTTTTAATGTCAATGCTATTGATAAGCCATGACATTATCTTCGCATGAGATATTCTCCATTCTTTCCATTTCTTCTCGTATGAGGCAATAGCCTTGATTTTCTCTTCTTTCGATAGAGGGACCTCTTTATCTCTCTCCTTTTTAGTAAGAGATAGCTTAGGTTCCGAATCGGAACCATCCACAATCCCCCATAAGCCTTTTCCCCATATATGGTGCTTCATGATTGAAGCCCATGTTACATAGTTCGTATCGCTTAGTTTCATAGGCATGATGGTGACTTTATCATTGTCATCCATCGATTACAAGGAGAGAAAGAATAGGGATAAAAGAGAAACAAGAAGGAAAATGAAAAAGAAAGAAAGAAAAAACAATACAACAAGATGTGAAATCTTCTCCAATGAAGTGATAAAACGCTTCTCTTCAAGTGGCAAACACTTTTGCAAACGGGCACGGAAACCGAGGCAGCTTTTCCTCAAGATTTAGTACTTCCGCGGCTCTGATACCATGAAATGAAATGGGGATCTTCGAAACACGAGCTTAGATTAACAAGAGCAAGTGTCAAGAATGACACTAAAGCATAACCCTTAAAAAGGGTATAACTGGAAACAAAATAAAAATAAAAATGTATTCTTTATTGATATGAAAAACCAATTGCTTAAGAAGCATTGGAGTCAAATACAAGAGGGGCTGCACCCCTTTATATACACAGCTGAAAGAGGACTCAATAGAGCTGTTGGGCACAGTCCAACAGCTCTATTTAGAGCTGTTGGAATGTGTCAGTCCAACAGCTCTATTGCTAGTCAAGTCTGGACAGGACTTGACTAGCAACAGTCATTCTAGTTCAAACTGAACTAGATGACATAAAGACAAAAAATAAAAATAAAGGAAAAAAATTACAGAAAAGAAAGAAATGAAAAATGTATTTATATATATAATAATATAATATTATTATATATACATATATGTACAGTTTTACATTTTAACAAATACAACAAACCACAAATAGTGGTATACACACAAAAGTGAGAGAAAAAAATATATTCACTCAAGAATAGCTTCTAAGAAGCTTAACTTACAAAGGGGAAACACCCCTTTATTTATAGACAAAAGGGCCTGGCCATTGGAAGGGCTCCCAAAGGGACATTGGAGCCCTTCCAACGGTCATAAATATGACTCTTGGATGCTCCAACGTCCCTTAAGGTGGGCCCTTCCAATAAGAAAAAGAAAAAGAAAAAGAAAAGGAAAAAGTAAAAAAAAGAGAAAATTACATATGTGCGTGAATAAGAAAAAAAACTGTTTTACCCCTAGTGGGTATTACAAAAGAAATATATATATATATATAATTTAACACACATCTCAATGAAAACACCACATAAAATTTAAAGAACATGCTTTGACATGTGCATAAAGTCACCAATTATGATAAAACATAATACATATAATAAAAATTAGTATTTTTGTAAACAACATGAAAAACATATTAGCATAGTGTTTAAGATTTTAAGAAACCACGTATTCTTGCTAAATACAATTTTTCGTTACGATATTTTTCAAAAAGTATATTCATAATCGAAATATATATTTCAAGTAAACATGCTTACGCAAAAACATATGTCAAAAGAAAATAATTTCCACAAATTCTAATTTTAATTAATTTAAAAACATATTTATTTTTAATAAATAGCCAAAATATTTCAAATATATTTTTAAATATATACCATAAAAATTTAAAGTAGAGAATCCAAAGAAAAATATATACAAATCTTTCTTTTGAAGCACAAACACGAGCAAGATGCCAAGACCAAGATTCGTTGCTATGATACCATGTCGCGAAATAGCGCGAAACCCAAGAAATTTCAAATCGTAGTCCAAATGCCAATCAAAATGTATTTGAATACTCACAATCTACAAACTTGATACAAGTTGTATAAATAAATGATTTCATTTATAATGAATAATAAAATACATAAAAGAAATAAATACATAACAATCTCACTGCAATACACTAAAAAAACACACAAAAACTAAAAGTTACCCATCACTCTCTCACTTTACAAGGCACGCACACACCCTTATTTATAAAGAAGAAAGAGAGGAAGAATGAAGGAAGAGAGGAGAGAAAGAGTCCTCTCAAGTAAGAGGGAGGGACCTCCCAACGACTAGAATTCTAGCTGTTGTGAACAAGTCAACTTGTTTGACTCGGTCTCAATAATATATATTATATATCTTTATATAATAAATATAATATATATATATATATATATATAAAGGATACATTAATCTTAACAGTATGTAAGGGGAGAGAGAACACACTAGATTAAAAAAGGATCCTTTTTAATAATGAAAATGCTGAACAAGCTAATCAGCTACTTGGGAGATCTCACTAAGTCAAGATGCATGTAAATGCTGCATACTTTTAGTGTACATTAATGCTTGGTGTTCTCTCCCTGCATGCATTGCTCCACATCCATAGAGAAGTGGCTTTTCTGCAAATCAAGTTCATTACTGTATACATATGATGTTCCACTGGGCTTTTCAAAGTGCATGATAATCTTAACCATGTTCTTGAGCTCAGTCTACTTACGGTCACAAGGTAGTGCTACTCTCATAATTAGTAAACAGTTCTTGTCCTATTTATTGATGTCGCTTGGACATCCTTTGTCCACTGTATTTGTCTAACAAGATAATAGGTATCAACAAAGTTGATCTTATCTTTTTTTCTCGAGAATTGGTCATGACCATGAAATTGAAATGATATTACATCTAATTGTTTAGTATAGGCCTCAAGATGATCGTTAGAGCCATTTTCTTCTAGGGATTTGCGTCTTTGATGGAACAAAATGATATTAGAGAGTTATACTCATGGATGCTTTTTGTGATTTTTTGAAATATATCAGCATTAATCCTTCTGTCTAATTTCTAGGATTATTTAAAATGTGTCAACCTTATTACCGTTTTTTCCCTAATTCATTTGTTTTTGTTTCGGAGTTTTGAAGATGCGTGTGATCTGAAGTAGACAATCTCAGCAATACTAAAGAATCCTATGACCTATTTTTTGTCTATTTAACACGGATGATTTCTGGGGTTTTTTTTCCTAGTTTATATCTCAGTCATTTCATTATTTCAAATTTCTGGGTTGGTTTAGGCCATGGTTTTTAAAACAAGTTGCAGGAGACACACACACATGAAACAAGCATATGATTACACAGATTTTAACGTGGTTCAGATCAGAGAGATCCTATGTCCACGGTATCCCTCACCTCAACACTCACACAGTGAGGGGATTCCCTTTATCATGTATTTATAGATGTACAGGGTTGGCCGTTTGACCTAGACTATTTACAATGAAGAGGCTCCTTTGTGGAATACGTTAAACTTGAGGAGTCCTCTTTAAGATACAATACTTGTGTCCACGTTTTGTTGAATGTGTGCCTCTTGCTGGGATGGTTACAGATGGACTCTATCTCATTATCAGCTTCTGGAAGCACAGAGTCCTGCTGTTTCTGGGACTCCTTAATTACGTGGGATCCATTTGATGCCATCATGATATGGGTTTTGGATCTGGAGTCGGTAACTGGATATGATAGTCTAACAAATTTTCTATCTTAACTCATCTGAATCTAAATTGAATGGTGCACATCAAATCAATCATATGATCAGGCTTGTCTTTAGGTTTCTTTTCTTGATTATTTGAAATGTGGATGATATTTTTTCTGATTTGTAGAAAAAGAAGGAATTTGTGCTTCCTATGTTTCAGGTTTTATGGATAATGGTATCAAGGTATTTTGTTTCAACTTTCCAAACAGTGATATTTGAGCCATGGTGCAGTTTTCTGATATTTCATGGCCTTATTGTATGAAAAAATCGATATATCCAGTCTTCCATTTATTCATTATGTGCATCTTTAGTTTTGTCTTGGTGCTTCCCCATAGTATCATTTGATATGCAGTATGATAATAATAAATAAAAATTATTTCAGGTGGAGTTTACCTTGTAGAGATACACCGCATACTTCGGCCAGGAGGTTTCTGGATCCTGTCTGGGCCCCCTGTAAACTATGAAAATAGATGGCGTGGGTGGAATACCACAATTGAGGCTCAGAAATCTGATTACAACAGTTTGCAGAGTCTGCTAACAAAATTGTGCTTCAAACTGTACAACAAAAAGGATGACATTGCAGTGTGGCAAAAAACCTCAGATAATAGCTGCTATGATAAACTGGATAAGCCAGATACCTACCCACCAAAATGCGATGATAGTTTCGAGCCAGATGCTGCTTGGTATGTCCCTCTCAAGCCCTGTGTAGTTGTTCCAAGTCAAAACTTGAAGAAAACTGGATTAAAATCTCTCCCAAAATGGCCTGAGCGTCTTCATGTTGCTCCCGAGAGAGTTAGCATGATTCATGGAGGAAGTGCTGGTGCATTTAAACAAGATGACTCTAAGTGGAAAATGAGGGTGAAGCATTACAAAGCCGTGCTTCCTGTGCTAGGCAGTGATAAAATTCGAAACGTTATGGACATGAACACATTGTATGGAGGTTTTGCTGCTGCACTTATTGATTCTCCATTGTGGGTCATGAATGTTGTCTCATCCCAAAGTGTTGGATCTCTTAGCGTGGTCTATGACCGAGGGTTGATCGGGAGTTATCATGACTGGTAAGCTACTCTGTCTTCTGAAGAGAGCAGGCATACGTATATATGTGTTTTTGTATGTTCATGTAATCTTATGCTCATTTGTCATTCCAGGTGTGAAGCATTCTCTACATATCCTCGAACCTACGATCTCTTACATCTTGATGGTCTCTTTACTGATGAAAGTCACAGGTAACATCAAATTATATCTGTGTACTGTATGCTATAAAACATCTGTATTCTCATACTTGCAGCACCATAAATAGAAAGGAAAATGAATGAATGACGTCGATAGGTGAATTACAGAATTGTTCCTTTATAGTAGTTGCAGTTTTCTGATGTGGTTCCTTGCATTTGAACCTTTTAGGTGTGATATGAAATATGTACTCCTTGAAATGGATCGTATCCTACGACCAAACGGATATGCGCTCATCCTTGAGTCCAACTTTTTTGTGGAGGCAATATCTAACATTGCAAAGGGAATGAGATGGAGCTGCCAGAAGCATGATACTGAATCTAGCATGGGGAAGGAGAAATTTCTAGTCTGCCAAAAGAAGCTTTGGTACTCCTCGGGCAAGACACAGTAAGAGTACTATGATTTTTCTCTTGTGATTTCTTGGTTAATATTAAGCAGGTAAAAAAAGGAGAGAGAAAAAGAGGAAATGTGATTCATTCAATTTAGGATCCTTGGAGGAATGCAAGTTTCTGCCAAGCTTTTCAGGTGCATAAATTCATTAGTCCCTGGCTAGATGGGATACATATGACCATGAATATCTTTCACAAAATCAATCTTATGGTAATTTAGTTCTTTAATTCCTATTCTCCTTGTATTATCCAAGTCATAGATGGAGATAGAACCACAAAGATCAAAACTGATCTTCTCCATAATTTATTATTGGTAAAACAGTTAGTGTTTGATGTTTATTAATTTTAATTTGTCTTCAATTCAATGTTGATATTGTATTGATTTTCATATGTCAACACCAATATCATATATGTACTTTTTTAAATGAAGAGTTTAATTAAACTTGGTTCTGTTAATCAATATTGTAAGACTCGGTCTTGACAGCAGCATATCCTGGTGTAGTTTACCTGTTCTACTAAGTGCAAAGTTTACTAAAACCAAGATTTGATGTAAGAATTGAACGAAGATTAAAGTCTTATAGCATGAATATGGGTGCGTTTAAATACCTGAGATCTCAGATCTGAGGTGATTAGGTAGATCCTAGGAGAGATCCAGATCCTTAGGATCTCAACGAGGAGCTAAAATCCAGTGTTGATTGCAAATAAAAAAAAACCTGGGATCAAAGATTCTGTATCTGATTATTACTTGAGATTTGAGATTGAATTTTTTGTATGTATCCATTTAGACGAAATTACTGATAGATAACAGTCAGTAGGATTTTCTCAATTAAACATTTTGCCCATTTCAATTAATTATGCGCTATGGAACACCTATTTTTTATTTAAATCTCAATCTTGCAAAAGAAACCGCATATAAGATGGATCACATGATGTCAACATGAACAAAGCAAATTCTTATTAAATGATGCCTTCAACATGCAAAGTAAACTCTTCTGCATGACAATATTTGCAGCCATTCTAAACCCATGGGGGGTGTCCCTTGTCGCTAGGTCGAAACTGGGTGTACTCTCCAACCGGAGGCCTGCCAATATGTGATCGGTGATGGGGGGTGTTCCTTGTCGCTAGGTCGAAACTGGGTGTACTCTCCAACCGGAGTTCTGCCAGTGTTCTTCCTTCGCCTGGCCAACAGAAGTTAGACTTTGCAATCATTAGCTGAATACCAAACTACCCGCGGATTCCGATCACAATCTAGGGGACCACCTAAAAAATTCTTGCCAAAATAAAATCCTCATTAGAAATGCATCTCGTGGTTCAACACCACATTGATATACAATTTTCCAAGTTCAACAAAGTAAAGCAGAAAAATGGGACATTGTGCTCTTCAAATGCATGTTATCTTAACTAGTTTTTATGAGAGGTCTTGTGTGGCGCTCATTGTATTAGTAAAGTGGCTCATCTTTGGAGGCTTTGAGCAATTACTTAGTAGTGAGAGGCTTTCTGATGTGCTGGTCAATAAAGACCTATAATTGTATTAATCCCATTTACGATATAAACTGGTAAAATAAACCTAGTTTATCGCTTTAAAATGATATATACAACACAAAATAAGGATTGTAAGCCCACAAAGGCTCCATACACCTGGCTTTCAAGTTAAAGGATGTCCTGAGTTCGATACACTGTGTGTACCCTTGCCGCAAGGTTGAAGCCCATAAGAATAGGTGAAAGTACTAGTGGATTTTTACACTGCAAACACAGTTTTACACTGCAAACGCCAAAACAGGGTTTTGGCCTGTAACATGATGTCCCAACTAGGGATGCAACTGGGTTGGTTTGAACCTAGTCTAAATGTAAGACCCAAACCTGACCCAATCTAATTCAGGTCCACGTGCGGCTAGAAATTGTGGATACATATGGGTTAACGAGTTCAAGTATATAGCGGGTTGGGTTAATCAGGTTGGGCTTTAATAGACGTATTTTGATTTGGGTCGAGTTTGGGTCTGTGTATGGCTCAAAAAAGTTGACCCAACAGGTTCAGGTATGATCTATTTGGATCTTAACAGGTTCAGGTTTCAGCTCAGGTCTTGATATGATTGATATGCTAGACATAATTATCCCCCAATATATAACAAAATATGTAAATTACTGGAACCAGTTTTCATTAAGAAGATTATATGCTACCCAAGGGGTTTCACGTAGTGGGATGGGGGCCTAGACCGTTTGACAGGCAGTCTAGGTTCAAATCCCATGGGCGTGCCGTCACCCCCTTGCACAAGCCGAAACTTGGCGACTCCCTGGGGTCGAGGGGTAAGCCCCCAAAGTTTTACGCTGACATGGACAAAGACCGTAAGTACGGCAAACAGAGCCAGTGCGGCTAGGTCTCTACGCCTAGAGCGGTTTCTTAGAGTAAAAAAAAGAAGATTATATGCTAGCAAATGAGAAGTTTATTAACTATTCTAAATAATGCCAAAATCTAAATATAAAAAAAATATTTTCATACCAACCAATCATTTCCAGTTGAAATAAAAAGACGTTGGTTCACATATAAAACAAGTTTGGGCACATAATCAGTTATGTTTAGGTCGGTTATGGTTTGGGTTGGTTTAAGAATAAAACGAGTTCAGGTACATAATCGGGTCGGTTCAGTTTTACAATATGGAAACCATTTGGGTCGGGTATATAAAGCAGATTGGTCCAAATGGATTCAGGTTTTTATTTACAATACCCAAGACCCGACCCATTTTTTATTATGGGTCTATATTTTGAACCCAACCCAAACCCATGGATCAACTAAAATCAGGTCAGGTCGAGTATAATCAGTTCAGGATATCTTGTCAGGTCGAGTATACCCCCACCCAGTTACACCCCTAGTCCCAACTATAGCAGTGGTTTCTCCCTATTGTCAGAAAAAAGAAGGATGTGGGCTGTAAGATAGTGACAAAGACTTTGTGATAGAAGAAAATTGTGAGACTTGGGGGGCACGTTTGGTTCGATCACATAAGATTAACTTTTTAAAATCTCATTTGACCAGTACCTTAAAAGCATCAAACATAAAACTTTTTTTGGCACAATACCTAAAAACAAGCCTCATAAAAATGAGATTTAGAAAATGAATCTTATTTGTGTGAAATTCACTTTCTGGTGAAGTCTCATGAGATTTGAAATCTCTTGAGATTTTGAAAGTGAATCTTTTAAACAATATTTTCACTTTTCAAAAACACTATTCAACCAGACAGCTTGATCGTGGTCATTCATAATGCAACAGGCACACTAATCACAGAGTAATAGTTTACTAACCCCCGATGAATTCTCTATAATAAGATAATTTTATAGGTCCAGATCCTACTAAGCTCAAATATAAAGCCCTCAGGCTTATGGCTCACCCATTTGACCAGCTATACAGGGCAGTTTGGCAGCATCGATCCGAAGCCTGACCCGAGCCTGACCTTCTATAATTTTGGTCAAAGCTCTGATAAATATCAGACCAAGTGTTAGCTTTAGTTCTTATGCAGTCTGTGCCAAGATACTGGACCAAGCACTAGGCCAGCCCAATGGCACGGAAGCAATGAAGTTTAGCCCAAAAGGCTTCGCTCATCTGGTAGGGGTGACTTGTGAAAGTTACCAAGTTGATGGGATGTCATGAGTTCAAAATCCACATACACATCTTTTGCCATGGGTTAGTAAAGTTGAAGCTGGGTGTACTCTCTGGCTGGTAAGAGAGACTTAAAAAGTTTTAGGAATTAGAGACCTATCAATATGCAGTCCGTGGTGGGTTTAATGAAGTTGATTTTGCCTTAAAATAAGGCTCTGCGTGGTTGGTAGGAGCTGTCAGTGCACGTCTCCTTGGTGGGACGTTGCAGGTTCAAACCCTAGTGGTACGTTGAATAATAATTGGGGGGTCTGCCTAACCCCAGCTTGCCTTTAAAAAAAAAATCATAGGGACATCCCTTTGTCGCAGGCCCAAGCTACCTGTACTCTCTCCTATTGGTAGGATTGACCTCAAAGGTTTTACGGGCCTGTGACAAAGGATGCCCGTAAGGTTCATGCAGTCGGTGGTGGGGTTTTCTCCTTACAAAAAAAAATTTTTTTTAAGTGTTTTCAAAATAAGCTTGATTTTGACCTAAAAAGAGTTAGAAACTCCGACCTGCCGGATTCGAACCAGCGACCTAAGGATTAGCTGAAGAGAAACCCCACTACAGTCCTCCGCTCTACCAACTGAGCTAAGGTCGGATTACGAAAATCTTCTGCACATAAAATAAATTATATTATAAATATTGGTTCCATATCCAGCATGAGCCAATCATTTGCTCGGAGTTGATCACATGATTTTAGTTTAACCTTTGGTTCAACAAAGGCCAATTATGTGATAGATAAGGATAGGAAATATCTAAAAAGTTTATTCCATTTTAGCATAAAGAAAATGCCACACATTCTTAATAATTGACCCACCACGGGAAGTGAATGTGATGTGTTTGGACTGGACCCAAACAGTGGGACCCTTTACTAGATCTGAATCTGCTTTAGCTCCCTATCCTTATTTGGTCTTGATTTTCATGCAATCAGATCATCATGGAATTCGGGTTTGAAAACCCGAAACGAAACTCAAAATGCTCTAACATCTGTCTTTAGATTCACGATTTTATTAGAGCTCTGTACGTAAAATATGACCATCAGGTTCAGCCTATAAAATTGCAACATATGCAACTAACATGCGTGATATTTTGAAAATATCACGATTGAAACCTGACATTCTCAAAAGGCACAATATATTCAAAATATCGCCTCTTGAAATTATCGGGGGTTTTTTATCCTGAATTAATGGGCTAAAAAACTTTTACATTTTGTATTCATATACATTGTTTTATAATTTGTGTCTATGGATTTCCCGAGATTTTTCCTAGAAAACAGAACTCTTTAATTTGTCACGAGAAAATTTTTCCATATTTAACTTATGAAAACCCCCCACCAGCGCGCCGTCCAGCTGTAGGAAACACCAGGGCTAGTACCCCCAACCCCAGGACCTAAACTTGCTTCAGCTTATCCAAGAGGGACAACGCCTAGGGCTGTCAATGGGTCGGGCCAGGGTTGACCCAAACCCACCCATATAAGTATTATCCGGGTTTGTGTTCTATTGGGTCACGAAAATAGAACCCCATAACCAGACCTGAATATTTAAAAAAATTAATTTCATTAAAAATACATATAAAATACTCGGGTCAGGTCAGGTACCCGGGGAAAAATCATGACCCAAACCCAGCCTGCATATTTCTCGGGAATGGATCAGGTCTACCTGAATATTATTCGGGTTGGCACTTTCCTTGCCATACCTAGGAAATCATGTTCGGGTTGGGCTGGGTACCCGGTACAAAGTGGACCCATTGACAGCCTTAATAAGGCCTGCAGGAATATGACAGCTGATGCCCGTTCCAACTACACAAACACCCTCAGGATGCCACTCGAAAATTTTCTCAAAGATTTGTGGACTGGCACCCATAGCAACTATTATTTTTTCTTACCAGATAATTGCACACACGGCGAGACCATCATCTTTGCCTTTACTTCAAGGTGTGATTCGCAAACACGTTACTCTAATGGCCAAGAGTTATACCATAGTTATCGAAGGGTGTCCTTAAGGGGGAAAGCACGCTTCCAAAGCGGAAAGTAATATGAATCCCTCAAAAAGGGGAAAGAGTGGGAGAAAACTTGCTTCTTTCTTGCATGTTATTATTTTTTTTTTCTTCTTAGCTGTCGACCATTTGTCACTTGATTTTTTTTTTTTTTTTTCGCTTCTCATACTTTCACACTCGCTTGTAAACTAATCCGGCTTCAGGCTTCACAATATTTTGTAAGACTCGCTTCCCCAATTCCGCTTCACACATCATTTTGGATTCCGCTTCACACATCATTTTGGTATCCATGACTCCCTCCCTGGTAAATATGGGCCATACCACCAATGGGGGGCTCCGCATGGTTGGTAGGAGCTGTGCACGCTTCCTTGTGGTGGGACGTTGAATAATAACTAGTGGGGGTCTGCCTAACCCCAACTTGCCTTGAAAATCTACGAGTCATACTCATTGTTATGGGTTTACATCATACAGCTTTAAATCAATAAAAAAATCCCACTAAAAGTCAAACCTGTTTCCCTAAAGCAGGTTCAACCTGTTGGGTTGCGAAAGAGGGTAAACCCGAATTGAAGGCCGCAAGCAATCAAGCAGAAAAAGCCACAGATCACACGCTCTCACCTTTCATTTGATGTTTCTGTATTTAAGTGTCCCTCCCCTATGGCCATAAATTCCCAACCCAGTACTGGTGCAAAGTCCAGTCTGATTCAAGTTTTAGTGGGTACCCAGCCCTCAATTGTTCAGAGAGAGAGAGAGAGGCCAATTCATTGGTAAATACAACAATGGTATGTATCTACAAATAATAATTCCAACTGGACACTGTACAGACGGTTGTTGTTTCTAGTACATTGTCCAACATGTCCACAATTAAACGGGCAACCTTGTGCATCCCGCCTCATTTACTTGCACAATTCGTCTCTGTTTCTCTTATAGGCCTGTTTGAGAAGGGAAAACAAACACTTGGTCTAGAAGCCCCATCTTCAAACACTGTTGGCCTCGAGCCTCGAGATTAAGCACCTCTGATTTTCTTCTGTCTTTCTTAAGTTGCGTACTTTTCGAATGACAAACTATCTACAGTAATGCCAATAATATATCACCAAGAGGGACTATAGACTAGCAACAAAATTATCACATGTTGCTCAATAATACACTAGCACTAGAACCGGAAGCCATATTCAAGCTCATCCAACTGTATGCAGCTGGCTGAAGACGCCTGCTCAGGTACAGAAAGCAAGCATCCCTCTGCGAAAGCGTAAAAATCCTAGACCAATCTCCATTCTTCCATTCTCCAAAATGAACACATGGTGCTATGTTAGCTGCATCTAAAGCAAGGAAAACAGGTTTCACCTGCCATATGAAAATGCAGCCCATCATTGGAACCACGAAAGCGGGCATGCTTTAGGAGCCAACCATTTTGCTCTGTGGACTTCGCCATGCTGCTGTATGGTGGTGGTGTTCTTGCTTGCCACAAACTCATCCAGAGTGGTTCTAAGATCAGCAAGTTTGGCTTTGAGACCCTTGCAGCAGTTAGCATGCATGGTGTAGGTTTCATCTATGTATGGGCTCCTCTGACAAAATCCACCAAAATACTTTGAATCCAAGAAACGGAACTTCATGTTCCGCTTCTTAAAGCTGCTTCGCAATTTCAACATGTTCATAACATCTTGCTCATTTTGACCTGGAAATAGCCACCTTGATTTATACCAGTAGTCATAGAAACTGATTGTCTTATTGTTTGATCGAACAAATTTGAATCCGCAATTTGGAAGATTCCGTATGTCCTCTGCGTTTCCATTGAAACCATCAGAAGCAATCTGGATGTCTGAATCCTGTGAGAAGATTTGGAAAGGGTTCCGGAGCCACATGATATCCGTATCCTGAGTCAGAAAATTAAGCTTGTTATTAAGAAAAGTAATTAATTAATGAGCCCCAAAGGGGTTTGGTGTAGTGGGATGGGCAGGTGGTCTAAATTCAAATCCCATGGGCGTCACCCATTGTGAAAGCCAAAGTGTGGAGACTCTCTGGGGGCAAGGGGTAAGCGCAAGGAGTTTTACGCTGCCAAGACAATAACCATAAGTACGGCAGGCAGAACCAACCTGGCTAGGTCTCTTGGGGGCGGTTTCTCCATGAAAATAAAAATTAATATAATAATAAAGTAACACAAGGATGCCCCCCAAAGGGGTTTGGCGTAGTGGGATCAGACCTAGGCCCCTAGGCAGGAGGTCTAGGTTCAAATCTCAGCGGTGTCACCCCTTGTGCAAGCTGAATCATGGCGACTCCTTGCGAGCAAAGGGTAAGACCACGGAGTTTTACGCCGCCAGGACAATGACCGTAAGTATGGCAGGCAAGCCAGCATGGCTAGGTCTCTGATCATGGGGTTGGTCTGTCTGTGTAAATATCAAAAAAATAAAAATAATGCAAGGACTGATGGAACAAATTGTTACTCAGGCAACTCAATCAAAGGTGAGTATATACTAAGTTTTTGTAATCTACAACTCAAGAATCAACAGAACAAAAGCATACTCACAGCTGCAGATATGCAAGGTAAAGCTAAGTATTGCAACATCAATATATATGAACAGAAACTTATTGAGTTTTGGTAAAGTTGCTAATGGATGCAAGCTAGGTACAAATTACAGGTTCCTTTCATTAGAAGGATAGTTTGCATCCAAAACGTGCCATAATCAGTTCAAAGTTACTCTTTTTCTTTTTTTTTCCTGATGTAGGAGTTCTCCTTTACCTATTGCTACGTTGCGAAAGAATCTAGTGCTCCAAGTATCCACGTATGTATAATTGCCTTGATCAAATTCGAGGAGACACTTTTCTCTCTCCTTACAACTTCAAGACTCACTGCCTCAACATTAACATCAAACAAAGACATGGCACATTTGCTTATACTGATGTAGGAGTTCTCCTTTACCTATTGCTATGTTGCAAAAGAATCTAGTGCTCATGTATGTATCTTGATCAAATTCGAGGAGACACTTTTCTCTCTCCTTACAACTTCAAGACTCACTGCCTCAACATCAACATCAACATCAAACAAAGACATGGCACATTTGCTTATACTGCCCTGAAAATCATTCTCTGGTTATGGAGAGAATGATTCGCAGAACCAAAATCTAACGTGATTGCAAATGTAAGAAAAACGGTTTTTCTATGGTTTCACAAGGGAATGGGACAAAAAGGAAAATGATTCACCAATTTTGAGAGAAAGGGGAGTCATTGGGTCAACCAAGTGACTCCTTTTCTAAAGAGAGATTCTCTTAGATTTTGAATCTCTCTCAAAGTGCTAGCAAACATGCCTTAGTGGATTGTAGAGTTCTCAGTCAAATTAACTTGCTTCAAGCCAGCAGGATATCATTAGGGAAATGAGAAAGGCTTGAGTCACATGAGACCAACAAAATTTTAAACATCAGGGAAGTCCATAAGTTCTCAAGTTTATAAGCAACACAACCATGTTCTTAGCAATTCCAAGAGCCATGATTCCTAGGAGCTCAAAATCAACTCTGTTTCGGGCCTTGTCATGAAGGAAGCGTATAGGCCTCTGGTCAAAATACAATGCACTGGAAAAAGGACGAGCTCTATTTAGGTCAAATAATAGAGTTTTAGGGAGCTTTTGATGTGTCTCCTAAATCTATAACACATGATATGGCTTGTTATGCTAACAACTTTCCCATTTAAAGCAGCAAAATTACCTGATATCAAATGTTCATGATGAATTTTTTTATTTTTTACTAATAAATGACTAATGGAGATTTCCATCAAACTAAGAAGGCAACATACTTACAGTGAAGACAAAGTTGTATCCTCGCTTTAGTATGTCACCTAGAAATCCCAGCCTTCTCCACATCATATTTAGATAATCCTGTGTCATGTACTTTTTCTCAGCCGAGAAGTCAATCCCTTGCGCTCTCAGGATATAGCAATGTGGATGAATCTTTACACAACGATTGTAAGCCTTTGCATCCACTGCGACAATGAGAAGATGATCTAACAACTCCTTTGTGCCTTCACCTATGTAGAAACTTTCCAAGAACAGGTCAATCATAGAATTATTCTCTGCCCATGCACTATTCAGAGTAATAACAATCACAGTTTTATTTACATCTGCAGTTTTTGCCAGAACGTTGTCAAGTTCATCTCTAATTCCCTTCATATTGAAGAATAAACAAGGTGAAAAAAACATCCAACAACAAGAAGGAAAGAGCAAAATAAATATGTACAATTAGGTGAAGTTTTGAATGCCATACTTCATTTACTTTTGTGGTTGGAAAATCTGTTGAATCCTTTAAATAGGTCTGTGCTGAAGATTTTTCTGCCTCCTGTGAAGAAGAAAGATGCAGCTGTGCTGAACCATTATTGGCAATTAGAGGTTTCTGTTTTTCTAGTGAAGAAAGATTTGAATGAGCTGAACCATTACTGGCAATTAGAGGCTTCTGCTTTTCTAGTGGAGGAGAACATGGAGGATACAAACCATTAGAGCAAACAAGAGGTTTCTCTTTGTCTAGTGGAGAAGGCTGATGTGCTGAACCATTTGTTTCATAAACTTCTTGATCACTGAATGACTCCTCAAATTCATATACATCAGAGGAATTCTTCAACAATCCTGCAGATGGACCATGCGCTCTGTAACTTGGTTCAGTTAAATTTGGTGCAGAAGCATTAGACTGCTTATCTATAAGCAATTTCTTATTATAACGACCTTCCATCTGAGAAGCAGGGGTGGCATTATCAGAAGTAGCATTCACGAGAGAAACAAGAGGGAACCTCATACTTGGCTGTGAAAACAGTGCAGCAGAGATTGAAGAGAACTGGCTAAGCCCATGGAGGTTTCTGCCTACAATTGAAGTCAATGCCAGAATCATAACTGGTATCCAAAGTAGAAAAGTAAGTGCATTTTTTGTTGTGTATTTCTGTCCTGTACAAGGGAGCTTCATGCTGATTTGCCTGTCTGGAATTACATGCAGCACCAGAAAGAAATCTTGCAGCAAGCTGGCAGGCACCAAGCTCGTCTAATAGATGAAATTCCGAGTCTGAAAATAAAAGCAAATACGTTTAGTGGAATGAAACGGAGCACTATGGTAAAGTGGAAAATGTAGGAGCGTTAAAGGAAAACAAGAATTAATGAAACTATGAAATAGAATGAGCAGGTATTTCCTATAAAACTGCAGAAAAGTTTATAAAGAAGGTTCACATGAACTTAAAAGACGACCGAAAAAGATCAATGCTGTACATGAACATTAAAATGGGCCAAAACCATAATTAGGCAGATCTTAGATTAGATCAGGCTCAACCATTGTTGCAGTGTTTCTAGAGCAACCCAGGAGATTCAATGAATCCATGTGGGATTTGGGCCACCAGAATTAGCCACTAATGTCACCACTTAACTCAGCCGAGAGTAGAGTTAAATTAATACGTTATGATCCTTACAATTCTGGGTTGTCAAAACTTTAAATTGCTTACAGTTTAATGCCTTTACTTTTTCAAATGCTACCAAACTTAATGTCTTCAGTTCTCAAATTCATAGAAATCAACCATCAAGTTGCATGATATGCAGTCCCTCAAAATTCAAGGTACATGCTATAGATTCCTTCAAGAAGTTCATATTGGATAAGCATAGATTTACAAGGATGTTTATAAAGCAAGAAGAGACAAAAGTACATCTATGCAACAAGAAAGAAAAGTTCATGATGGGTCTTCAAGCATACATCGGAAACAATATACCCAAGAGGTAACAAATGTGAACTGGTGAACAAACAATGAGAAGCAAGATAAATTGTGGAATTTCAATTGCTCGAGGATGCAACTTTTTCAGTTCCAAAAACAGAAGGGCCCTGTTGTAGTGAAAAAGGGAAAAGGCCCAAGGAAATAAGAGAAACAACCGATCAAGGGAAGGAAGAATCCTACCTTTTCACCCCAGTTAAAACTAGGATACAAGTAGCTATAATCTTATTCTTCCAACTAACGCCTATTACATTCCTAAAAAAGAGGTAGATGCCCGTAATTTAAAGGGACAATTAATGACATTATAACCCAAAGATTCTCATGTCATTTCCGAATTTCTTGCAGAGAAAGGACTTTCGCACTGGACTGCCACTATATCAACTTAATAAGTGTAAGAATGATTTGAAACAAGATACCATTCAACAACACAAAAGCAAACGAAGAAACAAAAAGGAAAAAGACAGTACGAAAAGAAAACATATTGTCTAGTCTACCATCACAGTCGCCGCAATATGGTGAAACTAAAGCTCAACAAAACTGCTCATCTGATAGGGGCGACTTGTGAATGTCACCAAGTTGATGGGACGTCACAAGTTTCAAACCCACAGGTGACATCCCTTGTCACAAGGTCGAAGCTGGGTGTACTTCAGTAGACAGGGAGACCTCAAGGGTTTTACCAACAGGTGGAGAGTCAATGTGCAGTCGGTGGATGGGGTGGGTTCCCCTTGGTCTATTCTAAAAAAAAGCTCAACAAAACTCATCTGAAACAATAAAATCTTCACCAAAAACTTTAAAAGTTCTAGAACCTTGTCATACTTGAGCTTGTTAGTTCAAAAAACAGCCGGATGGTGAAGTCACGCTATCGTAACCAAGCGGTCTCGAGTTAAAATCCCCCAGGCGAACTATCAATTGCAGAAGCATCCTGACTAGTGTGGCTATTTCCACTGTTTTTCACTCAAAGGATTCAGAAACAGAGTATCTCTATAATACAACACGCTAAGTGAGATTTTACAACTCAGAGACGAGTACATATACATCAATATTCCTGATTAATCCGAAAAAAAGAAAAGAATACACAGACGAACACCTTAAAGAGAAGAGATCGCGGGGCAATAGCATAGAAATCCTGAGCTCTTGAGGATGTTCCGTCGTTTATCGAGTAGAAACATCAAGATCGGAAGAACAGATAAAATGAGACGGAGATCTTAAGATCTACATTACAGGAAATGGCTTAAGAGAAGAAAGAGAGCAAAATATGGCATTTTCTGCTATTGTGGTCGTCAGGATTGCTTTTTTCAACAAGATTTCAAGCTCCAAACGATTACTCTGCAGCATATTCTCCCACTTAGACCGCTCGATATCGAAATAATCGATCCGAAACAGTGAGAAAGGAGAGATTTTTGAGGATCTTATTGAAGTCAGGCGATTCCTCTAGTGAACGACGGCATTTTGATATCAACTACGAGAAGGAGAAAAAAAGAAAGAAACAAAACGAGAACTCAAAGAAGAGATGCATTTCGCGATACAAGGCAAAATCACCAGAAGTTCGGGATTTTCCAGTCATTTCCCGATTTCTCGACCGGAAAATCACGCCGCGACGTGAAAATAGGCAGAGATTCGGAGATCTGTTAGTGGCTACCGAAAAATCTCACGCTCCTGGACGTTTGCGTAATTCCGCTCGGAAGCGAGCTTCGCGAACAAGTTCCGCGGAAAACTTACCAGAAATGCACGGATTTTGTAGCGAACTCTGCAGAAAAAAAGGAAATTGCAAAGTACCTCGTCCACGATCGGCCGAGGGCCAGCCGGAGACGTAGCGGAGTGTGGATTCTTTAAGGTTTCGGGGCCATTTCCGTCAACATTGGGAAGGAGGTGTCCTTCCTCTTCTCGTGCCTCCGTTGCGAGAGAGAGGGAGAAGGAGAAGGAGAGAGAGAGTGTGTGTTTCTGGCTTTCCGCTTTCTGCTGGTTCTTGTAAATAATCATCGTTGGTGGGAAGACAGTAACAGTAATTTACTATAATGTCCCTGAGACAAAAATGAAATAATTGATTTGACGGAAGATTCCGTGACCTTGTAACCGAAAATACCCCTACGTTTTATGGTTTCGACGACGCCGTCCCTCCTCCTGCACATGAATCCAAAGATGGCGAGGTTGTTCTCGGGGAAGTAAAATCATAAACCAATAGCGTGTTTCATAAACCGAGATGAAGGGCATTTATGTTATCCGGGGGTCTTGGTCTTACTGCATCCTCTTAAAATGACCAAAACACCCTTGTAACGAGTGTGGCCGATTTGGTTCGGGTCAAGATGTTCAAAGAGTTGTTTCTCAAATTGGATAAACAGCAGTCAGCCTTTGTTGTTTGTCACCGGCTATAGTTCAAAACTGACGACTCTTCTTGCTGCAAGGTCGAAGTTGGGTGTACTTACCTGTAAAACCGAAAAGATTGGTTCTATTAATCGGAGATCTTCCGATGCGCGATCAGTGATGGGTTTTTTTTTTATCGATTTAGATAAATGTCAATCTTTACAACAAATTGTAAATGGTTATATGACAGCTTATTTCAATGCTTGGCATTGTTGGGGTAAGGAAACTTTTGATAAGTTGGCAACCACGGCTTAATGCTCAGGGAACAAAATGCTTTAATCTTTCTCATATTTCTTGGGAGAGCAGTAAAGAGGCTCACCCTCAACCCGTATAAATAAATAATTTTACGGATTTTTAAGGGCATTGATGTCAATACAGTTCTTGAAATCATTTTTGGAATTAGGGGTACTTTTGTCACTTAAGGACACCTACGCTAAAGAAAACCGACAGAAATCAATTTGCCTTTCATCGACGCAGGAGAAAACGGTGTACGCCCGGTCAATCGTCAAAATGGATGGAAGGGTAACCTTGTTATTTAAGAATATCTATAAAACAAATATTTTGTTTTTATTTTTATTTTTTAAAAGCCCCCTTACCGACTCCACCGCGAGCTCGTGGAGCCATCATATGCGAAAAATCGGTAAACACCACGATGGGAAACAGTTGCTCCGAAAGGGGTATCAACGGATCGGGTTTGGTTCAGACCAATGTAGAATCAGACTTGGATCAGATTTTTGGGTATGGTATTGGGTCCCAACTTGGGTTTAATGGGGTCTACTATAAGAAAAATCATACCCAGACCTCATAATATCTACATGGCGTAGCTAGGATTCATGTAAGGGGGTAGAGGGGTGTAGCAAAAAAAAAAATGGTGTGATGGTCTGCCCCCCCCCCAAATTTTTTTTTGAGATAAAATAAAAAATGGCTACAATTATTAATAAAAATCTATTTCATATGGACAAATCAAACTATTTGCTGCAGTCAGGGCTGGGATAGGACTGGGCTACAAAAATGGATAAAAATCTAACAGCCCAATTCTGCACCCCCCCACTCCGCCTGTGCATACCATGCAAAATAATATTTTTTTATCATTTTTACATTAAAAAATTATGGGTCTTAATTGAAAATCAAGTCAAGCTCAGGTCTGGTATAAAATTTCAGAAACTATACCCAGGTCCATGTATTAATCAGACTTTTGGGTTTGGACCCAAGTCTTAATCGGATCTTCTTATTTATCACTGTAACCAGACCCTATAGGGTTCGGTCCGAGTTGGTCTGGGTAAACCAGACCCGTTGACACCCCTAGGTGTCATGATCATCCCATTGGAAACGAGGCTTCTTTTCTTGCAAAAAGGGGTTCCCATGTTTGTATGCCAAGGCCTATAGAAAAGCATGGGCCCCATGTATTTCCACAGAAGCCCTAGCGCACCTGATGCCGAGCATCCTAAAGATTCGAGCTTTGAAGACGAATTATATCCAAATCTAATTCCCAAGATCCGATCCAGGATGCAATCTATGGCAGATCCAATCATGCAGGATCATCTGGATCCAATTGGATCTTTATGTATCCAAATCCATTTTAAATATCATATTCCAATTTCTAGGATATTTTGTTTTCTCATAAATTATATTTCTATCTTTGATTCCATTTTGTATGTCTGGAATCATTTATGTTTTTTTTTATGTATTTTATTTTATATAATTTTTATTTTTATTTTTAGGTGTCAGATTCTACGGATCCGGATAGTTCTAGTGCACTGTAGGATTGTTTTGTGGCACTATAGGGTGTATGGGATACTGAGGATAGTTTTCTTTTTTTCTGATTTAAAAAAACCAATATCGTGAAGGGTTTTTTGAGCAAAAACATTATTTGGATCTTGGATCTTATCCAAGATCCAAAACAACCAAAATCCTAATTGGTGCCACTTTGGGTTGGACACATATAACCCCTTTTTTAATCAGTTTGACCGTAGGAGGTCAAAAGAGGCTGTTGGAGAAGCAATGATAGCGATTTTTGAAAGGAGTCCATGCATTGGGCAAGTGGGCGGTGACTTGGGGACGTCTACCTCCCTTTATGCATGATTGGAGCAAGTGAGCGACAACATTATGACACCTTTTTGAGGGCTTAAGAGCCTCATGGTGGTCAACCATGGGCTAGTTGCTTTTGTTTTGAGGAAGAAAAAAAAAGAAATCGAAAATGGAGTGGAGAAGAGAGGTTCGAAGGTTGAAAACAACCCCAGTATTTTGGTTGTATCTCCCAAGATACTGGTCCAAATTGAATGATCTTTAGCTCATTGAAAATCTAAGATCCTTCTCTACAAGTTTGATTTTTATCACTTGGCTTGATTTGGCTCGGTTAAGTCGGTAAAGTCTATGGGAATTTACCTACTGACGGCATCCAAGATTTTTGTGAGGAGAGTGAGTTTTTGAGAAGTCATTCTTGTGGTGGTTGTGACAACATTGGTTCGTGGTTGTTGACCTTCAAGGTGTTTATTCAAGACTGTTCATGGTTCAATATTGGCGTTGGTTGCTTCCCACCGACGACCATTGTCATCTTCAAGCCGGATATTCGTTGGTTCATTATTTTTGCTTATTTACTTTTATCGCATGTAGCGTGTGTTGATTATCTCATTTTGCTTGTAAGTGTGACTAGTTCACTGTTTCTTTTGAATGCATGATTAGGTAATTTTTATGTTAAAAATTGGATTGTTCAATCAAGATAATTCCCAAAATATTCAGTGTGGTTTGGAAATCGTTGTTACATCAAAAATCGTGAAAATGTTGTCTCAATTTGTCAGAGACCCCTTCAAAGAAATGATTTTAGCAGCCTCGATACTGATCTGTTTTTGACGTTCTTTAGCTTCCTAAAAATCTAGAACGATTTTCTACAACTTTGTAGTTGAAAGATTTTTAAGATTCGTTCATTTGCTCCCTTAAATTTGTCTGTCAAAGTGTCAGACTGACATAAGTTCTATACTTCTGTTCTGCTACAGAACATCCGTAGTTGTGCTTTGTGTTTTTCACCTATCTGAAGATTCCCTGCATGAAATTTATATATTTTTTATTTTGTGAAAAGCTAAAATCTAAATCTACATCTTTTATGTTTGGAGATTACGTTGAATCATTGTCTTTATGCTTCGAAAATATCGATTTATGCTGCTATTATTTTGCTTGGAGTTTTTATTTTCATGCTCGTTAACTATTACCATTTTATGACTTCAAAAATTCATAGTGCTTTGTAAAAATATTAGAAAATTGCAATCTTTATTGTTTTGAAATGGTCTGGATCTGAAATTTGTTTTGTTAGTTGTGAGTTTTAGCAAACTCTATTGTTTGAGAGGTCAAAAACCCCTTTAAATAATATGTTTGTGGAATCTGATAGTCTGTCTTGGACTTGTTTATCAGTCCCGGTTCTGAGTCTGTGGAGCGGACGTCTCTATTTTGAATCTGGTGTTTTTGGATTTGTTGGAAATATGTGTGAGTCATGCACGACTTTCATTTGGACTGCCTCTGTCGAAACGAGTGCACAAATCCCAAAAATCTATTTCTCATAGTTCTATTCAGACTCTGCATCGTTTAAGCTTTCGCGTGCATTTAGATCTATTTGGATCCTAGATTATGGATCTGTGTGTACCAAGTCTACACCGTACCATTGCATTATTTTGGTATCAGAGCGAAAGTTGTCGAATTTTTCAATCTGACACGATCCCCGGTGTAGTGCGAAGGTCAGTTTTTTTTTTTTTTAGGATTCATGCGCTATGTCTGGGCAAACCAGATATAGGAGTCGAAGCGAGTATATCCCTAAAAAGGACATTCATGACCTTAGGGATGAAACTCAAACCTCACAACATCAGATTGATGATCTTTTTCATAAAATAGACGATTTTACCAAGATGCAGGAGAATCCATTCGAGCGAAGTCAACACGTTTTTTGAGAAATACGTAGAACACTTCCTTATGACTCTGATGTTGAATTTGACTTAGAATGGGATAAGAAAATGAGGTTTTTGCAAAGTCAATTGCTCGTTGAAAAAACTTGGATGGCAAGAATAAAATCTAGACTTTGTGAAGTGGAGTTAGAGGAAGACCGTCGTCACAGACCTGATCTGCTCCAATCTTGGAGGTTTGATTTCATTCGTGGGTCTGACCCACATCAGTATTCATCTTCGTGTAAATAGAGGGATCTGTTGAGAAGATCCAATTAGGAGTCTCGTATTCCAAATCTGACATCCCATTATGTAAATTTTTTGCGTAGAGAATCAAGGCAGGACCCTCGTACGCCCGTCTCATCTTTTAGTCTCTGACCCAACCCCACCTCATTCAAGAATATTAATGCTGGAGTTTGGTTAGAAAAAAACTCGTATGTGAGTTGCGAGGATGAAGGCAACTTTGTTTCTTATAACTTAGAATCTCTGAAAATCCAAAAGGTCATAGCTGGCGATTTTAAAATTGATTCGGATCGCGAAAAAGAGTCTCAGTGTGATGAAATCAGTCACACTCATATCATTTCCATAAAGGATTCTCCTGAGGAGCCTTTTCGTGAAATTATAGGTGACCCGATATTCGATGAGGAGAATGAAGAGGAACCTATCATCGATATAGCATTTGATGCGTTGTCTGATGAAATCGAGAAGGAATCCTCACTTGAAATTGAGGATGATCCTATGCATGAATTTATTACTGAACCAGTGTTAGAAACGATGTATGAAGAGATGCCCCACATCTCATCATTTTGGGAAATAAAACCTCTAGAAGACCAATCCTATGCCAGTCTTGACGATCTAGTCTACGAGAAATTTTATGTGCCTATAGAAGATATGATTTTGCTTTGAGATGTGTTTGACATGATTGTCATCATTGATCCAACATGTCTCATTAGTGAATTCATCTTTGATAAGAATATCAAAATTGAAAAGCCCTATCATAGTATTAAATATTCAATCGAGATGTGTGATAAGGAGCTTTTAGAAAATGAAAATTTAGAAGCTCAAAATGAAATGTCTCTTGTTGACTTGTTTGAAAATTATAAGACAAATATATTGAAAATGGCAAACATGAAAACTCTAAATTTTTTTGTGACCATCAGGATTTTGTTGATAATCATACTTTTGTATCTTTGATAAATTCAGATAGTAATTTTGCTCTATTATTATATTGTGTTGCTTATTTTCAAAATGAATTGTCTTATTATTGCAAAACTCTATGTGTGAAGTTTGATATTCTGATTAGCATGATACATAGACAATTTTTCTCTGTGACTGATCTGAATTTTGTTGCAATCGTTAGACCCTGATACATGGTCAAATTATTAAATATCAAGTCCTGGAAAATGTTATGTTTCAATATAATTCATCTGAATTAGATTATGCAATGAATGTAAATTTGTATGTTTTTAGTCAAACCATAAATATTTACGAGAATCTATGTGAATATTTGAGTAAAAACCCAAGTATGTTTGCCTTGCATGATAAAAATGTTAATATGTTAATATCTTATAGCAATTTACAATATTTGTCGAGCATGCATAATGGTTTAAGTATATATCTGATGTTGTCAACATTGCATAGTATATTTATTTTTCCTGTGGATAAACTCTGCATTGATTTTATTTCGAATCTTTGTAGGGATTATGGAGCTTCGTATGAGAAGAACAAGGCTCCGAAGATGAAGTCTTTCGACCCAGAGGGAATGATGCAGAGCATCCTAAAGATCCGAGCTTTGAAGACGAATTGGATCAAAATCCAATTCCCAAGATCTGATCCAAGATGCGATCTATGGCAGATCCAATCATGTAGGACCATCTGGGTCCAATTGGATCTCCACGTATCCAGATTCGTTTTGAATATCATGTTCCAATTTTTAGGATATTTTGTTTTATCATAAATTATATTTCTATGTTTGATTCCATTTTTTATGTTTGGAATCATTTATGTTTTTTTATGTATTTTATTTTATATAATTTTTATTTTTATTTTTAAGTGTCGGATTCTACGGATCCGGATAGTTCTAGTGCCCTGTAGGATTATTTTATGGCACTAGAGGGTGTATGGGGGTACTCAGGGTAGTTTTCTTTTTTTCTGATTTAAAAAAACCAATATCGTGAAGGGTTTTTGGAGCAAAAACATCATTTGAATCTTGGATCTTATCCAAGATCCAAATCAACCAAAACCCTAATTGGTGTCACTTTGGTTTGGATACATATAACCCTTTTTTGAATCATTTTGACCGTAGGAGGTCAAAAGGGGCTGTTGGAGAAACAATGATAGCCATTTTTGAAAGGAGTCCATGCATTGGGCAAGTGGGCGGCAACTTGAGGAAGTCCACCTCCCTTTGTGCATGATTGAAGCATGTGGGTGGCAGCATTATGACACCTTTTTTAGAGATTAAGAGCCTCATGGTGGTGGACTATGGGCCAATGGCTTTTGTTTTGAGGAAGAAGAAAAAAAAGAATTCGAAAATGGAGCGGAGAAGAGAGGTTTAAAGGTTAAAGACAATTTCAGTATTTTGAGTGTATCTCCCTAGATATTGGTACAAATTGCATGATCTTTAGCTCGTTAAAAACCTAAGATCTTGCTCTAAAAGTTTGGTTTTTACTACTTGGCTTGACTCAGCTCGGTTAAGCTGGTAAAGTCTATGAGAATTTACCTACTGACGACATCCAGGATTTTTGTGAAGAGAGTGAGCTTTAATTTTGAGAAGTCATTCTCATGGTGGTTGTGACAACATTGGTTCGTGGTTGCTAACCTTTAAGGTGTTTATTCAAGACTGTTCGTGGTTCAATATTGGCATCGGTTGCTTCCCACCAATGACCATTGTTATCTTCAAGCCGGATATTCGTTGGTTCATCATTTTTGCTTGTTTACTTTTATCGCATGTAACATGTGTTGATCATCTCATTTTGCTTGTAAGTGTGACTAGTTCATTGTTTCTTTTGAATGTATGATTAGGTCATTTTTATGTTAAAAATTGGATTGTTCAATCAAGATAATTCCTAAAATATTCAGTGTAGTTTGGAATTCGTTGTTACATCAAAAATCGTGAAAATGTTGTCGCAGTGCATCAGAGATCTCTTCAAAGAAATGATTATATCAGCCTCGATACTGATTCGTTTCTGACGTTCTTTAACTTTCTGAAAAGTTAGAATGATTTCCTACAACTTTGTAGTTGAAAGATTTCCAAGATTCATTCATTTGCGCCCCTGAATTTGTCCGTCAAAGTGTCAAACTGACAGAAGTCCTGTACTTCTGTTCTGCTACAGAACATCCATAGTTGTGCTCTGTGTTTTTCACTTATCTGAAGATTTCTTGCATGAAATTTAGATTTTTTTGATTTTGTGAAAAGCTAAAATCTAAATCTACATCTTTCATGTTTGGAGATTGCATTGAGTCATTGTCTTTGTACTCCAAAAATATTGATTTCTGTTATTGTTATTTTGCTTAGAGTTTTTGGTTTCATGCTCATTAACTATTACCGTTTTATAACTTCAAAAATTCATAGCGGCTTGTAGGAATATCAAAAAATTATGATATTTAGTGTTCTGAAAAGGTCTAGATCAGAACTTTGTTTCGTCAGTTGTGAGTTTTAGCAAACTTTATCATTTGAGGAGTCGAAACCCTTTCGAACAATCTGTCCATGGAATCTGATAGTTTGTCTTGGACTTGTTTATTAGTCACGATTCTGAGTTTGTAGAGCGGAGATCCCTATTTTGAATCAGGTGTTTTCATATTCGTTGGAAAGTTGTGTGAGTCACGCAGGACTTTCATTTGGACCGCCTCTATCGAAACAGAGTACACAGATCCCAAAAATATGTTTCTCAAAGTTCTGTTCAGACTCTGCATCGTTTAAGCTTTCACGTGTATTTGGATCTGTTTGGATCCTAGATCATGGATCAGTGTGTACCGAGTCTACACCATACCATTACATCACCACCCTTTTCTTGTGGCACACAAATACGCCCTAATAAATTTTGTTGAGGCTGAGCCTAAAATGTGAAAGGCTTTGTGGTATAAACCATGGTTATTTGGTATCAAGAAATGATCAAATTAACTACATGTGAATGCAAATTGACCAATCACCAATGCCTACATTGTTTCTGTATTTTTTTTTGAAGTAATTGCATTTTCTGAAGTACCAAGAAATACAACATTGTTTTCAGATCTACTTCGGAGGCTGAATATAGCGCTATGGCCTCCACCAATGTTGAGTTAACCTGAATTAAGTATATTCTTTGTGACATTGGGATTTACATTTATGAAGCCTCCATTCTTCATTGTGATAACTTGAGTGCTTTATACATTACCATTAATCATGTATTTCATAGTAGATCTAAATCTAAACATATTTACATTGACTACCATTATGTTAGGAAAAAAGTCCCTAAAAATACCCTAATTACTAAACATGTTTCTTCCTCAAAACAACTTGGGAAATTTTTACAAAGCCCCTTCCAAAAGTATAATTCATTAGCTTAAAACTTGTCCTATGTCCAGTTTGAGGAGGAGCATTGAAATTGGTAAGCTCAATAACTAGCTTTCAATAACATGCATGGTGATAGTTGCAAACTCATCGCTAATGATTAAGAGAAAAAAATCAAAAAAAGCAACCACAACAAAGATGATGGAAATGAAAAAAAAAGAAAAAAAGAAAAAGCAACTACAACAAGGTGGATCACGAGAAGGGAAATTACACTTGAACAGGATAGCCATGGATTCTCGTTAAGCATGAATGTGGTAAAAATAATGTGAAGTTGGCATACGAGATCAATGGAAGAAACTTGAATTCCTTGATAATAAAGATTGAGTACAACAACATATAAATATATGTGGTTCCCTGATTTTATGGTATTACTGATTTACAAGAATATAAAACATATATACAACAACTATATACAAAAACTAAATTGCTGATTTTTAGCTTGCATTCACGCGTCTTTACAAATGTTCACAAAGCCATTGAATGTAGACACATCCACATCCACATGCTATCTTGAACAGATAAGATCGACCACCTTTCCTCTTATTGTTATCTTAACCTATCTCAACACTCTCCCTCAAACTAGAGAGTGGAGATCCAAAACTCCCAGTTTGCCAACTAACACCATAAATTGTTCTTTCCCCAGGGCCTTCATAAAGAGGTTAGCTACTTGATCCTTTGATTAAACATAGATAGTCCTGATAACACCGTCGGTGAGCTCAAATAAAACCAAATAACAATCAATATCGATGTGTTTTGTTCTTCATGAAACACTGGATTTGATGTTGTATGAATCACAACATGATGATCACACATTAGGTTTGCATAATAAGACACTTTCATTTCAAGATCATTAAAGAGGAATTTCAACCAATTTATTTCACAAGTAGCATTAGCTATGACACGATATTTTGCTTTTGCATATGAAGGAGAAACTATGTTTTGTTTCTTGGTCTTCCATGATATTGAACTTTTATCCAAGAAAATGCAATATCTTGTAATTGACTTTTGTGACTTTGAACACCCTGCCCAATCCAAAACACAATAAGCCTTAACATGCAGCTCAGAGGTGGTTAAAAGGAGAATACCTTGACCTGAGCTCTTTTTTAAATATTGTATCACTCGTAGAGTTGCATTTAGACGAGGTTTTCTTGGTGTCTGCATAAATCTACTCAAAATATGAACAACATACATGATGTTAGGACATATATTAATTAGGTATATTAGGCGCCTAACCAATCTACAATATGTAGACAGATCTTGTAGCTCTTCCCCATCAGTAGATCTCAATGACAATTTTTGATCCATTGAAAAGTTAGTCAGTTTAGCTCTCAACACTAATGTTCATTTAAGATATCTGAAGCATACTTCTTTTGGGTTAGACATACTCCAACTTTGGATCTAAATACCTCTATTCCCAAAAATTATTTTAGTGGACCAAGACCTTTCATACAATTTTTTTGCTTAGGTAACCTTTTAACCCATCAATATTAGCATCATCGTTCCCTACTATTACCGGATCATCCACATATATTAAAATGACCACAAACACGTTATTCTTGGATAATGTGAATAAAGAGTAGTTGGACTTGGATTGTGGAAAACTACATTGGATCAAAGTAGACAAAAATTTTAAAAACTAGTTTCTGGGAGCTTGTTTAAGACCATACAAGGACTTGTTAAGTTTGCATACCATATTCTCATCCTGTGTTGCAATCCCTGAAGGCATTTTCATGTAGACCTCTTCATCCAAATCTCCATGTAGGAACACATTGTGAATGTCCATCTGATGAAAAGTCCATTTTTTCACAGCAACGATGGCAAGAAGGCACTTGATAGAAACTAATTTGGCAACAAGAGCAAAAGTTTTATGGCAATTCAATCCCTACTGTTGTGAGTAGTTGTTTGCTACCAATATGGCCATGTATCATTCAACAGATCCATTAGATATATACTTGACATTATATATCCATTTTCAACCCACTGATTTTACTCTGTCTGGGAGGGGAGTAACAGACTAGATGTTGTTCTCCTCTAGAGCTTGTATTTATGCACTCATGGCATCTCACCAACAAGTATCTTGAACAACCTATTGGAATGACTAGGGTTCATCTATAGAGGAAATGGCTAACAAAAAAATTTGATGAGATGGAGAGGACTTATTGAAAGAAACACAGTTAACTAAAGGAAATCGTGTACCTCTTGATTCCTTGTTCGAAGAGATGAGTGAAGTATATTTAGATTGAGTAGTTGTATAATAGAAATCTCTCAACATAACAAAGGGTAGTTTTTTCACAAGTGGATCTTTTAAGGTTATTGTCAACAATTGTTGGTTCACATAGAATGGGTTCAACATCATTGTCGGGGTGTGCATTTTCATGATCAGGTGGCAAGTTGGAACAATTGGTAGGCTCTGTCTCAATAGGTGATTCATACATGGGCGAAGAGATTGGCAACACAACATCATTGTCACCCTCATTGATCATATGAAATAAAAAAATACACTCATAAAAAATAACATCACAGCTTGTAAAACACTCATGAGATTTAAATCATAAACTTTATATGCCTTTTGTTCATATGGATAGCCTACAAAGATACACATCTTGGCTCTTGGGTCAAACTTAGATTTATTTTGATTTGTGTTAGTGGCATAACACAGACACCCAAAAACTTTGAGACGATATATGTAGGTTTACGATTAAACAAAATCTAATATAGTGTTTTGTCTTTAAGACGAGGAGTGGGAGTTCGATTTATCAGGTATACTGTTGTCAACAAAGAATCTTCCCAAAATTTAAATAGTAGATTGGCTTGAAACATTAGAGATCATGATGTTTCCAATAGATATTTGTGTTTTTGTCCAACCACTCCATTTTGTTGAGGTGTGTAGACACAACTGTGTTATGATTCATTCCATTATTTTCTAAGAACCTTTGAATCTCGTGAGAGAAAAATTCCGCTTCATTGTCAGTTCCAATAGACTTAACCTGACACCGAAATTGATTTTGAACCATGTGATTTTTTTTAATAATGTACTTGGTCTCACTCTTATGATGCATTAAATAAATCCAAACACAACAAGAAAAATCATTCACTATAGTAAAAAAATAATGAGCTTTACTTAAAGAACTTTGACAGTAAGGGCCCCAAATATTAACATGAATCAATTTAAAAATACTACTTGTAGTGATTTTGATAGAACTGAATGAAAGTCTAGTTTGCTTAGCACGATAACACACATCACAATGACATAAACATTCAGCAATATTTTAGAATCACATTGCATAAAAAGTTTCATACGAACTGACGAGGGATGGCAGAGATGTTGGTGCCAAATACAAGGTCATGAATAATACACGAGTTAGAAAAGAATGTGACTCAACAATTTTAAAGATTCAGTCAACTGACTAAGAAATAAGGTTAGACTTGAACGATGGAATGCTCAAGGCATTTTTAAGGAGATGACGTCTGAAATCTATGCCAAACCTTTATGTGATGAACCCACAGATGACCTATTTGGCAATTCGACATGAATGTTAGACTTTTTAGATTTAACAAAGAATTTGAAAGAAGAAACAATATGATCACTGACTCCTGAGTCAATGATCCAAGATGCATGAGAAGAGGGATTATGTAAGACCTACAATTTTTCGAAAAATATCTGAATAAAATTCATGAGGCATTTACCGGTAAAAATAGCATTTTTTCTTAAAATGCGAAACGAATCAATTTCTGCGAGCCAGTTATACTTAAGATATTTGTCACTTTACGAATATATGCTCAAACACTCTGGAAGCCATAACTTCCTACCTAAATGAAATCAAGAGATTTGTACGAGCCAACTTTCTTAGTTACATCAATACGAAGATAATGGCCTACTCAGAATTTTTTGGAAAAAATGCCAAAAACTCAACTTTTTTGCGGGACCCGCAAAAATATCTGTGGCACCCACAGAAATATTTCTCAAAAAATATTCTAGAATATTCTAGAATATTTCAGAGCCTTCCAGGAGCTTCCAGCACCTTCCAGCTTTTTGCAACACCTTCCATGGAAGGAATTTCTGAAAAAGCCAAGGGTAAAAAGGAGATTCTGAAACTTGGGGCCCAAGTTTCAGAATGTATAAATAGAGGAGCCCCCCCTCTCTCTAAAAATCACCAACTCCTCTCTCTCTCCTCATTTTCCAAACCTCCCCTACCTAGCCTAGCCCACCTGAGCCTGCCTGACTTGGTCTGAGCCTGCCTGGCCTGGTCTGAGCCTGTCTGGCCTGGTCCTAACCCACCTGACCTAGGTCTGAACCTACCTGACCTGGTCCAAAACCCAGTTGACTTGACTTGAACCTAGTTAGGTTTGAAGTCAAAGTCCAAGTCCTTTTTTGTCTGAAGTTCGAATTTGATGTTTTTTGGAGTCGAACCTCTCGGAGGACGGATCGAAGCGTTCGAAGCATCCAGGAGTCGTTTCTTCCTCAAATTGAAGTAAGTTCACTTCATTGATCCATCTCTCTCAAGTATTTGATTGTTTGTATATAGCTTATACTTTCTGAAGTAGTATCTGATCCTAGTTCTTGGTTGAGCCTCTTTTGGATACTTCGGTGTTCATCCGCTCACCTCGTAAGTATCATCGGATATATATGTTCAAATATGCAGTATATGTGTTCTTAAACATGGTATCTCGCCCTAGTTCTTGGTTGAGCCCTTCAGAACACTTCTGTGTTCACCCGCTCGCCTCGTAACTATCATTGGATGCAGATCTAAGTGTATATTTGTTGATTCTGTTGACGCGTCTTATATCGCACAGGCTATGTAATTTACCTTTGTCATCGCGTCGTATAATGATAAGGCTACTGCTTTCTGCTATTTCTGATTATGCAATTACTTACGTCGTCGTGTTGAAAGACACCAAGGCTCCTACTTTCTGCAAATATATATGTAGAATATTTCGTTCAGTTACACACTCTGAACAATAGTATATTCATTTCCTTTACACTGTCATTGTATAAAGCTCAGGCTTCTGCTTATACTACATATATGGTTTGTAAATGAGCGTTCAAATGGAGATCAACTCCAAATCGCCAACGTGATTCTCTTACCGCTCCTCGTTCAAGATTCTGCTTGACGAATGAAGCCTCTATTGGAAAAGTTTCACTTTTTTGGCAAAATGCTTTTTTCGTAAAGACTAAGTCAATTACGTATGGCCTGGCTATGGTCTAGGGTTCTTGCAACCTTGATGGATGCAAGGTACGCACAACGATGCACATCCATTTCTTGAGTTAAGCGTAGCAATTTCCCGCCAAAGAGGGGAGATGCCGCTGAAATGGATAAAAGAAATGCACGTTTTTTCAGTTAAAGAGAGGAAGTGTTGCTGAAATTTCTGAAAAAGTCAAGAATGACTCAGAAAGAACGTAGCAGGATACTCTGTCATACAACAGAGTGCTACCCAGTTCATGGAATGCTTTTTACAACGTAGAAAGGTTTGTCGCACCACTGCCGATAGAGCAGGGGAGGTGCTGACGAAATGGTTGGCAGAAGAGCTGCCAGAACCAGTTAAACGACATAATGATGTCTGTTGATGGAACGATGCCAGAACGGCTCGTATCCCTATGCCTACGAGGGCACCTTACTCGTAAGGGCCGCTGAGCCAGAGTAGAGGTTGCGCCTTAACCAGGTTTGGACTCATTGCGTAAAAATATGTCAAGCAGCCGATCTATTTAGATCGAGTCATATGCATGCTCATTGAGAACGGTTATACAACCAGACTCGTAAGAGCCGAAGAGCCAGAGTGTGTTGTTTCCACCTAAAAGAGGTGTGATGCTCATGATGGTCGTAGTGCCAAGAGCGGTGTTCTGCATGCATATGAATAAGACTTAAGGTCGCAGTTACCCCGCGGTTGAAAATCGTGTTAGGGGTACCCCCTCAGTTAATGATTGTGTTGGGGCAGACTGAATGGGGTCGGTACATACTCCCGTAGTGCTGAGGCACGGGCTGCCTAAATGGCATGCAAATATCTGTGCAAGTAATTGTAAGACTGGCAGACCCCTTCAGGAATTATGCTCACTGTGGAATGACAGTGATGGTACAGCCTTGAGTGACATGTATTAAACTTTGGACCTGATAGAGTCCACGATGGCCTTGGTCACTCATGGGTTTTGGGGTCGTGGTTATCCTTAAGATCTAAGGATTGAACCCAACTACTGCAAGTAGAGGATGCATCCGAATATGGGCCTAGTAGGGTTCTCTCAGTTGAAACACAGTGCTCTACTATGGATAGAGTCAACAGGCCTCTGAGGTATCTAAAATACATAGAATAATCAACCCCCAGAATGTCGAGTTGATGCTCGGACAATTGCTTCGCCCGCGTACCAAGGGTGGAAGAGGTTAAATATCAAAACATTGTATTAGTTCTAAGTTTAGCGATACTTGAATGTATGAGTGTATGGACATTGTTGAGTCAGTCCTGCATAACCTTTGTGAAGGTGTCATGATCAGTATACGACTGGACCGACTGGGCAAAGATCTGTGTTGTATCCGCAGGTCTAAGCGAAGCTCGAGGAGCTGTCCTTAACTGCGTGAGATACAGATGTGCCAAGTATGAAAACTTGAGCTAGACATCCCTTTGAGACCCGAGAGAGGTCAAGGCTAAGTCATGGAAACTTGAGCGATTATTCCAAATCACAGCCCTGAAGAGGCTTACACGAAGTCATGAAGACTTGCGTGGATGTTCAACTCATAGCCCTAAGGTGGCTCTTGTGATATACGCTAAGTTGTGGAGACTGGAGCGTCGTTATTGCGAACTGCGACCCTGAGTGGTCTACGTATTTACTTTAGTTTAATGGATATGTGATTGTTTGCTTACCAGACAATCAATGGTTTTGACCCCGTTTTATGGGGATTACAAGTGTTGGACCTACGTTGCGATATGCGGAGCAAAGGCAGCATCTAGTTCCAGGGTTTCTCTAGATAGAGTTGTACTGCTTCCTTTTATTGAAGCTATATTGCTTTTACAAGCAGTGATGTTGTAATAAATATGTGGTTTTCGATAAAAATGAACACTTTGGTGGTCAATGAGTGGCTTGGCCACATACCTGCAACATGCTCAGAGTTTTCTAAAACTGACGACTCATTATCGTCTGATTCCGCTGCTAAAAGCTTTCTAAAGTTCCGCTGCAAAGAAAAAAATTCATGAAAATTTTAACTTAGCTTTGTTTTAGAAATCTGAGGCGTTACAGATTTGGTATCAGAGCATGAGTTTGAGAAACATGGTTCGAGATCCGTCTTGTTCACTGTATCGCACTGTAAGTATATCTCTTCATAATAATTACTAATTTGAGTGCATCTTTGTATTGATGACAACTCATGACTCACGAGGATACTGCTATTGTTGCAAGATTATGCACGATGAGTGGGTATGCCCTTATGAAGTCCAAAATTGCCAATATTGTGGTGAAGAGGGGTATTCCTCCAATGAATGCCAAAAGAAATATACCGCCGATATGGGTCAGCGGGAATCACTTGCTCTTAAAGACAAGACCTCGCGTGTTAGTGGATCACATTACACAAGTGCTGGGAGTAACCACACCCCATCGACTTCAGATGAACTACTGCATCTGGTAGAATTTGACTTGAACTTTCTTGAGGGATTCGGTCAGACGCAAGGTTATCAACAGGCATCATATACGCCTAGCTTGCACAGTTGGGATGAGGGATGCAACAATTCCTTCTATAATCCCATTATGATTTCGGATTCCTCAAATTATAGTGCCATTATATGGGGGAATGGAGCAGCTTCACAAACATCGAGCCTGAATAGCCAGAGAGAGGGATACAACCTCTATCGTCCCATTATGGTCTCAGATTCTCCGAGCCATGATGCCACTGAGTGGGCAAGTGGACCAGCATCACTGATCTACCCACAAGATTCGCTTGAGAGTGCGGAAGTGCCGCCCAAGCCAAAACTAGTTGTGCCTGCACCAGGACAATGTGGAAGCAAATGATACTTCAAGTTGTTTGGGTCAAGGAAGAAACTCAGTTCTTAGTAGAGACTGGTAATGTTTGGAGTCAATAGACTCATGTATATAGTTTCTCGCCACCTATGTCCGCCAGAGTGGCGTGACACTTGTATATAAAGGCGATGAGTATGCTTGTAAAATGTAATGTATATTAAGTAAATAAAGCTTTACTTCGATATATACATTGAGAAACTAAAACACGTTGTTTACATGTGATAGATAAATGACTCTTACGACAAGAAGTACCATGCCGAGCGAGGAGTCACATACTCAAGGATTTCTGCTAAAAACGCTCAACAATCTAGCTACCGTCATCCGTGAAACGAGGCCAGAACCAGTCACACCTCGAAACGAGAACCTTGGGGGAATCACATATGAAAAATTCCTCAAGCTTGATCCACCAGTCTTCGCCGGTAGAGCCGATCCTGAACTGGCAGAGAGTTGGGTCGAAGAGACAGAATGTGCCTTCCTAGTACTGGGAGTACCAGAAGAGAAAAAGACAAACTTTGGTACATATAGGCTGAAGGATAATGCACGGAAGTGGTGGGATACCACTAAGCTTATCCAGTTCTCACAAGTCGAAGTCATCTCTTGGACTGACTTTCAGATGACTTTCATGGATAACTATTTCCCGTTGCATTCCAGAAACAAAAAAAAGATGGAGTTTCTGTAGTTGGAGCAGAGCGGTATGAGTCTGATAGACTATACCACCAAATTTCAGAATCTAGAGCGCTACTGCTCTCGATTGTTCGAAACCGACCAAGAAAGGGTCGACAAATATGTGAATGGTCTGTGCGAAGGGCTGCAATCTCGAGTGATAACGAGCATGCTCTCAACTTTTCAAGCTGCTGTGGCAGCATCTTCAAGGATTAGCGAGGATTGAAATCGATCTAAAGTGATTATAGCAAAGAAGCCCGTAGTTGATGGTGGGAACCATAAGAGAGCGTTCCCAGGTGGCCAGGAATCACAACCGCCTTTGTATAAAATAGATTTTCAAGAGCAAATCTTTACTCCACCGACCGAGCGGCCATTGCAGATGGTAGAAGTCAATCAACCCTACCAACAACCTAATTTTCGATGCCCGAGGTGTAGCTCAGATCATCTCGGAAGGGTTTGTCCTCGCGATACAGGAGGTTGCCGTTATTGTGGCAAACCAGAGCATCGTGTAAGAGAATGTCGCAAGAAGGTCTCAGATCTTCAACAGAGAAATATGGGATCTGAAGGACCCTCTCAACAAACACAACAACAACGACTGCCACTACCTAGGGCAGAGCAGAAACCCATGGCAGGTCGTGTCTACGCGGTGACAGCCAAACAACTCACAGATAATGATCGTATCAAGGAGTCTGAATACCTTTGATAGATAAAGTTGTGTTAGGTAAAAAATGATCGAAAGACAACATCCAATGAATGCTCGAGATAAGAGACTCATGACCTTGTATGCGGTCATTTGGATCGATATGTATCCTTGCTATCTAAAGTAATTTTTGGATTTGTCAAATTAAATCTTAAGTGCTTATGCCCAAAAGTTGATGGCTATAGACCCCATGATTGAGAAATTAAATTGCGTAATTAGAACGTTAAAAGTCACTTAATAAAATAAATCATCGAGGAATTGTTCCCAAGAAGAGAGTCATGTGAGGTTTTACATATTCAAAATCAGATCATCTAGCCAGAGCGAGTCTGTAAGGGTATACAGCTCCGTGCGAGCGTATATGTTCCAAAATCAGTAGCTTGACTAGTATGATTCTGTGAGGATGTACTGATCCAATATCAGGTAAGTCTGACGAGGGCGAACCTGTGAGGAGGTACATTTCCAATACCAGGTAGTGTTGTAGCTTAATTTCCAAAATTAGTACATTTCCAATACCAGGTAAGTCTGACTTGTTCCAAAATGGTTAAATTCTAATAAGAATGATCTGTGTGTATGAAATAGTTACACAAGATGACTATGTTGATAGCTGGTTGAAAGAACATTGATTCAAGAAAACTATTGTGTTGTAGCTTAATTTGAACTCAGATATGAGAAGCATACCTCATCGATCATGAAGCATGATATGAGGTTATGATTGGAATAAATACGATATTGAACTAAGTGAATAACATTATGAATCTAATATATGGAAGAAATATCCCGAGTTACGCACTTTGTACTCTTAACTAAATTTCGTGAATGAAATTCCTTTAAGAGGGTAATGATGTAAGACCTACAATGTTTTGAAAAATATCTGAATAAAATTCATAAGGCATTTACCGATAAAAATAGCATTTTTTCTCAGAATGCGAAACAAATCAATTCCTGCGAGCCAGTTATACTTAAGATATTCTTCGCTTTACGAATATATGCTCAAACACTCTAGAAGCCATAACGTCCTACCTGAATGAAATCAAGAGATTTGTACGAGCCAACTTTCTTAGTTACGTCAATACGAAGATATTGGCCTACTCAGAATTTTTTGAAAAAATGCCGAAAACTCGACTATTTTGCGGGACCCGCAAAAATATCTGTGGCACCCACAGAAATATTTCTCAGAAAATATTCTAGAATATTCTAGAATATTTCGGAGCCTTCCAGGAGCTTTCAGCACCTTCCAGCTTCTTCCAGCACCTTCCATGGAAGGAATTTCTGAAAAAGCCAAGGGTAAAAAGAAGATTCTAAAACTTGTGGCCCAAGTTTCAGAATCTATAAATAGCCAACTCCTCTCTCTCTCCTTCTTTTCCAAACCTCCCCTACCTAGCCTAGCCCACCTGAGCCTGCCTGACCTGGTCTGAGCCTGTCTGATCTGGTCTGAGCCTGCCTAACCTGGTCCTAACCCACCTGACCTAGGTCTGAACCTACCTGACCTGGTCCAAAACCCAATTGACTTGACTTGAACCTAGTTAGGTTTGAAGTCAAAGTCCAAGTCCTTTTTCGTCTGAAGTTCGGATTTGATCCTTTTTGGAGTCGAACCTCTCGGAGGACGGATCAAAGCGTTTGAAGCATCCAGGAGTCGTTTCTTCCTCAAATTGAAGTAAGTTCGCTTTGTTGATCCATCTCTCTCAAGTATTTGCTTGTTTGTATATAGCTTATACTTTATGAAGTAGTATCTGATCATAGTTCTTGGTTGAGCCTCTTTTGGACACTTCGGTGTTCACCCACTCGCCTCGTAACTATCGTCGGATATATATGTTCAAATACGCAGTATCTGCGTTCTTAAAAATGGTATCTCACTCTAGTTCTTGGTTGAGCCCTTCAGAACACTTCTGTGTTCACCCGCTCGCCTCGTAACTATCATTGGATGCGGATCTAGGTGTATATTTGTTGATTCTGCCGACGCGTCTTATATCGCACAGGCTATGTAATTTACCTTTGTCGTCGCGTCGTATGATGCCAAGGCTACTGCTTTCTGCTATTTTCAATTATGCAATTACTTACGCCATCGTGTTGAAAGACACCAAGGCTCCTACTTTCTGCAAATATATATGTAGAATATTTTGTTCAGTTACACACCCTGAACAATAGTATATGCATTTCCTTTACGCTGCCGCTGTATAAAGCTCAGGTGTCTGCTTATACTACATATATGGCGCGTAAATGAGCATTCAAATGGAGATTAACTCCAAATCGCCAACGTGATTCTCTTATCGCTCGTCGTTCAAGATTCTGCTTGACGAATGAAGCCCCTATTGGAAAAGCTTCTCTTTTTTGGCAAAATGCACTTTTCGTAAAGACAAAGTCAATTACGTATGGCATCGCTATGGCTCAGGGTTCCTGCAAACTTGATGGATGCAAGGTACACACAATGATGCACATCCATTTCCCGAGTTAAGCGTAGCGATTTCCCGCCAAAGAGGGGAGATGCCGCTGAAATGGATAAAAGAAACGCACGCTTTCTCCGTTAAAGAGAAAAAGTGCTGCTGAAATTTCTGAAGAAGCCAAGAATGACTTAGAAAGAACGTAGCAGGATACTCTGTCATACATGAGAGTGCTACCTAGTTCGTGGAATGCTTTCTACAACATAGAAAGGTTCGTCGCACCACTGCCGATAGAACAGAAGAGGTGCTGACGAAATGGTTGGCAAAAGAGCCGTCAAAACCAGTTGAACGGCATAATGATGTTCGTTGATGGAACTATGCCAGAATGGATCGTATCCCTATGCCTGCGAGGGCACCTTACTCGTAAGATCCGCTGAGCCATAGTAGAGGTTGCGCCTATACCAGGTTTGGACTCATTGCGTAAAAATACGTCGAGCAGCCGATCTATTTAGATCGAGTCATTTGCATGCTCATTGAGAACGGTTACACAACCAAACTCGTAAGGGTGTTGTTTTCACCCAAAAAAGGTGTGATGCTCGTGATGGCCGTAGTGCCAAGAGCGCTGTTTTGCATGCATATGAATAAGACTTAAGGTCACACTTACCCCGCAGTTGAAAATCGTGTTAGGGGTACCCCCTCAGTTAATGACTGTGTTGGGGCGAACTGAATGGGGTCGGGTACATACTCCCGTAGTGCTGAGGCACGGGCTGCCTAAATGGCATGCAAGTATCTATCCAAGTAATTGTAAGACTGGCAGACTCCTTCAGGAATTATGCTCATTGTGGAATGACAGTGATGGTACAGCCTTGAGTGACATGTATTAAACTTTGGACCTGATAGAGTCCACGATGGCCTTGGTCACTCATGGGTTTTGGGGTCGTGGTTATCCTTAAGATCTAAGGATTGAACACAACTACTGCAAGTAGAGGATGCATCCGAATATGGGCCTAGTAGGGTTCTCTCAGTTGAAACACAGTGCTCTACTATGGATAGAGTCAACAGGCCTCTGAGGTATCTAAAATACATAGAATAATCAACCACCAGAACGTCGAGTTGATGCCCGGAAAATTGCTTCGCCCGCGTACCAAGGGTGGAAGAGGTTAAATATCGAAACATTGTATTAGTTCTAAGTTCAGCGATACTTGAATGTATGAGTGTATGGACGTTGTTGAGTCAGTCCTGCATAACCTTTGTAAAGGTGTCATGATCGGTATACGACTGGACCGACTGAGCAAAGATCTGTGTTGTATCCGCAGGTCTAAGCGAAGCTCGAGGAGCTGTCCTTAACTGCGTGGGATACAGATGTGCCAAGTATGAAGACTTGAGCTAGACATCCCTTTGAGACCCGAGAGAGGTCAAGGCTAAGTCATGGAAACTTGAGCGGTTATTCCAAATCACAGCCCTGAAGAGGCTTACACGAAGTCATGAAGACTTGCGTGGATGTTCAACTCATAGCCCTAAGGTGGCTCTTGTGATATACGCTAAATTGTGGAGACTGGAGCGTCATTATTGCGAACTACGACCCTGAGTGGTCTACGCATTTACTTTAGTTTAATGGATATATGATTGCTTGCTTACTAGACCATCAATGGTTCTGACTCCGTTTTATGGGGTTACAAGTGTTGGACCTGCGTTGCGATATGCGGAGCAAAGGCGACATCGAGTTCAAGGGTTTCTCTAGATAGAGTTGTACTGCTTCCTTTTATTGAACCTATACTGCTTTTACAAGCAGTGATGTTGTAATAAACATGTGGTTTTCGATAAAATGGAACACTTTGGTGGTCAATGAGTGGCTTGGCCACATACCTGCAACATGCTCAGAGTTTTCTAAAACTGACGACTCATTATCGTTTGATTCCGCTACTAAAAGTTTTCTAAAGTTCTGCTGCAAAGAAAAAAAAAAGAAATTCATGAAAATTTTAACTTAGCTTTGTTTTGGAAATCTCGGGCGTTACAGATTAAATGATAGACCTACGAAGTTGGCTATTGAAGATTTGCTTTTGATAAAGACCATGAGCTAGTTGTACTAACTTTGAGTGAGTGACACTGTCTCATCTGTTCCTCCTTTTACCTTACTTGCATGCGAAGAAGTTGCATTGACTGTTAAACCATTTGATCCTATTTTATGCAAATTATGTCCGAGTGGATATCTATGGAGTTTGTATCACTTTCCTTTGATGGGTCTAGATATACCGCATTGAGAGCAGGTGGGACGTTCATGTCTAGGACCTTTGCTGCAATCACTTGAATTGTATTGAACCACATTCACCGTTGAAATTGATTGATCAACTAATGTTGAACTCAAACATAGGGTTGATTTGTTAGATGTTGTCATAGGTAGAACTCGAGCTTCTCTGCTAGGTTAATCCTGCAGCACTTGTACATATACTTTTGCAATCGAGGGTAGTGAGTCGTTAAGGAGAATCTGACCCCTAGTTGTGTTGTATGAGTCACTGAGTCCCATGAGAAATTGAAAAAACCCTCACATTTTTGTTGGTCTTTTAATTGCTTAATGGCACCACGTGCATGTGGGCAAGGGACTATATGATGACAGTTCATCCCAAAATCTCTTCAGTTTAGAAAAGTAGGTAGCAACTGACATGTTGTCTTGACCATAATACTTGCAAATTTTTTATAATGTTAAATAAATAAAAAGATTTTTTTTGCAATTATTTTAGCAATTTAGTTTAATTTATAAATAAATTACTATTTTTAGGCTAATTAATTAGCAATTATTTATCGATTATATTTAATTGATAAATTACATATTTTTGAAAGCGCAAATCTAAATTATTGAGTTGTAATTAAAATATTGGATTTACGAGATTTTGAATAAAGTAATTAAGTTTGGATCTTATTTAAGATCCAACCAAATCTACCCACATAATTTTGAGTTGAAAGATCCAATTGGGCACGTTGGGACCCATTGCATCTTGAAACTCTTCTTTTTATTTGGGATCCAAACAGATCAACCCACAAGGGAGGGGGGTTTAGTTTTGGACCTGATGTGAATAAAACCACCTTATTTGGATCCTTATTTAGATCTAAGGGACAAAATGGGTAATGGATTAGATTTGGGTCCAAAGATCCATATGGGTTTTACCAAAACAATCACTTCCCCTCACCCATCACATCTCCTTTTCACTCATTTCACTTCACTCATTTCCCTCACCTACATATGAAATCACACACTTTCTCTCCCCCTACTTCACGCATCACCCCTTTAAATACCTCTCACCCTCTCAAGTCTCTCTCTCACTCTCATCATTTGTTGTAAGGCTGTTGACCCACACCCTCACCATCTTCTCCCCTTGACTACAAGTGGTGGCACCACCACTACCACCCACCTCCTCAACTGTCTGAACCGCCTCCTTGAACCCTGTCACCATCTCCCTGAACTGCCAGCACCACTTGCTTACACCCTCTTCTGGTTTCCTACCGACCTCCCCGACATTCCTCCCTAAACGGTTGACACCACCACAGTGCCACCTCTTCCTCTGTTCACCCTCCTTTTTTCAGTGACAGCAGCCACCTGCACCCTCAGCCCACAGATCATGCATACATTTTACATGTTTATTCATCTTATTCTATGAATGATCTAGTGTAAAATCGCATTCAAAATCCGTCTTTATTATTGTTTTTGAGAAATTGCTTCAAAACCCAATTTTCAGAAAAATCATATTTTTTTATTCAGCCCTATGTTTTTTGATATTTTTATTAGATAATTTTTTTTTAATTCATAATTTAGTTAGATTAGAACTTACTTTATTACTTTGAATTAGTTTTAGAAAATACCCCTTTGAAAAATACATTTTTAAGAGGGGACCTATTTTAGAAATTGAAAAATATTTTGAACTCCTTTTAAAAAACTTTGTTTTTAACCTAATTAGGCTTATAAATAGTAGTTTTGAGGGCTGTAAAAACATTTTTCCAGTAGCCCTCTTGCCTCTCTTGCCTTTTGCCTCCATCTTCCTTTCTCCCTTCTTCTTCTTCATTCTTGGCCGATTTATTTTCTCCTTCTATTTCTTCTTTTTCTTTCTCTTCTTATTCTTTATTTTATCGATCCTCTAAACCCCGTTTTCATCGACTTTTCTTACCTTCTTCGATGGGAAAGCGTGTATGCAACTGGGATCAACCACTTTCTCCTCTCAACCCTTCTATCGGAGGTGATCCGTGATAGGTTGTTTCTTTCTCTCTCTTTTTCACCGTAGATTTAGGTTTTGTATAGCATAACACATTGCATTTCATATAGTTTCGTAGATCAATGCATCATCTAGGTTAGTTTATGTTTTTCATATGAAAATAAATAGAAAGAAAAAAATATAGATTTCATTTTAATCCAGTTAGTCCTTTCTTGATTTATGAATAGGAAAATCTTGATTTAAGTATATCGTGGTTTTAATATAAGTTTATATTTGGTTTTCGTTTTGTTTTTTTTTATAAGTTTTTGAATAGTTCAGAATTAACTTTAATTTAGGAAAGCCTATAGCACATTCTTTTTTTTTAAGTTTTGTCTCGTTTTAGATCACGTAAATACTAGTTTTTTTTTTGTTTTTTTGAAATTCTGTTTTGACATCAAGTAGATTGTGTCTATTGCATTGAGTTGAAGTCTGGGTTAGTAGACATTGTGCAAGATCAGTTTTTGTGTAGTTAGATTTCTTATTAGATTAAAAGATTTTTTTTTTTACAAAACAAGATAGGTTAACCGTTTTTCTTTGATTTATTGCATTATTGTTTTCAGCATAATTTTTACTATAGTTATTAGATTCAGTCTTTAGGATGTCCAACATCAGTTAATTCTCATCTAGATCACCGTGAATAGATTAAGATTAAGATTAAGATTAAGATTAAGATTAAGATTAATATTAATTTTTCCTTTAGAAGTTGAGGAGTGAAATGCTGTTTGCGATTGGGTCATCAAAGTCAAATGATTGATGTTGATGTGGGTTTGTTCTCTAGCATAGGTTAACGTTTGGCTGTATGTTAAACTTAGCTTTTCAGTATGATAGTTGTTATTCATGTGACTATTCCTTAGTTTTCATTTCAATCATATTGTTAAAGCCAAGTTTCTTGCTTAATGGTAATAGTCGAACTGTGTGGTCTTTTGTTGTTTTAGGAATTTGCTTTAGATTAGGTAGAGTAGGTTAAAGATCATAGTATTTCATAGTTTGGTAGAAAGTTTAATCTTGAATGTCATATAACATAGAATTCATGTGAAGTTAGTTTATTTTGTCATCCATTAGTTATTAATTTTTTATCTTGAATCTAGTTTAATACTTAGTTTTAGTGAACTCGGGTTAGCCGATTAGCATAGTTCATTAGCCGATTTTCTTTCTTAGTTCTTGTTAATTGTTTTATCAATTTATTAATATTAGAGTAAAGTCATTAAGTAGTTTGTTAGGTTCAGCTGATGGCTTTCTTGGTCTTTAGAATTAATTAGTTCTTGATTTCTTTAGCTTGTTTAGAAATTAGTTCTTGAATTAATTTATAGTTAGTTTGTTTAGCAATTAGTTTCTTGTTAGTTAGGTGGTTTTGTTATTTTATCTTTTAGTGTTAGTTATTTTCAATTAGTTATTAGTCTTTAACTGGAAAGTTGGTAGAGTTAGTAGATGTTATATGTAGGAGAAAGATTGATATTTGATGTCTACAAGAGACCAAATGGGTAGGTGAGAAAGCAAAAGTGATAGAACCTTTGGGATATAAGATTTGATATACAAGAATAAATAGGAATAAGAATGGAGTAAAGATTGTTATGAGTCGTGAGTTTATAGATAATGTAGTTGAGGTCCGTAGGAAGGGTGATAGGATTTTGCTTATCAAATTAGTATTAGGTACGAATATTATTAATTTTATTAGTATTTATGCACCTCAAGTAGGTTTAGATGATTCCATTAAGCATCAATTTTTGGAAGATTTAGATAGAGTAGTACAAGGGATATCTTATGGAGAAAGGTTTTTCATCGGCGGTGACCTTAATGGGCATGTAGGCATTAGTAGGGATGGATTTGAGAGTATCCATGGAGGCTATGGTATAGGAGAAAGAAACGAAAGTGGAAAAAGGATTTTAGATTTTGGTTTGTCCTATGATATGATCTTAGCAAACACTTGGTTTAGGAAGAGGGAGTCTCACCTAGTAACATTTAAAAGTGGGGTTAATACGAGTCAGATAGATTTTTTCCTACTTAGAAAGAGAGATAGGGGTTGTTGCATCGATTGTAAGGTTATACCGGGAGAAAGTGTAGTTACACAACATAGAGTCTTAATTTTAGATCTTAGAATTAGACAATGCCGCAAAAGGGATAGACATAGGATAAATCCTAGAATTAAGTGGTTGGCACTGAAATGAGCTAAACAAGTAATGTTTGTAGAGCAGGTAGTTAAGGAATTTGATTGGTGTTTCGAGGAGGATTCAGAATCAATGTGGAATAAGATAGAGGGTGGCATGAGAAAGGTGGCTAAGGAGGTATTGGGTGAGTCTAAAGGCGGTGCACTGCTAGGTAAGGATACATCGTGGTGGAACGAGGATGTCAAATTAGCTATTAAGGTTAAAAGAGAGTGTTATAGAAATCTAAGAGTCGTGATAACGAGAATTTGGAGAAATATATGATAGCAAAGAAGGGAGCTAAAAAAGTAGTTCAAAACGCGAGGGATAAGGTATATAAGGAGGTTTATGAAAAGTTGGATACCAAAGAGGGCGAGAGAATATTTATAGGCTTGCAAAGATGAGAGATAGGAAATTGAGGGATCTGGGTATGGAAATTGAGGGATCTGGGTATGGTTAGATGTATCAAAGATGAAACACAAATGGTTTTAGTCAAAGACGAGGAGATTAAGGAGAGATGAAAGTTTATTTTGATAAGCTATTTAATGAAAGTCATGCTCAGGATCTTGGAGACTTCTCCATTCCTTTTCATGAGATGAATCGTGACTTCATGCGCAAGATTCAAAAGAAAGAAATTACAGAGACTTTGAAGAAAATGAAATCAAGAAGGGCGGTTGGCCTAGATGGTATACCTATCGAGGCTTGGAAATGCTTGAGAAAAAATGTTTAGAATGGTTGATAAATCTTTTTAACAATATTTGGCAGAAAATAAGATGCCTAATGAGTGGAGAAAGAGTACTTTGGTGCCTCTATATAAGAATAAGAGTGATATACAAGATTACATATGAGTCATACTATGAATCTTTGGGAGAGGGTGATTGAGTCTAGGTTGAGAAAGATTGTCATGATATCAGAGAATCAATTTGGTTTTATGCCTGGAAGATCAACTATGGAAGCTATACATCTTCTTAGGCAACTTATTGAGAGAAATAGAGAGAGGAACAAAGATTTGCATATGTTTTTATTGATTTGGAGAAGGCATATGATAGAGTACCTAGGGACGTTCTCTGGTGGACAATGATGAAGAAAGGTGTTTCTATCAAGTACATTAGTATAATTAAAGATATGTATGAAGGAGTAGTAACCATTGTCCGCACTTGTGGAGGGGTGACAACCAATTTTCCTATAACGGTTGGGTTACATCAAGGATCTGCTTTAAGCCCTTTCCTATTTTCTATAGCGATGGATGAGCTTACGAGATCAATTCAAGAAAATATGATGTGGTGTATGTTGTTCACTGATGATATTGTTTTGATTGATGAGTCTATAGTTGGGGTTAATGATAAGTTAAAATTATGGAGACAAACATTGGAAGCAAGAGGTTTTAAGTTGAGTAAGAGTACGACAGAATACATGGAATGTCGGTTTAGTAAGCAACGAAGTAGTGATAAGAGTGTAGTGAAACTTGGTGATCAAGAAATACCGGTGGATGATTGTTTCAAATCTTTGGGATCTATCATTCAAAAGTATGGAGAAATTGATGAAGATGTAAATCATAGGATAAAGGTTGGGTAAATGAAATGGAAAAGTGCAACTGAAGTGTTGTGCGATCGTAGAATGCCATTGCGGTTGAAGGGAAAGTTTTATAGGACGACTATTAGGCTCGCTTTACTATATGGTACAGAATGTTGGGCTGCCAAGAGATATCATATTCAAAAAATGAGTGTAGCTGAGATGTGTATGCTGAGATGGATGTGTGGAAATACAATAAAAGATAAGATTCAGAACGAGGAGATACATAAGAAGGTAGGAGTTGCACCCATTGAAAATAAGATGAGAGAGAATCGTTTACGATGGTTTGGACATATTCGGCGAAGGCCTAATGATGCTCCAGTTAGAAGTTTGGAGAAATGGGAAAATATATTAGTTAAAAGAGGTCAGGGTAGACCTAAGAAGACATGGATGGAGGTAATAGAAAAGGATATGAATGCTTTGAACCTCACCGAGGACATGGCATTGGATAGAAATGATTGGAGGAGAAGGATTCATGTGGAAGACCCAGAATGATTTTCTTTTTTGGTTTATATCGCCGACCCTAATTGTTTTGGGATGAAGGCGTAGTTGTTGTTGTTGTATTCCCTACTGATATCACATCATCGACATACCAAATCCATTTTTAAGTTGTTTGGGAGGATATGTTTCTTCTAATATCAATTTCCAAACATATACGAGAATATGATATTTTCCTTTTTTGAGAGGTTAAAGGATCATAGTGTAAAAGAAAATATAAAATATAAAAAAAAGTATAAAACAAAAAAATATATATAATAGAAAGAAAATTATAAAATTTCAAAAATAGAATATCAAAAAAATAGAAAAACAACAAAACATATAAAATATAAAACAAAAAAAAACAATTTTCAGAAATAGAATATCAAAAAAATATAAAATAAAAAACAGAAAAAATTAGATTTTTAAAAATAGAATCTCAAAAAAAAAAACAAAAAACAGAAAAACAACAAAAAATATAAAATAAAAAACAAAAAAATTGATTTTTAGAAATAAAATCTCAAAAAATATAAAACAAAAAATAAAAATACATGTTTTTTAATTATAAATAGCCGATAAAAACATAAATATCGTGCATAAAACATGATATTTATGTTTCTAATGAAAAAATCGTGACATTTTGAAAATCTCTCTAGAAAATACCGTTTTTAACTTTTAAGTAATTTCTTGCGATATTTTTGTGGGGTTTTCATAGCAATTACACTACTGTGATTTCTTGCATAATTTTGAAATTTAATAATATACTTAAATGACTAAAAAAAACTACCATGTTCTTGAGAAAAAAATGTTTTGAAAATTATGATTTTAACCTTAAGTAAATGTTTTTATACCATTTTATCTATTGGCATTATAATATTTGGTAGGGCCATTGTGTAATTGCAAAAAAAAAATTCCGTTGGCTGTAGTCCAAAATATATTCGTGGCAGACGGTCTTATCATCTTTTCATAATAACAGTTTTAGCATTAAAAGTAATTTTAATATGCTCATTTTAATCCACTTGCATTAGAATATTGGCTGGGCAAATATGTAATTGCAACTTTTTATATTGCCATTCAATAGAGAGATTATGATGACAAATTATTCATTTGATTTTTTATTTTATTTTCTCAAAAAAGAACAAATAACACTTGCTTAGTTGCTCTCATTCACTATTCACCTTATCTCAGCGAGGTGGGAGTCCCCATCGTTGTCGTCTTCTTTGCTTTCATCTTTACACTCTCTTTTCCTATTCTCCATCAACTTCTTCTCATTCTTTTCTTTTTTTTCTTTTTTACTTTTACATACTCATATGAAGCCTCTCGTGGTCGGATCTTGCCACCACTTGGTGGCTTGGTCGGGACGATTAGCTTGGCTGCACAGGCCTTCTCCTTTTTTTTATCTTTTTCTTCTTTTTTCTTCTTCCTTTCTTTTTTTCATTGCCCTTAGACCTGCAAAATGGGTTGAGAACCAGAGAGGAAAGAGATAGAGTGGTGTGCATGGAGTTAAGGGGTTAGGTGAGGCTTTAGTGTGGTAGATGGGGAAGGCATCGGAGGCAGCCGAGCGTACCATCGAGAGCGGAATCAGCATAGGAGCTGCTGACTACCACCTCCCGATGGTGATAGCTGAAACTAGGGATGGCAGTGGACCGGGGGAAAGCGGGGCCCGCCCCGCCCCGTTTGGACCGGGATGAAGGGTTTGAAATGGGGATGAAGGCGGGAACAAAGGCTAAAATCCATCCCCGTTCGGGTATGAAGTACACTTTTCCCCACCACGATCCTCGCCCCGCCCTGCCCCATCCCCATTTGAACCGGGGATGGAGGACATGAAACAGGGATGAAGCCAGGGGTGGAGGTTAAAATCCATCCCCGCCGGGGATGGAGGCAGGGATGAAGGTTCTAATCTTGAGGCGGGGTGGGGGTGGAGACCTTGTCCCCCGCCCCACCCCACTGCCATCCCTAGCTGAAACATGGAACTGGCGTCAGCAAATGCGATTCCAGTTTAACAATTTACATCTTTTTCCTCCGTTCCAAACGGTGGAAAACCTGTGAATTCCACGAATCCACTCCTACGCTGAGATTCCAAACAGGGCCTTAAAGTTTTAAACTATGGTGAAGCTGTAAAACATATCATCCAATTATTTTGAATGTGACATATTTAACAATGTTTGGAAACAAACAGAATAAATAATGTTCTCACTTCAACTGTTGCTGTCCCACTAAGCCAAACGAAAAATTATTGCCAACAATTCATGCCAAGACACATGTTGCAGTACACGCATTCTCATTCCTTTAGACAATTGAGAAACTTTGTATTTGCTTTATTCTTCTTATTTTAAGTTGTAACCTTATTAAAGAAGTCTTTTGAACGTCAATCACGTTGATGGAATTTGAGGAGCAGTGATTAGGCTCAATGTAGTTGAGAAAAAAAAATGGACCCCAAAGGCTGCTAAATAACACGTGTCCAATTCAGATGGTAAACTCTGTAAAAGTTTTGTCTATGTGATTTATATGATTCACATTCCCAAGCATTTTCTCATGTTTAATTTTAGGTTGTGAAGAATTTGATTTATGTGAAAATCTATCATATAAGTAGGAGAAAATTAGGATCAAACCAAGAACAAAGAAACACATAGGATTACCTAGTTTGGTCAAATGCAAAGACCTATATCCAGGTAACCCACTCTCAAGGATTTGAAATCTTGAGAGGTGGGGGTTGATTCTCATTCATCTATATAGACATATATTAGGGATATTGCAAAAGTTCAATGACTTTTCATCTTGAAGGATTTTGTTACAAATAGACCGCTTATCTTGAGGATGCTTGACAACATTATTTCTTAATATTGTTATTTTCAAATTTTCTTGATTATCCTTATCTTCAAGTTTGAACTTATATTTTTGGCTTGATAAAGGTATGGGCTACTTGATCTTTAGTGAGATATATTTCACTTGAAGTTGACCTCTTGATATTCTTTCATGAACAAAATGTATATCTATTTTGATATGCTTACTCTTGCTATGAAACATTGAATGAGCTGGAAGGTATGAAGCTCCAATATTATTACACCATAAAGTAGGTGGAACCTTGAAATGAATCATTATTTTAGTTGTGGCATTGGCAAGAGCACGATATTCAGACACGGTGCTTGATCTGGAAACATTGGCTGGCTTTTTGGAGCTTCATGAAACTAAGTTCTGACCAATAAAAATAGAGTATCTTCTTGAGAATTATTTCATAGTCAAGAGTTCCTTTTAAGCATTGAAGGATACGCTATATTGCATTCCAATGAATGTCTGTGGGGGCATGCATGTATTGACAAACTCTATTAACAACAAATGAAATATCAAGATGAGTCATGGTGGCATACTTAAGAGCTCTTAAATAAAGATGGATCCTTGAATGATGATCCTGTTTTTGCAGTAAGAATCATTATTTTAACACCTTCACAACTAAGCATTAATGCTTGTGAAAATTTTATACTCCCTCATCCTTGTGTAAAACTTTCATAGGTTCTGAGGCTTCAACATTCACATATGAAAATCACATTCAGGGATTGCATTTTTGCATGTTTGCAATGCCCCAATGAAAGTTCTAAAATGTGATTCAGAATTACAAGAAACTTGTAAAAGTTACAAAATTGCAGGTATTGAAAACATGGAGATGGGGCAACATTTTTTTTTTTGGTGCAATTTCAGTGCACCTGATCCTCATTTGAGTCGGTTTTTGAGTCCATGGCAGCATGGGTGTCTTTTAGACATCTTATCACTATGCCCACATGAAATGGGTGGCATTGCTTGTTTTGCAAGCATACAAAACTTGGGTTATAAAAACTAAGGTTTTGCTTTGAAATACGTCTTGGCAAACTAAGTTTGCTATTTATATACCAAGGGGGCTCGGCTTGTTTGGTAGGATTAAGGGGTGTCAACGGGTTGGGTTTACCCATACACTACCCGGATCAAACCCTATATGGTCCAGGTATGGTGATAAATAAAAAGACCTGATTATTACCCGTGTCTGAACTTGAAGGTCCGATTAATACATAGATCCGGGTATAGTTTGTGAAATTTTATACCAGACCCGGGCCCGACCCGAGTCTCGATTGAGACCCACAAATTTTTAATGTAGAAATGATAAAAAACATTATTTTACTGGGTCTGGTTCATGTATTTCTTATCGAGTCCGGGTATCATTTCTTTTATGGTGGACCCGATTAGATTGAGGTCCGGACCCGATACCATACCCAAAAATTGGGTCCGAGTCTGGTTCCACCTGAGTCCGAACCAAACCCGACAGTTGACACCCTAGGTAGGACCGTAGGAGATGTTAGTGCACATCACAATGTGTTGGGACCTTGCAACTTCAAAGCCCAATGGTATGTTGTGTAACTGGTGGGGTCTGCCTAATCTCAGCTTGTCTTTCAAAAAAAAAGTTTGCTATTTATAACTTGTTTGGATGACAAAAAAAAAAATTAAAATAGTTTTTTACACTAAAAAATTTAAAAATTAAATAAAAAACAGGCTTGATCATTTCCGGGCCACCCACCGACCAGAAAATAGACGTGTTGATAATGTCTATGCCAAACAATACCAATCTAACCATGTTTTAGCCTGTCGGTGACTGAAAAATGACAAAAAAATGTCTAAAATAATAAAAGAAAGAAAAAGAAAACATCCATTTCCAACTAGCCAACAACTAGAAACCTCTAAGAATTACCAGCTGTTGGCTGACAGGAAAATGACAGGGAAAGGTAAAAACAAATAGTAGTTGTTTTCTGACCATCCAATGGCCAGATAAACTATGAAAGGTGTCATTCATGGTGGATGGCACCTTCTAATCATTTACACTGGAAAATGGCTAACTTTGAGAAAAAGGAACGTAAAAAACCACAGTCATTTTCGACGGTCAGGATGGTGAAATTTGGTGAGGAGGGCACCATCCAATCCACTTCGGGCCATCATGTGACTATTTGCTGACTGGGCAGTGGTCAGACAGCTTTTTGAGAGATGAGGGAGACAAAAAAAAATAAAGAGTGGAGGGTGATGGGACTGAAAGAAGTGTACGGGTCCAACCCACAGTCTGACTCGGTTTTGACACCCTATTAATGGGTCACGTAAGTGGCTGAATAATGAAGATAGTGGGTGGGAGTTACGTGAATGTGGAGAGACCACATTCAGGTAACTGCCCAATTCCTCCATTATATAAAGGGATTAGGGGTTACGAAGTTGATGAGTATTCGTAACACATCCCTGCCCAAATTCAGTTCTGCATTCAGGCTTAGCAGAACAAGGTCCTGCTCACCGTCGACATTAGGCCTGGGCTCATTGTGGGCGTCGACCGGCTGAGGAGAACGCCGAACTACCTACACGGACTATGACGAATCCAGGTACGCTTCCTGTTATGTTGTTTGTTTTAGGGGTTTTCACCCAACAATGGGTTATGGGCCCACGACCACGCATTTCCGCTGCGCGTGGCCTTGTAGACTCATTTGACGTTCTCACCCCGTTGCCTGATTTCTGCGAACGCATGTCACCGTAGGGTGACATCCTGGCAGATGCAAACAGTTTGCAAACAACATTGAGTTTCAGGCAGACTGTCGCTGTGGGGCGACAGTCATCACCAGCAAATGTCACCTTAAAGGGCGACTTCCATTTCCCATCGCCGGAGCCGTCACCTGTAATCCCCTGCATCGTCGGGTTGCAGGGTGGACGGCATATGCCGGAGGTATTGACGGGGATGGCCGGCGTCTGGGCCTTTTGCCGGTGCCACGGATTACCCACCCCATCGCCGGAGGAACCTGCAAAATCGGCGATGACAATAAATATATATATATATATATATTTAAACCCTTACCTGTCGCCGGGGAGGGGGTGGGTTTTCGCCGGGGTTGTCGCCGGATCGGACCATCGCCGTGGGGCGATATGCAGGCTGAATCATCCGTCGGTCGCCGGCGATCTTGTCGGCACTGCTGTTCCGGTCGTGCCCTTCAGCCATCGGACGGCCCAACCACCATCGTCGCCGTGGGGCGACGTCGTCTGACGAGGGGGGGGTTGTCGCCGGACCAGCGTCACCGTGGGGTGACGCAGGTCGTCGGCAACCGGCGTCGGTCGCCGTGACGACGATGTGGGTCGTCGTGCAACCGAAAGAAGCAGAAACCGAAAACCCCCTTTTCGGTTTCCCTAAAACTGAAACAGAAACCATCGGGTTTCTGTTTAGGTTTTAAAAGAGGACCGGATCGGGTCTGGCGATGAGACCCGATGACAAACCTGATCCAAACCCTTTCGGGTGGATCGGGTCTGCTCTTTTACTTTTTGGATCTGACCCGGACCCATAAAAGTACCGGGTCTGGGTCTGATCCGGAAAGGATCGGGTCTTTCTATTGGATGGGGTTTGACCCGGGTCCATTTTGGACCGGGCCTAACCCGGGTCTGATTTTGGATCGGGTCCGATCCGGGACCATTAAGGCCCGGGTCGGACCCGGGTCCGATTTGAGCCGGGTCGTACCCGGGGTCCGTTTCGGACTGGGTCGACCCCGGGTCCATTTAAGGACCGGGTCATACCCGGGTCCGGTTTGGACCGGGTCGAACCCGGGATCCGGTTTGGACCGGGTCGAACTCGGATCCATTAAGAACCGGGTCTTACCCAGTTTTGTTATGGACTGGGTCCGACCCGGGTCAGTTTTGGACCGGGTCTAACCCGAGTTTTAGTTCGGGCTGGGTCCGACCCGTATTAAGTATGGGTCGGGTCAGACCCGGATCCCATTTAAAACTGGGTTGGATCCATAAAAACAGGATCCAAACACTATTGAGACTGAATCGGATGAGGAACCTGATCCGACCCCTTTCAGAACCGGTTCAGAGCCGTTTTTGACCGGTTCTTTCCAGTTTTTCACCGGTTTCGAGATGCTGAGACCCTGTTTTCATAAATATAAATAAATACAAGGATTTTGGCATACGGTTATAGGGTTTTATGAACTTTTGTTCATATTAAGTATCGGTTTATAAGGTTCAGAACCGGTTCTGACCCTTATATGACCGGTTCGGGGCAGGTTCAGAGTGTTTTTAGACTGGTTCCTACATGAGGACCCTGGGTTTTACCCATATGAGCATGCTTTTGTTATTTTTCACGCTTTATAAAGTATTTATTTTGAATAATGTATGACTTACGCATGTTAATTCATGTATTTAGCGTTGGTTAAGTTATGCATGATGATTTTAAGCATGAATTATAACTGAATTTATGACAATTAGTTTATGCATTTTTTTGTTTAAGTATGAACTGATATTATGTCATGAATATACATGCATTAAAATGTGTGCATGGGCGTGCTCCAGAATACGAATAGGTTTTTCGGTAAAAGATTTTGATTAACCGATTCATGTAATCACCAAAGTGATATGAGTCGTGTTAATTAAGGATTCTTTGAACCGTATTAAGATTCGTAATTATGATTGAGTGTGAATTTATGAAACATCGATTCTACCCAAAAGTAGGTCGTTGTGTTCCAAATTTACACAGAGTGTGATAGTAGATGTGCATTTCAGCCCATGAAGCATGTTCGTACCCAAAGGTACAGTGCTAAATTGCCTCTAGATTCATGATCTACTAGTTTCACCAACTGAAGTCAATTCCTTGAGAATTGAAGAGACGGAGTAATTATGAGTATTATCGTTTTCACCAAAGTGAAACAATAATGGCTCAACTATGCTTGTCTCAGAAAAGGTGAAAATAAAGGGTCTCACTTTTACCTTTTCAACACGAGTCTCGTCTGAGCAATAATAGTAATGTCTTTCCGTTTTCGTTCCATGATTTATCAGGTTCCTTCCATATCGACGGTTCAAGTAGTATCCCTATCTTAGATGGATCAAATTTTTCTGATTGGAAAGAAATCGTGTTATTCACTTTGGGCTATATGGATTTAGATCTGGCCCTTAGAATTGACGAACCTCCCGCTCTTACAGAGCAGAGTACAACTGATCAGAAGGCTGCCTCTGAGAAGTGGGAGCGCTCGAACAGACTTAGCCTGTTGATTTTGCAATCTCGGGTGGCTAAGAACATTCGAGGCGCAATTCCTCATTGTAGGACTGTGAAGGAATTTCTAGAAGCCATTGAGGCTCAATTTGTCACTTCTAATAAGGCAAGGGCCAATACCCTCATGTCCAAATTAGTGTCTATGAAATATGTTGGTGACAGTCACATCCGACAGCACATTTTGGAAATGAGGAATATTGTGACTCAACTGAATGACATTAAGTTCGCCATCTCTGACTTTTTTTTAGTCCATCTGATCTTAGCCTCGTTACCTACTGAGTATGGACCCTTTAAAATCTCCTACAACATACATAATGATGAGTGGTCTTTTAATGATCTCTTGAGTAAGTGTGTTGAGGAAGAGAAGAGATTGAAGGGTGAGAGGGTGCCAAGTGCACATATGGCCTCTCATAAGGATAAACAGAGGTCAAGGCCAAAGAAAAGCTCCTTCAAAAAGAAGAATCAGAAGAAAGCCACTAGGGAGAGTTCAAACTCTCAGGCGAAAGCCAAATCCCAGTTAGGTGGCCCTTCTATAAAGTGTTTCTTCTGCAAAAAGAAAGGGCATAAGAAGGTGGACTGTTTGAAGTTCAAGAAATGGCTCGAAAATAAAGGTAATAAGTTATTTGTTTCTCATGAATGCAATCTAATTCATGTTTCATTGCATAGTTGGTGGATTGATTCTGGTGCCACAGTGCACATTGTCAACTCTTTGCAGGCATTTCTGAACAAAAGGGAACCAACGGAGGATGAAAGAAGCATCTTCTCAGGAAATAAGATGCGTTCACATGTCAAGAATGTTGGGACCTACAGAATTGTGTTGGAGTCGGGATTCATGTTGGATTTGGTCGATACATTTTATGTTCCATCTTATAGTCGGAGCCTAATTTCAATTTCAAGACTTGACAAGTTTGGTTTTGCTTTTAAATTTGAAAAATCTGAACTTATTGTTATGAAAAATTCAATGAATATAGGTTCTGCATATATGTGTGATGGTTTGTATCGATTAAGAACCAAACTCCAAATTCATGAATCTCACTCCATTGAGAACACAATGATTGGCAATAAATGTGGCCTAAAGGATGATCAATCTTATTTACTTTGGCATCGAAGATTAGGACATATCTCGAAAGAGAGAGTCCAAAGACTCATAAAAGAGGGAATCCTTGTATCCCTTGATTTTACGAATATAGAGCCATGTGTTGACTGCATAAAGGCTAAGCAGTCTAACACATACAAGAAAGATGCCAAACGCAGCAATGGAAAGTTAGAAACAGTGCATACGGATGTCTGCGGCCCTTTTTTACCGTGTTATACGGGTAAAAAGTATTTTGTCACCTTTATAGACGATTACTCACGGTATATGTATCTCTACTTATTATCTGGAAAATCTGAAGTCTTTCAAGTTTTTAAGGACTTCAAGAAAGAAGTAGAGAAACAAACCGGTGAAGTTATTAAGGTTGTCAGGTCAGATAGAGGTGGCGAATATTATGGTCATTTCACAAAGATGGGACAAAAGGAAGGTCCATTAGCGCGGTTTCTAAAAGAGAAAGGCATTGTATCTCAGTATACCATGCCTGATAGTGCTTACCAGAATGGTGTAGCTGAAAGGAGAAACCATACGCTTAAAGAAATGGTTCGAGCGATGTTGAATCACTCAAACCTTCCTTTGACCTTGTGGGGTGAAGCTCTTAGGACTGCAGTGCATATTTTGAATAAGGTTTTTACGAAGGCTGTTCAAAAGACTCCTTACGAGTTATGGACAGGGAGAAAACCTTCTTTGTCATATATGCACATATGGGGATGTCCAGCAGAAGCTAAATTGTATAACCCACATATAAAAGCTTTTGATTCTAGGACAACTAGTGGTTTCTTCATTGGTTATCCAGAAAGATCGAAAGACTTTAGGTTTTATTGTCCATCTCATACACCACAGATAATGGAAACAGATAAAGCAAGATTTCTTGAAAATGGTTCTGTTGAAATAGATGCATCTCAAAATATTGATTTTGAGGAAATGCAGGATTCAGGTTCTACACCTGCTGAGGATAATGACCCGATTTTCTCTATCATTATTCCTTCGAGTAATGTAAGAGAAAGTCCAGTCAATGAACATCAATCCCAACTAGATCCGGTTGTTGATATACAACAACAACAGGATACAAAGGCTCATTTTGAACCACCTGTAGCACCTGTATGGAGGTCCACCAGAATTAGGAAATCTGCTATCCATCTGAACTATGTGGTGTATTTACAATAGTTAAATGATTTCATAGACATTGATGAAGATCCCTTCACATTTGCAGAAGCCATTGAAAGTGAAAGATCAACACATTGGATCAATGCCATGAAAGAAGAGCTTGACTCTATGGCAAAGAACCAAGTGTGGGATCTTGTACCTCAACCTGATGGAGTTAGACCTGTTGGTTGTAAATGGGTTTATAAAACCAAAACAGACTCTAAAGGTCATATGGAGAGGTACAAGGCTAGGCTTGTTGCAAAAGGTTTCACTCAGATAGAGGGCATTGATTATAATGAGACTTTTTCTCCTGTCTCAACTAAAGAATCATTGAGAATAATCATGGCCCTCGTAGCTCATTTTGATTTAGAGCTGCATCAGATGGATGTGAAAACTGTCTTCCTAAATGGGGATCTCGATGAGGAGGTATACATAAAACAAGCTCCTGGTTTCAGTATAGATGACTCAAATAACTTAGTTTGCAAATTGAATAAGTCAATTTATGGACTTAAACAGGCCTCCCGCCAGTGGTATAAAAAGTTCAATCAGGTAATAATGAACTTTGGATTCACTGAAAACATTGTTGATCAGTGTATTTACATTAAGACTAGTGGGAGTAAGTTCATAATTTTGGTTTTATATGTTGACGATATTCTTCTTGCAACTAATGATTTGAGTCTTTTACATGAAACAAAATACTTTCTTTCCTCTCATTTCGATATGAAAGACATGGGTGAGGCCACTTATGTCCTTAGAATCGAGATCCGTCGTAACAGAACTAAGGGTGTCCTTGTCCTATCTCAGAAATCCTATATCCTTAAGGTTCTTAAAAGATATGGGATGGAGAATTGTTCTCCTAGTTCGGCACCTATAGTGAAAGGGGATAAATTGAGCTTGAAGGACTGTCCTCAGGATGATATTGCGAAGGCTCAGATGGATGATGTCACATATGCTTCAACAATTGAGAGTTTACAGTACGCGCAGACCTGCACTCAACCTGATATAGCTTTTGTTGTGGGAATGCTTGGTAGATATCAGTCAAATCCAGGCATTGCGCACTGAAAGGCAGCAAAAAAGGTCATGCGCTATTTACAAGGAACGAAAGACTATATGTTGACCTACAGGAAAGTTGACCACCTAGAGGTCGTTGGATACTCTGATGCGGACTTAAGAGGGTGTATTGACAGTAGAAAATCCACTATTGGATACATTTTCCTTCTAGCGGGTGGTGTTGTCTCATGGAGAAGCGAAAAGCAGTCTACGACTGCTGCTCATACCATGGAGGCGGAATTTATTGCTCTATACGAGACTTCGTCACAGGCCATTTGGATAAGGAACTTCATTATGGGTCTTGGTATAGTGGACTCTATTGAGAGACCACTAAAGATCTTTTGTGACAATGAAGCAGCTGTGTCCTTTTCAAATAACAACAAGAGCTCAACATCGTGTCGACACATGGAGTTAAAATATTTTGTTGTTAAAGAAAGGACTGAGAATCATCTGGTATGTATTGATACAATTGGGAGGAAGGAAATGACTGCGGATCCCCTTACTAAAGAGCTAGCACCGGGATTGTATTCCCAACATGTAAAGGGGATGGGTCTTTTTTATTCCTTCTGATGTATAACAATACATTATGTAATCACATTTGTGTTTATGTTTTGATTCTCTAAGGTTTTGAGTTATTGTTGATTTTGAATAAAGAATCTCGCATATGGGTTAGAGAGAATAGCAGAATAACAATATTAATGGACCAATAGAATAGGTGAGAGACCAACCTATTCATAAAGGTAATTTCTTTACATGCCTAAGCACTGAAGGTGAATTGTAGTGTAGTACAAGAAAATATTACATTTCATAAAGTGGTGTTCATATCCTTGACTCATACGATTCATCCTTGTGATAATGGGTGGCACGTGAACCCACATGAAGAATTAAATTGAGATAACGGTATACACCTCGATTTATTACACTTTTGGTGTCAAATGGGTCAAGTGGGAGAATGTTGGACATTTTGGGTTACGAGTCCAACCCACAGTCTGACCCGGTTTTGACACCCTATTAATGGGTCACGTAAGTGGCTGAATAATGGAGATAGTGGGTGGGAGTTACGTGAATGTGGAGAGACCACATTCACGTAACTGCCCAATTCCTCCATTATATAAAGGGCTTAGGGGTTACGAAGTTGATGAGTATTCGTAACACATCCCTGCCCAAATTCAGTTCTGCATTCAGGCTTAGCAGAACATAGTCCTGCTCACCGTCGACATTAGGCCTGGGCTCATTGTGGGCGTCGACCGGCTGAGGAGAACGCCGAACTACCTACACGGACTATGGCGAATCCAGGTACGCTTCCTGTTATGTTGTTTGTTTTAGGGGTTTTCGCCCAACAAGAAGCACCATAAACCTGGTTTATGGGGGTGAAAAAACATGCTCACTCAAGTTTTTCATAACCAAGTTTTGGAGCTGGTTGGCTCCAAAACCTGATCTAGCTTAGGGGTAAATGAAATCACGAAATTCTAGTACTTGAAAACCAAATTCAAGACATATTTTGGAGAAACTCCTAAAATAACTGAGAAAGAAGACTCAAAGATCTTTCTAACGAATACCTTATTCATCAAAAAGCGATGAACAAGTGTTGAGATACAACCATAACAACATTCCTATGACATGAGAAAAAAGGCATTGAGACACTATTCTGATTATTTTAAGCTATTTTTTGATCACTATCACTGAAAAACAGGAAAAACAATAAAAAGAACAAGATAGTTTAGGAAGTCGGCTTTCTAACACTACTAGGGTTATCCTTATCTAATGAGCGGTCAGATACATATGACTTCTAGAAGAGAGATTGTCCGGCTGCTATCATCTACAGGCCAGATTTATGCCTCGATTTTGTGGCCTAGAAACAGTGACTCTAGGAGAGGTTTCAGTTTTGACTCAAGCTAAAGGACTTTTTGTTCCATATTTCAAATTTCTAGCGGCTATAAAAATACTGGCTTTTGATATTGGAGCATTGAGATATAGTTTGATAAACATAAATTGTAACAACCGCAATTTCTATACCTTTTTTAATAAATAAATAAGGACTTTCTTTTCAGAATAAAGTGGGCACCCCTAGTTAACTTTTATGCATAGGCATATCTACTATGATCAATTGCAGAAATAGAAAGATGGTTAAGGGTAAAATCATAATTTTAAGGCCTATTTTATTATTATCGAACACATGGTTGAATTCATATCAAAATTTCAAGAAGAACCGTTTTTATTTCATCAAAAATAGAATTGAAATGAGTTTGAAATATGCTTAACAAGTTTAATAGGAAAAATGATTATTTCGAGAAAGTTTCAAGGATAATTATGACCTGAGGATCATAGTCATCCAAGATGGTATTGACCGACTTAGGGTTAGACTTGTCATTACCCTTTTTGACTTAAGGGCATGTTGGCACATTCTTATTTTAGTTAGGATTTAATTAAACAAAAGTAACTAGATGAGACTTAGTCACATTAACTATATTGGGGTCTAGTTAATATAACTAAAGACCCTAACCATAACCAAAACTAGTTGGATCTGAATTGGATCACTTAGGATCCAACCCCATCCCAGATTTGAATTGAATCACTTAGGACCCAACCCAGATCCAAAACCCACATCACAAAAGCAAAAAACGTATTCATCCTTCCTTACACTTGGAAATTCATTTTTACCAAGTGTTTAAATCCTCTTTCCATGTGTTAGCTTGACCCCATCCATGTGTGGGTCTCCCTAAACCCTCTCCCCTCCTATAAATACCCCTTTTCCTCCCCCTTGTTTCACTCATTTTCTCCTCACAAACTCTAATTCACCTCACCTCCCTCTCATAAAAGCTCTCTCTCCCAACTCTTGACTCCCCCTCTCACTCTCCTTAGTTCTAAAGAGTGGAGAGGTTGAGCCACCTCCACTCGACCTCTCTACTTCTTCCCCAGCCCTTCCCTTTCACTCGATTCACCTAATTCCACCACCACCATAGGTGGTATCGCCCAATCCCAACCACCTCACCTGGTTCTCTTTGTCTTTGTCTTTGTGCTTCTCCACACACCACCAAGCTCCACCAACTAGGGGTGGCAATCGGGTCGGGTCGGCGGGTTGGCGGGTCGGGTTAACGGGTTGGCGGGTCAGAATACCTCAACACGAACATGACCCATTTATTAAACGGGTCGGATGTGGCAAACACGAACACGACCCATTTATTAAACGGGCAACCCGACCCTACACGGTTAACCCGTTTAATAAACGGGTCGGGTTGACACGACACGATTACGCGACACGGCGACCCGTTTATTAAACGGGTCGACCCGATAACATAGACACGATAATCGACCCGAGTAACCCAAATAACACAATTAGAAACAAAAAAAAATACACATTATACTTTTTTTCTGCAAATCTCAATATGGAATTGTACTACCAACATTAACATAAAACATCAACATAAAACTTCAACATAAAGTCATAAACATAAAGACAACATCAACATAATTGTCTTACAAGTTACAACCATACTACAAACATATCCACCAAGTTGTCTTATAATCATCAAGATAAACATAAATAATTAAACTTTTCTCAGAAATGACCCGCCCGCCTAACCCGTTTATTAAACGGGTTGGCATACCCCTAACACGAACACGACCTGTTTAATAAATGGGTTAGGCGGGTCGATCGTTTACGACACGAACCCGTTTAAGCCAAACCCTAACCCGGCTAAGAAGCAGATTGGCGGGTCGGGTCAGATTTTGCCATCCCTACCACCAACCCACTCTTTTCTCTCTACTCTTTCAGTCTAGCTCCACCACTACCACCAACATTGTTGGTGATGTTGCCTAACCCACGCCCAACTCATTATCTCGGCCGAACTGCCACCACCATCACCTTAACACCTCTTTATTGCTGCAACTCGCACTAGACATTTTGGCCAACACGCATGCACTCACTTCCGTCATAGCACGCACAAGGTATGATTTTATATCAAATGCTCCTAAATTTACATGTTATTTTGTAAACTATGTTTTAATTTACATTTGCAAAATAACTTGACTTTGCCTTGCTCGAGGGTCGACTCCTGATTGCAACAAGGGTTGACCCATGTATCAGTGAGTGGACCCCTGCATTTATTTCTTGTATTCTGGGAGGGTTGACTCATGCTCTATAGAGAGTTGACCCTATCTATGTGTAGCCACCGATGTGGGCATGCAAGAGTCGATTATTGGAATGAAGAGTTGAACCCTAGTTTGTTATTTTTGTTGCAAGGGTTGACTCTTTTGCTGCAAGGGTTGACTCTTGAAAAGAAGAGTTGACCCTTGTTTATTCTTTATGCATAGAAATGGTCGACCCTTGGCTAGATGATTTGACCCCTGCTCATATGATTGAGTTTGGGTTATGGACAGGGTCGACCTCTGACATATGTGGTGACCTTAGGGTCGACTCCTGACTTTGACAAGTGACTTTGTTTAGCGAGGGTTGACTCATATCTTGTAAGAGTTGATTCATACCCGTTTGACCTCTTTTCTAGAGAATCTATGTGAATGAAATATTAGTGCAATATGTTCTTTTTTCTAAAATTCAAGCATAAAGATTGGTATGTCATATTTCATGCACACATGCAATAGCCTACATAAAATCATGAATTCATATGTAATATCTCATGCTTGCATGTAATCATTTACAAGTTTCACATGTATTATTTCATGCTCACATAAATGATTAGATCAACTATAGACTTGTGTTCATGAAACCCTAAGGGCCATATGGATACGTAAATGCATAAAGCCCAAGAATTTTGATGTGCATGTATAAGTGTGGCTTAAGACAGAGTCCAGGTTCAAGGAAACTATAGTGGTGTAAATTGAATATCATATTGTATATAGCATATGATCTGTACTTCGTGATGTTCACTCACATGCATGATATATGTGATACCTGAATTCTCTTTCATAGGCAAAGTGCTTGTAAAGGCTAATAACATTAGATTAATTCTAAATGGTATGCATACACACACTTAAAGGAATTTGCTTTCATAGGCGAAATACTCATAAGTGCAATAGTAATTACTGAATGGGTGGGTATATATGATTGTATCATAAAACATCTAGATACCCAGAAGAGGTATGTGAACTATTGAGCCCTGGAATGCCTACGAGAGGCATATGCAATGATAAGTTTCATTAAATAAAGAGAAAACCCTATTATCCATTCAAAATTGTGCTTACCTTGAAGAGGGTAAGTGGTATAACTTTGATCAACACTGTTATCAATGAAAACATGCTCCTTGAGTGGCAATAACTCGATGTCCTTGGTTATCAGAGGTAGGAGACTAGATCAACCATAAGTATGTCCTAGATTGGCAGTTTACACACTTCTGCAGAAGGTTAGGGTGTACACATATTTGGCGGGCCTAATATAGAAATTTTTTCTCGGTCATTATACCATCCCCTGTAGAATTTCTAGCCAAAATTCGCACTTAAATTTTTTTGCATATAACTGATTCTTCCTCAAAGTATCCAGAATAATCCTTAAATGTTTCCAGTGTTGTTCCTTATTTTCGAAATAAATTAGAATATCATTAATAAAAAATAATCACAAATGTATCTACAAATGGTCTGAACACACGGTTCATAAGATCCATAAAGGCTGCTGGTGCATTTGTGAGTCCAAAAGGCATGACAATGAATTCATAGTGTCCATACTTTGTTCGGAAAGTCATCTTAGAAATGTCTTCATCCTTGATTTTGAGCTGATGATATCCAGACATAAGATCAATCTTTGAGAATACCTTAGCCTTCTGTAATTGATCAATTAAATCTTCAATTCGTGGCAACGGATATTTATTCTTTATGGTAATTTGATTAAGCAATATGTAATATATACATAATCTTAATGACTCATCTTTCTTCTTTACAAATAATACAGGCGCTCTCTAGGGAGACATACTTGGTCTAATAAATCCAAGCTCCATTAATTTCAATAATTGCTTTTTTAATTCTGTGAGTTCCGTTGGAGCCATCCTATAAGGAGCTTTAGAGATTGGTGCAGTTCTTGGTATTAATTCAATATCAAACTCTATATCTCTAAGTGGAGGAGGTCCTGGTAATTCATCAGGAAAAATGTCTGAAAATTCGCGAACAACATCCAGACTTTCAAGGAAAATTTCTGCTGGCTTGGCAAGAGTAATGCTGACTAAAAAGGTTGTACATCCATTTCTCAAATATTTTTGGGCCTTTAATGAAGAAATAACTTGATTTTTAAGAGTGGAATTGGATAGCTTAAATTCTACTTTAGGAATTATGGGTTGAGAAAAATGTGACTTTTCCTTCCTGAGAGAATATTCTTGCATGATGTTGATGAAGTCAATTCATACCCAATATGATATCAAAATCTGACATATCTAATAGAATTGGATTGGTAGGTAAATTCAGTCCTTCAATATATACTTCTAAATTTGGCAGGTATAACCCACAAAAAGATTTACATGCTACTGGGTTGACCTCTTCCAGAGCACAGTTCAATGACTTGATAGGCATATTAAGTAAAGTAGTAAACTTCTTGGAAATAAAAGAATAAGTTGAACCATAATCAAATAGAGTAAAAGCAGCATGTCCAACTATGGATAAAGTACCTTGAATCAGGTCACCCTTAGATAGTTGATCAACATTGGTGGCATAAACACGACCTGATTCCCTTTTATTCTGCAGTTGTTGTTATTGTTGTGGTTGTTGTTATTGTTGTTATTGCTGGTACGAATACTGGGGTTGTTGTTGAGGGTGAGGTCTAATAAGGCCTCGAGCATGTTCATCCATTTCCTTTTTATAGCAGTCTTTAATAAAATGGCCTGACTTACCATAATATAAACAACCACCAGTCGTTCGGGGGCAGGGTTGTCCTAGATGGGATCGATAGCAACTCTGACACGATCTAGTTGGTAGTTGTGTAGCTGGTAGTTGTGGTTGCTTAGCTTGAAACTATTGTCACGGTCTCTTTGCTGGAGAGATGAACCTTCTTCCTTCAAAATTCCTTTTAGGCCAACTCCTTTGTCCTCTGAATTGAGAAACTGTTCTGCTAGATTGATTCTTCTGTATTTATTCATAATCTTCTTGTAGCAATGTAGCTATTTCCACTGCCTTGTCTAAGGTTTCTGGCCTACTAGTGAGAATTTTGGTTTGTAGAACTGGCTTCAACCCTCTAGTAAATTTCATTGCCCTCTCGTCCTCTGTATTATAGACATTTGGGCAATACTTCTCTAAATTTTTGAATTTAGTAATATATTCAGATAAAGAGAGTCCTCCTTGTTGTAATTCAAGGAATTCCCTCAACTTGCGACTTCTTTCATGCTTGGAAAAATATGCAGCATAGAAAACTTCAATAAATTGTTCCCAAGTAACAGATCCATTACTAAATTTAATTTCTAAGGTGGATTCCCACCACCTTTCTGCATCTTCCTTTAATCTGTATGCTGCATAATTTACTTTACGATCTTCAGGTACTGTTAGAATATGAAAAATGTTTTCTATTTCTTGGATCCAAACCTCTGTTGCTTCTGGATCTATCTTTCCTGAGAATGTAGGTGGATCTAATTTGAGAAACTTCTTATAAGAGACTTCGTTATGACTTTGCCAGGCTTTTGAAGATGTAGTTGAGTCTTGCCTACTATGATTCTGATCTCTTATAGTAGCAGCTAAATTATTTAATGTTTCCATAATGAATTCTTGTTGGTCATTCATCTCTTTTGATTTCTTTTTCTGTGCTTGTCTAGGCATCCTTTGATTCAAAATTAAATAATAATTAAACTTAAATTAAGATGAAAAGAACATTTATTCATATGAACATATATATATACATCAAAACCTATATTTACAAGAATTCACAAATTTAACAAAAAGTTAACAAAAGATATTCTATGGAAGATTGAGGAATTTACCCATATAATTCCTCTTGTTCATAATCCGCCCTTGTGGATGAAAAGGCTCTGCAACATTTGGATTTATAGCATAAACTTGTTTATCTGAATTTCCTAAATATAAGCTAAGGTTGTCTGTAGGTTCTCTTGGGGTATATATAGGTTCAGGGGGTTGGACTGAAAATACAAAGTCCAAGGGAGTTAAGGTGGGTGCAGGAGCAGGTATTATGGGTGAGTCAGATGAAATGATAATAGGTTCCATTGGAAGAGGAGGAGCAACAATAACCACACGGGACTGTTGATCTGACAAGTTCTCAGTGGCTCACTGTCTCTTAATACAACCTATCTTCACTTGACATTCTCTTTCTATATGCCCACCTTCTCCGCAAAATAAACATTCTTCCAACTCTAGTGGGAAAGGTTGTGATAAATGGGTTTGTAAACACCTATGACATTTTTCTATTTTTTTTTTTCTTTTGTGAGACTTCAAACTTGATTTTCAAAAATTATCCACAACCTTTTTTTGTATTGTATGCGATTCTTCTAGCTTTTGAACATCCTTGACAAGTTCTTCAATGATATTGACTAAATTTTGAGGAGTCGTCTATAAGAAAAACAATGATTTAACAATAATAATAAAATAAAAACCTAAAGTATAGACAAGGTAGATCTCGAACCAGATTTCCCAAAACTCTGCTCTGATACCAACTGTAACGCCTCGAGCTTTTAAAACCTTTAAAAATGCATAATTTTTTTTTAAAACAGCAAAAATGGTTTTGACTTCCGGTTTTTAAACCTCGGGCACGTCACATTTCACAATTCATAACAAAAGCAACAATAATTTATATCAACACTATATACATAGTCTTTTCACAAGGTTCAAAAATTAAAACATTTCGGATTAAATTTAAAATAAATCCTAAATTGATCTCAAGATCTTGGGAATCTTGATTCTTCGATGCCGCACTTGTCCAACATCCACTGTAATATCGCCTACTCCATATCTGAACCTGAAATCCCCATAAAACGGGGTCAGACTTATGATAGACAAGTAAGTTATTAATCAAAATCATGCAATTCAAATATTAAGCATGATTTCAGTAATTTACAAATCAAAATGCATACATTCAAGAACAATTGTGCAATTAAGAATATGGCAATTAAAAATAATTTAAAACATGATTATGTGTTATATCAACAAGGCATATTTTCATATCAAATTCTGTAAAAAAAAAGGTCCTTGTTTCGATATTAACGTCCTTCTGGTACGGTGGAGGGCACTATGATCTCAAACTAAGTATTCCTGGGCTATATTATTCTATTGTGGATTACCCGGATACCTGAGTGAAACGGTCTCCCAAGCGAGCGGTCAACGACCAGGAAGATTCTCGGCAATGGCGAGCAAACAAGGAGAGTTGGATGCATCCACTGGCATGCGGCAACCTTGAGACCCGTTGGTCTCGGCCTCCTCAACCAGAGTGACAGGAGGCCCAGGGAATCTATTGCTCCAAAAAATTATCATCTTCACAATGTCACTCCTAGTTGTACTGCTACCCCTTCCAGGGTAGGCTAAACCTAGATGGGCATGAAGGATTCTTTTATAGGACTTTTAATATTTTCAAAACTAGGCCCAATGGCCAAATAATTTTTTTCAAATAAACACTTGGGTCATATATATCTAGCCCATCCAGAATTTTGCTCTATAATAATGAGCATTCACCTATGAAGGCGAGAATTAAGTTTGTGTAGACATGACTCATGCAATAATAAAATCTTTCAAAAATCAACATGCTATACAAATTTCTTTTTTTCATCAATGTCTTAACCATAGTATTTGATTTAAAATCATAAGATTTGAAATCAAAATATGTACTTAATTTATACAGAGATTGAAATATGCATTTGATTATGAATCAAATTTAAATAATCATGCACGAATCAAAAGCATGTCTAATATAAAATTTTAAGATTTTGATAGAATAACTTACCTTGATTTTTGATAGGACAAAGGGGAATAGGATAAAGCGCTCGTGCTTTGATTTAATCTGATAAAATTCATTATATTAGTTAATATTTTTATATCAAATTTTAGGCAGTATTTGCCCCATAAATATCTTTTTAAGGGGATTATTAAAAATCTAAAAAATTATTTATAATTGACTATAAAACTTTTATAAAAATTTTCACAGAGTTTCCGCTGTAATAACTCAAATGTTCGAAAAAGGGTTTGAACTTGAATTCGAGTTGTAAAAATTTGAACATGACTTTGCGTCACAAATATTTTTATAAAGGTTTTTAAAAAAAATTGATGCAAATATTTAAAAGGATTTTTGAAAATTTTGATAGAATTTTCTTTATTCAAATTGAATTTTTCTGAAATAGTTATAAAAATTTTGATATAGTTCTTATTAAATAAACTCAAGATTTCTTAAATATCTGAAAAACTTTTATCATAATCTTGATTTAAAATAACTAAAATTTTCAGAAATCATTTAAAAAAAATGGTCAGAATTACTGCTATACTAATTCTACTTTTCAGAAACCATTTAAAACAATTTAGCCAGAACTTTTGTTATATAAACTCTATTTTTCAAAATCTTTTAAAAAAAATTGCTAGAATTACTGCTATAGTAGTTCTGATGATTTAAAAATGTTTTAGACAAATTTGAACAGAGTTTCCCCTACGTAGAGGCTGGGTTGGATTAAATTTTGGCAAAATTACCAAAATTTAAATCCACAAAAAGTAGAATTGGGGTTTAGAAGGAGGATTTGAATTCATAAGATGGTTTCTGAACACTAACCTTGCTTAGTTTATTCGAGCAACGCTTCTGTTTTCCAAATTTGACTTTTTTGCTAAATTTAGCAGCCTTCAGTGATTAGCGCTTCTGAGGTTGTTTCTGATCCGACAAAGCTTCTTGCAGAAGAACAAACTTCGCTTAAAGAAAGAGGGAAAGGGCTAGAAGCGGTTTCTTAGAAAAAAAATCTGAGATTATATGAAGTTTTTGAACTAAAATCTAAAGAGGAAAATTTAAAGGTAGAGAGAAAAAGTAGGAGAGAGAGAGGGGACCTCAGGACTTGGGTAGAGAGAGAGGGGGTATTTATAGGAGAGAGAGGAGGTCCCCCCCCCTTGTGGGTCCCACTTTGGTGACATTTGTCACCAAAGTGAACAAAATAATAATTTTTGAATGACACTTGTCATTCTTCTAACAAGTGTCAAAAAAAAAGAGAGGCTTAGTGTCACCTCCTCACTGAGGAGTGACACTTGTCCTCCCATGGTTTTGGGAAACCATGGTCTGTCCATGGTTTTAGGCCGATGGTTTTCCAAAACCATGGCTTAAAGATCAAAATATTATAAATTAATATATTTTATTCAATTTGCTACTTTTTTATACCTAATTTAACCTTGGATCAATCCCATCTTTCAGGATTGCCATAAGGGGATTTAGAATTACTTAATTGTCCTTCTACAGTTCAATAAATTACATATCCTGCTATTGAAAATGGTAAATTGCTGTTTTTGTCCCTGACAATTTTATTAGTTTTCTGAAATCGTCCCTAACAAAAAAAGTATTGTTTTGACCTTATATAGTTGGGTATTTTACCAAAAAATGTCACTAAATTGACAAATTACTAAGCTACCCTTGATGACTTGATTAATGACAAAAATGTCCCTCAATTCTGTTTTTTGGACAAGCCTCGACAGAATTTTGTTAGGATTTTAAATATAGATCCAAAACTTCAATTTGAATAATACTAACCATAAAAATTCAGTGTTTTAACACTATAATTCTTATCTAGAATGAATTAGAATTAAGACTTGAATTATCTTCAGAATTTACAAATTAAAAATTTTGGGGATTACACAATGAGTACCCACAAAGAAGGTTAAATATAGAAACAAAGACTTTCTTGCTCACAATGATTGTTATGAATACCTGCTTGATAAACTATGATATCTGACTTATATAATCATGTTTTAACTGTAATCATGCTTTTACTGAAATGATGCTTTAACTAAAATTATACTATGAGTTAAACTATTATGTATTTACCTAGAATTGGTATAGTCTCACCCTTTAAAGGGAATTTCAAGCGATTAGCTTATGGACAGTGGATGGTGTGAGACAGTGGCAGCATTCTGAACCAGACTTCCACAGATAAAGGGCCAGTTTAGGGTATTTTGTTCATACATTGTTTTGTCCCTAAATTTTTGTATCATGGACTCTGATATAAATACAAATTTTTTGGCTTTTAGACTTATCAATTTTCGCAGATGATTCTCACTTGTGATCCTCCTAGAGTTTATTTAACCCCAAGTTTAAAACATCATTTTTTTGCTATTTAAAGGTTAAAAAGATTTTTTTAAAATTTTCAATAAATTTTTGGGTTCAAAATTCTGGGGCGTCACATAAATAGGTCAGCATAAAAGAGATCATTTTCTCGATTCAGGTACATTTTAGAAGCCTTAAAATGGAATCTGAATCCATGACAAAAATGAGAATTGTAGGGTTGGTAGTCTATTTTTCAACAACTCTTAGAACGTGGTGATTCAACTTATAGACGAAGAGATATGGCCCTGTCAATAGGGCAGGGTCATACAAAAAGAGATAAGACATAATTGGATTTTGGATAAGAGGGATCCAATATCCAAAAATACTAAAAAAAATGAATAAACTAACCTCGCTACGCTAAAAAACCTTGAGATGTCAATTTCAATGTCTAGACAAGTGGTCCTAATGTGATCACCATTATGTGGATTCTCACATTTTGAAAACCGAAAAAGACGGTTTTATCAGAAAAAGAGTTTTGGATCAAAAAATCGGATCTGAATATTAGAAACAAAAGATGTGAGGTTAGCTCTTCAAGTTATGTGTCTTTCTTCATTTACAGAGAAAGGATCAGCTGCACCTGGAGCTCAAAATCTTCAACATCAGGCTTTAACTTGCAAGAAGTTGTACCTTATATGCAGATCCTAAAAAAAGGTGAGGTTGATGGTGTAGTGCACAACCAATGCTTAAAAAATACCAAAACACTTCATTTGAAAATCCACACATACAAATGAATGAAATAAAAGAAATGAACACAAAAGGAAGTCGAATCTCACATCGAGCTTAGGTAGTCCTTTCCTACGATGGTGAGAAGTGCGACTGAACTAGGGTAGCACTCTCGCTAGGTGTGAGTTCCAGAAAGTATTTGAATAGGAGAATTTTGGTCCTACACTAGGTTAAATGGCCTTAGCTAAGCTAGGGTACTAGGTTTATAAGGCTAGGTTATCAGGGATTTATGCAAGGTAAGAGCACTTTAAGATCTCGGGTGCTAGATGTCAAATTGAGGAGGTTGAGCTTCTATTTATAGATTTTCTAGTGGATTATGATATGTTACCCATATTTGTGATGTTGAGATCCAGATCCATTCAAAAGTGAGATGGTGGGATCCGATTGGTCGAAGTTTAGAAGGTATTTTTTTTATTGACCAAAGGTTTCCTAGCTTAGGATCTAGGGAGAAGATAGGTTAGAAAGTTTTCTAAGTTTGTGGGAATAGGGCTAGGTGCATTGAATCCTATCTCACGACTTTATGAGATAGTGATATGATTCTAGAAGGCTTATCTCTAAATAGCACTCATTTTTTAACCAAATGATCATTTAATGGCACATGGTGATAATGACACATCCTTGTCGTTAGCAGTTTTTTAACGACAAACCCTAACAGCATTAGAAAACTGGCTAAAAACATACCAGATAGGTTAATTTTCTTTGGCTATAACTTCCTATCCGGATGTCAGATCGAGGCATAATTTAGTGAATTAGAAAAATAACATCCTCACTTTACTTCATCTTTTACGTAAGACACTAAATTAAGTCATTTTGGTAGTTAAAATTTTACTCAAAATGGGCTCTACCTGAAAAAATAGGATTTTTACTAAACAAGTTACCTTGTTTGGTCATAACTTTTGACTCTAATGTCATATTGACCTGATTTCTGAATTATTTGAAAGCTAAAATCCTCTAATTTAATTGATCTTTTGGACAAAAATCTTGAGAGTGTCATTTTTTAGGCTCAAAATAAAGTTAAAGTTAGAATAACTTCAAAATAAGCTGAAAACACTAGATTTTTAGTATGTAACCCTTGATGTGAAATGACTTAGTAAAAATTGGGGTGTATACGCATCTAGACTAGGTTGTCATAATTATTATTTGGATCTTGATGTTATTCAATATGAGTTGGCATCTATGCAATCCCAGTTGTCGCCCAAGGTGTGGATCTAGACCTTGTAGACACTCCATTTTTTTACTGAAATATTTTTTATACCAAAATCCCCACTTTTCAATACAAGGATAACTTTAATTTAATTTTTTTCCTTTTTTAAGTTTTCTGACCAAAAGGAGAATTAAAGGGGTGGTTTTCATCTTTCCAATGAGCTAAAAATCTGGTCAATACAACATCAGGATCAAAAGTTATATAGACAAAATAAGTCTCTTGTTGCTAACGACACATTGTTTAGCATTAACATCTATTTGAATTGTTGTTAGTATCCAAATAGATGTCAACTTTTTTAGGTTTATGTCAGCATCCCCTAATGAGACATTCATTTGTCATCAGGAATGAGACACCCCCATAAATTATCGTAAGCACGTGTCAGTGATGACAAATTGAATTGTTGTCAGCAATAATTGCCGTTAGCAGATCCCATTGGTTTTAGAAAGCGTGTCATCACCCTTATCAGCCCTACCTTCCTTCAAAGCTCGAAATAGAATATTCCAAACCCAAAACCCTTTTACAAAAATAAAACCCTTTATCTTAGGCAACATGCCTTGGATGAATCTCAACTCTTCGTTCAATAACTATCTAGTAGGAATCGTCCACTGCAATCTGGACTGAGTTCAGAGTGGTGTATCCTGGATACGTAGAAGACATATCAAGATCCACCAAGAAAACTATAAATAAGGGTCCACCCCCTATTTTTGTATATGGTCTTTTCATCCTAGCTCTAGTCCTACCATGTCAAAATCTCTGCACGACCTAGCCTAGTTTAATAATATCTAGCCTAACCTAGGACCCAGATCTCCTATCTAACCCCCTTTTCGGAACATGTGCCTAAACCAAGTGTCGTCCATGCTCCCCTGTGTTTGTCAAACATAGAAAGGGCTATTTAAGCCTGAGGTGAGATTCAAATTTCTTTATTGTTTGTTTTTGTTTTTGTTTTTGTTTATTTAATGCATTTTTTAAAAGTGTTGAAAGCCCTAATGTTTGTATATTTCTTTGTTTTTATCTTTTTCTTGAGTTTTAGTAGCTCCTACCTTCGAGCTAATTTTTTTTATAGGATTCACATGCGAGGTACGAACACTTGCAAAGCTATGCTCCAAAATGAAGATTGAGGGTTTTGGTTTGGTTGATCCCTACTCAACAAAGGAAGAAAGATGTGCAACCTTATAGAATGAACCCTACAAAACTCTCAAATTTTGGATCCAATTTTTAGACCCATTTCTAAAACTTTCTCTATGAAAACCCTTCTCTTTGTTTTTAAAAATTTGGGGATCCACATACCATCTTATTCAAACAACAACTTGACTCAAATGACAACCTAGATTGTTGCCCAACCTGCCAAGGTGGCGCCCAAACCCTAATTTGATATTTTGGGCCCAATTTGCACTTGGAAGGTATTTTGGACCTAAAAACTTGCCAAAACCCTAAAAATGCCCAAAACCTTCCTAAATCCTATAACGTAGCCTTTAATGCTTACCAAAACTGATTTCTTAGACCCTAAGCTAGATCAATAATGAATAGGAGCTCACAATGTCATTCTTTCGACCCATTTAGGCTCCTACATGATACCTAGATATGGATCTATTGGCCCAAAAATCTTCTAAAACTAGGTCCAAGATCCAGTCCTACACCTATAAATAGGGGTCCAGCCCCCCTAGTTCAACATCTATGATATTTAGGCCTTCAACACCCACACTCTATCGGATTCATCACAACCTAGAGCACACATACCTATATCATGTTGGAGTTTGGACCCACAAACCTTAGATCTAGATCCTTGTTTTACTTATCTTTGGAGACTATGTCTAGCCAAAGCTCTATCCATCTCCTATTGTGCTTGTCATCATCATAGAAAGGGCTACCTAAGCCTGAGGTGAGACTCATATGCATGCGTTTTCTTTTATTTATTTGTTATTTTATTCAAAATAGGTATGGATTCATCTAACATATTTCATATTTGTGTCTTTTGGAACTTTTCGAGTCTTAATGGTGTTCCTACACAATCAAACTCACGTTTTTTATAAAATTTGCACATGAGGTACATGGTGTTGCTTGCTAGTCCTAAGATTAAAAGGTAGTCGACAGTCCTAGTGAGGTTGATCCCTTCTCACCAGAGAAGGAAAGATGCTCGACTTGAAAGTGGAGATACTGTATCTCCTTCAACAAGATCTTGATCCAGTCAAAACTTCTCTTTATCAAAACCCCATCAGATCCGCATATTTACACCAGCCTTTTTATCTGTCCAATGGAAAAAGATTTTCATTTCTTATCTTGCCCCATTTTAATATATAAAGTGAGATTTACAAGGCTATTGACAAATTGATTGTTGTCACTTCCTATATGAGAGAATTCAATGAGATCAAAATTCTTGACCAAATCCAAGACCAAATTAGTATAAGGAATCAACCTATTCTACTTGGTCCTACATTCTCCAGTGACATTTGATTATCAACATTGAATCGCCTTTAACATGTACCCTTTTGACTTTCAATTCAATCAAGATTTTTAAACCTTGGATCAAGGCTTCATACTCCACAACATTATTAGTACATTCAAAGTCCAATTTGAAGGGATATGGAATCTTATCTCCTTCTAGAGTAAGAACCATGAATCTTATCCTAGACCCATTGATATTCCTAGATCCTTCAAAATATAATTCTCATATATCCATTTGATTTTCTTCCTCCATTACCAAGTTATTTTCTTCAGAGAAATCATCATTAACCTCTATTTTTTTATCTATAAGTAGGTCTGCTATGGCTTGTCCCTTGATCGACTTTTATGAGACATGTTTGAGATCAAATTTCATGAGCAACACTTACCATCTCTCAATCCTTCTGGTTGAGGCAAGCTTTTCAAAGATATATTTGATTGGATCAAGACTAGATATGACCCTAACCTCATATGATAGCATATAATGTCTTCATTTTTGAGCCATCAAAATCAAAGCTATGCAAGTTTTCTCCAATGTATTATATTTCTACTCACATTTTACAAAAATCTTGCTTATGTAATAGATGACATATTTTGTCTTTTCGTCATCTTCATATTGAGTAAGTAGACATTTTAGAGAGATATCATTGATGAATAGTGTAGACACCCCAATTTTGACCAAATAGTTTTTTAAAAAAATCTTTCTTTAAAAATAAGGTGTTTCAGGTCATTTTTAAGTCAAAATTAGGTTCAAGTACATTTTTGACCTTCAAAACGACATTCTCAAAGGTTTTTACCAAAAGGATGAATTAAACTAGAGAATCTTAGCTTTCAAATAAAACAAAAACAAGGTCAATCCAACATTAGAATAAAGAGTTATGACAAAAGCTAGGTGACCTATTATACCAAAATCATGTTTTAGGTAAGCCCCAATTTGAGTATATTTTTACCAAAAAAAGGAAATTTGATTTGAACTTAGAAAATAAATTAAATTAGCAGATGTTATTTTTCCAATGCATCAAATTGTATCTCAATCTGACACTCAGATAGATAGTTATGGTCAAGACAAGTTAGCATGTTATAATATATCCAAAGTATGACCCGATTTGAAACGTTGAAATCCAAAATTCTTATATAAATTCATAGAAAGCCTCTAGAAGCCCCATTCACGCCTCTAGATTCTTATCTTTTTAGAAAACCTTAGAAGTCACCTAAAAGCTTCTCTCATTCTCTTAGAGATAAGCCTTTCTAATCTCTTAGAGATTGCGCTCACCTTAGATTTAATGAACTTGGTTAGTTTTAGGTTGCTTAGCCCCTAAGCTAGGTAACTCCAACCAATAGGATTCAACATAATAGCAAGAACCAATAAGAAAAAGATTTTAAAACTTTCAACCAATAGGATTATACACATCATTAGAAGTTGGATCTTGATCTTTAGACCCTAAATCTATAGGATCAAGACTCAAATCCATTTCAAAATCTATAAATAAGAATCCACCCCGCTAGTCCAACCATCTAGAACTAGAGTAAGGAAGCTCTGTCACATTGAAAGGCTAACCCAACCTAAGTGCCCTCACTCTATCAAACCTACCTGTCAAATCTAGTTCTCGATCACCTATTCTAGGATCAATTCTATTGGATTTGATCCTCCCCAAGCCTATGCCCTCTAGAAGTGATGTCAAATTCATTGCTCATCGAAGTCATTTTAGGAGGGCTACCTAAGCCCTTGGTGAGTTCACTTTCTTCTTAATTTTAATTTATTTACTTTATTTAATTTATTTAAAGTGTGTTTATCGCTAATTTCATATATTTATCTTTATTTCATGATTTTTGAGCATTGGTGGTGCTATGTACAATCAACCTCACATTTTTATAGGATTTAAGTATGAGGTACGAGCCACAACCCAATTATCAAGGATTTTGAGTCCATAGTGTGGTGGACCTCTGCTTAGTGGAGTAGAAACAACATGTTGTTTGAAGAGTGGGCCCCACGTCTCTCTCTTTATTTCCAAAATTTGAATATGTTTTGAATCCAAATCTATTTTTTAATTTACTCAGTTTTTTCTTTTTAAAAATTTGGGGATCCACATATAGTGTAAGAACCATGATTTTAATTTTGATGTAATATTGCATAAATATGTTGAAATCGATGAATTTTATGTTTTGGCAATTCCTGAAAACTTGCTTATTTTGAGAATCGGGTAAAATCATGTAATTTTACGTAAAAATAGCAATTGCGAGAAATCTAGAGAGAATTAACTTTTGAAACTTTTAGTGTAAGTTTGGAATAAGGTTATGGTGATTCACCCCGAATTTGAGGTCCGAACGACGAAAAAACCTCGTCAGTGCATGTGAATTACGAGTTTTGCTTAAATATTAGACCTGAATCATAACACGCTTAAATCTTGCAAACGAAAGGCAATTTTCTTTAGAGGCCTTAAGCATTCTATGCCAATTGAGATTATGAAGAGAACTAAATGATTTGTTGAAATTAATTTAATTTTTTAATGCATTAAATAATTATTTCTTTGGAATTAATACCATAAGCAATTTTGGATTTGGATCCAGATCGACTAGAGGACCCAAACCCATTGGACGACCCCTCTAGTGGACGTCCATGGCCATGGTTGACCATCTGGTCAAGGGTTGACCAGCTGGGTGGTATTTTTGAAAGAAATTTGCATGGGTTTAAAAAGAAGGCCACTATTGGCCATTCATCTTTTTAAAAAAAAAAACTCATGATGGAGCCTAAAGGCTATCATGAGGTGCGTCTTTCCAAAAGGAGAGCATGGGGTTGGCGCCCCATGGCATTTTTGAGATGTTTTTGAAAGTTTTCAAATACTCAAAACCGATTAGATGAGTTGGGTGGCAGCCAATGGCGCCCCCTTGTAAATTTTTGAAGTTTTAATGGATTTTCAAGATGGCATTTTTGAAAACTTTCTAAAAGTTTTTAAAAGCTTGACATGCATTGGCTATGGGGGGGCATGGAGCACCCCATCCCTCCATCTTGGAGGGGTAAATCATAGTCGTCCATCTCCACTTAGCACCTTATAAAAACTCTTTGGAAAAATCGGCCCCACCTTGTTGGGCGATTTTTCCTAACTCTCTCTCTCTCTTGTCTCTCCCAAACCTTCCTCTCTTGTCTCCTACCTCTACCCATGGGTGTCTCTTGGAGTGGAGAGTTGCTGCATATTTCATCCTCATCTCCAACTCTAAGGTGAAGAATACTTCTTTGGGCACATTTGGACAAATCGTGAAACCATGGACGTGAATGTACCTATGTGTGCAAGCTCCTTGGTGGATTAGCTTGTAGAAGCATGACATGTCAACTTGATTCATAGTGTTTTGCATTGTTAAACTTCTGTACTATTTTGAAATTTGTTTTCTTGCTTTTGTTTCAAGTTGTATTTTCAGTTTTTTCTATGTATTCTTTTTTTTAGTTAGTTCTAGCATTTCATGTTTTTCTTGTTTTGTAGCTGGGATCTCAGCAGGCTCGTGGGTATAGCATCCGTGTTGGGATGCACTGGACCAAGCTAAGCTTGTCCAGCATGCACCCAGCCGTGGTGGAGCCTCGGTGTAGTGCACGCCAGCATGTAGTGGGTGCATTGCATGCCACACGCTTTTCCCCTTTTTCTTGCTTGCTGATCTTAACTGGTGTACTGGGTTCAACCCAGTCCCAACATGTTGGGACTGGTGGGGTAAACCGTGTTGGGCTGGGTCAAGTGACCCAACTTCTTTTGGACCTGGGCGCGTGGGTTAGTCGGTTGTCCTAGCATTTTAGCAGGTTGGGGCCGGCCCATGACAACCGCCCAACCCTGCTCGGCGGTTGTGGTTCGAACCACAAACCCTTGCTCGTGGCTTAGGAGGATGTATGGTCTGGTCCAGTGGACCAGACCCCTTTTAGCCGACCCTCCGTCCTTCGTTTAGAGCTGGCGCCACACAGGTGGCCTGTGCACGCGCTTAGCCTTTAGGCACCCAGCCTTCCTTTCTTTTTCATTATTGTTTTCTTTCACCTAGTACCTTCGGATCAGGTCTGAACCGAAGTTCAGACCTGATTGTTTGACAACCTGGGCGCGGCACAAGGTTCCACCCCTACTTACCTTTTTGTTGGAGCTGGATGGAGCCTCGTGGTGCCGAGCACCCAGGCCCTTCTTTCATTCGGCCATCTTCGGCTGCATGCAGGTCTGAACCATGGTTCAGACCTGTGTGTGCGTTAGAAACCAAACTGGCACCCGGTGCCAGCCATGGTTTTACTTTAGTAGTAACCGGGTGCCAGTCGCATGGTGCTGGGCAACCGGGCTCTGAGAGCTGACCCCTTGTGGGTCCGGGTATGAACCGAATGGTTCATACCTATAGATGGCCGACAGCAGCCTAGCCCTAGGGACCAGACCCACTGTGTCCAACCCCTTGTGCCCAACTTGCAGTCTTAGCCACGACTGATCTTGTCGGGGGCTAGTCTCAGCCCCAACCAAACCCTTTGACAATCCGGTTCTACCCATATGTCAGACCCGAATCTGTTGGTACGCATGGCAATTTGGTCTGAGCCATGTGTCAGACCAGAACCCTTGTGCCAGCGTGATAGCGTAGTCCGAAGAACCAGACCAATGTTCAGATAGGAAGCTCCTTTGGCAGCAAGTGTGCGGATCCTTGCGTTGGCACACTTGCAGCCCCGTAATGCCACTAATGTTGTTGTCAACACATTTCTTTCAAAAAAATCATACAAACCTACTTCAAACTGATCCATATTAGGTTCAAACAAGAATTTTTCTTGCCCCGCACCCCTTTCATTATTCGATTAGGTTTTGGCATGAGTGCATGCCTTGGGATATATCGAGTTCGATATATATATATATATATATATATATATATATATATATATATATATATATATATATATATATATATATATATATATATATAGTTGCGAATATGTATATATACGTGTACATGTATATATATAAGGAACGTGTCTCATCGAGTGCAATTGTAAAACGTGAATATATATATATATATATATATATATATATATATATATATATATATATATATATATATATATATATATGTGTGTGTGTGTGTGTGTGTGTGTGTGTGTGTGTGTGTGTGTGTGTGTTAAAAACTTAAATGATTGATTCTGTACGACTGAATGGACATGTGACACTCCTGTGTCCCGTCCAAATATTTTTACAGATGTTGTTACACTCCAAACTAAGTATGAGTTACATAGTATTATCCTACATTCATTTTGGCAAATGGTTTGTTTAGGGTCCGCGGGCGCGGTACCCCGAACCATGGTAATGCCAATGTAATTCCCATTAGATGGGTTATTTTCAGAAATCACCTTCGACACGTAGGTGTGTCATGCTGCGTAAGGAAAACCCTCACGCCTTGGTTTACGTTCAGTAGACTAGTAAAATAAACAGATGAACACTATTGAGAATCCATGAACTTAGAGACTTCGTTGATATAAAATCACAAAGTGTGTTTCTGTATCTTTGTTTCGGGTCCACAGGCGCGGCACCCCATACCTTGGAAAAGCCAATGATATTCCCATAAGACGAGAATATCCCAGATTTCACTATAAACATGTAAGTGTGCTGAACCATATATGAGAATATTGTTAAATGCAATTCTTAACACTGAAGTATGCTAATTAATGTATTATAAAAATGAGAATTATTGCATGTTATGCAAAGCGCCATTGTTAATGATTTAGAGACAATGTCTCATAGAATGCAAATTGATGAAATGCCACGTGCATGAAACTGCATATCTGCTTGCATACTTACTTGTCTTTCAGAAATGAAATTATATAATGCCTCTGATTATTTTATTATGCAAATGATAGAAAGCATACGACACTTTTACACTTTGCACTTGGCACATCCTAACACTGTTACTGAGTAGTGCGTAGCTTGAGGAGGTACATTGCTGAGGCATTGGTAAGCGCACAAGGTGCACTTACTTCAAGAATGAAAAGACTGAAATTTGAACAGCATAGGGTATGAAAATAAAAATGACTAGTTGTAGGCTCAGTTGGAGTCCTTGGGCAGTGGCCCTTGTGTTGTGAATGGACTCTTGTGTGATATACCCTGAAACATAAATGAATAATATGGTGTTGTGATTGCTTTCACGACCAGTGTACTCCATTGGCCGCGTGAGGCTGAGCACATGAATGGGCAGGCCAAGTCCTCGTTTTGCGTACCCCACGGGGACCACGAGGCAAATTCCTCGTTGAGAGGTAAGATTGAATATGAGCCTAAGAAAGATAAACTTGCTTCGCCCCATTCACAAAATGGTTCACCTTGGGAGAGGGTGGATAGTACAACTTTGAGTGACTTGTCGTTACTATGACAAGTGTTTTGACAGGAGTTGTAGTGTCCTTTGGCCTCCAGTCACTCAGAGTCAGGGAGGTCGAGGTTACCTTTTTAATACCTCACTACTGCAGTAGTATGGATTGCAATCCTTGCCTATACGAGTGTTTTCTCCCAGCTGTGTGTTGCTCGCATGAGGTTGACTCGGTCTGTAGCTTCCCCGGTTACCACACTTGAACTTGAATAACAGACGCTGGGTGCATGTCTCACAGAATGCGAGGTTCCTTCGCGTACCCGAAGGAGTAATCAGAAGAACTTAAAGACTAACCAAACAATTGACTTACTGTAGTTGCTACTTTACTTGTTCTGTAGACTTTACTTCAGTTACTTTACTCGTTTCAATTGTTGCTTAGTTACTTTACCTGTACAACACTTGTTACAGTCTGTTACTGCTTTGAGTACTTGTTTTACAGTTACTTCAGCTTGTTACTTTTCAGTTGACTAGTACTGGTTACTTTTGCACTTACCTGACACAAGCACTTACACTAGTCAGTTCTATTCCTGCTTTCCTTTTTTATATGATGTATATATGCTTGTGGTTGTTTCTTCACCACCTCGCAAGAGGCCTGACCCCGTTTTATGGGGATGTATGTGACGAACATGTGTAGTGTGGATGCGATGATACACGATGGAGGCTCGGAGGACCCACACTTACCTTGCAGATCATGTCCCTGGTGGTTTTGGGTTTTGGGATTTTGTCTGGGATGTATTCCCTGTTTTTTGAGACTTGTACTTTCATTTTGTAAACTTTGAACTGTTGGAGTGTTTATCCTTTTTACTTTGTAGCTGCACTTTTGTTCACACTGTTGTTACTTGTTGCACTCACCTGTGGTGGCCGCCCAGGCTCGCGACTTTGTTGTTTTACTCGCACCTTACTTTCCGTTGTTTTCTGGTTAAACCTTTTAAAAAAATCATAGAAAATTTTAAGTTTTTCCAAGGTCGGGGTTTGAGGCGCCACAAGTCTTGGTATCAGAGCAGGTTTAAGTGTGGTTCGAGCTTCATCGTGCATCATCCATCGCACTGTAAGTATAAGTTAAGCTTCATTTATTTCATTATTTCTTGCTTCTTAGTTAGTATTGTGCATGTGGTTCTGTGTATGGATTAGATGTCGACGAACCCGAGCTATGGCAAAATTTTGGAAGCTCTCTAAAACCTGACTCGAGGCGAAGAGGCCTTGAGTGGAGTTGTGCAACATTTGGCACGTAATGTGCATATATTGACACCTCCCTGTGTCAGGTGTTTGGAAGATCACGCGGGATAAATCTATCCCCGTGAGTTGGCTGAGTGCCCCTACTGCAGTCTTCGGGGGCATATCGAGGAGGAATGCCAGACAAAGCAGATGGATGAGCTCTGGAGGAGCAATGTGAAAGACATCGATGATGTATCTTCGGTCACTGCACCATTGGTCATAGAAGTGGATAGTCAAGACGGAGAGTGGCGTGGAGCGACAGATTCTCCCCAGTATTCTCTCGAGTCTTATCTAAATGCGGTTTTCTCGAAGTACGTGATGCCGATTCAGATGGAAGTCCAGAAGATTTCTGACACGCCACTGAGGAATGCTATTTCTCCTCCCCGTGTCAGGCCGAGGCGCTATGGGAGTCGGAAGGACTATAGAGACTTCTACACTAGCCAGTCCTGAAAAGTTGTTATGTTATGTTGTTAGAAACATTGAGTAAGTGTTTCGTTTTTGTTTTGCTTGAGTTGTTAGCAGTGTTTGTTTAACCCTGTCTTGACGAAGGGTGTTTCTGTAATGCTTGCAGTTTCCTTATTGATGAAATGAAAATTCCTATCTCTATGTACTTGTCAGTTGCTTACGTGTAGATTTTACTTATTTAGATGGCATGGCGTACGAGGTGTGACGATCTCATGGAGACCTTGAACAACCTTATGGAGGTTGTCGGATGACAAGTGGAAACCATGAGGAACATGGGCGAGCATATCGAGCAGGCCGCCCAGGGACAGGGAGTACCTGCCCGAGTTCCAGTTGCCGCGGTACCATACAAGCAATTTATGAGCATGAATCCGCCCTTGTTTGACGGAAGAACGACCCCTGAAGCAGCTGAAGACTGGATCTGGGAAATGGAGCGTATTTTTCGTGTACTGCAAGTCGGTGATGATCGTAAAGTGGACTTTGGGACATACCGTCTCAGGAAGGATGCAAAAAGGTGGTGGGCGACCACCTAAGAGATAAAGTTTGGCAATTAGCCGATTGGATGGGAACAGTTCGTCGAAGCTTTCTACGTTGCTTACTTTCCAGCTCACGAGAGGAGCCGGAAGATGCAGAAGTTCCTTGACCTGCAACAAGGTAGTTCTTCTCTTGCGGAGTACGTCACTCATTTCCGCAGCTTGGAGAGATTTTGTCTGAACCTGTACACGACAGAGAAGGAGCGAGCACTTAAATTTGCTTAGGGTCTGAAGTCGGCACTACGAACGAAGGTGTACACCCGTGCACCGACGACGATAGATGAGGCTTTGGAGACAGCCTCCTTACTAGAGTATGATTGGATCGAATCTCACAAGACGCCTGCATCTCGTCAGCAGTAGCTGTATCCTGGCCAAAAGAGTTGACCGAGGAAGAGACAGTTCCAGAAAAACCAAGGTGGAAGGAAGTTCCATCCTCCATCGAAGAGGAATCGCAACAACAACAACAACAACAACAACAACAACCAATTACAATACTAGAATAGAAGGCCTCAACATCAGCAGCGCCAACAGCCGCAGAAGCAGATTACTGCGGCCAGTTGTTCGAAGTGTACCACTGACCATCCAGGGCGACCCTGCCCGCGAGACACAGGCGGTTGCCTATATTGTGGGAAGATGAGACATTACATCAAGGATTGCAGAAAGAAACAGGCGGATGATCAGCGGAGGAATATGCCAAGCACTTCTCAACAGGCACAACAGAGACAACCCCAAACACATAAGTATTAGCAACAGCAGCAATCGTATCCACTGAAGCCAGCTAACCAGAAGGTTATTGCCCGACGAGCATACGCGGCAACGGTTGAGCAAGTGACCAAGGCAGAGTTAGTCCAAGGTACTATCTCAGTAGCTGGACATGAAGCTTTTACTTTGTTTGATTATGGTGCTACTCATTCTTTCATAGCTGCTAGATTTGCTCGTACTTTACCGTTGACAATTGAGTCTTTGAATTTCCCGTTGAAGGTTCGCACTCCGACTGGGGAGCAGCCTTTTTGTGATTCGTATATTCCGAGCATTGAGGTGTCAGTGGCAGAGCAGAACCTGTCAGCTGACGTTATCCTGCTAGACATGACAGAGTATGATGTCATTCTAGGCATGAATTGGCTTTTTGAGTATCATGCTCAAGTCTTTTATCGGGAAGGCAAGGTCGTTCTTTCTCAGCCTGATCGTCCTGTTTTGGAGATCAAGCTTCCTCGACCTTTGCATGATAGTCACATGTTTTCTTCTTTCAAGGCTCAGAAGTATTTGCGGAACAGAGGTACTGCATTCTTAGTCAGTATTTCCCCAGTTGAACCCGAGATGGTTTTGATCGATTACTTGAACGTGGTCCGAGAATTTGCCAATGTGTTTCCGGAGGAACTACCTGGGTTACCTTCGAAGCGAGAGATCGAATTCGGTATCGAGTTGTTGCCTGGAACTACACCTATTTCCAAGGCATCATATCGTATGGCTCCAGCAGAGCTAGAAGAGTTGAAGCGACAGTTGGAAGAACTCCTCGATCAGGGTTTTATTCGACCCAGTGCTTCACCGTGGGGAGCACCAATGTTGTTCGTGAGGAAGAAGGATGGATCCCTGAGGTTGTGCATCGACTATCGGATGCTCAACCAAGCGACGATTAAGAACAAGTATCTGTTACCTAGGATCGAAGATCTCTTCAATCAGTTGCAGAAGGTGAAGATTTTCTCGAAGATTGATCTCAGATCGGGTTATCATCAACTTTGTATCCGAGAAGATGACACTGCGAAGACAACTTTCCGGACGAGATATGGGTTATACGAGTTCGTGGTGATGCCTTTCGGCCTCACGAATGCTCCAGCAGCATTCATGGATTTGATGAACCAGATTTTTCGACCGTTCATAGATTCGTTCGTGATAGTATTTATCGATGATATCTTGGTCTACTCGGAGAGTCCAGAGCAACATCGAGAGCATCTGCGTATTGTTTTGAGTACGCCTCGTGAGCATTAGTTGTTCGCCAAATTCTCTAAGTGTGAGTTTTGGCTCGAGCGAGTCATGTTTCTTGGGCATGTGATATCGAAGGACGGAGTGTCAGTCGATCTAGCTAAGGTCGAAGCAGTTCTGGGCTGGAAGCAGCCCCAGAATGTGTCTGAGATTCATAGTTTTCTTGGATTGACCGATTATTATCGATGTTTCATCCAAGACTTCTCGAGGATTGCCCTACCTTTGACGAAACTTTTACGTAAGGGTATCAAGTTCGAGTGGAACAGTGCTTGTGAAGACAGTTTCCAGATCCTGAAGTCAAAGTTAACAACCTCGTCGATGTTGGCTTTACCTTCTGGCAGAGGTGGGTTTGTGGTGTACACAAATGCCTTTGGTACCGGATTGGGTTGCATGCTAAAGCAGCACGACCAGGTGATTGCCTATGCTTCTAAACAATTGAAGACTCATGAGAGGAATTATCCGACGCATGACTTGGAGTTAGCAGCAGTCGTGTTTGCTCTGAAATCGTGGCGACATTATATGTATGGGAATCATTCGAGGTCTTCTCAGACCACAATAGCCTCAAGTATCTATTCTCTCGAAAGGAGTTGAACATGAGCTGCGACGTTGGCTTGAGTTCATCAAGGACTACGACTTCACGTTGTCTTACCATCCCGGTAAGGCGAACGTTGTGGCTGATGCGCTTAGCCGCAAAGCGAGTGGTGTTCTATCTAGTCTTGTGTGGAGCCAGAAGCTTATTGAAGATTTCGTAGCTTGGAAACCTTTTTCTGTTGGTGGTGGTTCAATCAGATTGTCTGGTCTGACCATTCGATCCGAGTTTTTGCCGAAGATTATAGAGGCTCAGAAGCTTGACGACCAGTATGGCAAGTTTCTAGCCTTGGCGGAGCAAGCAGATTCTTCTTTTAGAGTGTTTGATGATGGCAGCATTCGTTTGAGAGATCGCCTTTGGGTACCGAGCGACCCTGAGCTGAAGAGAGAAATTCTTGACGAACCTCATATGTCAAGATACACGATTCATCCTGGCGAAACGAAGATGTTCAAGGACTTGCAGCGGAAGTATTGGTGGAATGGCATGAAGCGCGAGATAGCGGCTTACGTTGCGAGCTGTTTGACTTGTTAGCAGGTCAAAGCGGAACACCAGCGTCCCGGTGGTTCCATGCAGAGGATTGAGATTCCTCAATGGAAGTGTGAATGAGATTCACACCTGTGTTTGGTTGAGTTCGCGTATAACAACATTTACCACGCTAGTATCGTGATGGCCCCGTACGAAGCATTGTATGGGAGACCTTGTCAGTCATCGTCTTATTGGGACGATATCAGTGATAGATCGAGCGAATCGCCGATTGTTCTTCAGCACTACACGCAGCAAGTGCAGAAGATTCGTGAATGTTTGAAGGCAGTGCAAGATAGACAGAAGAGTTACGCAGATAAGAGGCGTCGCGAGTTGTCTTTTGAAGTTGGTGACATGGTTTTTGTCAGAGTTTCGCCAACAAAGAATGTGTTTCATTTTGGGAAGAAAGGGAAGTTGAGTCCGAGATACGTTGGACCGTTTGAGATTGTGGTGAGGATTGGTGAAGTGGCATATCGTGTCAAGGGTGAATGTTGTATGCTTGACTGGAAGATATGTTGTGAGCCTGTATGCTTTGGCAGCAAGTGTGCGGACCCTTGCGTTGGCACACTTGCAGCCTTGCAATGCCACTTTTGTGGCCATCAACACATTTCTTTCAAAAAAATCATACACACCTACTTCAAACTGATCCATATTAGGTTCAAACAAGAATTTGTCTTGCCCCGCACCCCTTTCGTTATTCGGTTAGGTTTTGGCATGAGTGCATGCCTTGGGATATATCGAGTTCGATATATATATATATATATATATATATATATATATATATATATATATATATATATATATATATATAGTTGCGAATGTGTATATGTACGTGTATATGTATATATATAAGGAACATGTCTCATCGAGTGCAATTGTAAAATGTGTATATATATATATATATGTTAAACACTTAAATGACTGATTCAGTACGACCGAATGGACATGCGACACTCATGTGTCCCGTCCAAATATTTTTCCAGATGTTGTTACACTCCGAACTAAGTATGAGTTACATAGTATTGTCCTACGTTCATTTTGGCAAATGGTTTGTTTAGGGTCCGCGGGCACGGCACCCCGAACCGTGGTAATGCCAATGTAATACCCATTAGATGGGTTATTTTCAGAAATCACCTTTGAGACGTAGGTGTGTTGTGATGCGTAAGGAAAACCCTCACGCCTTGGTTTACATTCAGTAGACTAGTAAAATAAACAGATAAACACTATTGAGAATCCATGAACTTAGAGACTTCGTTGATATAAAATCACAAAGTGTTGTTCTGTATCTTTGTTTCGGGTCCGCAGGCACGACACCCCATACCTTGGAAAAGCGAATGTTATTCCCATAAGACGGGAATATCCCAGATTTTACCGTAAACATGTAAGTGTGCTGAACCACGTATGAGAATATTGTTAAATGCAATTCTTAACACTGAAGTATGCTAATTAATGCATTATAAAAATGAGAATTATTGCATGTTATGCAAAGTGCCATTGTTAATGATTTAGAGACAATGTCTCATAGAATGCAAATTGATGAAATGCCACATGCATGAAACTGCATATCTACTTGCATACTTGTCTTTCAGAAATGAAATTATATAATGCCTCTGATTATTTTATTGTGCAAATGATAGAAAGCATATGATGCTTTTACACTTTGCACTTGGCACATCCTGACACTGTTACTGAGTAGTGCGTAGCTTGAGGAGGTACATTGCTGAGGCATTGGTAAGCGCACAAGGTGCACTTACTTCAAGAATGAAAAGACTGAAATTTGAACAGCATAGGCTATGAAAATAAAAATGACTAGTTGTGGGATCAGTTGGAGTCCTTGGGCAGTGGCCCTTGTGTTGTGAATGGACTCTTGTGTGATATACCCTGAAACATAAATGAATAATATGGTGTTGTGACTGCTTTCACGAGCAGTGTGCTCCATTGGCCGCGTGAGGCTGAGCACGTGAATGGGCAGGCCAAGTCCTCGTTTTGCATACCCCACGGGGACCACGAGGCAAATTCCTTGTTGAGAGGTATGATTGAATATGAGCCTAAGAAAGATAAACCTGCTTCGCCCCATTCACAAAACAGTTCACCTTGGGAGAGAGTGGATGGTACAACCCTGAGTGACTTGTCGTTACTACGACACGTGTTTTGACAGAAGCTGTAGCGTCCTTTGGCCTCCAGTCACTCAGAGTCAGGGAGGTCGAGGTTACCTTTTTAGGACCTCACTACTGCAGTAGTATGGATTGTAATCCTTGCCTATGCGAGTGTTTTGAGCATGTATGCTTGACTGGAAGGGTGAATGGGATTCACACCTGTGTTTGGTTGAGTTCGCGTATAACAACAGTTACCACGCTAGTATCGGGATGAACACGTATGAAATGTTGTATGGAAGACCTTGTCGGTCATCGTCTTATTGGGACGATATCAGCGATAGATCGAGCGAATCGCCGATTGTTCTTCAACACTACACGCAGCAAGTGCAGAAGATTCGTGAACGTTTGAAGGCAGCGCAAGATAGACAGAAGAGTTACGCAGATAAGAGGCGTCGCGAGTTGTCTTTTGAAGTTGGTGACGTGGTTTTTGTCAGGGTTTCGCCAACAAAGAATGTGTTTCGTTTTGGGAAGAAAGGGAAGTTGAGTCCGAGATACGTTGTACCGTTTGAGATTGTGGCGAGGATTGGTGAAGTGGTATATCGTGTCAAGGGTGAATGTTGTATGCTTGACTGGAAGATATGTTGTGAGCCTGTATGCTTTGGCAGCAAGTGTGCGGACCCTTGCGTTGGCACACTTGCAGCCTCGTAATGTCACTTTTATGGCCGTCAACACATTTCTTTCAAAAAATTCATACACCTACTTCAAACTGATCCATATTAGGTTCAAACAAGAATTTGTCTTGCCCCGCACCCCTTTCGTTATTCGGTTAGGTTTTGGCATGAGTGCATGCCTTGGGATATATCGAGTTCGATATATATATATATATATATAGTTGTGAACGTGTATATGTACGTGTACATGTATATATATAAGGAACGTGTCTCATCGAGTGCAATTGTAAAATGTGTGTATATATATATATATATATATTTATATATATATATATATATATATATATATGTTAAACACTTAAATGACTGATTCGGTATGACCGAATGGACATGCGACACTCCTGTGTCCCATCCAAATATTTCTCCAGATGTTGTTACACTACGAACTAAGTACGAGTTACATAGTATTGTCCTACGTTCATTTTGGCAAATGCTTTGTTTAGGGTCCACAGACGCGGCACCCCGAACCGTGGTAATGCCAATGTAATACCCATTAGATGGGTTATTTTCAGAAATCACCTTCGACATGTAGGTGTGTCATTCTGCGTAAGGAAAACCCTCACGCCTTGGTTTACGTTCAATAGACTAGTAAAATAAACAGATGAACACTATTGAGAATCCATGAACTTAGAGACTTTGTTGATATAAAATCACAAAGTGTTGTTCTGTATCTTTGTTTCGGGTCCACAGGCACGGCACCCCATACCTTGGAAAAGCCAATGTTATTCCCATAAGACGGGAATATCCCAGATTTCACCGTAAACATGTAAGTGTGCTGAACCACGTATGAGAATATTGTTAAATGCAATTCTTAACACTAAAGTATGCTAATTAATGTATTATAAAAATGAGAAGTATTGCATGTTATGCAAAGTGCCATTGTTAATGATTTAGAGACAATGTCTCATAGAATGCAAATTGATGAAATGCCATGTGCATGAAACTGCATATCTGCTTGCATACTTACTTGTCTTTCAGAAATGAAATTATATAATGCCTCTGATTATTTTATTGTGCAAATGATAGAAAGCATATGATGCTTTTACACTTTGCACTTGGCACATCTTGACACTGTTACTAAGTAGTGCGTAGCTTGAGGAGGTACATTGCTAAGGCATTGGTAAGCGCACAAGGTGCACTTACTTCAAGAATGAAAAGACTGAAATTTGAACATCATAGGCTATGAAAATAAAAATGACTAGTTGTGGGATCAGTTGGAGTCCTTGGGCAGTGGCCCTTGTGTTGTGAATGGACTCTTGTGTGATATACCCTGAAACATAAATGAATAATATGGTGTTGTGACTGCTTTCACGAGCAGTGTGCTCCATTGGCCGCGTGAGGCTGAGCACGTGAATGGGCAGGCCAAGTCCTCGTTTTGCATACCCCACGGGGACCACGAGGCAAATTCCTTGTTGAGAGGTATGATTGAATATGAGCCTAAGAAAGATAAACCTGCTTCGCCCCATTCACAAAACAGTTCACCTTGGGAGAGGGTGGATGGTACAACCCTGAGTGACTTGTCGTTACTACGACACGTGTTTTGACAGGAGCTGTAGCGTCCTTTGGCCTCCAGTCACTCCGAGTCATGGAGGTCGAGGTTACCTTTTTAGGACCTCACTACTGCAGTAGTATGGATTGCAATCCTTGCCTATGTGAGTATTTTCTCCCTGCTGTGTGTTGCTCGCATGAGGTTGACTCGGTTTGTAGCTTCCTCGGTTACCACACTAGAACTTGAATAACAGACGCCGGGTGCATGTCTCACAAAATGCGAGGTTCCTTCACCTACCCGAAGGAGTAATCAGAAGAACTTAAAGACTAACCAAACAACTGACTTACTATAGTTGCTACTTTACTTGTTCTGTAGACTTTACTTCAGTTACTTTACTCGTTTTAGTTGTTGCTTAGTTACTTTACCTGTACAGCACTTGTTACAGTCTGTTACTGCTTTGAGTACTTGCTTTACAGTTACTTCAGTTTGTTACTTTTCAGTTGACTAGTACTGGTTATTTTTGCACTTACCTGACATAGGCACTTACACTAGTTAGTTCTATTCCTGCTTTCCTTTTTTATATGATGTATATATGTTTGTGGTTGTTTCTTCACCACCTCGCAAGAGACCTGACCCCGTTTTATGGGGATGTAGGTGACAAACAGGTATAGTGCGGATGCGATGATACACGGTGGAGGCTCGAAGGACCCACACTTACCTTGCAGATCTTGTCCCTGGTGGTTTTGGGATTTTGTCTGGGATGTATTCCTTGTTTTTGGAGACTTGTACTTTCATTTTGTAAGCTTTGAATTGTTGGGGTGTTTACCCGTTTTACTCTGTAGCTGCACTTTTGTTCACACTGTTGTTACTTGTTGCACTCACATGTGGTGGCCGCCCAGGCTCGCGGCTTTGTTGTTTTACTCGCACCTTGCTTTCCATTGTTTTTTGGTTAAACCTTTCAAAAAAAAAATCACAAAAAATTTTAAGTTTTTCCAAAGTCGGGGTTTGGGGCGCCACATATAGGTACAAAAGTAAGGGTTTACCTATGATAGGAGGTTTCATGACAGGTGGATTCAAGTGGTATTGTTTCATTCTATCAAACGGAAGCTTGACATTTTTCATCCCAAATAAACTCATCTTCCTTTCTTAAGAGCCTATTAAAAGGTTCACACCTTTTAGCTAGTTTAAAAACAAACCCTTTAATTTCTTGAATCTTTCCTTGGAGGCTCCAAAGTTGTTTGAGAGTGGTCGGTGGTGTCATTTCAGTGATGACCTTGTTTTTGGTAGGATCTATTTCAATGCCCGTCTTGCTAACAGTAAATCCAAGAAGTTTACCCAACTCGACACCAAAGACTCATACGAAGTTTTGAAGATTCAACTGGAGTTTATATTTTTTCAAGTGTTCAAAGACCCTTCTCAAGGACTCTAAGTGACACTCTCTAGTAATAGACTTGACCAAAATATCATCTATGTAGACTTTAATATAATCATGGATTTGGTTGCAAAAGACAACAACCATAGCTCTTTGATATGTTTTCCCAATATTTTTTAGGCTAAAAGGCATAATGTGTAATAAAATGTGCCCCAGGGAATAGTGAACAACGTTTTGGGTTGATCAAAGGCAACTAACTTGATATGGTTGTATTATGATAATCCATCAATAAATGAAAACTTTTCATATCTTGTAGTGCTATCCATGATGAGGTCAACGTTAGAGAGAGGAAAGCCCGCTTTGGGTGTAGCCTTATTGAGGTCTTTAAATTCTATACAATCTTTGACTTTACCATTGGGCTTTAGGATCACTACAATGTTTGCTAACCATTATGGATAGTTTATGAGTCTAATGAATTTGACCTAACGTATGTCCTATAGGCTAGTTTTGACTTGGAGCTTTACCCTAGAGTCAATCTTCCTAAGCTTTTGCTTGAAAAGCTTGACATTTTGGTATAGGATAAGGTGATGCTCGACAAGTTCTACATGTAGACCCGACATGTCTTGGCATGACTAAGCAAACACATCTCTATATTGGGTTAAGAATTCCATTGGGGTCTTCTCTCTCTTCTAGTCTCTGGGAAGTTCCTATCTTGACTATTTTGGGTTTTTCATGAGTACCTAGGTTGAACTCTACACTATCTTCCCTAATGACTGATGAAAAGTTTTCTTGCCTTTAAATTTCTTTTTTAAATTTAGGAGCTCAGTGATGTCTTCCCGTGGCTCTCGATTGTCCATGCATGCCTCATGCTCTAAATTATCCTCAAATTGTTTTTTAAAAGACTCAAAAGCGTAAGCTTTTTCAGATTTTCTATTTTTATTTATTTTATTTTTTGGGTTTTTAAATAAAAGTGATAAACATCAACAAAAATGAAGGATTGACACAAACTCCGGGATTCTCATCCTTAGACATAGGAAAGTTCTGAAATAGGGGGAAATTGTGGCATCCCTAGATTATTTTTTTGGATTTTTTGATTTTTCAATTTTATTAGGTTTTTGAATGATAATGTACAAAGTTCAGGTCAACCTCACATACCTAGGGTCTGGATATCACCACCTAGTTGTTTCTCTTGGCTTGCACCATGATCAACCTTTTCACATATAGTAAGAACATGATATCTAGATCTAAGGTTTCGAAATACGAACCCAACAAGGGGGATTCGACTGCATCACTAGGTTGATCAAAATTTTGGAATAATCCAAGGAATCTATAGTTACATGGTGATTTGGATGATCCAAGTCAAGAAGTTCCATATCTTCCCAAAAAAGGGCTCTTAGCCCAAAATCGATGCATTCTAGCTCTGTTGGCTCACCGAAGGTCCATGTATCCAAGTTGAGGGGTTCTGAATCCGAATCCCAAGTAGAAAGACTTATTGCATTATCGCGTTCATCTGATCAACTGTAACAAGGATACATCTTTTGACATTATGACCTCCAAGTTCGAATGGGAGGAGATCCTTATTCTAGGTGGTTCTTGGAAGAGCCACTTTAAGCCAAAATCTTCTTCTTCCTGATCTTTTTGGCTTGGCTGCATTCCAAGGCTGTAGAGAGCATTCCAAAGATAATGTTCTCATGTGGCTATCATGACATTGTGGGGTGTACCATTCTCATTGCCTTGTCTCCCACACATAATACCCGATGATGCCCTCCATCGATCTTTGAGAAGTATTAAGATTAAGATTAAGATTAAGATTAAGATTAATATAAGATGATACTTCCATCATTTGGATTTTAGTCATTTAATAAAGAGCAATATTAATACTAATATAAATATAATAAATGTGTGTGTGTGTGTTTTGGCTAGGCCAAAGAACCCCCCCCCCCTCATCACTGACTGCACATTGGTTGGACTCCGGTTGGTAAAACCCTTGAAGTCCCTCTTGCTCACCATGGAGTACACCTAGTAGTATAGACATGTTATGCCAGGGTAGGCACATGCCCACCTTGACCCAAAAAACTCCCCCAAGGAGGAATCAATTAGGGTGCATAGATCTAGAGCTCACATTAATTAGAGGTGCCCTGGGTCATGATTGACACCACCCATGCCCGACCCTAAGGACTGGGCATGATGTGTGCCCTCGACCCCACTTTTCTCTCTCTGTTGTCTATTTGTCCCATACCCCCAACCCCAACCCTAACCCCAACCCCGACCCCCACCTCTATCTCTTTCCACTCTCTCTATGTGTTCCCCGACCCACCCCACCTCTCTCTCCATTCTCTCCTTGAAACACCACCAGACTAGAGGACAAAACGCCTTCCAAAGCTCGTTGTCCGAGCTGCCTCCAACACACATAGGTCCTCTCTCTCTCTACCCTGAATTTCTACTCAGGTCAGGGCCTCACTGCCTCAGGTGTGTTGTTTGTGCTTGTGCCTTGCATTCAACTGTTTGTTGTCCAACAATCTCTCCAGCATGGTAGACTGTTGTACTTCTTCCTCTTCTAGTGCCTTTTTTATTTTGATTTTTTCAATTAGTACATGAAATTATGAATGACATTCGTTAGAACTTAGAATTTAGGTTTTCTATTTACTTTTTCTTAAACAATTGGGTTTTAGGGCATTTTGTGTTTTTTTTCCCAATTAGCATTGAGGTTTTTTTAATGAGATGAATATTTGTTAGCTATTTCTGTATTTTTTTTCAATCAACATTTGACATGTTTTGTTTTAGTTAGAAATTTGGGTTTTTTTATGATAAAGAACCCTTGCCAAAGCGAGGAAAACCCTAGGTGGGGCCTCACGACCCCCTTGCCTTAAGTGGCTCACCTATGAAAGCTACGCACACACCTGTGTGCCATTGGGGTTTGATCCAATGCCTTTATCTCAGCACCCTCACAACCACTCACGTGGGCGACAACCGTGGTGGTAAAAGAGTAGCACATAAATATAGGCTATGCATGAAACAATCAATGTTGTTTGTTAGGAATGAGGGTTTTTATTTATGTTTTTTAATAACATAAATATTTAATTAGATTTTTGGGTTTCTTGTATTTTTTATTAGCATTTAGATTTATATTTTGTTTTTAAATAAGATGAATATTTAATTAGATATTTTTATTTTTTAATTAACACTAAATATGATTCTACGTACTTGATTAGCATAAATGCATAATTGATGATGCTTGTAGGAAATAAGGTTTTGATTTAATATTTTTTAAATAACAAATTTTGAATTATGGTTTTAGGGTATTATGTATTTTTTTCTTTTTAATTAGTATTAAAGATGAAATCATGAAGAATGAATACTTAACTTTGGTTAAAACTTAGAATTTTAAGAGTTTCATTTTTGTATCAATTAACATAGATGAGAAATCTAAGATTTTTATTAGGATTTAGGTTTCTAATTTGTATCACTTCAAATTTGTGCTTTTTTTTAGATAGGTATTGGGTTTAGGCAGACCCCTACCAGTTATACAACATACCATTTGGATTTGAACTTGCAATACCCCAACACATTTTTGCCCACCATAGGTTAATTTCTTGACTATGTCGGTGAGCACACCCAACTTCCTTGCGCTTCCCATGAGTAGGGGTGTCAACGGGTCGGGTTTGGTTCGGATCTAGGTGAAACCAGACTTGGATACGATTTTTGGGTATGATATCGAGTCCTCTATAAGAAAAAACATACCCGCACCCGATAAGAACTACATGAACTAAACCCGGACTATACCTAGTAAAACCATATTTTTTATTATTTTTACATTGAAAAATTGCAGGTCTTAATTGAAACTCGGGTAGAGTCTAGGTCTGATATAAAATTTCACAAACTATACCCGGGTCTATGTATTAATCGGACCTTCAGGTCTAGACCCAGATCTTAATTGGGTCTTTTTATTTATCACCATACCCGAACCCTATAGGGTTTGGTTCTGGTCTGGGTAAACCAGCCCCCCCCCCTACACATGGATGGTTTTTCAAATTTGTGACGTCTGGTCAATTTGGTGACAATCACAAGTAGCCCCTGGTAGAGGAGTGATGCCCTAATAGATGTTGGAACTTGTAATTGACTACGATTGAAACAATCACTTTTTTTTTTAGTCTTTATCTTGTTAATGTACTCAATAATAGCCTTCATCATCATCAAAAGAGAGAGAGAGAGAGAGAGTTTTAGTAATATCCAATTTTTATATTTCAATCTTAACAAGAAAAATATGATGGCCTCCATAAAATAACTTTTCAAAAAGAAACGCTGTTCGTAAACAATTTGTTCCCCCAACCGAAGGAAAAAACCAAAAGTTTTTTTTAGTTGCGAATGGTGAAACATCATATCTAACAAAAGGATTAGGTATTTGCTTCTCTCAAAAAATGTTTTTATCTAAAAAAAAGGGATTAGGTATTTGCTTTAGCAACGATTCTCTTTTCACTATACACCCACCGCTATTTAGAACGAACGCTTAGGAAAGATGGTCCCAAATATTGGGAGATTTATGAAAAATCTTGTCATAATATCGCGAGAAATTGCCTAAAAGTTTAAAACAGCCATTTCTTGAGACATTTTCAAATCATGAGATTTATGAAAAAATATAAATACTGTGATTTAAATGTGATATTTACGTTTTATACAACTATTCATCATGAAAAAACCATGTATTTTTATTTTTAAATAATTTTTATTAATATTTTTTTTATAAAAAATAATTTTTATATTTATTTATTTATTATCGAGATTTTGCCAAAAAAATGTGAGATATATAATTTTTTTTAATTTCTCGCGAGTTTTTTGAAAAACTAGATTTTGCCATAAAAAAACGTTTGTCAATATGGATGGACCTATCCACATAATTAATTCACATGAAAATCATATTGATTAGTAGGTGTTAGATATAATCACTAGGCATTAATTTCATATTGATTAGTAGGTGTTAGATATAATCACTAGGTACTATGTTGATGTTTAGAGGAATGATAAACATAGTCTCAAATACTGTTATTAGTGAAAAATGCATTGGGATCCGACCCGTTCACATCGTGCTTAGACCCGACATTTGGCCCTTTCGGTGCACGTGTTTGAACTTAGAAACTCGCCAGCAACATTCTCAAAACGAAAATATCCTTTCAGAGACGTACACGATATTTTCAGTAAAACACGGCGATATATTAGGTAGATTTCGGAGTTTTGAGCAACTTAAAGTGTTTTAACGGATTCTAACCGGACTTGCCTCGGTTAGACCCTAACTCTGGTTAGAATCTGCATCACATCTAGATGTCGATCTCTTCTAAATCTTACCTGGCAAAATAATACCAACCATCGCTGAAAAGTCTCTTCTACCCTTTTTAATGTACAAAATACCTTAAAAAAACCCACAACATTTTGGGGTCATACGTAGATCGGGTCTGGGTGCAATCAAGATGGATCATGTTGGACTTAGAACCCGGCACTTGGTTTGTCTACTAAAGTTGTAACAAGGGGAACTTAGCTCGTATGACTTCTAGAGACCCTTGTTGACACAAATGCCAGTCTGGCTGATGCTTAACAAACTGAGCCAGGCCAAGTTCATTTGAAACGATATTGTTGACCCGGTCCTTGTGTCAAATAAGCATATGCATCACAAACCAAGTCATCCGTGATTGACCTCGCCGCTCGAATCATCTGCGGCTCCAAATATGAAGAGAAGAGCTTTGACTTGGAGGAGCTGGATAGACCTTCGTGCATCAAGTGAGGTTTTAGGCAAGCCTAACCCGAACCTCAGGTCTGGATCCGGATCCGGATCCGGGTGGAACAAAGCATATGAATCCCACGTGAAGGGACATGATTGTCATTATTGGAGAGGTGGAGGATGAAACGGGACGTACGAAAGTATAAGACAAACCGCCGTTGGGTTTTGCGAACCCGAGGAGGACTTCGATGCATATCTTGGGAAGGCGTCTTCCTTTCTGAAGCAAAAGAGGAGAGGAGAGAGAGAGAGGGAGTCTCAGGCCTTGCCTTCTGTGGGCGAGGGTGCTCATGCACGAAGTCGTCGAGGTAATTCCTCTCTCTCGATTTGATTTATTTCGATTGATTGATTTATTGGATCGCTACTCGATCGACCGATTGATTGATCGTAGTCGAAGCCCTAGAACAAGGTGTAGTTTGTCGAAATTAACCTGAAGGTGTAGTTTGTCGAAATTAACTTGAATAATTGAAATGTTGCGCGAATTTGTCGTCGTTTGATATCCCGATTTGTACATCTGGATCTAGGGTTTGTAATTGCTCCGACATGTTGATATAGTGCCAATAAGGGGAATTCCGGGCGTTTCGTGTTTTTCGGATCGTTTCCTTTTTTCTTTTTCCTCTGTCTGTGATGTGGCAATTGGGTTTTTTGGCGGTGTTGATGGGCTTCGAGCGAATGATAGCGTTTTTCTGGTTAAAGATTCCAGTTACTCTGTCTAGACGAGGAAGAACAAAGGGCTTTGCGGCGCGTGGCGGGTTTCTTTCTGCTTTACTGCTTTAGGATTAAGATTTGTTTGGATTTCTTGTAAATTGTGGTGCTTCCTTTGTAGTGTTTATTTCACTGAGTTTTTTCGGGTGATCTTCTGGCTCTGTTGTAAGGGCTGGATCATCAGCATCTAACAGAAATTGCACACGCTTATTCCATTTTTCTTGTGAAGAGAACTTGGGCTTTTTCTTTCTGGATAGTTTCACGTTCGTGTATCATGATGTTGCCTGTTGTAATTCAATCCTCTATTATAGTCATGGGGATTTTCGATCATAGATCATCAATTTCCTAAGTCCATGAGAGTACATGCATATTTGCGCACTTGTGCAAGTAAAACCAATATTCTGGACCAAAATCTTGTAGTACATCCGTTGTAAGTTTGTATGTTCTTGCATTGCATTTGGCCGGGGCTATTGAACAAAGAGGAGAGCTGTTGTGTGTCTAGGTGGTGGATTATGAACTTATAGTATATATGGAGAAACAATGAGCAAGGGATACATGGGTTGTTTTGCTACTGAAAGTGGAGAACCCAGAAGCAATGGTTTCAATCTTTGTCGCCAGATTGGCAAGTTTTGTTATGATGAAGATTTACGTTGTGAAGCATCAGTAGGAGTAGGTATTTGTTGTATGTATATTTAATTACCATTTTGATTGCCCCTGGTTTCATGACACAGAGTGGATACGATCCAGGTTGTAGTGGTCCATTTAATATACCAAGGGGCTCAGATGTTTAGCCTCTTCGTGCTTTCTCTGCACATTCATGTGTGTCAACTTGCATACATATACATGCTAAAATTTTATAGCCTTCTCCATGCCAGCTCTCTCTCTCTCTCTCTCTCTCTATATATATATATATATATATATATATATATATATATATATATATATATATATATATATATATATATATATATATATATATGCCCACACTCTTTACTCGTCTATTTTTTGCCTGTTTGTGTTATTATTTGATGGCCAGCAGATGGGTATATCCACAGTTCCAATAAACCAAGCCCTCTTTGTTTTTGGTGTTCTGCAGACAAGCAGGTCTTTGATTGATCCTCCTTTTTGTATCTGTGCTTCAATATAGCTTATGTATGATCACATCTTAATGCTTCTCCTATGGGCTTTTCAGGTTGCCTTCTCTTCTGCTGGAAGTTTGCCTGCTTTAACAAAGACATGGAACAACGGCTTTCTGGGTCAAACTGTTTGCAGAATAGGCTTTTATCATTGTACATGGTTCTTGATTGGTGGTTTCTCATCCTTGGTGGATTTGTCCTACTCGCTTTTGTCAATTGTACTTAGTGGCCATCTGTAATTACAAGAACACCACTGAAGGTCCGATGCAACTTACTTTTGAAGTAAGTGTTGGATGTATTCCCTTTTATAGGTAAGTTGGTTCTGACTGCAGGCATGTTTCACTAGCTTGTTTGCACAGGTGATGCTTACTCTAACATACTTCGGCTGCACTTGATGTGTTTTCTTTTGTCAGCGTGTTACCAACACCTTGTTCACCCATGACCACTGAAGTTAGATGGGTTTTGCTTTGAACAAAATTTCTGCGGTAAAGCCTATTCTTGATCTACTTAACTGTATGCATAGGTCTTGGTTTGGTTATGACTTGTCTGTCATTGTGTTCCAGGGTTAAACCTGTGAATTTGCAAATGAGGATCTTTCTAACTTCTACGTGGACAACATTTAAGCTAAATGCTGCTTGCCTAGCATGCAACTCTAGTGGTTGACTTTGTGTGAGTTTATCTTGCAGGCATCTGTCTGTTTAGGTTGTTAATTATTTTTCTTAAATTACTTATTTTTTACTTTTTCATAAATTCTTTGATGACAGTCACTTGTTTGATATTGGAGCTTCCCCTTGAGTAGTTATTTTCGGAAGAGAAGTGAATCTAGTTTAATGCGGGCTTGATTTCCAGGTTGAATATGTGCTAGGCATAGTCATTGAGGTTCAAGGCAGTTGACTTTCCAGGAAGAAGTTTTCCTGTCTTCATCAGTTGTGAGGCAGGGTGCAAGATGCTGTACTTTACAGAACTTTTGGAGATATCAAACATTGATTTGTATACTGTGGCATTCTTATGGGAGACTTTTCCACTTAATAAGGCTCCTAAGCCTGTCAGAAAAGATTTGTACTTTTATGTATCTCCTGTTGCAAATCATACTTGATACTGGATTCCCTGCAGAACGTGTTTATATTCCTCTTTATGTTTAGGAAGTTCATTTTGAACCTTTAGAATAAGTTTCAGCAGAGCTGCCAAAGATTCATCTATAGGATAGTCAGAAGTGCTTGAATAAGAGTGAAACAGACATCTGGACGCCACTACCTCCAATCCCTCATACTGACCACAATGGACAAGTATGTATATTATTAGTTTTTGATTTGATTTCTTTAACATTTTCATTGTCGGATAAACTATCTGAATATTTTGCGGAAGATCTGAAGGGGGCCTGGCCCTGCAGGTACACACTTATTAAGGAAGTAGGTGATGGAACTTTTGGGAGTGTCTGGAGGGCTATTCACCGTCAAACAGGCGAAATTGTATGTCCTTTGCATAGGTTTGGTAGCAAAATTTATTCTATTGCGTGAAATTACCTCGAATATTTGTTTGAGAGCAATTCCAAAATTTCCTTTTGCAGGTGGCTGTGAAGAAAATGAAAAGAAAATATTACTCATGGGAAGAATGTATGAATCTGAGGGAGGTTAAGGTATATGAAGATGTCTTTTGCCTTTATTTACTTTGTTGATCACTTTTGTATATGTTCTCTGACATTTGTCATTTTTTCTTCTTAATGGTAGTCTCTGAGAAAGATGAATCATCCAAATATTGTGAAGCTTAAGGAAGTTATCAGAGAGAACGACATTCTGTACTTTGTGTTTGAATACATGGTATATTCATCCTTTCTCTGATGCTTTTAGCTTTTCCCCTGATCACTCAGGAAGGTGCAAACCATCTTCTAATTCATGTAATTCATTTTATGGTCAGGAATGCAACCTGTATCAGCTTATGAAAGATAGAGGCAAGTTATTCTCAGAGGCTGAAGTTCGAAATTGGTGCTTCCAAGTATTTCAGGCCCTTGCTTACATGCATCAGCATGGATATTTTCACCGAGACCTGAAGCCAGGTGAATTTTTAATTTGTTCATTTTTAAAGAAATGGATGACTTGTTGGTTATTGAATGTCTGATTCCACAGCGATTCCTCACGAAGGTTTGCACTGCCTGTCATTTAAGATCACAGTATCATAGGAGTCTGCTAATAAGTATATCTGGGATTGAGAGTGATCAATTAAAGCTCATTGAATGAGTGATACCTGGAGCAAGATTAAAGATACCTGGAGCAAGATTATTATATTCTCTTCACATTTCCATTTTTCCTGGTGGTTAGGAATTACTGAAATATATAAAAAATATAATATGACTGGAGTGATTGATGCAAGATGGTGTGAATTTTTTATAAAGGAGGTTTGTTGACTGTGTTCTAGCTGTGTCTGATTTGAATTTTTTGTGCTTATGCCTTATGTTGCCTTCTGGTTTTATTTTGTAAGATTTTTGAATTGAAGTTTGGAGTGGAAGATGCAATAATGGTATTAGGTGGAATAGCAGTTGTTTTCCTGTAGCAATGCTAGAGTTGATTATGTTGATGGTAATCAAATCTGCTGTAAATGTGGCCTATCTCTAAGCATGGCAAATGGAGAATTAATAAAATCTTCCTTGAGTTGTGATGTGCAGCAGGAGTTATGCTCATAGTATTTAGCGCTAGGACATCAGAGGGTAATGCATCTGTGATCTGTGTGAGGATATGAAGAGTTTTTTTTGGTTTCTCACTGTGATGGTAATCACGTGACATTCTGATTGTTAACTGAAAGTTTTGCTTTAGTGTTTGAATTGGTGTTTGGATTAACTGTTTTATTACACCATAATTAAATAAATGGCCTAACCCAGGGAAATAAGACACTCCCAAGAAATTATGTCATCACGTCAGGTAGCTACAGTTGTCAATGCAGTTTGAAAGCTAGGCAACCTATGGAATGTCACTCTGCCTAGGTGAATATTGGCATTGGATGTGCACCTTGGTGGGGCAGTTAGCAAGAGAATACTAATTTATTTAACGATGCTAACGAATTATGAGATCATCTTACTGAATTTTTTATTTTCCAGATATTCAAAGGTTTTCTACTATGTCACATAGGTGCGGGTGTGAATGCGGCACTTTAAAAAAACTTGAGTGCGGGGGTGCGGGAAGGATATATATATATATATATGGACTTGATTAGGGTTAACTGAATCTACTTTTGGATAGAAATGAACCTTAGTGTGGTTGACTTCACCTAACACAAATGAAGCTGTGTCGTGCGGGTGTGACGCTGGTGCGGTGCCCTGTTAGAAGAGTCCGTGTTACATAGGTTTTCTAGTTAAGAATTAAATTGGTTTGTATTTCTAGGTCATGTCTAGGTGTTGCCCATCAATTTGGGCTATGCATATGTCGAGCAGAAATAGCAGTGGAGATGCTGTTGCTGTTTCTGAGTGCTGCTTAATTATAAATAGGATCAATTATACTAATTTTGTTTGCAAGATTATATATTATACTAACAGAAATATGAGAAAGCCCTTAAAAATGATGTTCCTTGGTTTATGGTCAACAGTTTATATGGTTCATTTATAAACTACTATTTTTTTTGTAATGTACGATTTGTCGTTGGGATGGTCTATGTCATTGGAGTTTAAGTTTTTGTAGCTCAGGGGACTAAAAGTGTGTTGTTTTCTTTTCAAGAAAAGTAGTAAGGGAACTTATCTTTTCCTTTCAGAGAATCTTTTGGTTACAAAAGATGCAATCAAGATTGCTGACTTTGGTCTTGCACGTGAAGTCTGCTCTCAGCCACCTTATACAGAATATGTTTCAACTCGATGGTAATGACTGCCACACTTTGATGCTTCTGCTTTTATGTTTGTTCTCTTTGGTTTTTACCAGCTTGTTGTCATCTAGGTATAGGGCACCAGAGGTTCTACTCCAGTCGCCTGTGTATGACTCTGCAGTTGGTGAGTTTGCCATCTGAGCAAATTGGAAAGTTCCCATTAAACTTCTAAACTGAGCACAATATTGAGTGTGTTTGAATATTCTTCAAATCCTGTGTAGATATGTGGGCAATGGGAGCAATCATGTCTGAATTGTTTACTCTTCATCCTCTCTTTCCTGGTTCAAGGTACTCTTACTCATAGCATAGCAAATGTATACACTGTTAATTGATCACTTTGGGTCGGATTATCAAATGCACATACATACACACTTTTTCTTTTCCTGTAGTCTTTTTGTAACTCAATTAAGTACAACTTGAGTTCATAAGAACATAACTTAGCTGCTTATGGCTTTTGGCAAATGCTAGATTGTTTAGAAAGTTAATGTTCATCAAGCATTTTAATGCGTTTAACAAATTGTTTCTTTTGTTCCTATTTAGTGTCTTTATTATTATTGACACATTTGTTTGATAATTTTTGGATGACATATTTGTCAAACTTTTTACAGTGAAGCAGATGAAATATATAAGATATGCAGTGTGATAGGTAGTCCAAATCAAAGTACCTGGGCAGACGGGTTACAACTAGCTGATTCAATCAACTACCAGTTTCCACAGGTAAGATCTGACTATATGTTATCGTGCCAATATATATTCCTTTTTCTTATATTTTTTTTACATGCTTTACTTCTTGCTTATTTGGTGTTATATATAGCGTTTAATGTGCTTTTCTTTCAAAGATTTGTGTTCTAGAAATTTGCTGATGGGTGTGTTTCCAAGTTGCAATACCACATGCATTCAGTTGGTCTGCTGCAATGCTTGGGATAATATAAAAGTTAAATGTTTCTTTTTTAAAGTTTATTGTTGTAAAATTCCATTAGAACTGTTAAGATGTTTTCCTCCTAGATATTATTGGAAGACATCATAGAAGTAAATTGTGCTCTTTTTTTTCCTGAGTCTAGTATTTCTTGATTTATTTGGAATTTTTTATTGGCAAATTCCTATGGCAACATGTATGACTGAAAAGTGTGTGTTGAGAGTATAGTCCAGTTTAAGGGCCAAGGTGGTTAAGTTTTTGAATCATTTGCGAACTGGACCTGTTGTTGAGATAGGGTAAGCAATGTTTTTTTAAATTAGAAGCAGTTTATCAATTACTTGGCCAAGAGTTTGAGGAGAATTAAGTGAGATAAATTAGATGAGCAATGGTAGAAGCAGAAGTTGTCAAAGAAAACAACTGTTAGAGTTGATTGTGCAAGTGTTAACTTAATGAATTTGTAATTCACATTTGTTATGGTTAGATGTGCAAGATATTGGTAAGTTACATTATTGGTAGTATGACAATGGTAAAGCACGGTACTCAATGAGAGGCTTGAGCATGAGATGTAATATTTTTTAGCTGCATCATGGTCAAAAAGTACATTAACATATTATAGTAAAAAATTAAAAAAAATATGTAAAAGAACATATGACTCATGGTAACGGCAAGAATATCCAAATATCTGCTGATTTAATAATCATGTCTTTATTAGATGCAAAAAAGGTATTTTTTCAATATACAAGTTTTTGTAAATATTGGAACTCTTTAGTTAAGCCTGGTTGCTTGGCCAGAGAAGGTAGGAGCTCATGGTGAGTGGGGATAAGTGCTTTTGTGAATCCATTGGCAGCAAACTAGAGGCCAGACCTGTCCTATCTACAATATTTAAGCTAGTCTTTTGGATAGAATTAGCCAGAAAGATGTCCTTGGAAGGGGAATGGGAACCTGTTCCCCCATATTTCTTCGAAGACCTGTCTCTAATACTAGTGCAATATCTCGTGTGCCTCTTCATCATACTAAAATTTTTTTAAAAAATTCTTAGTGACTCATGGCTTGAGTATCTTCATTTCTGCCCTTTTTTCATTAACTGTGAGAGTAGGGAAAACCAAACAAAGGTAATCACCAAGGTATATGAGCTTGGCAATGGTAGGACGGTGGGGAGTCAAGAAGATTGGAAAGAATTAAACTAATTTTGGATTGAGTGAAAGACTTAACTGGAGATTTTGGTGGTGCAAACCCCTCATGAGGCATTGGTTTTTCTTAAGATGTGAGTCTTGCAGGAACTAAAACACCCCAAATATCTGAACAAGGTAGGAGCTTCACTTCATAGCCTGCCACAAAAACTGGGGAAATCAAACTTTTACTATCCAATCTTGGCGAAACAAAAGTTTGTTGTGTAGGTCAGAAACAGGTTGAGGTGCAAAACAAAACACCAAACTCCTCCGTAACTAAACTGTTTTGTTTGGCACACTAGTCATGGTTAACCGACATTTAACTAACAGTAGCAGGTTAATGTTGGCTGGATCCACTGGGTGGAATGGAAGCCAAAGGATACTTTATGAATTAGGTGGAACTTCCGGCACTCTATAAACTGAACTTTTTTCAGATGAGTCTTGCTACACATCCCTTTGGAACTTTAGGTAGCAGTTCTCCCATAAGAAGGCAATTTGGGGTAGAGGCGCTTTGACTGGAGCAGTTATTTTTGCTTTCTTGACAGTATAAGAAAACATCTACAAATTACAATTGATAACATAGGGCCAGAAGTCAATGTCTTGTTGATTAATGTGCGCGAACACTTTAGAGTCGATAGTTGGGGCACTTGTGTCACATGTCTTTTGACCCTTCGTTTAAGCATTATATGGCCTGCTATGGATGATATAAGTTTAGGCTTCTTTGAGGGAAATTGTGTTGGGAAGATGAGTGCATCTAAAAGAAAAAAACTCAGCCCTCAGATTGGCACCGACTGTTTTTTCCTGCTTTGTGGAAATCATAACAGGAGCACACAGATGGATTCCAAAAGAACTTAGGAATAATGCATGGTGCTACATGGGTATGTTTTAGCAGTTGCACGACCAGTTTAGGAGCTGCCTGGTGTGCAAAGCCATATTATTGTGACTATTGGTAGTAGTAGATTTTTACAAAGCCGCAGAGAGTGACACAGATTGCTTGTGCTTTTTCCCACACTCTTCTCTGATTATACTTTGTCATTGAATTATTGTCTGTGATGGCTTTCTACACTTTTTTCTTTTACTTTTCAACAATGTTGTTAAAATCGATTCACCAGGTGAATCGGTTTCTCCCTTGAATCGTTTGTGAATTGGCAACTTTTTTACAGAAGATGATACATGTAACTGAACAATAAAAAATATTTAACAAATATTAAATAATGTTTTTAACTCCTTAAAAAATATTTAAAAAATTGGATTGAAATGACAGGTGAATCGGTCCTTTCTGAATTGGCTAAGGACCGATTCAATCTGAATCAGCCAATTCCGACTGATTTTGACAACATTGCTTTTCGGGCTCTCATGGACTTCTAGGTAAATATTTTTGGAGAGTTGTTGTGACTCTTGAGTTGAATCACCCAGCTTCCATCACCATCCAATTGCAACATAGAAAGTTTCCTTGGTTCGGTAAATTCTTTGTTGGGCCCTACTTTTTGTAGCGTGTGGACCAATTTTTCTTTATTCTGGAAAGGGGAGAGATGCTAGGCTGCCATACAGACACTTCCCATGTCCACACGACATGACACTTGGTCACTTCATGGACATAGTTAAACCAGTTTCACATAGTCAACATTGTGTCATTAACTTCATCTATTTTCTTTTATGATCTTATCCACTGTTGTAAGTATCTTACCGTATCGTATGGTACATTACTTTGGGGAAGATCGATACGATACACTTTTATAGCGTACAATACACCTGATACAAGGTGTATCTTACGATATACAATTAGTGCAGTTTCTGCTGCACTTGATTTGTTTTTTTTGAAACATATAACTCCTTAGGGTGAGTTTGTGTTCACTCCTAAAGAACTTGAGATTGATTTGGGGTTGATTTCTTGCAAGAAGAAGTCTTCATTTTTATTTGAACTTAAAACAATTTGGTTATGTAAAATTTTTAGGTATTGAGTAACACTTTGGGATTTTGTTTCACTGTTATGAATCTTATGACTTGTTAGCTTAGTTTTGTTGTTTATTATTTCACAATTTACATTTTTCTTATGAGATATGCATGCCATTCATAGCTTATCTTGATTATTGAATGTTCAATGTCTTATGCAGCTAATAATTGCTTGATATGTGATATTATGGTTTTATTCATCATAGTTTCTTGTGTTATGATTTTTTTTAGAATTTTCCTGATTTTTTGGGAATTTTTGTAGGTTTTCTACTAAAATTATGATTTTTTTATAATACTATACATATCTTATTTTGGGCCTGGCTGATACGGCTTATGATGCACTTTTACAACCTTGATCTTATCTACTTATTTCATACTCACTTTTCTTTTTCTTTTGAAAGTTGTCATCAATTACACTAGATTCCAATTTCAACTTAGTTTCATTATTTGATGTTCCTAATTATATTGATTTAAAATTGTTGTTTTATGCACACACTCACTACACAATAGATCTATGTGTGTATAGCCATGTCCTTGTGTCCTAGTTTTCAAATTTTTTTGTATACTACCAAGCACATCTGCATCATGTTCTGTTCCTGCATCCGTGTCCATGTGACATAGCTTATAGGTTACTTATTTGAGATACTTCTGTTACCAAAACTTGGGAAAAGCCTCTGGTTTCTTTATTGTCTGGTTTTATGATGTCATCTTGTATATGGTGTTAAATTGCACTGAACTGATCTTTATGCTAGTGTCTTTATTGTCTTGATCCTTCTTTTATGACAAGTTTGTTGTCTTATGGGTTGCCCACATATAGTTGGCACAAAACATGTTGATTTTTAATTTTTTTCTCAACATAATTAAAAAGTATGCACTCCTTTATGAAAGTTGAGGTGAAAGATGAAAACACGTGATTTATTCTTGTATTGGATTGGGTCTGAAATAGATCCAAATCCATGTTATCGTGTAAACTTATGTACTGCATAGGTGTAGGATATACTTTGTAATTTAGTCCTTTTACCAAAGGGCCTTTATGTCTTTTGTAACATAAAGTAATATAAAATCATTAGGGCACGCCAAACAAGAGGTGTGGCTGCCGTCAAGTTTCTGTTCCTCTTTGTCTCTCTCATATTCTCCTGCTGAATAAATCTGTGGTGCCACATCGATTTCTGACATGGTATCAGAGCAAAGGGTAGCGTATTCTTCCAAAAGGTATGCCTAAATAGATCTACGGTTTGAATTCCAAGTTAGAAGACCTTCTTCTCTCTGTTTCAAATATTCTCTCTCATATCTGTGTCGTTTTTACTATCTCCTATCTGCGGTTTATAATATTAAAACTATCTCTTCATATCTTTCAAGTCAGATCTGCGTTTTACGAACCCTAAAACAGATCTATCGGTCTTCCTGTTTAATAGATCAGATCTGCATCTGATTTCGTCTCTACAACAGATCTGCACTTTGTTCTTACACCTGATTCACATCTTAATTCATTTTAAATCTCCTTTTTGCGTCTTAAATTTCCTTTTCTTTTTGTCCTTCTTTTGGATCAGATCTGGACTACATCAGATCTGGTAAGATTTCTTTTGTTCTTTTTTTGGATCATATCTGTAACAAGAGCCTTTGTTTCAGGCAACTTTCATTATAAATCCTAAAGCCACCACTTGTATACTCGATTGGAGCAGCTCACACTGTTTGGGAACAGCCACGAAAGAACAACTTACGCTGTTTGGGAACGTCTGATATCGCGCATCAGACTAATCTGTTGGGAACCGTCTGATATAAAAAAAAGGCATATACAACTGCTGATTTGGCTGAACTGCGGGGCAAGTTTCTTATTATCTTTCCTTTTGTTTCCGTTCTTAATATGGATTTTTCTTCTTCCCATACTGGTCTTCCTTCAAATTTCCTCGGTCAGCTTGTGTTTGAAAAATTAAACCATTCTAATTTTTTGACTTGGAAAAGACCAATCGTTCTTTTTATAAGGAGTCAAGATCTATCTGGGCATCTGGATGGATCAATTCCTACCCCACCACAATTTATTTCACACGAAACAAAGGATGACAAAGGTAATGCATCGATTCAGTTAACACGAAATCCGGAGTTCACGGCTTGGATGAAGCGGGATCAGGCCTTAGTGGCCTACATTACTTCGACCTTGTCACAAGAGGTCTTGATATCGATTCCTGATGATTGCACTGCCGCAGAGTTATGGAATAAGCTTGTTCAAACATATTCCCAAATATCAGAGGCTAGAGTCTTGTTCTTGAAGAAGGAATTCCAAACTCTCCAAAAGGGCACCATGTCCATTATGGAGTACTTGAACAAAATGAAGACAATAACAGATCAACTTGCTATTGTTGGAAGTATAGTATCAGACAAGGAGATAGTACAACAAACTTTGAATGGCCTCGGGGAAGAATATCACGCTCTTACCACATCGTTGTTGTGCTTGTCAGAATTACCATGTTTTGAAGGCTTTCGAGTTAAGCTTTTACAATATGAGATGAGTCTGAACAGATTGACTACCAGGAAAGAACAGTCCAATACACAAAATGTTTTGGTTACAGATATATATCAAGGTGATGCTCGTGGTGGGAATAATTTTCGAGGTGGAAGAGGTCATGGTCGTCATGGACAAGGAGGTCGTGGGTTTCTTCCTACTCCAAATATGTCAGGAAACTCTACAGTAGGAAATCGAAATATTCCTACATGCTTTCTCTGCAACAAAAAGGGGCATATCAAAGCAAATTGTTGATTCAACCCTCAAAACAAAGGCAGAAATAACAGAGCAGAGAATAAAAGGGAAACTAAGGGATCAAAGCTTTCTGGAGATGCACAACAACTCTTACTTGCAGTCTTTTCATAGATAAATATTAAGCAGAATGATCAGGGAGAGTGGTATATAGACTCTGGAGCAGCACGTGACAGGTAATTCAGGTAAGCTCACTAACTTATTTCCTTATTTTGGAAAAGACAGTATTGTTACTGGTGATGAAACACATCACCCTATTACTCACACTGAAAATGCACACATTTAATTGTCATCTTCTAACCTTAATTTGTCTCATGTTCTTCTTGCTCCTAATATAAAAAAGAATATTATTTCTGTATCTAAACTTGATGATACAAATTCTTCAGGCGAATTTACTCCCTCTTCTGTGCATGTCAAGGATCTTCAAACGAAGGAGACGTTCGCTAGAGGGGAGCGACGAGGGAATATGTACGTCTTCAATGAGGATCCTTTTACTGCTATCTTGAAGCAATCTTTTGTCTCAAAGTCGCCGTCACAACTTTCAGAGTCGAGTTCTTCGAATGTATAAGTCAATGCAATAAGCCATATATATGGCATGGTCGTCTTGGTCATTGTAGTCATACTTTCATTGAAACACTTGTGTCGAATAATCTTATTCCAGAGTCTAGTCTACTTTCTGAGTCCGATGTTAAGAAGTGTTCCAGTTGTCAGTTATGCAAGAGTCATGTTCTTTCATTTTCTTCTATAAATAAAAGAGCTTCAAGACCTTTTGAAATTGTGTACTCTGATGTATGGGGACCTGCTCCTGTATTTCCTCTTCTGGAAGTCGATATTATGTTCTTTTTATAGATAGCTTTTCCCGCTATACTTGGATACACTTCATGAAACACAAATATGAAGTCTTTAAGTTATTCTAACATTTTTGTGCAATGGTTATAAATCAATTTTCCACAAATATCATGCATTTTCAATGCGAGGGGGGGGGGTTGAGTATTCCTCAACCAACTTTATTGACTTTCTTCAAAATAATGGGATAAGTTGGCGAGTATCTTGCCCCCATGCACCTCAACAAAATGGCGTGGCAGAACGAAAACATCGCCATATTGTTGAGAGTGCCATGAGCATGCTCCATGACAACAATGTTTGTACTAGTCTTTGGACAGAAGCCTTTCACATTACTGTACATGTTATCAATCGCCTGCCCATGATAGTTCTTGTAGATAAATCTCCTTAATTTGTTCTTTTTGAGCATCATCCTGATTATAATGATTTGCGAGTCTTTGGTTGTGTTTGCTATGTGCACATTGATAAATCTCTAAGAAACAAATTCCAGGATAAGGCCTCCAAATGCAGATTTGTGGGGTATGCAGAAGACTACAAGGGCTATAGATGCTATGATCCCATTACCAAACATGTTAAATTCTCCAGAAATGTTATTTTTGATGAACAAGATTTTGAAGGTGAGTTTTCATCTCAGCAAAGTCAGCCTTGCAATATGGAAGTCTACGATCCTTGGATGAGTGCAGACCTATTTGCCTGTGAAAGAGAGTTTAGCCAATCTTCTTGTGACAGAACTGAGATAAGAGAGGAAAATCATCAAGAACATCTCATATTAGAAGAAGCGGCGCCTGCTGCATCTGAAGGTTTTAAAAAAATTTCAGGCCAAGTATATAATAGAAGAGATAAAAATCCTTCTTCCGACAATGTAGAAGAGAGCATGAACCAACCCACTACAAGAAGGTTTGTAAGGAATTGCCATCAAATCCAGAGATGGGTTAGCTATGACAACTTTTCTCTGGATTTTCAGTTATTCATGTCACAGGTTGAGAAGCAAGACGAACCTATTGCATTTGATCATGCCATCAAGTCACGTAAGTGGATTGAAGCAATGAATGAAGAAATGGAAGCTTACATGAGTGCCAAACTTGAGTGATTGTTCCTAGACCTGAAGGCAAAAATGTTGTAGGATCAAAGTGGGTTTACAAAATTAAATACAAGCCGGATGGAAGTATAGAACGTCATAAAGCAAGGCTCGTTGCTCGAGGCTTTACTCAAGAGTATGGACAAGACTATGATGAGACTTTTAGTCCTATTGTTAAGATGAGAACTATTCGTATCATCCTTTCCCTAGCAGTTGAACATGGATGGACGTTGAGTCAGTTAGATGTAAAGAATGCATTTTTGCATGGAGATTTGAAGGAAAAGGTATATATGGAGCAACCTCCTGGCTATGCTAAAGGAGATCCACAAGCATATGTGTGCAGGCTGAAAAGAGCCCTCTATGGGTTAAAGCAAGCATCTAGATCTTGGTTTGAAAGCTTCTCATTCAAAATACAAAATCATGGTTTTCGTAGGTTTTTTCTTGACCATTCCTTCTTCATTTACAGAAATGAAGATGTGACTACTTTGTTGCTCATATATGTTGATGATATAGTCATCACTGGAAATTCTGACGATCACATACAGGTGGTGAAAGGTTTGCTAATGCAAGATTTTAAGATGAAAGATCTAGGGGAATTAAGATATTTTCTTGGTGTTGAAGTGGATAAGAAGGGCGATGTTTTGACTCTTATACAACACAAGTACACCCTTGATTTATTGAGTAAAGCTGGGATGACAGATTGCAAACCCTTGACTACTCCCAGTGCTATAAACCAAAGGTTAAGTTCGCAAGATGGAGAAATATACCATGACCCCACTAGATATCGAAGCATTGTTGGAATGTTACAATATCTAACATTCACCAGACCCGACATTGTATATGCTGTGAATCAAGTATCTCAGTTCATGCATGAGTCGAGAACAATTGGAGATGGACTTGCTTATCAAAGGAGTTGGTCAAGCAAAAAGGGTCATGAAATACTTATACTGATGCAGACTGGGCAGGTGATCCAAATGAAAGAAGGTCTGTTTCTGGTTATTGCATCTTCATAGGAAATAACCTAGTATCATGGAGTAGTAAGAAACAAAAGACTGTTACCAGATCTAGTACAGAAGCAGAGTATCGGTCCATGGCAGCTGGAACAACAGAAGCAACTTGGGTGAGGCACTTACTACATGATCTAGGAGAAGTTATCACAGGCTCATTATTGTTATGTGACAACCAGAGTGCCATCAATATCTCTTTTCATCCAATTCACCACATCCACACGAAGCACATTGAGATTGATCCGCATTTCATCCGGCAAAAGGTGGAGGAAAAAGAAATCATGCCTCAACACGTTAGGACTGAAAATCAAGTAGCCGACTTGTTTACAAAAGGTCTAACAAAACACCATTATTGGTTCTTAAAGAACAAGTTGTCCATGATTCAAGATCATGCACAACTTGAGGGAGGGTGAAAACACGTGATTTAATCTTGTATTGGGTTGGGTCTGAAATAGATCCAAATCCATGTTATCGTGTAAACTTATGTACTGCGTAGGTGTAGGATATACTTTGTAATTTAGTCCTTTTACCAAAGGGCCTTTATGTCTTTTGTAACATAAAGTAATATAAAATCATTAGGGCATGCCAAACAAGAGGTGTGGCTGCCGTCAAGTTTCTGTTCCTCTTTCTCTCCTTTCTCATATTAAAAAATTATCGTATACTACCAAGCATATCTGCATCATGTTCTGTTCCTGCATCCGTGTCCATGTGACATAGCTTATAGGTTACTTATTTGAGATACTTCTGTTACCAAGACTTGGGAAAAGCCTCTGGTTTCTTTATTGTCTGGTTTTATGGTGTCGTCTTGTATATGGTGTTAAATTGGCACTGAACTGATCTTTATGCTAGTGTCTTTATTGTCTTGATCCTTCTTTTATGACAAGTTTGTTGTCTTATGGGTTGCCCACATATAGTTGGCACAAAACATGTTGATTTTTAATTTTTTTCTCAACCTAATTAAAAAGTATGCACTCCTTTATGAAAGTTGAGGTGAAAGATTCAATGATAATGGATTCACCATGTACAATAATATAACTTTTCTTTCTTTTTGGACATTGTATTTAATGCACACGCTTGTTGCTTAATATGTTTGCGTATTTAATTTTTTATTTATTTGTCCTCCTGGTATTCTGCAGTTTGTGAGTGCTAATCTCTCAGTATTGATACCCTCGGTCAGTGAGGATGCCATCAATCTCATATCTGTAAGTAATATCCAAATATGGACTAGGTCTTTCCTTTTTACATTTTGCAATACATAAAACTCTTGCAATACATAAAACTCCATGCTTATTTTCTTTGAATTTTTTTTCCTCCTATAAGCTACGTCGGATGACTAGAGCTGGCTTATCTTAACGAGATATGTAATTTTGAAACCTGTCTACTCCAAGCTTAAGAGTGGGTTGGGATGGTGATACCTATGTTGCAATGTAATGTGGTAATATGAGTCTCACACCTTTGTATTTGCTTGCAGCCAGTTCTGTTTTGTTACGTAGTAGCTTGTTTGAGAACATGGCTTTGAGTTTAAATCACTGAGCCTTTTATTGATTTGGTGGATTTCAATAGAGTGCTGAATTATTTTCTTTTCTAAAGGTATTATTGATCAGGTCTGGGCCTGGTGTTGTGGAGTCAAATAACTATACTTACTCTTCAAATCTGATTACCTAAATGGTTGGATGTGGTTTGGGGTGTTCATGTCCAAATTTGGTTAATGCCCGAAATATAAACTCACATCTGGTAAGGGTATAAAGCTAATTGGTTCTGGATCTGGTAAGGACTCTCTCTAACCAGAGGTTAGAGGGTCGTAAAGATGCTTCTCAGATCCCTGACCAAATCATTTTTAAGCTTCTCAGTTTCAAAAGGTGTAAAGTTTTAAGGGTGCTTAAATTTTGTAATGAAATGGCACTGCTTTTGGCTTATACTGCTGATTCTTCTGAATTGCGACAATGGAAGGATAAGCCTCCAGACTGGCACCGCAGTATTTTTTGATGTACAAGTTGTGAAGAAATCCATTTTAATCCACTGGTAGGGGTCTGCCTAATCCCAGTGTTATTATCTGAAAAAAGAATTTGTGGTGAAACTATTTACATCCGGTCTTGAATCATTCAGAGTTGTCATTAATGCTAAGATCCATGTGACAAGAAAGATGACAATCCCTCTTAGAAAATGGTTAGCAGCTCTCATGTCTCGTTAGTGTTGTCAACAACCTGCTGGTTTGCCTAAGTTCATTAATCATTATGAAACTAGGTGCTGTGGCGAAGAATTCAACCTCACAACTATAATGCAGATCTGTTGGGTATGGTTGTCCAGGACTCCAATTCTCTTTTGTTTTCTCTTTTTTCTTAAGAGATTTACTAAAAGATAATTAGTTGGGTGTCAGTTGCCCTGCTTCAGTTCTGAAAGTTGGATTCATTTTATAGTTGTATGAGTAGATTTGATTTAATGGAAGAGATCCTGGTGTGCATACTGTATCCATCAGAAAATATTTTGAACCCTGAAGCCTTGATATTCCTTAGTGTGCGTTATCTCTTGATCATAAGATCATTAAATTTTGTTAATGAATGTTTTCAGTTGCTTTGTTCATGGAACCCAAGGAAGAGACCAACAGCAGCAGAGGTGCTTCAGCATTCTTTCTTCCAGGTTTCACTCATGTTTTTGTTTTAAAACATTTAAATCGTTCACATATTATGCTTCAGTTCAGGCTGTTAACTGCGGACATTTTCTCTCAGCTGTACTTCTATATTCCTCCTTCACTTCGAGTGAAGGCAATGACACCTAAGACGCCTCCTGGTTAGTCGCTATTCCATGTCCCTTGTTCTTATGCCAAAAAGTAGAAAAACAGGGACCTTCATGTTCTGTTGTCTCTGTGTGCATGTGCTCGTGTGCTTATGTGTTCTTGATTGTACACTACATGGTGCATTAGTTGTGGCGAGAGCTGCCTTGGAGCAAAAGAGCTTTAAACGAGTGGACGAGAGTCTGCCTAATAATGCAAAGTCTGCAGCTAACTTTTCTACAGCAAAGATGTCTTTGAATTATGGTGATTCACTTTGGAACTCTTGTAATTTTCTTGTTTCTTTGTTATCCGTGATGGTGTGCATATCCTTATTTTCAGAATACTATCTTACCCTGATATTTATAAAATTCTCCAGGTGTGCAGCGAAAGTCAGAAGTTGATAACCACGTGAGGATTGAGTTCCCTCCACATTGCTGTTTAAAACTTTTGGTGCATAATGTGATTTGTTGTTTATCGTCTGTCCTTGCAGGAGAATAAAATTGAGAAATCCAACAAAAATGCATCTATTCAGCCAAGATACCGACCACCAATGAGAAACAGCCCAGTAAAGGGTACGAGTTCCTATCTAATATGGGTTCATTGTTTTCGTTCAAATTATGAGGCTTTTTATTGGGGTTTCTTTGAATAAATTTTCTGCATTTTTGCATCATATTCTTATGTTGGGAGTGGCGAAAGATCCAATTTATCTCACGAAAAAGTTTTTTAAACCAGGCTAGTGTATCTCTCTTCACCTCTCCAGGTGCTTTGAATCACAAGATAGAAAAGGGAAGTCTTTAGGGCCAAGTTATGTGTGGAACAAGATTGATTCTTAATTTTTTTTTGAATAACAAATAAATCAGGCGCATTCCCTCCCACACACATGTTTTTATGTATGTATAAATCCAACTTGCCAAGGAAAACACCACAAATAACTGAAAAATATTAAAATATAAAAAATCTTAAAAATACAGTCTGGCATGCGTCTAGCATGCACCTAGTGTAAACCGTGTCTTGTCTTGTAAACAAGAGTACGTTTGTAACGTGCCAGAATTACATTCTGAACTGGTTTTGTCATCTCCTTGCAGCTTACATTAGCTCGTATGGAAGTGCACGGAGAGGTGTATCTGATGCGAATTCCAATGGAGCGAACAGAACAAGCCAATTGGTGGTTGGCTCTGAGAAGCATCCAGGACGTTCGGTGAGGCCTCCAATTAAGGCTGGAGGGTGGCACAGACAGCCTGATCTGTTCAGTCGGGCTCAAGGGATCCCTGCACATGTCAGCAGGAGCTATCCCAGGAAGGTCGAGGGTTGATGTCAAGAGGCTGATGGTATTTGGTTGGCACTTGGTACATAGCTCTTCTCTAGACACGGTTGTGTATGTAGTTGTTACCTTTAGCAACAACAGTCTGTGGGCCAACCTTTTGGTGCAAAAGGAATCGTATGGCTATTGGCGTTTTTCCCATCTATGTCTGCCGTCTAAGCTTGTTTAAGAATCACTGGTACTTTGTTCTATCGATGTCTTTCTGCTTTCACTTGAGCACTTGGTTGGTGTTTACAGACGTTTGTGCAAATGACATGGCTATCCGATGTACTTGATAATACTATGCGTGATTGAGTTTGTGCTTGTTAAGAAATGCTTACATTTGTGATTTAGCCAACGGGTGATTGAACGTTTTATTGGTGATATTTGTGAATTTAGTGGAAATTTGAGTTTCTTAAAAATATTTATGCAAAATATGAAATATATGCGAAAGAATAGGATATTTGTGATTTTGGACTTTTCAGTTTCATCAAGATTTTGCAAATAAATTTATGCGAGTTCGTGAGATCTAAATTTGCATAAAAAAAAATAAGCGATTCTGGATTTAAGTAGGTATTGGACATATTGGATGGGCAGTATAATTTTATCACAAAAAATGCCTAAATTTGCAACTATGAAGGTTAAAAGTGTCTTAATGATATTCAATATTTATGATTTTAGACATTGAGAGAACATAAAAAAACATAGGATGTTTGTGATTTTAGACATTGAGAGAACATAAAAAATTATAGGGACGGTCATTTTTTGATATAAAAATATCATTCTAAAATGTAAAAACTTTGTATGGAGGACGATTCCTTCTAACCTGCTTCTGGAGTAGATCCTATGTTTACCCTCGAGTACATAGCAATGCATTCCAGGTATTCTCGAAATCAAATTCTAAAACTTTCTTAGCAAGCAGGAAAGAAAAAAACATACTCAAGACCAATGGAGGTCATTGTGCGATGTAAGAAAATATGGCCATAAGACAACAGTTGGAAAGGGGATTCCAACAGTTATGTGCTCTCTTGTTATTGGCTGACAAGCACGTAACAGTAACTATAACAGTTTATCAAATATAAATTAAGATAATCAAAATACATGTAAGACACAATTACATGTTATGTTCAAGGGATGGGGTGAAGGAACATTTCTCTCCAACCCCCTTTCAGTGCAGATAAAGTGGCCTTTTTCAACGCTGCAGCGATCAAACATTGAACGAGACAGACGCGTGCAACGTACATTCTTGGAAAGATGAAACATTGTTCCACCCCTATTACAGTGAGAACAAGACGAAGGGACACTCATTAAAACAAGTTAGGGGGAGGGCGTCCGCTCGCTCTTCCTCTTGTTCAATGGTCGTGCAGTGAGATCAGGGTGTCACCGGCTCACTGCCGGTGATGGCACCCTAGTCTTTCTCTCTCTCTCTCTCTCTCTATATATATATATATATCCTTCTTCTTCTTCTCTCTGATTAAGGCTTTGATTAGAGCTCTAGGGCTATGATTAGAGCTTTGATTAATAAGAAATTTCTTTCATAGGGCTTTGATTAGTTTTTTTTATGTGATTAAGGTTTTTTCTTTGATTTTTTTAGTTAATTTGAATATGATGTTTTTTTATTTTATTTGATTAGTGTTTTAATCAAATTTCTTAAATCATGGCTTTTTATAGTCAATTTGATTAGGACTTTGAATCAAATTTGTTAATTTAGGTTTTTTTTATAGTTACTTTGATTAGGGTTTTCTTTGCTTTAATTAGAGTTTTTTTATTATGGCTTTACATCAAATTTTTAATTAAGGCTTTTTATAGTTTATTTGATTAGGGTTTTTCTTGGATTTGATTAGGGCTATTTTTTTATTTTCTTTGATTAATATTAGAATTAAGACTTTTTTATTTAATTTTATGGTTTATTTTTCTTGTAGTTTAAGATTTTTTGGTTTATTTATGATTTATTTTCTTGCATTTTAAGGTTCCATGATTTATTTATGATTTTTGGATTTATATAAAAAAATATGAATTATTATTTTTTTCTCAAGTTACCTAAAATGTAAACATTTTTTAGTACTTGGATCCAGTTTGATATCCATATTTGGGGTTATAATCCATACTTTTTTAATAATTTTTCACAATTAGATCTAATATGACATTAATTAAAGCATTTATATATCAAAAAATATCATTTCTTATTTTTCACAAAGTATTCAAATTTTATTTTTTTTTAATATTTAGATCCAATCCAAGATCCATATATGAGGCTAAAATCCATAATAAACATGTTAAAACTCATGTGGTTGGGTGGATTGAGTCATATGATCCAAAATGAAGTTATCTGGCCAATTATCCATGTGTCTAAGTTGTCTGCACAATGTAAAAATCAAATACTGGACACAAGGAACATAACTTGTAATGCCCCAAAATTTTCAACTTAAGATATGTAAAAATTTCAACCCAATTTTTTTTATATATAACACAGTGAAAACAATTATGGTTTAAAAGTTGGACAACCTTGGGCAGGTTACAAAGATGAAAAGCTAATCTGGACTGGATCCAATTCTTACTAGAACGTGAAATCGGATCCACCCCCACTCATATTATAAGGAAAAACATATCCATTCCAAAATCATATCATTGGTTCATAGTTTAAACAACAAGTTCCTGAATTATATTCAAAACATCTCAGTCAAATTGAGATATATAAAAAGAAAGTCCAAAGATCGACAAGACAAATAGAAATATTGTTACCAGCCTCACCGCCACATCGCACCATCACACCACTCCTCAAACATCACCAGCGCCTCATGAAATAGGGTCAAACTCTTTCGAGCAAGTAAGGTAAACCATAATCATATAGATAATGAATAATACCAAAGCATCTATCACATTATGCTGTCATGACCTCACAATTTAACAGTTGCATAAACAAGACGAATGCATAAAGGCAAATATCTATCAACAGATATTACCATATGAGATCAACTAGAATAGTCATTGAGATCAAATAGTTAACAATGTTAAAATGAATTTTGTTTCTCTTTATTATACCTTCGGGTACACAAAGGGTGACTTCATCGTATCTGTTGAGGACACTATGATGTTTATTATATCATTTGATTCATTTTCGCCATAATACCTAACAAACTGAGTCCCTACCACAAGTGAGCGGTCCATGACCAAGAGATCTCCGCAAGGGTTAACTAGATTGCATTCTATATTACTGCAGTAAATGATGTGTAACACTTTTGGATAGCCCTGAGCTCCCTAACTTCGAGTGATCAGAGGTCTAAGGATACCATTGCTCATGAATTCAAGTCGGTATGTCATGTAGGTGAATCTACATGCGACATCATCACTCGAGGTTGTACTATTTCACCATTTCTCAGGTAGACCAACAGTGCGAATGAATTATTGGGTTGTTCTTTTCTTTCTTAAGGTGGTTAGCAGTTCATGCCCTTCGATTCATGAGGTGAATAGGTTCTATGGCCCAAATACTCTCTCTCAGGGTAATATCATGTCATGACATAGTTTGCACTCAACTCATTCACATGCTCTGGCACCTTTAGCCCATAAGAGTACCTTGCCAATGAATGCGATAACAATAATCTTTAAGTGTGGATGTATGCATGAGAGGTGTGAGATTTTCTCTCGCACTTCACGGGTTCATATCCCACCTGAGTTCATGAAAGAGCAACCAACTATGCATTACAAGATTAATATTCATAACAGAGTCAATGATATTCACGAGGTTCTTTGAACCTTTTGCCTTACACCAAGAGTTTTTAACATGACAAACATACATCATCTCATAACATGGTACATTTAACATGTAGCATACTCATGTTTAAATTTAACTCATGATGTGCATCATTGTATCATGCTTTTCAAACAACCATAGGAGATTACACCTAGTCCATGGCATAATGTTTCTAAGATAAAATCAAGAAATATTTTCATTTGGAGTGTAAATCTCATAGCATAATCATGTATGCATTTATTTCATAATCATCATGATATGCTACTTAACAACTATGACATTCTATAATCATCTCATGGCATAACTCATTTTATGTGTCATTCATTCCATGACCAAATATGCAATTTTTCATGACATACCCATATATGCATTTACTTCATCATATGCATCTTATCTCATCATGCATGCATAAACATATATATACCTGTACATATGTCGTCCAACATAAACATGTTCATGGAAGCTTACTTATGCAATACATATAATTGAATATGTATGATTTATTTCATCATATGCATCTCATTCCATCATGAATGCATGAACATATATACCTATACATGCATTCCAACATAAGCATGTTCATTAAAGCTTACTTATGCATTATATAAAACTGAATATGTATGATTTACTTTATCACATGCATCTCATCCTATCATGAATGCATGAACATATATACCTATGCATATGCATTCCAACATAAGCATGTTCATGGAGGCTCACTACATATAACTAAATATGTATAGTTTACTTTGTTATATGCAACTCATCCCATCATGAATGCATGAACATATATATAAACATATACATTCCAACATAAGCAAGGTCATTATTCACTTTGTTTTTCATATAATATTTTTTTTTATATATTGGTCACACCTTAAACTGGATCAGGCCAAGTTTGATCAAACCACAGTTCAGACCCTAATTGGCCATACCGGTTCAGACTTGGTTTGACCCTGCTTGGGTTCAGACTTGGTTTGACCCTGCTTGGGTTCAGACCTAGTCTGAACCGCTGGGTGCAGGTCGACCAGTAGACATGCCCAGTCTGGATCGACCTGGCCGGTATGGGGTCAAACCCGATAGCACACAATTGTCGGCTTGTCCTGAACCTAATTGAGTTTCAAGTTAGGTCTGGTCCACTGGTTCGAGCTAAAGCTGAACCCATGGTGGTCACCTATACATGCAATAGAGTAATAAGCCAACAAAAAAATTATTTCAAGACATTATGATTCCAAAAAAATGATGAAACACCCTTAAAAAGAATATAGACAATATTTGTAATGATAGGTATGATTCAAAATGATAAGACATCCTTAAAAATCCACTAACCATATATTTTCTTTTTTTATCATTGATGTGGTCAACATCAAAATTTTATGATCAAAGCTTCTAATCATTGACATGTTTCAAAAATGATAAAACATTCTTAAAAATTTATGAACAATGTTTCTAACAATTGATATGCTTTCAAAAGATTAAGACATTGTTAAAAATTCATGAAATATGTTTCTCACCATTAAAATGCTTTCACAAAAAGATAGGACTATATTAAAATCTTATGAACAATGTTTCTAACTTTTAATATGCTTCAAAAGGGCTAAGACATTGTTAAAATTCATAAGCTATGTTTCTTACCATTGAAATATTTTTAAAAAATGATAAGACCGCATTAAACATTTATTATCAATGTTTCTCACCATTGAAATGCTTAAAAAAAAATACAACTACATTAAACATTTATAATCTATGTTTCTCACCATTGAAGTGCTTTCACAAAAAGAAAAATCTTATGAACAATGTTTCTAATTTTAATATGCTTCAAAGAGGCTAAGACATTGTTAAAATTCATAAACTATATTTCTTACCATTAAAATGCTTAAAAAATGATAAGACTACATTAAATATTTAAGATCAATGTTTCTAACCGTTGAAATGCTTTCAAAATGATACAATTATATTAAACATTTATAATCTATGTTTCTCACCATTGAAATGCTTTCAAAATGATAAGCCTACATTAAATTTTTATAAACAAGATTTCTCACCATTGATGTGCTTTAAAAATAATAAGACAATAATAAAAATCTATGAACAAGGTTTCTAACCATTGATGTGCTTCAAAAATGATAAGACAATAATAAAAATGTATGTACAAAGTTTCTCACCATTGATGTGCTTCAAAAATGATAAGTCAATAATAATATTCTATGAACAAGGTTTCTCACAATTGATATACTTAAAAAATGATAAGACAATAATAAAAATCTATGAACAAGGTTTTTCACCATTGATGCACTTCAAAAATGATAAGACAATAATAAAAATCTTTAAACAAGGTTTTTCACCATTGATGTACTTCAAAAATAATAAGACAATAATAAAAGTCTATGAACAAAGTTTTTAACTATTGACATGGATCGAAATGATGAAATACCATTAAAATTGGTGAATACCCTTTTCAACCATGGTTTTGCATTAAAAATATCAATATCATAAAAGAAAGAACATTAACATATGCATTCATGGGTTTTTCCATGAAAATCCCTGTCCACACCCACATGCATTACGTGAATGCATGTATGGTTGGAAGGAGGAGAAGCAAGGCATATTCAAAATACTACACAAGTGTGAGATTAACTTACTCTTGAAAGTGGATCTTGCTTAACTCCAAAGACCTTAAAAAAAATCCTTAGATGTGTGAGAAAAAGAACCAAGAATTTTTCAAGTACGACTCTTATCTACTTTTTTAGAGGTATTTATAGGAATTTTTAGGGCCATGTGAGATGTGTGGTTGAGTACACAAGAAGGAAGATGGAGGGATGTGGTGGAATCTAGCCCTTCACTCCAAAAATGTTTTCCCATGTTGAATTTTTCCTACCAAAGGCATGTGAGAAATTTTCACCTAAATGATATGCTACTACAATGCCTCTCCGCATGTATTATTACTTTTGTTTTTCCTTATAGAAGATGGAGATCCTTCTTTGGGATTCCATGTGAGGAGGATCCTTGGGCCTCACTCCTCACACGTTTTCTAAGGAGGGTCCCTAGCCAAAATCGCCCCCTATGGTTGGCTTAGTTGGTTTCATTCCAACTAAGTCTAACTAACTCCAATATTGTATTATTAATATAATTATTTTATTTTAAAATATTTATTTTATTGATTCTTACTTTAGAAATTCCTAATTAGGTAATTTTCATATTGGATCCCTAATTGGATCCAACTCTAATTGAGTCCGATCCAATCCAAGCTTACTTAATTTATTTACTAGTTAATATATGTCTCCATCAACTATAGTTTTGATTAATGTATCTAGTTAATACTTTCCTATCAAAGTAATTAACCATTAGTCATAGCAAAAATACTGATTTTCTCTGGTTGGCTAATTGATTAACTCCTTTATGGTTTTTATTATTATTATATATATTTTTTTAGTTATTGATTAGAACAATAATTGTCACAATACTTAAAAAAAATCAAGAACTTAGGTACTTTCATAAATTCATCACACAAATTGACCTATTCAGAGAGTTAAAGTGAATTTTTTCTCACATTGAACACTAAAAGTTTTGTCTAAATTACTGTATTTTTTTGTGGGTCTTACACAACTTCTTGTTCAGTCAAAACAAACACTGGACATAATACAATTATTAAATAACATGCATTCATTGTTCCTTTCAATCTTGAAGGTGCCATCAAACACACCCTTAAAGTGCCACATTTTCATTAATTTCTGCCATTTGCCCATGAGATGAAAGTGCTTCTCCAAGTTTGGTAGAAAAAAACAAAAGCATTTATAACAAGATTGAATGATGACTGAAGCCCTCAAATATAACTGAATATATATTATGAACATGAAGTTGAATACGTGGCAATATTTGTTTATTTTATGGTATGCTACATCCCATTGTTTTTTTCTCAATGCATGTGACAAATGATAGACCGTTAAAAAGTACACATTTTGTCTTACAAGAATTTTTTTTTTTCTGTGAATTTTTGACCGATGGCTAAATGGTGTTTCACTCAAAAGACATTTGCAGCGTCAATGGGCACACATTTCCTAGGGAAGCAAACATAAGGCTGTTGAAGATAGTAACAAGTTTACAAGTAACATGAGTTGGCTCGTTAACCCTGTTGAAGAGTCATGAAGCCAAAACATAACCGTCTCTTCATTTATTCCCTTAATATATAGGGAGGTGACCTACTTACATATGATTTAAAGTTTGCCAAACGACTTATCAAGCTTCATTTTTTTTTGTGCAAACAACCCCATGGATGTGATCTACATGTTTTTAGTGGGAATGGTGACACAAAAATTGACAATTATTACTGACTCAAGAAAATGTGTTTTCATAAAAAAAACATGATCAAGAGTCAATTCTTACTAAGTCTATTATGATGAATATATCTATGAGATTAAATTGAGTCAAAACAACCAGCATCATGGGATTCCAACTGGATTATACAATCAATTGCATTAAATATATAAACAGAGCAAGAAAGAAACGCTTTCTCTCGAATTTAGCTTCCAACGTGGTGTTCTCAAAAATTAAAATTTTGCGAAATAACATGACAAACAATCTAAACAACATGGAGATATTGAGAAGAGAAAGAGAGAAAAAAGAAAGAAAACACTGGATTTGAATTGTTCCGCCTTTGGCTGGCCAGCGAAAGAGGAGCAATAAATCTACATTAACAGCAGAATACAACCATAAAGAGCAAGCTCCCAAAAAAACACTCGAACTCCAATCGGGAAGAAAAAAACCCTAATCTTTAAAATAGAGCTGGGTCTCGGTACACACCTGGGTTCCTCATGGCTGGACCCATTAAGTGACTCGTCCTTGGCAAGGGTTCCTCGACATAAAAAAAAAGGCTGCTCTCTGAAAAAAAAAAACCCTAATCGAGCTTGTGAAAAAATTATAAAATAAGATAAATCAACCACTCATCCCCAAAGGGGTTTTGCTGTCCCCAAGCCCTTTCTGCCATAGTGTCATAAACCCTATTGAAAATTCCCATTCAAAGTTCTCCCTAAATTTGTCAGGTCACAAAATGGACCAAAAATTCAAGAAACATGTAATAAACATCAAATGAGCTCGTGGTTTACTGAGAGAGAGAGAGAGAGAGAGAGAGAGAGAGAGAGTATCAAAACAATAAAATTTGGTGCTAAACCGCATGCTAAATGGGGTTTTCGGACTTTTTTCATTTAATTTTTAAATTCTGATATTACAGATGTGATCTGATTTTAAAGGGATCAGCTCTTAAAGAGTTTGATTCCAACGCATTGGTGGCTTTTTATAAAGTTCGAAAAATAAGGTCCAAAATCTTTGTAATATATATATATATATATAAAGCAAGCTGGGGTTAAGCAGACTCCACCAGTTATTAGTCAAAGTACCACTGAAGTTTGAACCTGCAACGTCCCACCACAAGGAGACGTGCACTGACAGCTCCTACCAACCACGTGGAGCTCTACCCTGTTATCATGTCGCGAGGTATCGAGCTGTCGGCAAACCACTGCAGTGGTTACTCATGAAGTTAGCAGGGTTTGGTGTCAAGCTGAAGGCAGGGGATCGAATTCTACTGGTGCACGGGGGCTGCCTTTGCTTTATCACAGTTGAGGGCACGTAAGGTAGGTGGTCATGTCCTTGACCTGAAATTTTACTGCACAGGGAGGGGGCGGACACATTAAGTGACCCAGTTCTTGGCGAGGGTTTTTTTTACTTAAAAGGGAAAAAAAATGATATTTAAGGAGAGAGAGAGAGAGAGAGAGAGAGAGAGAGAGAGAGAGAGAGAGAGAGAGAGAGACTGAAATTGGCAACACAATCAATACCCTTGGCCCTCATCATGTAGTGAGCTAGCTGGGGAGTATAGACAACCAATCGATGGACAAGTGAAGGACGCTTTTAATGTGAAGAACAAAAATGGGAAAGGAATTAATTGCTCCCATCTAACTTAGATGAAAGTTGAAACCATTCCAATTTTATTATATCCCTTGGATACAGGCAACATTTATCAGCCAACCTAACCATTCCTTAACAAAGAGAAAGATCCTGACTCATATCCACATCACAGTCCAGAAATCCACTCAACAATTCAAAGTCCAAATGGTAGAATTTAGACTGATCGTAACAGAATTCCACTCCACTGCTCTCCAATTCACTCCCCAACAATCCACTGTAAATTCCTGCATCCCTTGCCTCATGAACTTGATTGTCATTTGGACCCTCCTCTGTTCCATCCCATCCGATGCTCGCAAAGTCGAAAAAACAGTCGATGTCGACGTCCAAATCGACTTCGGCTTCCTTCTCTAGCAGGTCACTCCACACTCTCTGGCTCTCTACACCAACCTTTTCGTTGGTGGTCTCTGGTGTGGAGGAAACTGGGAATGTGCTTGCTGGTGGCAGTGATTTCTGTTTTTTTTTTTCACGTTGCGGTTGATTTTGTGGTTTAGCTCCCTCATTGATAATGACTTTTTGCCCAAATGAGTATTCCAGTAATTCTTTATTTCGTTATCTGTTCGTCCCGGCAATCTTGCGGCAATCAGTGACCATCTGCAACACAGAGCAAGAGGGGTGTCAGCTGTCAGATTTTGGGGTGGCTGGTAAGCTCACAAGTAAAAAAAAAAAAAAACAAGGGTAGGTTTTGCTTTGAGGAGTGCTTCCGTGTTCCGGGCCCACTCACAGCTACACGGTGTAGGCCCCCACAAGAAATACTGTCATCTGATTTGGCTGTGTCAAATAAGTCTTTAGTTAAAAGCGTACTAAGCGTTCCATCCCTGTCGTTTTGTGCAAGGGCGACCTAAAATTAAAGGTGCAATTTGTGTGTATGTATCAATGTTATTAGTAACAATACTTTGAATCGGTTATTTTTTAAATAAAATATAAAAATTACTAAAAAATAAATTTTAATATTATTTTAATGGTTTTAACATGTGTCTTGATACATAATAATTTATTATTATTTTTGGACTGATACAAAACGATTCACTCGAGTATCGATTTCGGTAAATACAATTGAATTGGTGGCCAAGCGATTGAGGGCGGATATCCATACCGACGTCCTACCTGAATCCGAAACTGATTAAATCAGATTCGATTAATAATTGGATTTGGTTTTGGTATTGAGTATTGCATTCAAAATCAAACTCCAATACAAATAAGAATTGGATCTGAACTGAATCTGATTATTCGATCCTGGTAATGCCTAGGTCCAACACTCTGATTTTTTTACATTCCTCCTTTAGGGAACGTTTGTAAGCAAAAAAAAGCTCTGGTAGAAAAAGAAAATGTTGCCTATGAAAAGTTTTGATATGATATTTTTTTTAAATAAAAAAATTCACTTTTTTGGGTGGCATGAGAAAAATAAAATAAAAAATCTTTAAAAAATAAGAGATGAGGAGGTGGTGGAGGAGTTTCTTCGGCATGGTTTTCTGAGAGGTGGGTGATGGTCGGTGGTGGTGATGAAAAATTATTGTGGGGTGGTGGAGCTTCTACGACATCGATTTTCAGGATGTGGGTGATGGTGGGTAATGATTGATTGTGGGGAGAGCGGTTTTTCGTGAGTTGGACTCTGATGATGGTGGTGGTGAAAGAGCTTCTTTGACGCTATTTTTTGAGAGGTGAGTAATGGTGGGTGATAGTGGTAGTTGTGTGATGGATGGTGGTGATCGTGGTGGTGGTGAGATGTGGTGGGATGGATGATGGGGGTGGACCTCACCATCTTTTCTTGATAGGAAACATTCCACTTCTCTCCATGGATGAATGTTTCTTGTCAAAAAGTGTTTTTTTTAGAAAAATCTTCCGGTCTTCCTTTTGAAAGGGTAAAAAAAAATAGTACTCATTTTTTTTTCACTTTTTCTACATTATTTCCACTTTCAAAAGTACTCTACGGGCAAGTTTGGAAGAGAGAAAAACTTTCATAGAAAAAAAAGTTTTGCCTACGAGAGCTTTTGATATGAGAAGTTTTCAAAAAAAAAAATTTCGTTTGTTTGTGTAGCATGAGAAAACAGAGTGCGAAAATGTGAAAAACCAAAGGGCGGAAGAGGGTGGTAGTGATGGTGGTGAGATGGATGGTGGTGCTGATGGTGAGTAGTGGTGGGGGTGGTGAGATGGGTGTAAAAATAAATTCTCTTCTTAGAAAACTTTTCTCTACCTCTCTCACAGAGAAATATTTTTTTTTTATCAAAAACTGTACTTTTTAAAGAAAATCTCTTAGAGAAAAAGTCTCTTTTGTTTGGTAGAGCCGGAAAAATCGGTAAGAATTTTTCATTTTGCATCACTTTTCCTACATTTTTCTCGCTTCCAAATGTTCCCTATGAGAACAATGCACTTTCCCTGTGAGAAAAATCAGAAAAATAGCCGATTCAAACTTGCACCGTATTGATTTTCTGCCGATAGGATGCTTATCGGCTGATACAGGCCGATATGCACCGATACTGATAACATTGGAACACTTCGAGAACAGTGCACTTTCCAGTTCTAGCTTAGATTCTTATCTCGGGGAAATATTTTAGTATGATAAGTAGCTGTACCCATATCTTTGCCGCCAGCCCTAAACGGTTTGGCTTAATAGGAGGGGCCCTTGGCTGTTAGACGGGTGATTAGAGTTCCATTCTCGTGGGCATCAACCTCTTGCATATAAAAAAAGGGCAAGGGTGTCATGCCCTTTGCTCGTCCCAAAACAAGGTGACTCCAGGGGGGCAAAGGGGTCTTGGGTTTACATCATGGGAAAAATGACCCTAATTACGGTAGGTGTGGCCAGGAGACTAGGTCTCTGATCCGAGGGTGGTTTTCCGTCGCTTCTAGTGCTCAATCTGCCGATACAAGAATCCTGATGGCACCATAAATTTGTCACAGATGCCTAATCATCACTAGCCCTTGTCTCCACATAATATGTTATATTGAGGAGCCCATCAGAAATGGTAAGACCTAGTTACCTGTTGCCTAGAAGATTGTGAAGTCTCATAATCAGATCCTCTTCATCCTCTGATATGTTTCCTCTCTTAATGTCTGGCCTCAAATAGTTCAACCATCTCAATCTGCAGCTCTTCTCACACCTATTGAGACCTGCAAAAATTACCCATAACTCAGTTTTACACGAAAAGGAACAGGAAAACCTTATTCAAACCAGTACAGGGTCAATTTGATGACTGACCACCGAGCTCAGTATTTTAAGAGGCTTTTTGAAACATGGTAATAGAAATTTGGCCCAGATTACAATAAAAAAATATTTGGAATTTGTGATATTAGAACGATCAAAAGTGTGCCAAATTGACTCAAGTTATCGAGTGGGGTTCTAAGTTGCAGCAATCCCACTTGATCAGATAAGCCACAGCTCACACCAACTTGAACTGTACTGAACTGGCTGCACTATTTTAGGCAGAAAGTGAATTTAAGTTGGGAAGAAAACCAAAAAACGTCGCCCCCCTCTTTGGCATTTGGAGAAGAAAGTGTATCTGAAGTGAGAGAGAGAGAGAGAGAGAGAGAGAGAGAGAGAGAGAGAGAGAGAGAGAGAGAGAGAGAGACCTGCTCTAGGTGGGAGAGATCTCCATTTCTTGTCCCCATGAATTTTTATGTACTCTGATAATCTTCTATCTTCCTCTTCTGTCCACCCTCCCCTGTTCACAGTCTTCTTGCTGTGGCTCTGGGGCTTCACCATTTTCTCAACAAAAGAGAGAGCGAGAGCATTCGATCAAAGTCTTGTTTATTTTATACTCGCCAGTTCGCTCACTGCCCACATGCAGAATGCACAGAGGGCATCTAACTCCGGGGGGTGCCGACGCCTAAACGTGTTAGCATGTTTTGGCTCGGCTCCTATTTCAGCTCGGCTTGGAGCCAACTAGGTTCCACGTAGTCTGTTGCACATTTTGGTCAGGGGTACCTTAGCTGAAAGGTTCCTTGTTGCTCCATTTATATTGCCAAAACATGTCCCTTCGATATTTATCATCTCTCTCTCTCTCGCACACACATCACTGTCTAGCAGAAACCATGAGGTGGGTAAGGTGATCTAGCCCTAGTATATTACAAATCACTCGGACCACATAAAACACAAAAAATAGTTACAACAGTAAGGTCGTGTGGCCATAAGAGGACTCTGAGGCCATTCCTACAGTCTCTCTCAAAAGATGTAATTGTTCATACATGTAATAATTAATTATAACCAGATTAAATCTAATTAATCAAATAATTAATTTATGTTTAAAAATACAGTTACATAAACGAATACCAAGATACGTGTCTCTTGAGGCCAAAGGGATTTCTCTCATGGATATGTCCCAAACTTCAAACCCTTTAAAAGATTATAAATATGGCTAAGTATAGTCAGGAAAGCATAGAGTATGTGTGTGAAATAACATACAAACAAACAACAAGAAATTGGATTTTTTGGGTTTACAGAAGTTATGACCATTCTGGGCAATTTCGAGCGTAACCAATTTTGCGCTTTCACAAATAAAGAATCCTACATTGGTATCAGAACTCTACAGGTCCATCCTTGTCGGTGACACTACAACAAAGCAGTAGCTTAGCGACGACCACATTCCGTCGCTAATCCGTCGCTAATCATGTTAGCGACGGATTAGCGACAACGCGGAGACAGTATGCTTACGTCGCGAATATTTCGACGCTAACTGGCGACAGAATAATTCCGTCGCCAAGTCCGTCGCTAATTGGGACTGAATAACGAGCGCTATATTCCGTCGCCAATCCGTCGGTACTAAACGGCGACCACGGCGTGGCGACGGATTTAATTCCGTCGCTAAGCCGTCGCTAGATTAATATGAATAGCGACGGAATCATCCGTCGCTAATCCGTCGCAAAAACGAAAAAAAATAAAAAAAAATTTATTTAAAAATTAATTACCGAGAACTGTACAATTTATATTTCCTGTAAATAAAAAACAAACCACACAAAAAAATTCATATAACAAGTATCTATAATAATTAATCGTTCCACCTTAAAACTAAGAAGTTTAATTATTTACAATTCAACAATTACAATTAGGAAAAATAAAAAAAAATAGAACTTCTTCAACACAGTCCTCTAATCATCGCCAAGATTTTGTGCGTCTTCTTGTTCATTGTCTTTATCTGTCCCTTCAGCTCCACTACCCTGATTATCGCTAGCAGCCTACACAAGAAAAGAACAGTCAGTATTGATAAACAAAATATAATGAAATAAATTACACACTATATGTGATTCTATCATGTTCTCATGTGTGATCTAAGGCAATAAAAAAACTCTATATGTGATTCTATCATGCTCATATGTGTGCTAAGGCAGTAAAAAAATTGAATATGTGATTATAGCATGTTCATATGTGTTCTAAGGCATATAAAAAAACTCTATATGTGATTCTACCATGCTCAGATGTGCTAAAAAATATTAATTAAAAAAATGTGATTTAAATCCCTAATTATAGAAAATAAAAATAAAAACTCTAAATAAATAAAAAAAACCTAATCAAATTAACTATAAAAGCCTTAATTAAAAAATTTTGATTTAAAGTCCTAACCAAATTAACTAAAAATCCTTAATTAAAAAAATTATGATTCAAATCCCTAATCATAGAAAATAAAAATAAAAGCTCTAATCAAATCCAAGAAAACCCTAATCAAATTAACTATAAAATGCCCTAATTTTTAAATTTTGATTCAAAGCCCTAATAAAACAAAATCAAATAAAAAACCCTAATTAAATTAACTACAAATAGCCTTAATTTAAGAAATTTGATTCAATTGCTTAATAAATGAAAATCAAAATAAAAAATCCTAATCAATGAAAATCAAAGAAAACTAAACAATAAAAATAAAATAAAAACTCTAATTTCTGAAAAAAGAAAAAAAAGAGCAAGAAACCAGGGGGTCGACCCCCGGCCAGACACGGCAGGGGGTCGACCCCCGGCCGGACATCAAAAGGGGTTGACCCCCTGTCGGACAAGGCAGGGGGTTGACCCCTGGCCGGACACGGCAGGGGGTCGACCCCGGCCGGACAAGGCAGGGGGTTGACCCCCTGCCGGACATCAAAAGGGGTTGACCCCCTGCCGGGGTTGACCCCCTACCGGACACGGCGGGGGGTCGACCCCCGGCCGGACATGGCGGGGGGTCGACCCCCCCCCCCCCCGGCCGGACACGGCAGGGGGTCGACCCCCTACCAGGGTTGACCCCCGGCCGGACACGGCAGAGGGTCGACCACCTACCGGGGTCGACTGCCTGGCAGAGTCGACCCCCTGCCGGAAAACGCAGGGGGTCGACCTCCAATCCATTTAAGGTGAAATACGTACCTGCGGTTGCTCCGGGCAGCGACGGCGGCAGCGGAAGGTTGACGGAGATCGACTTCCGGCGAACGGTGGGGGCCGGCAGAGAGGTCGACGGGATGTATAGGGCGGCCGAAGGAAGAGGGCGGCAGGAGGGAGAGGGCGGCGGGCAGGAGCAGCGAAAGGAGAAAGGAAAAAGAGGGCTGGGATTAGGGGTAATGCGACATTTAGCGACGGCTTAGCGACGGATTAATTCCGTCGCTAAGCCATCGTAATTCAAAAAACAAAAAGGCGACAGAAAATATTTCGTCGCCTAGGCCGTCGCTATGTTGCGACGGAATTTTAGCCGTCGCAATTCCGTCGCTAACTGTCGTATTTATTGCGACAAAATATTCTCTCGCACAATCCGTCGCTAAGTAGCGACGGATTTTGCGAGGGAATATAATCTGTCGCTAGTTTCATAAAATTCTACAAATATAGCGATGGATTCATTTCTCTCGTTAATCCGTCGCTAAGTAGCGACGATATAACTCCGTCGCTAAATTCCGTCGCTAATCAACTATTTTTTTGTAGTGTGATCATGTGCACCTATCAATGATCATGTGCTACTGTTGGTAGTAATGTGTGCCACATAGTCTTGTTCATCACCGAGAAAAACAAACAAAAAAGAGGAAATTTAGCATATAAAAGGTCAGTTATATATGTATATTGATTTTTCAGGAAACAAACAACGATCAAAATTGTTGTATGTGAAAACCGAAAAAAAAATTCTTCTAGAGAGTATATATAGAAATTATATATACAATAAAGGGGGAGGGATCATAACTACAAAGTCATCGGAGGCCGATGAGTAGTCGCTGGAGTCTGCCTAGTCATCGCTCGCGTGCGAACCCCCTATACAGTGTAAAACACCGGGTAACCCCTGAAAAAACATAAAATTTAAGAAAAAAGTAGGAAAAAACCCTTGTTTAAGGAGGGTGTAACGAGGAAGAAAAGGGAAGAGGAACCCCTTTCCTCAAAGGTTTTCATTTTACCTTTGAAAAAGGGGGTTTCAACAGCCATTGCCAATTAATATTCAACTTCATCAGTCGAGTATTGTTCCTCACACTGGAAAACCCAAACTGAGCCAATTCGAGTCGTAGGCAACTCGATTTTGTTGGATCGATTTTCAGATCATGCAGTTTCACAATCATCATCATGATATTAAACATGATATAAATCATAATATGCACCAGAATACAAATCATGATTTTCAGCAGATCAAAATAGAAACAGGGAGCAGGCATGTCGGGTTCCGCATTACACCAAAATCCAGACATAAGCAAATAGACAAACAGTTGCATAGAACACAATAAAAACAACGAAAGCATGTTAATACTGTGTAAAAGGACAACAGAAGTACTCCCCTTAGAGAAGATTCGCCCCCACATACAGTGCAAACAGGGTCTGGCATCCTTCCCCCAGGATACAATAGCCTCGATGATCAGAACCGGTGCACTCCGACGGATCGTCCTTCGAAGACAACCTCTACGAACCGAAGTTGCAGAAAAATCCCTTCAAGAAAAACTCAGGAGAGAGAGAGAGAACAACAAGGAAAGAGAAAACCGCAGAGCCTTTCTTCAGAATTCTGTGCGTCTAGCATCTAAGTAACCCCAGCCCTAACCACGCTTTTATAACCCACGAACGGTTATTAAATGTGGAAGGAGCCCATTACGGAATCCGAGGCGTCGATGCCCGTTAACGGACTTCGAAGAGTCAAGATCCGTTACAGAATCTGAAGAGACAAGACTCTTTAACGGACACAGTCTATGAGGTGTCGAGACCCGTTGTCATTTCTCATCACCCATTAAAGAATCCAAATATCCACAGAAACTTTGGGCAAAAAGATACTTTGGTCTTGGTTGGATATGGCCCTAAAGGGCCAATTACCCGAACCCGAGCCTGACCCGGCCCGGCTCGGCTCGGCACGGCACGCGCGTGCGCACATGTGTGGTAGTCATCCCAACCTCTCGTTCTTAGGAACAAGTGTAAGAGTTTACATATGGGTTATAAAGCCCACAACAAACTCAAACACCATCAATATGGGACTATTCCACATCATCAAAACCAAGCTTTACCAAAACAACCCACGTTTCTTCTTTTGAATTCTCTTTCCCCACCTATCTTACACCTAACATTCCCCCACAAATTCAAAGAATGAAACAGAAGGAAACCAAGATGCAATATTAGACAATCTGCAAGAGGACATATCATGCTTTCAGTAATGGTACCTTTTAGTTTGAACCACTACCTTAGTTGACTAACTTTACCCCCACAGGAACGAAGTGAACTGAAGTCTTGAATTTGAACCTTTGGTGTAGGAGTGTCCATTAGCAACAACACGATAAAGGTTCTGGTTGTAATTTTTAGGGGCAGGGCGTTAAAGGCCATGCGCCTGAATCCTGTTTTATGAGTGACTTCAGGAATAACCCAATTTCTTAAACTGCGGCCACACAGTCACACTCACATAGGTGGGCTTCTCCAAAGATGCACTGCTAACATCTCGCCTAGAAGGCTTTGAACCCATTCAGAGTTTTAACTCTTCCTTAACTTGCAGCTACAACACCTTTTCAGAGTAATCAGGAGAACAGACAGAGATACATAGTATCTCATAAATAAGGTGCTATCCAGTTCACCCTACAACTTGTTATTACCACATTTAACCTACTTTATGGGATCTCCACTCAGATAGGTTGGGTTGCTACTGTAGATAAACTACTGATGGGTTTCAGTCCCATCCCCTCTCTGGATTTCAGAACTAATGACTTATCTAGTCCTTTCGTTAATGGATCAGTTGTGTTTTCTTTGGATCCAACATAGTCCACAACAACCACTAACTAAGACACCAGTTTCCTTAGAGATTTTATTCTGACTTGGATGTGTCTCCTCTGCTTTTGGTTATATTTTATGCTTTTAATCTTTGCAATAGTGGCCATATTATCACAATGCACAGATATCGCAGGAATTAGTTTGCACATTAAAGGAAGTTTCTCAAGAAGTCTCTTTAACTATTCAGCTTCCAATCCTGTGATATCTAAAGCACAGAGTTCAACCTCAAAAGCAGACTGAGACAAGATGGTCTGCTTTACTGATCTTCAGGAGACTGCGCCGCCACCCAAGGTAAATACATACCCTGTCACGCCATAACTCCCAGAGTTCATAGCTATCCAGCTCACATCACTATATCCCTCAAGAACTGCAGGGAATCTCTTGTAATGCAAACTCAAGGAAATAGTTTCTTTCAGGTACCTAAGTACCCTGTCCAATGCCTTTCAATGAGTGCGATTTGGACAACTTGTGTATCTACTTAATTTTATCACGGAGAACGAAATATCCTGTCTCATGCAATTTGCTAGATACATCAAACTTTCATTAATCTGAGAATACCTAAATTGAGACACATGAACACCAATCGTATTCTTATAAAGAAGAATAAAAGGGTCATATGGAGTTGCTACAGATCTCCCTTGGTTATAGCCAAATTTTTCAAGTACTTTCTCAACAAAGTGAGAATGAGAAATGACTATCCCTTTAGCTAAACGAGTCAGCTTTAAGCCTAAGATCACATTTGCAACACTCATATCCTTCATATCAAACTTACTACTAAAAAACGACTTTGTCTCCTTCACGATTCCCATATTGGAACCAAACAATAGAATGTCATCTACATACAGGCATAAAATAATACAACCATCACTTTTAACTTTGCAATAAACACACTTATCAGATTCATTGACAACAAAGCCAAATGATAAAATAACATTATCAAACTTCTCATGCCATTGTTTAGAGGCTTGTTTTAGTCCATATAATGACTTAACAAGTCTACAAACTTTGTCTTCATTACCAGGAGCCACATAACCCTCAGGTTGATCCATATAGATCTCTTCTTCAAGATCGCCATGCAAGAAAGCGATCTTCACATCCATTTGATGGACCGAAAGATCATAAATAAAAGCCAGTGCAATAAGCACCCTAATAGTGGTCATCTAGGTAACTGGAGAATAGGTATCAAAATAATCTAATCCCTCATTTTGTTTGAACCCCTTGACAACCAGTCTTGCCTTGTACTTATCAATGGATCTATCTGGTTTCAACTTCTTCTTAAAGATCCATTTACACCCAATAGTAGAACTACCACGAGGGAGGTCAACCAATTCCCAAGTACCATTAGAGATAATGAAGTCCATTTCACTCTTTATGGCTTATTTCCAATGCATTGCTTTAGGTGAAGCCATTGTATCTCGGAAAGTGGGAGGATCATCCTCGATAAGGTAAGTGATAAAATCACTTCCCAAATCCTTGGTAATCCGTGGTCTCTTGCTCCTTCTAGGTTCAACCACTTCCTCAGACTCAATGTGTCTAGAATGGGAACAAGATGGTTCTACCTCCACATTTGTCATCCTTTTCACATGTTCGGGAATGGAACCAGAAGTTGAAGGTATATCTAAAGAAGAAAGATTCTGAGGTACACCAACTTTCATGAGAAATACATCTTCAAAGAATGTAGCTTCTCGAAGCTCAACAATAGAGTTTACATCTATGCCAGATATCTCAGACTTAATTACTAAGAATTTATAGGCATAGTTGTTCTCTACATAACCCAAAAAGACAACATCTACTATTTTAGGACCCAACTTCTTCCTGTTGTGCTTTGGGACAAGTACCTTTGCAAGGCACCCCCACACTTTAAGGTATTTCAAGTTCGATTTCCTATTTCTCCAGAGTTCAAAAGGGCTACTGTCCTTATGCTTCTGAGGAACTCTATTCAGAATATGACAAACTGTATTCAGAGCATCCCCCCACATATAGGTAGGTAATCTAGAACTCTCAAGTAGAGCATTTATCATGTCAGTTAGGGTTCTATTCTTTCTTTCTGCAATCCCATTAGATTGAGGAGAATATGAAGCAGTAAACTCATGAACTATGCCAACAGACTTGCAATATTCATCGAGTTTGTTAGAGGTATATTCTCTCCCTCAATCAGACCTCATTCTTTTCAGTTTTCTACCAGATTGTGTTTCTGCTTCATTCTTAAAAATAAGAAATTTATCAAAAGCTTCATCTTTGATTTTAGCAGATACACGTAACAGTATTTAGTACCATCATCTATAAAAGTGATAAAATACTTTTTATGATTTCTGGTTAACACTCCATTAAACTCACAGATATCTGTGTGCACCGAATCCAATATTTCAGAATCTCTAACAATCGTATGGAATGGTTTCCTACATTGTTTTGCTTACACACAACTTTCACATTTTTTAGTTTTATCAATGGAATGCTCATAAATCATTTTCAAGTTCATCATGCGTTTCAAAGAGTTGAAATTCACATGACCTAATCTATTATGCCATAAGTCAGATGATTATATGTTATATGCAACATTAGACAATGAATCAAATGAAACATCATTTTCTAATTTATCATTGCAAACATGTTCAACACGAAGTTTAAACAAATCATCATCTAAATACCCCTTACCAATAAAAGTTCCAGAATGTAAAATAACAACTTTATTACATTTAAAGTTAAATTCATAACCCTCTCTAACAAGACATGAACCACTTAGAATGTTCCTTCTAACTACAGGCACATGGTGCACTCTGTATAAAGATAGAATGTGTCCTGACGGAAACTTCAGATCCACGCGTCCAATCACTAACACCTTTGCAGCTGTTGAATTGCCCATAATCATGGATTTGTTTGCAACAGCTTGGTATGAGACAAAGACAGACTTATCAACACAAACATGCACATTAGCCCCAGTATCAACCAGTCACTCAGTTGGCTCATAAACGTGATAGATTTGCGGGTTAACAGAAACATACCCAGTACTGTTCCCAACAACCTCAGTCACCATGTTGACTTGAGGCGTTCCATCTATGGTCCCATGAGCTTTGGCCTTCTTGGAAGGACATTCCTTAGCCCAGTGCCCAACCTGCCCACAGTTCCAGCATGGTTTATTCTTTGCCTTTTTCTGGATTTTGGCCTTAGGTTTAAACTAGTTTTTCATTACAGATTTCGGTTTTTGTCCCTTGCCCTTAAAAGATCTGGTCATCATGTTCACTTTAGGTTGTTCAATTGGCATCACGACCTGTTTCTGGCTTCTATGCTCTTCTTCAATGGCAATGACTACCATAAGATTATCCAGGGAGATATTTTCCCTACGGTGCTTGAGAGACATACCAAAGTCTACCCAAGACTTAGGAAATTTCTCCACGATGGTCATAACTTGAAACTTCTCAGAAAGTTTCATATCAGCCTCAACCAAACTATGGAGCAACAAAAAAAATCGTGTGCCTGCTCAGTGACCGACTTGCCCTCAACCATCTGATATTTCATAAACTTGGCAACCGAGTACTTTTCAAGACCTTGGTCTTTGGTATTATACTTTTTGTCAATTTGATCCCATAGGCCCTTAGTAGTGGTAGACGAGAAACAATACACATCGAACAACGTGTTGGATAGAGCCAACAGTATGCAACCACGACATATACTGTTCTTTTCTTTCCACTCTACAGCCGCAGTGACCGCAATAGGGTTAGGGTCAGTATCAGAAACCGAAGGGCAGTCGAGTTCTAGAACAGACAACAACCCTATCGTAGTGAACCAGATTTTCATGCGTTGTTGCTAACGCTTGAAATTCTGACCAGCAAACTTTTCTGGCATATCAGACATGTCCACTTTTGGTACAAAAACAGAAGAGGTCGACATGCTTAGAATCTTCTCTAAGATTGTTGGATCGATTTTCAGATCACGCAGTTTCACAATCATCATCATGATATAAAACATGATATAAATCATAATATGCAGCAAAATACAAATCATGATTTTCAGCAGATCGAAACAGAAACAGGGAGCAGGCATGTCGGATTTCACATTACACCAAAATCCAGACATAAGCAAATAGACAAATAGTTGCATAGAACACAATAAGAACAATGAAAGCATGTTAATACTGTGTAAAAGGCTAAGGCGTACGGAAGTACTCCCCTTAGAGAAGATTCGCCCCCACATACAGTGCAAACAGGGTCTGGCATCCTTCCCCTAGGATACAATAGCCTCGACGATCAGAACCAGTGCACTCCGATGGATCATCCTTCGAAGACAACCTCTACGAACCGAAATTACAGAAAAATCCCTTTAGGGAAAACTCAGGAGAGAGAGAGAGCAACAGGGAAAGAGAAAACCGCAGAGCCTTTCTTCATAATTTTGTGCGTCTAGCATCTAAGTAACCCCAGCCCTAACCACGCTTTTATAACCCACGAATGGTTATGAAACGTGGAAGGAGCCCGTTACAAAATCCGAGGCATCAAGTCTCGTTAACGGACTTCAAAGAGTCGAGATCTGTTATGAAATATGAAGAGACAAGACTCTTTAACAGACACAAACTACGAGGAGTCATGACCCGTTGTCATTTCTCATCACCCATTAAAGAATCCAAATATCCACAGAAACTTTGGGCAAAAAGATACTTTGGTCTTGATTGGATATGGCCCTAAAGGGTCAATTACCCGAACCCGAGCCCGATCCCAACCCGGCCCGGCTCGGCTCGGCATGACACGGCGGGCGTGCGCACGCGTGTGTGTGTGGTAGTCATCCCAACCTCTTGTTCTTAAGAACATGTGTAAGAGTTTACATATGAGTTATAAAGCCCACAACAAACTCAAACACCATCAATATGAGACTATTCCACATCATCAAAACCAAGCTTTACCAAAACAGCCCACGTTTCTTCTTTTGAATTCTCTCTCCCCACCCTTCTTACACCTAACAGATTTATGCTCAGAAATGCTCGAGACAAACGTTGAGTGGGCTCCTGCACTCCGTCGGGTCGTCATTAAAAAAATATGACAATGGAGGCAGCTGAAGGGGATGTTTCAGTGGGTCATTGCCTTGCAGATGAATGCCCCATCATCGTGCAGGTGATTCATCTCCTCCAACGAGTCATTGCTGAAAAACCGCAAGAAGCACAAATGACAACAACGCTCTCGAAGAAGAAAGGGTTAGGGTTAACACCCTCTTCATTTAGAAAAAAGAAGAGTTGAGAGACTCTTATTTTATCATTTCTTTTATTTGAAGTTTTAAATTACATATTATATCAACAAAATTTTATAAATTCCATTTAGATATTCTGTAAAATTAGTAAAGTTCTGGAAATTTCAAATAAGTGGTTATAAATTTTAAAATTTTGCAAAATAGAGGCATTGTTCGCTGCATCTTCAAAATAGCAACCCTATTGTTTTCTGATATTACAGAAATAAGGTTGAAACTTTTTGTTTAACTCAAAAAAGTTTTCATATACACAAAATAAGAGTTGTGAAATATAGTTTCTACAAAAGAGAGGTTACTGAGTTTCTTAAATTACAAAAGTTTTTTTGATTAACACAGAAAATTATAGAACTGTCCCTTTTAAGTCTGTTATAACACATAACCTATACTTTTACTTTTTTGTTTTTTCAGAAAAGTGGTTTTATCTTGCAGAAAACCTCATATTCATATATTATGCTTATATTGATTAGAATTGTTTATTCTAAATATATTCTTGCATGTTTTATGATATATTTGCATGCCTAAACTAGTTTAAAAAGATTAAAACTAGGTATACTCACAAGAAATATTAGTTAGAAAGGTTTATTAATTCTAATATTTGTTTACAATTAGGCTAATGGCAAACCGAATAGTCATGGCTGAGTTGTCCAAAATTTAAAATCTCAATGAAATAAATTTTAGCATGTGGAGGAGGAAGATGGGGTATTTATTAACCCATGACAAGACACTGCATGTGTTAACAAAAGCAAAACCTTGATTAACTGATAAATCTAGTAAAGAAGAGAAGAAAACTTATAATAAGTGTGTTGAAGATGATCAACTTGCTTGAGAAACTCTCCTCACATTTATGCAAGATGATCTTATTCGGATTTTTGAAGATTATGATTCGACCAAGAAAATGATGGAGACTATTAAGAAGAAGTACAACATGAATTTAGAAACTCATATTTATATTCTCATTAGGCAGTACAACTCCTGTAAGATAAAGGAGTCAAATAATGTAGTCGATCATATGAATCAAATGTTAGTAATGGCTAAGAACTTCACCATATCTAAAAATAATATTCTTAAGTGAATGCAAATCTCCACCATACTAAACACCATTCCTTCAATTTGAAAGATTGTATCAGTTTCCATGAGACTAAACCAGAAAAGTATTACTCTAATTGAGCTCCCTCTACAATTGGCTCTTGAGCAAGAGCACATGAACAAAGATAAGAAGGGAGAAATCATGAACACCCAAGAGTCCATCCCAGCAACTTCTTATATGCTCAAGCCAAAGAGTTCATTTTTCAAGAATTTTAAGAAGAATAAGTACTACAAAAGGCATCCCGTGCAAACTAAGAACCCAAAGACTGCAACCAAGGGTGCATACTTTTCTTATGAAAAAGTTAGAAATTTCAAGCAAGATTGCCCAAACAAATCCAAGAAAGAGAATACATAAAAACAAGAAACTAAAGAGCATAAAATTATATGCATTGTATCTGAGTCATTGATCATTGATGACGATCTCTTAGGATTGTGGATTGACTCAAGGGCAATATGACATATGGCCAAGATAAAGAAAAGACTTGTGAAAATAAAGGAGTTGAAGCCAAGAGACCATAAGGTGTATATGAGAAATAACACCTACAACGATATAGTGGAGATAGGGTCTTATAGGCTTCAGTTAGAAGGGACCAATCTACTACTAACAAATATACTTTATGTACCTTGTATGAGAATAAATCTCTTAACAATAGCAAATTTGATCAAGAAAGGCTTCAAAATTCATTTTCGAGGTGACAAGGTCACTATTGAAAAAGATAGCAAATTGAAGCTCAGGGGTCACTATGATGCTAACCATGTCTCTTTCATTTAAATGCAATTCTTTCAATAAATAATGCAATGGATGTTTTTTGTTATATTAATTGTGCACTTAATGTGAATGCATATTTATGACACTTACAGTTAAGACATGTGAATATTAACAAAATGAAAAGAATAGTTCACATGAAATTATTTTCTTTACTTAAAAATATAGAATTTAAAAAATGTGAACCATGCACATTAGGAAAAATGACTAGATGATAATTTTCTAAGAGTAGCAGGGCATATGACTTACTAGTTTTAGTACATACAGATATATGCAGACTCTTAACAATGAAAACACATGAAAAAATCATATTTTATCACATTCATAAATGATTACTCAAGGTATGAATACATCTACCTATTCTTAAGGAAATCTGAAGCTCTAGAAAAGTTTAATGCATATACACATAAAGTTGAAGGATTATTATAAATAAAAATGTAAGTTATTAGATATGATAGAGGAGGTGAATATAACTCTGATGAGTTCAAGATCTTCTATAGTGATAATAGCATAACTTCTCATACAAATATACTTTATACACCTCAACAAAATGGTATAGTAAAAAGAATGAATAAAATCATAATGGATATGACAAGATCCATGTTGGCACATGCAAATCTTTCCAAGAAAGTCTGGGGAGAAGTAGTATGCACTGCCATGTATATTCTGAATAAGGTTTTTTCTAAGACTATATAACTTACACCTCATGAGTCGTAGACTGACAGAAAACCAGACTTGAGTCATCTGCGAAAATGGAGGTCTTCTACTCATGTGTTGATTTCTAATCAAACAAGGGACAAATTATATATTAAGACTATCAAGTGCATTTTCATGGGGAACCCAAAGGGATATCATCTATATAATCCTGAGAAAAGATCTATAGAAAAGAGAAAAGTAGAATTCGTGAAAACCAAAGAAAATGGTTTTAATCCTGAAGATAATGCTGCCCTTCTAGATATCATGATTGATTCTGGGGTACCTAATCCAGTTGTAAATGATGAGAAAACTTCACTAGTAACTGAAAAAAAGGACAAGAATACCTCTCTCTTATTTAATTGATTATTCTTGAATGAGGAATTATGCTATTCCATAGATTTGGATGAAACTCATGATAACTTAAGTTTTGAATATATAGTTGCTTCTATGAATCTGAATAGTGAATGAAAGCAATAAAAGATGAGTTAAATTATATAGAAACAAATCAAGTTTTGAAACTAACTACTTTGCCTAAAGGATATAAGGCAATTAGTAGTAAGTGGGTTCTCAAGAAAAAACTCAGGGCAGATGAAACTATTATTAAGTTCAAGGTAAGAAGGGATTGATTATGAAGAAACTTACTTTTCTATGGCAAAATTGACCTCTATTCATATTATTTTGGCATTGGTAGCTTAATTTGATCTTGACTTATATCAAATGGATATGAAAATAACCTTCTTAAATGGTGAATTAAATAAAATTATTTTTATGCATCCACCATAAGGTTTTGAAATTGAAGGTCAAGAGGATAAAGTATACAAGTTGAATAAATCTTTGTATGAACTTAATCAATCACCAAGATGGTGGTACTTGACATTTCATAATATTAAAACCATGTTGGGTTATGAGGCAAATAGTCTAGACCATTATATATATGTCAAGAATAGTGAAAGTAAATTTACTATATTATTCCTCTATGTTGATGATATATTAATTATAGAAAATGACATAGACATGATAAATGAGACCAAGTCATGGTTAAGTTCTCGATTTGAAATGAAAGATATGGGTGAAACCTTGAAATTAAAAAAAAATAGAAAATCAAGATTGTTATGTTTAAGTCAAAAAAATATCTTGACCACATTCTAAAGAGATTTAAAATAGAAAGTACCAAGATAAAAAGTACTATAGTAAAAGGCCTGAAGCTAAGTAACAATGATTGTTCAAAAGATGGACAAGAAAGTTGAATGTTCTCTATGCTCAAAAACTTAAAAGTCTGATGTATGCAATGCTTTATACTAAACCTGATTTAAGCTTTGTTGTAAGTCTAGTGAGTAGATATCAAAGTAATCCTAGGTTCTCTTATTAGAAAACAGTGAAAATAATTTTTTGATATCTAAAAGGAACTAAGAAACTTAAGCTATGCTATCAATTAGATAAACTAAAGTTTGTGGGTTATTTAGATGCCAACTTTGTTGGTGATAAAGATGAAGCAAAGTCTACCTCTTGTTATATATTTATGTTAGGAGGTGGGGCAATTGCATGGTCATGCAAGAAGCAAGGGTGTATGACACAACACACCCAAAAAGCTGAGTATATTGTCTGTAATATGACAGCCATCTTTAGTGTGTAGATAAATTGCTTCCTAAATGATTTGAAATTTGATATTTTAAAAGATCCAGTTCAACTTTATTATGATAATAAAGTTGCTATAAGATTGATTCAAACAAGAGCAAATATCTTTAAAAGTAAGCATATATATATATATATAAAAGTTCTCATGTGAAAACACAAGATATCCCTTATGGCCAAGTGAGAGATGTATGGTTGTGTGGCCATAAGAGGACTGTTGGAAGGCCATTTCAATAGTCACTCTCTTTCAAATGATGTAACTGTTCATACATGTAACAATTAATTATAAACAGATTAAACCTAATTAATCAAATAATTAATCTATACTTAAAAACATAGTTAAATATATGAATACCAAGAGATGTATCTCTTGGAACCGAAGGGATTTCTCTCAGGGATGTGTCCTAAACTTCATACCCCTCACAAGATTATAAATATGACTGAGTATAGCCAGGAAAGCATAGAGTATGCGTGTGAAATAACATACAAACAAACAAAAAATTGGATTTTTTGGGTTCACAAAAAAATGTTGTGTTGTGTAAGAGGGTTAAGAAGTTCTAACCATCCCTGGTGATTCTGAGCATAACTGTGCACGCTTTAGCCCACTGATTTTGCGCTTCTGCAAATAAAAAATCCTTAAACAACTGCAGTAATTTTATGTGTAAAACACAAAACACAAAAAATCGCTACACCTGTAGTGATTTTCTGTGTTTTGTGTAGCCCAAATACTTTGTAAAGTGCTCGAGCATGATCACTAAATCTACTCCCAAAAAAATATAGTGGCGCTTCATATGCACAGACCTGCGCGTTTATGTAGAGAGCAATAGAGGGTTGCATGTTGTAAGAGAAAGATGAATTTCTCCCCAAAAGATCTAGATTCTCTTGTAACATGTTTGTATGGCCCTCGAACATGGGTGTTCGTTCGATCATGCGTTAACCTAAAAGTGTATTTTGTAAATCCTACTTTGGTTAGTGATTTTAGCTCAGTGTGTCCTTTCCTCTATGATGAACTGTTGGTACCAATCCTACATTTTGACTCTAAACCATACTGAAATAGGATAAGAATTCAAATGTATATTCGTAGATGTAGATACAAATCCTTGTGAAATTGAGTTCCTTTTAAGCAAGGTAAATAACCAAATTTCTTTGTACAATACTATATATATTCGTATCTATTCCAATTTCTCATCATTTTACACACAGAGAGAAATATATATACCTCTAGCTTATGGTGCTATACACTGATGTACATAGAACTTACTCTCTTAAAACAAAAACTAGCCTTTGGCTCATGTTTAACATGTTTTATTTACTATTTTCATGTATTAAAGTTTACTACAACATAATGTTTCAGGCTATTTTTAAAACATCCATATTTTCACCGATTGTGAATCATGGATTGCTAGACTATCTTAGAATTCATATGTTATGTACACTAGACATGATAAAACCTCCTAATTTAAAATAAATAAACCATGTTAAACACATCTGCATGGTTGGATCTAACATTTGATGGCTACATCAATGGAAAGAGAATGTATGCCACTGTAAACTATCATGGTTCAGGACACACAAAACATACGCACACATAACTACAGTTATACACAAAATCTAGCAGAAAATGTTACCTCTTTTGCATTTTCTTCAACTGTTTCGAGGATCTAACCTTACAGATGTGATCTGCATAGCTAGTGTAGTAGAAAATAAGTTTCGTAACATGTATTTGCAACAGGTAAATAAAAATGGGGTTTTATCAAGTGCTTCAAAAATCAACGGCCACCTGTTTTATTATTTATTGTACTAAATTTTATTGCTAAAAAATTATATTTTTAATTATGTCAAGAAAATATAATGCATGTGATATATATATATATATATATATATATATGGTTAATAATTTTTTTTTAAAGGCAAGCTGGGATTAGGCAGACCCCCACCAGTTATTCAATGTACCACTAGGATTTGAACCTGTAACGTCCCACCACATGAAGACGTGCACTGACAGCTCCTACCAACCGCAGAGAGCACCCATTGGTATATAACATTTGCTACAATCGATTGTAGGTACAATCGACCTAGCAAATGAGTGGAACCCCCTTATTTTTTGCCTTACATCTAACACATGTGATCTACATGTTTTATTTAGTAGGAACCCGTTTTTGGATCATTAGAACCCAACTTGTATACAGGATTTTCCGGCAATCCAAAAATCAATGGCTATCAAGGCATCAATTTTTCACGACTCATAAAACATATTTTCTTGTCGAAAAAACATGATCCAAGAGTCTATATATTCCTACTAAATCGAGCCTGCTGGATACATCTATATATGAGGTTAGATTTTACCAAAATAACTCTCATAGTGACATTCAAACTCAATTGTAGGTACAATTGATTGTAGAATATATATATATATATATATATATATATATATATATATATATATATATATATATATATATAGAGAGAGAGAGAGAGAGAGAGAGAGAGAGAGAGAGAGAGAGCTACTTGCATGATGCCTGGCCTAAAATCTCATTTAAATTTTCCTTTTTTTATAAGCTTTTTTATTTTGTGATAGGCAACTTTTCCTTATCTCTGAAAATATACTTGTCCTCATGACAACACTGCATCGTTACTTGAGTTTTATACTCTACCCAATGTCTCATCACAAGCGTCTCTCCATCTGTCCCTAGAGCATAATTATCCAAAGAAAATGCAGAGGGAAGAATGTGCAGAGCATGAGGCAAGCCTAAGCAGTACTGAATAAAAAATCTGTTAATGAAGATGAAATCACTATCATCATCATTTGCGTTCACAGTGGCCTGCACAAACAACACTATTTGTGTCCATTGCTCTATTGCTCGGGCGAAGCCAGGAGTACGCCTGTCTTGAAGATCAAACTACGACTCTGAGCCAACCGGTGGACTACCCAAGGGTACTTTCTTCTTTCTGTGATGCTTTCTCACTCAAAGATGGTCGAGCATGGACGGTGGACTGACTTAGGATACCATGTCTGCATCAAGCCTACAACTGTGACAGGAGCTAATATAAATGAACTGAAACTGATTTCCTTTATAAAAGAAAAATTGGATCGGTTACCTTTGCATCCTGCGTAAGCAACATCAAATTAAAAAGTGTGGAACTAAACATCGATGACTACATGGACTTGGGTTGGGTGTTCATGCACGAATCTACTCCATTCCACTCTTAAGATCTTCTTGAATAGCCCTATCTACCTGGAGAATGGTGATCTCTCTCTCTCTCTCTCTCTCCCTCTCCGTGGTTAAGGTCTCACAGGATTTCTCTACTCTTGAGCTAGTCTATATAATATATATAACTGAAACATATTAGGTTCACTTTTCTTGTTCTGCCCCGTTAGGCCCTATAGTTTGAAGTGTTTTATGATAGATCTGAACCGGTAGATGTTTTTAGCATGATTGATTTAGTGGGAATTGACTCTTGGATCATGTTTTTGGATGAAAGAATGTGATTTTATGAGCCAGAAAAAACTGATGCCTTCATATCCATTGATTTTGGATCACAGAAAAAACCAGTATACAAGTCAGATTCAGGTGATTCAAAAGCCTGTTCCCACTAAACCAAACCTATAAATCACATCTATGGTATTAGATGTGAGAAAAATCGCAAAAAAATATGATTTTTGAAGGGGCCTAAGGGGCAGAACGAGAAAAGGGGCAGCACCAGCGCATTATATATATATATATATATATATATATATATATATATATATATATCTGAAGCATGAAAAATTAGCTAGTCGATATTAGTCCATATCATAAATCAGGAAAATTATGAACACAGGAAACTAAAGTTGTCACATTAAGGCTATAACGAAGATATCATATGATTAAGACTCACATTTTCTTTAATCTTGATATAATTATGATGCTTATAAGAGGCTGAAACAATTTATGTATAGAAAGCTGCAATGGTGGAATTTATAGGCAAAATGAATTTAAGTATGATTTCTCTTTTGCAAAAAAAAAAAGTATGATTGCGATGCTCTGCTCAATCAAATTAACTAGCAAATATGTAACACAATCATGATAATTGATACACAAATTACCAGCTCATTGCTCTTTTAAAATCTTACTCTTCATCTTACCAAATCTGCGAATGCCGGGGAAGGAAAGGTATTCTGAGAAAACATGACACCTTTAAAAAGAGCCATTAAACTGCACTAATGTATGGAGGAAAAGAAGGAAAGTGGTGTACCCTAAAGTGTAGGTGTTTTTCCATGAGAACACCATAATGAAAGAGAACTAAGATCAGCTGCTGGGACATTTAACACTTGGTTTCAGTGCTTCTGCATTGTATAAGCCATTTTAAAAAAGAAAGAAAAATCCTGCAACAGATACAAAACACAAGGTTTCTCCAAGGGACACAAAATCAAAGCTCTCAAGTACTCCATGGGCATCAATTTCACCTAACAAGCCTATAACTCAAATCGAAAAGTAAAGTTTGGTTTGAGAATAATTGATTGCCATGTTCAAAAGGTCAGTAGCAATAAACTAGAAATGTTGGAAACGCTGGGACTTAATCGTTTATGAGAAGGACAAAACATGTTCTCCATGAAACCTAATGTGCATAGTTTGATTGCATTACAAAGACTGGCTACACCAACTAAGCTAGAAAACATGAAAAACCAATGAAAAAAATTATGGTAACTAGGGTTTTGATGTAGGTCTATTGCCCTTTCAAATGCATTGGAAGAATACTAGGATACAATGTGACCTTAGCTGGTATCTGCATACCTTTATGATCTTCAACAACTCCAGCTGATAACTCATACGAAGGTCTAGAAGCTCTTGTCCAAAAATCATCCCTGAAACCAGTGGTTCTTGAATGAAGACTACCAGATATCCTCAATTGAAATTGTGGTCACTTGACAAAAATAACTGAATGAATGAACAAATACTTTAAACGAATAGAAACCAAAAGCTATCAAACATTGTGAATCCAAATATATATACAGCTCTCATGCATTCCAGTGTTACCACTCAATTACAACTAATATAATACAATCATAATTAACTTGATCTTGGCCAAAAGGGAGAGAAAGGTATAATACAATCATAATTCACAAGACAATCGTCAAGCAAAAGCAACCAACTAACTAGCATGATCAATTTCGCTATATCTAGCCGATCGATCATCTCCCCGACTCTGTGAATGAGAGCCTTGAACAAGAATGCGTCCAAGTTATCACAACATCATATGGTGGAAAGATGATGTTAGAAGGGCATTTTCGTCAATTCAAGCACATCTGCCTATGCTAAAGCACGTAGAGCCACCATGCATTCCTCAGTGGATTGGTAGTTGAGGGCAGCCTTTGTTTTTTCATTCTATTTCTGTCAGACTTGAAGTGGTGCTGGTAGCTCACTGTTTGACCACCACATGAGCAGCGTTGGAGCGGCTCGGCGAGCCGAGCCGCGAGCCGTGCTACCGACTACTATAAACATGGGGTTGGTTGGTTGGTTCTTCCATTCAGATCTTATCATATCTACCGTTCCAAGTTTTTCGTGTCTGATACCGGCTGGCACGTGTGGAATGGAAGGGGGAGGGTTGACTCGTGCTACCACCCAAAACACAATACGCCGTAATATTGAGTTTCTAGAAGGTTCTTTTATGCGTTTTCTCGATTTTTACCGACTTACTGTGCGCCTCTCTCTCTCTCTGGCATTTGTAAAATGTATGCCATTACTTTTAAAGGTTTTTTAAGGGACAAATCGTCAAGCATGTTCTTCAAAAAGCAGCAAAGGTAGTCTGTAATCTTCACTTTAGAAGTAAATATAACTTTTCTAGCAGATAGAAAGCAACTATGTATTTTAAATAAATGTTATAGACTTTAAAAGTATTTTAATTATTTCAATCAGTTGAAAACTGTTCACATTAAAGTTAGATTAACACACACACAGATGTATATATATATATATAGTAATGGGTCCATGCTATACCACATGCTAAATGGGTTTTTCAGCTTCTCGGGTGCTTTTTATGCTGTTCCGACCCTATAAATGTGTTGGGCAGGGTCGATTTACTAAGAATTCACACCTGAATCATGTGTTTTCGATGAAAAAAATGATCTTTGGAGCCTCAAAAATTTACAAAGATTTGGAGCCATTGATTTTTCGATCCTTATAAAATCCCACCCATGTGTTGGAATCAAACTCTTCAAGAGCTGATCCCTATAAAATCAAGTACATAGATCACATGGTTAGAATTTTAAAATAAAATGAAAAAAGCCCAAAAAATCTATTTAGTACACGGTTCGACACCAAATGGGTTTAGCACTTACCCATTACACTCTCTCTCTCTCTCTCTCTCTCTCTATATATATATATATATATATATAGGATAACCGATCAGGTTTTCCTTTTTTTCAAAACCTGCTAAAAATGATGAGTGCACAAAAAAAATAACAAAGCATCGCCGTTTGATCACGTGCGATCAACGATGATGCATCATCAAACAATGTTTTGATGATACTGGTTACTATATATTCATGTGTGCGTGTAAACTGAGAGTATTCATGCTATAATTTATCCATGTTGCATATTATCTAATCATTTCCAGCGCTTTTCCTGCAGATGTGTTCCATGTGTGTGTGTGTGCACACGTGCATGTGTGAAGGGTTTATTTATGATAAAAAGATGAGCACAAACCCACAGTTGGACCCAGATTGTGACCGTAGGACCTCACGAAAAGGAACTCTAAGAACCACTAAATAACATAAACATAAGGTTACATTATTTTCTTGCCTTTGAGGCAGTTTAAAATCCCAATGGCTTGTTTCTTTCTCAATGAAATTTCCTCTCGAAGCTTTTAATGCTGACCAACATGCTCGAGTCAAGGACCATGTCTACTCCCATGACTGCCTCAACACACCTATTACCCAACTCTGGATCTCCATTTGACAATCCTATTCTCTAAGACTCTACCAGAGTGTGGTTGGGGCTCTTCAATATGTTACTTTGACCGTACCCATTATGTCATTTCCTGTGAATCGAGCCTATAAATACATGCATGCTCCTGCTACTAAACATTGGGTTGTTGTTAAGCGCATCATTCAGTATTTAAAGTTTATCGTCAAACATGATTTTCATATTTATTCCGGCAAGAATCAAGTTCTTTCTGTTTACTCAAATGCCAACTGAGTTGGCTCTCCAAACGATCGTAAATCCATCTCAGCCTATGCAATCTATTTGGGCCAAAATTTATTATCTTGGAGCTCTCAAAATTAGTACGTTGTCTCTCGTTGTAGAATCGAAGTAGAATACTTCGTTGTTGCCAATGCTGCTTGTCAAATGTACCTAGCTAGATCCCTATCTGAACTGGGTCATACTATTCATCAAATTCCTACTATCTACTGTGACAACTATCTGACCGCTCATCCCACTTTCCACAATCACAATAAACACCTTGATCTTAACGTTCATTTCATTCATGATAAGGTGGAAAATCGTGTGCAACACCTTTCAAGCCATAACCAGATGCTCTCACTAAACCACTACATGTGCAACACTTTAATTATCTGTGATTCAAGCTCAATATCACCAAAGGCTCATTGACCTTGTGTGGTGATGTCAAGACAGTAAATTCAACATGTTTGTATCCTTCAGTTCAGTCAGATCCAAAGCTCATCAGATTTGAAATCTCAAGCAATTGTCCCCAACTTGTGTACAACTATGGATGAAGGTGATAGAGTTTCCAAAACCATTGGTGATAAGATTTTCAAAACAGCTGCCCCTATTATTGTTGGGTTTCTGGGATCGGAGTGTGAACTGAGAGGGAAGGAGCTTGGGTTGGTGAACGACCTGCTTCAGAGGGCTTCCTGCTCGGTCATAGCCTATAATGCGCAGGGGTTGAAGATTTATAGTCCTTACCTAGGTAGCCATTTTTGTAGCCTTTAATGGGGATTTTAATCTCATTCAATATATTTTAATAGAATTTTAATTCTCATGTTTTGTGAGTTACGAGCCCACCATTGTGTGGCTTCTTGAATTCCATTGTGAGTCTCTATAGCCACACTGGATCCAATTACCAAGATCCAACATTTTCTACTTGGCCATACGAGATAAACAACCATATTATATCATAACCGATGCATCATGTATCACATATAACACTTTATGACAAAAATATGCACCAAATAAACTATGCATAATTGCAAGGGTTTTATTAATATCTAAGTATAATGTTTTTCTCACATGCTATGGGTTACATTTTTACATAGTCATGTGATTTTTTTTTATCATTTATTTTTAAGTATGAAGTTTTCATACATGCTATGAGTTATTTCTCACACAGTCATGTGTATCTTTCCATTATTCATATTCAAGTGTGAGGTTTTTGCATATACTATGAGTTATTTTTCATATAACTATATGCACTTTCCTTAATTTTTAAGTATGATGTTTTTTACACAAGCTATGGGTTTTGTTTTATATAGTCGCATGGTATTTTCATCATTATATAAACCATGATTCTTTTCACATGTGGTATGAGTTAGCCATGACATCATCATTTCATGCACTCATTTCAAATAACCACATGGGTTTCTCATCATGTCAAAATTTTTAAATCATAACTCTTAATGTGTAATGCCATATTCAAATACTATATCATATTGTGGGTCTTACTTTTTTAGTTGGTCGTGAGGTTCTTAGGGATCTTCCATGACCATACCATCAGACATCATCGTGTCCACATAAACACTAGTAGGGTACTATAGATTTTTATCAACTTATGAATCTATGCTAAAATATAATTTGCCAAATATAACAATAACTCTCATTTTTTAAAACTTTCACCGTAGTTAATACTTCCAATATCCATGTGCATCATCATCACATGTAATATGCCTAAAATTCTCATCAAATTAACCACTATTTGATCATTTTGAATCGATATATATATATATATATATATATATATATATATATATATATATATATATATATATATATCCAGATCTAAACAATCATAAATATTACTAATATATGCAAATAAAATATATCTACATGCATATGCAAAATTATAATTCAACTCTAACTTTTTTAAATATCATAAACTAGAAGCAATATGCATTAGAAGTAAAGCATAGCATAATTTTTCATATCCATATCCATATCCAATTTAGATATACACCAGATCTATATCCAATGAGAGTTATCTCATTACCATTTGAATATGCCAAACTTGATAAGTCAATTCTAAGGCTTTAATCTTATCAAATATGATAATAAGTAATCAAACCACCAACATGTTAACATAGAAATTCATATCTATTACTGGATTCACACAAAAAATCTATATCCAAATTCATTAGATTTGTATGAGTCTATATTCAAAACCAACTTAAGATATTATCATCAAGCCCAACATGATCTACAGTAAAAAATGGATCTATATGCAAGCTTAATTAGCAAAACCATGGATCATATAGGATTTGTCCATAGTCTAAATATGTATCCTAATGTTCCAAATTCAAATGAATCTACATCACATATCCAACATTATACCTATCTGAATCTATTTGGGTCAAACTAGGACCCATGCAAAATATATTATTAGGTCCAAATATTCAGCTTGATACTATCCAGATCTATCATAAAAACTTTGATCAAATCTAGATCCATAAAACATATCTGTCAGTATATTTTTCAGATTTGTCTTTGAATTAAATTTAGATCCATATAGCAAATCTGCCATTATACTTTTTCAAATTCATCACTAGATCCATCTAATAAGAGAACACAATAAGGAACTATCCAAATTATATATGCGTCAAACCATAAATAGTTTCACATAACCAAATTAAATAAACTTGGATGCCATTATACTAATTTGAAACTCCAATGGATCTTAACATGGGCTATCCATAAAACACATGCAATAAAATAATATGCAATCACTTAAAATATTCGTATACCTCATATAGATTCAAATCTCATATATCATGTAGGTTCAATAGGTTTAACCATATCCAAACCAATTTAGTTTGGTTTATGATTCCAATGGTGTTGCCTAGTTCCAAACACATTAACTGGATCTATTCAAATCCATTCAAGTTTAACCAAATCCAATATGGATCCAACTAGGTCTATTAGAATATTACCTGATCCAACTTGATTCCATACTAGTTTTATTGATCCAAGCATCAGATCTAATAATGTCTAATCCAATTCAACTTGATTCACCACAAAATTGGATCAATACTAGGCATACCAAATCCATACATTAATAGGATCAAAATAGGATCCACACCATAAAAGCAAAAGATTATCCACACTTATATCCAAAACATATCTAGCATGCTACTATCTGAATCCAAAGAGATATCATACAAAACACACATAATGAATCAATTAATGATAATATAATTAAATTTTGCATCCCATCATGCTAATCTGGATCTAAACTTACCTTTCTTAAGAAGCCTCAATTCGGATCATAACTAGATCCAAACCAAATTTTGTGTCAAAATAAAACATTGAGAGGTTTTCAGCAAACCAAAACATCTTTTCTGTAAAATCTGAGAAGTTAAGAGACTATTTTGTGTAAAAACAATAAAATAGAACCTGAAATAGAATTTTCAAAATTTACTAAGAAAAGTTCAAAGATTTTTTTGAAATTTCACAAAGATTGAGAGTCTGTTTTGGGAAAAACCCTAGACTATAACCCTATCTCGGGTATTTTTAAGAGAACATGCATATTTTTGGAATTTCTAAAAATATGGCAGTTGTTTAAAAAACAGAAGGGCACATGCAGAATTATTAGAGAAGTTCAGGGGCAGTCTGATAATGTAACTTTAAGAGAAAATAATAGAAAAGCAAAGGCACAAAAAGTAAGTTTGCATAAGAAAAAGGGTAAAAAGAAGGTTCTCGAATGTTTATCAAACCCTAACCCCCTTTTCCATTTTTTTCCCTAGTTCCCTCTGTAGCTCTTCCACTCCTTTGACTGTTTCGTTGCCCCTTACCTAAGCACGACCACTGTCCTCTCCCTGCATGGCCTTCCGGTAGAGGCGTGTCCTCTACCTCCTTTGTAACCTTTCATGGTGGCAACAAATGGCCACTGGGCTCAGACAACCGTTGAGGCTCGATCATTTGGTGAGAAGGCCTTTCAAAGATGATCGTCCCTACGCTGCTACCCCTTTCACCAAATATTCAGCCGACCAGAGACAACATCCACTCTCTCAAACAGAGCCGCCATCCATGGCTAGTAATTTCTATTTTTTTTGTTAGAGGCCCCTTCTTCTGCAACCTTTGAACGACATGGTCGATTGTTCTATTGACATAGTTTTTTGACAGGCCGACTAACAACTTACTTCACCTGCTCTGCAACCTCAGACGTCAGCAATAGAGATCATTGAAGTCTAGTGACCGCTCAATGCCAGCAATTAGGCAGTCAAGGTCGATCTCTGCAGTGTCTTATGCTAGCTTTTCTGCAGTGCACGATCATCCAACAGATGACCTCCACCATGCGTCATCACCTCTTACACCGATGAAGGTCGTCCTTCCAAGGTCTACGACGATCCTCAGCTAAAAGAGAAAATTGAAAAAGATGTTTTTTGGTGAGTGGAGCTCTAGGATTCACCTGCAACCACTTTACCCAAACAACATCGCCTGCTGGCGATTACTGTGGTTTTTTCGACGAGGGGATCCTTGTGAAGGGGTTTTCCCGTTCACCTCCTCTTCCTTTTTTTCTTCAACCTCCTACTCAGCCCCTGCCTCTTCGATGGTTTTGTTGGACCCAACCAATCAGCAAGGCTCGTCCATCTGCCAGAGCCTATGCCACTGATATTTTTTTTCTTATTGACTCCCTCTGGTGAATGGCTGGCGCACACCCTTGCACTTTGATACCAATGTTGGGTTTCTAGGATCATAGTGTGTGTAGAGAGGGGGGAGAAAACTGAGAAAGAAGAGGGAAGGAGATTGAGTTGGTGAACGGCATGCCTTAGTGGGGTTTCTGCTTGGTCATAGTCTGCAACACGGGCTAGGGATTTATAGTCCTCCCCTGAGTAGCCATTTTTTCAGCCTTGAATGAGGATTTTAATCCCATTAAATACGTTTTAATGAAATTTTAATTCTCACATTTTGTGAGTTACAATACCACCATTGTGTGGCTCCTTGAATTCCATTGTGAGCTCATATGGTCATACTGGATCCAATTATCATGATCCAACAATTATCGTACATTCAAGGATTCATGGTGATTGAAAAGAATCCCACAAGGAAAGTGATTTTATCAAGATCTCATTGTAAAACAAATGAATTTATCTTGTAATTCATGCTTTCACCAAACCACGTAAAAGAGTGCCCATTGTTCATGCGATAACGTGTGTGTTAATGTTTGTGCTTGTGATCACCTACCTCACTTCTTCTGGTTTAAATATGTGGTTGAGCATTTTGCTCAAGGAAAGTTTACTATACTTAATTTAAACTAGATCATCTATTTTTCTGTCATTTTGTTCTTGACCAGACACTTGTATTGAGAAATACTGGTAACTATGGTAAGTCGTTAACCAGTAAAATGATTAAACAAAATTCAACGTGAATCAAAGAAGTTGTAGGCCTTAGCAGATTGGATGGCATATGAGATATTGCTGGAATCAAACGTCTCTATTTTATCCTCTTGTTATACTTTTTGTATTTAGCTAAAGTATTCAAGATACGGAAGTAACCTACATTTTTTCTTCCACCGTTTTCACCTTGTCTTGTCTTTTGGCTTTCACCACAACATACAATTTATCAGTGTCCTGTACAGTTACTATTGGTGGTCCATGCATGATTGCTATGCTGGTGGGGGCACCAGATAATTAAATGTTATATGGGGCTTACAAACAGAAACGGCTGGCATCGTTCGTGTAGGAACACCTGTTTCTCTGCCGTTAGATCAAGAAAAACCAAGTATTTTAATATCATCGTTGTTCACGTTTCTCTGTTTTACAATATTTTACTTATGAAATGCAGGAAAGTCAGGGAACAGAGAGGTCAGAATGTGTATAATAGAGCTTCTCTACCAACCCTTCTTAAATGGTTGTTTGATTCTCTCTCTCTCTCTCGCATTTATTTATGCCATTTGTCATTTTTTAATTACTTTTTTCCTCTCGAAGGGCCTGTTATTTTCAGGCATAGATCCATCATGGTGAATGTGTAGGTCTACAAAATTTACAGCAGTGCACATGAATGATCCTTGAAAAAATTACAACCCTGACCTCATGGCTGTACATAGATTATTAGTTGGGGCAGTTAGATTCAAGCCCATTACCATGAGCAAGTAAATTTCCCCACCAAATGGTCTACAGGCATTGATAGAAGTTCCTGCAAGTGAAGTCTACTAACCAGCAAGAAGGACAAGAGTATATCTTCTCTTCCATTGAAGTTGGTTAGATGAATAAGTTAGGTATACATAATTACTTTGATGGTTTGACCCATAGTTATCAAAAAGTGTAATAGATAGTGAGAAGCCAAAAAAGAAAGGAAACAAAAAAGAAACAAAAAAATACATATAAATATTAACATGAAAAACACAAAAAACAAGAGGAAGCCCTTTAAGAATAAACTAGAAGGGCTCTGGTGTGGGTAAAAAAAAAAAATCAGTAGGATCCAGCATGGCCAAACCCACCAGCCCGGGTTCAATAGGGTCTATACCCACTTGAACCCGTAAGAACCAGTCTTACCCTAAACCTCAAATCGGATTGCCAGTGGGCCAGGGCAGGCCTAGCCTGTCGGGTTCTAATTAATGGCCATTGGGTCGGGCTTGGCTAGCCTGGCCAGATATCCTCCCCTAATTGGAATCACACTTCAAATGTTCTACTTTATTCAAGGCGCTTTTTGGAAACTTGTACCGGGGATGGGAGTTAATGGAATTGGTAAAAAATTGGTCATATTACCATGGTGGTGGTTGTTTGGAAACTGGCTGAGATAGGTGTTTATGCATTTGGAATGAGAAGTGAGGTCCACTTTCCTTTGTATTTGCACTAAAAGAATGAAATTGATAGCTACTACCTCTTAGAGGTGTTGCCACTTTTTCAAATGCATAATATCCATCTAACTACCACACTACAAGGCGGTGACGTTTCTCACCGCTATTAGCCTATTTATCACCGCTATAAGTCTATAAAAGTGATAAATAATGGCCGCCAATTTTTGGACTTAGTTGAGTAATAACAACGACATTTATAAGTCATCGTTAATGTGTGACCTAATACCGATGACCAATCTTGTCGAAACTGGGAGCACCACCAACGGTGACCCACTCTATAACAATGACCTATCTATAATGTGATATTTTTGTGTTGTCGTTATAACCTGTAACAAGGAGAATTAACTCGGTGTTATATTCTATAATGACGAGAAGTAAGTTGCTGTTTTAGGCTATGATGACAATAATTACATCACTATTATAGGTTGTAACGGCGACATGGTATTAAGGCCTATAACGGCGACACAGAAATATCACTGTTATAGGCTTTAAACATACAAAAATATATTTTTATATTAGTTTTATTTTTTTATATTACATTAAACAAAATGAGAAATACAATTCAAATATACACTTCAAACATTTTCAAACATACATTCATTCAAATATAAACATACACTTCTCCAACTTCCTCAAACATTCAACTTTAAACATACATTCAATTATAAACATACACTTCAAAAATACATTCAAATATTCATCTTCTCCAACCCTCTCAAACATTCAACTTCAAAATACATTCAAATATAAACATACACTTCATCTTTTTCAACAACCTCAAATATTAAACTTTAAACATACATTCAAATATAAACATATACTTCAAAAAATAAACACACTTCTCCAACCACCTCAAATATTTATCCTCTCCAACTCTCTCAAACATTCAACTTTAAATATGCATTCAAATATAAACATACACTTCAAAAAACAAACATACATCCTCTCCAACCCTTCTTCTACATCATCTCTAAACCTATAACAAACACACTTCAAAAAACAAGCATACATCATCATCAACCTTCTCCTCTATATTTTCTCCAAACCTGCAATAAACACACTTCAATGACAATCTGACAATTTAAAATAAAAATTATAAAAAAATAATTATGACAATGTTAATGATGATGATAGCAGTATGAAAATTCAGTCTGATGACTTACAGATATTTTAACCACATTATGATTGAAGGTTCAATAATGCTTTTGCATTTTTATGCACTTCCATGAGAATTTGAAAAAGCATAAAGATAATATTAACAAAACATCTTGTCACATTTAAGAGGATATCAACTTCAATTCAATATATATATATATATATATCATCAATTTCATCATGATAAAAATTAATTTAGGCCAAACATCCTCAAATATATATCTATTCAAATATACACTTTAAACATCCTCAAACATACATCCATTCAAATATAAACATACAATTCACACATCTCTTTTAAAAAAAAATAAACTTAGAGAATAAGAAACTTTTTCATGTATGATATTTTCTTTCATCTTCATTAAAGCATCTCTTCTCAATATCCTTGCACACAACCGTCTAAACATATCGTTCAGACAGATTAGAGGCATAACAATCATCCTCTTTAGATATCTATGAACTACAATAGGAAGTAGGCACTGAAAGAAGACATGACTATCATGACTCTTTATTTTAAAAATTGAGCATCATTTATATTTATGCATCGCCCAATGTTAGTGGTATTTACAAATAAAAATATAAATTTATAAAAAATACTCATATATATATATATATATATATATATATATTAATGAGTTACTAGAATATGAAAACTAAAACATGAGAACTAGAATATAATATTTAGATTTTTAAAGATGTGAACTATAATATTGTAAACTCATTTATATTACATTATAAAGGAGTATCAATGGAACTCATACTCGTGTGACATGCATTTAACATGAATCTGCTTAGCAGTCATACAATGCACTGAAATGGGCTAATATTGCGAACATAATAAGTTTACTCTAGATCATCTTATAATTTGTGCATGCAAATTTGCACATGTCTCATTTTCTAATCCATTGACAACTTGCTTCTATGTGATGTGGTAATATTGTAAACATGGGGAGAATCATTTTCATGAAGTTGTTCAATATGACTAACATGCCTTAACTTTTAAGTCAACTATAAATAAAATTAATTGTAGCAATAAGCAAACCTTTTTTAATCCCTTCATAACTTGCATGTGTTAACATGGCTATGGCTATACACATGGGGATGCAATTATTTTTATGAAGTTTTTTAATGTCTTATATAGAACAATGTGGAGTATATGCATGACCTACACTTTCATTAATCATTATGCATGTGGACTTGAAAGAACCATGATTATAATTGAAAAAGTAAATAAAAAGTAAATAAAAAATAATTGAAAAGTAAATAAAAAAGTATGAAATGAGTGACATACATGTTTTCATGCAAGTTTTAATGATGAAGAAAAAATTCAGAGACTATGAGATAAAATAATGATGGATGCGAACGACCACCTTGTGCAGTGCTTTAGAAGATGAAAATATGCAAGTTTTAATGATGAAGATAAATCTATAGACTGTAGTACCATAGTTTAATATGAAACTAAAAATATCACAAGATTTGTGCGTATATGTGTTGGGAAGGGGGGAGGGGCTTGGGATGTAGGTTTATTTAGCATGAAACAAACACAATCACTCAAGTGTGGGCTTCTACTACACAACATAATTTACTAATAAGCATCCTGCCATTCACAAAATCATATTAATCAACCAAATGTAAATCAAGATATCATACAATTGTAAAACCAATAAGCCCCAACACTATTCAATTAGCTGAATCAACATGTTGATGACAAAGAATCTTGGTGATAAAACATGCACATAAAGAAAATAATGTCCACTAATTAATTGCAATCCAACTTCATTTTGTTATCAAATTTTTTCTTTTGTTTATGATAAATGGAAAAGTTGTAAACTTTTCTTTCCTACCTCCACTTTTCCAAAACTTCTACCAACATCTCCAGAGTCTTCTTCAGATAACAAGTTCTAACAACACCCAATATTGACAATTGCCTTAACTTATTTGTAGTCCGAAAATATCATGTAGGCAAACAAAATTATTCTTACATTTAAGCCACAGAGTAACCTGGTCCAGTGGCAAGAAAAAAAGTTGGAAATAAGTATAGCGACAAATTAAATGAAAGGAAGAATGAGACATGGTTCCTAAAACATCTAAAATTGGAATTTATAATCTCAATATGATTCTGGAATTGACCTAAGCATGTTAGCAGAGAGGTCCCCACAGGCATGAAGCTCAGCTAGAAACAATGAAGATTTCATGGCCTCATTTTTGCAAGGTGGGGCATTTTTTTTAAATGTGTGATCTTGCATAATATTCACATTCTATTTGTCTATATTTATGCATGATTCATGATAAAATCACTTTAAAAAACCATTTTTATCATTAGTTTCGAGAAACCGCATTGGAATGGAAAATATCAAAAAATTGTGTATTTCAAAGCTTCACCTACATTTTTAGTGTTTTTATTAGTTTTAAAATTTTCTTAATTATAGTTTAGTTAGATTAGGTTGTAATTAGCTAGTTTTAATTATTTTAGGAATTCTCATTTTAGAGAAACATGTTTTTCTAAGCAAAGTTTTTTTTTGGAAATTATTGAAAATTATTTGAACTAGTCTTGAAAAATTTGTTTTAACCTAATTACATTAGCATATATAGTATGTTTTAAGAAGTATAAAACGTTTTTCCCTTGTTGAAATTCATGCCCCCTTGCTCCCTCTCTCTCCTCTCTCTTTCCTTTGCTTTCTCTCTCTCCATGTTGGTTTCTCCCTCTTTCTTCCTTTCTTCTTCTTCTTCATCTTGCTTCTAGCCTCATCGTCGCCGGCAACCTTGTCTTCTTCATCGGGGAGGCATGTGTTCAGCTAGGATCAACCATCTTCTTTCATTCAATCCGTCGGAGGTAAGGCGTCAGGTTTGCTTCTTCTCCCCCTTCTCCGTAGCTTAGGATCATCACATCACACACATCGTAGTTTGTTTTTAGTGTCAGCACATGTAGCATGATTCAATCATATTTTCTTTTCAACATATTGCATTTTAAATAATTTATTATTGTTCAACATTTGAAAAAAAGAAATATATATATATATATATATATATATATATATATATATATATAGAGAGAGAGAGAGAGAGAGAGAGAGAGAGAGATTTTGTTTGGATCTAGTTTAGTCGTTTCTTGATTTATGCATAGAATAATCTTGATGTAGGTAGATCAATAGTTTTAACATAGGGTTTTTATATTTTTCTTGATTCTTGATTAGATTAGGATTAGATTAGTTTAGAATAGTCTACAATACATTTTTATATTCAGTTTTTGTTTTTAGATCACATAAATAGTATTATATTTTTTTAGCCAATTAGCTTCTTGCATAGATTTCTGAAGTAATTTTTAGTCAAATAGACCGTACTTCTTCGTTTTGTCTACTATTTAATATCTGTCAGTAAGTTTCATTAAACATTAGATTAGTTTTGCTTTAGTTAGTTAAAGTGCTTGCTAGATTAGAAAAATCAATAATATCGAGTAGTGTTTTTTTGTTTATTCTATTCTCTGTGATTAGCCGTATAGCATAGTCGTGATGTTTGTTAGTCTTTTAGTCAATTAGATAGTATTTTATGTAGTTCCAACAATTTCCAGTTCATTGCCTAGATTAGCTTAGGTATAACTTTGTTTTTTTTGTTCAACCGATTTGATGTTTGTTCGATTATCGCACTCATACTTATTGAATATAGTTGACGTTGCTGAGCAAACTGCAAATTCTTTACTCAGTTCTTGATCCATTTAATCTGCTGTGTTTTATTCCTTATGCATAATAAGGTTACTGAGTTTCTTTTCACGTCAATTTGCACTCTAGAATTAAGTCAATATTGAATGTTGATAGTCGAGCTACGATAATTTCACCGGTTCATATTTTATTTTTTTTAGATCAAGTAGATTAGGTTAGGCATTTTATTGTTTCAATGTCTGGTAGTTAGCTTAGTGTAAATGTCGTACATGTTTTTTTGGTTGCCCATTGTTTTCGAGTTAGTTATCAATTTTCACATTTAGTTTAATAACTAGTTTCAATTGAGTCTGGTAGCTGATTAGCATAGTTCTTAATTTTCTTGCTTAGTTCTTGTTACCTTCAATTTGTTGATGCTAGATTAATTAATTAGTTTTCAGCTGATTGTTTTCTTGATCTTTAGGTGTAGTTAGTTTCTTGATTTTTTGAATTAGTTAATCATTAGTTGGTTAGAAAGGAGTTTCTTGATTTATTAGTTAGGTTGTTTTACTATTTTGTCATTTAGTGTTAGGTTGTTAATAGTTAGTTACATGTTACATGTTTATTAGTTTGTTTCTAGTTAGTTAAATCTTGGTTTTGCTGATTTTTATTTCATTAGTCATTAGATTTTGGTTTAGTTCTCTTCGTCCTGCTCTATTTTGTGTTTTTGTGTTTTACACGAGAGTGATCAGACGTGAAGTGAGCCCTTTTTCATACCTCGAAGTGCCCTCTGATGTCCCTTCGGCCCTCAGAAGTGCCCTCAGGAAACCCTCAGAGAGCAAAAGAAAACAATGTTCTTTGGCCTTAAAGATCCATCCTGTGACCTAGTTATCATAGGATGAACCCGACTTTAGACTTGTTGTTTAACTAATGCATCATGAGAGTCATTTTTAGGCTGATTATCATCACCATCTGTGGTAGCACAATCAACACCATTGACACTTTGATTATCTTAATAATAACCATGATCACCATCACCATCAACATGATCGTGTGAGGACTGGTCTGGCTGATCCTCATCATCATCGGTTTGTTCTCTGATTTCTCGTTAAACAAGAAGATGATTAGGAAGTAAATAGCAAGGTTGTAATACTATCGTTTGACAACCACCATTAGATTTTTTATTATTATCAGCTGACGCCATATCAAAATTTGTTTGAGTTTAAGACTTTTCTCTTAGCCATTTAGACACCTCTTCACTCGTAACAGGCTCTTAGGTTCCAACATAATAAAAATTTGATTCACCAAACTTCACATGACGCGAAATAAATACCTTCTTAGAAAAGGATCAAAACACAAGAATCTGTTATGAGATGAGTCAATACCAATAAAAACGCATAGTTTTGTCTTTGGCCTTAGTTTAAAATTACTATATGGGACCAGATATGGATAGCATGTGATTCCAAAATTTTTATATGATCATAGCTAGATTTGGTTTCAAATGATAACTCATATGGAGTTCTTTGACCAGTATTGGAACTTAGCAGCTGTTATCATTGCAAAATTTTACTTTTGCAAGTCAAACTGACATTTGAAAAAGATTTTGAAAATAACTCACCTCCATTTTAAAATGCAGGATAATTCTGAAGAATGAGACTCACCTGTCAGTACGAGGTTCAACCGTTCCTGGCGCCATAACCAGGGGTGATTGAACCAAGGATCAATCCGGTGTTTTGCTTTGCTCAACTTGTGTAAATCAATGTTCTACTTCCTAAATGCACAAACAATTAGGCATGTGCTATGAATTTCAGAAAATGCATATTGAAAACATGATGTTTGCTTGGAATAATTGGAAAATACTTGAAAAGAGAAACACTTTGAAAATCATGAGCCACATCTGAGAAGCATTTTTGAAGAAAGCAAAATCGATTTATGAGGAAAAGGATATGAAATTCTGAAGAAACTTCAAAGATATTTGAGAAAACCAGGTTTTCTGAGTTTTGAACGCTTGAATTGATCAAAAGGATCGGCATGTGGCCCTGTGAAAACTATTCATGATACAATCTAACTCAGATGATGCATGAATACAATTCACAAAAGTATTTTCTGAAGAATTTGAGGAAAATTTTTGAAAAATAGATTTTTGTGCCTTATAGAATTTAGATGAAATGCATTCTCTACATATCCCTGACTATGGCCATGAATATGTATTGAATACATCTCATTTAGTTCTAAAAGAAGAAGATACTTAAAAAACTTTTGAAAATATGTTATGATTTCTGAAAATGCCTAAGAGTATAGGTTGTTTGTGGCTTAAAAAAGATGATAAATCTGCGTTTTGTTCATATTCTGACTATGGCCACAAATACGAAACCCATCGACTTTATCAACTCCTTAGAAGCTAGTGCATGTGCCATTCATGTAGACCATGATGGATTTGAATATGCATGAATCATCATCCATCACACATTGACATTATTAAAAAAAATAAATTATATATAATGCAGCCCTAATCTAAGCAGGAAATTAAATTCTTATTCCAAAGTTTATAATTTATATCAATAGAAAAATTGAAATAAAGAAAAGAAAAATAAATAAAATACAGTCTTGAATGTCCCTGCAAAACTAGCAAACTTATTAGTGAAGATATGTCAGCTTTTCTAGATTTATCCAGCAATATCTAGAAATTATTGGATTTATCTGGATATAAGCCTTTTTCTATGTTTTCGTGAGATAAATATATTAAAAGATGATGCAAAATTGAATAAATAATAAAAATAAACAACTTTGAAATTCAATATTTTGGGAAAAAATAACCAAAATATCCCTAAAAATAAGACTATGACCTTGAAATCAGGGTTTTCAGAAAATATTTTTATAAAACTTTTGATTTAAGGATCAAACAGATTCAAATCAATACCAAATCGGGTATGAATCACCCTAGCATGATTATAAATATGATCAAACCCTAAAAATATAAAACTTTTCATAAAAAAATTGGAATAACATGAAAATAGCAAATTTTGCCCATATTTCAGTTGAATCGGGATTCTGTGAGCGTCCTATTTTTGTGATTTAATCAAATAATACATCAAATGAATTTCAAAATTAACAAAAATCAACATGGATACTTCTAACAACCCTAAAATTAAAATAAAATTGAAAAATAAAAATATTGACATTATTTTGATATGAAAATTGAATAAAACCCTAAAATACACAATTTTGCCTGCGGGCACGTACCTATCACAGTGTCAGACCTGAATCGGGTATCAAACCACCATAAAAATTATAAAAATTTATAGATAGATACTAGACAGATAAACAAAAATTTCCCTTTTTACAGATCGAAAAAATCATCTTCGGTTAGGGAGATATCATTCTGACAATATACGCTTGATTCCGGAAAATATGTAATGAGTTAAAATAAACAGGTCCTGTTTTGACTGCAAGAAAATATAGCAAACTGTGTTAAAAAATTATAAAATTTTTGTAGATGATAGTAAACACACAAATGAAGATACTCCTTTTTACGGATCATCGATCAAATCTTTGGTTAGGGAGATATGATCTGCACAAGTTGATCTAGGGTTTAAGCAAGGCATAACCGACTCTATAAAACAGATTTTGCTTTGAGACAAAAGACAAATAGAGATTGACCATAAAAAAATAAAAAAATTTGCGAGGTATATGTGACAGCATGATGAACCTACTGCAACTTACAGATCATTGATCAGATCTTCGATGAGAGAGATATCACCTCGACAAGCCGCTTTCGATTCCACGTAGTGTTCTCACGGTTCAAGAAGCATGGTTAGGTTTTTTATTTTTTTTAATAGGGTTACAGAATTCAAAATACACTAATTTTTTTATGAAAAATCATTGACACATGCACGGTTCTACCCTAAAAATTTTATATTTTTTTGACAAAAAAAACATGAAATAACATCATTTCTGCTTGCCCAGAATTGAGATTTACAGATTATCGATAAAGCATGAATAAACGTATTCTAAACAAGAAAAATAATAAAGAAAAAGCCATAAATAACATAATGAATTTGGATTTGATGCTTGACTGAATAAAAAAATATAAGCATAATAAAATAATAAAATAATAAAAAAATAGGGAAAGCATGGTTGGAATTTGATTTAGCCTCTAAAAGAGGGATTCAACCATCGAACGATCGAATCTCGATTTTTTCGTGCATTTAGCATAATAAACCCATCAACAACAATTTCAATGGATCAAAAACGTGTAGATGATCATGGGTGATCTGTAGAGCACTTTCTTGAATCGTTTACATGGTTCTTGAACCCCAAAAAAATGATAAAGACCATGCATAGAGGGCGGCTATGGTGGAAGCATGAAAAAAATAAATAAAACAAATAAAATAAGAGGAAGATGACTTACCTTAGGGCTGTAACTCTAATGGAGGAAGGAGGGATTGTTGGAGGAGAGAGAGGGAGCAAGAAGAAGAAGAGGATAGATGGGATGGATGTCTCATAGGGCTGATATTTATAACAAAAAATTTGGTTTTGAGATAAGGTTTTCTATGCTGACTTAATTAACCTAATTAATTATTAATTAGGAAACAAAAAAGGGAGGGGGGGGGCAAATTTTATTGAGGAATCTTAACCTAATCCAACTCTAACTAACCTAGTTTAGTCCTAATTATCTTTAAAGAGTCTCAAATGTGGTGCCACATGTGTGGGCCCACATTTGGTTTTTAATACCTTATATTTTAAAAGTTAAAAACAAGATTTTTAAAACGCCAACGTGAAAATAAATTTTTAAAAACCAGTTTTGACTCTTGTAAACTTCTAACCCAATTAAGACATTGACTAATTCCAAGCTAACCAAAACTTTTTTCAAATGTGGCACCACTTACTGTGGGCTCCACTTGTTTTTCAGAAAACGATTTCAGAAATTTAAAGACAAAGGGGTTAAAAACGATTTTTCTACGGAAACTTCAAAAAAGAAAACTAACTAGCATATATTTTTTGTAGTTTTTGGAATATGAAAGATGTAAAATGGAATGAAATTAAAAATTAGGGTTTTGCATCCCTACAGGGTGGGCCCCACTTGAAGAAAGTTGAAAGCTAATTTGAAAATCAAGTTTTTGAAATAAAGGATTTTAAGGAGGAAAGTTTTTGAAAGAAAGTTTGAAAATAAAACTGAGGTTTTAAATCAACCAGAGTCCTAAATGGATTAAAACTCTTTCGGATATGGTGCCAACTGCGTGGGCCCCACATCAGGGTTTTGAAAAAGTTGAAATAAAGATAAAAAAGGGTTTTGAAACAGAGTTGAAATCACCAGATGAGAATCAAAAGTTTTGAAAACAGAGTCCTAAACTGGCTGAAACTCTAGAATAGAGTCCTGAAATTTTGAAACTCTTAAATTTGGGTTTTTAAAAGACAAACAAAAAGGTTTTGAAAGTTCTTTTCAGAGATTAGCAAAAATGTACAAAATATGAGACTGAGACTCAATGACAGAGTCCCAAAATTTTGAAACTCTTAAAACTGAATCTATTTTTGAAAAACCAGCAAAAATAAAGTAAAAAAAGGATATCAGAGTAAAGTTCTGGACCGAATGAAACTCTGGGACAGAGACCTAAAATTTTGAAACTCTACAATAAAGTCCTAAAATTTTAAATTTAATTGTTTAAAAGGTAAATAAAGAAGTTTTTGAAAGATTTTCTAAAAAATGAAGTTAGGGTTATAGTCCTTATTCGACTGAAACTCTGGAACGTAGTCCTGATCCGACTGAAACTCTAAAACTTTGACATCTTTCGAAAGATTTTGAAAGATTTTTATGAAAACAAATAAAAATTAAGGTAAAAGATAGAGTCCTGATCTGACTGAAACTCTGGGACAGAGTCCTAGTCTAACTGAAACTCTAGAATTTTCACCAAAATGCAAGATTTTGACAGATTTTGTTGAAAACAAGTAAAAATAGAGATGAAAGACAGAGTCCTAGTCCAACTGAAACTCTGTGATAGAGTCCTAGTTCGACTGAAACTCTAAGATTTTTGTCTTTTTGAAAGTCAGATGAGAAGGTTTTCAAAAATAAGTAAAAAACATGAATAAAGGATGAATCGAGATAGAGTCTTAATTCAACTGAAACTATACGATAGACTCCTGATCTGAATAAAACTCTAAAATTTTGGACCAAAATGAAAGTTTTTGAAAGATTTTCTTAAAAATAGATAAAAATAAAAGTGAAAGGTAGAGTTCTGATCTGACAAAAAGTCTAGAAAAAGTCCTAATTCGACTAAGACTCTAAGATTTTGTCCAAAATAAAAGGAATGGACAAGGGGTAGGACTACTTCTTGTTTAAAACAGAAATGAGATTTTTAAAAAGGCTCAAAAAGGTGAAAAGACAGAGTCCTAGTTCAACTAAAACTCTTAAATTTGAGAAATTTGAGAAATGGAGGGATCCAAAAGCGACACCATCTAAATGGGTCTCATCTGAGAATTAAGAACAATTAAAATTGAGTTTAAAATGAATCTAGATCATTTTCTAAGGAAAATATTTTAAAATATAAGATCCTAGGGGTTAACGAATGGCAAAATATCGATTTAAAAAAACAGGTTTTTTAAATTGATTTCGAAAGAAGTTTTTAAAACTCGAATCTGGATTGAAAGATTTTGAACAACCAGAGTGTTGGATCTCGAAAATGACATGCAATGTAATAACATGACATGATGTGAAATGATGCGAAATAATATAGAATGAGATGCAAAAGGCAAACCCTGGATGAGAGGTTTGGAATCCCAGACCCTTGGCAGAGATAAAGATTCGAACATTTCTATTCGAAGGCAAAATTTGATGATTGAATATGACCCAAAATAGATATTAAATCTTGATTACAAGATGAAGTATTGAAATTTAGTGCAAAATTTGGGCTCTGGATGGCCCTGACTCAGGTGTCGACCAGTTGGTTCCCTGAAGGCCTCAGAGGGTAGGTCCTAGTGGCAAGAGGCTGGTGTTTGTGAATGATAGTGAAAATTTGAAGTGTTTACCGATGTCCCTCTTTGCTATTAAGCCGGTCGAAGGCCGAACTTAGTGGCAAAGAAAAACACACCAAATTTGGGCTATAAAATTCCCCACGTAGAAGAATCTGATTGGGTATGAAAGAATTAGCTCTGATGATAATGGTAGATATGAAATAGAGAATGAAGAAGAAGATTTACCTCATCAGAATGAGGCTCGGGCTTAGCTCTTAACCTGGATGGGACGAAAAATACCTCATGGAAGAACGAGGTTCATGCTTGACCCTTATCCTGAGAGAGAAAAATAGAATGGAGAAGAAAATTTACCTCATCGGAATGAGGCTCGTGATTAGCCCTTAACCTGAACGGGGAAAAATACCTCATAGAATAACGAGGTTCAGGTTTGGCCCTTATCCTGAGAGGAGGAAAAATAGAATGAAGGAGAAAATTCACCTCATCGGAATGAGGCTCAGGCTTAGCCCTTAACTTGAACGAGGAAAAAAAGAAAATACCTCATAGAAAAATGAGGTTCAAGCTTGACCCTTAACCTAAATGGGAAAAAATACCTCGTAGAAGAACGATGTTCAGATTTGACCCTTAACCTGAAGGGGACAAAAAACAAAATCCTCAAATGAAGAAACCATGATGGAACTTTCAAATTTTGCACAATAAATCCAAAAGGGGTTTGCAAAACGAAGAAAATAAAGGTCCCTAAAGCTTGAAAAGGGGGTGATCTTGGGCATCTCATTGCTGAGACTGAATGACTTTTAAAATAGATGACCTTTCGCAAAAATAATTTAGGTTTAATCCTTATCCTGAACGGGAACTGTCTATGGTGGGACAGTGGGAAACACAAGGAAGTGTGCGAATATGAGAGCCCAGGCACTCACATCAAAACAAGAAGGGAAGGATTTTGAAAACTCTTGTTATCAAGTCCTAATGAAGGATAAAACAATGTCAGGATATATCAAAATGAACATCAAGTTCTTGCTTCATGTCGGGATAGCCAGAAAATATGGACAATGAGATAAAAATTATGGTTGATTAAAAAATGATTGAAATGTGCACATATGTGCAAAAAATATTCTCTTTTTCTACCTAGAGTATTACCTTCAACTGGGCTAACTCTGTAGAATCTAGAATCAAATTCAAATTTATTGCTATTGAGTTTCTTTAAGGAGGCTATCTATTTTCTTGATATGAAAAGAGAGGAAATATCCTTAGTTTCATAAAAGCAAATGACGAAAAGACATTAATGAAAGAATTTCACATAGATAAAGACAATTTCTGACAATTTGGCAGTTTGATATATGGGGTTTACCCATGATGATCTTTTTGCACTCTCTTTGAGACATAGAGATTGAACTTTCTTGAGATTTGGCAAGAATTTCATCACATTGGCCTTCAAATCGGTGATGTTCTGATTTTTCATGGAAGGACACGTCATAAACCCCTTTAACTTGGAGATGTTCCGAGTCTTCTTTGATCCCGGGATATGTGATGTTGTCTCTTTGATTGAAAATCTCTTAGTGATCTTTTACACCTTTTTGAGACATGAAAAGTAAGCTTTCTTGGGACTTGGCGAGAATTTCTTCACATCAACCTTCAAATTGTAATGTTCTGATTTTCCCTAGAAGGATACGTCACATACTCCTTCAACTTGGAAATGATCCAAGTTTTCTTTGGTCCCAAGAATTAGATTGATAAAATTGTCTCACTAGATTGAAAATCTTGTTATGATAACATCGATCAAATATCTTTGAAAGATTATCGGGAGATTCATCGCATCAGTCTTCAACTTGACAATGATTTAAACTTTCCCTGGAATGACACATCACATACTCCTTCAACTTAGAGATGATCTGAGTCTTCTTTGGCCACGGGGGTCTAACTCGTCCATCGGTCTTCAACTTGATGATAGTTGAGAGATTCCTTTTGCAGATAGTTAATTACAACTTCAATGATTGAAGAGATTGAGTGAATTCTTTTATCGCTCAGGATACTTCCACTGCCTTATTACTAGAAAAATAGTCTTTAAAAATGTGCCATAGTTATTATCAATATCAGTTCACTTATGGCTTTTCAACATCATTGAATTTTTTTTGCTAGTTATATCAAGGATTTCTCTTCATCCTTTTGGTTGACCAACAGACAAAACTTGAATTTTCTTCTTTCTTCACAAAAGTTTTGTCCTTTTGGAGGGAATATTGAGGGTAATATGAGGTAAAATTTTGTGCAATAAAGATTTTGAGATCAACAATTATTTTTTTATGATAAATTGGCGAAATATTCTTGGAATCCTTGGTGAAAGAAATCGCTTGATATCCAATTGACACATCTGTGGCTAGATTCTCCTCTTCTTTTCCTGAAGGAGAGACTCAGGCTTGACCCTTACCTGAACGAGTAATAAAAAGATATTTCTTTCTTCCCTGAAGAGGAGGTGTTTGCAAAATAAACTTTCGAAGAGAAATTAAGCTTTTGTCAAAACTCCCTAACTTTATGCTTTCCTTATGGAAATGTGACCGATAATAAAGGTTGAGAAAAATATCATAGATGAGCGAGTCCATCACACTCTCTCTGAAAAAGGGTCCCAGATGACGGGATGGCCTGACAAAAGACATTGGGGAGTCACAAGGAGAACGAGCTTCCGTTGAAGCTCACCCTGGAAACAGGGTTCCTTGTGTGACAATAAAGATTATTTTACAAATAGTTCACAAATACACGAGTCCCTTCAAACTCTCCCTAAAAAGGGGTTCATTGAACGAACAATAAAGACATACGAAAGGAGAGAGCTCCCTTGAACTCTCCATGGAAAAAGGGTCCCTCGCAAGAGAAATGATTGATAATTGATTTGAGTCAATTGGCAGACGAGTTCGACACAAAGATCAAATCTTGAACAGCCATGATTGGCGGCTGCAACCCAAAGGTTGAAAAATAATGACTTTGATATAATTGATAACCTGAAGGTTTGCTTGATAAAAATTGGTGACTCGAAGGTTGATTTAATAAAATGGGCGACCCAAAGATCTGATTGATCAACCCGGAGGTCAGAAAATAATTGATTTTTATAAAATTAGTAACCCGAAGGCTTGCTTGACAAAATTGGTGACCCGAAGGTCAGTTTGATAGACTTGAGTGACTCGAATGTCTGATAAAGATTGATTGACTCGCAGGTCTGAAGATTGGCATTGAGCCTGAACCCTAATGTGAGACTAGTGTTCAAACTCAATTTTGGAATAACGACCAGTATGAAAACCAGATTTTGAAGAACTTCCAGCACGAACACTGGGTTTTAAAAGAGTACCAGCACAAACACTGGGTTTTGAAAAAGTACTAGCACGAACACTGGTTTTTGAAAAAGTACTAGTACGAACACTAGATTTTGAAAAAGCACCAGTACAAACACTAGATTTTGAAAAAGTACCAACACGAATACTTAATTTTGAAAAAGTACTAGTACAATTACTGAATTTTGAAAAAATACCAGTACGACCACTGGATTTTGAAAAAGTACCAGCACGAACACTGGGTCTTGAAAAAGTACCAGCACAAACACTGAGTCTTGAAAAGGTACCCGTACAAACACTGGATTTGGTGAAATGACCAATGTAAAGCTGGGTTTGGAAGGGAAGTTCGAGTCAAAACTCGAGTCTCCAAAAAATACTACACACATTGGATTTGAAAGAAGATTCAAGTCAGAACTCAGATCTTCTAGACCAATTCTTGAATTCGAAGGAAAGAAAATTAGATGAATTGGATTTGGAAGAAAGTTTGAGTCGGAACTTGAATTTTCTAGACCAATTCTTAAATTTGAAGGAAAGAAAATTAGATGAATTGGATTTGGAAGAAAGTTCGAGTCGAAACTCGAATTTTCTAGACCAATTCTTAAATTTGAAGCAAAGAAAATTAGATGAATTGGATTTGAAAGAAAATTTGAGTCGAAACCCAGATTTTCTAGAGCAATTCTTAAATTTGAAGGAAAAATTGAGATGAATTGGATTTGGAAGAAAATTCGAGTTGGAACCCAGATTTTCTAGACCAATTCTTAAATTTGAAGGAAAGAAAATTAGATGAATTAGATTTAGAAGAAAGTTCGAGTCAGAACTCGGATTTTCTAGATCAATTCTTAAATTTGAAGGAAAAAAAATCATATGAATTGGATTTGAAAGAAAATTCGAGTTGAGACCCAGATTTTCTAAACCTATTCTTAAATTTGAAAGAAGGAAATTCGAGTTAGGACTTGATTCTTTCAAAAGAAAATTAAACCAAATTAGGAAGTTGGGAAACTCGAGACGGGGCTCAGATCGTTGAAGGAAAACTGAACCAACCCGAAAGTTGAATTCAAAAATTATTTTGAAAGCCGAATTTTGAAAGCTCGATCAGTGCGAAGACTGAATTTTGAGATAGTCCAACCAATGCAAAACTAGATTTAGGTGGTTCGACCAGTGAGAACTGGATTTAGAGAATAGGCTCAACTCGAAGGTTGATTTTGGCATGACCGACAAAAAAATGGTTTTGATAAAAGACTTGACCCGAAGGTCGAATTTGAAAAAGATTGGTGTTTTGAAAAGTATTTGTTGATTGTGATGGAAGATTTTCAAACTTCGCCCTCACAATGACTTGAAAAACTTATCGAGGTCTCAGGATTATCCCTTATCCTGAATGGGTAAATAAATTTGATGCAAATGAATGCAAATGTGTGCAAATAGATGCAAATGAATGTTAAAAGATTTTGTTTGATCCTGCCTGCATACAGGACATTCTGAAGTAAAGACAAATTTTCAAAAAAAATGCCTCAGTGTAACTAGAGAGTAAGATGTTGGACGAAGGATAAGTAATTGATATTTGTTGAATGTTCTCTTAAGATAATAAGGAAAAAATTGGCAATGCGCTTCTTGATTGATTCGGGAGGCACTCTGAAAGAAGTCGCTCCTCACAAAAATAATTTGCAAAAGAACAAAGAGCAATAATATATAAAGAAGATGGTATCATCAATGAGAAAAATTGATGATTTTATTGATGCCTTGGAAAGAAAGGATGACAAATGGAGACTAAATTGTTCCTTCAAAACGACAAAAGCAAAATGAAAGAGATGAGGGAACATTGGCGTCATCATTCTCTTAAGTGGTTGGGAAAGGTGTTGACAAGCTAGCCGGTTGACTCTCTTCCTTGCCTTCTACAAAAAACCTTTAGTCAATGTAATCTTGCACGATGTTTTTAAAGACAAAAAAATGCTCGATATCATGCCCTGTTGCTCGATGAAACTTGCAAAATCGATCTTTTCATTTTCCCTTTGTGACAGGAGGATTAACAATTTTTGAGAATTTAACCACTCCCTTGACCATCATATATTCAAGGATCTTTTCGAGGGGTTGATCTAAAGGAGTAAATTCATGATCGTAACCCCAACCGTCATGTTTTATCTTCTGTCGAGCGCTTGCTTTCTGCTGAGAGCTGGATTAAAAAGGCTTGATCAGGATGGTCGGTTGGTCCTCGTCTTCATCCTTAATGAAGTGATTCTTATCGATGCAATCTTGGATAATATTTTTCAGGATGAAACAGTGCTCGGTGTCATGTCTGGTTGCTTGATGGAATTTGCAAAACTGTTATTTGAATCTACCCATAATTGTTGGGGGATCAACGGCTTTAGGCAAACAGATCATATCTAGCTCGAGCATCTATTCTAGAACACTCTCGAGTGTCTAGTCTAGAGGGGTGAACTTTCAATCAGTAGTTCAGTTCTTACACTTTTGGTTTTTCCTGATCTTTCTCTTTATGCTGGGGACTAGATTAGAGAGGCTTATCATTGGTGAAGAACTTACTTTTTTGGCCTTTGAATTCCTCTAAATTATTATCATGATTATTCTTGTTGCCTTTATTATTGTTGGCAGAAAGAATGAAGTGAGTCTTCTTCTTTGCGGGAGCCTTTCTGGGACTGACTTCAGCTTGCTCAGACATCATTCTAATCATTATCTTCTGAAACAATGAGTACATGTAAGGATTAATGTCATCATTGGACTGTTGGCTCTGGTCCCTAGCGGATCGTGGAGAGGCCATTTCTTGTTCAGATGCAGAAGAATAACTGATTTGTTGGATGGGTGCAGTTTTCTTGTTGGACCTTGTCTGAACCATATAGAGTCACAAGTGCTCTCTGCAGAATAGGAGAAATAATCAGGTTCTAAAAACAATTTGGGATAAAGGCAAATAAATGAAAGTATTTGTTGAGGATCAGGTTGACAATTTGAAGAATATCTCATTACCAGGAATTTGGTCGTCGTTGAAATCACAACAATAACTAAAATATGCCTTGTTACCTAGGTGAGGTCGTCAACCACGATAAAATGAGAATTGTTGAAGGAAGATGATTTTATTAATAATAAACTTGATAAAGAGGGGGTGGACAAATAATCTGCCACCACTCATGATAGTCAGAAGACACTCGAGGACTAGGAAAAACAGTGAGGGTAACAAAAGAATCTCAGCTATGCTTGGCAGAATAGTATGTTCTGGACCACTCGACAGACTTTAGATCAAAGTCTAGCACAATGTCAGACAATAGTCGAGCCTCAATGCATTTCTGCCTCTGCGAGAACTGTTTGACACATCGATCTGGCTGGTAATAGACAGAGAAAAAGGGTCCAAGCAACTTGAATCTCTTGCCATATGCATAAGTATACCGAGGGGGTGACTCTTGACGGTTGAAGTAGTCCCACACAATTTCTTCTTTATGGAGGTTTTCAATCAAAAATATGTACCGAGAAGTAGGTAGTGACTTCTTGCTATTGTATTTGAACGAGCTAGCTCGAGTTGGCACATATCAGAAGAACCAAGACTACAAGGCGTAGATGCACCCTTCTACTAAGATCAAATCTTTAAGTGTGAAGTGGGTCAATCCACGATATAGGAAGGCAAGTGCGGCCATGGCAATCGAGAGACGATTGGTCTGCCAACTTCCCCATCTTCGTAAAAGCTATACTATTCTGATATCAACATAGTTCTGTCCATCCTGAAAGAAGGCTAGTCCTATTATGCACAAAACCATCGCATGCTGATTTTTTTCTCGTATTGCTCAAGATAGGGAGTCAACTTATTTAAATTTTCCATACTGTCAGTATAGCTCCAATAAGTCTACACACTGAGTCTCATAGTCTTCCATCAATAGCCAGGATCTGCGTCCAGTCATATGGGCTAAAGCGTCTCGGAGGGTCAAGTCTCTTGACATTGATCAAAAATTGTTTCTCCAATGGGTCCTCAGACTGACCAGCTGGCTCAGGCAGACCCATAATATCTGAAAATTTGTCCAATAGTAGAGTCATCTCTCCCCACGGGAACCAGAAGGTACAAGTGCACGGATTCCACCGCTCTGCTAATGCTTGAATCAAATTGTTGTTGATAATCTGCTAGTCCACTGATGATGCCAGTTTCAATCCGCAGTCACTCAGATGATCCAGAAACATACGAGAGAAGTTCTTGAGCCAAGAATAGTACCACTGGGGAATGAAGGATCCGATGTTAAGAGTCCAATGATCAGGAAGACTTTGCCGCACCTCATAAGAGATATGGCCTTCGGAGAAAACTGAATCAAGCTGACTAAATGTCATCAGGATAGGCTAGAAAATAAAGAAGTAAGGACAAGACTTGAAAAGTATACATGTTTTTAAAAAAAGTTGTAGGCAGGATAAAAACAAAGCTGAAAATTCAAGATCCAGAGGAACGAAAGGATGAAAATCGCCTAGAGTTTTGAGCAAAAATAGAGGAGTTTTCTGAAAATCGCCCAGGGTTTGAGAAAATAAAAAGGAATGTAGGAAAATAGGGTATTTTGAAAATCGTCTAGTATTTTCATAAAACTTATGAAAAAATATAAGGAAAACAAAAGAACTAAAGAAAAATAACATTCAATCACATCCTGCATAATCAAGTATGTGCATACAACATTCCCTAAAAAGCTGACTCTAGATGCACAAGTTTTGAAATAACTTTAGGACCTTAACCCTAACTCTAAAGCTCAGATCATCTGTGTTCAATCATGCTATGCCGATATACTCGAGCCGAGGCTCAACGTGCGTGGTATAAAAGAATTTCTCCGGTTCTAGGCTCATATTTTCCAACATCCTTGAGCTTCTGTCGTTATACTTTGGACTATGGCCCTCGGTACGTGGCAAGGGGGATCAACTCAAATAGGTGGCCCAGTTGTGAGGCTTCGTCCCAAACTATGATTTTGGAAGAAATCCCAACAACATCGTGGCCAGGTAAAAGTAGGTGGGGTTATTTTTAAAATATGATCAACATGCAAGAAAATAGAAGGCTCTAATGACCTAAAGTAGTTTTTTGGAAAAATTTATGAGAAGTAAACATTGTTTTCAATCAGATGCTAGATTGAGGAGGATTGTATGAGACCTAAGTCTAAGTGAGCATGAATAATGCCTCCTCAATCGGTCCTACCAAACCATGCCTAAGTCTACATGCAATCCATGTCAGTTGTTCTTGAGTCTAGGCTCCTAGGTTCACAAGATATAAAGCTAGTATTATAAAACATGATTTTGACAGGTTGAATAAAGCAAAGCACAAGTTTGATCAGGCGAAGACAGGTCCCATCACGGTCGTCAAATTTATTATCATTGCAAAATTTTACTTTTGCAAATCAAACTGACCTTTGAAAAAGATTTTGAAAATAACTCGCATCCGTTTTAAAATGCATGATAATTCCGAAGAATGGGACTCACCTGTCGATAAGAGGTTTAACCGTTCTTGGTGTCATAACCAAGGGTAATTAAACCAATAATCAATCTGGTGCTTTGCTTTGCTCAACTTGTCTAAATCAATGTTCTATTTCCTGAATGCACAAAGAATCAGACATGTGCTATGAATTTAAGAAAATGCATATTGAAAACATGATGTTTGCTTGAAATAATTAGAAAATACTTGGAAAAAAGAACACTTTGAAAATCATGAGCCACATCTGAAAAGCATTTTTGAAGAAAGAAAAATTGATTTATGAGGAAAAGGATATCAAATTCTGAAGAAACTTTAGAGATATTTTAGAAAATCGGGTTTTCTGAGTTTTGAACTCTTAAATTTGATCAAAAGGATGAGCGTGTGGCCCTTTGAAAACTATTCATGATGCAATCTAACCTAGATGATGCATGAATGCGATTCACAAAAGTATTTTCTAAAGAATTTGAGGAAAATCTTTGAAAAAGAGATTTTGTGCCTTATAAAATTTAGATGAAATACATTCTCTACATATCCCTGACTATGGCCATGAATATGTATTGAATACATCTTATTTAGTTCTAAAAAGAGAAGATACTTAGAAAACTTAAAAATATGCTATGATTTCTGAAATGCCAAAGAGTGTAGGCTATTTGTGGCTTAGAAAAAGATGATAAATCTAGGTTTTTTCATATTCTCACTATGGCCACAAATACAAAACCCACAGAGTTTATCAACTCCTTAAAAGCTAGTGCATGTGCCATTTGTGTAGACCATGGTGGATTTGAATATGCATGAATTATCATCCATCACACATTGACATTATAAAAAAAATAAACTATATATAATGCAACCCTAATCTAAGCAAGAAATTAAATTCTTATTCCAAAGTTTATAATTTGTATCAATAATAAATTAAAATAAAGAAAAAAATAAAGAAAATACAGTCTTGAATGTTCCTGCAAAACTATCAAACTTATTAGTGAAGCTATGTCGGCTTTTCTGGATTTATCCAGCAATATCTGGAAATTGCTGGATTTATCCGGATATAAGTTTTTTTCTATGTTTTCCTGAGATAAACATAATAAAAGATAATGCAAAATTGAATAAATAATAAAAATAAATAACTTCAAAATTTAGAATTTTGGGAAAAATGATCAAAATACCTCTGAAAACAAGACTATGGCCTTGAAATAAGGGTTTTCAAAAAAGATTTTTGTAAAACTTTTGATTTAAGGATCAGACAGATTCAAATCATCACCAAATCGGGTATGAAGCACCCTAGCATGATTATAAACATAATCAAACCCTAAAAATATAATTTTTTCATAAAAAAAATTAGAATATCTTGAAAATAACAATTTTTGCCCGTATTTCAGTTGAATGGGGCTCCGCGGGCATCCTATTTTTGTGATTTAATCAAATAATGCATCAAATGAATTTTAAAACTAAACAAATTTGACATGGACACTTATAACAACCCTAAAATTAAAATAGAATTCAAAAATAGAAATATTGACATTATTTTGATATGAAAATTAAATAAAACCCTAAAATACATAATTTTGCTTGCGGGCATATACCTGTCACAGTGTCAGACTTGAATCGGGTATCAAACCACCATGTAAAATTATAAAAATTTACAGAGATACTAGACAGATAAACAAATTTTTTTCATTTTACAGATTAAAAAAATCATCTTTGGTGAGGGAGATATCATTCCGGCAATATACGTTTGATTCCGGCAAATATGTAACGAGTTAAAATAAACAAGTCTGGTTTTGGGTGTAGGGAAATACAATAAACTGTGTTTAAAGATTATAACATTTTTGCAGATGACATTAAACACACAGATGAAGATACTCCTTTTTACGGATCATCGATCGAATCTTCGGTTTAGGGAGATACGATCTGCACAAGTTGATCTAGGGTTTAAACAAGGCATAACAGACTCTATAAAATAGATTCTGCTTTTAGGCAGAAGAAAAATAGAGATCGACCATAAAAAAATATAAAAATTTTACAGAATATACTAGACATCATGATGAACCCACTGCAACTTACAGATCATCAATCAGTTCTCTGATGAGGGAGATATCACCTCGATAAGCCGCTCCCAATTCCACGTAGCGTTCTTAAGGTTCAAGAAGCATGGTTCAGTTTTCGATTTTTTTAATAGAGTTACACAACTCAAAATACTCCAATTGTTTGATAGAAAATCACTGACACATGCACAGTTCTACCCTAAAAAAATCATATTTTTTTTATAGAAAAACAAATATGAAATAACATCGTTTTCGCATGCCCAGAATCGAGATTTACAGATTATCCATAAAGCATGAATAAACCTAATCTAAACATGAAAAACAATAAAGAAAAAGTCATAAATAACATAATGAATTTAGATTTGATGCTTGACTGAATAAAATAAATATAAGCATGATAAAATAAAAAAAATAGGAAAAGCATGATTGGAATTTGATTTAGCCTCTAAAAGAGGGATTCGACCATTGAACAGTCGAATCTTGATCTTTTTTGGGTGTTTAGCATAATAAACCCATCAACAACACTTTCAATGAATAAAAAACGTGTGGATGATCATGGGTGATCTGTAGATCACTTTTTTAAGTCGTTTACACGGTTCTTGAACCCAACAAAAAAATGATAAAGATCATGCATAGAGGGGCAGCTATGGTGGAAGCATGAAAAAAATAAATAAAACAAATAAAATAAAAGAAAGGTGACTTACCTTAGGGGTGCAACTCCAATGTTGGAAGGAGGGATTGTTGGAGGAGAGAGAGGGAGCAAGAAGAAGAAGATGATAGATGGGGTAGATGTCCCATAGGGCTGATATTTATAACAAAAAATTAGGTTTTGAGATAAGGTTTTATATGTTGACTTAATTAACCTAATTAACTATTAATTAGGAAACAAAAGGGGGGGGGGATTTTTATTGAGGAATACTAACCTAATCCAACTCTAACTAACCTAATTGAGTCCTAATTATCTTTAAAGAGTCTCAAATGTGGCGCCACATGTGTGGGCTCACATTTGGTTTTTAAAACCCTACATTTTAAAAGTTAAAAACAAGATTTTTAAAATGCCAAAGTGAAAATGAATTTTTAAAAACCAATTTTGACTCTTGTAAACTTTTAACCCAATTAAGGCATTGACTAATTCCAAGCTAACCAACACTTTTTTCAAATGTGGCACCACCTACTGTGGGCCCCACTTGTTTTTCAGAAAATGATTTTAGAACTTTAAAGACAAAGGGGTTAAAAATGATTTTTCTTCAGAAACTTCAAAAAGAAAACTAACTAATATATAATTTTTATATTTTTTGGAATATGAAAGATGTAAAATGGAATGAAATTAAAAATTAGGGTTTTGCATCCCTACAGGGTGGGCCCCACTTGAAGAAAGTTGAAAGCTAATTTGAAAATCAAGTTTTTGAAATAAAGGATTTTAAGGAGGAAAGTTTTTGAAAGAAAGTTTGAAAATAAAACTGAGGTTTTAAATCAACCAGAGTCCTAAATGGATTAAAACTCTTCCAGATGTGGTGCCAACTGTGTGGGCCCTACATCAGGGTTTTGAAAAAGTTGAAATAAAGACTAAAAAGGGTTTTGAAATAGAGTTGAAATCACCATATGAGAATCAGAAGTTTTGAAAATAGAGTCCTAAACTGACTGAAACTCTTAAACAAAGTCCTGAAATTTTGAAACTCTTAAATTTGGGTTTTTAATAGACAAACAAAGAGGTTTTGAAAGATCTTTTCAGAGATTAGCAAAAATAAATAAAATACGAGACCAAGGTCTGAGTCCTAATCAACTGAGACTCTATGATAGAGTCCAAGAATTTTGAAACTCTTAAAACTGTATCTATTTTCAAAAAACCAGTGAAAATAAAGTAAAAAGCGAATATCAGAGTAGAGTTCTTGACCAACTGAAACTCTGGGACAAAGTCCTAAAATTTTGAAACTCTCTAATAAAGTCCTAAAATTTGAAATTTGATTATTTGAAAGGTAAATGAAGACGTTTTTGAAAGATTTTCTAAAAAATGAAGTCAGGATTAGAGTCCTGATCCGACTGAAACTCTGGAACAAAGTTTTGATCCGACTAAAACTCTAAAACTTTGACTTCTTTAAAAAAAAATTGAAAGATTTTCATGAAAACAAGTGAAAATTGAGGTAAAAGATAGAGTCCTAATCTGACTGAAACTCTGTGATAGAGTCTTGGTCTGACTGAAACTCTAGAATTTTGACCAAAATAAAAAATTTTGACAGATTTTGTTGAAAACAAGTAAAAATAGAGATGAAAGACAGAGTCCTAGTCCAACTGAAACTCTGTGATAGATTCCTAGTTCGACTGAAACTCTAAGATTTTATCTTTTTGAAAGTCAGATGAGAAGATTTTTGAAAATAAGTGAAAAACATGAATAAAGGATGAAATCAGAATAGAGTCCTAATCCGACTGAAACTCTGCGATAGAGTTCTGATCCGACTAAAACTCTAAAATTTTAGGCCAAAATAAAAGATTTTGAAAGATTTTATTAAAAATAGATAAAAATAGAAGTGAAAGGTAGAGTCCTGATCTGACGAAAACTCTAGAAAAGAGTCCTAATCTCACTGAGACTCTAGGATTTTAGCCAAAATGAAAGGAATGGACAAGGGGTATGACTACTTCTAGTTTAAAACAGAAATGAGATTTTAAAAAGGCTTAAAAAGGTAAAAAGACAGAGTCCTAGTTCAACTAAAACTCTGAAATTTGAAAATTTTAAGAAATTTGAGAAATGGAGAGATCCAGAAACGACACCATCTAGATGGGTCTCATCTGGGAATTGAGATTAGTTAAAATTGAGTTTAAAATGAATCCAGATCATTTTCTAAGAAAAATATTTTGAAATATAAGATTCTGGTGGTTAACGAATGACAAAATGTCGATTAAAAAATCCAGGTTTTTAAAATTGATTTCAAAAGAAAAGTTTTTAAAACTCGAATCTGGATTGAAAGATTTTGAACAACCAAAGTGTTGGATCTCGAAAATGTCATGCAATGTAATGACATGACATGATGTTAAATGATGCCAAATGATATGGAATGAGATGCAAAAGGCAAACCCTGGATGAGGGATTTGGAATCCCAAACCCCTCGCCGAGATAAAGATTTGAACATTTCTGTTCGAAGGCAAAAAATGATGATTGAATATGAGCCAAAATAGGTATTAAATCTTGATTGCAAGATAAAGTATTGAAATTTAGTGCAAAATTTGAGTTCTGGATGACCTCGGCTCAGGTGTCGACCAGCTGGTTCTCTGAAGGCTTCAGAGGGTTGGTCCCAGTGGCAAGAGGCCGGTGTTTGTGAATGACAGTGAAAATTTGGGGTGTTTACAACCGTCAGTTAATCAAGTGAACAACATATCTAAAAGCATCCACCCAAAAACTGAGTTTCAAAGAGGCATAAAATAATATGCACAATCCACTTTTAGTCACATGTCTATGTTTTCTCTCCACAATACCATTTTGCAATGGTGTATGTGGACATGTCAGCCATCTGTTTTTTTCTTGATGATTTAAAAATTCATTAAAGTCTCTATTAACAAACTCACATCCTCCATCACTATGAAAAATCTTGATCGAGTGACCCACTTACTTTTCAACTATATTTTTAAAAATATTGAAACAATTGAAAGTATCTGACTTTTTTTCTAAAGAAAATAACCATGGGAATCTTGAAAAATCGTCAACTATCAAGAAGTATTTATAGTCTTCTCTTGATGTGACTGGGGTCGGTCTCCATAAATCAACATGAATGATCTTGAGGGGTTTTAGAAGAGTAATCGACCTTACCAAAAGGAAACTTGTGTATTTTATCAATCATGAAAGTAGAGCATAAACTACTATCATTATTATCAATAAAATTCAAATGATTATTTTGTCTTCAAGAGGATAAAGTCTTATAACCCGAATGACCAAGACTTGCATGTCAAAGTAATGAAGTTGCCACCTTCTCTGTTGCATAAGGCTTATTCAACTGGTATGTGTTGTGCATGTGGGTTGGCTAGACGTACATTCCTCCTCTAATCAGCCCACTTTGAACTATTTTCCCTTTCTGACAATCCCTTATACAAAAACTATGAGGATAGAACTCAAAGAAATAATTATCTCTCCAGCAAATTGAGAGATTGAGATCAGATTTTTTTAACACTAGCAATATAAGGTAAATTCTTTAAACAAAAACTATTATTTTGTGAAGGTAAGAGCACATTACCAATTCCTCATATAGACAGGTTATTTTTGTTTGCCACCATTACTTCATTTATGCCATAATAGTCCTCTTTACCAGATAAATTTGTATCATCAACCGTGATGTGGTGAGATGCCCCACTATCGAGATACCAAATTGAGTCGATCATACTATTCATAACCATAGTTGCAAATGCCTTTGATATATCATAAAATTGTCGGGTTGTATGGTTCTTTCTCCCATAAAACTGACAGATAGAATTTATCTTGATGGTTTACTTCATTCTGAAAGCAACTTTGATTTTCAAAATATTGATTTTCACGACTAAAGCTTCTATTCCGGCCATGACCACAACCACGGTAAAAATTTCTACCACCTCTTCCTCTTTGACCAAAGAATGTCGTATTTGAATTTTGATCATTTGTAGGAGTATTAGGGGCTAAGATCTGCAACCTCTTTTTTTGACTCAGCAACATCTCATATATATCAAAAAAAATTGAAAGAGGCGTCATGGTGGTGATGGTCATCACAAAACTCTCATATTCAGAAGATAAACCATTGAGAATATAGCTAACAAGATTGTTGTAAAAAACCATTGAGTTGCAGTATGCAAAGGCTCGAATGCGTCACATATGAACACTCTAAGGCAACCCATGCCTCACAAGCAGTGGGTAGGTGAATAATTTGCGAAAGCACAAATTCAGAAACTGTTGCTTTAATCCAACTTAGGTCTAGCTAATCTGCCCTCTTCAAAATAGCAAATTCAGGATTTTTAGTTGGGGTTAGACTATCACCTTGAATGAATTGGGCTAGGGCAAGTACATCACCGATTCAATTTGTGATTTTCACAAGTACTTATTATGATCAAACTTGATAGAGACAAGATTCGAAAAAGCATTTCATTGAGTGGCTTGACCTTGAATGAGGAATCCGAACGACATAGAAGAGGAGGGTGATGCTATAAGCTCTTATACCATGTAAAGATTTATCAAGCTCTAAAGATCGATTACAACAGTGAAGACCAAACACACAGTTTCACACAAAAACATGTATACACCAAGAAACCAGATTTTACGTGGTTCGGCAGAGTGCATACGTCTACGAGTTTCATCTCTCTCTCTCTCTCTCAACTACACAAACGTGAGAGGTTGAGTTCTACTATATTAGTCAAATCAGTTAATCCTTCTCCATGATTAGATCACTTGATTTTAGGCCAAAAATTTAAGAAACAAACTTAACAAGTTTGCAACGCCTCTTTTGTAGGACTTCAGGTTTTAACAACTTCATAAGAAATCAAGAGCCCTTCTTTTGTGGTTAACCTTTCCATTTGGATAGTCTTTAGATCATACGGTTTTAGAGCCAGATTAGTAAAAGGATCAAATCGGGCTTGGCGACCCTTCTCTTCCTTTACCTGGAAGGTAGGCAATGGGTTACTTACTAGATTTTGGTGGGACCCTTGGGATTCAAATATATTGAGCTTAGAGTAGAGGAGACACATCAACCTTTGTTTATATAGGAAATTCATTGTTGGTAAATTTGTTTGTAAACAGACTCCTCATGGTTTGTTAAAGCAGGAGCACAATTGGTGGTTCTCCAAATCTTTTGGGGCAGGATGACTACAGGCCTGTTGGACAAAGGTTTTCCATCTGGTTATATGGAGAATTTAGTTCTTTAGAAACCAAGTTTGTCATGAGAAGGTCCCTCCTTCCCTTTCTAGAATGAAAAATGATATCTGGAGCCTTCGATGAACTAAATTCGATTCTATGCACTCACCGGCCTCCTCCTTACACTCACAAAGAACACATCTGCTGCCCAAGTAGAGATGCCTATCTTCTTGAGGTTACTGTGAGCTGAGCTGAGGCTCAATACCAAAAGAGAAGCCAAGCGAAAAGCTTGGTGCAAAGTGGGACCACGATACCATATTTTTTCTTGTATTATTATTATTATTATTATTATTATTATTTGGTTGGCCAGAAACCTACATTGAGAAATGAGCCATTAAGCATGAGTAAACCCTAGGTGGGGTCACTGATGTGGATTGGGAAAAAAATGGGGCCCCATCTCACCTCTCCTCTTTTGGACCAGGGATGAGAACATGAAACAGGAAATGAATCGAGGACAAAGGTTAAAATCAAAACCTGTGCAGGGATGGACTCGCTCTTGCCCCCACCCTGCCTCATCTTGTCCTGCCCTATTTTCGATCTCTATTAAAAAAATTACTATTATACCCTTATACATATTATAAAATCTTATATATATTCCTAACTCTATTGTAAAACTCTTTCTCAAATCTCTCCTTTCTCATTCCTTTAATGAGCCATGTGAGTTTCTATTTCTCTCATCTCCTTCCTCTAACAAAAGAAAGCCACAACAGTGGAAGCAAGGACAGAAGAAAAGGGGCCTGCCCTGCCTCACCCCATTGGGATCCGAGATGAAGAATATGAAATGAAAAATGGATTGGGGATGAAAGTTAAAATGAAAACCGGTGCAGGGATAAAGGCAGGGATGAAAGGCAAAATTTTGAGATAGGGCAGGAGCGGAGACCTTGTCCCCATCCCCCGCCCCGATCCACTGCCATCCTTACTGACACCCAAGCCCTTGAAGAGCCTACCAGTTAAAGACAAGGTCAGATCAAATTATGGTACAAATTGTTTTGTTATTTCAATCAATGTTGTTAAAATCCATCTGAATCGTAGAATCAGCTCAAAGACTATTAAAAAGGGGCTGATTCAATTGTTTTTTTAAATATATTTCAAGAAGGTAAAAAAATAATATATTTTTTTATTTTTTAATGACACATGCCATCAGATGGTACAAAGTTCATCCATTAATCAACTCAATTCGATTCTATTTCATTTTTCATTTGTTTAAGAAACCGATTCACCAAGCCAATGGATTTTATCAACATTGCTTTTAATGTTTGCAATTCAAAGTAAGTTTACTAGATCATTCAAAATCCAGTAAACAAATATGTTTGATCAGTGTCGAAAGATTTGGTGTAACTTAACTCATTTTGCATTTTTTACATAAAAATTAATATATTTTAGTCATTTTTCAGTAGTAGATTGAGTACAAGGTGTCACATCATTACGGGATCTAAAACTCTACTGAGATGGAAAAATAAGTAGTCGTCCAAGACTGGTCTGCATTTTTTTTGAAAAAAAAAGAAATCCTAAAATCAGATTCATATAATTTAAGCAGTTTATTTTTACTAGAAATACATATAAAATACTTGAGTCAAGCTAGGTCGGGTCAGATATCTGCCGAAAATCACAACCCAAACCCAACCTGCATATTACTCCAATCCAGTTCAGGTCCACCTCAATAATACTTAGGTCGACCTCAATACCAAAGCTTTCGGATTTGGGTAGGGTCAGCTACCCAATACAAACACGACCAGTTGACAACCCTATAAAAAGTAGGTGTGTCAACAAGTCAGGTTTGGTTCGGATCTAGGTGGAACCAGATTTGGGCCTGATTTTCAGGTATGATATCGGATCCAGACCCAGGTCTGATTGGATTCACTATAAGAAAAACCATATCTGGACCAGATAAAAACTACATGAACCAACCCAGACCATACCCAAACCATATTTTTTATCAATTTTACATTGAGGGTTTTAATCGAAACTCGGGACGGGTCCGGGTCTGGTATAAAATTTCACAAACTATACCCAGGTCCATGTATTAATCGGACCTTCGGGTTCGGACCTGGGTCTTATTATTTATCACCATACCCGGACCCTATAGGGTTTGGTTCAGATCGGGTCCGGATAAACCGGATCCATTGACACCTCTAGTAAAAAGTAGGCCTGTCAACAGGTCGGGTACTTGAACCCACCCAAATAATAAATTGCTGGGTTTGGATTCTGGTTTTACTGGCTCACGAAAATGGAACCTCAGACCCGAACGCGCATAATTTTAGAATTTTATTTTTATTAAAAATGCATATAAGTGTACCCGACACAAAATCCGGGTCTGGTCTGGTCAGATACCCGGAAAAAACCCGTTGTCAGCCCTCTAAAAACACCAGGTAAGCCCGGTTGCCTTGTGAAGGCTCCAATCGGCAATCGCCCCCAATGGCTTCGCCTTCTACCCCGTCTCCTAATGCACCTGTTGAAGACCCCAAGCTGAATCTTCAAAAAGAGGTCTTCTACTTCACCTGAAACACCCATTGTTTCCTAATCCTAATGTGTCTATAGACTTAGCTTTTATTTTCCTTCTTGTTTTCGTAGAAAATTTGTAATCCAGTTTTCTTTTTTTTTTTTCCCTCACCTCAGATCAGGAATCATGAAGTTGCAATCTCTGAGTTAAACAGCCTCTCATCTTCTCGAGTAAGCTATCTTTCCACTGTGCGGCTTTTTCTTTATCATGGTCATCTCTATATTTTTACTTGGTTTTATGTTTTCATTTGTTGGTATGATTTATCATTAGTGGTGGTCGTGTTACTTCTTGACGAAATCCTCAAGATTCTATGTCGACCAATGAGATTGATATTTTGTTTGCTAGTTGTTGGAAAATTAAGCTTTAACAGTGATCGATTATCAATGTGCGGTCATCTGATCGAGTTCGATCACTTGAGTACCGAACATCAAGCCAAGTGCATCAAGTGTTTAGTTCATCACAGTGTGAAACCTTGCTTCCAAGTCATAGGCAGATCAGAATAAAATTGATTCTGAATTTCACGGTGAGATACCCTTCGCATCTGACAAATTTATTGCCCCCCAAGGGGAAGCTCTAGCATCCTCTGTGTAAGGAAAGAAAAGGTGGGCCTATCGAAAAGAAATAGCGCAGAGGAGGGGTGGAAGACCAGTCAAAATGCCAATTATTTGAACCATGCCAAAAGCTGAAGGTAACATATAATGGACTAGAATGTCAAAGTTGAAAACACTGGAAACAAGTTTACCTGTGGTCCAAAGCTTTCAGCTGTAGCATGCAGCTCTTCAGCATTCACATAGAAAGAGTAGTTTGCTTGCTAATTTCATTGTTCAGAATCTATGAGCCTCCAAAGCATACACGACACTGAGTAGTTCAAGTCGCCAGCTTCTACGCCTTTCTCCAAATAAGTTTTCATCCAAGAATCATGTTCCTGCATCTCCCATTCTTGCCTTTCTCACCTCCATGTATATGATCATATTCATGTTAAATAAGGCTTGTATTATATTGCATTCAAGTGTGAGTGCATAAGAATTATCAGCAAATCTTGAAGTTTCACCAAGTTGCTGCTATTATGCCTAATCATATGCATGTTCGATATGGATTACACAATATAAAGTGCTCAAATGACATAACTCACTACTAGTAGCAGTGGCAAACGCATGGATATGGTGTACGTTTGTTCTGAATGCATTATTTAGTTTCTAATTGTTCTTCTGATTACATGGTATTTAGATAATGATTGGATGGAATGCTTTCATTTTTTAGTAGAAAATATAGTAGTGGAAACAAGGATCTAGAATAACTTAGTCAACTAATTTTGCTCCTCCAATGATTGCAACTAAGATCTCTGCTTTCTTATGCTTGGAGTACGTCGAAGACCTAGATGTAGATATGCTTTAGTAATATTTCAGTTTGATTGCATTTCACTTTTACAAATTATGTCTTGTTTTACCAGGCCTAGATATTGATATGCTTAAGTAGTATTTCAGTTTGTTTGCATTGATTGAATTTCAGTTTTACAAACATCTTTTGTTTTACCATGAGTTTAAGGTGCCTATATGCATGGTTTACCGGTATGATGTTAGCTGATGCATTTGTTCCTCACAGAAAGTCTACCAGAAAAATGGTGCCATCTTCTTTCGCATGGGCATTGACTCCGCATTGACGTCTGAAAAGAGTAAGTTCTCCTTTGGTTGAATGCCTTCAAAATTTTTGTTTTCCCAAAAAACCCTTCTCTTCCTTTTCTTTCATGACATTTATTGTTCATTATTTATGTATGTCACAGAGAAGTTAGACATAGCCAAATCACAGTTACAAAAGATTAATCCAACATGAGTTGCAGCATATTGGGGATTAGAAAGGTAATCTATTGAATGATCTTTTAGTGTCTTTCCTTGATTGAACTGATATATGATATTGGAAAAAAGATATCCTGTTATTTGTGATTGCTGCTCAGTCCACCAAATGCTGGAGCTAGATATTCTTGGCATCTTTACTAGTGTCTTCTAGATTGAGTATACTGCAGAGTCTTTGGTTTTTTGGTTATTGCAGTTTCACCTTTCCCTTGTGTCATTGTTAGAAAAATAACTACTGTTCTAAGAGTTAAGGAATAATTATTGCAAGTCCAACTAGCTCAACATGCAATCAGCAACCAGGTTCACTTTATAGCTGCATAGAAGCTAGAATGGAGATGCCTAGTTATAGTAGTTATACACAAACCCTTGCATACAATGTTGTGAAAAGCGTTGAGGCGTAGCATAGCACTCCACCAAAAACTGAGGCGAGGCGTAAAGCATAAGCCTCAAATTTTTTTTGAAAACTTAAAAAAAACTTAAAAAAAATATCTAAAAATATAAATAAATAAAAGAAATACCAAAAATCCATTTATCTTCTCTAAACACTGTATCAAAAGAGTCAGCCAACACATTTTTGCATGTATATATGCAATAGAATGCCAAAAAATTAACAAACATACAAAAGAATGTAAGAATATTAACAAACACACAAAAGCCCCTAATATAAAGCCCTAAAATCCATTTATTTTCACCAAACACAATATCACAATGGTCAGCCAACACATTTTTGCATGTATATACGCAATGAAATGCCAAAAAATTAACATATACACAAAATAATGCAAAAATATTAACAAACACACAAAAGCCCCTAATTTATAGCCCTAAAATCCATTACAATATCAAAAGGGTTGGCCAAACACTATAGAAAAATGAAGAGGGGGAGAAAGAAGAGATGAGAGAGTGAGCAGCAAGAGAGGTAAAGAAGCAATACCTTCTTCTTCTTCCTCTTCTTCTCTGTCTTCTGCTTCCTTTGCGAGATGAGCCAATGAGAGACGAGAGAGAGGGAGGATGGAGCAGCGAGAGAGGAGGGAGAGATAAGAGACGAGAGAGATGGAGGATGGAGCAATGATAGAAGCAAAGAAGAGAGGGCTCGCCCCAAATTTGGGTCAAATAGGGGCTTTGACCCCCATTTGACCTAAATCAAATGAGGCATGCGCTATGGGTAAGTTGCGCTATTTAAGTGTGCCTCAAGGCACAGAAGGCTGTGCCTCGAGGCGAGGCACGTTTTTAACAACACTGCTTGCATATATAAACAATGGAGATACCACTAAACTATGTTGCATAGAGATGGATATGGACACAAAACACGGACATGTATTTTTATCAAAATTAGGACAGCAAGACATTTATTTCGAAAATATTTGATTTATAAAATGTGTTTTCAATATTTTTATATATAATTAATTAAGATTCAAAATTTTCAAGTATAAATGTATGAAGTAGTGTGTACAGTGTACACCCAAGTTTATTAAGGAAAATCACTTCTGAGATTAAAGTTTGGCAGACTACAAGTACTATATGGTGCATGGTTTTCATATTGGAATTAAGGGCATTTGCTTCCTTCTCTGACGTGTAATCATTTGTTGGTATCACTAACTGTATTTACAGCACCTTAATTCCTATAGCATTGATATTTAAGTATAAGTATGATTTTGCACCATTTTAGTGAGAGCTTCACAAGTGTCACCGAGGATTCACATTTTTACATGCTGCAAAGACTACTAGCTTAAAGGTTCGCATTTAATTTCATTTATCAAAATTGAGTTCCAGGCATCAATTCTTTCACTCTTGTCCTTTTGAACTGTACATGCAATTTGTTTAAGTCATATATAGTGGCCAATGACATTTGCTTCTAAGAAAAATCTAATGCGAGAAAAAAAATAACCATGAAGAGTCTAACTCAAGATCAACATATATTTTTCCTAAAGGTCTAAATTTGTTAAGGCGAATGGGGATGTTGGGTGCAGGAGTATAGGGATTTAAAAATCATCCCTTGGTTAAAAAGCCATAGCTGCTATCACTCAACTGATAGTGGGTAGGTGTACATGAGAGCCAGATGGGAAACATATGGACACCACAAATCACGTGGGACAGTTTATTCACGCACCAAGATTCAATTGTATGGAAATCATAAAAGGGATTTTACACTATACATTAAGAGCACATCGATGGACAAGATAATATATAAGGAATTTTGAGGACATGGCGGACTTCTGCTTACTATCATAGTTTATTCTCATGTGAACTGAGTTGAAGATTCATCCACTTGAAGAAAGATTACAGGCTGTTATGTATTTTGGGATCTAATTTGGTGTCTTGGTGTAGCAGAAAACTATGGACTGTCACTAGATCCAGCATGAAAGCATAATACCAAGTCATGGACACGGTTACTATTGAGATTTTATGGATTACAAATCTAGTTATCTCCTTGCTTCACTGCATCAATTCATCACACTATCTATAGGAACATAGTTTCTATTGCTAATAATTTGTTTATCATGGCAAAACCAAGCACACTTAACTGGATCGACACTTTGTTTGAGACAAGATTGAAGATCAAGAAGTCTTGTCATTAAATCATTTGTGACAAACAAGTGGCGGAAATCTTCACCATACCCCTTCTTCAGCATTAGTACTTAAAAGCAAATTTCATGGTTCTTAATCGGTACAATTCACCAATTGTTTAGAGATAGAAATAGTAACTTGTGAAAATATGCACCAGTTGCTGATATGTAATATTCTGGCACAATATGGGGAGTTTGGTCATTTTACTCACAGATGACATATATGCAGGGGCGGAGCAAGGAATTTAAGCTAAGGTGGTCCCAAATGCACAGTTGGACCCTTAATGCTAACTGAAAAAAAAAACCCCTAAAATTCTCATCTATACTAATTGAAACAAAAAAAGCCTAAAATTTTAAGTTCTAACCAAAGTCAAGTATTAAAAAGGAAAAACACATAACACCATAAAAGCAAGATCCAAAATTCATGTTATTTAAACAAATACAAAATTGAAACCCTTAATTATGCATTTATGCTATTCAAGCATGTAGAATCATGTTTAAAAAACATAAAAATACCTAAATTAAATATTCATCTTATTTAAAAACAATTTTTTTAAATGCTATTAAAAAAAACACAAAAAACTCTAAAACCTAATTAAATATTCATGCTATTTAAAAAAACTAAATGAAAACTTCAATCCTAGCAAACCTCATTCATAGTTTTTATACATATACTAATTGAAACAAAAAATAACAAAACCCCCAAATTTTTATCTAAAATCAAGCATGTGGATTATGTATAATGTTGATTAAAAAAATACAGAAATAACTAATTAATATTCATTTCATTAAAAACCTAAATGCCAATTGAAAAAAAAAACACTAAAAGCTCTGGACCTAGATGTTAATCAAAACCCTAATTTTTATATCATCAATTATGCATTTATGCTATTCAAGCATGTAGAATCATGTTTAATGTTAATTAAAAAAATACAAAAATACCTAAATTAAATATTCATCTTATTTAAAAACAAAATAAAAATCTAAATGCTATTCGAAAAAAATAAAAGAAAACTCTAAAACCTAATTAAATATTCATGCTATTTAAAAAAAACTAAATGAAAACCTCAATCCTAGCAAACATCATTTATAGTTTTCATACATAAGCTAATTGAAACAAAAAATAACAAACCCCCCCAAATTTCTAACTAAAATCAAGCACGTGAATCATATGTAATGTTGATTAAAAAAATACAAAAATAACTTAATTGTTATCCATCTCATTAAAAACCTAAATGCTAATTGGGGAAAAAACACAAAAAACCCTAGACCTAAATGTTTAGGACACAAAAAGTCAAGAGGTGTCGGTGGAGGCTGGGATTCAGGAGGAAATCAAGAAAGAGAGAGTGGGGCCCCGGTTTGCCGGTCGTTGTCACCTATGGTGTCGCGAGCAGGGGCGGAGTCGCAAAGGGGGCAAGAGAGAGGTGGGGTCACGAGGAGGGCAGAGCCATAGAGGCCAAGAGAGAATCAAGAGAGAGTGGGGGGCGGCTTTGCCTGTGGGGTTGCGGGCAAGGGCGGAGCCATGAAGGGGGCCACCACGGGTGGGGTTGCAAGAAGGGCAGAGGGCTGGAGAGAGAGAGAGAGAGAGAGAGAGAGAGAGCAAAAACCGAAGGGGGTGGATTATTTTGGGAATGAGAGGGCCAAAGGGACCAGGACGGGCGACACTCACCTGTCGGCCTCCTTTGGGTCGTGCACCAGTGCCTACCCTGACCCGGTCAGGATGGGCACTGCCCACGTTTTTTGCGGGTCAAGGTGGACACTACCCACCCTGATCCATACCCCCAAGCGGGATTTCTGTGGGTCAGGGTGGTCACGTGCCCACCATCCCCATAACGTGGCTCCGCCCCTGCATATATGATCTCTATCATGGTTATACGACTATGGAAGTCATAGCAGTCCTGTAAATTTGATTGGATATGTGGATATGAATTGCATGTGTTGTGTTAACGGTATATTATAAAATGCCTCTAGAACCCTATTACATAAAGGTTCCTAATAGAAGGGGGATTCCCAAGAGGGAACCACTTCCCTGTTTCTTGACTGCTAAACTCTACTCCTCTATTTCATTCTACAGTTTCTCATATAAACATTCTCAATCCAAGCAAAAATCATTATCTATTAATACTATACAAGAGAGTACACAATATTGTGCATGTTCTTATAATGAGAAGAAATTTTTGAACACTTTGCTTATTTTTTTTAATTACTAACCTAAAATTTGTTTGAGCTTAATAAAAATGAAAATGATTTTATATTATAAAGGTACTGTAAAAAATGTTGTCATTTATTATTTATTTATCAATCTAATTATAAAAGGTCAGGTATATGTTCCTTCTTATAAGAATGATAAGTCTTTTATTCCCAAATGAAAACACAATTCCAACTTCAAAACTTTGATGTCCTTGGGAGTGTGCTTAGCATGAAGCTTCTGGTAACTATGGTACATTCACATTTATATGTGATAAAGTGATAAACGTGCCGGCATACTTTTATGTTGTTAAGAAGTAGCATTGTGTAGCATATTTTCTTTGCACTTGTTATAGATGTGAATGTATTGAGTATATTAATGTCCGTTTGAGCATGTTTTAATATACTTCAAACTGCAATATTCATAGTACATTTTTTTAGTTCACAAGGTTAAGATTAAGAGTATGATATCCTATGGTTTATGAAGAGCATTTGGTTCTTTGTGACTACGATTGACAATTTTACAGAAGGTGCTGCCCAAAATTTACATATCAATATGGACAAGTGGATAAATTATCTTGTACAATTTGAGATTCATCTTGTACCATGAAATGAAAGCAATAGTGAAATTTGCTCTTGTGGACGATGGATACATGTATCTTGTGGCAATATGAAAACCCTCTGTAGGTTTCCCGACAAAGCAATTTCAGCTGAAAACTATGTATGAATTTGCTAACCAAAGCTTTCAGCCAAATTGTACACTCTGAGAGACTACTAATATAGAACATCTGGAACAAATGCAAATTTTCCTTAAACACCACTTCAAGTTCTATGATGGACAATGATTTCAAGGAAGTACAGGTTGAAGTAGACCAGATGCTATTAGACCACTGATATGGTGACTTTGTCTTTCAGGGTAGCTGACCCTCTGATGATTGGCAGCATATGGAAGTACCAATGCATTTTCCAATGTTAAATGATCATTCACGTAAAATTTAGTGAAAGCTCGAATTTAATCAAGTACATTCTATTTTATAGTGGTCCTTTTTTTGTTCAGATATCTGTATTTGAGCTGCGATTTCTTATACAGGCTTGTTTTGTAGTGTAAGTTGGTGTCATGTAAACACACCACACCACCACCCCTTTTTTGTTGTTGCTGTTTTCTAGCTATCAATGCATACTTATTCTTGACTATTATCAGTTTTTAGTTCATGATGTAGTAGAAACACTGAAGGTCCACACTAGGTTTGGTAGAAATTGTGATGGATGCACTGAAAACCTGGAATAGACATGCACATATGCAATGCATGTGAAGGCTTGTGATTCTGGTGGGTAACGAGTCAGTACACTAGCTTGATTCAACCTGAGGTCTGATCAGCATGATGATCGTTTTCTGACATCAAGCAGCTCTTCCGATGAAAGCCTATGATTAGGCAGCCTTTCCATTGTACCAACTTTGAATTGGCCATCTATACATGTTCAAGCTGAAGTTACTCTTGAGTCATGAGGATTTTTCATCCATCTGGAAAACCATAGTGCATTTTCTTATATTTCTGTGCTACTTTCTCATTATTTTCTTTTCTATTTTCTATCTAAGGATTTGGAAGTCAGTGGCTGGTACGAGTGTACCATTTCCCTTGCTACCTCGGGAAGCAGTAGTTTGTGCCTCAACAATGAATTATGTGAAAGAAGCCTTTAAAAAAGAAAGAAAAAAACAGAAGAAAGAAAATCTCACATACTAGTTAACCGAGTGCGTGTAACTAGTGGTGAACGCACAATCTGCTGCACTGTTATGTGAATATCAAACAAATCTTCATTAATCCTATCAGATGTTTTCTTGTAGTCTGTGTCATCCGTTATTTCCATATACGTCTATCTCTTGAGCTATATATCATTTGAAAATCGGAAGGTTCAAATTGAAACGGGTCCTCTAGTTTTGATAGTACAACAAAATACAGGCATGGTTTGTTACACATTGAATCAATTACCTAGAGAGAAATTTTTAATGGATTTGCTGGTTGACATTCAACGAAAATCTATGATCAAGCAACAAAGATGTCTCAGATCATGAGAAAATGAAGATGTGTGAAAATATATATTGTATCATGCTTAATTTTCTTTTTTGTATATAGCTACAGACATTTCTTTTGGATAAATTTTATGATATGGAGTTTCTTAAAAATATATAGTAGCCAAAGCCTGGTTGCTCTCTCTCTCTCTCTCTCATGTGCGCGCGAGTACTCTAGTTTTGATGGTACAACAAAATACGGGCATTGTTTGTTACACGTTGAATCAATTACAGAGAAAATTTTAACAGATTTGCTGTTTGAAATTCGTTGATATCATAATCAAATGTCTCTCCCAAGAAGTTTCTCGCTGGGATCGCTGAACGGTAGAATCTGAACTATCCTGGTTCCCTGCTGTCCCACCAACAGTGGAGGGAGAAGCTCTGATTCCTCTTGTTGAATAGACTCTTCTTGGATAGCCACAATGGATCTGGATCACCTCATTCCCTCCCCCCCCCACCACACACACACACAGGAAAAAAAAAATATCGACGAGCTAGGAGTAGGGGTGAAGGCATGCCTTAAGGCAGCTCGTGACCCAGGATAGGCACTAAGGGTGTCAATGGATTGGGTATGATGATCCAAATCTGACCCATACAGGATCCTATAGGATCAGGGTTTGGTTACAATGAAGTCCAATTAACTATCCGTGTTGGATCCATGAGGTCCGATTATTAAATGGGATCCATGAGGTCCGATTATTAAATGGGTCGGGTATGGTTTATGAATTTTATACTAAAACCAGGTCCAATGTGAGTTCTGATTCAGATCCATAATTTTTCAATGTAAAAAAACTTTAAAAATATTATTGTACCAGGTATGGGCCGGTCTGGTTTGTGTAATTCTTATCAGATCCAGGTATGGTTTTCTTATGAAAAATCTGGTTGGACCCAGATCCGGGTTTGGGCCTACCTATTTTAGTGGGGTCCAGCCCGTTTACACCCCTAATAGGCACATTAGACTGAATTAGTGTTTGTTTTGGCATTTGTAGCAGGAGAATAGGAGAGGACATTATTCGTTGTTTTTATTTTTTTTGAAAGGCAAGCTGGGGTTAGGCAGACCCCTTACCAGTGATACAACTATACCTTGGGGTTTGAACCTGCAACGTCCCAACACAAGGTAACGTGCACCAGCTGCTCCTACCAGACAAGCGGAGCCCCCGTTGGTGGACCTTATTCGTTGTTGGGATAAGGCTTGGTGAAGATTATTTATCTTGTTGGTTTTAATTTTATTTTAAATTCTATTGCTGGAGTAGGGGCGGGGTGGATAATCCAAATCTAAAATTTGAGCAAAAGGTCCAAACACAAATCCAGATCTGAATGATACACAATTAGTGGAAGTTAAACAAGATCCAAACTGTAAATATATATATATTTTTATAGGCCAAGATCCAAACTTTATATAATTATGCTAGATTTGGTAAAATAAGTTTGGGAACAAGCGTTATATGAGTAAATGAATCAGGATATCCGTATCTGAATATATACATGATAGAAAATAGTGAGCTGAATCTGGAGCTAACAGAATGCTTTTCAATCAGATATCCAACTGACCTGAACCCGTTTAACATACAATTTTTAATCCGATTAAGTATTTGGGTCAGATTTGATTTGTTTGGTAGAATCTGGATTGGGATTCGGTCTTTTAGTGCAATCCGATCAGATCTTTATAAAGCTTCAAAATATGAAGCACATATGAGGCTTGAACCTCAAACGTAAGGCAGTATCACACCTTCCAACTTGCTATATTAACCACCAATCGGATTGCAAGCTACCAAAAGAAAGTGTTGGAAAAAATTTGATAAAATACTAAAAAGGAATCTAACCTAAACATCATATTTAAGCAAACTTCAGCCTAGACTCGGATATAATTTACATGATTAGACTCATATTAAGATCAAGTTTTTTCATATTGGAGTCTGAGTCCAAATCGACATAGATTAGGGAACATGCAATTTGGTCAGATTTGGCAAACTCACATCCTAATTGAGTCCAACCCATTTACATCCCTAGCTGAATCCAAATCTCAATCAGATCATGAAAGTATAAAAAACAATATGATCGAATACGCACCAGGTTTTATATTGCCCTTGGTTGGGTTAACTTGAGAGGTTGTGGCCCGATTTAAACACTTTCCAAAAATGGATTTAAAGTTAAGATATCCAAGTTCAATCTATTTCCATCAATAGCTACTGGACCAATCACTAGGGATGCACAAGCATTGTGGACCTTAATAATGAGATTTATGACTGGTTCCCAAGATCCTTAACTCACAAACCAACCAGCATGGACCAGACACATGCACACGAGAGTCAAGTGGGGGCCATACATGCATTGTGTAAGAAAGAATGCACATCAACAAACCCCTACTCTCTACATGAATTAAGGCCCTACCTAATCCACATTAGAGGTCAGCATAGTGATGAAAGCTAAAATTGGCAATTAAACAGCTGTGAAGCTCTCGAGAAGTTCAAAACTTTTATATTTCTTGTGATTCTTTATTGAGAAAATCTCGGCAAAATAAAACTAAGGAAACTGGACCTAAAATGACCCTGGCCTACTTTATGCAGTTCCTCCATGTCAACATATAAAACTCTAAGTCCTTAAGTTCCTAATCATCTTGAGAAGCTGAAGATTTTCTTCAGAGTGGCATAAATGCCCTTCTGAGTAATGATATTTAGTGCTTCAGTAAAAAACTACAAACAGTTACTTTTCCAAGTAAAAAAATTCAATACAAAAAATTACAATAATGTTGGGAGGCCAAAGACACATACCATATTTATAGCCTAGAGCCAGAGGCCAAGTCCTCTGTTTCAATGGAACTGGTAGCATCGCATTCCTCAAAGAAGAATTTAACGAAACTCGCTTACCAGCCGACTCCTGCCTTTAGATAATTTATACACGTAATTAGTTCCATACAATATTCCAACAGGCAAATGCCAACAAAATCTGGAGTTTGTCCCTGCCAATCTTTCCAGATGTTTATCTACAGAAGCAATGGGAGGCTACACCATCGTGGTTTTGCACTTGGCAGGCTCAGTCCAGATGGAGGAAGAAAAGGAAAAGAATGAAAGGAATAAAATATGCTTCAAAGTAAGCAATACAGAATTTACAGAGTGGATTCAGTCAATGGGATGCTTGTCAGCTTGCCGAGAAGTGTAGTGCACAGAGAGCAGAAGCAAAGAGAGGAAAGCACTAGCAGCAAATATAGCATCAAACCACCGATGATAGAAATCAAACTGTATGTCTCCACCCAACACATCTGTGATTATCATCCTACGAGAAAATGTGCATCCACAAATAAGCAAACAAAAGTAAAATAGGACAATTAAAAACTAGTCTTGACATGGAGAGAGAGAGAGGGGGAGGGGGGGATACCTATACTCAGTTGCAAGATTTTTCCTAATCAAAAGAATTGAAGAAACAAAGTACATCCCCATTATCTCTGACAAGAAGAGAACGACATTTGTTGTTGATTCGCTTCCAACTCTAGAAATGGCAAAGAAGAACTGCATGATGAAAAATATGATGTGCAACAGTTAGCTAAACCCATATCTGCAATTTCTGAGTTAATTTGGGGTAACTTTTCATGAGCTATGTTCTATGCTTCTAGAGTATGAGGCTATGTTTGATATTTCTGGGACCTCTAGCAAGATTGAGAAACAACCTCAGCATGAAGTTAAAAACGGATGAAAATGATTCCACATAACGAGTAATGGGTTGGGTCTCAATTGAGCCAAATATAAACTAGTCCAACCCATACCCTTGAAGCACCAGTCAGTGTTTAAAAACTCGCTGAGTCTACTCTGTCAACTCAGCTGGACTTGGCCATTCACCAAGTTGAACCAGTGAATGACCTGGTATTCCACAAGACCCAGCCAAATCACAAGTTGACTCAGCCGAGTTTATTTATGAGTGTATAATGTACATGATTTATATATATATATATATATATTCCTAGATTTTATACATTTAAAAGTTATCATCACCATATTGAGTCACTGAGTTGATCCAGCTAAGTCATGAGTTAAGCATTGTTGAGCCGATTCCTGAGTCACTGGTTTCAAAACACTCATACCAGTATTAGTACCAGTGTGCAACACGGGTACAATTCCCTTCTAGAAGCACCCATATTACATAGGTTCCAATTGTTATCATCAATTTGATCCCACACTGCATCCACTTATAGTTTTCATCCCAGCATGCTTTATGTAATAACCGGAAAATTTTTTTTGATAAGCTTGGATTTGGGTCGGATCCGGACCCGACCCGGACCCAATGGAGGCACCGCCTCCCGTGTCTTTTAAAGACAGTGAGGCAGGGGTTTCAAAGAGAACCCCCGCCCCCTTTTTCCTCTCTTGTTCTCTCTCCCCGATACTCACCCTCTTTCCCCACGCGTCGACCCGCCGTCGTCGGCAAGCACAGCCACCGGCGACAGCACCGCCGGAGCCCACCCTCGCCGGCGACAACCTCACCTCTGCGACCTCGCCGGCGATGCCTCTCTACCCGACCCCCCTCTCCTCGCGTCTGTCGGGTAGCGGCCACCGACGACTTTTCCCCCCTTCTTCAGTCGTCGATGACTGAAGCCATCGGCGACCTCCGTGAACCCCGATCATCGTCGTCGACGATCGTCTAGCCATCAGTGCCTCGCCATCGGCCGTCCGTGGACTCCCTCGTCATCACGATCTTCCCAGGTGCGTACCCCTCTACCGCCTCCTCTTCCCTTTTTTCTTCTTCCTTTCGTCGACCGACAGGGGCAAAAGCCCCTGCCTGTCGGTCTGTTACGACAAGGGATAGCCGTCCGGTAGGGGCCCTGCCGCTTTGCCGATAGGGGTAAAGCCCCTGCCGCCTGTAAGAAAGGTTTCAGCAGGGGTTTTGCGCCCCCTGTCTGCCTTTTCTTTTACCATGGAGGGTTGAACCCCCTCCCTGTCTCGATGCGCAGGGGAGGGTCCGACCCTCCCTGCCTCTGTTTATCGCAGGGAGGGGCTCGAGCCCTCCCTGCCTTCGATCTTCGCAGGGGAGGGCTCGACCCTCCCTGCCTTCATAGTACGCAGGAGGGGCCGAGCCCCTCCCTGCTTCTTGTTACGGCAGGGGAGCGGTCGAGCTCCCCTCCCTGCACCACCCTTAGCAAGGGAGGGGACCAACCCCTCTCTGCTTCTTTCAGGCAGGGGAGGGGCTGAGCCTCCTCCCTGTTACGGCAGGGGAGGGGTCGAGCCCTCTCCCTGCTCTTTGTTTTGAGAGGGGAGGGGGTCGATCCCCTCCATGCTCCTTGTTGCGGCAGAGGAGGGGTCGAGCCCCCTCCCTGTGCCTCTTCTCTCTTTAGGCAGGGGCATCGCCGCTGCCTCCACTGTTTTTCGACAGGCAGGGGCAAGCCCCCTTGCCTCGCTCTTCTCTAGCATCAGGCGGGGGCTTCGCCCCCTGCCTGTTCGCATTTCTTCAGGCAGGGGCCAAGCCTTGCCTCCGTGCATGTTCGACAGGCAGGGGCGAAGCCCCCTGCCTCTCTTCTACTTTGTCAGGCAGGGGCGCAGCCCTGCCTGCCCTTGCTTTATGAGGGCAGGGGTGCAACCCCCTGCCTCCTCGTTGTTTGCTGACAGCAGGTTAGCAGGGGCTTGCAACCCCTACCCCTGCTTCTTGCGTTGATAGTAGGTGCGCAGGGGCACGATGCCCCTGCTTCCTTCATGTCAGGGTGAGGGCAGTGTCCCTGACCTTCTATTTTTGTTGTTAGCGTGCTAAGACTGACGCTTTTGCAGTTCGTACGACGGATTCCGCTCGTGCTCCGCGACCCGAGCCGTCAATTGTTTACACCCGCAGACGCCAGCAAGCTCGCAACTCTCCAAGGTAGGATAAGATTGCACAGAGGATTGAATTAAGTTCAATTAAAATAAAAACGACCATTAAATATATATATATATATATATAGAAATATATATATATTTATACGAGTATGCACTTAACTCAAGGACGCGGATTCGCGATCCTTGTCCTTTACTTTCTGTCAATTTTTACTTTGCCGTCGTGCATTGCGCAAAGGTTTTGCGTTGCACTCCTGCTTACAGTCTTTACTTTGCCGTTGCGCATTGCGCAAAGGTTTTGCGTTGCACTCCTGCTTACAGTCTTTACTTTGTTGTCGCGCATTGCGCAAAGGTTTTGCGTTGCACTCCTGCTTACAGTCTTTACTTTGCCGTCACGCATTGCGCAAAGGTTTTGCGTTACACTCTTGCTTAAAGTCTTTACTTTACCGTCGTGCTTTCCGCCCAGGCTCTTGCTTTTGCATATGTGTTGTTACTGCCTTGCTATTACAGACGACACTCAGGTTTTCGCTCATTGCATACGCTTTTGAGGCATCCTTGTGGAGGATGCAAGAGACATCTACCACTCTCCCTCTTGCGACAAGAGTTCAGTCGGGAGCTAGCGATACATCCTCGTCTAAGGAGAGGGATACCTCGCAAGGATCCTGGCTCTTCGTGTACGCAATTCCTGCATAGTAGACTTGAGATTTAAGGAGTTGTGCAAAAGCATCAAAGATTGCCCAACTCAAAGCATTTGGAAGGATGTGATTGGTTGGTTCTGCTCGTCTATTTGGCATATCCTGGGTGATCCCGAATTGGGGTTCGAGCGAACTTCTTAGCGGAGGTTCTGTTGAGAAACCCATATCCCGTCTATCGAGGTCGGTATCGAGTCATGCGAGGCATGTAGATACCCTGATAGCGGATGAGATTCTAGAAAATCGCATGCCAAATGTTGGCACAAGCTGCTGGCTGTTTCAAAAGATAAAGAATGTCAAAGTATAGTTTGAGAAGCATTAAATCTTTGTGAAACACTTCTGATGAGGCTCTTATTGAGGAGCTATACCCCTTTCATCCTAGAGTACTTGTAGTCGTGCACTACACGCTAGTACTTCGATGATCAGATGAGACGGTCGTGCGACCTCGAATAGTGCTAAATGCACAATGCTGTAATCACATAAAATGGTACTATTCGCCTTCACAGGCAAGATGCTCGAGTGGTTTAAAGACCACAACATATAATGGGTCGTTAGTTAAGCAATCCCTAATGCACCCATTCGCTTCTTGTTGTCTGTCAAGGGAGAGGACAGAGCGGTACAAAACTCCAATGGATAGGTTGTTAACAACCACCTCACGGGCAATGATCCAACCTCCCCAGTCATTGGAGTTAGAGGAAAGGGGCTACAATAGTTAGCTCAACACTTCTGCAGAAGTTGGATGCATCTGTGGTACTACTTACCTACCTTTGGGGAATCCTCTCTCGGCTAAAGTCGTCCCTTTAGGAGCGGACTCAACTAGCTATTCGGGTTATTGAAAATACATAGAATAACAGATGCCCGAACTAGTCTCAGTTGTTTCTACGTTTTGCCTGCGCGTACCCGCATGCCAGTAATATCGAAACATAAAGACTGTTCACACTGGTTAATTGCTTGTTTTACCCCTTGGTCGAACTGCTTGGTGCTTATTGTAACGTAGCACTTGTTCTTGTTGGCTTGCGTCTCTTATGATTGATGTGATTGCATACAGCTCGTAATCTACGAACTGGTGGCAACTATGATTGATGTGACCGCTTGTCTTATAAGCTCCTTACATATTGTGATATAACTGTTGTCGTATGATTGCTTATCATGTATAGCTTATGAATGGCTTGCGATACAATGGTTTATGCCTTACGATTAATTTAATTACTTGCTGATGGACTGAGCCATTTGATGGTAATTGTATGTATCACGAGCATTGTTATGAGTGCTTGTCTTATTCAGTTGTTTTGTTTGGCTGTCGGATAGAGTTAGTTAATCTTCGCCTATAGAATCAGCTGGATTGCCATATCTGTGTGTTCTCATGTGTCGTTTACGCATGCTTTGAGGTCCTATTTGAGGATTGCAATATTCCTTGTGGCAATAACACAATGCATAGTATTATATGTTTCTGTGTGATGTGATTGATATGCCACGTGATAAGAAATGTTGGAAGTATGCGATAATATGTTCATGGTTCATGGAACCTTATTGGAGGAATGGGTGATCTTGTGTTTTGTTTTACCACGTGAAGTGATACGATGCATATTGCTGATATACATGTTTGTGCCCATATTGTGGCTACTGACCCCAAGAGCGATCAATTGTTCGGAGCAGTAGATTATATTGATGCATGTATCACTGAATATGGTATCTGTTGAGAACCTGATCTCCAAAGGATTATCTGCGAGGGCATGTATGATCAAGACCAGGTAACCGGTTAGAGTGGTAGATTCTCTGTGAGGATGTACACTGTCCACGAATGGGTAGCCGCAAAGACGGTGAACTCCTGTGAGGAAGTACATGGTCCAAGACCACGTATACCATCTAGGGCAAAATTCCTTGTGAGGATATACATTTCCCAGACCAGGTGATCCGGCGTTGATCTTATTGATTGTAATAGTGGCTATCGACCCTGAGAGTGGTCATTTGTGTTGATGTGTGTATCACAATGATTTTCATTGAATATGACATTTGTTAGGGACCGGGTTCCCAAAGGTTTCTCTGTGAGGGTATGTATGATCAAGACCAAGTGACCCGGCTAGAGTGGTAGAATCTCTGTGAGGAGGTACACTGTCCAAGAGCGGGTAGCCGTAAAGACGGTGAACTCCTGTGAGGAAGTGTGTCGTCCAAGACCTGGTATACCCTCTAGGGCGGTAATTCCTTGTGAGGTTGTACATTTCTCAGATCTGGTAATCCGGCTAGAGCGGTAGAATCTCTGTGAGAAGGTACACTGTCCAAGAGCAGGTAGCCGCAAAGACGGTGAACTCCTGTGAGGAAGTGTGTCGTCCAAGACCAGGTATACCCTCTAGGGCGGTAATTCCTTGTGAGGTCGTACTTTTTCCCAGACCTAGCGATCCGACGTTGAACTTGTGTTTTTGCTTACCATAAAAAGTTATGGTGAGCTGTGATGATCTTCTGAGATTGTTTGAGATAGCCACTTATGAATCTATAGTTTTGGCTTTCTGCTTTAGCATGATTACATGCTGAACCCTGATGTGAGAATCAGATCTTTAGCGATTTTAGATCATGATCATGTTTTGGACCTTCTATGAAAGGGTGAGTTTTTCTGAGAAAGTATGACGCCTTAGGTGAGTCATAACCGGTGACAGTTGGCCGCGTAAGGCCTTGAGAGATGGGAATAGTTTAAGGTGGTTCAGGACAAAGCGTTTATTAAAAGTAGTGAGACCGAAAAATGATGACCTGATAATGATTAGATGTAGAGACCCCGTTCTAGGAACGAGAACGAACTTGTTGCGTGGTAGTTCATAGCTTACGATCAAATGAATCGTTTTGCTACGTTTTGACAGTTGTGCTGCTTACATGCTTTGAACCGCTTACCTGCTTGCACCGCTTACCCGTTTGCATTGCTTACCTTGTTACACTGCTTACCCTATTGCACTGCTTACATGTTTAACTGCATATCTACTTTAAACTGCTTAGCATACTGAATTAAATGTACTTAATTCAGTTTCCTGTAGTCTCTCTTGTGCACCTACTAGTTTTTCACGAAACTAACCCATTCTATAAGTACAGGTGATGATTAGGTACAACACGAGCGATGACAAAATGACTTCAAGACTTCTTCTTCATGCTCTTAGCTCGCGTCCTGGACATTTTGGGTTTGTAATGGATTTTTCTTGGGATATCCGAATTTTGTGAGTTTTGGTTCTTTTAGCTAACGTACCCAAAGTTGTCAGCTTGCCTTCTGAATTAACAAAAGAATAGTGTTCCGCTGATTTTATGAACAAACTCTGGAGGAAAGAGATTTTTCCTAGTCTCTTGTCTGTTTTCTGAAAGGTTCACAAGTTTGAAATTTTGGGGCGTTATACTTTAGGTCACTAGCTAAACCTCTCATGTAATACAAACAATAGCAATTGGTGTTCTCAACCATTTAACAGGCGGGTACCTATGTTCACTCATATGCTTTATCAGACATGAGCTCCTATGCTCATTGACAGGTAGATTTTCAGGAATTTGAAACCTTGAGTTCCTCATTCTCATAGTTGGGTATTTGTTAAACCCATATGTAAAGACTTGGGGAATGAGCAACTGTAAGCAGTTACCTCATCATCGCCAGTTATCATGCCAAATGCATGGTATATTAACTTGGGAGCAGCATGACATGCTATGTCATATGGATATGGATGTGGGAGCAGGATACGATGCATGCCATATGGATATGGATGTGGGAGCAGGATACGATGCAGATACTCTTTGTACAATTTGATCATTTCAAGAATTAGGACACAAGAACATGACTCTACACATAGATGTATGTTGTAATGAAGCATGCAGAAAGATAAAGAATGCTACAAGCATTCACAATGTCCAACAATGGACAAATACACAAAGGAAATAATAGCCAAGTCCACTATAGGACAATACATACACAAGCCTTAGATAATCACAAACTAAAAATATAAAATCTCTTTTATTGAAAGAGAGCAGAAAGGCTTCACTAAAAAATACAAGGGGTTTCACCCCTATTTATACACACACTAATGGTTCAAAAAAGGAGGCCAAAAGGGGGCTCCCAAAGAGTCATTGGGAGCCCCCAACGACTCTATTGTGGGGCCCTTATTTGGCATGAAATAAACAAAACAAAAAAAATTAAAAAAATAAAAAGGAAAAACAGAAAATAAAGAAAAGAAAAAATAGTTGTTTAATAAAACAACTGTGAAAAGACTATAATACCCCTATCGGGTATTATATATATATATATATATATATATATATATATATATATATATATATATATATATATATATATATATATACATACATATGATTTAACACCCCTCCTCAAACTTTACGGGAACCAAAAGTTTGCCAAGGAGAAACATGAAACGTGGAGCAGGAAGAGCTTTAGTGAAAAAATCTGCTAACTGATATTCTGATGTAACATATGGCAGTGTAACTGTTCCACGTAGATACTCATCACGAACATAGTGGCAGTCCATTTCGATATATTTGGTTCGTTCATGAAAGGTGTGATTGCTGACAATATAAATGACACTTTTGTTGTCACAGCAAAGCTTTGAAGCTCCAATAATTTTAACCCCGATATCTTTGAGAAAACTTCGAAGCCAAACAAGTTCCATTGTAGTAGTTGTCATAGCCCGATATTCAGCTTCCGTAGAGGATAGTGAGACTTTTTGTTGCTTCTTGCATCTCCAAGCAATTAAAGAATATCCTAAAAAGACACAAAAATCAGTAGTTGAGATTCTATCATTGTGATTACTTTCCCAATCTGCATCAGTATAGGCAAGTAAATTTAATGAAGAAGATGATGATAGAAATATCCCTTTAGTTATGGTGTTCTTTGTAAGAAAATAGAACTTCAAAAGCAACTCTGAAGACAAGCTCACAAAGGTTAACACAAGAGTTCATTCAATACACTCACAAGAACCACAAAAATACTCAAAAGAGTATATACACCAAGGAAAAAAAGATAAATATATCACTCAAGTGGGGAAAACCCACTCCAAAAATAATACATAATGCATGGAGTATGACCCCATGGATTTATACATGAAAGGAAGGGGCTAGAATTAGAGCCGTTGGAGAGTCCAGCAACTCTTACATGCTTTTGCTTTTGGACTTAGTCAAAAAGCAAAAGTCTAAAGGATGTCCAAAGTTATTTGCTTTTTTCTTTTTGAGTTGGTCAAAAAGCATAAGCTTACACCAGTCCAAAAACCAAAAAAATAAAACTAACTAGTTGTCCTAATATAACTAAACTTGAAAACAAATAAAAGATTACATGTGATGGGGTATTTACATATGAGATTGTCTATGAGATTACAACTTTTAACACTCCCCCTCAAACTTACGGTTGAACAACCAAAAGTTTGTCCAAAAGAAAGTGGAACCGTGGAGCAACAAGAAGTTTGGTAAAAAATCCTGTCAGTTGATATTCAGAGAAAACATATGGAAGCTCAATGGTGCCTTGTAGAAATTCCTCACTCACGTAGTGGCAGTCCATTTCGATATGCTTTATTCGTTCGTGAAATGTCCGATTGCTGACAATGTAAATGGAACTTTTATTGTTACAACATAACTGTGATGCTTTTATGCTTTCAACACCCATATCTTGAAGCAATCACCTCAACCAGACTACTTTCATGGTGGTTGTAGCCATGGCTCTGTACTCGGCTTCTGTTGATGAAAGAGAGACCTTCTGTAGCTTCTTGCATCTCCATGAGATTAATGATTCTCCTAAAAACACGCAAAGCCCAGTAGTCGAGTGTCGATCATTTGGATCACCTCCCCAATCTACATCAGTATAAGCAGTTAGTTCTAATGAGGAAGAAGCAGACAAAAAAAGTCCTCTACAAATAAAAGTTTTAAGATATCTAATAATTCACAATACTGCTCACATATGGACAATAGTGGGTGCATGCTGAAATTGACTTGTTGTGTGAACAACATGTACAATATCCGATCGAGTGATGGAAATGTAAGACAATGCCCAAACAAGCTGTCTGTAAGGTGTTGGGTTCTCAAGTGGTTCTCCATCATCCATCTTCATTTTGTTATTTACGATCTCAGGAGTGTCTACATGTTTTTCATCTGTGATTCCAGACCTGTTGATAATATCAAGAGCAAATTTTGATTGAGTTAGTAAATAACCTTTAGGAGAATAGGCTACTTCAATTCCAAGAAAAAATCTTAAGAAACCCAAGTCACTCATTTCAAAATTGGTCTTGAGAATTTTTTTGATGTTGTCAACTCTGTTTATCACTTCCTGTGATGATCATTTGTCCACATAAAGTAGAGAATAATAATACCTGCATTAGATTTCTTAATGAACAAAGTAGTGACAGTAAAACAAAATCGAAAACCAAAAGTAAGCATAACTTGACTAAATTTGCCATACCAAGCCTTAGGGGCTTGTTTAAGTTCATATAAGGCCTTATGTAAACGAAGGGCTTTTCCTTGAGGAATCTTGATGCCAGGGGGTGGTTCCACGTAGACTTCTTCAGCTAAACTACCATTAAGAAACACATTCTTGACATCTATCTGAAAGATATGTCATTTCTTTACAGAGGCAACAACAATTAAAGTTCTTACAATGGTCATTCTTGCTACTGGTGCGAAGGTCTCATCATAGTCTATTCCATATTCTTGGGAATAACCTATGACCACTAGACGAGCCTTAAATCATTCCAAGGTGCCATCACTCTTGGTTTTGACTTTGTATACCGAGCGACATCCTATAGGTTTCTTCCCTGGTAGAATATCTTGAATAGTCCACGTGTTTGCCTTTTCTAAGGCGCTTAACTCTGCTGACATGGTTCAACCCATTTGGGATATTCTTTTGCAATATCATAGTTAGAAGGTTCTATGTAAGAATGTAATAGGGCGATATATGCTTGGTACTTTGGTGAAAAGGACTCATAAGATACAATTTTTTTAGGTACTTTTGACATTCTCGATGATCTTCTAGTTTCCATATGATCTTGTGCTTTAGTATATTTTTCTAGAGCACAAGGTTGCTCCAGATTACCCCGTCTGAAATATTGAATGCATTCTGGGTGAGACGATTCGATACTTACCACATTTTGATTTTCTTGATCAACTTCTTCCTCATTTATCTTTGGAACTAGGTCCAATAGAAAAGAGTATTCATCACCTTCTGTAGAGTTTTTAATTTCAAAAAAACTTTCATTTTCTAAGAAGGATACATTTCGTGACACATATAGTTTTCTAGTTTTAAGATCAAGGCATCTATAGCCTTTCTGATCGCTTGCATAACCAAGAAACACACATAGAATAGCACAAGGTGAGAGTTTGTCATTTTTGTTAAAAAAAACAAAACATTTACAACTAAATACCCTTAGCCTTTGAGTAATCTGGGGTTTGTTTGAAGAGTTTTTCCACAGGTGAAATACAACAACAACAACAACAACAACTACGCCTTCATCCCAAAACAATTGGGGTCAGCGATATGAACCAAAAAAGAAATTCATTTTGGGTCTTCCACATGAATCCTTTTCCTCCAATCATTTCTATCCAACGCCATGTCCTCGGTGAGATTCAAAGCATTCATATCCTTTCCTATCATCTCCATCCAAGTCTTCCTAGGCCTACCCCGACCTCTTTTAACTAATATATTTTCCCATTTCTCCAACCTTCTAACTGGAGCATCATTAGGCCTTCGCCGAATATGTCCAAACCACCGTAAACGATTCTCTCGCATCTTATTTTCAATGGGTGCAACACCTACCTTCTTACGTATCTCTTCGTTCCGAATCTTATCTTTTATTGTATTTCCACACATCCATCTAAGCATCCGCATCTCAGCTACACTCATTTTTTGAATATGATGTCTCTTGGCAGCCCAACATTCCGTACCATATAGTAAAGCGGGTCTAATAGTCGTCCTATAAAACTTTCCCTTCAACCGCAATGGCATTCTACGATCGCACAACACTCCAGTAGCACTTTTCCATTTCATCCACCCAACCTTTATCCTATGATTTACATCTCCATCAATTTCTCCATACTTTTGAATGATGGATCCCAAATATTTGAAATAATCATTCACCGGTATATCTTGCTCACCAAGCTTCACTACACTCCCATCACTACTCCGTTGCTTACTAAACCGACATTCCATATATTCAGTCTTACTCTTACTCAACTTAAAACCTCTAGCTTCCAATGTCTATCTCCATAATTCTAACTTAGCATTAACCCCAGCTCTAGACTCATCAATCAAAACAATATCATCAGCAAACAACATACACCACGGTACATTTTCTTGAATTGATCTCGTAAGCACATCCATCACTATCGCAAATAGGAAAGGGCTTAAAGCAGATCCTTGATGTAACCCAACCGTTATCGGAAAATTGGTTGTCACCCCTCCACAAGTGCGGACATTGGTTACTACTCCTTCATACATATCTTTAATTATACTAATGTACTTGAGAGAAACACCTTTTTTCATCATTGTCCACCAGAGAACGTCCCTAGGTACTCTATCGTATGCCTTCTCTAAATCAATAAAAACCATATGCAAATCTTTGTTCCTCTCTCTATATCTTTCAATAAGTTGTCTAAGAAGATGTATAGCTTCCATAGTTGATCTTCCAGGCATAAAACCAAATTGATTCTCCGATATCATGACAACCTTCCTCAACCTAGATTCAATCACCCTCTCCCAAAGTTTCATAGTATGACTCATGAGTTTTATACCACGATAGTTTGTGCAATCTTGTATATCACCCTTATTCTTATATAAAGGCACCAAAGTACTCTTCCTCCACTCATTAGGCATCTTATTTGTTCGCCAAATCAAGTTAAAAAGATTTGTCAACCATTCTAAACCTTTCTCTCCCAAGCATTTCCAAGCCTCGATAGGTATACCATCTGGGCCAACTGCCCTTCTTGATTTCATTTTCTTCAAAGCCTCTGCAATTTCTTTCTTTTGAATCTTGCGCATGAAGTCACGATTTATCTCATGAAAAGGAATGGAGAAGTCTCCAAGATCTTGAGCATGACTATCATTAAATAGCTTATCAAAATAATCTTTCCATCTCTCCTTAATCTCCTCATCTTTGACTAAAACCCTTTGCGTTTCATCTTTGATACATCTAACCATACCCAAATCCTTCGATTTCCTATCTCTCATCTTTGCAAGCCTATAAATATCCTTCTCGCCTTCTTTGGTATCCAACTTGTCATAAACCTCCTTATATACCTTAGCCCTCGCGTTTCGAACAACTTTTTTAGCTTCCTTCTTTGCTATCATATACTTCTCCAAATTCTCATTATCACGACTCTTACTTAGATTTCTATAACACTCTCTTTTAACCTTAATAGCTAATTTGACATCCTCGTTCCACCATGATGTATCCTTACCTAGTGGTGCACCGCCTTTAGACTCACCCAATACCTCCTTAGCTACTTTTCTCATACCACCCGCTATCTTATTCCACATTGATTCTGAATCCTCCTCGAGACACCAATCAACTTCCTTAACTACCTGCTCTACAAACATTCCTTGTTTAGTTCCACAGGTGAAATGTTGTTTAATAAAGATGATGGCATTCTATTAATGAGATATACTGCAGTTAGAGCGACTTCAGCCAAAAAAAAAATGGGTACTAGATGAGTAGGGTTCTTGTTGTTTCTATGATATGCCTATGTTTCCTTTCTGCTAGACCATTTTGTTGAGGGGTATATGGACATGATTTTTTATGTGAGATTCCATGTAATTTTAGGTAATCGTTAAATTCTTTTGATAAAAACTCTCCCCCTGAATCAGTGCGAAAGATAGAGATATCATTCTTGAATTGATTCTTGACTAGTTTATGAAATATTTGAAAATGAAAAAATACTTCGGATTTATTTTTGATAAAGTAAATCCAAGTATGCCTTATAAAATCATCTACAAAAATGACATAATACAAAAAACCTCCTTCGAACATGACCGGTGCAGGACCCCATACATCTGAATGTACTAACTCAAAAGGCCGAGATGAAATAAAATTTCTTTCTTGAAAAGGTAATCTCTTCATTTTTCCCAAGATACATTCTTCATACTTGAATGTTTCAGAATTATAAAAGTTTTCTATATTTGGAAACAGATAAAGCTTGGATATGCTAGGATGACCAAGTCTCCTGTGCTATATATTTAAGTTCATTTTTTGAACATTAAAACAAAAAGTATTTTTGGGAATTTCTAAAAAATTCATATAGTATAGGCCTTCCTCTCTATGACCTTCCCCAATCAGCTTCTCTGATTGACGATCTTGCACTCGACAATCACGAGAAGAGAATGAAACGTTATATCTGTAATGAAACAAGGTACAATGGAACAATAGGGAAACAAACACAATGCCAACAAAGGGCTTTAATAAACTCACTTAAAGTTGGTCACTAATGGACCAAATACAATCTCAAAAGAGATAAAAATACCAAACATCACAAGAGGCATACAAGCCTATAAGATGGGAAAAAACTCTAGAGAAAAAAACCCTCAAATGCTTCTAAAAGCATTGAGGAATAACAAGGGAGTGAGGCTCTATTTATAGAGCCTCACTCCAACACATGGGAGGCAGTCCGGCTCTTTGGACTGCCTTCCAACAGTCATTATTATGACTGTTGGGTGGCAGTCCAACGTCTAGTTGGACTGCTGCCCAACAGTCATATTTTTTACTGTTGTGCCTAAGCTGTATGACAGTTTATTTATTATAATGTTAAATTACATTTCAGTCCCTAGTGGACTGTACTATATGATAAAAGACAAAAATACCCTTATCGGGTATTTGGATACAATTTTATTTTTAACACTCCTCAAACTTATGGGGAAATCACCGAAAGTTTGCTAAGAAGATGAAAAAATTGAGGTAGTGGAAGAGCTTTGGTGAAGAAGTCTGCAATCTGAAATTCGGACTGGACATATGGCAATGTAATGGTCCCCTTCAAATATTCTTCGCGAACATAGTGACAATCCATCTCAATGTGTTTTGTTCACTCGTGAAATGTGTGATTGCTGGCTATATAGATGACACTTTTATTATCACAGCATAGCTTTGAAGGTTTTGAGACATCAACACCCATATCGGAAAGTAGTGCTCTCATCCACACAACTTCAGTGGTTGTGGTAGTCATTGCCTTGTACTCAGCTTTCGTAGAGGATAAAGACACTTTCTGTTGTTTTTTGCATCGCCAAGAAATGAGAGAATCACCTACAAACACACAAAAGCAAGTAGTTGAGTGACAATTATTGGGATCTCCTCCCCAGTCAAAATCAGTGTAAGAAATAAGACTTAAAGATGAGGAAGATGATAAGAATAGTCCTTTAGATATAGTTTTCTTGATATATCGAACTATTCTTAATATTGCACTCATGTGGACGGTTGTGGGCGCATGTTGAAATTGACTTGCAGAATGTACGGCATGCGCAATATCTGGCCTTGTAATGGACAAGTACATCAACGATCCAATAAGTTGTCGATAAGGGGTTGGATCATCTAATAATACTCCATCTTCAACTCGCATTTTCGCATTTATTACTTCAGGAGTATCAGCATATTTTGTGTCCGTGATTCCTGAACGCTCAACAATATCAGCTGCAAACTTGATTTGAGATAAAATATATCCTCTTGGTGAGTAGGCTACTTCAATTCCTAAAAAGTATCTCAAAAAACCAAGATCAGTCATATCAAAAGACTTTTTAAGCAAAATTTTAATATCTTCAATTTTCTTTTGATCATTCCCTGTGATGATCATATCATCAACATACAAAAGAAGAATGATCAATGAGGTACCTTTAGATCTCACAAAAAAAGCAGTGTCAGTGTAACAAGATTTAAATCCAAGTTTTAATATCGTACCACTGAACCGATCATACCATGCTTTAGGGGCTTGTTTAAGCCGGTATAGGGCTTTTTGAAGACGAAGGACCATGCCTTTTTCAATAGACAGACCAGGGGGAGGATCCATATATACTTCTTTATTTAAGTTTTCATTCAAAAATGCATTTTTAACATCTAACTAATATATCGGCCATTTTCGAATTGCCCAAGTGTGAGCCTTGTGTAATGCATCTAATTCAATTTTCATGGCTTCAACCCATTCGTTTATATTTTTGGCCTCGTTATAGTTGGATGGTTCATGATAGGAATGAATGGCTAGAAGACATGCCCTGTAGTTTGGTAAGAAGGATTCATATGAGACAAACCTACTCGGAGGCCTATGTGTTCGTTCTGACCTTCTAACACTAGTTTCTTGAGTATTTGTTAATTGATTATATCTGTCAAGGGCACATGGGCACTCGAAGGTTTCAATATCATTACTAATACCTTTATTCGGTAACAAATCAAATAAGAAAGCATACTCGGATTCTTTCTTAGGAACTTCAAAATCAAATCCACTGTCATTTTCTAGAAAGGTAACATTTCTATAAACATTGAGTTTATCATTTGTTTTATCATAACATCGATATCCGTTTTTATTATCAGCATAACCAAGAAAGACACATTTTATGGCTTTAGGAGATAGTTTGCTATATTTTTCAAGAAGCACGAAGCATTTACAACCAAATACCCTTAGCCTTTTTAAATCAGGAGAAATTTTAAAGAGTTTTTCAATAGGAGACTTGTTTTCCAAAGTTTGAGAAGGCATTCTATTTATCAGATAGACTGCGGTTAGAGCAGCTTCAGCCCAAAATTGCTTTGGAATTTCTTTTGAAATAAGTAGGGTTCTAGTAGTTTCAATGATATGATGATGTTTTCTTTCATAAATCCCATTTTGTTGAGGTGTCCTAGGGCATGATTTTTGATGCACAATTCCATGATTTTTTAGATATAATTGAAATTCATTTGAAAGAAACTCTCCCCCAGAGTCGGAGCGGAAGACTTTAATATTTGTTTTAAATTGATTTTTAACTAGATTATGAAAGTTTTTAAAACATGAAAAGACTTCGGATTTGAGTTTTAGAAAGTAAATCCAAGTATGTCTACTAAAATCATCTATAAATGTAACATAGTACGAATAACCACCTTTTGACATAACAGGGGCGGGACCCCACACATCCGAATGCACTAATTCAAAAATTTTATGTGTCACAGAGGTTCTAGACCCAAAAGGTATCATTTGCATTTTTCCAAGTATACAATCTTCACATACAAAATTTTTATCTTTACAAATTTTTTCCAAAAATGGAAAAAGAGATAATTTGGATATACTTGGGTGTCCTAATCTTTTATGCCAAAGATCTATATTAATGTCTTTGACATGATTACAAAACGAGTATTTTGGTAAACACAAGAAATCCATGTAGTAAAGGTCTCCTCGTCTATGGCCTTGCCCAATCAGCTTCCCTGACTGGAGATCCTGTACCCAACACGCCTTAAATGAGAAGAATACTTTACAACCATAGTCAACAATTTGAGAGATCGAAAAAAGATTCAAATCCAGTTTGGGAATGACTCTCACTTTTGGAACAAAGATTTTTTTTGAAATATCATCAAGGTTTCCTAAGCTTTTGACTTTTAAAGAGGTACCATTGGCAGTTGACACACATGAAAAATATGATTTAGTGCAATCAGATAATAGAGACTCATTATGAGTCATGTGGAAAGAAGCACCTGAGTCTAGAATCCAAGAGGTCTTACCTGGAGGAGACGAGGAAGAGATGGCAGCTCCGGATGTGGAAGGTGCAGCCTTAAGAAGTTGTGAGACAGCTTCTGCTATTTGAGCAAGATTTAATTCATTGAAGCTGCCCCCTTTTCTTGATTCTTGAGGTTCTTCACTTAAGGCGGCCACCTTTTTAAATTTGGGACATTCCGGTCTTATATGTTCGGGTTCCTTACAATGATGACAAATAATTTTTCTTTTGTATCCTCCTCCAGTGTGTCCTTCTCCATTGAACTTCTCAAAGTGAGGTGGTTTATATGTTTTCACAAAATTTTCGGGCCTTGCCATGACAAGGATCTCATCATTAGACTTGTGCATTCCAAGTCTTGTCTCTTCTTGACAAAATTGAGCAAGGGCCTCACTTATAGAAGGAGAAGTGGTCCTATGAAGTAAGGAAGATCTTACTTGCTCAAATTCCGGTCGAAGGCCATAAAGAAAGGATAAAAGATTTTCTCTTTCGATTTGGGTCCTTCTCATATCAATAGCCGAACCTTCCCATTTTGGTTCCAACATGGCTAATTCATCCCAAATAGGAGATAAAATACCGTAAAAATCTCTTACACTTTTATCTCCTTGTTTTGAATTACGTACCTTATCTTGGAGATAATAAAGTCTAGCCATATCCTTTCGGATAAAAGTAATTCTTAGAAAGCTCCATGCGTCACATGCCTTCTTGAATTTGATGATATTGGTGGCGATCTTGAACTCCATGGTATTCATAAACCATGAGAGTATTTGTGCATTGCTTGCCTCCCAATCTTCCAATTTATTTTGGAATTCTTCCAAGGCTTTTTCTTTTTCTTTTTCTTCTTTGGACAAGGCTTTGAGTTGTGGTTCACTAGTAGAACCACTAACAAAACCCCACAATTTTTTTCCTTTGATATGATTCTCCATAGCCGTCGCCCACATCAAGTAGTTGTTTTCATTGAGTTTGTAAGTGATGACGGTGGCAAACTCTCTTTCTCCCATAATGAATACTTGAGTTTAGACTAGAGGAGATAGGGAATGATCAATGATCGAAGAACACTTCCTTCACGAGATTCTCCTTCTTTCAAGAACCTCGCTCTAATACCATGTAATGAAACAAGGTACAATGGAACAATAGGGAAACAAACACAATGCCAACAAAGGGCTTTAATAAACTCACTTAAAGTTGGTCACTAATGGACCAAATACAATCTCAAAAGAGATAAAATACCAAACAACACAAGAGGCATACAAGTCTATAAGATGGGAAAAAACTCTAGAGAAAACCCTTAAATGCTTCTAAAAGCATTAAGGAATAACAAGGGAGTGAGGCTCTATTTATAGAGCCTCACTCCAACACATGGGAGGCAGTCCAGCTCTTTGGACTGCCTTCCAACAGTCATTATTATGACTGTTGTGTACAACAGTCATAAATATGACTGTTGTGCCTAAGCTGTATGGCAGTTTATTTATTATAATGTTAAATTACATTTCAGTCTCTAGTGGACTGTACTATATGATAAAAGACAAAAATACCCTTATTGGGTATTTGGATACAATTTTATTTTTAACAATATCCACGGTCGCATAGTTGAGAAACAGACAGGAGACTGAGATTTAATTTGAGAATATATCTAATTTGTGAAACATGAAATCTTTTTGAATTTTGAAAAACCTTTTCAAAATTCTCTATTGCTTCAATTTCTAGTGATGTTCCATCGGCAGTAAAAACATTTGATCATTTTGAGTTATGACATTCAGATAATATTTCATTATTTGAAATCATGTGGAAAGAAGCACCTGAATCAAGAAGCCATAGAGTTTTACTTGGATCGGAGGTGCTCACGGAGGAGGCTGCAACTCCCGTAGATGAAAATGCTCCTTTGAGTAGAGGTCCAAGTGCTTCCACCAATTGAGCGAGAGACATACTTCCAATGGAAGTTTCACTCGATTCTTGTGGTGGTCCGACATATGCTGCTTTCTTCTTATATGACCTCTTTAATTTTAGACAGTGAGTTTTCACATGTCCAGGTTCACGGCAATAGTAGCAAATGATTTTCTTTTTCTCAAAATCATCATTTTTTCTTCGTAGTTAGGAGGTCTATAAGTCATTACGAAGTTTTTAGGTTTCGAAAAGGCTAGAACTGAGTCGTCATCGCTTTTAGCAATTCTACCTTTTAGTCTATTCTCTTTCATACACAATTCATCTATTATATCTTCAATTGATGGTATTTTTCCACGATGAAGAAGAATAGACTTAGTGTATTCAAATTCCAGTCTCAATCCACTAATAAACTGAAAGAAATGCTCCGCATTTATTTTGTTTTGGCGGAGTTCAATATCATGTGGACAATGCCATTGTGGTTCAAGAAGAGCTAATTCTTCTCATAATTCTGACAAGCCATTATAATACTCCTTAATACTCTTGTCCCCTTGAACCATATTTCTTACTTTATTTTGAAGGTTACACACATGTGCAATATCTTTAAGAGAATACATTCTCTTAAGATAGTCTCATGCTTCATTTGCATGCTCAAATTTTGCTAAACTTTAGCATTTCTTTATATCAACACTCAAAATAAGCCAAGATATGATCTTGACATGTCCCATACGCAATTCTTTCCACTTTTTCTCGTAAGTGGCTATGGCCTTAACTTTTTCTACCTCTGTAAGAGGTATTTCCCTTTCCCCTTCAACCTTTGTAAGGATTAGAATAGGTTCCTCATCGATTTCATCTACTAATCCCCATAAACCCTTCCCCCATATAAGATGCTTCATGATTGAAGCCCATGTGACATAGTTGGAATCATTTAGTTTGATGGGCTTAATTGTGACATTATCATTGTCATCCATTTTACAATTTTTGGTGAAGTAGGTAAGAGTAGAAAGAGAAAAATAAGTGAAAAGATACTCTACCACAAAAGTGAGTAAAAAATACTTCTCCAAGCTTTTTACGCTTCCACATGATCACCCCTTCAAGGAAGATCACTTTCTTGCAAGAAACTTGTGACACACTTCCCAATGCACCGAAAGAACTTGCTTCCACCAAGTTCTGATACCATGTAAGGAAATAGAACTTCAAAAGCAACTTTGAAGACAAGCTCACAAAGGATCTCTTAACGAACACAAGAGTTCATTCAATACACTCACAAGAACCACAAAAAATACTCAAAAGAATATATACACCAAGAAGGAAAAGAGGATAAATATATCACTCAAGTGGGGAAAACCCACTCCAAAAAGAATACATAATGCATGGGGTATGGCCCCATATTTATACATGAAAGGAAGGGGCTAGAATTAGAGTCGTTGGAGAGTCCAACAGCTCTTACATGCTTTTGCTTTTTGACTTAGTCAAAAAGCAAGTCCAAAGGATGTCCAAAGTTATTTGCTTTTTGCTTTTTGACTTGGTCAAAAAGCATAAGCTTACACTAGTCCAAAAACCAAAAAAATAAAACTAACTAGTTGTCCTAATGTAACTAAACTAGAAAACAAATAAAAGATTACATATGATGGGGTATTTACATATGTGATTGTCTATGAGATTATAACTTTTAACATTCTTTAGGTACCAGATGACCCGGAGCACGGCACTCATATGCAAAGTTGTAGGAGCATGCTGAAATTGACTAGCAGAGTGAACAGTGTGAGCGATGTCAGGTCTGGTGATAGTGAGATATGTGAGAGATCCAATGAGTTGTTTGTAGGGTGTGGGATCTTATAGAAGAACCCCATCCTCTAACCTTAATGTTGCATTTATTACTTCTGGAGTCTCCACCTTTTTATCATTTGAAATGACAGACTTAGTACATATATCTGCAACAAGCTTCATCTGTGACAAAATATATCCTCGGGGAGAATATGCAACTTCAATACCAAGAAAATATCTAAAAAAACCTAAGTCATACATGTCAAAGTTATCTTTTAGCATATTTTTAACATTAACAATACTATTTTGATCATTTTCTATGATAATCATGTCATCAACATAAAGTAATAAGATAACAATATTCGTGCCTACACTTTTCACAAGAAGAGTAGTATCAGTATAACGGAACGAAATCTCAATTTAATCATGATATCACTAAATCGATCATACCAAGCCTTTGGGGCTTGCTTAAGACCATATAAAGCTTTTAAAAGTTTAAGGGTTTGACCTTGTCCAATGTTAACTCCGGGTGGCAGATCCATATATACTTCTTCATTTAGATTTACATTTAAAAAAACATTTTTCACATCGAGTTGATATATAGGTCATTTTTTGGTTGATGCGACAGTTATTAAGGTTCTAGCACTTGTCATTCTGGCTACAAGAAGCGAATGTTTTCTCGTAGTCAATTTCATATTCTTGCGAATATCTCTTAGCCACTAATCTAACTTTATATCTTTCTAAGGATCCATCGCTTTTGGTTTTAACCTTAAAGACCCATCAGCATCCAATAGTTTTTTTATGTGAAGGTAGTTTGACTATTTCCCAAGTATTGGCCTTTTCAAGACATCTAATTCTATCTTCATGACTTCAACCCAATGTGATATAGTTTTGGCTTGATTATAATGAGCAGGTTCATAATATGAATGTAATGTTATCAGACAAGCCCCGATAATTAGATGTAAGGGACTCATATGATAAAAACCTATTGGGTGAAATTGATTCTCTATTCAAGGCACTAATAGGCCTTTCTTGTTCTCTTCGGGTATAAACATTAATATTTTCATTACTGATATCACTATTATATGGTGATACATCAATATTGGATACATCACAAGTATCCTCCATATTTTCAAGATGATTCATAGAATCATCAGATATATCATCTATAAGGTCATGGAAAAACATGTAGTCAATCTCATTTTGTTTATCTAGTTTTTCAAATCCATGCTCATCTTCCAAAATTGTTACGTTTTTTGAAACATATAGTTTGTTATTTTTGAAATAAAAACACCTATAGCCTTTTTTATTTTCTCCGTAGCCCAAAAAGACACATTCAATCGCCTTTGGGGATAACTTATCTCTCTTATATAAGAGGACAAAGCATTTACAACCAAAGATGCGAAGGCGATTGAAGTCTGGAGAAAATTTGAAAAGTTTTTCATATGGAGAGACATTCTTTAGTTTAGAAGAAGGCATTTTATTGATTAAATATGTTGAGGTATTCGACCCAATTTTTTTTTTTGAATATTCTTAGAGATAAGCAATGTTCTAGCGGTCTCAATAATATACCTATGTTTTCTTTCCGCTAGTCCATTTTGTTGTGGAGTTCTAGGGCATGATTTTTTTATGACAAATTCCATTTAGCTTTAAATAATTTTGAAATTCGGTAGATAAATATTCTCCACCGGAATCAGATCTAAGAATGTATATATTGCTTTGAAATTGATTTTGAATTTTTATATGAAACTCTTTAAAGAAGGAAAATACTTCTGATTTATGACTAAGAAAATAAATCCAAACATATCTACTGAAGTCATCTATGAAAGTGACATAGTAAGAGTAACCACCTTTAGACATGACGGGAGATGGACCCCAAACATCCGAATGCACCAATTCAAAAGGTCTTGTAGAAAGAAATGTTCTAGTTGAAAATAGAATAGACTTCATTTTTCCAAAAATACAATCTTTGCAATTAATGTCTTTTTCCTTACAAAATTTGTTTCCAAATGGAAAAAGATACATTTTTGAATAACTTGAATGTCTAAGTCTTTTATGCCAAATTTCAATGCTTTTATTTTGGACATAAGTACAAAAAGATTTTGTAGGAAGGTTTAGATGATCCATATAGTAGAGGTCTCCCTTCCTATAGCCTTGCCCAATCCGCTTCCCGGACTGGAGATCCTGCACAAAGCATCCATTAGATGAGAAAGATATTTCACATCCTTGGTCGGTGATTTGGGAAACTGAAAAAAGATTTAAATTTAGTTTTAGAACTCTAACTTTTGAAACAAAAAGTTTTTGAGAATTTTTAGAGTCAAGGTTCCATCGACCGTGGAAACACATCAACTTTTTGAATTGGTGCATACATCGGTTAATGCATTCTCATGTGGGGTCATATGAAAAGATGCTTCGGAGTCTAAGATCCAAGAATACGTATTGGGAGACGAAGTAGACGCAATGGCCGCACCCTATGTGGAGGAAGTGGCTTTGAGAATTTATTGTAGAGCCATAGAGATTTGACCAAGAGTTTCTTTGAGGTTGCCGCTCTTGCCTTCATCTTCTTTGGTGGTGGATTCTTCAAGGGAAGCCACCTTAGGCTTGAATGTTCCATTTAACTTTGGGCAAACGGGTTTAACGTGACTCGACTCATAACTGTAACGCCCCAAAAATCCAGGACTTGTAACTTTTTAGAATAGTTTAGAAAGCTTTGAAATCATACAATAATCAGAGTTTAAATAATACTTCAGCGGAAAATGATATTTTTAAAACCACAAGTCAATGGACCTTGAGCGCATTACAGCGTAAACTTTCCTTTTGTCAAATCCCGCACAACCATTGAAATCAAATGGTTTAGAAACGGAGTTTCAATAATTGAGAATTCGTTTGTTGAAAACAAGAAGAAGCTTACTAAAACAGTTTTATTAACTCACGGTTTAAGAAAAGAGAAATTTTGAAACAACTTTATACCAAATTTACCAACATGTCCACAGGAGCGAAACGTCAGGGAAAGAGCTCTATCTTGACCTCATCACGCCATCATGCCATCGCGACTGTATTACCTATCCATTACCTGCCCATAAATGGGTCAGTTTCACTAAAAACTGGTAGGTGCACAGACATGACAATATTGAACATAATTAAGCAGAATAATTTAATATGTTAGGTAGACAGGCAATTATATAGCAATTTAATTTCAACAGATTCAGAGAGCAACTATCATGAGCACAATGCTAAAATTATTACAAGCATTTTACTGGCACAAGTAGGCTAACTATTACAAGCAAAGCACTGCACAAGAAAGTTAACTAGCAAAATACAATGCTTCATCAACCACACACACAATTCCATAAGAATTGAACCTGTTGCACCCTATAACTTTCATACGTGCATAACTGAACACATTGTGTGATCGGATTTAAATTATGTTTCGATATTAACTGGCCAAGCGGGTACGCACAAGGCACGACTCTAGAAACAGCCTAGACTGATCCGGGGGTTTATTATGCTATGTATTTTATGATAACCCGGATAACTGACTGAGTCCGCACCTAAGGGAACGGTCGGTGACCAAGAGAGAAATCCCCAAAGCAGCATAAACAATGGATGCATCCCAAACATGGAGAGCTACCACCTAGGATAATTATGGTAGTCTCATTCCCCTAACTCCGATGACTGGGAAGCCGAGTCTTTTGCTCGTAACTGCCATTAATGGCATGTCCATCGAAGTTTTGTACCTTCCTGTCCTCTCTCCTGACAGGAGTCGGCGATTCGAATGAGTATATCAGGGGTAGTTAACTGAAGACTCATTCTACATACTTGTCAAAAAGTACAGTCGTACATGCCATAAGTACGACTACGATGAAAGGGATATGGTTCCACAAAAGAAACCCCAACAGATATTATCTGCAAAAGAATTAATACAACATAGCCTGGCAAGATAAGTCTAGAATTCACTTCAACAACATTTTTCATATTTCATTATCCAAGGTCATCTCGGATCTCTCGTCCGATCAACAAAGTACTTAACATGTTGTGCATGTCTAAAAGTACGCTATTTTGAACCGGAGAGGTCTGTGGGCTTCTCAAGAGGAATACCCAACACACAACTTCATAACAATTCAAAGAATACAGGAGTGCTCATTTGGCACGATTCATCCTTAAAAGCCATAATGCCACATTAAGTCATTCACACAAGACATAACACTATCAATCTTACATCCAAAATTTATCTTAGTATCGACATGTGACACTAAATTGATAAATAAAGAATGGGTCCTTCAACAGAACCCCACTCATTCATATGCTCATGCCCTTGATCGGGGTTATTCGAATTGGGTCGCAACTCGAATCAGGGTTATAAAATATTTCTCCCAAGTGTGTGGACCTGGGAGGGCCTATATGTGACTTCGAAATCCGACAGGACTTAAAATATAACTTTACAAAAGTTGTGCACTTTGAAGAGCCCTGAGTTTGCAGAAGTAAATCCTCTTTAAAAGAACTATAGCGCACAAGTGCAACTTCTAGTGTTTTGGAAACAAGTGATAACAGGATAGGCACAAGACTACATTTATGTAAGTACATATTTACCATGAGTGTGGGCATATGCAGGTTATAACATGTCAACAAGGAACTCTCGACTTACGATGCCGCACATCGAGGGAAAAGCACATAAGTGATTACACGAGGTACCAAAACCATACATTGACCACTTAGACAGGCAAAGCATATAAGGTCATAAGTAATACACGAGATACGAAGTCGTACCACACTCAAAGGAAATGTGCAGGCAAAAATGGATGCAAGCAAACAAGGGCATATGTATTTCAAAAAAAATATGAAACCACACCTCAACTCATAAGCACTAGGCAAAATAATGATCGAAGAATGAAATTGTACATCGACCCATAGGAACGTACATGCAAGTATATATGCAAGCAATTAAGGGCATAAGTATTGCAAAAAGTACGAACCCACCTTCAACCACATAAGCAAATATGCAAATTAATACTCAAAGAGTAAAATCATACATCGACTCATAAATATGCAAACAAGAAAATATGCAATGCAGAAGGAATATAAATCTAAGCATATCTAGCATGGGCATCTTAATTATTTCAACTTAAATAGGTTCATTTATTGCCCTTTGTGCGACTTTACCCTACTTTGGGATGTCGTGCAGCTGCGTACGCCTACGCGTGAGGATAATACGAGGGTTGAGCCGTGGAGCACGAACGGGACCTATTGCGTAAATATGCAAGAGTGTTAAATATTCAATTTTGCTAATATAATTAATGGTGCAACAGGGCAAGGGTAGAATTAGGTGACAGGGGACGAGCCCTTGCCGACGGCACTAAGGCGGCAGGGAGCGAGCCCCTGCCAATGACAGCGAAATCGACAAGGGGGCAGCCCCTGCCGATAGCAACGAAGCGGCAGGGGTCGCGCCCCTGCCGACGGCAGCGAATCGGCAGGGGTCGAGCCCCTGCCGACGGTGGCAAATCGGCAGGGGTCAAGCCCCTGCCGACGGTGGCGAATCGGCAGGGGTCAAGCCCCTGCCGATGGCAGCAAAACAGCAGGGGAGGCAGCCCCTGCCGTCTGCACCGAAGGGGCAGGGGGCTAGCCCTGCCGACGATGGTGAATCGGCAAGGGTCGAGCCCCTGCCGATGGCAGCAAAACAGCAGGGGAGGCAGCCCCTGCCGTCTGCACCCAAGGGGCAGGGGGCTAGCCCCTGCCGACGAGAGAGGGATCGGGACGGCAGGAGCCATCAGCCTCCTGCCGACCCCTACGAAGATGGTCCCTGCTGGGTTTAAAAGAAGAAGGGTCGGGAGACAGGGGGACGACCGACTTCCTGTGGGTCGCCCGATCTCTCACAGGGAAGAGAAGGCGTAGACAGGGGCCCCGTAGGCCCCCTGTCGGCCCCTGATGGATACGCAGGGCGCGGCAGGGGTCGCGCGCAGCCTGCCTGCCTCCCTGCGAACCCCTAAGAAGGGGGAAAAAGAGGGAGGTGAAGAGGGAAGGCACGGCACAGGCAGTATGCCGTCTGCCAGCCTCTCGGCAAGCCCTCAAAGAGAGGGAAAGAAGGGAGGAGGGGTGCCGCAGGGGTGACTAACCCCCTGTAGGCTCACATGCAACCTCAAGAGAGAGGGGGAGGCGACAGGGGCCCCGTAGGCCACGTGTCGAGCCTCCGATGGGTACAGGCGAGGCGGGAGGGCGCAGCAGGGGCCGTGCGCCGCTTGTTGGCCTCCCGGCGAGGTGATAAAGAGAGAGACGAAGAGGAGAAGAGGGAGGAGAGTGGCGTACCTGGGAGGCGGTGGCCGGCGTTGGCGTGGGGCGCAACGACGTCGACGGTGGCGAGCGCAGAGGAGATCGAGGGCAGCGGCGTCGGGAGGAGAGGAGGAGGAGGAGGAGAGAAGGGAGGTGTGCCTCCCCTCCCCTCATGCCCTTCTCTTAAAGACTCGAGGAAGGCGACAATCGGGGAAACCCTCAAGGGGTTTCCTTAATTGTCGAGGAGGGTGGAGCGGCGTGGGCAGGGCGCGGCGTACGGGGGAGAGGATTTGTTTTAACAAATCCTCCCTCTGTGTCGGGTTATGAAACCCTAATGAAGAGGGGCCTGGGTCGGGTCCGGACCCGACCCGGCCCGGCCCGGGTCCAATTTTTTTTTTTTAGCGGGTTTTACATCCTACCCCTCTTAAAAGAATTTCGTCCGCGAAATATCTTTAAAAGATTATCTGCAACAATCTGGTTCTTAGTTAATCGTTGTTAATGAGGATACACTGTATGTGTGAGTGATCTGAAACATGTATGCTATTAAAGTAATCAGGATAGCACATAATAAATTCCCGAGAAAGGTTCGAAGCCAACAACTCGATCGAACAAAATGTGGGTAATTTTGTTACTAATTTATGTTTTTGCAAGAGTTTATTTGGAGCTCCATCAAGGGTTTGGCAGAAGACTGTAAGAATGTTTATTCGTCACCTTCTACTAGATTCGATACGAATGAAGAGACACAACGAGACATTGCTCTAGTTTGTTTACGTTCCTTGAACGGAGGTTTCTGTATTTTATCATAATCAAGTTGTCGTTCGTTACCCTTGCTAATTCTAACATACTCTTAGTCCGGAATAGCCTTAATTAATGCCTATATTTCAAGGACTTACATGGTCAGTTGTCCTATCTTCGCTTAAGTTATCATTCGTAGAATGGCCCTAACTTTCATAGAAGACAAAAACGTAACCTCGTAACAAGATCTAGAATCGGCAAGGATTCGATTCTCTAATCTAAAACCAGTATATAATCATAATACAACATAAAGCCAAAATTTAAAGATTCATAACCGGCTATAACAAATGCTATCAGAAGAGCATCATAACACACCATAATTCTCTACGAAATCAAAATCTACAAGTTCCCCGTTGGATCACCTGGTCTGGGAAATGTACGACCTCACAAGGAATTACCGCCCTAGATGGTTTACCTGGTCTTGGACAAATATACTTCCTCACAGGAATTCGCCGTCTTTGCGGCTACCCGATCTTGGACAGTGTACTTCCTCACAGAGATTCACCACTCTAGTCGGATTACCTGATCTTGATCATACATGCCCTCGTAGAGAGTCCTTTGCGGACAAGGTCCTCAACATGTACCGAAATCAATGATACATGCATCAAAACAAACAACGACTCTCAGGGTCGATAGCCACCAATAATGGGCAAAAGTATATATATATCATCAATGAGCATCACATCACTTCATATGGTATTCAATTCATAAAATCAACCATTTCACCAATATGGTTCCAAGAATCATAGTTCACTATTGAACTTAAGCATATATCGCATACTTTCAACATTTCAGATCACATGCATTTCAATCATATCATACAAAAGCATATTATCCTATGCATTATATCATTGCCACCAGGAGCATTTCATTATCCAAATCTAACCTCAAAGCATGAGTTCTATACAATGTGATCATGTATATAACAAGAATCAACCAAACCTCAAGATACGTAATTTCTACGCAGTTCGAGTTATGCACACAGGATTCAAATCATATATGCATCTAAGACATTCAGATCATTGCATCATCTTCATAAGCTTTCACAATTTTTACATCAAATCACATTCGACTATATCAGTGTGAAGCACACGCACAGATCTACAAGATATTTTAGTCCAATATGATATCCATCAATCATGCTATACAGGTATGATATATTCTCACAAACAATCATAATGCAACTCCCTGCAACACCGCTACGTAAGCGTGATGTATCATAAAAACTAAGTGTTTGTAGTCGTGAGGTGTCATTCCTCTAAATAGTCTAGCTAATGATTTGTAGGCGTATAAGTCAACCACCTAAAAGTTAATCATTTGTAGGCGTAACAAGTCAACTACTCAAAAACTAATCAGTGGTAGGCGTAACATGTCATTTACCTGCATAAGCATCATAATCATAAGGGTCTGGGTTGGACAAAATTCATACGTAATTTCATTAATAAACTTTTACTTGACAAGATCCGTACTGGAAAATAAAAAGTCTTACTCGAACTTATTAAAGTGTCTATTTGCTAATTCTCTACCTAACCCGTCATGACGAAAATAAATATGGTTCTCTACTTTCATTGCTACTAGTGAGGCAACTTGGGTTGTTGCTGGCTTTCCTTCGCGGTTCGCTTCCTCAGATCTGCTTCCTTGTTGCGACAAACTCTGGCGAAATGCCCCATCTTTCCGCAATAGAAACAACCTCCAGTGTCTCGAGGGCATTGTTGTCCCGAATGACCATAATTACACTTCGAGCATTTACGACTAGACGATCGATGTAGCTTGATTCCTTTGCCTTGCTTTTGTTTCTTAGATGGGGATCCCTGCATTATATCCTTGTCAAGTCGGCATTTGCTAACTTCCTTACTACCAATTGACTTTTTGTTTTGAAAATCTTTAACTTGCTTTCCTTGCTCCAAGCCTTGTGTGGCCAATTGCCACCCATCGTACTTTCGCTTATTGCGGCATTCTTTCCCTTAATGGTCCACGTTACCACAGAAAGAGCAAACAATAGAATTTCGGGGGGACAATAGATTAGGGGTAACTTGATGGTTATCCATCTGTTTATCGCACTGACCCTGAAAGGTGTTCTCGCAAGCCACACTATAACTCAAGTTCTGAACCATATATTGGAGATGCATAACGGCTCCAGTCAAAACATTTATTGCCTCGCTCATCTCATTATACGACATCTAAATCGAAGCAAAAATATTTTAATCAAATTAAGTACAAAACAACAAAATCAACAGTATTTACCGTGCGATGCAGATGTCGGATGCTCAAGAATCACTATTTTCCCTATCGCTCTGATACCAAGTTGTAACGCCCCAAAAATCCAGGACTTGTAACTTTTTAGAATAGTTTAGAAAGCTTTGAAATCATACAATAATCAGAGTTTAAATAATACTTCAGCGGAAAATGATATTTTTAAAACCACAAGTCAATGGACCTTGAGCGCATTACAGCGTAAACTTTCCTTTTGTCAAATCCCGCACAACCATTGAAATCAAATGGTTTAGAAACGGAGTTTCAATAATTGAGAATTCGTTTGTTGAAAACAAGAAGAAGCTTACTAAAACAGTTTTATTAACTCACGGTTTAAGAAAAGAGAAATTTTGAAACAACTTTATACCAAATTTACCAACATGTCCACAGGAGCGAAACGTCAGGGAAAGAGCTCTATCTTGACCTCATCACGCCATCATGCCATCGCGACTGTATTACCTATCCATTACCTGCCCATAAATGGGTCAGTTTCACTAAAAACTGGTAGGTGCACAGACATGACAATATTGAACATAATTAAGCAGAATAATTTAATATGTTAGGTAGACAGGCAATTATATAGCAATTTAATTTCAACAGATTCAGAGAGCAACTATCATGAGCACAATGCTAAAATTATTACAAGCATTTTACTGGCACAAGTAGGCTAACTATTACAAGCAAAGCACTGCACAAGAAAGTTAACTAGCAAAATACAATGCTTCATCAACCACACACACAATTCCATAAGAATTGAACCTGTTGTACCCTATAACTTTCATACGTGCATAACTGAACACATTGTATGATCGAATTTAAATTATGTTTCGATATTAACTGGCCAAGCGGGTACGCACAAGGCACGACTCTAGAAACAGCCTATACTGATCCGGGGGTTTATTATGCTATGTATTTTATGATAACCCGGATAGCTGACTGAGTCCGCACCTAAGGGGACGGTCGGTGACCAAGAGAGAAATCCGCAAAGCAGCATAAACAATGGATGCATCCCAAACATGGAGCTCTACCACCTAGGATAATTATGGTAGTCTCATTCCCCTAACTCCGATGACTGGGGAAGCCGAGTCTTTTGCTCGTAACTGCCATTAATGGCCTGTCCATCGAAGTTTTGTACCTTCCTGTCCTCTCTCCTGACAGGAGTCGGCGATTCGAATGAGTACATCAGGGGTAGTGAACTGAAGACTCATTCTACATACTCTGGTCTTTCGACCAACTCGAGTATCTTGCCGGTGAAGGCGAAAACATCACTTATTTAGGTGATCACAACATTTTGTTATTTGCACCCATCGAGGTTGCCACAACCTACTCATCCAATCATCACAACGTAAGAAGACATACTTGTCAAAAAGTACGGTCGTACATGTCATAAGTACGACTACGATGAAAGGGATATGGTTCCACAAAAGAAACCCCAACAGATATTATCTGCAAAAGAATTAATACAACATAGCCTGACAAGATAAGTCTTAAATTCACTTCAACAACATTTTTCATATTTCATGATGCAAGGTCATCTCGGATCTCTCGTCCGATCAACAAAGTACTTAACATGTTGTGCATGTCTAAAAGTACGCTATTTTGAATCGGAGAGGTCTGTGGGCTTCTCAAGAGGAATACCCAACACACAACTTCATAACAATTCAAAGAATACAGGAGTGCTCATTTGGCACGATTCATCCTTAAAAGCCATAATGCCACATTAAGTCATTCACACAAGACATAACACTATCAATCTTACATCCAAAATTTATCTTAGTATCGACATGTGACACTAGATTGATAAATAAAGAATGGGTCCTTCAACAGAACCCCACTCATTCATATGCTCATGCCCTTGATCGGGGTTATTCGAATTGGGTCGCAACTTGAATCAGGGTTATAAAATATTTCTCCCAAGTGTGTGGACCTGGGAGGGCCTATATGTGACTTCGAAATCCGACAGGACTTAAAATATAACTTTACAAAAGTTGTGCACTTTGAAGAGCCCTGAGTTTGCAGAAGTAAATCCTCTTTAAAAGAACTATAGCGCACAAGTGCAACTTCTAATGTTTTGGAAACAAGTGATAACAGGATAGGCACAAGACTACATTTATGTAAGTACATATTTACCATGAGTGTGGGCATATGCAGGTTATAACATGTCAACAAGGAACTCTCGACTTACGATGCCGCACATCGAGGGAAAAGCACATAAGTGATTACACGAGGTACCAAAACCATACATTGACCACTTAGACAGGCAAAGCATATAAGGTCATAAGTAATACACGAGATACGAAGTCGTACCTCACTCAAAGGAAATGTGCAGGCAAAAATGGATGCAAGCAAACAAGGGCATATGTATTTCAAAAAAAATACGAAACCACACCTCAACTCATAAGCACTAGGCAAAATAATGATCGAAGAATGAAATTGTACATCGACCCATAGGAACGTAAAGGCAAGTATACATGCAAGCAATTAAGGGCATAAGTATTGCAAAAAGTACGAACCCACCTTCAACCACATAAGCAAATATGCAAATTAATACTCAAAGAGTAAAATCATACATCGACTCATAAATATGCAAACAAGAAAATATGCAATGCAGAAGGAATATAAATCTAAGCATATCTAGCATGGGCATCTTAATTATTTCAACTTAAATAGGTTCATTTATTGCCCTTTGTGCGACTTTACCCTACTTTGGGATGTCGTGCAGCTGCGTACGCCTACGCGTGAGGATAATACGAGGGTTGAGCCGTGGAGCACGAACGGGACCTATTGCGTAAATATGCAAGAGTGTTAAATATTCAATTTTGCTAATATAATTAATGGTGCAACAGGGCAAGGATAGAATTAGGCGACAAGAGACGAGCCCTTGCCGACGGCACTAAGGCAGCAGGGGGCGAGCCCCTGCCAATGACAGTGAAATCGACAGGGGGGCAGCCCCTGCCGATAGCAACGAAGCGGCAGGGGTCGCGCCCCTGCCGACGGCAGCGAATCGGCAGGGGGCTAGCCCTGCCGACGATGGCGAATCGGCAGGGGTCGAGCCCCTGCGGATGGCAGCAAAACAGCAGGGGAGGCAGCCCCTGCCGTCTGCACCTAAGGGGCAGGGGGCTAGCCCCTGCCGACGAGAGACGGATCGGGGCGGCAGGAGCCATCAGCCTCCTGCCGACCCCTACGAAGATGGCCCCTGCTGGGTTTAAAAGAAGAAGGGCCGGGAGACAGGGGGACGACCGACTTCCTGTGGGTCGCCCGATCTCTCACAGGGAAGAGAAGGCGTAGACAGGGGCCCCGTAGGCCCTCTGTCGGCCCCTGATGGATACGCAGGGCACGACAGGGGTCGCGCGCAGCCTGCCGACCTCCCTGCGAACCCCTAAGAAGGGGGAAAAAGAGGGAGGTGAAGAGGGAAGGCACGACACAGGCAGTATGTCGTCTGCCAGCCTCTCGGCAAGCCCTCAAAGAGAGGGAAAGAAGGGAGGAGGGGTGCCGCAGGGGTGACTAACCCCCTGTAGGCTCACCTGCAACCTCAAGAGAGAGGGGGAGGTGACAGGGGCCCCGTAGGCCACCTGTCGGGCCTCCGATGGGTACAGGCGAGGCGGGAGGGCGCGGCAGGGGCCGTGCGCCGCCTGTCGGCCTCCCGGCGAGGTGATAGAGAGAGAGACGAAGAGGAGAAGAGGGAGGAGGAGAGTGGCGTACCTGGGAGGCGGTGGCGGGCGTCGGCGTGGGGCGCAACGACGGCGGCGGTGGCGAGCGCAGAGGAGATCGAGGGCACCGGCGTCGGGAGGAGAGGAGGAGGAGGAGAGAAGGGAGGTGTGCCTCCCCTCCCCTCATGCCCTTCTCTTAAAGACTCGGGGAAGGCGACAATCGGGGAAACCCTCAAGGGGTTTCCTTAATTGTCGAGGAGGGTGGAGCGGCGTGGGCAGGGCGCGGCGTACGAGGGAGAGGATTTGTTTTAACAAATCCTCCCTCTGTGTCGGGTTATGAAACCCTAATGAAGAGGGGCCTGGGTCGGGTCCGGACCCGACCCGGCCCGGGTCCAATTTTTTTTTTTTAGCGGGTTTTACAATAACAATGATGACATATAATCATCTTTCTTCCTCCACTATAGTTTCCTTGTTTTTCCAAAGTGGGGTGGTTTATAGGTTTTGACATTATTGCTGGGTTTGGATACGACAAACACTTCATCAATATTCTTACTCATGCCAAGCCTAGTTTTCTCTTGTGTGATTTCGGCTATGGCATCTTCTATTGGAGGAAAAATGGACCTATGGAGAAGTGATGACCTCACTTTTTCAAATTCGGTGCGTAGCCCAAACAAAAATTGAAATAATCGATCTTGTTCCATTTGTTTTTGTCTTAGTTCAACATCCTCCATAGCAACCCATTTGGGCTCTAAAAGAGTCAACTCATCTCATAGTAGATTTAATGCATTATAGTAATCTTGTATACTCGAATCACCTTGTTTGGTGGTTCTAATCTTTTCTTGCAAAAAATATGCTCTTGCAAGGTCTTCTTCGGTATACATACCTTTCATAAAGAACCAAACCTCATTGGCTCGACGGAATTTAGCTATATTTGCACATACCTTGAGTTCAACATTGTTCATGAACCAAGCAAGAATCTTGGCGTGATTGCTTTCCCAATCTTCAACTTTCCTTTGATGGTCTTCAATGGCTTTGAGACGAGCATCTCTCAAGAGCCTTTTCTTGGTCTCCTTCAATCTTGGTGAGCTTTAATTGAGGTTCCGGAATAGAACCCATTACATAACCCCAAAGTTTCTTACCTTTGAGGTTGTTTTCCATTGCCGATGCCCACATCATGTAGTTCTTTCCATTGAGCTTGAAGGATACATCGATTTTGGATTCCATAATGCCACCAAAGTGTGCGAAGAATAAAAACAATGAGTAAAAAGATAAATATAATGCCTTTGCTTCTATGAACCGAATGACTCTGATACCATGTAATGAAGTATGCGGAAAGATAAAGAATGCTACAAGCATTCACAATGGACAAATACACAAAGGAAATAATAGCCAAGTCCACTATGGGACAATACATACACAAGCCTTAAGAGAATCACAAACTAAAAATATAAAATCTCTTTTATTGAAAGAGAGCACAAAGGCTTCACTAAAAAATACAAAGGGGTTTCACCCCTATTTATACACACACTAAGGGTTCAAAAAAGGAGGCCAAAAGGGGGCTCTCAAAGAGTCGTTGGGAGCCCCCAACGACTCTATTGTGGGGCCCCTATTTGGCATGAAATAAACAAAACAAAAAAAGAAAAAATAGTTGTTTAATAAAACTGTGAAAATACTATAATACCCCTATCAGGTATTATAGTGTTATATATATATAAATATATATATATATATAAGTCACACGGACTAGGCTATAAGGTCGACGCACCCCCGTCGACACGCCCCAACACGGGTGCGGCTTCGAACATGAAGCGAACACAGTTAACCAAGTGTCGGACTCGGTCAACACACCGGGGCTGAGTCCGTACACATTTTGGACTCGGTCAACTTTGACCGAGTCTATTTTTGACCATTTTTAAGGGCAAAAGACGTATCAAAACTAAAAAAAATCAATCTTTTTATATATATTTTTTAATATATATATAGCCATGTCCCCTAATGGGCAAAACTTTGACTGAGTCTTATTATTGTTATATATATATATAAATATATATATATATACATATATATATATATAGTTGTGTCCCCGTGTCCAAAATTTTTGAAATTGCCCCGTACCCATGTTGCACACGTACCCGTACCTGCACCCATGTGACATATATATATATATATATATATATATATATATATATATATATATATATATATATATATTAATACATATGATTTAACATATGTGTCTGCATGTATGCGTAAAATAACGATTCTAAATCACTATAATTAATTAGACATCAAATAATGAAACTAAATTGAAATTGAAATGCAATGTAATTGATGACAAATTTTAAAAGAAAAAGAACTCAAGTGAATATGAAATAAGTAAATAAGATCATTAAAAAAAGATAAAGTTAACGACACAATGTTGACCATGCATGGAACTGGGTTGACTGTGCCCATTAAGTGTCATATCCTAATTGGTGATTTAAGTACCATGATTCATGACATTCCATACCATGGTTCAAGGAATATGGTCACTGGATTTGGAACCACACCATTAATTGCATGAGAACTACCTTAATTATCACTAATTCTTGTGTGTAGTTTATCTCCCTAATGCTCTTCTTGTTTCGTCTGTTAAGCAAAATTTGATCTTTGTTACCCAATTAATAGACCAAACCAACTAATGTCAACTTTTTATTTCAATTAAGGACTTTCACACAAAATGGGTGTACGTCAAAGAGAGGAGTAAAGTCCACACATTGTTCGTGAAGCTCAGCCAGCATCTCTAGGTGTCTCTTCTACAAGTCTAGTGCTTATGTCTAGAGTATAAGTCCTGAATAAATAAGTTAATATTTGGCATTGTAGGCTTGACCATTTTGGTTTTATGAATACTTTATGTAGTATTAATCTTATTGTTCTAGATCGTCATGTTTTTCACTATTTTGTTTTCTTGAAGTAAATACCTCTTGGCACTTTTCAGTACCTGTGAAGGGCTTTGCCCTAAGAACCCCTGGCTATAAGGTGAATTTGGGACCCCTCTGTACTCGTTAACTTTTGCTAATAGAAGTGTCTGCATTCTTGCCTTCTTCTATTCTCTTTGCCTTCTCGCTATCTTTATGTGATTGTTCGCACATGCTTGTGCAACTGCGCTCACGTGCTTGACGAGCGACGATCAGCTTGATTTCTGATGTATGCTTGAAAGGTCGTTCCGATGTTGGGGTACATCAAGGTACGTCACGAAGGCCTTTGCTTTCAACATATGACAAGTTGGTACTAGAGCCTTGTTGAAGTTGGGATTGACAATGCCTTCGAAGACGAAAAATAGCCTTGCTCAGACGAGTTAGGGTACGTTAGAAGATGAGTGCATGGCAGATGGCCGTGTGGCGACTTTGGTGAATAATGTTGCCAAGCTGATGGATACTGTGACCAACGTGGAGCAATTGGTTAACGATACTAGCATTGATTTTCTGGTGCTTGATCACGAGATCAAGTCTGCAGTGGAAGGAGTGGAGGACTCTGTGGATAGTCTAATAACCAAATTCGAAGATCTGCTAGAGAGATTCAACACTATAGTCGAGGTCTACAAAAAGAATGACCAGCTAGAGCGACAGTTAGAACTGTCTCAACTGGAGGAGGTGTGACACATGGGGAAAGGCCGCGTATCAAGTTGTCCGAGCCTGCAAAGTATAAGGACACTCATAACTCGAGAGATCTCAAGAATTTTACTAAATTAATGGATCAATACCTTGAGATTGCAGGTATCATGGACAATACAGATATCTTGCACATCGCAACAATGTACCTTGTGGATGACACTATACTTTGGTGGAGACATCGCCTAGGCGATGTTAGGTGTGGATTGGTTGTGGCAGATTCATGAGAGGACCTCAAGGGAGAACTCTGTAGCTATTTTTAGCCCAAAAATGAGGAAAGAATGGCTCGCAGCAAGATACTATCATTGAAGCAGATGAGGTCAATTCATGATTATGTCAATGCTTTCACCTCAAAGATGTTAGACATCAAGGACATGAGCGATGTATACCGGTTGTTCCACTTCATGCATGGATTGTAGGGGTGGGCCACTATTGAGTTGAATTGGAAGGACCCTCCAACTCTCTTTACAGCACTAGCTGCTGTCGAGAGGCTTGCTGAGATCGATAGGCACAATACGACATTTCAGGGAAGAGCATTAAAAAATGACCATAACAACAATAACAATCGAAGGGATAACCGAAGGAATGACCATGGGGATAATGTTGAGAATGGGAACCAACAAGGTGACTTGCTTTGATGTCGGGGGCTGGCTTCAATTAATCCATGTCTAAATCACAATATTATGTCATTTTTGTATTTGATTATAAAAGTTACTTGGGCCTTTTTCTTAAAAGGAGGGCCAAATCTTAAGTACATTCAAAAAACTCAAATTGCATGTTGAAAAACAATTCTTTCAAAAAATCTTGGCAATTTGTAGTGATAGTGGTGGAGAATGTGTATCTAGTGACTACTATCTATGTAATAATGTAATTGTGTGTGAAGTGCCTATCATAGGATGCCAGCTCAGAATCGTGTGACCCAAAGAAAACACTACTATATCAAGAAAAAGCCCTAACCATGATAATTGAGGTTGGTATAAGAAAGGACCTATGGATGGAGGCATTCTATATAGCGGTATATCTCATAAATCAAATGCCTTCATCAACTTTAGACTTTGTAGTCAAAAGCCCTGACTAAGCACTAACTAGTCTGCCTAGTTGGTCTAGGCTAAGTAAAACGCCTAGGCTTTGCAATTCCTAGGTGGGTACCTTAAAAGGTACCAATTTTGCCGACTAGGCACCGACTATGGCGCCTAGTTGGCGACTAAACTGCCTCCGCCTAGGCACAAGGGCAGTTTAATTATCATATATATATATATATATATATATATATATAAATTGTTACTTTTTTGTATATATAATTATATGTATGTGCATGTGTTTGTGTGATTTGTTCTAAGAAATCATGAAAACGGGTCGTATCGTACAATACATGTTTGGCACACTTTAAAAGAACCCGAAACTCGATTTTTAAGTTTTGGATTTTAAAAGTCTCTTAAGGGCCGACTTATCCATTTCTCTAGATACTGTTAGAAGGAAACTCACCCACGCACCCTAGGAGTCGTGAGATCGATTTGGGGGTTGATTTGCGTGCAAGGGAGAGGGCTTTTGCGATTTTCTTAAGTAAGAGCATTTTCATCCATTTTTCACTAAGAAAAGTGGATTAAGGTAAAAAATCTCTATTTCTTGTTATTGAGTGTTTTGGGGGGAAGATGGCATAAGAAGATCTACCATGACAATGGTGCACTCGAGTAATGAGTGAAAACCGATTAAAAATCAAATGCAAGTATTGCCAAAATAGTTTTTCGGGTGGTATCTCTCTGTTTAAGCATCATTTAGCCAGGACACATCGTAATGTGCAAGCATGCATGTCAAGGAAATTGTCAGATGTCGTAAAATGGCAATGCCAGCAATTACTTGATGATTTGAGAGGAAAAAGACAAGAAAGAGATGAATGAGGCAGAAATGGGGTATGCAAAAACTTGGGAGGATATGTATTATGAAGATGAGCTCCTTCTAATCTTACAACCAATAACATAGGATCAGAAGTAAGAAGTTTTACAGCAAAGGAAAAAGATATAGTTGGTGCCAGTACTAGTGTTGCGGCTACCGTCACAGGAACAAAAAGAAAAGGGAGTTCTTTGAGAGGAAGACTAGGAAGTAGAGCTAGAGGCTCTATTAGGAGTTTTTTTCCCTCCTAGGACTACCCTTAGGGTGCATCCTGACATTCATACTGTGATGATTCCTCAACATTTAGTCGAGCAGGCAGATGTCAAACTTAGGAGATGGTTCTATAATGCCTGCATTACTTTAAATATGGCAAATTTCTTTTATTTTCAAGCCATGGCAGATGTCATAGCCAGTATCGGGCCTGAATATAAAATGTCTTAATATTATGCTTTGAAAGAAAAATTTTAGATGCTAATGTGAAAAAAGTGAAAGCATATTGTGATGAGATGAGACAGACATAGAGAGAAACTGGGTGTAGCATCATGGCAAATGGGTGGACAGACAAAAGGTCAAGGACCTTGATAAATTTTCTTGTCTATTGTGCCAAAGGAACCATGTTTTTTAAATCAATTGATTTGTCTGACTGACACACCCACAACAGATGTATTGCTGAGGGTTTTTTACCAAGTTGTGAAAGAGGTTTAGCCTCAAAACATCGTACAGTTCATTACTGATAATGCAACAAATTATAGGGCAAAAACTAAAGATTTGGCAGAAAACTTTGGGTCATTCTTTTGGACCCCGTGTGTTGCCCATTGCATAGACCTCATGCTTGAGGACATTGATAGCATAGATAAGGTATATTAGACAGTTGAATGCTACCAAGAAAATACTAAATTCATTTATAATCATGCATGAAGTTTTAAGCCTAATGAGAAAGTACACTGGTAGTGCAGTTACTAGATTTGCTACAAATGTTTTGATAGTGCAAAGTCTAGTAAAGAATAGAACTACACTAAAAAAATGTTTTCAATAGATGAGTGAAATACATATCCCCATACACAAAAAAGAAAGCCCAAAGAAATTATAGATATTGTATTCAGAAGTGAATTATGGGATTCATGCATCAAGTTGTTGAGAATAACTATACCTTTGGTAAAGGTGCTTCAATTGGTTGACAGTTAAGACAAACTAGTTATGGGTTATCTCTATAAGGCCATGGATAAGGCAAAAGAGGCCATTAGAGATAATATGGAGAAGAAAAAAATTGTGCATACCTATCTGGAACATCATTAATCATAGGTAGACTAGGCAACTTCATCAACATCTTGATATTGTAGCATATTATTTAAATTTTGCATTTAGATACTCCTCTACGTTTAAAATGGACACGAAAGTCAACAAGGGACTTTTGGATTGCATCGAAAGGTTGAACCCTTAATATAACATTCAAGATCAAATTCATAAGGAAATGAAAACTTATGATAATGCATTGTATGATATAGGGAGACCTGTAGCAGTGTGAAACTGTGTCACGATGCGTCCAAGCAATTTATTTTGCCTATTTCAATTTTAATTTTAAATTATTATTTAGTTATGATGTTTTGTATGATTGTATTTGTTATTGTCTTATTGATTTCTCATTTTCTTGTTTTTTTAGACATATGGTGAGCCAAGTTTGAAAGTAATGTTCTAAATTTAAGAGCTTTTGTCATTCACATCCTTAGCCAAACATATAGTGCAAGTAGATGCGAGAGAAACTGGAGTATCTTTGAGCAAATTCACACCAAAAGAAGAAATAGATTGAAGCAGAAAAGGCTCAATGACTTCGTCCACGTTCGCTACAACTTACGACTGAGGCAAAGGTATATAAAATTATAAAATTTATTTGTCATTTGCATTCAAAACTCAACTAATTTTAATTTTTTTGTCATCTTTTTAGGAAAATCCAAAAGGTATCAACAAGAAAGCACAAAGAACAATTTGATCCCATTAGTTTGCAACATTTTTATGAATTGGATGCATGGATTGAAGCTAAAGCTGACTCTTTTGAATGAATAAGACATTCAGTGGATTAACATGGAAGGAGCACAAGAGGTAGATGATGAAGACTCTACATATCTTGGAGACGATGTGGATGTCCAAGGAGGAGGAGAAGAATAAGATATTGATGATTATGATTATTGATTTATCATGATTTATTAAAAAACTTGGTTATCTAACTCTTAATTATTCATAAACTTGGTTATTTTGTTTTTGTTTGGTGATATGAAAGTATGAGTCTTGTGATATGTTCTTAATTGCAAGATATTTAATATTTTGCATGCAATATTATCTATGATTCTATATTAGTTGATGTTTGATGATGTCTTATGCAGCTTATAAAGACATAAATGCTTCATATGTGATTTTATAGTTGTATTTTCTGCAATTCATCACTATTTCATGTGATATTTTTTTTATTTTTTTCTGTTTTTTCTTATTTTTGGGATTTTTTAGATTTTTTGAATATTTTATTAGAAATTTATGATATGTTTACGATACAATACGATATAGTGTTACTATTTGCCCTACTGATACGTATAACACGCTACTTACAACCTTGGTACTGACTAGTCCCGTCGAGTCTTCAACTAGTCTTTTTAAGGGTCTACCGACTAGGCGCCGCCTAGCGCTTTTGACTACATAGACCTTAGATGACCAAAGTGAAACCACACAATATTTTACCTGTTAGACATTTGCGTAATTCTTTGTTGTGGGTTTTGTGAAATTGTCTACGAAAAGACAATACGCATACAAGCACAAATACTTTATAAAAGAAGTGCACGAAAGCACTCTCACAATACTTGAACAAAATACGCGAAAAGCGTATAAATAATAAACATGCAATAATGCATGTATTTCATAAATAAAAGCAAATGCTTGAGACTCTCAAGCTTATTTTACAACAAGGGGGAACACCCCTATTTATACAAGAAAGGAGAGGTGCAAGAGGGGGCTCCCCAAAGGAGTCGTTGGGGAGCTCCCAACGGTCACAATTGTGACCGTTACTCTATTGGGGAGACCCCCAATGCACCTTTTTGGAAATACAAAAAGGAAAAAAATAAAAATAAAAGGAATTAAAAAATAAAGGGAAAAATTACAGCATATTCCAAATGGAATATGCGCAAGAATGTAAAAGGACTAAAATACCCTTTTCGGGTAAAAAGAGAAAAATGTATAAATATATATACTTATGTATAGAGATACGTATACATATAACATATGTATACGTATCTCTATGTATATAAGTATATATATTTATACTTACAATAATTTTTTTTAGTATACATTTTAACACCCCCCCTCAAACTTACGGTGTGATAACCGCAAGTTTGTCAAGAAGGAAATGAAATCTAGGCGAACAAAGAGTTTTTGTGAAGAAGTCTGCAAGTTGATACTCAGACGTCACGTATGGTAGATCAATGATCTTCTTCAAGTATTCTTCCCTGACATAATGGCAGTCCATCTCTATATGCTTTGTTCGCTCGTGAAATGTGTGGTTCTTGGCAATGTAGATTGCACTTTTATTGTCACAGCATAGCTTTGTTGGTTCTTTGACAACTACTCACATATCTTCCAAAAGACGTCGAATCCATACTATTTTCATGGTGGTAGATGTCATGGCTCTGTATTCGGCTTCAGTGGATGATAAGGAGACCTTCTGTTGCTTTTTACATCGCCACGAGATCAAAGATTCTCCTAAGAAGATACAAAAACCAGTGGTGGAGTGACGGTTACTAGGGTCACCTCCCCAATCTGAGTCAGTATAAGCAAGCAATTTTAATTCAGAAGAAGAGGACAGGAATACTCCCTTATTCACCATTCCCTTCAAATATCTGATGATGTGAAGCACAACACTCATATGAACGGTTGTAGGAGCATGCTGAAACTGGCTGGCGATGTGTATAGCATGTGACAAATCGGGTGGAGTAATACTGAGATACATTAAAGAACCTACAAACTGTCTGTAAGGAGTAGGATCGATTAGAGGAACACTGTCGTCGATCTTCATTTTTGCTCCCACAACTTTAGGGGTTTCACATACTTTGTCATCAGAAATTCCTGATCTGTCAATAATCTCACAAGCAAGCTTAGACTGAGATAAAAATAACCACGTTGCGAATATGCAACCTCAATTCCAAGAAAATATGTCAGAAAACCCAAGTCTGACATCTCAAATTTCGAAGTCAAGACGGACTTAATACCCTTGACTCCTTGAACATCATCACCTGTAATTAACATGTCATCAACATATAGTAATAATATTACAATCCCTGCCTTAGATTTTCTAGTAAATAGAGCAGTGTCAGTATAACATGAGGAGAAACTATTTTTCAGCATTACACTGGTAAATCTGTCATACCAGGCTTTGGGGGCCTGTTTCAAACCATAAAGAGCCTTTCGAAGACGAAGAACTTTATCTTTAGGGATCTCCATGCCTGGTGGAGCATCCATATATACTTCTTCATTAAGATCACCATTTAAAAAGGCATTTTTTATATCCATTTGAAAAATATTCCAATTTTTAATAGATGCAATAGTGATAAGACATCTAACTGTAACCATTCGGGCTACAGGAGCAAAAGTTTCTTCATAATCAATTCCGTACTCTTGCCCATACCCTTTTGCAACTAAGCGAGCCTTATACCTTTCAAGGGATCCGTCGCTCTTAGTTTTAACCTTAAAAACCCATCGACAACCTATAGCTTTCTTTCCTATGGGTAGAGTTTGGAAATCCTAAGTTTCAGCCCTTTTAAGAGCATTAAGTTCATTTTGCATAGCTTCTTGCCATTCTATACATTTTTTTGCTTCTTCAAAATTTCTTGGTTCAAAATAAGAATGAATGGCACTAAGACAAGCCCTATATCGGGGTGAAAAGGAATCAAAGGAGACAAAACGAGTGGGAGGTCTCCTATTCCTCTCAGATCTTCGGTGATCGAGAACAGGAAGAAGTTCACTATATTGATCAATAGCACTTCTAAAGGTGTCTTGGTTTCTATGTGAGTATGTTATTGGATCACTTGAAATGCTACCTTCTTGTTGGTTATGCTCTTCGACATCACCCTCAATGTCCTCATCATGATTTGATGATACATCATCATCACTAGATGTATCATCATTACTAGACAATAAGTCAAAAAGGAAGGAATAATCAAAATTTTCTTGTTGAGAAACATTTTTTTCAAATCCACTTTCATTTTCCAAAAAAATTACATTTCTAGAGACATATAACTTATCTTCTCGAAGATCATAACACCGAAATCCCTTTTGAGTTTCAGAATATCCAAGAAAAGTGCAGGGGATAGCTTTGGGAGAGAGTTTGTCATTCTTATCCGTAAGTATGAAACACTTACACCCGAAGACTCGTAACCTATTATAATCCGGTTCGAGTTTATATAAAATCTCAAAAGGGGAAATTTTTCCTAATATTCTAGAAGGAAAGCGATTTATCAGATAAACAGAAGCAAGAGCTGCTTCAGCCCAAAAATTTTTAGGGATGTTTTGGGAAATAAGAAGGGTTCTAGTGGTCTCAATGATATGCCTATGTTTTCTTTCGGCCAACCCATTCTGTTGAGGGGTTTTAGGACAAGATCTTTGGTGAATGATTCTGTGATCTTCAAGATATATTTTAAATTGGTTGGAAAGATATTCTCCTCCAGAATCACTTCTAAAAATCTTTATGTTACTGTTAAATTGATTCTTGATCATTGAATGGAAGGTTCTAAAGCACGAAAAAACTTCATGTTTGAATTTAAGAAAAAAGATACATGAATATCTAGAGTCATCCACAAAAATAACATAATAAAAAAAGCCTCCTTTTGAGACAACAGGTGCGGGTCCCCAAACATCGGAATGAACAATTTCAAAGGGTTTAGATGAGAACATAGTTCTTTGCTCAAAAGGTAAACTTTGCATTTTTCCGAGAATACAGTCATTACAAGAAAAAGAACTTTTACATAGGTCCTTTGCAAAATGCAAATAAGATAACTTGGTGATATTAGGATGACCAAGTCTTTTGTGCCACACATTTATATTTTTGTTTCGGGCAACATTACAAAAAGATTTTGGAACTTGAAGAGATTCCATATAGTATAAATCGCCTTTTTTAAAGCCTTCCCCAATCAATTTCCCGGACAGGCGATCCTATATTAAACATTTATTACATGAAAATTTAATATCACAACCATGGTCTGAGAGTTGAGAAACAGAAAGAAGATTTAAGTTAAGTTTAGGTATAAATCTAATTTTTGGAATAAAAAAATCTTGAGTTTCAAAATTACCTATTCCTTTAATTTCAAGAGAGGTTCCATCCGCAGTGGAAACAAAAGATGGAGAAACATTTTTTGAATAATCGGAAAGTGAAAACATGTTTGGGGACATATGAAAAGATGCACCTGAGTCCAAAAGCCAAGAGACTTTACCTGGAGTGGAAGAAGTAGACACGGCGGCACCGGATGTAGCTCCCTTAAGAAGAGGTTGAAGGGCTTCCATTATTTGGTTCAACGAGAGTGACCCACTTGATGATGCATCTTCCTTTTGTGGTGCACCGGTGGTGGCCATAGCGAGAAGCTTCTTCCATTTGGGACATATGGGCTTGATATGCCCCGGTTCTTTACAAAAATGACATATAGTCTTGCTATAGTCCCTCTTTTCTCTTTGTCCACTATCTCCTCCTTGATTTTGGAATTTAAAATAAGGAGGACGATAGGTCTTTACATTATTTCCGGGTCTTGATACGCCATTAACCTCATTGTTTTCTTCATGATTACAAGGAACCATAAGAACACTTGGTCCTTGTTTACATAGACTCATACGAGTCTCCTCACCACTTAATTTGGTGAGAACATCTTCAAGGGAGGGAGGAGTAAATGAGGATAAAAGTGATGACCTTATTTGCTCAAATTCCGGTCTTAACCCATTCAAAAAATTGAAGAAACGATCTTCCTCAAGTTGCTTGTGGCGGAGTTCAATTGCCTCTCCACTCCATTTTGGTTCAAGCATAGAGAGCTCATCCCAAATAGAGGAAAGATCAGCAAAATATTCCCTAATAGACATTTCACCTTGAGTAAGGGAGAGGGCCTTCTTTTGAAGGTAATACTTATGGGATAGATCTCTTGATGTATACATTTTCTCGAGATAATGCCAAGCTTCGGATGCTTTTTTGAATTTGATAATGTTGGCATTACTCTTTGTTTCGACGGATGCGAAGAACCAAGAAAGAATCTTGAAGTTCTTCATTTCCCATTCGTCGTGCTTCTTGGAGTATTCTTCAAGAGCTTTGATCCTTTCCTCTCCCTCAAGAATCTTGATTTTACTTCCGTCCATTACGGTTATCTTGGGTTCCGGTTCCGGAATGGTTCCTTGCACATAACCCCACAACCCTTTTCCTTTTATGTGAGCCTCCATATTCCCGGCCCAAATATGATAGTTGGACCCATTCAACTTGAAGCCAAGGGCAAAGTGAGACTCTTTCTCACCCATTAAGGCGTAAAGAGAAGAAGAAAAAAGGCATACCAATACAATGTTTCAACTTCTAGTTTGCATAAGATCCTTCTAAAATATTTGAGAAGCAAGATCCACCACTTCAATCTCTAAAGATCTGAAGGCACGGTTTTCGAGGCACTCGAACAAAGGAGGATCCCACGATCTTCAATCACCAACCGAGCTCTGATACCATGTGAAATTGTCTACGAAGACACAATACGCATACAAGCACAAATACTTTATAAAAGAAGTGCACGAAAGCACTCTCACAATACTTGAACAAAATACGCGAAAAGCGTATAAATAATAAACATGCAATAATGCATGTATTTCATAAATAAAAGCAAATGCTTGAGACTCTCAAGCTTATTTTACAACAAGGGGGAACACCCCTATTTATAAAAGAAAGGAGAGGTGCAAGAGGGGGCTCCCCAAAGGAGTCGTTGGGGAGCTCCCAACGGTCACAATTGTGACCGTTGGGGGCTCCCCAACGACTCTATTGGGGAGACCACCAATGCATCTTTTTGGAAATACAAAAAGGAAAAAAATAAAAATAAAAGGAATTAAAAAATAAAGGAAAAAATTACAGCATATTCCAAATGGAATATGCGCAAGAATGTAAAAGGACTAAAATACCCTTTTCGGGTAAAAAGAGAAAAATGTATAAATATATATACTTATATATAGAGATACGTATACATATAACATATGTATACGTATCTCTATGTATATAAGTATATATATTTATACTTGCAATAATGTTTTTGAGTATACATTTTAACAGGTTTTTGGTTCAAAATACTTTGATTATGCAGATGATTCATTATGAAATGTTTTATTCCAAGGCTCAAGTTTGCAGGTTCATTGGTTACGACGAAGAATATAAATGTTACAGATGTTTCACTCCAGAAACACAATGTGCCACCGTCTCAAGGCATGTGGTGTTTCAACAAGATGAATATGAAGACTCCAATCATTGCAACACAAAGGTGGACCACAGCCCACGATGTATACTAGCCTTTGGCCAAATTACAATTCCCAGCAGATCCATCCAATATGATATAGCAAAAGACAATATTGAAGTACAGAACTCTGGCAGCCAAGAAGAAAGTAATGTTCAACATGAATCCATCTGGAGTTTTAATAGGTCATGCCATATCACTCTATGTCAAATGCTCCATTATAGAAAATGCGCTGAGTCTACATGTTAATTATTGTTATTATGATTGTTATTACTTTTTACGATGGCATGCTGATGCAACCCAGTCTATCAATGTATGTCATCATAAAACTACCATAAAACCCAGACTAGTTTTAGAGCATGGTTTGTGATAAATAACCATAATAAACACAAAATTCAGAATCTGATGCATTTGAAAATCTAATCTACAATGTATTTATTCATTAGTACCAAATATTGGTGCTACTGTTGGTAACTTGGTATCAAAGACTGATGCAGGTACTTGTGTGCATGTGCCTACTGGGACGTACCTTCATTAAATTTGTGAGGAAGCCACGGATGGAAATCACAACAAGCATTCCAATGAATACCAAAGAAACATACTGCACACAAAGTTTTGAGGAAGAGATCAGTAGTGAACTAGACTACCATTAGCTGACAGCAAAACACAAGGAGGGCACATTTTGGAAATAATTCAACGTAGATAGCCCACTCCAAAGATGGCAACAAAGGAAATATAAAAAGTTAGCATCCACAAGTTCCCATCACACTTGAATTTTAGCATCCACAAGTTCCCCCCTCTCATGCCTATTTAAAGGCATGCGAGGGGTGTAGATGACCCAGTTTGGATCCGGGTCGGGTCCGGACCCGACCCGGGTCCGACCCAAAAGATTTTTTTCCCAATGGATTTTACAAGACCAGATCTGGATATGTTTCAACCTAGGTCTAAATCAGACCTGTGTCAAAGCTGACCCAGATCGGAACTAGACCTATGTCAAAGTCCAAACAATATATATACATATATATATATAGTTGTGTCCCCGTACCCACCTTTTTTGGAATTGTCATGTTGTACCATCTGTACCCGTACCCGTGTCCGTACCCAGGTGACATAGAGGGCCACATCTCTTGGATCAGATGTACCAATTGGAACATTACTGAGAAAGCAACAAACCTCGAGTTTCAAACAGAACAAATTTCCCATTATGCCGAGAGTTATTGATTAGAACCATATTGCTTCCATATGTTGTTTCTCTAAATTAAAATGTTGATTCCTTCAGACAGCATGCCTTCAGTCATTACTTCTCCAAATGTCTGATGCTTTCTGTTGATGACTACAGACCTTGAATGGGGTTAGTGGAATAGGGGCAAGACCGCGAAAGAGTAATTTCATACTTCATGCTTTACTTGTTTATTTCTTTCCATTTGAGGGTGTCTTTCTTGTTTCATGCTTATGTAATATTTTATCTGCCAGGAGTGTCGCGTTTCTTCATTTTCTTTTTCTTTTTCTTTTTTTAAGTGTACATATTTTGCTCTGTTACATTTCACCTACTCAATAAAATGATATTTTTTTCTGCTTCTAGATTATGTTCTCATAATGGAAGAAGTTAGCCACCTCATAAGCTTTACTAAAAAGAAATTAAAATGTTCACAGAAAAGATTTCCATAGAAGACATGAAGCAGACTAAAAAGACTAAGTGAAAGTAACAGGAATACATTTTACAAGTTTGAACATGTGAAACCAAAGGGTAAGCAGTTTAGGAGACATGAACCTGAGATAAAATTGCAGCATTTATACCAATATCAAAAAACTGCAAAAATATGCTGATTGTCAATGTCACTGGATCGACGGAGCCAGCCTAGTAAGGTAAACAAAGGACATCATCAAATGTTTATTACCATTTATTTAGAAGAAAATAAATTGTATAGCAAAAAGTCATTTTCACACTCATGAGATTCCTTGAAAGGGAACTTTACAAATGAATTAAGCATATATATGAGAAAAAGATCAACAAACAGGCACACATACCTCTTTGAAAACCACACTTTGAAGAGACTGCAAGAATGGGAAGAAAAGAGAAGAAATTACAACTCTGGGACATTAAATTTGAATAATTAAAACCTCAGTAATATCAGAAAGGAGACATCAATAATATCCAGATTTATGAAAGGAGTGTTTCCAAAATAGGAGTTATTATACAGTTTCCATTTTTAAAATAGAGCACTGCCAGGAAAGGAGCCCTTCTAGGCAAACCAACATAGATATCAAACAAAGAAACATTGATTATGAAGAGAAATAAGAACCCAACTACATTAAATATAATGAACATTTCAACAATCTGGCATAGGCTTATAGCTGTTACTAGGTATCAGCATTTTAAAGCTAGAGCCAAGTTAAGGTCCCCTTTCATGCGCATAATATGAAATGAATTTAACGATATAACTCAGATAATCATAAGATCCAAATAATCAGTGTAGAAAGCTAAGGAAGTTCTAAGTACCTCAATAAAAAAAAAAAAAAAGTAAATGAAGGCAAGAGTGCTTTTTCTTCAATTCTGCCTTCACATCTGTCACCTCAGCATAAATAGTGCTAACAACTGAAATATGATCATCAACCTTTTGCAAGAGTTTCCATGTATCCTTTCTGTTTTCCTGTTTCTTTGCCACTTCTTAGAAATTTTACTCTCAGTTTATTCTAATCTTTCTTAACCTCAAAATTTCATGATATATAAGAGGAAGGCCTGATCATGCTCTATAGTCAAAATATTAGTGATAACATGAAGATACCTTTTGTGCAATGCCTTCAAAGATTGCAAAATAGACCGAAATGTTTATTTTCAAGTGAGTATCTGAGTCTCTAACATCATCATTGTCAGAGTTTAATCAACTATCACATGAGACACCAAAGAAGACACTAGAATAAATCACTGTCCAATTTTCAAATATATGCTTCATACTAGTATGATGAATCCACTGGTTGATGTCTTGCATATGGGATTTTTGTCACGAAATGGTGCGGATTCCAATGCACTCCATGATGATCTCCAAGACTCGAAACATTATACATTTTAAACAACAAACTTAAGAATTAAAAGACACATATCAAAATGTAGATGAATAATTTTATTAATAATGGATATTAAAAGAAATACAAAAAAATTACATTCAAGCCTCACTACAATGCACTCAACGAAAAATAATACACAACCCTAATACTACCCATCACTCTCTCACCTTGCAAAGGCACACACCCACCCATATTTATAGATAAAGATTGAGAAAAAGAAGGAAAGAAGGAGTGAAAAAGAGGGCAAGTCTCATATGTGGGAGAGAGCTCCCAACGGCTAGAATTCTAGCTGTTGGGGAGCAAGTCAAGCTAGTTTGACTAGCTCCCACAAGTCAAAGCTAGTTTGACTTGTCTCCCATATATATATATATATATATATATATATATATATATATATATATATTACATTAATCTTAACAATTTTTCCATATCTACAACAGCTTCACCAAAAGTAAAAACAAAAAACTTAGATTATATACATGGACTCCAGAACTCTTTATGCATCACTAACCTCGGACAAGGAGAACCTTTGCACTTGGATCACTACCAAGTAGCTTGGTGTGGACTTCTCTTGCACTAGTTTGTAAATGGCAGACCTGGGCCTCTTCCTAGTGTTATCAGTATTGTATCCTATCGTACGCGGTATCGCTGGTCCATGCGATATGATATAACCCCTTGAATCTTTAATGTGATATGATAATATATTCAGTTGTTTTAAATTTTGTTTACTTTTTGTATTATGTGATTTTTATAATTCATTAATTTGTTTACTCAAAACCATTTTCTTTTGTTTGTCATCTAATGTGACTCTTTAATAGTAAACCTTTTGTTTTTGTTAGTTGTTAGTTTGTTACGATATCGTTTCACATGTTATAGTAGTACATGTGTATGCTTGATTGTTCATAATGCTTAAATTTGATTTCTTTTTTTTCTATTTTATTCTATGATTGTTTTTGAAAAAAAATCTAATTTTTTGTGTATTTTACTATTTTTTATTTTTTGTGATTTTTAAAATATGATTTTTTTTTGCATCTTACGATATGGTATGATACACCCGTATCATCAGCCCTTCCGATACGGGTTCCAATACGATAATTACAACATTGTCTCTTCCATTATACATTTTATTGAATACTTCATGTTTTTCTTTTGAACTTTGCTATCTTTGTAATTTGATGGTTGAGACCTTGTCGTTCCTGATTTTTCCACAAAATTTCCTTTTTAGACCTAGAAGAGGAAAGGCATATCAATTGTCTTGTAATTTATTAAATAAAAAATTGTGACTATTTCATATATCTCTGATTTGCTGACCTTTTTACTAAAGATATAGTTTTTCAACCTCTAACAAGAAAGAAGTCAAACTAACATACAATTATATCATGACTATACAAATTGATGTCCTTATAATTGTTATCTTAAAAGATAAAGTTGCTTTTACACGTCAACATTTTAAAACATATTTATGCATATCAGGACTTGTGTTTGCTTCTTAGCTAATAAATGCATCTAGGAAGAAAGAACTCAAAAAAGAAAAAAAAAGAAACAAATGATCTTCATTGATCATGGGGGCTGACTTTTGTCCACCTATTTCCATAGTCTGGTCCAGCCACATGTTATGTTGCATAACACCAGTTACATGACCACCTGATGCATTTTATGAATATCAAAATCACTTGATATAGTGAAGAACTCCATGACTGTTGCTCAAGATGACTTGGTCAATGATCTTACTTGGCAAGACTTGAAGTAAATTATACAAGTAATAAGATACTGGTGGCTTAAGAACTACACAGCTATTTATCCCATTACTGGGGCACTGGAGATGATATCATGTTTACCTAGCTAAGCTTAGCATAAAATGCACACAGTGACTTTGTTCAATCCTTTTTACTCAAGATTTACATGCATGCTTGTTTTAATTAATTGTGCCAAAGTAGGTTTGACCCAGAGTTACTAGAAGCTTCTTAGGTAGGTGGAAAGCGTGCTTCTTAGAAACTCGCTTCCGAAGCACGATACTCCTTGCTTCCGAAACTTCATAGGAATCTTGATTCCCCCACGCTTCTTTGATGCTTCCACGCATGCTTTATGCTTCCTATATGCTTTTCTCACATTTCTTTTCTTGTTTTTCATGTATTTCTTCTCACGCTTCCACTCACTTCCTATGTACTTTCTCTAAATTGGTAACCATCGTTGTTAGATTTTAACAAAAATTTAACTCTTTTACTGAAAAATCATGAAATATAAGAATAATCAATTTTATTTTAGTTTTTATTTGATTCTTGTTTGATTCCTATTCAGTTACCATATTGCTTTATTTTTTATTTCTATTTCGCTTTCAAATTGATAGTGTGCTTCACTTCCTATAAATTTTGAAATGTCTCACTTCTTGCTTGCACTTTTCCACTTCCCGTATCGTTTCCCGCTTCTCCTTTCTAGTTTGGCAACCTTGGTTTGACCTTCAGTACTGTGATAAGATAGGTAGGTCTACCTCAGTGAGTGCAGGTTCAAAGCATATGATAAAAGACAGGTCATAAACTTGGAACCAAGGTTGTCAAAAGGCAGTTGAAGAGCTGAAATATAGAAGAGGACTCTAGTTACTTAAAATTTGCAAAATATGAAAACAGAAAGAAGTCTCACTTATTTCCTAAGGTAATTCGAGTTCCTTGATTGGCAACTATGAAACCCAAATTCCTTCCTCTGAAAATCCTCTAGCTCCCTTCACTTTCCATATTCAAATGTGGGTGTGTGATCATGGTTTTGAAACTAAAATTCTAAACTGGCCAAATTTCCAGTTCATAACATATGCATGATATAGTGTTTGCTACTCTTGGTTCATACCAAAGTTGCCAATCGAGGAAGCGGGAGCAGAAAGCGATACGGGAAGCCAAAGCAGGAAGCGAGGCACTTTCAAAATTTTAGGAAGCGGGAAGCACAGGATGACTTAGAAGCAAATCAGGAATCGTCACGAAAGCGACCTAGAAAGCGAACCGGAAGCGAGGGGGAAGCGAAAAAAGAGAAAAAATAAAAAATAAAAATAAAAATACAAAAAAAAATGAAAAAAAGGGGGAAGCGCGCTTCCAAAAAAATAATTTGTGCTTCCCTACTTTCTTTGGTGTTTCAGATAACTCTGGTTCATACTTTCATCAGAAGATACAATAGATGTTTCACAACATAGCACCAAAAGAAAAGATATTACAGTTCAACAAATTGAGTGTTCAGCATGAATAATTAAAAAGACAGTTTAAATTGCTTGGAGCAATTAGAAAAACATCATTCTGAAATTATTTTCAATTTAACATGAATTATTTTCAATTTTCTGTGAGGCATAAGCTACTTCGGGAAGATTCTGATTAACTAGTCTATCAAGATTGGATGACTAGTCAGCCAAGTTCATGGAGGTACACCATTCTAAATTTAGATCAATGAACATACCTTAACCATTTTGTAAACACAATACACAGAACATGCATATCCCAAAATATTCTGCAAGTGCCCCCTCCAAGTGCGAGAATACGCAGCAGCCTCCTAAATATAGGAAAACAGAAAATTCATTACCTCACAACTAGAGTAAGCAATAAACACACAGATAGTCACTATTATTTCTAAAAAGGTTTCCTCAATTTGATTTTTTAGGTACTATAAATTGAATGATGACATTCTATTTTTTTAAATGAACATGCTGTTTAAAGCACACACCCCACCGCAACCTCTCTTGTTATGGTCAGAGAAAGTTAATAGAGGATTCTGAAGACTGCAAGGTTGAGCGTGGATTGTTCAGTAATTTCATTATGCTTTGATTAAGTGTCATAAAAAAAATTAAGTGAATATGCACATAAACTTGCAAGAATAAAAAAGACAAAAAATAAAATCATGCATGACAAGGTCACCACTAAGATAAAATGTTCAATGTTCATGGCCCTTCTAGTTGTACATGGTTTTTCATGATGGACTATAGATATGTGTAGTGTAAAACTATATTTTGCATATGCTTCTACACACTCATTTCATTTGATCAAAAATATTTATTTTTGTATTGTTCCTTATTGTGTATCCTCTTGTGGGGTTTATGATTGTGTTCGTTTAAAATACCTCATTTTTTGTTCCCTTTGTGGGTATTGTGAGTGTGTTTCTTAGATAACACCTTTGTTGTTATCCACTCAAGTTGAATATGTAGCTTCTTATAATATTATGTGTTTTAGAAAAATACTAAAATTTATATTTCTTGACATATGTATGGACTATCTTTGAAATTTTTATGATGTGATCAGGCATAATCCTTTATCGTGATCTATTTTTAATAAGTTTTTTTTTAATGTGTTATTTTATATATATTTGAGCAATATTGCTCTATTAAGTAAAGATTATTTTCAAATGATACGTGTTGGATTAAGATTTTCTATTTTTTCATATGCCTTAATTATTGAAAGGCATAAACTTGACTTGTTATCGTATAAAATGTGTTTATCTTTTGAGATTTTTGTCTTGCATATTGATATTCTTGGGAATCTCAAATTTGATTGTCTTCAATTACTTCATAATAGACTTATGATTTAGCTCTAACTTTTTAAGTCATACATGTTTTTGTCTCTTTAATGAGATTTATTGATCTTTTGTATAAGATTTGCTTAGTGCACTTGGTTCTCATTGGCAGACTTATGCTTTTTTGTGAGATTCTCAAATTTCATAATTCCACCACCACTATGAAGAGTGCTTATATTGGGCATGACTCGTTATTTGCTTATTCAAGAGCATAAAAATTGTCATAAGACATCTTGTATTGCATATAATTACATCAATTGACACTTGTTGTGCATATGATTGCACTATATTCATTCAAAATTTACATCTATTGTTATTAGGATTTTATTTGATAGCTTATTTCTGAAATCGACTCTTATATATGAACTCACTTATTTGAAAATTGTTTTTTGTGAGTATTTATTGCCACCTTATGGCATTTATGTTGTCTATTACAAACTTTTATATAATGCATCATTCTTCTTGGCCTTGTTATTGTTGAATTAGAGATATTTGTACGGGTGAATTGTGTGCAACTCGTTTTATGTCATTTTAGATTGTCAACTTGTAATTTGACTCTAACTGACAGTTATGTGATCTCTGATTGTGGGTGTGTTGAATCACTCATTTGTTTTTTGTCAGTCTTTATTATGGATGCTTATAATTATGTGTATCTGTGATGACTATCTATTTTTTGAAACCATACTATTTTAAAATATGTTTAAAATTATTTTTGATGGAATTAGTGTGTTTCCATTACAAGCCTTCTTACCTCTGGTGTCTTATCTTTCTTATGCCACTTATCTAATTGTCATTATATGTAGGCAAGAAATGTTTATTTAGACCTTCGTGTATGATTTTAGCCTATTGTTGGCATTATAATCTTGTTCTAGTCGTTGATACACTTATTTTTTGAGTTCATTATATATAGACAAGAGATATTTATTCACACATTTGTGTGTAATTTTAGTCCACTGTTGGCATTATACTCTTGATCTAGTCGCTGATACGCTTTTTTTTAGTGTCATTATATGTAGACAAGAGATGTTTATTCAAACCTTTGTGTGTGATTTTTTGCCCTTGGTTGGCATTATGCTCTTGCTCTAGTCGCTGATACACTCATTTTAAGTGTCATTATATGTAGACAAGAGATGTTTATATACACTTTCGTGTGTCTTTGGCCTTTTAGTGGCATGTTGATTATGCTCTTATTCTAGTTGCTGATACACTTGATATTTGAGGTTTGGAAGCTTAGGAGGTAATTGCTTGTGGTGGTTAAACTAGTGTTTTAATTTGCAAAATTCATTCATTATGATGTATAAGATTTTTAAAATTATTTGTAATTTGTCTAAACTTATTTTCTCTTTTATGAGAAATAGTTGTTGAAATATTCTCATGCATTTTGCATTATGCTTTAGTTGCATGAGTTATTTCATGGTTAATTGTCTTGCATAATTTGTATAAGTATATACTTCTTCAAGCATATATTCATTAAAGAATATATTTTTTACTTGTTTATGTTGCCCTTCGTTGGCTCTTTGTGTTGTCTCATAGTGGACTTGTTCCTTTTAACTTTTGTGCTTATATTACGCCTTCATGCCTTTGTATTATCCACTTTTGGACTTTTATGTGCTTTTGCACTTTGCTTTGTTGTAAATTCTGCATATTTTATTACATGCTTTATAATGCATTTTATGAGAAATATAATTCCTCTTTTATTCTTTTAGGCTTTGTGCCTCTTGTTCTATTGTAAAAGTGATATTTTTTGTCTCTTTTGTGAGATTGTTGTTGGTCCATTAGAGACCATTTTATATTTGTGCACTTGTGTAGCCTCTCATTGTCATTGTCATTGTCATTGTAATTGTGCTCTATCGTTTCATTACATATTTTTCTAAGCATTTTATTAGTAAAATCTCGTATGTGTATGCCCATAGTAGCTATTGTGTGCATTTGATTGCTCTTGAGTGCTTGGGCACTTCTATTGTATTTGTGTGAATCCTTATTGGGATTCCTTTATTTTTTGCTTATTTCCAATTATATGATCTTGAAAGTTTGTTTTGTTTATTATTGATCAATAGGTACTTTATTGATTCAAAATTATTGCATGGTTCATTCATACATGCATTAATTGTTAGTTTAAAATATTGCTTCTAATTGATTCATGCCTATTTATATCTTCTGTTGTGTAAGATTGTTTGTTATTGAGTTATTTCTTCATAGTATTAATAATGGTGAAAAAATTATGATACATTAATATGTCTTTTGGGATAGATATATATGTGCATGATTTTCATTGTTTTCATCTCTCGTAATATTATTTTATTATGGTTGAGTTTGTCAATGACTATCATGTTTGTAGTTAATGACTGTTCAAAATTCTTACTTTAAATGATTTTAAAAAATATTAAAATTGACTTATTTTGTACGCATCTTATGCTGGTGTGCTTGGCCAGCTCCCTCAAACCAGTTTGACTTGCTCCCAATAGCTAGAATTCTAGCCATTGGGAGCTCTCTCCCACTTGAGGTCCTTACCTCTTTTCTCCTTCTCTTCTCAATCTTTCTCTACATATATGAGAGGGTGTGTGCCTTTGTAAAGTGAGAGAGTGACGGGTAGTATTAGGGTTTTATATTGTTTTTCGTTGAGTGCATTGTAGTGAGGCTTGAATGTAATTTTATTTTTGTATTTCTTTTAATGTTCATTATGAATGAAATTATCTTTTTACATTTTGATATGTGTCTTTTAATTCTTAAGTTATGTTTTATGCTACTTTGTGATAATCAAAGTGCTATTAAGATTTCACTTAATCCCATTCAGTATTTTATTCGAAGCAAGATAGAGAATGGAGAGAATGAGGCTAAGTTTATTGGGATAGAAGAGCAGGTGGTTGGTTGATCTATTTACAAAAGGTTTGAGTAAACAAAGGTTATGGTTTTTAAAGAGCAAGTTGTCCATGGTTTTGACCATGTACAACTTGAGGGAGGTCCTTAAGATGTGATTTGGTTTGGGTCCATGATATGGATCTAGATATAATCTGGATCCAGAACTGGGATGTGTTACATTTGGTCCCAGTGTTACACTATATCTCATCTTTCATGTTGTATTTTATGTTTCTATATTTACCCTTATCATGTATAGAATGTATTTAAAGTATGGGGTATTATTGTAAATGACCATGTATTTGTTAAAGGTAAGTTGTTAATATATTAGAAAAGAACCCACACGTCCGAGCAGTTGACGTCTTTGAGGTTTTGCAGCATTCTCTTCTTTCTCTCATCTTCTTTCTTTCCTCAACATGAACCCGGCTTACACTAGGCACATTCTGATATATTCATTTCTAATTGTATCCTTTCTCATAACTCCAAACATCCATCTTAGCATACACATCTCTGCAACATGCACTTTGTCTTCTTGTTGCTTCTAGCAAAATTTGTTTTAAGTAGTTGAAATTGTTGATGAATGTATTGTAATATTTGTTTTACATGTTTAAGTGCATCCCTTCTCTTGTATACATAACATTATTCTTGGGGGCATTATTGTAAAATAGCCATAGGTGCAAAGTCAAAGAACTCTGTCTTGTAGTGTGGCTAGGGAGGTCAAGTCCCTTAAGTGTTGTAACCTCTACTTTTATTTCTTTAATGAAGCTTATTGTGTTCTTCCCTCTTTCTCACCTCTCATATGGCTTTAATTTTTTTTGGAGTAATTTACAAAAGGACACCTAACTTATCAGGCCTAACATTTCAGTAATTACATTCAACTGTACGCTTTCATAATTTATGTTTTAAAGACACACTTGGACCTACAATCGTTAAGTTGACCTTCAGTAAACATAATGACTAAAGTGACTACAATCATTCAATTGACCATAAGATGATACGAGATAGGTTGTTCTATAAAAAAGGACAATTTGGCATTTTTAAACCTCGAGCAGATATTTGAAATGAATTCAAATAAAGTGGGTAGTTGAATGTATAACCCAACATTGGGCAGCTTTTTTAAATAGTTGGTAAGTTAGGTGGCTTTTTGTAAATTACATTTTTTTATTAATTATGCTCTTGAACGTCTGCCATATTTGTTCCTAAATCTGTCCATAATCTTGTGGAAACTGCCCCCCTAATCATAGACGCTTATCACATAACACTATCTTGTCTCTATTTCTATACAAACTCTAAGATTAGGGCAAGCATCTAGCATAGAAAGTTGTCACAACCAAATAGAAAATGGTAATTAATACAAGCAGAAGAAGTTAGGAAAAAATACATATCATAAACATCTTGCAATTCAACAATGTCATAACTTTTGATATTCAGAATTATGATAAAGTTGTGGATTTGAAGAAGATATCTCACTAGTAGGATTGGTATTGGCTGGATAAAGTGGAGACAAGCTAGTATCATGTTATGATTAAAAGAATATTTCTACAAGACTGCTTTAAGATTGTAGTGCTTATATGGTGCTGAATGTGACAACTAAATAGCGAGAAGAAGAGAGTGCATGTTGTCAGAGATGAATACGTTAAAATGGATGTCTAAAGTTATGAAAATGGGTAAAATTAGAAATAAATATATCAGAAAGTATCTAAGAGTTCTACTAATAAAATAAAAATTAAGAAAGAAAAATGTTATTTAAGATGGTTTGGACATGTAGAAAATTCTACTATGCTATGTTACTTTCACACCGACATGGGTGTCAATGTCAGACGCTGGTATGAAGTGTCGAACACAGTGGGTCTTGAAAATGGACACATTTATACATACATACATACATAGATAAATACATATATAACTAGATTGGATCAAACTTCATATCCAGTTAAAAATACTTTTTGCTTTTATAAGACAAAAAAAAATTAAAAAATTGAACTTTTACCCCTCAAAAAAAGTCATTTTTCTCCCCTCATTAATGAAAAAGGGGGGCTGCTCTACCCAAACCCCTCATTAATGAAAAAGAGGGTTGTTGTTGTAGCAAACCCCCTTTTTCACCCTCTGATTTTTTGAAAACTAAGGGAGGGAAGAGAGGGAATCTCCCCTTATTAATGAGAGGCCTCCCCTAATGAGTTGTGGAGCCTGATTCACTGCTTTTGCCCTTGCAGGGAGGTGGGTCCGGGGGCTCCCCCCGGCGCGGGTCCCACTGATAAAACTCGATTCTGCTTCAAAGGGCTTCCAATCTATCAGGTCTTCGAGTAATTTTCACTTACTGCTGATAAAACTCGCAAGGCTCCCAGCCTTTTTACTCAAAGCATCAGCCACTACATTGGCTTTGCCTGGATGATAAGAAATGGAGAAGTCGTAATCTTTTAGAAATTCTAACCACCGTCTCTGCCTCATGTTCAAATCCTTCTGTGAGAAGATATACTTGAGGCTCTTATGATCTGAGAAGACCTCAAATTGCTCGTCGTACAAATAATGTCGTCATACCTTTAGTGCAAAGACTACTGCAGCAAGCTCCAAGTCATGAGTGGGGTAGTTTCACTCATGCACCTTCAGCTGACGTGATGCGTAGGCGATCACCTTGTCGTGTTGCATCAAAATGCATCCCAAACCAGTACCTGATGCATCACTATAAATCACAAAGCCTCCTTGCCCAGAAGACAATGTGAGTATAGGGGCTGTAGTAAGCCTCTTCTTCAGCTCTTGAAAGCTTTCTTCGCATTGCTGGGTCCAGACAAACTTAATTCCTTTACGAAATAGTTTCGTCATAGGTGAAGCGATTTTCGAAGAAATTTTTTGGGGGACTTATGTTTAGGACCCGATTTTCAGTGGATCCGACCCAATTTGGTTAGGGTTAGGGTTGTCGCCCTTGCCTTGTTTATATTCTCGCTTTTCTTTCCCCACCTTGTAACTGTCTGTTAACAACAACAACAACAACTACGCCTTCATCCCAAAACAATTGGGGTCGGCGATATGAACCAACAAAGAAAATCATTCTGGGTCTTCCACATGAATCCTTCTCCTCCATTCATTTCTATCCAATGTCATGTCCTCGGTGAGGTTCAAAGCATTCATATCATTTCCTATTGTTAAAATGTACCTATTATATATATATATACATATATATATATATATATAAATTCTGTTTATTACATCAATACCCAATAGGGGTATTTTTGTAATTTCACAGTTGTTTTAGAAAACAACTATTTTTCTTTTTTTGAACAAATGTAATTTTTATTTTTTATTTTTTTCATTTCTTTTTTTATTATTTTTGAGGACCTAAAGGGGCTCCAACATAGAAGTCGTTGGAGCCCCCAACGGTCACAAATGTGACCGTTGGGGGCTCCCAACGACTCTATGGGAGCCCCCTTTTGGCTCTCCTTTTGAGGCCCTTTGGCCCTCCTTTTTCCTCCTCCTTCTCTTGTATAAATAGGGGTGATCCCCTTGTGTATTCTCATCTTGGAGAGTTCCTCTCTCTTTTCAATAAGAGGCTTTGTATATTGTTGCCTTCTTAAAGGCTTGTGCTTGTATTGTCCCTTCGTGGACTTGTGATATTTTCTCTTTTATTCATTGTTGTATGTGCTTGCATGCACTCTTTATATTTCCGCAATATCTCATTACATGGTATCAGAGCCACTCGATTCTTGAAGGAAAGGTGTGGTTCGTGTATCTCTTATTTTGGTGGACATCTTCTCACTTCTTGGCAACATCATGGAGACAAAGATTGATCTTTCTTTCAAACTCAATGGAAAGAACTATATGATGTGGGCATCGGCAATGGAGAATAATCTCAAAGGGAAGAAGCTTTGGGGTTATGTCATGGGGACCGTTCCGGAACCTAAGCTTATGCTCACAAAAATGGAAGAAGATCAAGAAAAAGCTCTTGAGGGAGATGCTCGTCTCAAGGCCATTGAAAGTCATCAAAAGGAAGTAGAAGATTGGGAAAGCAATCACGCAAAAATCCTTGCGTGGTTTATGAACAATGTGGAGCTTAAGGTATGTGCTAATATAGCTAAATTTCGTAGAGCCAATGAGGCTTGGTCCTTTATGAGGGGTATGTATACCCAAAAGGATCTTGCAAGAGCATACTTCTTGCAAGAAAAAATTAGAACCACCAAGCAAGGTGATTCTAGCATTAAAGACTACTATAGTGCCCTTAACCCACTATGGGATGAATTGGCTCTTTTAGAGCCAAAGTGGGTTTCTATGGAAGATGTTGATTTAAGACAAAAACAAATGGAACAAGAGCGATTGTTTCAATTTCTTTTTGGGCTTCGCCCCGAATTTGAGCAAGTGAGATCCTCACTTCTTCATACATCTATTTTTCCTCCTATTGAGGATGCTATTGCCGAAATCACTCAAGAGGAGACAAGGCTTGGCATGAGTAAGCATGTTGATGAAGTCCTTGCCGTATCCAAACCAGGTAACAATGTTAGAACCTATAAGCCTCCTCATTTTGGGAAACAAGGGAACTTCAATGGAGGAAGAAAAATGATTGTTTGCCATTATTGCAATGAGCCGGGTCACATTAGACCCGTTTGTCCAAAGCTTATGGGAGCCTTCAAGCCTAAAGTAGCCTCTCTTGAAGAAACCACCTCCAAAGAAGATGAAGGCAAAAACGATGACATTAAAGAAACTCTTGGACAAATATCTATGGCTCTCCAACAAATGCTTAAAGTTTCTTCCTCCACATCGGGTGCGGCCATTGCTTCAACATCATCACCCGGTACGTATTCTTGGATCCTTGATTACGGAGCTTCTTTTCATATGACCCCTCATGAGAATGCACTTAGTGATGTTTGCATCAATTCAAAGGACTCTTGTGTCTCAACGGACGATGGAACCTTTTTGAAAATTTCAAGTATTGGCTCTTTTAAAGATTCTCAAAATTTTTGTGTTCCAAAAGTAAGAGTTGTTCCCAAATTAAATTTAAACCTTTTTTCGGTTTCTCAAATTGCCGACCATGGATGTGAAATATCTTTCTCATCTAATGGTTGCTTTGTGCAGGATCTCCGGTCCGGGAAGCGGATTGGGCAAGGCCATAGAAAGGGAGACCTCTATTATATGGACCATCTTGATCTCCCTACAAACTTTTTTTGTTCTTATGTCCAAGAAAAAAATATGGAAACTTGGCATAAAAGACTTGGTCATCCAAGTTATTCCAAAATGTATCTCTTTCCTTTTGGAAACAAATTTTGTAAGGAAAAAGAAATTAATTGCAAAGATTGCATTTTTGGAAAAATGAAGTCTATTCCTTTTCCAACTAGATCTTTTTTCTCATCAAGGCCTTTTGAATTGGTGCATTCGGATGTTTGGGGTCCTTCTCCGGTTATGTCTAAAGGGGGTTATTCATATTATGTTACGTTTATTGATGACTTTACTCGGTATGTTTGGATTTATTTCCTTAGTCATAAGTCGGAAGTATTTACTTTCTTTAAAGATTTTCATAAAAAGGTTCAAAATCAATTTCAAAGTAACATATCTATTTTAAGATCCGATTCCGGTGGTGAATACTTATCTCACGAATTCCAAAACTATTTAAACCAAAATGGCATTTGTCATCAAAAGTCATGTCCTAGGACTCCTCAACAAAATGGCCTAGCGGAAAGGAAACATAGGCACATTATAGAAACCGCTAGAACATTGCTTGTGTCTAGAAATATTCCAAAAAAAATTTGGGCGGAAGCCGTTCTTACCTCAACCTATCTAATCAATAGAATGCCCTCTTCTAAGTTAAAAAATGCTTCTCCCTATGAGAAACTCTTTAAGTTTTCACCCGATTTTAATCGACTTCGTATTTTTGGTTGCAAATGTTTTGTCGTACTACATAAAAGGGATAAGTTATCTCCCAAAGCAATTGAATGTGTATTTTTTGGATATGGTGAAAATCAAAAAGGGTATAGATGTTATGATTTTAAGAATGATAAACTATATGTTTCAAAAGATGTAACATTTCTCGAAGAAGAAAACGGTTTTGATAAAATAGAAGAGACAAATGAAATCGATTATGTATTCTTATATGATCTTATTGATGACATACAAGAAGATTCTCTTGAAAACATAGATGACACTCCCGAGGTATCCCCTCTTGACATAACACTCTCAAATGATAGTAATTCAAATACAAATGTTCATGATAGCAATGCCAATATAAATGTTTACTCAAGAAGAAATCAAGAAAAACCTATTAGTGCCCTCGAAAAATACTCTCAAAATTCCGAATCCATTGAGGAACCACAAGTTAGGCATTCTTCTAGAATATCAATACCCCCAAATAGGTTTGTCTCCTATGACTCTTTAACTCCCAACTATCGGGCATGTTTGATAACTCTACACTCTTATTTTGAACCAACTCACTATAATCAAGCTAAATCTATACCTCATTGGGTTGAAGCAATGCAAGTTGAACTAAATGCTTTAAAAAAGGCCAATACTTGGGAAGTAGTTGATCTACCCTCACACAAAAAACCTATTGGTTGTCGTTGGGTCTTCAAAGTTAAAACTAAAAGCGATGGCTCTTTGGAACGATATAAAGCAAGATTGGTGGCTAAGGGATACTCCCAAGAATATGGTATTGATTACGAAGAAACATTCGCCCCCGTAGCTCGTATGACAAGTGTCAGAACCTTAATAGCTGTCGCATCAACCAAAAAATGGCCTATTTATCAACTTGACGTAAAAAATGTTTTTTTAAATGGAAGTTTAAGTGAAGAAGTGTATATGGATCCACCACCCGGAATAAATCTTAAGCAAGGTCAAACGCTTCGGCTTTTAAAGGCATTATATGGTCTTAAACAAGCTCCTAAGGCTTGGTATGATCGTTTTAGTGATATCATGATAAAATTAGGATTTCATTCTTGTTATACTGACACTGCTCTTTTTGTTAAAAATGCAGGTTCTAGTATCGTAATTTTGTTGCTTTATGTTGATGATATGATTATCACTGGAAATGATCAAAGTAGTATTATTAATGTTAAAAATATGTTAAAAGATAATTTTAATATGTCTGATTTAGGTTTTCTCAGATATTTTCTTGGAATTGAGGTTGCATATTCTCCTAGAGGATATATTTTGTCACAGATGAAGCTTGTTGCAGATATATGTTCTAAGTCTGGGATTTCTGATGATAAGAAGGTAGAGACTCCCGAGGTTATTAATGCCAAGTTGCGGTTAGAGGATGGGGTTCTTCTGGAAGATCCTACACCGTACAGACAACTCATTGGGTCTCTTACGTATTTAACCATCACCAGACCAGATATCACTCATGCGGTTCACTCAGTCAGTCAATTTCAGCATGCTCCTACAACCGTGCATATGAGTGCGGTTCTTCGAATCATCCGCTACATTCGGAATACCATCAATAAAGGGCTATTTCTATCCTCCTCTTCCCCTTTGAATCTTCTTGCTTATACTGATGCAGATTGGGGAGGTAATCCCAATGATCGAGTCTCAACTACTGGTTTTTGTGTCTTTTTAGGGGACTCATTGATTGCCTAGCGATGCAAGAAGCAGCAGAAAGTTTCACTATCATCCACTGAAGCTGAGTACCGGGCAATGGCAACCACAACAATGGAACTTGTATGGCTTCGCAGTTTGCTTAAAGATATGGGAATTGATATTACTGAAGCCTCAAAGTTGTGTTGTGACAATAAGAGTGCTATCTATATTGCCAGCAATCATACCTTTCATGAACGTACGAAACATATCGAAATGGATTGCCACTATGTTCGTGACAAATTTTTACGAGGAACTATTGCCCTGCCATATGTCACTTCAGAATATCAGTTGGCAGACTTCTTCACTAAAGCTCTTCCGGCTCCTCGGTTCATGTTTCTTCTCGGCAAACTTTTCGTCCTTCCCCCGTAAAGTTTGAGGGGGGGTGTTAAAATGTACCTATTATATATATATATATACATATATATATATATATAAATTCTGTTTATTACATCAATACCCGATAGGGGTATTTTTGTAATTTCACAGTTGTTTTAGAAAACAACTATTTTTCTTTTTTTGAACAAATGTAATTTTTATTTTTTATTTTTTTTATTTCTTTTTTTATTATTTTTGACCTAAAGGGGCTCCAACATAGAAGTCGTTGGAGCCCCCAACGGTCACAAATGTGACCGTTGGGGGCTCCCAACGACTCTATGGGAGCCCCCTTTTGGCTCTCCTTTTGAGGCCCTTTGGCCCTCCTTTTTCCTCCTCCTTCTCTTGTATAAATAGGGGTGATCCCCTTGTGTATTCTCATCTTGGAGAGCTCCTCTCTCTTTTCAATAAGAGGCTTTGTATATTGTTGCCTTCTTAAAGGCTTGTGCTTGTATTGTCCCTTCGTGGACTTGTGATATCTTCTCTTTTATTCATTGTTGTATGTGCTTGCATGCAATCTTTATATTTCCGCAATATCTCATTACACCTATCACCTCCATCCATGTCTTCCTAGGCCTACCCCGACCTCTTTTAACTAATATATTTTCCCATTTCTCCATCCTTCTAACTGGAGCATCATTAGGCCTTCGTCAAATGTCCAAACCACAGTAAACGATTCTCTCTCATCTTATTTTCAATGGTTGCAACGCCTACCTTCTTACGTATCTCCTTGTTCTGAATCTTATCTTTTATTGTATTTCCACACATCCATCTCAGCATACGCATCTCAGCTACACTCGTTTTTTGAATATGATGCCTCTTGGCAGCCCAACATTTCGTACCATATAGTAAAGTGGGCCTAATAGTCGTCCTATAAAACTTTTCCTTCAAACGCAATGGCATTCTACGATCGCACAACACTCCAGTTGCACTCTTCCATTTCATTCACCCAACCTTTATCCTATGATTTACATCTCCATCAATTTCTCCATGCTTTTGAATGATAGATCCCAAATATTTGAAAGAATCATCCACCGGTATTTCTTGCTCACCAAGCTTCACTACACTCCCATCTCTATTTCGTTGCTTACTAAATCGACATTCCATGTATTATGTCTTACTCTTACTCAACTTAAAACCTCTTGCTTCCAATGTTTGTCTCCATAATTCTAACTTAGCATTAACCCCAGCTCTAGATTCATCAATCAAAACAATATCATCAGCAAACAACATACACCACGGCACATTTTCTTGAATTGATCTCGTAAGCTCATCCATCACTATAGCAAATAGGAAAGGGCTTAAAGCAGATCCTTGATGTAACCCAACCGTTATAGGAAAATTGGTTGTCACCCCTCCACAAGTGCGGACATTGGTTACTACTCCATACATATCTTTAATTATACTAATGTACTTGAGAGAAACACCTTTCTTCATCATTGTCCACCAGAGAACGTCCCTAGGTACTCTATCGTAAGCCTTCTCCAAATCAATAAAAACCATATGCAAATCTTTGTTCCTCTCTCTATTTCTCTCAATAAGAGTAATAATATTTCTCTCTGGGCGGCTGTGGTTTTTTACTCTCTCTCGGATTTGAGGAGAGGTTTTTTCACGTAAATCTGTGTTCTTCTTGTGTTTTGTTTGATCGTTCTTGTTCTTTGTTTCCTTTTTTGTTGTCTCTTGCTCGTGGTTTTCCTAACATCCCCCTCATTAATGAGGGGATGCTCCTTAAAAGGAAGAGCACAACCCCTTCAGGCCCTTTTCATATATGAAAAGAGGGGAGGGTTATGAAAACCTCTCTCTCTCTCTCCGTGAGTGCCCATATATGTTTTAAAGTGTCAGACACTCTCAGATCCAGCTTTTTGGACACTTCTGCCTTAAAAATGGTGTCGATGTCGTGTCCAGGCGTATCCATGTCAGTGTCCAGACGTGTGACAACGACAATGGTTGAAGTGTCCATGTAACATAGCTACTATGACACAAATAAAAAAGGTTGATATGATATAAGTGGAAGGAATTAGGAAAAGAGGAAGACCATTGAAGAATTGAAAGGAGGCAGTCAGAGACATATAGAGGATGATAAGATGACCGAAGTTGTAGCTCTTGATAGGAAGAAATGGAAAAGTCGGACATATAAGGCCAACCTCATGCCATTGGCACAAGGATTGATGATGATGACATACCACTGAAAACATGAAACAAGACTACAAGTAGACATATGAAAAAGTTTATAGCTAAGGAACCATGTATCTCATAAACATGAACCCACCTAGTTGGGAAAAGGCTTGCTACTAATGAAATGACAACGAAGACGATGACGATAATATATATATATATATATATATAGAGAGAGAGAGAGAGAGAGATAGATAGATATATGCATGTGTGTGTTAAAAGTATTTTTTTATCTTATGCCTTTTATATATTTTAAACTGAATTTTCTTCTTATTTTATTTTTTATATGATAAAAGCTTCTATATCTCTTATCCATATTTTTGCAAAAAGATAGTTATATAAACCTATTATTTATTATTTATTATGTTATCTTTCATTTTTTGAAGTTTTTTACTACCAAGATTTATCTTCAGTTTTTGCATTGCCAAGACTAGCCAAAACTGATATATATTGACTTCTTTTTGGACAGGGGACTATGACATATTCTGACTTAAGCACTTGAGGCAAAAAACTAGCAAAATAATGCTCACAACCAAGAGATTTTTCTTTTTCTTTGGCAATTTTTTCAAAATAACTCCTAACCTTTAATGAAGACACGCCTAAGTTTCAAATTTGTTAATAATGTACCTAAATTTTTCCTCTGTTAACCTGACTTTTCAACTTTATTAACCCAACTCGAGTTAAAATATTAAGGTCACCCTCAAGTCCCCCTATTAGAAATACTAAGCTCTCTCTCTCTCTCTCTCTCTCTCTCTCTCTCTCTCTCTCTCTCTCTCTCTCTCTCTCTCTCTCTCTCTCTCTGTGCATGGGTTTTCTAGGGGTTCTATGCTAAGGGAAAATCTGTAATTGGAGCATAAACTGACTAACAACTTTGACAAAAGAAAACTTAACCAAGGAAATTGTCTAGGTGCCTTTCAAAATTTTTAAACCTATGTGTGTTCTAATTATTGACAAAATTTTGGGTACTTTTTTGAAAATTACATGTTTCTTTTTTCTACTTTTCTAACGGCCAAGTTGAGGCACAGCCATAGTTGGATTCTTGCTCAACAGCCTTCAATTTAAGATAGTGTGACCCTATCCAATCAGCTATCACATGCAATGCACTTACTAGAACACAACAATTTTCAGTAACATGTCCAAGCCATCTACATGTAAGTATATATAAGCTAGCATTGAACATGAAGATATTCAGAACTCTTTCCAAAACCAAAACAGATTGACATCTAAAAGAAAGAGAAAGCAAAGCCAAAAAGGATCTCCAATCTATAAGAGAAGGAAATCAAGTAGTTTATCATGCAATTAATGGATAATGATTTACCTTTGCTTGTCGTAATTCATAAATCTCGAGAAAAAGTTGCTTTGAGAGCTCTTCTAAAGCGTGTACCTCTGCTTCCATACTTTTAATATCTTGACAGAGCAACAGATAACAGAAATCAGGTTGCAATTAGTTTAAAGGCAAAGTATTAATGAAAGATTACCAAGATTTTCCAAAGTTATGCAATAAGCTTCAAATATGCAAAATATTACAACATTTGATATATGCATAGTACGAATATCCTACAAATTGATAAAAGCTGAAAGTTGAGGAATTATAATATCTATCTATTGAATAATCTTCAAAAATATTCAGGTGTTTCCAGATGTACAATGATAGACAGTTATTTCTTGCCACAGGTTGAAAACCAACAAAAAGAGACTTAGGAATATATTACCAGGTTAGATCCATTCCAAAGGAATAACAGTAATTTTCATGGGTCCTGAAGATTCAAACAGCCATTCTTCTATGTTAACTAAAGTTCCTCCTGAATATAAGCATTTAAACATAAAGATTGACACTAACTTCAAAAAGAACATTGGCCAAGGAGAAAACTAAATTAATGTTTCAAGGTACTAGGTACTATCTGATTTCCATTAGGATGTCTAAATGACACCTTTCTCCAAGAGAAATTGTCAAGCCTTTGTTGGGGCATGGACTAAAGAGTGTGCCCAGTGTTTTTCTAACAAATTTCTTTTCTGATTGTTTTCACCAGGATAGCAAACAGCCCCTTATATAATGAGCCAAGTTTACCATGTATCAGGGGTTGTACTTGTTTTCAAGCCATTCGCTAGCATAATACTGAACCTCACACTCATTATTAAATACAAACATACACAAACAAGTCAAACTCTAAAGAGCATCAACAAGAAGAATAATCCTAGTGTTTGAAAAAGGTCAAAAAGAACCATACTGAAAGACAACTATAAAAATTCAAAAAAGTTGCATCAAACTTCCGTACCAGTAAAGAACATAGAACTGATTAAAGAGAAACATTGTTAACTGTAACTCAAGATGATTCAAATGAATTGATAACTAACCCTGTTCTTTTTTATCTTCCTGCACTGAACGTACAACAGTCCCAACCAACCTCTTTATAAAAGATCTAGCCTTTAGCTTCTGCAATGATCAAGCCATAATGAAAACGAGGAAAAGAAAAAAAAGCACAAAAAGTTCTAGAAATCTTGCATTAGATTTTAGAATTGACATTGAAATCAATATTCATTGTTCTGACACAAAGAATCTTTGTTTTAAATATCAGCACTTGAGCAACAGCAGCAATCTCCTAACGTTAGTATTCTCAAAGGAATCAAAGAACACGCAAGTGAATGTTGCCTCTAAATGTATTACCATTGTATGACTGGATTGCGAGCAGATATCCAACGATTTTGGATGTGATAACTGGAATTTTTTCTAATTATATTGCATCCCAAATAATACAACAATCCACATTTGGGATTAAAAGAAAAATATTTTTTTTGTTGCATCCTAACTGAATAGGGTGCAACAAAAACAGGAAATATTGTGTAACCAATAGAAGCGGTTAAGAATCGTGTGGTATTGGATCATGTCATATTTATGATGCTGTTTGTATATTTTATATGCTGCTGGGTTTAGTTTGTTATAACAGGGGTACACGTGTCACTCAAGTTATAACAGATTATTTAATGTAAACCCACATATGTAAGAAGGTTATTTTTGTATATAACATTAAAATGGAAGATATATATCATACCTCATGTTTTCTTGGCCCCAATCTCTTCTCTTTCTTTTCTATTGCAGGACATGAATTTTCAGGTTG